>NC_133468.1:38737500-39937500 GCF_048565385.1 Saimiri boliviensis | reverse complement strand
ATTTCTTAGGCCTGGAAACTAACAGGCTGTTTGGATGTGCTGGCTATAGATAGATAGACAGATCGATCGATCATACATACATATATACATACATACAGATGAATAGATGGATACATACAGACACACATCCACAGATACATAGAGACGGACAGGTGGATATGCACAGACATACATCCCTAGATACATAGATAGATCTATACACACATTATATATGCTTACGTACAAATATATATGCACACACATCTATTATTTATATATGTACAAATGCAGTCACACTTCAAATGAAGGGAATACCTGAAACCGTCCCTAATTAGTTGTCACCGTAGGCTAGCCCTATGGGTCTCAGCTTTGTCATTGAATTCATGCATGCATGCATGCATTCATTCATTCATTCATTCATTCATGAGGCAGTTAATGCATGCCCAGTGTATGCAGGCACATTGCCATGCCAAGTTACGCAGATGTGAACCAGATATCACACTCCAATCCTTCACAGCCTGCTGAAGAGACAAGATAAAAGAGAATCCATTGTATTTGCTCACGGTGCTTGTCTGCATTTGTGATCGTACCTGACTCACCTGTTGATCTGTTCGGTGTGTGCTGCCTGCAGCAGACGATAGGCTCCCTGAGGGCAGGCTCACCTCTGCTTGGCCAACAATTCCATCTCCAGCCCCCTGGCCGTAACAGCCACTCAGTAAGAATACCCTCATGGGTGCCTGATGGAAACGTGCAGAGGAGGCTGTAGGAGCCAAAGATTGTTACCTGCCTCAACCTAGGAAGTCAGGGACAACTTTATAAAGAAAATAATGCCTGATTTGAGTTGGCCAGGATGGGTCAGGGAAGGGGGTAGGGGGGGTGGGGAGGGAGGGTGGACAGTGAGGAAGAGTGTTCAAAGCCAAGGACCAAGGACAGATGACGCATGAAAGACAGCACATCCTCACCCAGTTTTAAAAGTCTGCAGACTAAGATTCCTTCCACAGTCAATGCCGTCATTTTAATCTTAACGTGGTAGATATTTCTTTTTTTCAAGGATGTATTTTTTATAGTTTATTTTTCAACCACCAAGGGACATTGGGGTTATTCTGAATATTGTAGCACGTCACTTAGGAGAATCAGCCCATCCTGATAATATAGGTGTTAAGGTGGTTTTTGTCTTCTTCTTTCTCTTGTCATTTTGATATTTGCAATATTTCAGGGAATCCTTTTGTGCTAAGGTTTAAGTAACAGTAAATAAGAATCACTGGCGAGCCATTGGAAGGAAATTCTACTAGAATGCTGAAAGAGGAATAAACCTGTATAACTTAGTTACAAGGTTCTTACACCTAGTTCAGCTTACGTTTGCCACTACTAATGAAAATAAATTCTTTAATTAGATATGCGTTAAGCTTGTGTGCTCAGTAAAACTACACATGAAGGAAGTACATTTTATGCCATTTTACAGATGAGTAAACTGTTCATTAAAGAACTAAGTTGTCCAAAGTCAAATAGCAACTAAGTGATGGAGACAAGATTTAAAACCTTGTTTGTCCTTGAAGCCTATTCCTTCATAAACTATTTACAGGCCAGACCAGGTACACCTAAAGATCAGCGTACAGATAGACCAGTGTTTCCAAAACTGCCTTCCTTTGATCTCATTCTTCAGGAAGTATACAGTGGCATGATACTCTTGGGATAAACGTGTCTGGGACACTTTAAACAGCTTGTTTGATTGCAAGGCTGAGCAGAAGCTTTGATATGCTTTTGAACATTGTACCTTCCCAGGAAGGAGAAAAGCAAGTATTTACTTGGCAGACTTTTTATGACCACATAATACTTTTTTTCTTTCCCTAATGGTGAGCTACTTACCGTGCCTCTCAGAACCAGGTTCAGGAACACATGCCAGGAAATGCTGGCATTAGATAATAAATACCACTTATGGACCCAAGAAACTCCTTTTTTTTTTTTTTTTTTGAGACAGAGTTTCACTCTTGTTCAGGCTGGAGTGCAGTGGCACAGTCTTGGCTCACTGCAACCTCTGCCTTTCAGGTTCAAGCGATTCTCCTGCCTCAGCCTCCCGAGCAGCCAGGATTACAGGTGCCTGCCACCATGCCCGGCTAGTTTTTGTATTTTTAGTAGAGATGGGGTTGGGGGGTGGTTTCACCATGTTGGCCAGGCTGGTCTCGAACTCCTGACCTCAAGTGATCCGCCCGCCTCGGCCTCCCAAAGTGCTGGGATTACAGGCGTGAGCCACTGCGCCCTGCCAGTAGTCTCTTTTAGTTTGAATTCAGCTTCAACTAGAGCCTCCTGAACCACAGATAACTTTGTACGATCTTCTTACAGCATCACTGTAAGGTTTTGTGTGTATTTGTATGTCAGGGACATATGATTTTTCTCTCTGTTTCAAATGCCCTCACTTTACCCCGCCACAGCGTCTTCCTAGAAAACCAGGCTTCCTTTGGTTCTTCCTTTTAGTAACCCTCCCCTGACTCCCTTAGGCCAGCTTGGGCCCTAGCTTTTCCATACTCTGTGTCTCTTGCACATTGTTCTGCTATAGCTTTTATAACTTAGAATTATAATATTCTGTTCACTTCCTGCTAACCCACTGGGTGATAACAGCATTGAGATCAGGGACTATGTCTTTTTCTATAGAGATCCCTACCACCTAACACAATGACTATCAAAATGACTGGCACATTCAATCCATGCTCAATGAATGAATGAATGAATGAACGGATGGTTTGGAAATGTGAGTGTTAAGTAGCTGGATTAGGGCCAGCTGGTGAGAGTCTTACATTGAAGGCTTTGACGTTTGGACCTTATCATGTAGGCAGTGTGCATCCTTTAAACGATTTTGAGTGGGAAATTTGAATAAGGAATTTTACAATGGCATTTCAAAGATGATGAACCTGGGAGGCCAGTCTGAGGACAAGGAGCCTGGTAAGAAGTGCGCAGCTTCGGGCACTGGGGGGTGGCGGCGAAGACAGCCCTCATTGCTTATTTATAGAACTGGCTTTAAATGAATGATGAGTTGAGAGTTTTAAACACATTTCATTCAAGAGCAGACATCATTATGGAGCAGTATAAGGGACATAAAGATGAAAAATACATGCTCCTTACTCTCCAAAGTCTCTCAGAAAGATCAATTCAAGATGCACACAAATAATAAAATACGGCAAACTATAAGCATGTTAGATAATGCAACCCAAGAAAGGAGAGCTAGGGAAACAGTGGAAATGCCAGTGAGGAGGCCGGGGAGTGTCTCAAAGGAAGGAGGACTTGGCCATGGCCTTGAGAGAGGGACAGAATTCCAAGGAACTGGGGGCTGGACTGGGCGTTTGGTGGACAGTAGGAATGATCGTTGCCTACTGACTCCCAGCAAGTGTCCTTGGTCTGGGCTGGCAGCTGGTTTGTTGACCTTCTTCCTTCCGGGAAGATGCATTTTCTGCCAGAGAAGGTGAAGGGAGTCTTTGTTCCCCACACTGTCTTCAAGAGTTTCAGGCCTAGTGCCGACAATTTCTCCCTCCAGATTTTCTCATTCTAGTGCTCATACGCAAAAGCCAACAAGCAACATACACCACCTTCTAAATCATCAGAAACCCTACAAGGGCTGGGTTATTGCTCCCATTTTACAGTTGGAATAAGTTGAGGCCCAGAGCTGTTAGCCTCTTTGCTGAGTTTCAGTCTTGGATCAGCTGCTCATCGAGAAATCCTGATTCACACCTACACATTGTTTCAAAGGAAGCAATTTTGTCAGTAACCTGCCTCGTGACCCTTTGAAAGTCCTCAGGTGGACAAAGATGGCAGGAGACACTTTGTTCTCAGGTCCTCCTGAAAATAATCCTTCCAGGCAGCACACACGTGCATGTCAAGTGTTTCGGTGTTCATGAGAATGGTGATAAGTAAGTGTAGCTGTGTGTTTTACAAAGCACTCATTTGTGCATGATTTAATTTGATCCTTCTGTGATTCCTATCTTCTGGGCAAGTCAGGGATTATTATCCACATTTTACAGATGAAGAAACTGGAGCAAAATAAGGCGTTGAAGAGAACTGATTTATAATGCATTCCATCAGCCCTAAATGCATTTGCTCTTGAGTATGGATTTTCAGATCTGAGGTTTTTTTGTTTTTGTTTTTCCAGTTTTACTGAGAAATAGTTAACAAATAAAAATTGTCCATAATCCATTTATGAATTACCCAGTCTCAGGTATTTCTTTATAGCCGTGTGAGGATGGGCTGATACAACAATCAGTTATCCAGCGTGTTCATCACCATCCACAGCTGCCATTTCCTGCGCATGTAGGGGGAGGACACTCACAGTGTGCTCTCACCAAGTCTCAAGTGTATCAGTGTTATTAACAATAATTGCCATGCTGTATATTCCATCTCTAGACTATATCCACCTTGCAACTGATTTGATATACACATGCTTTGTGCAAGGATAATCACAATGGATAGGGTTTGGCTCTGTGTCCCCTACCCAAATCTTACCTTGAATTTTAATAATCCTCCTAGGTCAAGGGTGGGACCAGGTGGTGGTAATTGAATCATGGGGTAGTTTTCCCCAGGCTGTTCTCGTGATAATGACTGAGTCTCCTGAGATCTACGGTTTTTCGGGGATCTGGCATTTCCCCTGCTGGTACCCATTCTCTCTCCTGCCGCCCTGTGAAATGGTGCCTTCCGCGTCACTGTGAGTTTCCTGAGGCCACCCCAGCCATGTGGAACTAGGAGTCAATTAAACCTCTTTTCTTATAAGTTACCATCCATTATCCTTAGAGGAAATGTGTTAGTGTTTGTCTTTTCTGTGAGATGTAAGGTGGAACATGGGACCTTTTGTCCCTGACTCCCTGTGGAAAGCCCTCACAGTCAGATTAAAAACCCCAGCTGTCCTCAGACAACGGGATGCCACCATGTCAGAAAACTGTCTGTGGCCCGGGGAAAGAAACTCAGTGGATGTTCAAACCCTGTGCTACTTACATCCCTAGTTTTTTGTTTTTAGTTTTTGGGTTTTTTTTTTTACTTCGTCAACTTTTATTTGAAGTTCCAGGGTCCACGTGCGGGATGTGCAGGTCTGTCAGTGGACATGTGCCGTGGTGGTTTGCTGCACAGATCACCCCAGCATCCATTAACTGTTCTTCCAGATGTTATCCCTGCTCCCCCAGCACAGATGCCCAGTGTGTGTTATTCCCCTTCCTGTGTCCAAGTCTTATCATTCAGCAACCACTTACAAGTGAGAACATGTGGCATTTGATTTTCTCTTCCTGCATGAGTTTGCAGAGGATATTGACCTCCAGCTCCACCCATGTTCCTGCCAAGGACATGCTCTCGTTCCTCTTTATGGCTGCATGGTATTCCATGGTGTCGATGCAACGCATTTTCTTTATCCAGAAAATAATGGATGCCTTTCTTCTCCTCTGCCCACTCTGTGCCGGCCTCTTCTCTTCATTCAAACAGTTTCACATTTGTATCAAACCTATCCTCTGCTTAGTTTCAGACGATTGATTCGCTAGAATATACTCAAGATTCTCTTTCTTATACTATTCTCCCAGGCAACCTTGATGGGAACATTTCTTTGGGTTTCTGGAACCCACTTCCAATCTTGGCTCAACTGTCACATCCCACATGAAAAACAAATAATCCTTAGCATTGACTTCTAGGGAAATTCACTTTTTTTTTTTTTTTTTTTTTTTTTTTGAGCCAGAGTCTTGCTGTGTCCCCAGGCTGGAGCTCAGTGACGTGATCTCGGCTCACTTCAATTTCCACCTCCTGGGTTCAAGTGGTTCCCCTGTCTCAGGGGAAATTCACTATTTTAAGATTTGCTGGACTGGAGGTGGAAGTGGAGGGGCAGGACAGGGAGGAAAAATGCCATTGCCTTATTGCTCTAATTCATTTCCAGAAACGGTGGGCTTCAGGCTGTGACATTTTAGCTACTTTAGACACATGCTGCTGCAGATTTTCAGTGACAGTGGTGCCCCCAATCCTTGGAGCTGGTAGGGTGGGTTGGAGGGATGGGTTTTCTTTCTCAAGAAATTGCCAGCTGGGTCCCTAAAGGCGGTCCCTTGTCCTCAGGGCACGGTTCTACCTCTCAGGCAGACTGGTATTTTAATACACAGCCGCGTGGCGTCCGGCAGGTCTTGTCCTCATTCCTGGACTTTTGGTTTCAGAGCCTGATGTAATTGCTTCGAGAGGAAGAAGTGAGGAAGAAGAAAGGGATTTTTTTTTTTTTTGAGACGGAGTTTCTCTCTTGTTACCCAGGCTGGAGTGCAATGGCGCGATCTCGGCTCACCGCAACCTCCGCCTCCTGGGTTCAGGCAATTCTCCTGCCTCAGCCTCCTGAGTAGCTGGGATTACAGGCATGTGCCACCATGCCCAGCTAATTTTTTTGTATTTTTAGTAGAGACGGGGTTTCGCCATGTTGACCAGGATGGTCTCGATCTCTTGACCTCGTGATCCACCCACCTAGGCCTCCCAAAGTGATGGGATTACAGGCTTGAGCCACCGCGCCCGGCCAAGAAAGGGATTTTTAGAAACCTAATTGGTTCACCTCTCTTCAAAAGAAAGTCCCCCTGAGACGGCCTCATTGCTTTTCTCATTCTAAGACAGTCATTGCAAGTGTGGTTGGGAGTTAACCCTCCCTTAAGCTTTTCGCTGCACTGAAGTGCTTGGGCCCCTCAGGCAGAGAGATTAGGCCTGTAACAGAGAATTAATGTTGCAAAAGGCGAAAACTTCGCCTTCTTGAAGTTGACCTGGAGAGACCCAGGACAGTGGAGGGACGAATCCCCGTGTGAGGTTGCCTTACACAGCACACGGGGAGTGTTTGTGGACCAGCGTCCTGTTGCCACCACTGTTTAGTTGTAGGGCATATATCCTTCCGTATGAGTTAAAAGCATTTTGCTTTTTTTCTTGTAAACTTGTAAACTAAGTTGTTTCTGGGGAACTTAAGTTCCTTATAGATACGGAATATGAGACGTTTGTCGGATGCATAATAAAAAAGTGGGCAAAGGGCAGGAACAGACACTTTTCAAGAGAAGACGTACATGCAGCAAACAATCATAGGAAATCTCAGCACTTGTGCAGACATAACTTACTTCCTGCCGAATTCCTGGGTTCACTCTCTACTGCCAAGTTCCATGGGAACTCAGGTCTATCTGCTGGTGAGTCCTACCTGAGAAGGAGCCAAAACTGGGAGCAGTGGATTGTTTTAAAAATTCCCTACATTGCATTAAAGACAGAGAAGTTTCAAGCCGCACTTCCAGTACCAAACAGAAACTTGCACCAATTGCGTGTGGGCGGCTTCTGTATTTTTCTGTTGCTGCATGTATCACAGTTGCAACTGTGTTCACCAGGAAAAACGCATCAGAAACCCTGGCGAACCTAGAGCCGCCACACCTTCCCATGGCCAGCAACTTTGGTTTGGCGGGGCACTGTGTCTGTTATCCCCTGGCACAGCAGAAAGTCTCAGATTTCCTAAGACATAGCTTGTCGGGATCTTCTGAAATCACCAGGCAGCCAGACCTCTCTTCCGTTTGTCCAGCCGCTGAAGCCTTTCTCTTCTCATCTCACCCAGAGGACTGACGTTCACCGAGATCCGCTTTCAGATGTGGTGCTGGCCAGGCGCAGTAGCTCACAACTATCGTCTCAGCACTTTGGGAGGCCGAGGCAGGCGGATCACCCGAGGTCAAGAGTTTGAGACCAGCCTGACCAACATGGAGAAACCCCGTGTCTACACACACACAAAAATACAAAAAAGTAGCTGGGCGTGGTGGTGCATGCCTGTAACCCTAACCCCAGCTACATGGAAGGCTGAGGCAGGAGAATCGCTTGAGCCTGGGAGATGGAGGTTGCAGTGAGCTGAGATTGTGCCACTGCACTCCAGCCTGGCTATTTATTTATTTATTTATTTATGGAGTTTCACTCCATTGCAAAGAAAAAGAAAGAAAGAAGGAAGGAAGGAAAGAGAGAGAGAGAGAAAGAGAGAGGAAGGAAGGAAGGAAGGAAAGAGAGAAAAGAAAGAAGTCCTTAGTCCTGGAATAGAGAGGTCCGTGTCTTAGGGTTGAGCCCTTTTCACCCAGTCAGCTTTGCAGAGAAGAAAAAATAATCCACAAGCAGAGACTACCCCCTGACCATGTCGCCTGTGGAGTCAGTGACCCCTGAACTTTTCCAGACTGTGGTCTTCTGGGATTTGGGGAAGCACCTTCATGTGTATGAAAGACAGGGTGACCCATGCTCCTGAGAGAAACTCATCTTCACCCTTACTTTATCAGGGCAGGAGATCCTGAAAACATCCATTTTTATCAATACAAGAGTGAGAGAGAGTTTATTGCAGCTAAAGGCAGGAAGAATAATGTATACAGAGGCCCTTCTGATTTAGTGAGTCATTCATATCTTAGCACATCACCCTTTCATTCTGGGCAGAATTCTAATCAGAGGTGAAACTTATTCACAGGGAAAGTCATCCCATTTTTCATCTGTGTACCCACCTGCAGGGACATATTTAGGATTTTTCTCTCTATCCAGCTCCTGAAGTTCTCATCAGAGATGGAGAGCTGAGGTTTTACAATAATCATTTACTTTTACTGATACTGTTATATCACAATGTTCTAGAAATGTCAGGTTCTCCCGCCTCTTGGGTACTGAGCTGACGGGCAAATAAAGGGCCCCAGCTGATCTCAAGCGAACTGAAAGACGCACTGCACAGTCAGTAGGCATCCGGTGAGTCCCGGGCGTGACTGCTCGCACTGAGTACCACCCCTGCTGCTGAGACGGATCCCCACGGTGATGGCATGCCCTCAGATCGATGCCAACATCTCTGCACATTTGGAATGTAAAATATAAGCAGTCTGTGATTTCCTAGGCTGATGTGATTCTCAGAGAACCTGGAGACTTGACAGGTTATTTGTCAAAGCGTGGGGCCTGGTTTGGGTCTCAATCAGCTACCAAAACACAGGGTTTGTGCTTGCTTCAGCAATCCCAAAACGGCACAGTCATTGTCCGCTGGAGCCAGAAAGGACTCTGAAGATCCCGTAGCTCCAGACGTTCATCTTTCAGATGAGTTTGGGGGTTTGTTGAAGTCGACACAGCAAGGCAGGGGCCAGTCCTGAGACAGGTACCCAATTTTCCCACCTCCCCCTACAAGCTCATACCTGTGTGTGGATCTCAGAGCACCTTGCAAATTGCTTCTGTTGGGTGTTTATTCTCTCTCTCTCTCTCTTTTTTTTTTTTTTTGGCTTCTGTTTTCTGTTTGGGAAAATGTTTGGTGCAAATAACGGAAACTGAGTCTTACGCTAAGCAAGAAAGCAATACGTTGGGAGGGTGTTGGTAGCAGTCAGTTCATAGGACGGTTCGAGCAACAGTCTGAGAAATGGGTGCAGGAACAAGTCTGGCTTCAGGGGGACTGGACAGGAGGAAGTGACAGACAGACTGGCAAGGTGAGGCTGCTAGAATCTGCTAGAATGCCTGAGCCCTTTTTTTTTTTTCTCTCTGTTCTTACATAACTCCACTCAAGAACAAAAGTCTCAAGAGAGACTTTCATCCCCAGACCCAGTTAGTTTCTTGGTATTGCAGGTAAATGAACATTGCATCAGTGGCTTTGATACCCTGAGAAGAGGTTGCAGTTGGCCCAGCTTGGGTCGTCTGCCTGTTAGGCATGGATGCAGGACAACCAGAACCAAACGTCCGGTGCGTGGACATGGCTGGCGCTCCTCAGTTTCCTGATCTCCTCACCTTCTGGCACGTTAAGAGAAACGTCCTCCCCAGCCGTTGGCATTAGATGTAGCTGTGTGGTTTGATTTAACCCATGACACTTGAGCAGAAGTGATGTGGGCAGACTCGGGGGTGGAAGCCTTTAAGAACTGCTCCGTGCTTCTCCGTATCTTTTCCCCACCATGGCAAACTCTCAGGTCTGTCGTTGATTGACATGGCAGCGCCGTAAGATGATGGAACCTCTGTCATCCTGGCCGATACAGTTTGTGTGTGTCCCCATCCCGATCTCACCTTGAATTGTGTTGATCCCCACCTGTCCAGGGCAGGGCCAGGGGACATAACTGCATTGTGGGGTGGCTTCCCCCCGCCTGTTGTGGTGGTGTGCGTAAGTCTCATGAGATCTGATGGTTTTGAATGGAGGTCCCTGCACATGCCTGGTAAGACGCGCCTTCGCTTCTCCTTTGCCTCCCACCGTGATGGCGAGGCCTCCCCAGCCATGCTGAACGGTGAGTCCATCAAACTTCTTTCCTCCATAAATTACCCAGTCTCAGGTGGTATCTTTGCAGCAATGTGAGAGCTGACAGATACACTGGCTCTCTAAGGGATTGTCATCAACTGAGACTTTGGGGTAGCTAGAACCAATGGCACAACTTAACAGTCCTGACACATGCATCCCCTTTGAACAGTGTCCTATAGAGTATTCAGAGAATGGAAACCAAGTGATACCAAATCCCCATGTAACCTGGGGAGAAATCTGCCTCGCAACTTGAAACACCACCAATATGGCGAAAAGGTGTGGGAACCTGTCATCATACACCAAACCTGTTCAGATGGGTGTCTGCCGAATTTCATTCTATCAGTCTGAGATGCCCAGACTTAGAATACTATTATTAGGTAATAACAATCTAATATGCCAAGGCTCATTGGCTTTCAATCCACTGGAATCCATGTGAAGTACAAAAAGCCTTATGAGCAGCCTGCTTTTTTTTTAACCAGTAAGTGTTTGTATAAGGAGGAACAAATGGTGTGTTTACATGAGAAATATATGCGTATCCTTGCATGCCTGATCTTACCTCGAGGAAATTATGTTTGACAAGTAAAGCTGGCTTGCCACAATGAGAAACTCAAAATTAAATGTCACATAGGCTGGGCACAGTGGCTCGTGCCTGTGATACCAGCACTTCCGGAGGCCAGGGTGAAAGGAAAGGATCACTTGAGCCTAAAAATTCAGGACCAGCCTGGGCAGCATAGCAAGACCCTATCTCTTAAAAAACTAAAAATTAGATGGGCATGTTGGTGCCTGCCTGTTGTCCCAGCTACTCAAGAGGTTGAGGTGGGAGGATCGCTTGAGCCCAAGTTGAGGCTGCAGTGAGCTCTGATTGCACCACTGCACTTCAGCCTGGGTGACAGAGCAAGACCTTGTCTGCCTGTCAATCAATCAATCAATCAAATGTCACAGAGAAGTCACTGAGGTTATATTTCCAGAAATGAAACGTGAACAAGCATCAAAGTGCCCCATTAGATATTGCTGGATCCCTGAAAGGACATTCCTGGCTAAAAGGTTAAGAATACCCTGACTTCCCCTGAATCAGAAGAGCAAGTTGATTCGTTGGGACTGGGCAGGGACACACTGAGCTGCCTTTGTCCATCTCGAGCTGTGAGCGAGGTGACCACGCCAGAGCTCAGTTCCCTTCCACAGCAAGGAGGCCACTTCGGTTCTCGCCCACCCTTACTTTTTGGAGGATGTGGTAGAGATACCCTGGCAGGCTCAGGAGAGGGTTTTGAATTAAAACAGCCGAGCTATGCATTGATGTGTTTCTTTTCTGGTGCATTTCTGTGTCCTTTTAAAATAGCTACTTTTCTCCTAAATGAGCAAACTTTGGAAATTAAAGCAAGTAATTTTTATCTCCTATTCCCAGCCAGACTTCCAGGGTCACCTTTTGGTCTGATGTTTCTCCAGGCTTCTCAGAAACCTTTCGATGTCAACTTTGTGATTTATGGTCTAGCTTCACTTCGCATTGAAAGTAGCTTTTCCTTGACTGAACCCCAGGTTTTGCGATGGAGCCTAAATTGGGAGAAACATAATTCCCAAAAAATTTCTTAAAGCCCATGATTTTTGAAAGAATTACGTAGTATAAGCACAGGGAAAAGTCAAGGGTTGTAATACCTGGAGTCCAGATTTTTGAGAGAAGAGGACCAACAATGGGGTGACTTTGGGTGGGGACCGGAGACGAAGGAGGCCACCCGGTTCAGGAGGTGAGAAGAGAAGGCAGGACTGGATCTCAGCTCACCGGAGGTGTGAAGTGAGAAGCCTGAAAACAAGTCATTCGTCCGAAGGGAATCAGAACCAAGCAAAAATGATGGGAGCCTTAACCTCGAAGGCAGACCTGAAATCCACGGTAATCTGGTAGAGGAAGCATTTCTGAGTCCAAAGAGCCGTTGATTCACACTGCCTCCACGCGCAGGTGCACACACGCAGAGGAATACACATCTTTTTGTTAGCCCTTGGTCCCTGGGGACAGGCATCCAATCCAACACGTGGAATACAAAATAAGCACATGACAAGTCATTTTATCACCGGTGGAGGAGCTGGCAGGGTGTGAGCTGCGCGGTACGGGGGAATTGAATTGTTTTCATCTCCTAAGGATGTCTGCATCTGAGAATTCACAGACAGGGCACCGCGCATTGTTCCTGAAACATAGCGAGTGCTTCATACAGGCCGGCAGCTATCATTATTACAGCGTCATTTAATTCTCAGCAAGCCTGGCAAAGTAGGTATTACTGCCTTTAAACCATGAAGAGACTTGAGGGCCCAGAAGTTAAATAATTTGCTCCAACATCACCTAGGGGAAGGGGAGGGAAATTGGGGTCTTCCTCTAGCTCCAAAGCCGGTTCTGACTCACAGCTTTATTCTGCTGAAGTAGGCCCAGCGCAGTGCACTTCTTGGTTGATGCACAGAGAATCATGACCTTCGCAGACAAGATAAGTAACGCGGCTGTGCGTGCTGTGCACGCTGCCCCCAGTTTGCCCTTCTGGTTTGCAGCCCAGGAATGTGTAATACTGACTTCACAGGGAGAGCAGTGCAGCATTCTGAAGGCACTTGCAAGGAAACCCATCAAGCCTTCATTAAGTTGTGTGTGTGTGTGTGTCTGTGTGTGTGTGTGTCTGTGTGTGTGTGTGTGTGGTTTTCTTTTAAACCTCGTTTCTGTTTAAAAGTAAATTGATTTAGCAATTTGCACAGTGCCTCCCTGGACCATACTTTATGAAGTGGAACAATCCCTTAAATGTTCAATTATCCAAAGCTGAAAAGGCCAGAGGAAGCACACACAAACCACACCCAGACAATGGCTCCCCGCCGTTCAGTCAGCTGCACCTGGCCCAGGGTGGATGCTGGCATGCTGGAAAAAGGCAGGAAGGCACCAAGCCCTGTCCCCTGCCTCTGTCACCTGAACCAGGTGAAGGAGACCTCATCTAGATGCCCAGGTGGGCCAAGGTAGCAAGTAACACAGAGCTGCAGACCTGAACATCCCATGTAGCCTTTTGGTTTTTAGTCTTGCAAAGAGACATCACGAACCTATTTGCCACCTGGGCGACCCAAGCACAACCCTTGGCTGCTGCCAGGCTTACCCCCTCGCTTTCTGCTTTCCGCTGGAAAGGAGGGTCTTTACCCTAACTCTGTCTGGAGGCCAGATCTCTTTGCTTCATCGTTTTCATGAAAACTTGCATTATTTTGTTGTTTGCCCGTTTGCTTGGTTTTTAAAATCTGGTTGTCCAGTTTGCCCTGCTACGCTGCAAGCTTGTTGGTGCCGGACTACATCAAGCTTGTCCCCATCAGTGACAAGTGGGATTGCCGTCAGTCACACCCAGTGCCTGGTCCGCCATGCCTGCTCCATTTTTGTCAGTGACTGAGCCCATCCGAGCTTTCTGCCCAGCTCTCAACTGAGGTTTCTGACCTGACGTTAACCTGTCCCTAATCCCTGGGCTTTGCACTGCCAGCGACTCCTGTATTCTTCCCCGAATCCTGAATCCCATCTGCGTCTCTCTACTCATTCGGAGTCTCTGGATCAATATCTAAGCCCCTCCTCACTGCCTGCTGGCCTGTGGCCCGGGAAATACGCTGTCTACCTCTAAATTGCACCTCCCAAAGCCTGGAAAATGGAAAGTTCCGCAGGGCCGCTGCCAGATTCCACAGCATCTCACATTTATAGGAAGGATCGCCAGAGCATGCGAGGGAGATGTTACCAAGCCCACTGCTCCCAGCAGTGACCGGGGCTGTCCATTTCTCTTTATGGTTAGGCTTGTTTCTCTCCGCAAATCTCATCTTGAATTGTGATTCCCAGGCACTGAGGGAGGGACTTGGTGGGTGGTGAGTGGATCATGGGGTCAGTTTCCCCCACGCTGTTCTTGTGATCGTGAGTGAGTGATCGCACGACCTGATGGTCTTGTGAGTGTTGGCAAGGCCCTTCTTTGCTCCCTCTTCTCTCTCCTGCTGCTGTGTGAAGAAGAGCCTTGCTTCCCCTTCCCCTTCCGCCATATTTGTAAGTTTTCTGAGGCCTCCCCAGCCATGTGGAACTGTGAGTCAATTAAACCTCTTTTCTTTATAAATTTCTTTATAAATCTTTACTGCAGCATGAGAACAGACTAATGCAATTGCACAGTTAAACCCTAGATTTTTTTTTTTTATAATGATGCATTTTTCACCTTAGAGGAAATATTTCAGGTACCTCTGGTGACTGGATTCCTAAATATTTTACGGACATGTCAGGCCCTGGAAAGACTGTAGGGTTTATCTCCCACTGTATGAGTGCATGTGTCTTGCCAAGGTCTCCAGACGACTAATTCATTTCTTGCTTATCCAGCTCAGTAAGCTCAGCATGCTACTGATGCAGAGGATCAATGAGATGTTCCATAGGATGTCCAAAAAGGCCTGATCTTTTTGGACTACATTATGACAGAAGGCAGGGAAGTTAATATAATCCTGAGTTGAGTGATATGATGGACTTTAGAGACTTTAGAGGATAGGAGGGGGGCCAGAGGAAAAAAAAACTACATGTTAGGTACAATGTACGCTACTCAGGTGATAGGTACACTAAAGTCTCAGAATTCACCACTGTATAATTCATCCATGTGACAAAAAGCCACCTGTACCCCCAAAGATATTGAAATATAATTTCTAAAAATAAATAGGCCAGGTGCTGTGGCTCATGCCTATAATCCCAGCACTGTGGGAGGCCGAGGCAGGCGGGTCACCTGGGGTCAGGAGTTCAAGACCAGCCTGGTCAACATAGAGAAACCCTGCCTCTACTAAAAATACAATAATTAGCTGGGTGCGGCGGTGGGCGCCTGTCATCCCAGCTACTCAGGATGCTGAGGCAGGAGAATTGCTTAAACCCAGGAGGTAGAGACGGCAGTGAGCTGAGATCATGCTGTTGCACTCCAGCCTGGGAGAAAGGGTGAGACTTAATTTCAATCAATCAATAAAATAAAGAAATTAAGAACAAAAATGACAAAATACAATTCTGAGCCAAAATCATAAATGTCTATCATTACACATTCCACAGAAATGTGAACTCTTTTAATTTTTACATCTAAGAAAAGTGGCAGGTTACTTTGTATGTGTTTACCATGGGCACAGTCATGTTTTGGAGTCTACAGACATTGTGGGATAATTAAATCTAGCTGATTAACAAACGCATGCCCTCAGACAGTTACTGTTTCTGTGGGGAATGCGTTGTCCACTCTGCATTTTTCAAGAACACTACTTCTCGTCATTGACCGTAGCCAGCTTGCTGCACAATGGAACTCTTGAGTTTATTTTTCCCATCTAACTGGTATTATATATTCTTTCATTAGTACCTCCCCATCTCCTTCTCCCCACTACCCACCCCAGCCTCTGATAACCAACATTCTCCTCTTAACTTCTATGAGATCCACTTGTTTAGACTTCACAGGTAAGTGAAGATCATTTGGTATCTGTCTTTCTATGCCTGGCTTATTTCTCTTAACATAATGTCCTCCAGTTCCATTCATGTTGTTGCAGATAACAAGATTTAATTCTTTTGTATGTCCAAATAGTGTTCCACTGGGAATAGATCCATGTTTTCTTTATCCATTCATCCTTTGATAAACGTTTAGATCAATTCCATATTTTGGCAATTGTGAATATACGGCAACAAACACGGGACTGCAGATTCTCTTCAACGTACTGATCTCATTTCCTGTGGGCATATACCCAGTCGTAGGATTGTTGGATCTTGGGGCAGATGTATTTTAAGTTTTTTGAGGAGCTTCCGTAATGGCTGCATTAATTTATAGTCCCACCAACAGTTTATAAGGGTTTCCTTTTCTTCCCCATCTTCCCAGCATTCGTGATCTTATGTCCTTTTGATCAGCCATTCTAACTGGGGTAAGATGATATCTCATTACAGTTCTGGTTTGTGTGTCCCTGGTGATGTTAAACATTTTTTCATATACCTGTTGTCTATTCATGTGTCTAACTTTGAAGAAGATTGTCTATTTAGGTCTTTTGCCTATTTTTGAATCGAGTTGTTTTCTTCCAAAGGAGTTAAATTCCTTATATATTTTGGATATTAACCCTTGATGAGATGCCTAGTTTCAAATATTTTCCTCTGTTCTGTAAGTTGTCTCTTCACTCTGTTGGTTCCTTTGCTGTGCAAAACTTTGTAGTTTGATATAATCCCATTTGTCTATTTTTGCTTTTGTTGCCTGTGTTTTTGAGCTCTTTCCCAAAAAATCTTTGCCCAGACCAATGTCACAAAGCTTTTCATTTATGTTTTCATATAGCAGTTTCATAGTTTTGGATCTTACATTTAAGTCTTGTAATCCATTTTGAGTTGATTTTTGTATACGGTGTGAGATAAAGGTCTAATTTCATTCTTTTGCATTTAGATATCCAGTTTTCCCAACACCAGTCATTGAAGAGACTATTCTTTCCCCATTGTGTGTTCTTGGCAAAAATCAGTTGGCTGTAAATACATGGATTTATTTCTGGGCTCTTTATTCTGTTCCTTGCATCTTTGTGTCTGTATTTATGCCAATACCATACTGCTTTGTTTACTATAGCTTCATGGTATATTGTTGAAGTTAGGTAGTGTGAGGCCTCCAACTTTAAACACTAGAATTTATTTTAAATCTTGCCAGTTGGATGATTTCAAAGGTGGTTTCTCATTTAAGTTAGTCATTGCAAGGTATTTTATTTTTTATTATAGATCTAGAGGGTACAAGTGCAGTTTTATTACATAGTGGTGAAGTCTGAGCTTTTTAGCGTAGCCATTACCTGAAGATTGTATATTGTTCCCATTAAGCAATTTTTCATTCTTTACCCTCCTCTCACCCTCCCACCCTTCCAAGTTTCCAGGGTCTACTCTCTGTGCCCATGTGTAGACACTATTTGACTTTACTTACAAGTGAGAACGTGTAGTATTTGACTTTATGTTTCTGAGTTATTTCACTTAGGATAATGGGCTCTAGTTCCATCCATATGGAAGTAAAAGAGATGATTTCATTCTTTTTTATGGCTGAGTAGTATTCCATGGTATATATACAGCACATTTTCCTTATGCAATCCTTCTTCATGCAATTCCACATCTTTGCTATTGGGAATAGCGCTGCAATAAACATATAAGAGCGTATCTTATACATATGTTTTTGATACAATTATTTATTTTCCTTTTGTTATAATGATTTATTTTTCTTTGAATAGAACTACCATTCAATCCAGCAATCCTACTACCTGGTAGGACTGGTAGCTCTAGTTTTAGTGATTTGAGAAATTTTCATGCTGTTTTCCATAAAGGTTGTATGAATTTATATTCCCACCGACAGTTAACGATCAGTTGGCTTTAGGCATGTGGCTTTATTTCTGGGTTCTGTATTCCGTTCTGTTGGTCTATGTGTCTATTCACTTTTCTTTGCGTCCTCTCCAAGACCTGTTACTTTTTGACTTTTTAATAATAGCTACCCTGACTGGTGTTAGATGGCATCTCCTTATAGTTGCCATTTGCATGTATCTGATGACTTGTGATGTTGAACATTTTTTTCATAGGATTTTTAGCCATTTTTATGTCTCCTTCTAAAAAATATCTGTTCCTGCCTTTTGCCCACCTTTTAATGCGGTCACTTGTTATCTTCTGGTTGAGTTATTTGAGTTCCCTCTGGATTCTGGATAGCAGCCCTTTGCTGGATGCACAGTGTGCAGAGACTGTCTCCCATTCTGCAGGCTGTCTGTTCACTCTGTTGATTGTTTCTTCTGCTATGTACAAGCTCTTTAGTAATAATTAAGTCCCATTTGTTGGTTTTCGTTTTTGTTGCATTTGAGGTCTTAGTCATGGATTCCTTGTGAAGGTCAATGTGCAGATGATGTTTTTCAAGGTTTGTTTCCTAGTATTTAAATAGTTTTTGTTCCTATAATTAAGTCTTTGATCTAGCTTGAGTTAATTTTTGTATATGGTGAGAGATAGGGGTCATTTCATTCTTCTGCATATGGCTCTCCAGTTTTTCCAGCACCATTTATTGAATAGGGCGTCCCTTCCCCAGTGTAGTTTTTGTTAACTTTGTCAAAGACCAGTTGGCTTTAGATATGTTGCCTGATTTCTGGGTTCTTTATTCTGTTTTATTGGTCTGTGTATTTATGTTTATACCATTCTGTTTTGGTTACCATAGCCTTGTAGTATAATTCGAAGCTGGGTAATGTTGATGCCTCCAGTAGAACTGTTTTGGCTATTCTGGCTCTTTTATGGTTCCATATGAATTTTGGGATTTTTTTTCTTAATTCTGTGAAAAATGATGTTAGTACTTTGGTAGGGATCTTCCTGAATCTGTAGATTGTTTTGGGCGGCATTCTAATAATATAGATTCTTTTGATCCATGAGCATGGAATATTTTTCTATCTGTTGGTTTTATCTACAGTTTCTTTTATTAGTGTTTTACTTGTAAGGATCTTTTATCTCCTCTGTTAAGTGCATTTCTAGATATGTTATTCTTATTATTTTTATAGTTATAGTGTTGTCAGTGGACTGGTTCCGGGTCTCAACTTCACCACACAAAAGAATTTGAGACCAAGTCCGAAGTAAGAGGAGGCAAGGAAGGCTGTTGTGAAGCAAAAATACACTCTGATGGCTGGGTCAGAGTGGATGGCTCAAGAGTGAGATGGTGCCAACTGGCGCTGGGGAAACTCCTTCGATGGGAGTCTTACGTGATGATTCGTAAGGGGGCTGGAATGGGCATTGTTGGTCAGCATGTTGTGGGCGGTCTCCTGGGCCCACATGCACAGCTGTTGTACATGCTAGTGCATGTATTGAATGCCTCATTAGCATTTTAAATCTCCACCCAGGGGTGTGTTTTTTACTATTGTAATGAACAAAGTTCAGCATAAGGACAAAGTCCTTTGCTAGGATGCATGCCCTGCCTTTGGGGCTTTCCCTCCAGCCATCATCCCTCCTTCAGCAAGGAAGCTGACAACCACAGGTGACCACAGACATCTGCACTAGCCCCTTTCTGGAACATCTGTTACTGACTGGGGGTCCTTGTGCGAACCGTTTTGGCCCCACTGGTATTGCTCTTAGCCACCTGCAAGTAATCATGCCCCATTCCTTCACTAACTGTCCACCTTAATGAAACGACTTCTTGATTTGCCTCTCAGCTTGATTGTTGTTGGTGTATGGAAATGCTACTAATTTTTATACATTGACTTTGTATCCTGAAACTTTGCTGAATTCATTTATCAAATCTGGGAGTCTTTTGACAAGGTCTTTAGGGTTTTCTACGTATAATAAGATCATACCATCAGCAAACAGAGATAATTTGACTTCGTCTTTTCCAATTTGGGTGTCTTTCTCTCTCCTGCCAGATTGCTCTGGCTAGGACTTCAAGTACCATGTTGGATAGGAGAGGTGAAAGTGGACATCTTTGGCTTAAATTAGCCATTTAAAAAAATAACTATAGTTATTTGCATTTTCTTTTTCTATGACCTTAACTGCTTTTCTTACTGATCTATAAAAGCCAGGATATCCAGGGTGTTAAAAGTTTGTCTGTCACAATCATGGAAACTATTTTGCAAGTTTCCCTTTGTATTTTTACTTTCTTTCTTCTATTTTTGACATGATAAAGTTTAAAAGATTGGAAGTTGCAAGTCCAGCAAGTTTTTATTTTATTTACCCCATGAGTTTTATGATTTAAAAAAAAAAAGAAAGTTTTATCTTTATAGGGATGAGTTAAATAGTTGTCTATTCTTCTAAATTTTATGGCTTATATTTTGATTTAGTAACATTAAATTCTTCAGTCTTCTAGAGCTTACATTTGTTTATGTGATGAGGATTTTACCTGTTTGTTTGTTTGTTTTTTTTCCAGAGAACCAAATGGTCTTAATGTGCGTAATATATGTATGGACATATTCTATGCCATGGTTCTGTATGGTGACATTTTCTTGTTATAACATGGTGTCAGTTATTCTGAAGTACGTTATATGCTTTAGTATCTGGAGATCTGCTCCTCTCACATTATTCTTTCCTGTTTATTCATATGAACTTTAGAGTGATTTTTTTTCTAATTCCAAAATAAATATCATCGAGATGTTTATTAAATTACTTTAAGGACCTTTAAGATATAAGCTGTTGCCATTCAGCAACATGAAACGTCTGTCTAAATATTTATTTTTCCTTTATAAATTTCAACGCTCACTGCTTCTCATAAGCATCCCATACATTTCTTGTTAGCATTCTTTCTCGGCATTTTATAAAAGGTGTCTGTGCAGGGGGCCCAGGAGGGAGAGTGAGAGAGAGGGAAGTTGTGTCTGCTGTGAGTGGAATTTTTTTCTTTATATTTTAGTATTGGCTTACAGAAGCCATTGGTATTGCTGAATTTTATTCACCCTATTGAACCTTAGTCTCTTAGGTTGGATATATGGATATATATTCTACAAATATCCATATACAGAATTATATGGATATATGATTCTACAGAGTTCAGTAACTATAATTTCACCTTCTAATTTCTAAGTTATGCTCCTTATTTCCGGAATAAATTTCTGAGCAAGCAGTCCCTTTCTCATTGAAATGAGATAACGTTATTCCCACGTCTTGTTGCATCCATTGTTGCTGAGATGCGTGTTCTCTATCTGGAAGCTATTTCATGAGGGCAGCCTGTCAGCCATCAGTCTCTCTGTTGCTTCTTTCAGGGTAACTTCTGAGCTTTTTCTGTGACTCCTTTGGAGGTTTTTTCAGTTTTACTGTGACGTGTCCATTTGTGGATTTCGTTTTGTGTCTTCCTTGGGCTTTGTTGGGCTTCTTCAAAGCATGGCTTGCATATCTTAGCCTTTAAGCCCTCACATATTGCTTCTGCCTCGTCCCCATCTCCGCTCCTTGTGAGACTCCGGAATGAGCCTTCTGTCGTATCTTCGCATTGTGCCCTTTATGTCTCTTACACGCTCTCTCTCCTACCTGTTTCATTCAGGAGTATTCATTCTGACCTACATTTTAGTCCCCAAATCCTTTTATCAGCCATGTCTAATCTGCTGGCACACCCATTTATTGAGTTTTAAATTTGGGGTTATTTTATTTTTCAGCTCTATCATTTTCTTTTATTTTACTTTTTTTTTTTTTTTCTTTTTTGAAACAGAGTCTCACTCTGTGGCCCAGGCTGGAGTGCAGGCTGGTGTACTCTTGACTCACTGCAACCTCCATCTCCTGGGTTCAAGCAATTCTCCTGCCTTATCCTCCTGAGTACCTGGGACTGCAGGCATGCGCCACCATGCCCAGTTAATTTTTGTGTTTTTAGTAGAGACGGGGTTTCACCATGTTGGTCAGGCTGATCTTGAACTCCTGACCTCAGGTGATCTGACCAGTATTATTTTTTATTTGCAGTGTCTTTGTTCTTTTTGATAGTTTCCAATTGATTGCCAACATTCTCTCTCTGTGTCTCTCTCTCTGTCTCTCTCTCTGTCTATCTGTCTCTCTCTCTCTCTCTCTCTCTCTCTCTCTCGTAACATTCTGGATCTTGTTTTTTTCTTCTATGAACATTGTAAACCACCTTGTTTTACAGTCTGTGTCTGGTGGCCTCAACATTGGAAGTCCCTGCCAGTCTGTTTCTGTTCTCTGCTGTTTTTGCTGGTTCCGGCTCATAGGGTGTTGTCTCTTCATAGGTCGCACCATTTTTTACTGTTTATGGGATATTAGATTTTAACACTGATAGAAATATTTCCAGGCCTGGGATGATATTGTCTTCCCCTAACCCCTCTCCCCATTTCCCAGTGCAGGGTCTTCCTGCATCCTGTTGATAATAAGAAGGAAATGCTCAATTTCCTTCCTTTTTATTAGGAAATAAAGTTCAGAGATGATATATTTAATCTGGGCAGTCACAATGGTCCTCCCTTTACCTTGTGTTAGAGTAATCTGCCAGAGGCTCAAGGTGAAATTTTTGTTTTCTATTCTTTTACCCTTGGACAGGAAGAAATGTGTGCTGGGCTGGCGTTCACCAACAAATAAACAGCAAGCCCTTGGTTCTTCCCACAGGTCCTTTGGTCGAATCCCCCTTCATTCTCTCTTACAAGCTCAGCCCTTCCTGATGCTTAATAAAAGATTACATTTCCAAGAAATAGCTGATCCGGTTAAAATGGAATCATGCTCACGAGTCCTGGTGCAACCATTCCCAAATTCTCCCTGAAATACTTGCAAAAGAATAAAAAACCACTACACACCAAAATTAGATGAGAATTCTCACCGGAATTCACAACAAAAGGCCTGTGATGCTGGACTGACGGTCACTACAGGAGGCCTCGTGTAGGTCCGTCAAGCTTTCTCTTCCGTTGGTGGATGAACGTGTTTCCAGGGTTGCGTGTGACTTTCCAGGGGTTTTTGTTTTGTGTTTTTAGCAAGTGATCATCCAGTAATGTTCTGCTAGACTGAGATGGGGCCTTCTCATAGCCTTATTTCCCGGCTCGCTGAAACAGCAAAATGCAGAATACAGGGAAAGCCTCTGCACCGGCACATCTGGTTTTCCCCCTCGGCACACACGTGCAACGCTCTGCAGGAGAGAACCCTCCTCCCAGGAGGCTCACCGTTCTGCTGTGTTTGGGAGCAGCGTGCTCTCAGGGAACTGCAGCTCTGTAAGAAAGAGAAAGGAGTTAAAATGAGAGTGGAGGTGGAGAGGAGCTACCAGCTCTCTGCCTGCCTCAAAACAAAGATGTGTGCCCAGCTTTGCTGTTGGTTCAGTCTGAGGCTCCAGGGACCTGTGGCAGATGGAGACAGTGAGGGTCTCGCAAAGCCTTCTCCTTCCTTTCACACTCAATGCAGCAAGCTTGATGGACCTACACCAGACCTCCTGCGATCTCTGTTAGTCCAGCATCACAGGCCTTTCGTTGTGAATTCCTGTAAGATTCTCACCTAATTTTGATGTTTATCGTTTTCCATTCTTTCACAAGTGTTTTAGTGAGAAATTGAGAACTGTTTCATCAGGACCCGTAAGCATGATTCCGTTTCAACCTGCTCAGCTATTTTTTGGGAAACCTAATCTTTTATTAAACATGAGGAAGTGCTGAGCTTGTAAGAAAGAAAGAAATTCTCTAGAGACACACTGACTTGGTAAAGAGAGATGATATTTTGTGACAAATCAGCCCTCAATTGTCGAGTTAATGTAGTCACAGATTGTCAGATATTTGTATTATGTATGAGGTTTGGTGCCCTGCAAAGAAATATGACATTACCAATCAAGTCACATCCCTCCTCACATCTGGGCAACGACTGCAAATAAATGGACCATTAAAAAAAATTAAGGCATATATTATTAAAATGGAAAGATATTGTGAGTGCCATTTTCAGAATAATTGCTGCCCTTTGTAGAATTCAGTTGGCTTCTGGACACAGCAGGTGTTACACAGGGCAGCCCACTCCTGTTTTAGGGAACCTACTGAGACCATTATTTTCAGGAAATAAGCACATTAAGATATTTCTGTGGCCAGTGTGGTTCCAAGTTTATTAACAATTGGAATTTGGAGCATTCCCTCCTCTTAATTTAGAATCTAAGGTAATAATGGGATGGAACTATTAGACTGGTATAAAAGTCACTCTGGTTTTTGCCATTAGAAGTGATATGTCCACATTACTTTGATGTAGGGGTTCAGTCAGGATGGTTGAACCATGATGGGGTTGAACCCTGATGATGATGGGTTCAGTCAGGAAGAGTTATAAGAGAAATTATAAAGTCGTGATATTTCCACATTACTTTCATATAGGGGTTCAGTCAGGATGGTTGAACCCTGATGATGATGGGTTCAGTCAGGAAGAGTTGTAAGAGAAATTAAAAAGTTATTAAAAATAGTCGCAAACCTTCTTGGAAGGCCAGGGGAGGGGGTTGCATAGCCTCAGCAAAAGTTTGGCTGAAGGCAGCCTAATCCTCTTTACCTTGAGTTGATAGCCGAAAAGCAGATAACATAGGAATGTAGAGAAGTTTATCTAAATAACTTGTTTACTCCTATGGTCCTAAAACTAAACTTTGACCATTTCCAAGCAGGATGGCTCTCTGTTGGGGGTAGGGTGGCCAGGTTAATTACCCTCTAGTGGTGTTGACTCAAAGCCTTTGTCACTGAATGTGTGCTGAATAAATGCCAGGAGGGCCAGTGAGTCAGGGCCACTGTGGCTGCTAACTCTTTACCAGATGCTTCTCAGTATCAGTGAGTGGCTCGGACCCCTAAGCCCGCTCTTTCACTGGATATCTGTGTCTGAGTGCATTTGTTCATCTGTCACTGGGTCAGGGTCTGCGGGTCAGACCTCAACACTTTCATTCTCAGCTAGAGTCAAGCAGGAACTCCAATGAATGACTGGAAGGAACCCATGCCTTAGTAGATCTATCTCTAGAAGGTGCAGTCTTTCTGCTCAGGTTTCTTCCTTTAAAGGTCATTTTCGTTCTTCTGTATATTACTGTGTCATTCTACCATAACTCTTAGGGAGATTTTTGTTGGCCTTCTGGCCTGAATGTAATATTTATATCAGAATTTAGATCCCATGATAGAGAACTGGAAATTTCACCAGGGAGTAGGGAAAGTCAGCCCAGCCAAAGGTGATGCATGAGAGGTGCTTCTACCAAAAGCAGAAATAAAAGGAGTCATGTCATTCTTGTCAAATGAATTAAAACTAAATCATCTTATTTAACATTTTCTGAAAGTTGTAGACAATTCTATGAAATCAAAACAAGAGGAACAATTAAAATGAGATAAAGTTATCATGTCACTATACTCCAGCCTGAGCAACAGAGCAAGACTCTGCCTCAAAAAAAGAAAAGAAGAGAGATAAAATTGTCAAGAGAATCACTCAAAATTACACACAAAGTGAAAATGGAATTCAAGGCCGGGCACTGTGGTTCATGTCTGTAATCCCAGCACTTTGGGAGGTCAGAGAGAGGTGGATTGTTTGAGCCCAGGAGTTTGAGACCAGCCTGGGCAACACAGGAAAACCCTGTCTGTACAAAAAATGCAAATATTAGCTGAGCGTGGTGATGTGCTACTGGGGACGCTGAGATGGGAGGATCACTTGAGCCCGGGAGACAGATGTTGCAGTGAGCCAAGACTGCACCACTGCACTCCAGATTGGGCAATAGCACGAGACCCTGCCTCAAAAAAAGCAAATAGAATTTAAGGTAGCTAAATGTGACATAAACATTAGAGTCTGTTTTTATTATCAATAACCAGTCAGAAATATGGAAAAAGACTTCATTCCTAGTAGCAACAAAAACATAAAGCACACAGGAATGACCTTAATAAGAAATGTACGGCATGGAGAGAAATCAAACTGCTGAAAACTGAACTAAGAGTTGATTAAATGAGAAACCCTATCATGCTCCCAGAAAGCAAAATAAAGATACAGGTTTTTCTTTTATTTCCTTCAGATTAACGCATAGATCGTTTTGCTGTGAATCAAAATTCCAATGGAACTTTTATTGAAATGACAAATATATTCTGATGTCATCTGGAATACAGAATACAAACTTAAGACTATGAAGAGAAAATCTGATGGTGCTGGGTATGGTGGCTCACGCCAGTAATCCCACTACCCTAGGAGACCAAGGTGGGAGGATCAGTGGAGACCACGAGTTTGAGACCAACCTGGGCAGCATAACGAGACAGTGTCTCTACAAAAAAAAAAAAAAAAAAAATTAAATTAAATTAGCCAGGCATAGTGGTGTGTGCCTGTAGTCCCAGCTATTCAGGAGGCTGAGGTGAGAGCCTAGTTGGTGTGATCATACCACTGCACTCTAGCCTGGGCAAAAGAGCAAAATCTTGTCTTTCTGACTAAGTGGGGATGGAAGGAATAAGTGAGAATCGGCCAATGGGATATGAAAACATAGTATAAAGGCATTTAAATCAGTGAAATCAACAGAAGAATAGCTCCAGAATTAATCCTCTTTAAAAATAAGGACATCAGACCTGACTAAGGAGGCACTAAAAATCAGTCAGGGTTACTCCACACATAGGGCTTTGGCACTGCTAGGGTATCAGGTACCAGGCATCAGAACCCAGTTCCAGTAGCTATAGGAGTCCTGGAGAACCTGACAGAATGTAAGAAACCAGTCTCGCCACGCTTTATAACTCCTGAGAGATTTTATCGACTTGTGTGAGGTCTAGCTGGGCAGCATCATGGGAAAGAGTTCAAACCTGATTCACAGAGAAAACATACACAGACCCCTAAGAGATGACCTTTGGGCCAACCCTATTTCCTTAGCTCTCACGTCAGTACTTCTATCCCCACAGAGGCCCAAATCTTGCAATGAGCAGAACCAAAGAGGCTCAGAGGAAACCCTAATGGTTCATCTCACAGTATTTTCTTCTTGACATTCCAAGAATAGCCCAGGCTTTGCAGAAACATCTTAATCTTTTTTTGTTCTTTTAACGAAAGATGAGATTTTGCTCTGTCACCCAGGCTAGAGTGCAGTAATGTGATCTCGGCTCACTGCAACCTCCACCTCCCGGGTTCAAGCAAATCTCCATCCTCAGCTACCCAAGTAGCTTGGATTACATGTGTGTGCCACCACACCCAGCTAATTTTTGTATTTTTAGTAGAGACAGGTTTCACCATGTTGGCCAGGCTGGTCTCCAACTCCTGGGCTTAAGTGATCCACCCACCTTGGCCTCCCAACGTGCTGGGATTACCGGAGTGAGCCACCATGCCTGGCCTTGTTTCTTAGCTTTCAACCTGAATGTCTACCCTTTAATAACTATCCCCTAGTTATTAAATATAATTGTAAACACAATTTTCATGGCTGTATAATATTCCATGTATAGATATACCATAACATAGGAACATTTTTGATATTTATTTTATTAAAAAAGTGACAAAAGCAAAGGAACTCTTATTTTTGTCCATAGCTCTTGCTTCCTAGAAGTGGAACTATTGGTTCAATCCACTATGAATATTTTAAAGATTCTTGATACATGCTTCCCAATTGCTTTTCAGAAGGCTCACTCTTCTCCTGGACTTAATGGACACAAGCGTATCCAAGGGAGCCCATCCCCACTTCCATGGTGCTTTCTCTGGAAGCTGTTTAGCAAACTGGTTAAGAGCAGGGATTCTGGAGCAAAACTGCTTAGCCTTGACTCCCACCTCTGCCACAGCTGTGTGTCCTTGGGGAAGCTACTTCGCTTCTTGGTGCCTCCATTTCCCATCAATAAAACAGGAGGATAGGGACAGTGCCTATTGTGTAGTGTTCTTAAGAGAACTAAAAGTATGAGATTTTGTAAAGTGCTTTCCTAACATGTAACAAGTGTTATATGCCAGGCATGATGTTTCATGCCTGTAATCCCAGCACTTTGGGAGGCCATGGTGCACAGATCACTTGAGGCCAGTAGTTTGAGACCAGCCTTCGGCAACATGGCGAAACCCTGTCTCTACTGAAAATGCAAAAGTTAGCCAGGCATGGTGGTACCCACCTGTAGTCACAGCTACTCAGGAGAATCGCTTGAGCCTGGGAGGCTGAGGTTGCAGTGAGCTAAGATTGTGCCATTGCACTTCTGGGCAACAGAGTGAGACTCCATTTCACTTAATAATAATAATAAAAATTCAAATTCTTTGTTATAATTGTACTTATTTTTCCTGGTCTCTTGTGTGACTTTCCATTTCATGTATGCTGGGCTTTGCCAGCAGAGAGTTGACACAGAGAGGCTTACAAAGGCCCCCTCATTCACAGGCTTGAGAAATACCTACTTCTGTTTCCTTTCGCGTTTTGTACAGTCTGAGTTTTCAAAACAGCTAATTCTGTAATACATTTGGAATTTCTTTTGGGGTCTGGAAATGACATGCTAACGACAATTATTTTTGCCTCCATTTCTCAGCATTTAGGAAGCTTCAGATGATCACTGGGGTATGATGTGTCCAAGTAAACCACAGCGTGGAAGGCTTTGATACTGTCCCTGAAAAGCCAGCAAATAGGCCCTGTTTAATAACTCCTTTTTCTCGTTTTCCTTTCCTGGTTCATTACTTTAGGGTACCACTGTTAACCCGCATTTTCTGGATAAGCTATCTTAACATGGTGGCTCACCACTGGCAAGATCCTGCACCCTCAGGGGACGTTTAGCAAGGTGTAGAGACATTTGTGGTTGTTCAGAACTTGGCTGGGTGAGGAGGGGCAGGGGATCCTACTGGCATTTAGTGGGCGGAGGCCAGGGATATGGTGAAACACCCTATGATGTACAAGAACCACACCCCCACCAACTACAAAGACTTGTCTGACCCAAAATGTCAATGACGCTGAGGTGGATGAACCCCATTTTAAACTGAAGAGTACAATCTAGTTGAAATAAGGTGTTTCTGGCTGGGCACGGTGGCTCACACCTGCAATCCCCGCACTTTGGGAGGCTGAAGTGGGTGGATTGCTTGAGGTCAGGAGTTTGCAAGTAGGCTGAGCAAAATAGCAAAGCCTTGTCTCTACAGAAAATACGAAAATGAGCTGGGCGTGGTGGTGTGTGCCTGTTATCTCAGCCACTCAGGAGGCTGAAGTGGGAGGATCATCTGGGCCTGGGGAGGTTGAGGCTACAGGGAGTCAAGACTGCATCGCTGTCTTGGGAACACAGCAAGACCCCATCTCCAAAAAAAAAAAAAAAAAGCTAGAAAACAAAATTGCACGTTTGACCTTAACAATATTAAAACATATGTGCATGTGGATATAGGTGTGTAGGTATAGGTGCGAAGAAAGATATCGGACAGGGAAATACCAAGTATTATCGGTAGTTATGTCTGGATAAAATACGATGAGTAATTTGTTTCTTCTTAATAATTGTTTGTATTTTATATGAGCATGTGCTGCTCTGTGATAAAAAGTCTTTGAAGGCTTTAACAAAGAATTGCTGAAATAAAGGAGGAACACCGCATGGAGAGAGAGAAGGGGAATCAGAAACCAGGAACTGTGTGGAAAGGAGGGAAGGGAGAATGAGAGATCTGTGTCACAGTCTGGTTGGAGAAGCCAGAATACGGATCAGTCCCACCCCTTATAAGCAAGTAATGGCTCCGGAGCATAGCAGCTTCCAGGGTACCGTTTGTCATGGCTGATGTGCACATCTTGGGTTCTGTTCCTAAACTTCTGTTTTCAGCTGGGTGGCACACCTGTAGTCCTAGCTACCTGGGAGGCTGAGGCAGGACGATTGCCTGAGCCCTGGAGTTTGAGACTGCAGAGAGCTGTGATTGCACCACTGCACCCCAGCCTGGGCGACACAGTGAGACCTTGTCTCCAAAAAAAAAAAAAAAAAAAAAAGTTCTGTTCTCATTCTCATCCCTCTCATTCAAGGAAGGGAAGAGGATTCAACTCAAATAACCCCAAAATCAGCCACTATTGTGGCTGAGAATTTAGACCATAAAGTGACTCAAATTCTTTTTTTCTCTTCCGACACAGTCTTGCTGTGCCACCCAGGCAGGAGTGCAGTGGTATGATCTTGGCTCACTGAAACATCTACCTCCCAGGTTTGAACAGTTTTCCTGCCTCTGCCTCCTGAGTAGCTGGGATTTCAGGCACATGCCACCATGCCTGGCTAATTTTTGTATTTTTTTTTAGTAGAGACAGGGTTTCGCCACGTTGACCAGGCTGGTCTTGAACTCCTGACCTCAGGTGATCTGCCCACCTTGGCTTCCCAAAATGCTGGGATTACAGGCTTGAGCCACCGTGCCCGGCCAAGTGACTCAAATTCTTTTCAAGGCAATCACAAATCCATGATGCTGGGGTCAGAATGTCTGTGTCACCCTGTATTCATAGGTTGAAACTGTAACCTCCAGGGTTATGGTATTTGGAGGTGGGGCCTTTTGGGAGGTGATTAGGTAGGAAGGTGGAGTCCTCATGAATGAGATTGGTGCTTTTATAAAAGAGCCCCAGTGATTTGCAAACTGGGGGAAAGCTACTGTGAGTGAGTGTTTTGTTTTTTAATTTACACTATAGAGTGATTTTTTTTCTCCCAACGTTAAGTTTTTACCTTGCGTGGACTGGAGTACTTATTTCATCTATTAATATGTTGTTTCTTTAAATAAATAAATGAAAGAGCCCCAAGGGAGCTCTCCTTCCACCACATGAGGATGCAGGAAGCAGGTGCCATCTAGGAACCAGGCCCTCATGATGCCTTGATCTTGGACTTCCCAGACTCCAGAGCTGTGAGAAGTAAACAGCATTTGTTTAGAATCTACCGGGTTTATGATCTTTTGCTGTGACAGAGCCAGAAGGAACTAAGACACCCGCTCTCACATTGCACCTGGGTCCTGGGCACTGTGGTGCGGTTCCTCGACCTGTCCCCTGCCTGTACCTTTTCTATTCTGTGTAGCTGGTACCCCAGGTTGCTGGTACCCCAGGTCGCTGGTACCCCTGGTCACTGGTACCCCAGGTCGTTGGTACCCCAGGTCGCTGGTACCCCAGGTCGCTGGTACCCCAGGTCGCTGGTACCCCAAGTTGCTGGTACCCCTGGTTGCTGGTACCCCAGGTCGCTGGTACCCCTGCTCACTGGTACCCTTGGTCGCTGGTACCCCAGGTCGCTGGTACCCCAGGTCGCTGGTACCCCTGGTCGCTGGTATCCCAGGTCGCTGGTACCCCAAATTGCTGGTACCCCAGGTCGCTGGTACCCCAGGTCGCTGGTACCCCTGGTCGCTGGTACCCCAGGTCGCTGGTACCCCTGGTCGCTGGTATCCCAGGTCGCTGGTACCCCAAGTTGCTGGTACCCCGGTCGCTGGCACCCCAGGTCGCTCCTACGTTTCCTCATCTCCTGACCACGCTGCTGCTTCCCTCCTCCACAGCAGTGTCTTGGATTCTTACATTGTGAGCAAAAGGGAACAGCACAGGTGAACACTGTCCATTCCTTTGCCTCATTCGCCAAACTCAGTGGCGTCATGGTGTCTCCTCCAGCCCCCCAAGCTCTGGGTTCCCTGCCCTCCCGCCTTTCTCCCCCGGGAATGGGCCCCATCACATCATCCCTCTTGCCGCCTCTTCCTGCCCACCTTCTCACAATCAGAGCTGAGCTCTGCTGTAAACTGGCTGACCACCCATCTACCCTGGAAACCATGAGCGCCCTTCTTGCCCAGCCTCTTGCCATAGGGTTTCTGCCCCTTCACCTTACTGATGTCTCCTTCCCTGAGAGCAGCACTGCTGCCGTCCTAATTAGCAAAATCAAAGACGACTTTTCAGCCCTTTCTTTATTGACTTTTGGCTACATTTGACATAGGTATTCACTGTTTTGTTTTTGTTTGTTTTTTTGTTTTGTTTTGTTTTGAGACAGAGTCTTGCTCTGTCATCGAGGCTGGGGTGCAGTGGCACAATCTCAGCTCCCTGAAACTTCTGTCTCCCAGGCTCAAGGAATTCTCCTGGCACAGCCTCCCAAGTAGTAGCTGGGATTACAGGCATGTGCCACATGCCCGGCTAATTTTTGTATTTTTAGTAGAGATGAGGTTTCACCATGTTGCCCAGGCTGGTCTCGAACTCCTGACCTCAGATAATCTGCCGGCTTCGGCCTCCAAAAGTGCTGGCATTAGAGACATGAGCCCCTGTGCCCAGCCTCATTGGGTTTTTTTAAAAATGCCTTTCTCTCTCTCTCTCTCTTTTGATAATGGCTTCATTGAGAGCCAATCCACAAACCATACAATCCCCCACTTCAGTGCACAAGTCCGTGGTTTTCAGTACATTCACAGAGTTGTGCAGCCACCCCATAGTTGATTTTAGAACATTTTCATCTCCCCCAAAAATAAACCCATACCCATTAGCAGCCCATTGGTTTTTAAGATGCTTTTTGTTCCCAGTTAGCCACAATTGTTTGACTGTTCTTTCTCAGCCTTCTCTTCTCCTTCCAGCACCTTAAGTATTTGTATTCCCAGCCCTCTTCTTATATCACATTTTGCTCCCAAACTCAGGGAGGTCTTATTCCAGCCTCTGCTTTTATCCCAGACTTCCCTGTGAGCCTCACAGCTCTCCTTCTACATCCAGACTCAATCCAGCACTTCGGTGCCGTGGTTGCACGTTTAATGCACATATCCACTAGTGGCAGTAGACACGTCAAAGTCCACAGGTCCCAAGCTGAACGCATCACGCCCTCCAGGCCCACCTACCCGTCCTGTCATCACTCATGGCCACGTTTTTCACACGTGTTCTCGGTAGCGACATTCACTGTGTAGTTCACAGTCAGCCTTGTGCACCGGCACTCCCCCTTCTCACCCTCCATCTCCGGCCTACACCAGGCTCCGCTGACTCTAAATCCCCAGGCATGACTTACCCACACCGCCTCCTCTCTACCTGCTCGGTGGCTGCCTCCGTCCACACCTTCATTACCTGCTGCTTTGACTTCTGCAGAGACCCCCCAGCTCTAATCTCCTGCCCGCCGGGTTTGCTACTGAAGCTGGAGCAGCCAGAAACAAACCCCTTGGCCACAAAACTGAGGAAGGAAGTGGCTTTTTATGAGGCCGGGAGCTTCGGGGCGCTACAGCCTCATTCACTGAGCTCCCTGAGCAGCAGCTTGTCTCCCTTTTATAGGCTTACAGTGCTAAAGGCGGAAACTGAGGCAAAACTATGCCATTGTTCCTTTGCTGGATGGCCGACCTTACAATCTTTTGGCTTCACTGACTTGCTGGTTCGTGTGCAGTGTGAGCGGGAACAGGCAGGGGAGAGGCTTACGGAGACAAGACAAAGGCAGTAAGTTGTTTGTGGGCAGAGGTGTTTCCAGGAGGGAGCCTGGCCCTGCAGACGTGGGGGTGAGACCCAGTGCCAGGCCCCAGTCGGTCGTGGGAACATTTGTTTGCAGCTCTTTGCAGGCTTACAGGTAGCAGAGACGCTGGGAACCGAAAAGGGAGTCATTGTCCCAACTCTTCAGTATTTCATTTTATTTTACGTTCTCTTTTCACCCTCCTTCCCATCTGGAGGGGCGGAGGTGGAGGCCGTTGTGGATGGAGACAGGGAGGGGGCTTCCGCCTCGTTACCAGGGCTCTTTCCCAAAACTGTACACATAAGCATGGACTTGCCGGCTAAAACCATCTGCGGTGTGAGCCTGGTGCACTTGGCTTCACAGATCAGGCCCAAACACTTGAGGAGAGTTTCAGGATCCTGAGGAGCAGAACTGTACCCATCTTGCCAACTTCACCCTTGTCCTCCTGACACCCCCACCCCCACCGCACAAACCCCCTTGACGCTCCCCACGAGGCCGTTCTTCTTACACCTTCGCACACTGCCAGCACTGTTTAGAATCTCCTCCGTCCAGTTTCCCCTTAGCAAAATCTCACTCACCCCCCACGGCGCAGCTCACGGTGCCTTCAGCGAAGGGAGGCACTCTGTGCTCTAAGTTCTCACGGCACCTTGCACCTCATTCTGTCTTGCTGTGTCCACGTTTTTATGGTTTCAGGGCACGTCTCTGTGCTCCAGTAGAATATGAATTCTTCAGTAGCAAACACCATTTCTCAGCTTGGATCCTCAGTGCAGAATGCTGCCTTAGAACATAGAAGGCTTGCAATAATTTGTTCGTTTTCTTTTTTTTTTTTTCTTTTTTTTTTTTTTTGAGACAGTTTCTGTCATCCAGGCTGAAGTGCGGTGGCATGATCTCTGCTCACTGCAGCCTCCACCTCCCAGGTACAAGTGATTCTTGTGCCTCAGCCTCCTGAGTAGCTGGGATTACAGCAGCCTGCCATCACCCCTGGCTAACTTTCTGTATTTTTCGTAGAGATAGGATTTCATCATGTTGGCCAGGCTGGTCTCAAACTTCCGACCTCAGGTGATCCACCCATCTTGGCCTCCCAAATTGCTGGAATTACAGGCATGAGCCACCGTGCCCGGCCAGAAGGCATGCAATAATTGATTGCAGACTTCTTTCCTGAGTGAATGAGCACATGAAGCTTTATCCTGATTCTTTTCACCACAAAGGCGTGACATGCCAAGGGGGTGTGGCAGTGGCTGAAGTGTTGGATGCTAAAGGGAAAGGCAGCACCTGCCAGAAATCCCTGTTCCAACTTGTGCTGCTGTGACTTTGAGCTGTCCTTAGAATACTGCTGGGTGTCGTAATGAAGCTTTCAAAGGACACAATCACCTCAGGGTGGGCGAGGGCATTGGAGGTCACTGCGAAATGATGAATCACTCCTTTCAAAGCAGAGGACAGTTACAACTTCCTTTCGGATGCGTGTTAACGGTGTGCTGGGTTCTTTGCTGGGACTTGGAGCCCACCCTCCGTTTCTCGGCCAGCCCTCTTCTCTAGACCCCTCCGATTAATTTCTTTCTGCCGTTCGCATGTTAAAGCTGTGGATATGTTTGTTGGGAAGGAATTAAATCGACTCCTTGTACTGGCAGCCGGAATGGTCCCGAGCCTGTTACTACGGAAATGAATTTGTGACTTTTGTGGTTCCTTCCTGATTTGCAGACTATACAGCGAGGTTTGCAAGGCTCCTGTGAATTTCTCCCCAAAGAGGGGCAAAGATGAAAATAGAACCACAGGGTGAGGCAGCCAGGGATGTGTAATAGTTAGAAACATTTGGCAAATCTGTCTGCCCTGGGTCAGCGTGTCTCACTCTTGCTTATTTATTTGGTTTGTAGTTTCTGTGCTAATCTCAGCACTTCTGTTTGCTCATTCTGCCCCAACAGAAATCATTCCCAAAAGAAAGACAATAATGTGGATGAAAAGAGTCCAACTCTGTAAAATATTTGAAGAGATTTATTCTGAACCACATAGGAGTGAACACAGCCTTCAGGAGGCCCTGAGATCACGCGCCCCAGGCGGTCCTGCTGCAGCTTTGTATTATACACCTTAGAGAGGCACGATACGTCAATCAGATGCTCTCAGAAATACATTGGTTTGGTCCAGAAAGGCGGGGCAACTCAAAGTAGAAGGAGGCGGGGAGCTTCCAGGCTGTAGGTCAATTTAAACATTTCTCTGGCTGACAATTGGTTGAGTTTGTCTAAAGACCTGGGATTGATAGAAAGGGAGCGTTTGGGTTCAGATAAAGATTTGTGGAGACCAAAGTTCTTTTGACGTCTCACAGTGGCTGCCCTTAGAGACAATAGATGACAAAGTTTCCTATTCAGATCTCAGTTAATCTTTTTAGAATTGGGAGAGTCTGGAAGAAAAGGATCCAGCTCTGTGAACAGAGACTCTTTACTGTTTTTCCCCAGCAAGAACAGCTTTGCAGGACCATTTCAAAATACGGCAAAGAAACATGTTTCGGGGTAAAATATTTTGATTCCTTGTCTTGTAATGTGATGCCAGAGTTGGGTTGGGAAGTAAGTCATGATATCTAAGGTTAAATACAACCCATCTGATGACAATGTGTGATTTGTAGGGCGTGACTCCCCGGACTCCGTACCTAGGAATCTGGGCAAGATTTAAAAGTATCAGAGTTCAGTCTTCAATATTATTTTAAAAGGGGACTGTTCCCCGTATAAATCGTCACCACCGCCGAGAGATCCATCTGGCCCAAGACGGAATATCTGATCTCACGGTTCGGTGATCATCGCCCCCAGCCTCAGGGTCTGTGGCTCTTGCTGGGTCTTGCATTCCATAGATTTTCATGGTATTCAGTGGCACGATAAGATGATGCTTCCAGCCTGTCCACAGTGTTGATGGAGGGAAGGGAAGAGTTTTTGTGCCACAAACCCTTCTGGATACAGATGACACAATAGTGAACAAACAAAATTGTGTGTGTGTGTGTGTGTGTGTGTGTGCATGCATGCCTGCGTGCGTGCGTGTGTGTATAGATGGATAGATTGATATAGATGCACATATATAGATATATAGCTATAGATATATGTCTTACTATCCTCATACTATTTCATGTGATGGAGGGAAAATGTACAAATAAACTTATACACCCTCGCTCCCCGCAAGATTCTGGAGGTCCTCCAGGGCTGCTTGTGGACGTTGCTTAAGGCAGCTGTTGGGAGGTGGGCACGTCTATGCAAACACATCTCCAAAAGTTCCAGGAAGTTGAGAGGCTAAAAAGGCTGATAGATCCAGTCTTTCCGAAAGAAGCATTTAATGGAGACATATAAATAGAAGCCATGTGTGTCTTGGGTGGAGGTGAAACAGCTGGTAAAAGTTGGTAAATCTCATGTCAATACCCTTGAGACCTAGGGATTATATACCACAGGGAAAGGAGAATTCAGAAGGGATAAGCCAGACAATTAAAATGTGATCACATCGAGGTGGTTTGACCTCAGGGCAGGATTTACAGCCAGCACCTGCTCTTACCCAAGGAATAGCAGATACCCTGGAAACCTCAGAGGCATCCCAGGAAGAGGGCTTAGCCGTGAGTCCGTGTGGCAGATCAGCATGAGAGATGGAGCTGCCTCCTGCTCCACCCTTCCGGCTCATTACGTCCCTAACTCCTCATTCCTGCCCATTATTACCTCCCATTCATTTCGTTCCCAACAAGAAGTGGGAAGGAGAGAAGGAGAGTGACCTACGACTTAGGAACTTCAAATGCTCCTGAGTTCTGAGGCTCTGAAGACACCCCTCCCCCCACCCAACCAGTTTTGGTTTTTGTAAAGGTGGAATCTTGTTATGTTGCTTAGGCTGGCCTCAAACTCCTGGCCTCAAGTGATCCTCCCAGCCGGGCCTCCCAAAGCTAGGATAATGAATCGTTCATTCAGCTATTCATGCAGCACCAAATACTTCTGAGTACCTGTTTTGTGCCACAAACCCCTCTGGATACTGATGACATAACAGTGAACAAACAAAATGTGTGTGCGTGTGTGCACGTGTGTGTATAGATGGATAGATTGATACAGGTGTACATATATAGATCTAGAGATACATACCTCACCATCCTCATAGTATTCCGTGCAACAGAAGGAAGATGTATAGCAGGTCAGTAGTAAGCACCATCAAAGGTAAAGTCAGACAAGGCTGGGCGTGGCGGCTCACGCCTGTAATCCCAGAAACTTTGGAGGCGGAGGTGGAGGGATTGCTTGAAGCCAGTAGTTTGAGACCAGCCTGGTCAACATAGTGAGACACTGACTTTACCAAAAAACAAACAAACAAAACACACACACACACACACACACACACACACACACACACACACACCAATTAGCTAGGCATGGTGGCACGCCTGTAGTCCCAGCTACTCAGGAGGCTGAGGCAGGACGATTGCTTGAGCCCAGGAGGTGGAGGCTGAAGTAAGCTATGATTGTGCCACTGCACTCCAACCTGGGCAACATAGCAAGACCCCCCCTCCCTAAAAAAGTTTTGTGTTTTTTTTTTTTAAAGTAGGACAAGGGAATCAAGTATGTGGGGAGGACCCTTCTAAATCGGATGGAAAGGGGAAGGCCTCTCTGAGAGGATAGCAGTCATCTAGAACAAACTCGATGTATCCTGGGTTTTCAGGATGGCCAGTGTGGCTAGCGACACAGTGCAAAGGCAGGTATTCAGAGACAAGGTCAGGCAGGGGTGCTGGGCTGAGTCACGGCCCTCCAAAGGTGTCCCTGTCCTGACCCCCGGACCGGAGACTGTGCTGCCTTACATGGTAGAGGAAATTTGCAGATGGGATTAAAGACCTTGAGGAGGAGAGATTCTCCTGGATCACCCAAACGGCCCCAGTGGAATCACAGAGGGCTTTACAAGAGGAAGGCAGGAGGCCCAGGTAGATAGAAAGAAGACGTGAGGACAAAAGCAGAGGGCAGAGAGGGCAGAAGATGCAGCGCTGCTGGCTCCGAAGATGGAGGGACGGGCCCGCACGTCAAAGGATGCAGGCGGCCTCAAGCTGCTGAAATAAGCGGGGAAGTGGATTCTGCCTTAGAGCCTCCAGAAAGAACGGGACCCTACTGGTGCCTTAATGTTACACTTCTAACCTCCAATTTCTTTTTTAAGAGACAGGGTCTCACTCTGTCAGGCTGTAGTGCAGTTATGGCTCACTTCAGCCTCTAACTCCTGGGCTCAAGTGATCCTCCTACCCCAGCCTCCCAAGTAGCTGGGACTGCAGGAACGCACCACTACACCCAGCGAATTTTTTTTTTGTAAATATGGGGTCTTGCTACATTGTTTAGGGAGACCTCAAACTCCTGGCCTCAAGCCATCCTCCCACCTACGTGTCCCAAGTGCTGGGATTACAGGCAGGAGCCACTGTGCTCAGCTATAGTCTCCAAAACTATAAAAGAATAAATTTGTGTTGTCGTAAACCACTCAGTGTGTGGTAATTTGGAATAGCAGCACTGGGACCCTGATACAAAGGTCGAATCCTAGAGAGCCTGGGAGAACCTTGCAGAGCCTTACCCTAGGTAAGGCTACTGAGCTCTAATCTGATCGTGAATCAATGCCTTGGGAGCCTTTGGAGCAAGCGACAGCCGCGATCCAATTTGCATGTTTGTATCAACACTGTGGCTCCTCGGTAGAAGATGACACAGAGAGGGAGAAGTTGGGGTCCGGAGACCATTAGAGAGAAGTGATGTCAGGGCAGCGAGGAGGTGTCAGAACTGGGCCATTTCAAGGTGGAGACCTGGAACTTGCTGATGAACTATTGTATGCATCAGGGTTCTCTAGAGGGACTGACTAGCAGGAGAGCTGTAGATGTGAAGGGGAGTTTGCGAAGGAGAATTGACTCACAGGATCACAAGGTAAAGACCCACAGTGGGCCGTCTGCAGGCTGAGGAGCAAGGAAGCCAGTCTGAGTCCCCAAACCTCAAAAGGAGGGAAGCCACAGGGCAGGTTTCGGTCTGTGGTTGAAGGCCCACGAGCCCCTGGTGAACCACTGGCGTGAGTCCAAGAGTCCAGAAGCTGAAGAACCTGGAGTCTGATGTTCAAGGGCGGGAAGCATCCAGCATGGGAGAAAGATGAGGCCGGAAGACGCAGCCAGTCCCGTCCTTCCACGGTCCTCTGTCTGCTTTTGTTCTAGCCATGCTGGCAGCTGATTACCTGGTGCCCAAACAGACTGAGGGTGGGTCTGCCTCTCCCAGTCCACTGACCCAAACGTTCATCTCCTTTGACGACACCCTCACAGACACAGCCAGAAACACTACGTCGCGTCCTTCCATCCAATCGAGTCGGCCCTCAGTACTCACCATCACCACGGGACAGACGGACGGCGAGGGAAAGAGGCCGGGGGATGACTCCCGGCAGAAAGCGAGTCACCTGAGCGACTGCTAGAACGGAATTCCCGTTACTGAAACAGGAAGGGAGGGGAGGGGTCCGGGGGTTTTATTGCTCGTTATTTAATTAATCTTTTTTCTATTTTTAGAGAGGGAGAGGGTTTAAGAATTACACTTTGAACTTAAGTTTGAGACGGTCCTTAGGGGCCCAAATGGAGGCATTTAGTGGGCACTTGTATATAAAAGTCTAGAATTCCAGGGGGGGAGATTGGATCAGAGAAATAAATGCAAAAGTCATCAACATCAAAGCAGTCAGGCTCCCCTACCCAAAGGAGAAAAGAGGAAAGGGGAGGAGACCAGGCAAGAGACGGAGAGAAGGAGGCCAGCAGAGGCGGGCTCAGCCTTGGGTCATTCTTGGATTTCGAGGGCAGCCCGAGACACAGAGAACGAGGGAGAGTTTATGCAAGAATAGTGACGGGATTCGAGTCTTCCCGAGGTGAAAGGCAAACCCCGCCCTGGCGGCGTGCGATGGCATGGAGAATCAGCACTGGCAAGTCACTTTCTTTCCGTCTTTCACCGTAGGTTGATGAGCTCCATTGACGGGTCAGTGATCAGCCCTGAGCGATGGTTAGGGAGTGTGAAAATCTCTAACCTCTGCTTTTGTTTTCTGAGACAATGTCATGCTCCGTCACCCGGGCTGAAGGGTCGTGGCATAGTCATAGCTCACTGTAACCTCCAACTCCTGGCTCAAGGGAGTTTGCCTCAGCCTCCCACGTAGCTGGGACTCCAAGTGTGCACCACAGCACTTGATTTTTCTTTTTTTTTTTTTTTAGAGATGGGGTCTTACTATGTTGCCCAGGCTGGTCTCAAACACCAGGCCTCAAGCCATCTTCCTGCCTCAGCCTCCCAAAGTTGCTGGGATTACAGCCATGAGCCACCATGCCCAGCCTCACCTCTGTTTCTTCAAGGCTTTGGCTTATAGTACATGTCTGTGTCCATAGCATAGATGGTTATACTCCAAATACTTTGTGTTCCAGAGTAACTTATTAATTCAAAGTTCATCTAGCTCATAGTCTCCCTCACCACAGTGCTGAGAAATTCCTTCTCAGTCATGTTTGAGGAGCCTCCTTCCATCCCTATGAGGCATGTGAGAATCAGAGTGATACTTGGAACCCAGGAGGGTCCTTCTGGTCCTTCTGCGGAGTTGCCATGGTTACCCTCTTGCCTTTTGCTGAACAAGGATGCTGGTGGGCTTCCTCTCTGCCATCCCTTGGACCCTGGAGCTCTTCAGAATATCCTTCCCAGTGAGGCTCGAAGCCTGAGGAAAGACTGGTCTTCCGGACAGCCATCCTGCACTGAGCCCCCCGGGGAAGTAGCAGCAGCAGGGGACAGGTCTCTACAACTTTAGGAATCCCACCCCTCTGCTCTTTCTCGGCCTGCGGAGGGGAAGCCTCCACCTCACAGGAGACCATTTCCGCCTTTCCACTGTCAGCAAGAGTTGATCTCCCTTTCCCTAACCAAGCCTTCACTTCTTGCACAAAATCTTCTGGAGGGAGATGTGAGTTGAGCTTATCTTCTGGGTGCCAGATCATTCTATTTAGGGTAGGGTGCTGAAACGCTGCAGCTGTTAATGGCCCCAAAAATCCGGAGGCCTCTACTCAGAGGACAGAGATAACCTTCTTCTAATGGGGAGAAAAAAAGCACGCCTCAATTGTTTTTCAATCACAATTGCATTTAAATATTTTATGGTCTTATGTAACTCTCAAATTGAAGAAATACACTCCTCTTGCAATAAAGCAACTCTGTTTTTGTGTCTCCGTGTCCCTTAATTTTATTCTGTCTCTGCCATCAGGTAAAAACACAGGCAGATTTTTCCACTCACTATTAGACAATAAAAATGTTCTGTGCTGTTGGCTCCTGCCTGTAATCCCAGCACTATGGGAGGCTGAGGCAGGTGGATCATGAGGTCAGGAGTCAGCCTGGCCAAGATTGTGAAAACGCCGTCTCTACTAAAAATACAAAACCTAGCCAGGCGCGGTGGGCACCTGTAATTCCAGCTACCCGGGAGGCTGAGGCAGGAGAATCGCCTCAGCCTGGGAGGCGGAGGTTGCAGTGAGCCAAGATCGGCCCACTGCACTCCAGCCTGGGCGACAGAGCAAGATTTTGTCTAAAAAAAAAAAAAAAAAAAGTCCTGTGCTGGAATCACCTGAGGTCCCATAATACAGAGTCAGTTCGGTCATTGACGTGCTGTAGCCAAAACTGCAGGTTCCGCCGGAAGTCCCTGTGCCAGCACCCCGTCCCTGAGCCAGGTTGTGGGGAGGGGCGCGGTTGACTTGGCTCTTTCCTCGCTCCTGGTTCCTCTGCCCCTCTTGGAGCTCCGCAGCTGTGGACTCTGGGTCAGCGGGGACTGGGCTTGGCGTGGAGTGAAGGACAGCCGGGGTGATGCCTTTTGGCCGGCACAGTGGCAGTCATTTCTGCTGTGATGATCTGGTGTCTCAGTGGTCTGGACTTGGCCGATGGCTAAAGCCACGTCTTCCTCACATTTCGTGGGCACTTTTGTGTTTGCCGGTGCCTCCCACACTCTGCATTGGTCAATATCAGAGGTAAAATTCACTTCCATTTCAGCCGTTCACTTCCTCCCCCTCCACCTGCGAGGGATTCTGTCATGCCAGCAGCTCCTTTGCACTGGGGTCTGGTCTGATGTCCCCTCTAAGTGGTCCTTCAGACAGCCCCGTACCAGCTGTCTCACATGGCCCAGCTGGTCCATGAGAAGCTCATCTTGCATTGCCTTTGAGACCACATTATACAATTTTTCTTTTTGTGGGACAGAGTCTCGCTCTGTCACCCAGGCTGGAGTGCAGTGGCGCGATCTCGGCTCACCGCAACCTCCGCCTCCCAGGTTGAAGCGATTCTCCTGCCTCAGCCTCCCGGGTAGCTGGGATCACAGGCATGAGCCACCATGTGCAGCCCACATCATGCAAACTTCCATACGTCTAACTTTTCTTACCCAGTGGTGCGTCATGGACATTCTTTGTCATTTCTTAAATACGTATTTATATTAGGCTGATGGCTGGCTTTTCTAGTCTCTTCTACCGGTTTGCCTTCTTCTTGCCCAACATCATACTGATTTGTGGTAGCAGTGCTTCCAAAGAGCATTCCTTACCCAGCAGCCACGTCACCTGGAAACGTGTTAGAAAGGCAAATCCTTGGGCTTCACTCCAGACCTACAGAAACAGACTCTGGGTGAGGCCTTCTGTGTTTTCACAGCCCCCGGCAGGTTCTGATGCTGACATTTGACAAGCACTATGGCAAAATGGCTTTCTAGTCGATGCTCGTATGTCGACTGTCTCGTAAGCTCCGTGCCACCTCATCCGTGTTTCATTTCAGACTTTCTTGTCTATTCATTTATTTGTTGTTTCAAATGAACATTAATTCTATTCCAGTAAAACAGTCTGTGGTTCCATCAGGGCTTTGCAATAAATTATACATTAACATTAGGATAATTGGCATTTTTGTGACACTAAATGTTTATATCTGAGAATACAAAATGTCTTCTTATTTCTCCATCAATTTGATTGTATTTTTTTTAATAAACGCCTTCTGACTTTCTTGCCAAATGTATTCATAAATAATTTATAGTTTGAGGTCATTATATTGAGTTAAGTACTTTTCCTATTCCATTTCTAGGTTTTTATTACCAGATTAGAGAAAAAAGCTATCACATAAACTAAATATTTATCTTATATGTAGCCACTTTATTAAATTATCTTATTTATTCAAGTGGTTCGTAACTTTTCGCAGTGACATTTTTAATAAGAAGATAATTGTATTTCTTTTTTCTCTGTTTATGCTCTCTTTTGTTTTGCTGCGTTCACTAGAACCTGCAAACAATGTGGAAAAATAATAGCAAAGGCAAATGCAGCAGTCTAGTTCATGACTCAATCTGAAACAGCTTTACTTGGTCAACGTTTAGAATAATATTTACCGTTGGGCTTTGGTGGTCTTTAGTACATTCAAATGGTTTCCTTCTAGTCCTGTTTTAATTAAGATTTTTATTACGGATGGCTGTTGATTTTTACGAAATGTCTTTCCAGCATCTGCTGATATGTATACGGTTCCTTTTCTTTCATGTGTTCTTATTCTATAGCAAGGAGAAACACAAATTGCTATTGCAGTCAATTTTTCTGTCTCATCAGTTTTCTTTAAAAAACAAAAACAAAGAAATGAGTTCTCATTGATTGCTTAGGTAGGTTATCTGAACCTCCGAGGCTAGGGTGTAACTCCACAAGTCTAAAAAGCTAAAACACAAATGCATGCACGCTTAATCATTGGGGCTCCTTCGTCTTTTACCACCCCAACTAAGCCAAATGACAAATAAAAAGTAATCATTGATAACAGTGATAATGTAACAGGCTGGAGCCTGAGTTTCTGTGTTAGGGAAGCCTGGGTCCCAGTATTCATTCTGCCACTTACAGCCTGGGCGACTTGGGGTGAGAAAAACGGCTAATGCTTATGGAACTTTGACTGTGTTTTTCTAAACACGTTATGTAGCTTCACTGAGGTTAGTTGGAACGGGGGGGAGGACTCCAGGGGTCATTCCTCCCTAAAGCGCATTCTCCCCACTTCCAAGGAAGAGATCATTGTGCGTGCTTTGCACAAGGCTTGTTGTAATGTGTATCACAAAGAATTAATGAACGTTAGCGCTATACTCTCATTTATGGAATTTTTTTATCAAAAGGCTCGTCCTGGTATGTTTTCTGTTGCTGTGACAGAATGCCTGAGATTGGATAGTTCATCAAGAAAAGACGTTTATTTGGCTTATGGTTCTGGAGGCTGGGAAGTCCAGAGGCTTGGTGGCAGCTTCTGGCACAAATTTTTGTAAGATGATGGAAAAGTCCAAGTGAGTGCATGTGAAAGGGCCAACGCACAGGGAGTGACCTTGCTTTATAACTAAAGTAAGTAAAGCAGTCCTACAAGAGCAAGGACTCACTTACTCCAGTGAGAATTAACTCTTGGCATCATGCCCTTCATGATGGCACCCTCATGACCCAAACATCTCTTAAAGTTTCTACTGCCTCTTAACACCATGACTTTAGGATCAAATTTTAACCTGACTTTTGGTGGAGACAAACCATTTTCACACCATAGCAAGACTGGGTTTTTTTCCCCCCTTGTTAACTTTCAAAGCCTAACCTACCGTGAAGCAGAGGGAGTCACTTGTGTGGTTTCTTGGCTAAATGCCCCCAACCTCTCAACTGATAAGTAGGTTTCTTTGGAGATTGGGGTGAGGTCTCCTCTTGACTACTGGCCTTGAGCTTGTGCTCATGGCCAGGGACACTTTGTTACTGACTGTGGCCCATCAGCAGCACCTTTTCCTCACCGTGGTGGACTGAGCAGGAGGACATAACAAAAGTACCAACAGACCACATTCTCCCCATGGAGTCTCCCGACAGCAGAGACCAATACAGAGTTCCTGGAATTTGTCTGTCTAGTGTGTAGTATAAGAACCTATCTGGGCCCCCTTACCCCACCTCTTTTTCACATTAGAAAGACAGTGACAGGTGGCTTCTTACCGACCTGTTCTCCAGATCCGTAGCTCCGGGTGGTAGATGATGGCTGAGCAGAGGATCGGGGGCCCCTTATTCCACCGTGTCTTCCTGCCATGACCTCCTGCCACGGACTCGTAATTGAATGTACTGTGACCCAGACCCTCAATTACTAGCTTCGTTATATCACAGCGTAGCACACACAATACCATCAAAAGTTGGCATTCTACTGTGTTAACCCAATCTGCAAAACGATTTACTGCTCTTTACCCCGGGTCTTTCCTGGACTGCAGTTTCTGCCTAGAAATCCAGGTTTCCCTGTAAACTGATCCCTGGTACCTGAAACTTGGATGTGACCCACACTTCAGGGAGGTTTGTCCCAGTTCTGACAGGTCTCTGGTCTCCTGCACAGCTCCTAGCATTTGCCAACCTGCTGACACAGCAGGTGATGCCATTTACTAGGGAGCTCATCTTACTGATTCTTTTTTTTTTCTTGAGACAGAGTCTCCTTCACCCAGGCTGGAGTACAGTGGTGTGATCTCAGCTCAGTGCAAACTCTACCTCCCAGGCTCAAGTGATTCTCCTGCCTCAGCCTCCTTGGAAGCTGAGATTACAGGCATGCACCACCATGCCCAGCTAATTTTTGTGTGTATATATATATATATATATATATATATATATATATATATATATTTTTTTTTTTTTTGTAGTGATGGGGTTTCATCATGTTGGCCAGACTGGTCTTGAACTCAGGACCTCAAGTGATCTGCTCACCTCAGCCTCCCAGAGTGCTGGGATTACAGGCATGAGCCATCGTACCTAGCCATCTGACTGATCCTTTGCCTGCTCCAAAACACACAGAGCCCTCACGGCTACTGCTTGGCCCTGCTGGACTGGGCTCCTGGGTTCCCACTCTGGCCCTTCTCTCGTGGGTCTCCCCGTTATACCCTTGTTTACCCTAGACCTGGCTTGTTTCATTCAAAGTCTCTGAAATCACTGCAGAAAACAAAAACTCTGCCAGAATCTCTTCTTGCTAGAACTGGCCCTAGGGAATCACAGAAAAATAGAGTTGTTCTCTTGTATTCTAGACCCAGTAACTGTAGCGGCTGGCGAGTATACACAACACCAACACTCAGAGCCTGTCCCAGTCCACACAGCAACTGTGGCTTTCAGTCACAAAGTCATTCTATGCTCTGGAACCCAAACTGGAGAATGGAGAATGTGAACCCAGCCAAAAGGCCATGGACCTTTGCTTTTGCTGCAAATGACCTCCTTTGTCACAGAGAATAATCACATTTTAGATTTTCTGTGATTACCCCTACATTGGAGCAAGGGTATCCTCCTAGGTCTTAACACTTGATGGATGGATCTTTCTGTTCCAAAGAGATGGTGAAAGAATGTAGAAGTATTTCTTTTCTTTCTTTTCTTTTCTTTTCTTTTTTTTCTTTTTTTTTTTTTTTGAGGTGCAGTCTCGCTCTGTTGCCCAGGCTAGAGTGCAATGATGTGGTCTTGACTCGCTGCAACCTCTGCCTCCTGGGTTCAAGCGATTCTCATACCCCAGCCTTCCAAATAGCTGGAACTAGAGGCACCCACCATCACACCCGGCTAGTTTTTGTATTTTTAGTAGAGACAGGGTTTCACCATGTTGGCCAGGCTGGTCTTGAACTCCTGACCTCAAGTGATATACCCACCTCAGTCTCCCAAAGTGCTGGAATTACAGGCATGAGCCATTGCACCTGGCTGAATCTAGATGTATTTCTTGACCTACAGTCTGTTACTGAAATACATTTTTTATTAATACATCTCTACTTATGGTCAAATTAGTTGAATGTATATATCGAGGCTCAAAATCCTCATTTGGTTTGCAACAAAATAGTTGTCATACATTTATGATTTGGGAGCCAGTAAGAATATTGTCATTTTTTCTCTATAGAATAAAAGCTCAAGGTAGCATGATACTTCCCTTCGGGAAGTAAACTTAGCACAGTAGGTCTCAAACTCTGCTATGCATTAAAACTGTAGATTGCTGGGTAGGCCAGGGAGGCTTATTTTATACAAGCAATGCAGGTAGTTTTTTAATTCAATTTTTTTTTTCTTCAGCAGCGTTGAGTTGAGAGCAGATGATTTTTATTAAATGACTTATGGACCACACTTTTGACAAGAATTGGGTTAGAGGAAAACACTGGGTTTTGATTCTAGCTCAATGGCTTTAGGTTTCAGGTCTTTTGTTTCTATTGCCCAGTTTATAAAGGGGAATAGCAATATGCCTTCTTGATTATTTCTGATATTATTTTCATGACAATTGTATGTATAGCTGACCAGTTCCTGAACTGACTATGGATGTGTCCACAAGAAAAATTGTCACAAACTTTGTGTGTTTATGTGCGAGAAATAGAAGTACCTTCAAGCCTTACCCAGTCATTTCCCTTGAAAAATAAAGCATGGTGTGGCATGGTGGCTCACGCCTATAATCCCAGCACTTTGGGAAGCCGAGGCAGGGGGAACGCTTAAGCTCAGGAGTTGGAGGTCAGCCTGGCCAACATGGTGAAACCCCCTCTCTACTAAAAATACTAAAATTAGCCAGGCATGGTGGTCATGCCTGTAATCCCAGCTACTCGGGAGTCTCAAGTGGGAGAATGGCTTGAACCCGGGAGGCAGAGGTTGCAGTGAGCTGAGATGGCACCATTGTAGTCCAGCCTGGGCGACGAAGTGAGACTCCATCTAACAGAGGAAGAAAGAAAGAAAAATAAATAAAGCATATAGTAGAGACAGGCACAAGAAAAACGTAATGATAAACAGTCATTTAGTAGACAATAAAAACCCAGCAATCTGTGCAGTTAAGGAAGGAATGTCATTAACCATCTCTGAGGACACAGTTTATTACAACATAACAAGTTATGTGCAGAAGAGCGACATTGACATTGCAAGGAAACAATGCATTCTGGCTCTAAGTTAAAATAAGGACAGATTCTATAGAGCTTAGAATAATTTCTGAAAATGTTTGGAATAAAAGCATACTGTGGCTCTTAAAATGATAAACTTGAGGCGAGGCACGGTGGCTCACCCCTGCAATCCCAGCACTTTGGGAGGCCGAGGAGGGCAGATCACATGGTCAAGAGATGGAGACCATCCTGGCCATCTCTATTAAAAATACAAAAATTAGCTGGACGTGGTGGCGTGCGCCTGTAGTTCCAGCTACTTGGGAGGCTGAGGCAGGAGGACCGCTTGAACCGTGGAGGCGGAGGTTGCAGTGAGCCGAGATCACACCACCACACTCTAGCCTGGTGACACAGCAAGACTCTGTCAAAAAAAAAAAAATAGATAAACAAGTATAGAGCATTGATTCACTTACTGAACACCTGTGATGCGTCAGGCACAGGAAAAACAGCTGCCCTCATGGAGCTTGCATACTAGTGTTGCGGATAAGGGATAAGCCAGTCATGGGTATTATCTTCAGGAAGATGAAATGTGTGAACAACCAACCTCTGAATAAACTAGCAGGGGGGTAAATCAATGATAGGCCTACTATGTCCAAGACAGTGGCCCTGAGCTATGTATGGTTATTTAAACTGAACTTAAATTCATTGAAACCGCATACCATTAAAAGTTAAGGTCTTTCATTGCATTAGCCACTTTCAAGAGCTCAAGAGCACTCTCAGGTGCTCAGTAGACACAGGTCGCTGGCGGCGACCACATTGCACAGTACAGAATGCACATTTCCATCATGGCAGAAAGTTCTGGGGCTGGTCCTGATTGAGACTATGGTGGAAGATGAAATATACTATGGTAAAAAGCAGATCTGGGGAGAACAGCCGGCCACGGGGGGATCAGAGGAGCTGACATTTACATAAGTCTGAGAATGTCTCTGAAAAGGTGATATTTGAGAAGAAACACAAGAGAGAGGGGAGTGAGTGATGGCAAACCAGATGAGAGTAAGTGACGGAAGAGCATTCCGGGAGCAGGAACAGAAGGCGCAGATGTCCTGAGAACAAGCCCTTTGGCGGGAGGCAGTCCGGGAAGAGCAGAGAGTTTTTATTTTTTTTTAATTTATTTATTTTACTTTAGGTGCATACTATATCTGGCATTTCTCCCCATGTTATCCCTCCCCACCCCCTCTGTCTCTCCCTACCCACCCCCAACTGCCCCCAGTGTGTGATGCTCCCCTCCCTGAGTCCATGTGTTCTTGCTGTTCAGCATCCACCTATGAGTGAGGACATGCGGTGTTTGATTTTCTGTTGTTGTGTCAGTCTGCTGAGAATGATGGTTTCCAGATTCACCCAAGTCCCTACAAAGGACACAAACTCATCATTTTTTATGGCTGCATAGTATTCCATGGTGTGTATGTACCTCATTTTCTCTGTCCAGTCTATCATCGATGGGCATTTGGGTTGGTTCCAGGTCTTTGCTATTGTAAACAGTGCTGGAATGAACATTCGTGTGCGTGTGTCCTTATAGCAGAACGATTTATAGTTATTTGGGTATATGCCCAGTCATGGGATTGCTGGGTCAAATGGAATTTCTATTTCTAGGTCCTTGAGGAATCGCCACACTGTCTTCCACAATGGTTGAACTAATTTACACTCCCACCCACCGTGTAAAAGTGTTCCTGTTTCTCCACACCCTCGTCTCACTCATTGTCCAGGCTGGTCACAAACTCCTGATCTCAAGTGGTCCTCCTGACTCAGCCTCCCAAAGCACTGGGATTTCAGGAATGAGCCATGGTGCCCGGCCTGGGCTGACAACTTGGTGTTTGTTCCCAGTCGCATTCAGCCCTGTGGGTGCGGGTCTGGAGGAAGAGGAGGGCTGCATGTGTCCAATTTTTGTCTGAGAAAGCCCTGCAGTCTACAGATACTGGGGAAATGAGGCTTGATGATAATTTACGTTAATTGGAAAAAGAGGTCAGCCAGTGTTAGCAAATATATCGCTTTTTAAAAATGCTCTTTTATTCATTAAAAATTTATCCTATAATTGGTGTTCAGCTGGGTCTTGCTAAGATGAATAAATAAAGCTGTATTTAATTAGCTACAATATTTACATTTCAACACTTAATGAGCTAACAGCTATTAAAAGAGTTTGTTCTCTTAAGTAGATTGAGAATCTCCCTGCAATTTTATTTATTTTTTATTTTTTATTTTTTTGCTTAATCATTCCTTCAACAGGTGCGTGTTGTCAGCCAGTCAAGGGCCCAAAATCCCTAGAACGGAAGGAGAAACTAAATACATAGAAAACACATCCCTTGCCTATAGGAAGTATGTGGTAGAACCTTGGAATAGAACAAGCATTAAAAATAGAATTCCAGCGAGTGCTAAGCAGTCTTTCCTCTCCAGCGATCACGCAAGGCCCAACCCACTTGCCCACTAATTGAGAATAAGTAAAGTACAAATTAATGAGACTTAACCACATTTTGTGCTTCGTCGTTGACATTTCGTCAGCCTCATCCTTGATCCATCTTCCTCCTCAGTACCTTTCTGTTGATCGCGGCTGATTGGTTATATGCCTGTTTCCAACAGAGCTTGTTTTTCTCCTAATGATAAAAGTAACAAAGACTCAATATCAAAATTTTGGAAAATATTGAAAATTTGGAAGGAGGGAGAAAACAGTTCTACTATTCAAAGACAGCCACAAATGATAATATTTTATTTCTTTTTAACCTTCTCTCTGAAAAATTAATCTTCAGTTATGAGTCATTTCAAACATACAGACAGGTATAGAAAAATAATTTACAAACAGCCCAAATGACCAGCTGTTAACATGTTGCTGTATTTGCTCTGGAGCACTGTTTCGTTTTGTTTTGTTTTGTTTGAGATGGAGTTTCTCTGTTGTTACGCAGGCCAGAGTGCAATGATGTGCTCACAGCTCGCTCCATCCTCCACCTCCCGGTTCAAGCGATGCTCCTGCCTCAGCCTTCCTCGTAGCTGGGATTACAGGCACACACGACCATGCCTGGCTACTTTCTGTATTTTTAGTAGAGACAATGTTTCACTATGTTGACCAGGTAGGTCTTGAACTCCTGACCTCAGGTGATCCACCCGACACGGCCTCCCCAAGTGCTGGGATTACAGGAGTGAGCCACTGTGCCCCGCCTCTCTTTGTTTTTTAATAATAAAATAGTATAGGTAAATCCCATGCCCGTCCCTCGTCATGCCTTTTCTCCCCGGAACTAACTACTGCCCTTGGGGATTGCCTGCAATGTGCTAATCAGTGCCCACCTGGGGGTGGTGTCTTGGTTTTGGAATTCGAGGGAACCTGAGGAATCTGTTCTGCAAAGCTGAGGCCCACCCGAAGGAGATGGTGACCCCTCCGCTCTACTCCCAAAACTCCATCCGGGGGCAACCTGCAGGCTCACTCACCTACCTTTCTAGGGCATCTTCTAACTATGTTCCATGATTCCATTTTCTCCTTCAAACAACTTGATTAACCTACAGAGTCTAGTGCACAATGTTCTACTTAAGGAATATTCACATATAGGCATTACGTTCCAAGAATGAAATTAGTTCCAGGCTACGAGGGTGGCAGAGGAGGAAAAGTTACCCACTCTAGACTTCACATTCACATTAACAAATACTGATTATCGGTGAGGTCTCACGTAAAGAAATACCAAAGGGAAAATCTAAGAATATTAGAAACCAACGCTGAAAGTTTACCATCAGCCAGTATTTAAAAGAGTGCTTTTCTCAGGTTGTTAGAGACAGAATGCTTGTCCTTAGGTGCTGTAAGGAAAAATTAGCATTCAGGAAAAAAGTTTTCTCAGTAAGGCAATTTTACTTCCTGCAGAAAGGGTGCCCTTGTTAGCTATCCTGCCACAAGAGTGTGAACAACAAGGGCAGGCATGTTTATTCTTTACGCACTGGGTCCTTACTGCTGTGTCTGATCTCCATTGGCTGGAGCCGGACTTCACAGTCTAAACTGAACTTGACTGGCTAACTTTTCTACAGAGGTAAAGGCAACGGAGAACAAAGGAAGAGAGGAAGTCCAAGTAAGGAAGGGGCACGGGCTTTGAGCTGGGACGGGCCTGTGAGCACGTCCAGCACAGGTTTCTTGATTCAAGTACAAGGACATAGAACATACTAGGTGCTTGTGAGCATGTCTAACAGCTACATAGGATAGGGCTCAACAAGGAATTATTCGCAAAAAACAAGAAGGCTTTGAAGACAGTTAGTCTTTAAAACCAACTAGTATTTCTAATGTTTCTTCTTCTTTACCAAGAAGGGAAACCTGGGAGCTTTTTACATTCTGCACAGGTCTTGAAGAAGTCAGCTGTATTTTCTGCTACACAGATTCCCCAGCAGCTGTGATGTGTGAACCCTTCGGAGAGAGTTGCTGGTCTCCCATTTTAGGATGGAAGCAGCACTGTCCCTGCCTCCGTTGTGGGAGTGACTCACTGGGGCCGTTGGAGTGAACGCAGCTACCTCACCCAGCTTGTTTAAAAGGGAGATCACGGCAGCTGAAAGGAAATGATTCAGACGAGCTTGGGCAGCTGCGCCGGCCTCTGTTGGTCTCCTTCCTGGAGTCAGCGTCTGTTTCAGCGGGAGCCTGTGTTCTTAGGCTGCAGACACGGTGATGGCTCTGTCAGTTTATATCCTCTTTTACTATTAATAGAGCAAGCGGATCCCTCCCTGAGAGGTGCCAATCTGTGTCCCCACCCAAATCTCACGTTTGACTGTCACCGCCAGTGTTGGAGGTGAGGCCCGGCAGGAGGTGGCTGGATCCCAGGGTGGTCCTTTGTGAAGGCTTTCGCCCTGTCTCCTTGGTGCTGGTCTTGAGACAGTGAGAGGGTGAGTTCTTGTTCCAGCACTTTGGGAAGCTAAGGTGGGAGGATACCCTGAGGTCAGGAGTTCGAGACCAGCCTGGCTAACATGACGAAACCCCATCTCTACTAAAAATACAAAAATTAGCTAGGCTTGGTGGTAGCTGCCTGTAATCCCAGCTACTCGGGAGGCTGAGGCAGGAGAATTGCTTGAACCCGGGAGGCGGAGGCTGCAGTGAGCAGAGATTGTACCACTGCACTCCAGCCTGGGCCACAGAGCAAGACTCCGTCTCAAAAAAAAAAAAAAAGAAGGGTGTAGCGCCTTTCCCCGCTTGCTGCCCCTGCTGTGGGAGATGTCTCTCTTGCCCTTTGCCATCCACCATCCATCATGATGGGAAGCTTTCTGAGGCCTCCCCAGAAGCAGAAGCCGCCATGCTTCCGTACAGCCTGCAAAACCTTGAGCTAATGCAACCACTTTTCTTTATCAATTACCCAGTCTCAGGTTTTTCTTTGTAACCATGCAAGAAGAGACTAATACATTCCCTCTCTTCCCAGTTATACTAATTCTAGGACAGGGATAGACTCTGTAAGCATAAATATTAGAAAGCGTAAATAAAGCAAAAAAAAATGGTAATAGATTTGAAAATAAAAAAAAAGAAAACTTTTATACATGAAAAGACCATAAATCAAAATAAATAGTGAAAAAGGAGAAACGTCTATCACATATGTTTAAAGACATAAGTGGACTGTTCTTAATATGTAAGTAGTCCTTATAAATCAGTAAGAGCTGAGTCAGAGAAGCCTCCGGCTCCCTGTGACCTGCAAGCCGGCCTTCACCGTGCTTCTGTTCCCTGTCTCAGCCCTGACACAGCTGTCAACGGATACTGTGAGTCTTTGATGGTTAAAAAGTAAACCAAACAGGCTGGGCCCAGTGGCTCACACCTGTAATCCCAGCACTTTGTGAGGCCGAGGCGGGCAGATCACGAGGTCAAGAGATCAAGACCATCCTGGCCAACACGGTGAAACCACGTCTCTACTAAAAATATAAAAATTTAGCCGAGTGTGGTGGCGCACGCCTGTGGTCCCAGCTACTCGGGAGGCTGAGGTGGAAGAATCGCTTGAACCCAGGAGGCAGAGGTTGCAGTGAGCCGAGATTGTGCCACTGCACTCCAGCCTGGTGACAGAGCAAGACTCTGTCTCAAAAAAAAAAAAAAAAAAAAAAAAAAAAAAAAAAAAAAGTAAACCAAACAAACAAATGAACAGAAACATGAAAACTTTTTAAATTTACGTAGAAAAGGCAGTTCCCATCTCTCCCATGACCCAACCACCAAACTACGTGTGTTCAGATTCTGGTGGGCTGGTGTCCCTGTCACCCCGCTAAGGACGTTTTGATGTATTTTGTGGTTTATATGCTATTGGGACTGGCCTCTTTCCCCCTCGTATTTCCTGACAGACTCCTTGGTGTATAAGAGAGCCATTGATTTTGTATGTTTATTTCCGTTTCAGATCATACTCTATCAATGCAAGTAATGCTACTACAGGAACCCTTAGGTTTGTTTTGTGTGTGTGTGTGTGTGTGTGTGTGTGACGGAGTCGTGCTCTGTTGCCCAGGCTGGAGTGCAGTGGCGCGATCTCAGCTCACGGCATCCTCCGCCGCCCAGGTCCAAGGGATTCCCCTGCCTCAGCCTCCTGAGTAGCTGGGACTACAGGCACGCGCCAGCACGCCTGGCAGATTTCTTTGTATTTTTAGTAGAGACAAGGTTTCACCATGTTGGCCAGGACGGCTCGATCTCCTGCCTTCGTGATCCACCCGCCTCAGCCTCCCAAAGTGCTGGGATGACAGGTGTGAGCCACCACGCTTGGCCTGCCCTTAGATTTTCCGGTAGACAAATTATCTGCCAAATTTTCTCCTTTCTTCAAATAACAAACCTTCCCCCCCGCATTTCGTACCTCTGCTATATTGGTTTGAAATTCCATGCTAAATTGTTTTGAAGTTGACCAGCCTCCTGTATCATCTCTGAGTTTACCTGGACCATCTCTACATTTGAGTGTTCAGTAGGATATTGACTGGTGGTCTCAGTTAAATGTTCTCAGCCGTGTGGGATACTCAATTCTTTCCATTATTAGCTTGCTAAGAGGCTTAAAATTCAAAACCAAATATTGCATCTTATAAAATCTCTTCCCAATATCTACCAATGATCCATATGTTTTTTACCTATAACATATGAATCACATGCTACTCACTTTATAGTTCTATGTAAAATAAATAGCAAAAAGGGGGAAATGTCTGGCAGAGTTATTACATATATACTATGTATATAGCATATGGAACAGATAACAAATAAGTAATTAATATTGCATATGTAATATATAATAAGCATATAAAATTTGCCTAGTATTAAATAATTTTTGCATTTCTCAGAAAGTTGCTACTCATATATTTTTGTGTTTTATTTGCTGCTCTTTCTAAAATCGATCATTTTTATTTGGACTTTTTTCACATAAATATTACCTTACGAGCATTTGTCACATCATTAAATATTATTCCGCAAAACTAACTTTAAACTTTTTTTTTTTACCATTCTAAAGAAAAAACTTTTTATAACTTCAATGACTTTTTATTGACTCTAATGTATAATACATAAATAAAAATGCCCAAATCCACATGTATAGTTAGATCAATATAACTATAAATAAACTCAGTGCCTTTGACTAAACAGCCCTTAGATTAGATGTGGGATATTACCAACACTCCAAAAGCCACCATGTGCCCTCCCAATTAACAACCCCGTCCACAGTCAGCCACCGGGAACTTGGAAGGGGATGATTAATAGCGAATACAGCCACGGAGGCAGGGAAGAACCAGCTAAGCCTTGAGCACTGTATCAGTCTCTTCTCACACGGCTGTGAAGAGATACCTGAGACTGGGTAATTCATAAAGAAAAGAGGTTTCACGGGCTTCCAGTTGTGCAGGCTGTGCGGGAAGCATGGCAGCCTCACTTCTGGGGAGGCCTCAGGAAACTTACAGTCATGGGCGAAGGGGAAGCGGGCACTTTTTGCACGGTCAGAGCAGAAGGAAGAGTGAGAGGAGGGAGGCGTCACACACTGTTTAACAATCAGATCTTGCAATAACTCACCGTTGCCAGAGCAGCAGCAAGGGGATGGTGTTAAACCAGGAGAAACTGCCCCTGCGACCCAGTTACCTCCTACCAGACCCCACTTCGAACACTGGGGATCACAGTTCACCGTGAGAATCGGGCAGGGACGCAGAGCTAAACCCTCTCAAAAATCAAAATGTGTCGATGCATTTTCTTACTTTCTTTCTCTCTCTTGCTCTGTTTCTTGTTTTCTTTCTCTTTTTTTTTCCTATTTTTTTTTTCTTTTCTTGAGACAGTGTCTCACCCTGTCACCCAGGCTGCAGCGCAGTGGTGTGATCTCGGCTCACTGCAACGTCCACCTCCCAGACTCAAGAGATTTGCCCACCTCAGCCTCCCGGGTAACTAGGACTGCAAGTGTGTGCCACCACACCTGGATAATTTTTGTATTTTTTGTAGAGACTGAGTTTCACCACGTTGGTAAGGCTGGTCTCGAACTCCTGACCTCTAGTGATCTGCTTGCCTCAGCCTCCCAAAGTTCTGGGGTTACAGGCATGAGCCACCATGCCCAGCCCATGCATTTATGTTCTATTGTTATATAATACGTTGAACTTAGCGATTTAAAACAACACAAATGTTTCATCTGTAAGGCTCCATGGGTCAGGAGGCTTAGGTGGGTCCCCGCCTGGGGTTTCACAGGCTGCAGCCAAGGTATCAGCTACACTGGGATGCGTATTTGTAGCTCAGGACTCTAGTCTGAGTTCGTTCTAATTTGTGGTCGGAACTCAGTTCCTTGTGGTTCGAGGATGGAAGTCCCTGCTTTGTGTTAGCTTTGCCCCAGGGACTACTCTCAGCTCCTACAGGCTGCCCACGGATCCTTGCCATGTGGCTCACACGGGCATTTCACAGAGTGCACATTTGCTTCCTCCCAGGCCAGCCAGAGCCAGGGTAACCGACTTCACCTGATTAGGACAGGCCCACCCAGTGCACTCTGTATTTGCATGTACTCAAAGTCTACTGATTTTTAAGCTAATCATGGGAGTGACATCCCATCCTCAAGTGAAGGAGGTTACAGAAGAGTGTGGCTCATTGGAGATTATCTTAAAATTCTGTGCACCACAGAGGGAAAGAAACACATATATATTTTTTCTATTTGCAGTAAGAAGCTATTTGAAGAATTACAATTAGGGAGGGAGGGTCTTATTTAAACATTAAAAACACTAACCTGAATAGAGAATCTGTAAAGAGCAAAGCTAACTGATGCTTTGCAGAGCATAGGCGAATAGGATCGTAGCGTTTGTAATTAGTAGAAGTGGAATTAAAGAGCTCAAATTCAAATGAATTTGGAGTGTACCTGGATACAGGAGTCCACACATAGTCTCACACTCCTAGAGCCAAGGGTCATGATATCCACTGGAGGCTGAAGGAGAAACCGAAGTTCCTAGAGGCCTCTGACAGGAACAACCCATAAACGTTCCGTCAAAGACAGCATGGAGTGACAGAAATGCATCAACGTGGAGAGAGGCTTAGCCTGACTTGGTGTCCGGAGGTCAACAGACTAATACAAAATCATGCTCCACAGTAGTGTAAAATCCCAGCACTTTGGGAGGCCGAGGCGGGCAATTGCTTAAGGTCAGGAGTTTGAGACCAGCCTGGCCAACATTATGAAACCCTATCTCTACTGAAAATACAAAAATTAGCCAGATGTGGCGGCACATGCCTGTAATCCCAGGTATTTGGGAGGCTGAGGGCTGAGGATTGCTTGAACTCTGGAGGCAGAGATTGCAGTGAACCAAAATCATGCCAGTGCGCTCCAGCCTGGGAGATAGAGCGAGACTCTATCTCTAAAGATGAATGAATGAATGAATAATAAAAAGATTGATCCAAGTCCCTACAAAGGACGACACAAACTCGTCGTTTTATGCACCTAAAGTAAAATTAATTAATTAATTAATTAATACTCTAAAAAGGAAAATGGTTCCCCAGCAGAGGGTCCCTTCTACTCTGAACTTGCTTAGTTTATATCCGTGAGCTCAAAATATCTGAGACAGGTCTCAGTCAATTTAGAAAGTTTATTTTGCCAAGGTTACGGGTGCACCCCTGACACACTCTCAGCAGGTCCTGATGATAATATGTGCCCAAGATGATGATCGGTTTTATACATTTTAGGGAGGCATGAGACATCAGTCAATACGTGTAAAATGTACATTGGTTGGGTTGGAAAAGGGAGGATTTGAGGCAGGGAGGGGGCTTCCAGTCATAGGTAGATGGATTGTTTTGAGTCTCTGATCAGCCTTTCACTGAATACATGATTTACGTGTGAGTGGGGGTAGAGGAATAGTCACTTATCCCTTGGTCTGGCTTAATGAAATAATAGGGCAGGGCGGGGGAAGCAATCAGTTATGCGTTTGTCTCACGTTGAGTTCTGCCTGTTCTTTGTCCATAAGGAATTTCCTTGAGGGCAAATTCTGAGGAAGGCCTGTAGCTTGTCTTTTTTCTTTTTTTCTTTTTTTTAATCTTTGTAGCTGTCATTTGTAGGAACAGAATGGGAGGCAGGATTTCCTGACACAGTTCCCAGCTCAACTCTCCCCTTTGGCTTGGTGATTTGGGGGTTGCATTAGTCTGTTCTCACGCTGCTAATAAAAACATACCCAGGACTGGGTGATCCATAAAGGAAAGAGGTTTAATTGACTCACAGCACGGCTGGGGAGGCCTCAGGAAACTGAGTCATGCCGGGAGGTCAGGCAAACACGTCCTTCTTCACATGATGGCAGGAAGGAGAATGAGTGAAGTTGGGGGAAGCCCCTTATAAAACCACCAGATCTCATGAGAACTCACTCACTCGCATGAGAACAGAATGGAGGTCACCACCCCCATGGCTGAGTGACCTCCCCCAGGGTCCCCGGTCATGACACATGGGGACGCTGGGAACAACAGTTCACGATGAGATTTGAGTGGGGACACAGCCAAACCGTATTAGGGGTCCTGAGATTTACTTGCCTTTTGCAGATCTTTTGTAACGTTTTTGTTGTTGCCTGATTTCTGAAGTGCCAGGATTCTGCAATTCTTTGGCCCACTTCCCGTGAAGCAGGAACGGCTGCAAACACACCACTCCAATACCCATCTGGGAAGGAAGTGGTGATTTATTCCGCCGGGAGCAGCAGCAGCTTAGGTGCCTAACCACTGAGCTCCCCAGCAAAGAAAATCCTTGTTCTTTTAAAGGCTTACAACTCTAGAAGTTACACGTGAAAGCGTCTTGATCCGTGAAGTAGGCATGGGATACCTGACTTAGGTGGGGTTTGGTCTTGTTTAAGCAAAAACAATGTCTTCCGGAAAGATTCCTCCGTACCACACCTGCGATCTACAGGCGTGCGATTGGGGTGGCGCCGGGTCCGCCTTCACTTCTCCTACTGAAATGCAGTGTGGAAGTCCAGGGGGAAGGGCTCTTAGAAACTTAAGAGGATTAAGGGTCTCGTTCCTCACCCGGATAATAGAAATCTAGAATACGCAGTGTTCCCAGGAATGTGATGTGCTCTCTGGAGTCTCTGAACCGTGAGGAGCTCAGTTATTTCTCATGATGCCTTATTCCTTTTCTAATTATTGCTTTATGTTTTCATCAGACATCTCGGTTCAAGGTACCTTGGTCCTTGGGCCCTCTCCCACGGAAGAAGTAAATTAAACAATTTAATTTACACTAAAATTAATGAAGGATGGCAGAGCCCTTGCCTGAGGCGGGTGGCCAGTGCCACCTCTGCAGCCTCCGCGCTGGCCTGATGACGTTGCCTGGGCAGCTCCACCAAGAGAACAGGGCGGGAGAGGGAAGAGGAGTCAGCTGCAGACAGGATGAAGGATGGATGTGGGTAAACCCCCCTCCCCCCCACTCCGTGATTCTCTAAGGAGTAATCCTTCGAAATGCCCAAGGTGGCAGCTCTCAGCAGAGTAAGTGAGAGCCCTGACAGCACTTCCAGCCCCTCCATTTAAACTCCTTGGACTCACAGGCTGAATTCCCATTTCACAAGGGTCGGACACATTCCTTCTATTGAATTCTTAACCCTGAGCAATATGGCATTTGCTTTGACGGTGCCAGAGGCAGGAAGATGCAGAATGAACCTTTCTTCAAAAGTCCAATATTTCGTAGCCATGTAAGATTCCAGAATATAGAGGCACCAGCATCCATTTAGCTATTGTCCGTTTGTGGGAGTATTTGACTGGTGTCCTTGGTATTAGTTACAAATAATTGTCAGAGGTATCTTTGACCTACATCTTTGTTTGAATTCCTGATCTCTTGTAAAAGAAGCTTGGTCCATTTGAATAACACATAGTTTCTACACTTAGGCCTGGACAAGTTTACAGTTTGCACAACACACACACACACACACACACAACACACACATACACACACACACACACACACACACGCCTCCCATGAGGTTGTCTACAGTTAGTATTATTTTATTTTATTTTATTTTTGAGATAGAGTCTTGCTCTGTCACCCAGGCTGGAGAGCAGTGGCGTGATCTTGGCTCACTGCAATCTCTGCCTCCTGGTTCAAGCAACCCTTCCACTTCAGACTCCTGAGTAGCTGGAAGTATAGGCATGCACCACCATACCCAGCTAATTGTTGTATTTTTAGTAGAGATGTGGTGAAACCACATCAGCCAGGCTGGTCTGGAACTCCTGACCTCAAGTGATCTGCCCACCTCAGCTTCCCAAAATGCTGGGATTATAGGCTTGAGCAACCACACCCGGTCACCATTATTATTTTTTATTTGGACATATGTGTATATTCTTGGGAAAACAAATATAAAAATACAGAACAATGGAAAATAAAGCAGTTAAACAGTATGATCTATTTTTCCAGATGTTTTAACTCCACATCCAGATGTATATATGTTCGTATATATACGTACATATCATAAGCAATTTTTAAAATTCTAACAATATCTTTGACTCTAAAATACAATATCAAAGAAATTAACCAAGTGTGGTGGTGCACACCTATAGTCCTAGCTACTGGAGAGGCTGTGGCAGAAGGATTTCTTGAGCCCTGAAGGTTGAGACTGCAGTGAGCTGTGATTGTGCCACTGCACTCCAGCCTGGGCAACAGAGTAAGACCCTGTCTCAAAATATATGCATACAAAATATTTACGTTAAAATTAATGAAGGATTGCAGAATGAACCGCTCCAGATTTTAAATCTATATGTATATTTACATATATATCACCCCAGGCAAGGGCTTTATATATGTATATATGCATGTATATATTTGAGAGTTCCAAATATATGTATGAAAACTCTCAAATATGTACATACACATCTTTAATATATTCAAATATATATTTGAAACTCAAATATATGCATGCATATATACATATACAAAATACATACATAGAGACCCTGTCTCAATGTATATATGTGTGTGTGTCTAATGTGCAAACACACACATGTAATACCAGTTGAAAAAGTGCCTTTGGAGCAAAACCAAAGTAAAATAAATGGAAAAGCACCACATTCAATGCCCATGTAGTCAGGACTCTTAATGCCTGCCACAGAAATTAAGTCTGGCTAATTTAAGCTGAAAAGAAATGTATTCTAAAGAGCTGGGTAGCTCACAGCGTTGATGGGAAGGCTGTTAGGTCAGGCTCGGAGAAGGCACAGGAAATAAGTGAGGTAGAGTAGCCAGCACCACGGTCCACATGCCACACACACACACACAGCAGCACCCTCACTGCCAGGGGGACAGAGAGTGCCCCCTCGGGACCGTGACACTTTGGGGTTAGACGGAGCCTCCAAAACAGCTTCTTTGCAGCCCTAGCTCCAGACTGAAAGTCTGGGGTGCTGCATCCCAATAGCCAAGCCTGGGTCACATGCCCAGATTCCAGTTGCATGGGAGGATGCTGACGCTTACGGCATTTGGGGCTTCTAAGTTGAGGTGGGGAGACTAACCAAGGCTCCTGAGAGAAAGCATTCCCCCAGCGTAGAAAGGGTGCTGTGTGTCTAACACTGAACCACCACATTTGCACGGGGGCAGTCATCCAGCATCAGCCGAAGCGTCCCCGGGAGAGCTTCACGAAACATGCACTCCTGACCTTCAGGCCTTGGCTTCGCAAGTCGGGTCTGAGACCTGCAAGCCTGCGTTTGTGATCAGCCCTCGGGTGATGCCCAGCCCACAGAAAGAACACACTTTGAGAACGGCCCCAGGATGCCTGTTTATCTTCAGTTCACCTTAGCCTGCATGAGTGCATACAATTCCATGTCTGTCCTCTTTGTTAGCTCAAAGTTTGAGTCTAAGCTGTGTTCACAGTTAGTACGAAGAATATTCTAGATCACTTGCAGCCACTGGCAGTTCTTCACGCAGAATTTCAGAATAGCGCAGAGCTTTCTGTGGTCCACAGCCCTTGTCCAGCGTTCCCGTCGTTTGAATCTCAGCAAAGACCTGTGAGCTCTTCTGCTTCTTAATGTTTAAGGGCAGCCGTGGTTTATTCTCTTTGTTTAATTGAATTAAGCTCAGCTTCACGTTATGTAGTTTTTCTTGGGAAATGAGCCCAAAGCTTCTGACAGTTCTTACCCTCTGAGTGACAGACATTCACAGTGAGTGAATCGGCGATGTGGCTTCTCCAAATCTGAAGATTTCTGTGATCTTTCCAGAGAGTTTGGCAACTTGGACTGCATCTAATTGCACCATCTAGCATGAAACTGCCAATCTTCAAAGTAACTCTTTATTACTACTTTGTCGTGTACACTTTTTCTTGGTTTTACTATGGAAAATTTTTTTGTATGGGAGAAAGAACAGGGTGTTTACAACAGACATGGGTATAACCTCTCTGTGGAATGAACACACAGCACCCACTTGGCTATCATTGCTTCTGACCTTTTCTTTCCTCTTAAAATAAACAGCACATTACTGATTTCATTGATATATCTTTTATATGCCATTTCAGTTTTTTCTTTTCTTTTTCTTTTTCTTTTTTTTTTTTTTTTGAGAGTCTTGCTCTCTTGCCCCGGCTGGGGTGCAGTGGTGTGATCTCAGCTCACTGCAACCTCCGCCTCCCAGGTTCAAGAGATTCTCCTGCCTCAGCCTCCCGAGTAGCTGGGATTACCAGGCACCCGTCACCATGCCCAGCTAATTTTTGTATTTTTAGGAGAGACAGGGTTTCACCACGTTGGCCAGGCTGGTCTCAAACTCCCGACCTCAGCTGATTCATTTGCCTCAGCTTCCCAAAGTGCTGGGATTACAGGTGTGAGCCACCGCGCCCAACCTGTTTCTTTCTCTCTGTTCCTTTTCAGAAACAAACACTGTCAAGGGTTTTGGGTGTTTTCTTCTAACTCATGTTTTGTAAAGAACTTTTAAAGCAAATATTAAGGATCCAAATTTAAATTAAAATTCTACCATCTGTTTGGCCCCTACCTCAAACCTTACACACACACACACACACACATGCACACGAACACACACACAAATACACACACACACAAATACACATACACACACGAACACACACAAATACACACACACACACACACACACACACACACACATATTAATTTAGGCTGATCATAGACCCAAAAGCGTCGACTTTTTTTTTGGAGTGTGGAGGAAAGCAGGAGACTATCTTCGCAGTTGGAGGTACACAGATGTTTCCTGGACAGAACATGAAAATCACAAACCGTAAAAATTGGACTCATGGACGTCATCAAAATTCAAATCTTCAAAATGACAGATTTCAGTTAAACCAGAGGAATAATTTCAAGAGATTTTCATACATTGTGATGACTCTCAATAACGACACAGTGTATACTTGAATGCTGAGAGTAGATTTTAAATGTTCTCATCCCAAAAAACTGGTAAGCACGTGAGATCATGTCTATGTTAAATAGCCTGGTTTAGCCATTGCATAATGTATACATGTGTCAAAACCTCACATTAGACGCCACAAATTATAATATACACAATGTTTGCTTGCCAATTCCATAAATAAATAAAATTTTAGAAAATATTTTCAAATTTATTTTAAAATCCCATTTTATAAACAAGTGTTTAGACTGAGTGCGATGGCTCATGCCTGTAACCCCAGCACTCTGGGAGGCCCAGGCAGGAGGATGGCTTGAGCCCAGGAGTTGGAGGCTGCAGTGAGTTATGATTGCACCACTGCACTCCACCTGGGTGACAGAGTGAGAGGCTGTCTCAAAAAGAAAAAAGGCAAATAATAATGAGTTTTTTAACTTCAGCTCTTTAACTGGAACTAGTAAGGATATAAAAAGGCAAGGCACAGATTAGGAAAAAAAAATATTTTCAGCATATCTATTTGAGAAAAGAATTGTAAGCAGAATATATGAAATCTATTTTAAAAGTCTCACAACTGAATACTAAAAAGACAAACAATCCTGTAAAGATTGTGCCCAACATCTAGCTATTCCACAAGAGAAACTATACAAATGGCTCATAGGCACAATCAGTATAAAGATAGACAACAACGTTTGTCTTAGATAAGTCACACATTGAAACAGCTGGGAGTCACTCACTTCTTGCCCAGAAAAAAACTTAAGTTTGAAAGACTGAAAATACCCAATGTTGGCAAGGATGTAGAGTAAATGAGATTCTCAGATATCACTGAGAGGAGTGTAAAATGCTACGATCACTTTGGAAGACTATTTGGCAGTTTCTGGGGTTTTTTTTGTTTGTTTTTTGTTTTTTGGTTTTTTTTTTGAGACAGTCTCTTGCTCTGTCATCCAGGCTGGAGTGCAGTGGTGCAGTCATGGCTCCCTGTAGCCTCAGATTCCTGGGCTCAAGAGATCCTCCCACTTCAGCCTCCTGAGTGGCTGGAACTACCCAGCTAAGGTTTAATTTTTGTTTGTTTTGGTAAAGACAGGGTCTCACTCTAATGCCCAGGCTGATCTCAAACCCTTGAGCTCGATCTATCTTCCCCACTTAGCTCCCAAAGTACTAGGATTATAAGTGTGAGCCACTGTGACTGGTCAGCAGTTTCTTATCAAGCTAAACACATATTTGTTCTTCAACCCAAACATTCTTCTCCGAGGTGTTTTTCCAAGAGAAGTGAAAACATATGTCCGTGAAATTGATGTGTACAAGATTGTTCACTGTAGTCTTGATCGTAATAGCCACAAACTAGACACACCCACATGTCAGTCAACCAGAGAACAGATAAACACATTTGCCGTGAACATACGCAATGAAATCCTGTTCAGTGACAACATGGGATGAACCAGCCATGTTCTAATGACACGGATGAATATCGAAACCGTTCCACCTGCTCAGAGAATTCCGCCTTCATGCAGAACCTCATTTAGACCCGTCTCCTGTGTGGTCCACAGACCTTGCCTCCGTCCCTCGGGTCCTCCAGGGTCATTAAACACAGCTTCCAGGCACCAGGCTTGGGCAGATTCTCTCAGGACAGAAGCCAGCTCTGAGCTCTCCCTGGATTAACTGGATTCTGCTCGTTCTTAACGTCTGCCCTCTGGAGTTTCCTGCCTCTCCTGTCAGTGCAGAGACAAGTTGGTTTGTTTGTGCAAATTCCTGCATCAGGTGCAGAGAGATGCATTCGTTGTATTTCTCCATTTAGGGTAGGACATCATCTGACATCCATACGAAGCCTCGCTCTTATTTATTGATTTGTTTGTTTGCTCATTTGTTTCCTTGTCTCTGTTTCCCGCTCCTGTTCCACCCCCATTTCTATGGGCGATTGTCCAAAGGATTTTAATGTGTGGCTGTTGGTGCAAAGTTTGCATTTTTGCTTTAGGTGAGTGTGTGTGTGTGTGTGTGTGTGTGTGTGTTCATGCGTATATTCATATGTTTTTTCTTTTTTCCTTTTTTTGAGGCACAGTCTCACCTGCGACGTGATCAGAACTCACTGCAACCTCTGCCTCCTGGGTTCAGGCGGTGCTGGTGCCTCAACCTCCTGAATAGCTGGGATCACAAGCATCCGCCACCACGCCTAGCTGATTTTTGTATTTTTTTCTTTAGTAGAGGTGAGGTTTCGCCATGTTGACCATGCTGATCTGGAACTCCTGACCTCAAGTGGTCTTCTCATCTCAGTTTCCTACTGCACCCAGCTGTACATATGTGTCTGGATATATTTGAAATAAGGTCTCTCTCGGTCACCCAGGCTGGAGTGCTGTGATGCAGTCACAGCTCACTGTAACTTGAGTTCATGCAACTCTCCCACCTTAACCTCCAAAATAGCTAGGACTACAGGTGTGCACCATGAGACCTAGCTAATCCACTTTTTAATTTTCATAGAAAAGGGGTCTGGCTATGTTACCTAGGCTAGTCTTGACCTCCCGGCCTCAAGCAATCCTCCCAGCTCAGTCTCCCAGTGCTCTGGGATTAGAGGCATGACCCACTGCATGTGCATAAATGGTATTCTGTTTTTTCATTTTATCAAATAAGTATTGAGTACTCACCATGTGCCAACCGCTACTTTCTGCCTAGGGATAGTAGTAAACAAAATTCGCAACATATATTTTATTCTGTTCTTTATTTGGTCCACTAATCTCTGCTTTTAAGAACTGATCGTATTGTTCTGTGTGCATTCACTGCATTACCACTGCCTTCCTGCCAAATATTGAACTCTGCAGAGCTAACTAGCCACTGTTATTACTTCAGCATAGGTCCTTCCAGAATCTCTACCCTCCTCCTCCCCAAACATATACTATTTTGTTGACTGATAAGTTTTTCTTTTCCCACAAATAAGATCATAGTCCTTTAGCATTCTTGCTTTTCGTTTCACTCAGTAGTATGTCGGGCCACGTGCAGCGGCTCACACCTATCATCCCAGTGCTTTGGGAGTCCAAGGCAGGTGGATCATCTGAGGTCAGGAGTTTGAAACCAGCATGACCAACATGGCAAAACCCATCTCTACCTAAAAAATACAAAAATTGGCCGGGCGCGGTAGCTCAAGCCTGTAATCCCAGCACGTTGGGAGGCCAAGGCGGGTGGATCACGAGGTCGAGAGATCGAGACCATCCTGGTCAACATGGTGAAACCCCGTCTCTACTAAAAATACAAAAAATTAGCTGGGCATGGTGGCGCGTGCCTGTAATCCCAGCTACTCAGGAGGCTGAGGCAGGAGAATTGCCTGAACCCAGGAGGCGGAGGTTGCAGTGAGCCAAGATTGCACCATTGCACTCCAGCCTGGGTAACAAGAGTGAAACTCCGTCTCAAAAAAAAAATACAAAAATTAGCTGGGTATGGTGATATGTAGCTGTAGACCCAGCTACTCACGAGGCTGAGGCAGGAGAATTACTTGAACTCGGGAGATGGAGGCTGCAGTGAGCAGAGATGTGCCACTGCACTCCAGACAGCCCAGGACTCCATCTCAAAAACAACAGCAACAAAACAGAATGTCAGTATGTTAAACACTCAGATCTCTTGGTCTGTGGCGCAGATTCCATCTAAGGATATTTTACTTAGCTAGTTTTTCTGATGACGGACACTTGATTCCAGTCTTTTTTCCTTTCAGAAGAATCCTTCAGGCGACACATGTGTTCTTGCCTTCATGCACACAGGAGTGAGGATTTTTCTAGGAGAGATTCCAGGAAGCAGAATTGCCAGGTTGTAGGACATGTAGATTTTCAGCTTTGGAAGGCCTGGGTGGGAGAATTGCTTGAGGCTAGGAGTCTGAGACTCACCTGGGCATCAGAGACCCATCTCTACAAAACAGTGCCCGAGGTGTGGTGGTGTGAGTCTGTAGTCCCAGCTGCTTAGGAGGCTGGGGCAGGAGGATCTGTGGAGCCTAGGCATTTGAGGATGCTGTGAGCTGTGATTGCACCACTGTACTGCAGTCTGGGCAACTGAATGACATCCTGTCTTTAAAAATAAAAAAGTTTCTACAACAGTATAGAAGACGTTTTCTTACCAAATTCTCTCCAACCCTCAACACCATCAAAAGTTAATTTTTTTGCCAACTTGGTAGATTTAGAGTTTTACGTTGCATTTCCCTGATGACCGGTAAGGTTAAACAAATCCTAACAAGATTCCCATGGAATTGCTAAAGCGACCCTAAAAATATATGTGGCAAAAAAGAAAATAGGTAGGCGGATCTAAGATTGAAAAGAAAAAGAACAAAGAGTCACCAGATACCAAGACATACATATACCAACGTTGTACTGTCCATAAATAGAATACAGTCTAGATTAATGGAATGGACTGGGAGCCCATCTGTATGCCCAGGTCTGTATGGGAACTTAGCGTGAAGCTTGTGCTAAATCACTTGGGCTAAGGAAGAGATAGTCAATACAATTGGGGCACCTGCCTGTCTACTGGAGCTGTAAAAAAGCTGCATGCCCACCCAACAGCACTTATAAGAAGAAGCCACATAGATTAAACACACACAAAAATTCTAAAATGGTTGGGTGTAAATAGAGTAGAATAAATTGATACCATTCAGTTAAACACCTTAAGAAACCCATAGCCAGAAGGAAAAAAATAAATGGCTTTGACTAAATGAAAACTTAAAACCTCTGCGTGGGGAAAACCGCCATAAAAAAACTAAAAACCAAGCCACAGACCAGGAGAGAATGTGTGCGGCATTCACGATGCACGAAGGGTTGGCATGCAAAGTAGATACGAAGTGTGACATTGTAAAAAGAAAAGGTGGGCAACCCAAGGGTAAGCTGAATAGCTCTGAGGAGTCTCCCAGTTTGTTTTCTGCAACCTGAATTTGAGTTTCAGCGTCACTGGTATTGGACTTTATAACTTCTGATGTATTTTTTTCATTGCATTTTTAGTATTCTTAAGTCTTTTTCTTTTCTTGGTGAATTCTCTTTTTTTCTCAAATTAAAAAACTATCCCAGTCTTCAATTATCTTAGCTCTTGTTTCATAGATAATATTGTGTGTATGCGTGTGTGCGTGTGTGTGTGTGTGTGTGTGTGTGAGTGTATTTCATTGAGAACACAAAACAAATGGCTGTTGAGCTTTTTTCTGTGGTAGCCCCTTTTAGTGGTATTCTCTGCTTCTACAGAGTTTCCCTCCTTTCCAGTGCAGACATTTTCTTTGCAATATTCTATGGGGTTTTATTTCCGTTTATCCCTCAGAGAAGAAAGATCTACCCTAGTTTACAAATCCCGGGACGCAGAACGGCTGGTGCTTCTTGACCTTCCTCTCTGGGCTTCTGGTTGTCAACAGAATTCCAAACTTGGTTCTTAAACAGAAGGAGCCATTCAGTATAAATGTGAGTGTGAGCATCAAATCTGATTAGCAAGCACACGTGTGCAGTTTTGAGGAGGACCCTTTATTGTTCCATCTTCTCACTGTGGGAGTGCTGCTGACCTCTGAGTAATTAACCTCTGGCTAAGCTGACACAGGCTGAACAGTTATTAACCATTCCTTAAAACTGCCGTTCTCAAAATACCAGCTTCGCTTCTGCTATGGTGAATTTTATGTGTTGCCTTGACTACACTACAGGGTGCCCAGATATTTGTTCTAACACACTTGTGGGTATTTCTGTGATGGTGTTTTTGGATGAGATAAATATTTACATCAATAGACTGAGTAATGCAACTTGTCCTTCCTAATCTGGGTGGGCCTCATGCAATCACTGGAAGCCCTGAATGGAACAAAAAGACTGACTGGCCCTTTCCTGGGCAGGAGAAACCACCCCCTGCCTGACTGCCTTCCAAGTGGGGCATCAGTGTTGGCTGTACATCTCTGGCTGTATCAGTCTGTTTTCACGCCGCTGATACAGACAGACCCGAGATTGGGTAATTTATAAAGACAAGGAGATTGAATAAACTCACAGTTCCATGTGGCTGGGGAGGCCTCACCATCTTGGTGGAAGACAAAAGCACTCCTACATGGTGGCAGCAAGAGAGATTGGGAGAGCCAAGCCAGAAGGGAAACTCTTCTTTTTTTGATGGAGTCTCGCTCTGTTGCCCAGGCTGAAATGCAGTGGTGTGATCTCAGCCGACTGCAACCTCTGCCTCCTGGGTTCAACAGATTATCCTGCCTCAGCCTCCTGGGTGGCTGGGATGACCAGGCATGCACCACCATAGCTGGCTAATTTTTGTATTTCTTTTCTTTTTTTTTTTAAGCAGAGATGGGGTTTTGCCCTGTTGACCAGGCTGGTCTTGAACTCCTGAGCTCAGGTGATCCACCCATCTTGGCCTCCCAAAGTGCTGGGATTACAAGTGTGAGCCACCACACCTGACTGTGACATCCTTTATATACCTACTAGGAGGACAGCATGGGGAAGACCACTCCAGTCATTCAGTTATCTCCCACGGGGTCCCTCCCACAACACGTGAGATTTATGGGAGGTACAATTCAAGGTGAGATTTGAGTGGGGGACACAGCCACACCCTGTCACCTGCCTTCAGGCTTCCTCTGTCTTTAAAGGGAATTCACCAGAGAAGAGACTGAAACATGGGCTCTTCCTGGGTCCTGAGCGTGACACCCTTTGAGCTGGAACTCCGCAGTCAGCTCTCCTGGGTCCCCAGCTCACCACCTCACCCTGCAGATATTGGGGCTTATTGGCCTCCACAATCACATGAGCGATATATTATATATACACACACTATATGTATATACACATATGTGTGTGTATATATTGCTCATATATGTATATACATGTATATATATACACATATATAAATATATATATGTATGAATTTTGTTTACTACTATCCCTGGTAGGCTATATATATACACATATATTTATAGCCTCCAGATAAATAGGTAGATAACTAAAAACCCCATAGAAGACTGCACAGAAGATTTCTGCACAGTTGAAGAAGGGGGCTCTGTAGAAGTAAAGAATAGCACGGTAAAGGGGAAAACAAAAAGCTTAATATGTATGCGTAGCTATCTCTACGCGCACACACACATCTTTTGATCCGATCAGCTCTGTTTTTCTGGGGAACCTGGCTAGTGCTGCTTCCCGAGGAACAGTGTGTGGTGCCTTTCCTGCTCAGCAGAAAACCGCAGGCTCCTTCGCTCCTCCTAAAGAGTCCGTGTCATTACTTTCTTTTTTATTATTATTATTTTACTTTAGGTGTATACTATATCCAGCATTTTCCCATGTTATCCCTCCCCACACCCTGCTGTCCCTCCCCTACCCCCCCAACTGCCCCCAGTGTGTGATGCTCCTCTCTCTGAGTCCACATGTTCTCGTTGTTCAACACCCGCCTATGAGTGAGAAGATGTGGTGTTTGGTTTTCTGTTCTTGTGTCAGTTTGTTGAGAATGATGGCTTCCAGATTCATCCATGTCCCTACAAAGGACATAAACTCATCATTTTTTATGGCTGCATAGTATTCCATTATATGTACACATTTTCTTTGTCCAGTCTGTCATTGATGGGCATTTGGGTTGGTTCCAGGTCTTTGCTATTGTACACAGGGCTGCAATGAACATACGTGTGCATGTGTCCTTATAGTAGAAGGATTTATAGTTCTTTGGGTATATACCCAGTAATGGGATTGTTGAGTCAAATGGGATTTCTATTTCTAGGTCCTTGAGGAATCGCCACACTGTCTTCCACAATGGTTGAACTAATTTACACTCCCGCCACCTGTGTTATTACTTTCATGACCATGGACAGCGCCTCAGCCTGTCTGTAACAGCCTGGCATCTCCCAAGCCTCTGCTGATGTCTGTAAAGTAGGAGAATTAGAATTGCAAAAATTACATCACGTAAGGGGTTGCAGCTTCTTCAAACCTTTGCATCAATGCATCTACAGTGAGAAGTGAGTCTTGCCTCACAGGGCGATTCTCTGTCGTGGTGCCCTAAATGCTGCAGTCATGTGCTGGATGCTCTCTTGCGCTGTTTGAAAATCTGCTCTCAGGCAGGCGCGGTGGCTCATGCATGTAATCCCAGCACTTTGAGAGGCTGAGGCGGGTGGATCACCTGAGGTCAGGAGTTCAAGACCAGCCTGGGCAACATAGTAAAATCCTGTCTCTACTAAAAATACAAAAATTAAAAAAATTTAAATTTAAAAAATGGTGTAGTGGCACGTGCCTGTAATCCCAGCGAGTTGGAAGGCTGAGGCAGGAGACCTGCTTGAACTTGGGTAGGGGAGGTTGCAGTGAGAGAGATCATACCCCTGCACTCCAGCCTGGGCAACAGAGCAAGATTCTGTCTCAAAAAATTTCTTAAAAATTTAAAAAGAAAACATTAAAGAACTCAGCTGGAGGAGTATGTGGTTTCCTACTTAAAACATGTGATGTTTCCAGTAAATGACAGATCTTAGGTTAAGCCGGAATTCTGTAGAAGATGTGATTTGTTCCCTGCGTTAGGCATCTGTCTCAGGCGTGAGTCCGTTTCACAACCACTTCTTAGTTTAACCAGAATTCCTTCTTTGTCTCTGCTGCCCTTTCCAGTTCTCTCTGTTACAGTTCTCTCTGTCGCTGCAGCCCACTTAATATTAATTCCTTTCCATCATCTTAAAAGCTTTATAGTTATTGTGGTATGTTCCCTAAGAACTCTGGAGTCTGTTTCATCAAAGTGATAACAGGAAGATATTTTGGGAATTTGTACCAATTGAAATGACTAAATTATTTCCCCATTTGTTACTTATCTGCTTAAGGATATTGTAATGCTTGGTAGCAAATTTATGCTCAAGAAACTGGCTATGCATAAAGCTGTTATTTTTTCCAGGGTGAGTGTCACATAAACGTAGAACTTTGGTTTTATTTGGTAGCAACACATTTTTGAGTCATTATAAAGAAAGAAAGTAAGATTAAATCAGAATAGATTGGGCCTTGCTTGAAGCTGTTTCTGGGAGGGGCAAGTATCAGCGGGGGGAATGGCAGGGACATCTGACGCTATGACACAGATCACCATCATGAGAGGGATTTCCAAGACTGAGGCTTCAGAAACACAGCTTTGCCAGCCTAAGACAAGCAGGTCTCCTCTCTTCGTAGCCTGTTCTATGAAGAAAGGAAAATCATATCACAATGTGCTCCTTGTGCAAAAAAGTGACGTGACTGTCCCAGCTCCAGAGTCCATCTCTATAAATGCCAGGATGCCCAGTGCATCGGATCACCCAAAAAGTCGCCGAGATCAATTCCTGAGTAACGTGCATTTAGCTGCTTCTCTGATGCTGTTACCCCTTAAATACCAATCCAGAAAATAAGGTACTATGTCGAATCTCTAATGCCATCTGTGTGCAGCTTTCAGTCACTCTCACAGAAGAAAGAGGACGCGGGAGGGAATTAACATTTATGGAGGGCCTGTGGCTGCCAGCATTTGGCACCCCTCACGCGTGCCCGTGAGCATAAGCGTGGTGTACATATCATGTGCTAGATACAGTGTAGTCTCATGTCACAAACGAGGGAACTGAGGTTAGCGTTGCCGTGAGGAACTTAGTCTAGCTCGATGGCTTCATTTGTGTATTTCTTAGAGACAGTGTCTTGCTCTGTCACCCAGGCTGAAGTGCAGTGGTGCAGTCATAGCTCTGCAGCCTCGGCTTCCTGGGATAAAGCAAGCCTCCTGCTTCAGCCTTCCAAGTAGCTGGGACTCCAGGCGCACACCACTGTGCCTGTCTAGTTTTCTAAAAATGTTTTGTAGAGAGAGGGTCTCACTATATAGGCTGGTCTTGAACCGCTGAGCTCCAGCACTTCACCCTCCTCAGCCGCCCAAGGTGCTGGGATTACAGGCAGGAGGCACCATACCCGGCTTAAAATGTTTTACTGTTAGTTGCAGTGAGTGCATTGGTGTAGCTGGGTGACTCGTTCTTTATCTGTGACTTGGAAGATGGTGCTCCATTGCATTCTTGGGCCAACCCAGCTTCTAAGAGATCTTCGGGAACCATAGGAAAGAAATGTATGGAGGGGAAAGGAGAGATGTCTTCTTAGGGACAATAAGAAGATGTAGAAATTATGGTGAGTCCAGTTTCTGTAATTATGTATTCCACCTACATTTCTTATTTTGAGGCTGTCTGATACCCATCCTCACGTCTCTACCTTCATTAGTTAATGCCTAGCAGAGAAAAAAAATGAGTAACAACCTCTCACTACCCTGGAATGCTGGAGGTCTAGGATTTTCCTTCACTAATTTTCCAAGAAACCTTGTAAATCAGATTTAAGTAGTGTAAAGTATTTAGAGTATTGTTCGGATAAAATGCAATATGACAGTCTGATGTAGTTATGTCACAGTCTGAACGTAATTACCAGAGGTATAACCCTCCAGTTAGACAGTGCTGAGGGTACAGGAATGGACCTCTAGGCTTTTGGGGATAATTACTTATGGAAGTACTAATAGTTACGGGGTTCCAAGCCGGGCGAGCTCCACGAGGCCCTATTATTTATTTTTGCCTCGCTAAGTGTATTACCATGTTATCAAAGTACCCTAACAAGCTCAGCTTGCAGGCATCAGTGAATGTTGCAAACAGGCAGAGAAGCTAATGTACCCAAGTATTTCTCTGGCTGGATTCCAGGCTGCGCTGAGGTTTTCTTAATTTAGAATTGACTGTAAAGGTGGACGTCTTGCTCTTGTGCCACCAGCCCTGTGCCAGCATCTGAGGAAGACATCAGCTCAGCCACAGGGCAAAATCCCAGCAGCTCAGACTCACCGCCCGATCTTATGCAAGAGCGGATTCCGTCCCTGAGAACCCAGACAGAACGGCAGCAATCAACGTCGGGGAGAGACTGGGGAGGCGCATCGGTGAACTGGAGTGAGCAGGACAAAGCGGGGTCCTCACTTTTACGCTCCTGTAGGGCGGATGGCATTCCTTGCTTCAAGCATTCAAGGACCCACGCCCCAGCTGCCATTCCCGTGTCACACTGGGTGAATCCCGCTTGTCAAAGAGTCTGCTCAGGACTAGACTGTGTGTTGAGGACAGAGGCAGACACGTGAGATGCTGTATCCAGCTGCCTCCAGCCTCCCTGAGAGAAGAGCCATGCATCTCTCTCCTGATCAGTAACAAACTGGCATCGACGCTCAGCCAGGATGGGCGGGGAGATTGTTTCTGTCTTTCCTTTTTTCGTTTTCTTTCTTTCTTTCTTTCTTTCTTTCTTTCTTTCTTTCTTTCTTGTCTTTTCTTTTCTAGACTCAGGAGGTGCGTGTGCAGGTTCGTTGAACGATATATTGTACAATGCTGGGATGCGGGCTTGTACCGAACCCCCCGCTCGAACAGTGGACATGATACCCACTGGGCGGTCTTCAAGCCCTTGCCCCGCCCCTCTCTCCTCACTCTAGAAGTCTCTAGTGTCCATGGTTGTCATCTTTGTGTCTGTGTGGACCCAGTGTTTAGCTCCCACTTAAGTGAGCACATGGAGTGTTTGCTTTTCTGCTTCCATCTTAACTCACTTAAAACAATGACCTCCAGCTGCCGCCATGTTGCTGCGGAGGCCATGAGTACACCCTTTTTTATGGCTGCATAGTATTCCGCGGTGTAAACCTACCGCATTTTCTTTATCCAGTTCACCATTAAGGGGCACGCAGGTTGAGTCCACGTCTTTGCCATTGTGAATAGTGCTGCAGTGAACATACACATGCGGGTGTCTTTGGTAGAACAATCTATTTTTCTTTGGGTAGATAGCCAGTAAAAATCAGATTGCTTGGCTGAGGGGTAGTTCCGTTTTAAACTCTCTGGGAAATCTCCAGACTGCTTGGAGATTTGTTGATCTTGTTGGAATTGGCCCACGACGATTCCATCGAGTCTTTGCGATGAACGGACAGAACCATCACACAGTCATGCAGACTCCTTCCTGCCACATGAACAGAAAAGAAGAAATAGCTGAGGTGCTTACAGCCCCAGAGAGAGGGAGGGCAGAAGGACAGCAGCCTGCCTTCCCGGTGGGAGTCTGGGGAAGGTCGTGCATTCCACTTTCTTTTTTCTTTTTCTTTCTTTTTTTTTTTTTTTTTTTTTTTGAGACGGAGTTTCGCTCTTGTTGCCCAGGCTGGAGTGCAATGGCGCGATCTCGGCTCACCGCAACCTCTGCCTCCTGGGTTCAGGCAATTCTCCTGCCTCAGCCTCCTGAGTAGCTGGGATTACAGGCACGCGCCACCATGCCCAGCTAATTTTTTGTATTTTTAGTAGAGATGGGGTTTCACCATGTTGACCAGGATGGTCTCGATCTCTCGACCTCGTGATCCACCCGCCTCGGCCTCCCAAAGTGCTGGGATTACAGGCTTGAGCCACCGCGCCTGGCCTCCACTTTCTTTTTTCTTTTTTCTTTTTTTGAGATGGAGTCTTGCTCTGTTGCCCAGGCTGGAGTGCAGTGGCATGATCTTGGCTCACTGCAACCTCTGCCTCCCGGATTCAAACAGTTCTCTCCCTCAGCCCCCTGAGTAGCTGGGATTATGGGTGTGTGCCACCACACCCGGCTACTTTTTTTTTTTTTTTTGTATTTTTAGTGGAGATGGAGTTTCACCATCTTGGCCAGGCAGGTCTTGAACTCCTGACCTCGTGAGCCGCGGCGCCTCGGCCTCCCAAAGTGCTGGGATTACAGGCATGAGCCGCGGCACCCGGCCCTCATTGTACTTTCAGTGACGCTGTGGAATGCAGCCGTCCTGTGGCCCTCGGAGGACGGCTGTTGCACCTGCACTCGCTCTCCTGGGACTCTGCGGCCCGTCTCTTGTCCTTCCAGCATAGCCCCACTTCATTGCCTGACTCAGTTTCGAAGGATTTCCGGTTGTTGACAGAATGGCTTCACTAAGACGATGAAGGGCTCCAGGCTACCGTTCTGTGACGGACGCTTCCCTGACCCCCTTGAACACGGCGTGGTTTTTCCAAGAAGAAGGGAAAATGACTTCAGTAAATTTTAAACACACACACATACACACACACACACACACACACACACACACACATCTTAGTAAAATATGGAAAGGTTATATCTGGAATGTGGTTTTCCCTCCAAAACACTACCACGTATTACCATGAACTATTCAAGGGCAAACGGTGCCAGCGAAGGCTGCCGTTGACTGACTGTTTCCGCTGCGCCAGCCACAGCAGTGAACTTGTTCCAAGTGCTGCCTCATTTCAGCCTCACAGCTGTCCAGTTAATGAGCATTATTATCGTCATTTTAGTTACTATCCATTTTTATGATTGTACTGTAAGTTCTGGGTACATGTGCAGAGCGTGCAGGTTTGCTACATAGGTACACACGTGCCATGGTGGTTTGCTGCACCCATCACCCCGTCGTCTACACTAGATACTTCTCCTAATGCTGTCCCTCTCCTAACCCCCTACCCAGCAGCAGGCCCCGGGACGTGATGCTCCCCTGTGTGTTCTCATTGTTCAACTCTGTATGAGTGAGAACGTGCAGTGTCTGGTTTTCTGTTCCTGGGTTAGTTTGCTCAGAATGACGGTTTCCAGCTTCATCCACTTCCCTGCAAAGGACATGACTCATCCTTTTTTATGGCTGCATAGTATTCCGTGGCATATATGTGCCACGTTTTCTTCTCCGGTCTGTCATGATCCCCACTTTATATAGAAGGAAACTGAGGTTTGGCTTTGAGAGGTTCAGTCAATGCCCAAGAACACCCAGCCGTGCAGTCACAGGGCTCTCTGACTTGAATGTCTAAAGAGAAGCACTGTCTGGACAACTTTCTCCACACACTTGGCACTGCAGGATGTTACTGTGTGTTTGTGTCTTTTTCTTTCTTTCTCTTTTTATTTATTTATTTATTTTTATTTTATTTTATTTTTTGAGATGGAGTCTTGCTCTGTCCCAGGCTGGAGTGCAGTGGCACAATCTCGGCTCACTGCAACCTCCACCTCCTGGGTTCAAGTGATTCTTCTGCCTCAGCCTCCTGAGTAGATGGGATTACGGGCACATGCCACCATGCCCAGCTAATTTTTTTTTATTTTTAGTAGAGACCAGGTTTCACCATGTTGGCCAGGATGGTCCCGATCTCTAGACCGGCCTTGGCCTCCCAAAGGGCTGGGACCACAGGCACAAGCAACCGTGCCTGGCCTCTTTTTTTTTTTTTTTTTTTTTTTTTTTTTTTTTTTTTAATAGAGAGAGCATCGTGCTCTGTCACCCAGGCTGGAGTGACATGGTACAATCCTAGCTCATTGCAGCTTTAAACTCCTGGGCTCAAATGATCCTCCCAATTCAACTTCCCAAGTAGCTGGCACTGCAGGTGCAGCACACGGCCAGGCTTGGCTCGTGTTTAAATTTTCTGTGGAGACAGGGTTCTCATTCTGTCTCCCAGACTGGAGTGCGGAAGGATCACTTGAGGCCAGGAGTTCGAGACTGGGGTCAAGTTATGATTGCGCCATTGCACTCCAGCCCAGGGAACGGACCGGGACCCCGTCTCTATAAAGAAGGCATCAAAGAGTATCTCTTTGGTCAGTATTGGGTCCCAGGCTCATCTGGGACAGAATGGATGTTGGGGCACAAAGCCAAATGTTTACTACAATCGTACATGAGGAAAGATGCTTCTGCTTTAATGACTGGCAAACACTAGACTTAAAAACCGATCTCTTCACTACAAGGCTGCTTAGAAAGATGTATGCTAACAGACACTTTTCATTTCCACTCGGGGAAATCATATGCTGTATTTCCATTCGTGTTAAGCACGGAAGAGTTTTTCCTTTTTATGAAGAGCACTATACTTCCTGGAACTCTTTTCTACAGAACAAAATCTGGAAGAATACGCTGCAATTTTACGAAGCCTCTAAAGCCGTGTCCATTAAACTCTGAAACATGATAAGTATGCCTGTTACCACAACTACCACTTAATCTACTAATCAGTATAATTAAATAAGAAGTCTGTCTCTGTTTAAATAATACAATTGGTACTCCCCCACCCTTTTTCACCCCTCTTGTTCTGGCGTTTTGATCTCTGCTTACGTAATGTGGGATTTAGATCCAGTTTATTACGGTGAAATTGTTGGTTTTTCATATTACGTCTTCCGTTTCACTCCATCGCCACATCATTCCCATTTTGTTCTATAGTGTGTTTACAGCTTTTATCTTAACCTTAGATGTGGATGGTTCCCGTTCTAGACACAGACCCTTAAGGCCCTGTTTTCCCTCCATTCTTAAACTCCTTATTTTGATTCATGTCTCCATGGGCCGATGGGCACTTTCTTTAGGAAGGGTAGTAGATTTCATGCTTTTGGGCTCTTGCATAACTGATTTATATTCTGTTGCCTTGTAGATGAATCATAACCTTGCCAGGTGTCAGATTCCTAAGGAATAGCCCTTTCCCTTAAAAACTCGATCTCGCTCCATTGTGTCCTGGAACGTCTCCGCTGTATCCAAGGGTTGCCCAGAAGAGTTTTCTTCCCTTATCATTAACTTACCTTTTATGCCAAGATATTTGCCCAACGTTTTCTTTATTCTTGCATTTCAAACACATCAAGCATCAAGATGAGATACATCTAAGGCTAGGCATCTGTTAAATTAGGTTACCCGGGTGACAATAAGCCCAGCAGATCTGGAGAGCTAACTTTGTGGCTGTTTTTATTGTTGTTGTCTTTTTTTTTTTTTGAGACAGAGTTTCACTCTGTCACCCAGGCTGCAGTGCAGTGGCATGATCTAGGCTCGCTGCAACTTCTGCCTCCTGGATCCAGGCAGTTCTGGTGCCTCAGCCTCCCGAGTAGCGGAGATTACAGGCCTGCACCACCACGCCCGGCTAATTTTTATATCTTTAGTAGAGACGGGGTTTTGCCACATTGGCCAGGTGGATCTCAAACTCCTGACCTCAAGTGATTCATCCGCCTCGGCCTCCCGAAGTGCTGGGGTTACAGGTGTGAGCCACCTTGTCTGGCCAGTGGCTCTTCTTTAGAAATAACAATTTTTCTGGCTGGGTGCAGTGGCTCCCACCTATAATCCCAGCACTTTGGGAGGCCGAGGCAGGGGAATCACTTGAAGTCAAGAGTTCAAGACCAGCCTGGCCAACATAGTAAAACCCCATCTCTACTAAAAATACAAAAACTAGCTGGGTGTGGTGGTGCACACCTGTAATCCCAGCTACTTAGGAGGCTGGGGCACAGAGATCACTTGAACCTGGGAGGCGGAGGTTGTTGTGAGCCGAGGTCATGCCACTGCACTCCAGCCTGGACAGAGCAAGACTCTTTCTCCAAAAATAAAAAAGACAGACAGAGAGAGAGAGACAGAGACAGAGAAATAATGGGACAGAATTTGCCATAAAATAGAATGAGTCTCAGTGAGGCAGAAACGGTTCCTGAACGTGCAGAGGGCATGGAATACAGGTAAGTCCATGAAGGGTGGTTCGTCTCTGCATGGTCGCTTCTCTGTGAAGGTAAAAGTCACTGACTTGGGTCAGCACCGCTGCGGAGATGTGAGGTCACTTCCTCCCGCTTGCTCGTTGGACCTGACCTCCACTCCAGATCCAGGCCCATCGTGCAGCCTTTTCCCTCGAGCTGCTCTTTGCCCTCAGACATTGCAGGGGTAACAGTTAATGTTGCACACTGAGGCTGCAACAAATTCAGTGACACATCCCAAGAAGCACTGACCCGGCTGTTCTGAGATCCGTGGGTGGGCGGAGACCCGGGCGATCTGGGCTGGGCTGGGCTAGGCTGGGCTGGGGCTCAGCTGGGAGGCTCTGCTGCTAGAGCAAGCCTGTCAGGTCTGTCCCGTGTATTCATGCTGGGCCCCAGCAGCAGAAACTCAGGGCAAGGTTTCCTCACTGAGACGTCTTTGGTGCAAGAGCCCATGCCCAGTTGCCTCTGCTCATTCCACATCTGCCAACACCTCATTGCGCAAAGCAGGTCACCCGGCCAAGTCTAACATCAGCAGGCAGGAGCATACCCCACAGGGAAGGAGGTATATATTTGCTTCACAGTATTCCAAATTATGACTCCCAGCTGTCCCCAAATATGATAATCCACAATGACAAAAGAGCTTTAAAAGCAAAGGTCGTCGCTATGGCATGGCTGGTCGGATGCCCTCACAGTGCCAACTCTGGTGAGGCTGGTGTGTTTCTTCTAGAATTTTCTCTGCCTTGACGCCCCAACTTCCTAGATGTGGTCTCCACCTGTCTTTTTAGGTGCTTCTGTGGGGCTAGGGGTTTACGTGGTTTATGGCCTCTGTGACCTTGTTGCCAGGAAGTGTTTGTTTTTCTTTAGCTAATTAAAATTTCACAAGCAACAAGTAAATTTAAAACGATGAGGCCAGGATGTATAATTGAGTCTAATACATGTCACATTGCACAGCTTAGCTGTGTGCTCCGTTTGTGATCTGAGAGGCCATGCCACTTCCATATTTGTGATCTGTTTATTAATAGGGAGAGGCTGTGGTTTAAACACAAGGAAAGTTTGTGATCTGGCTTCCCAAATGGGATAGAAATGTTCGCCGCTTACCCCCGAGCCATGTTTCCCTGTGGTTACTAAAACAGAGGGTTGTCATCCCTAACCACATGTCTTGTGTATGATTTGGCAAGACAGACGGAAGGAAGAGTGACTTTCCCAAGTGCCGTGTTGATGATCTGGTTGCTGGAGGATTGTACAGCTCACCCATGCTGCCTTTGTGATCAGCTACCCAAGGAAAAGGCCAGGGGCTTACACAGTGCCGTGTTTATGAGCTGGTTATGAAAACAGAGTCCCGTCCCGGCACAGTGCCTCACACCTGTAATCCGAGCACTTTGGGAGACTGAGGCAGGAGGATCCCGTGAAGCCAGGAGTTTGAGACCAGCCTGGACAACATAGTGAGACTTCATCCCTACGAAGAGTATTTTTAGAATTAGCAGGGCGTGGTGGCATGCACCCGTGGTCCCAGCTACTCGGAAGGCTGAGGTGGAAGGATTGTTGGAGCCCAGGAGCCCGAAGCTACAGTGAGCTGTGAACCAGCCACCATGCTGCAGCCTGGGTGACAGAGTAAGACCCTGTCTGAAAGAAATGAAAAAAATAGAGCAGAGTCCCGTGTCACCTTCCCACACACCGCGTACGCGCCCCGGTGACTGCAGCTTAAACAGTCTGCACGTGTCATCTGGTTCCTGCACAGGGGACTCTGGGCCTAACCTTCGACTCCCGTCTGGTTGTTTCCTGGAAGAAGAAGGAGGTCTCTAAATTGTGGAGGGCTTGCCCCGAGAACTAACACTGGCTCAAGGATATTCTAATTCATTTGGGCTTCTAAGAAAAAACATAATCACCCCCTTCATTTCACGTTACATCTCAGAACACAAGGCCTCAGGGTGCCCACTGCTTTTAACAATCATTGCTAACATTTTTTGACAGCTGACGCTCATATTTTTACGGCCTAGAAAGGACACATTCCTTGCCCCGCTGTTTCTCGCAGTCACTTCTCTATACGTGTTTCTTTTCTACTCTCTCCTCAGCCTGGGCCCACTTGACTCAAGTCTTCTGATTTTTTTTTTTTTTAGGATGGATCACAATTACCTCTAAAATGGGGACTGAGATAGCAAGGGGCCACTTCCTTTTTACTCGGTGTCATTTATATCATTTAATTTAACTTTAAGAATTTTTTTAAAGAGATAGGCTCTCATTCTGTTGTCCAGGCTGGAGTACAATAGCACAATCCCAGCTCACTGCAGCCTTGAACTCCTGGCCTCAGGCACTCCTCCCACCTCAGCTTCCCCAGTAGCTAGCACGACAAGCCTACACCACTTAACCCAGATAATTTTTCGGGGATGGGGGACAGCGGGTGTCGAAATAGGGTCTTGCTGTGGTGCCCAGTCTGGTCCCAAATGCCTGGACTCAAGCAACCCTCCCGCTTTGGCTTCCCACAGTGCTGGGATTTCAGGCATTCCCCACCATGCTTGGCCTGGCCTTCTGATTCATTGGCCTGTATCTGGTCATTTTGTTTTCCTTTATCCATGTTATATCCCGTATTTTCCATTCCTGAAGTCTCATGGCTGTCACTATATTTTACTCCACTCTTCTTGCTTTAATATTTCTGTGCAGCTGGGTGCGGTGGCGCGTGCCTGTAGTCCCAGCTACTCAGGAGGCTGAGGTGGGAGGATCGCTTGAGCCCAGGAGTTCTGGGCTGTAGTGCGCTATGCTGATCAGGTGTCCGCCCTAAGTTCGGCATCAATATGGTGACCTCCCGGGATCAGGGGACCACCAGGTTGCCTAAGGAGGGGTGAACCGGCCCAGGTCGGAAGCAGAGCAGATCAAAACTCCCGTGCTGATCAGTAGTGGGATCGCACCTGTGAATAGCCACTGCACTCCAGCCTGGGCAACAGAGCAAGACTCTGTCTCAAAAAGAAAAAAAAAAAAAAAAAGGCAGCACTGGAAGCTGTTTTTCAACACTTGGACTCAGTGATGAACAACTCAGAGTCACTGAAGGGTTCTCAGTGGTCACCCTGCCTTCTGGGGCCTTGCTTCTGAATAAGTATCTGCAGAAGTATCTACAGAAGTCAGAGTCCCTGCACACAGAATCAAGGCACACCCACGCTTCACTCATTTGCTCAGCACAAGCAAATATGCACGTTCTTACTGAGATTGCATTTTGTTGCTGTTTGACTCTTCCCTCCCCTTCAAACTGCCGTCAGAAATGGCTTTCTTGTCTATCATCTGAAGATATTCCATCGGGATTACTTACCTGGGGTCACTGGCGTGGTAAAAGGAGCTGTCCAGATGAGCCACGTCATAGCAGTGACATCTCATCCTGTCGCTTTGCTGAGTGTCCGATGGAAGTTGTCAAGGGAAGCCTGGAAGCCTACGTGGCATTCTTTAAATGAGGGGGAAAGGCAGGGCTGTTTTAGCCACGAGGAACTTAAATTTCTTCGTTCTCAGGGAGAATTACGAATTGGGCAATGTCAGCCTGCCACGGGGAGCAGAGGTGCAGAGGTGGATATTCTGAGCCTAAGTAGAGATGAAGTTAGCGATCCCATTAACAGGCCTATCAACAGCATGTCTTATATTTGTATTACTTTGCAGTTTTCGTGGAAGAAAATTAACATTTTTTTATTATTACTCATTTTTTTGAGACAGGGTTTCACTCCCTTCGCCCATGCTGGAGTGCAGTGGCCCGGTCTCGGCTCACTGCAGACTCCACCTCCCAGGCTCACGCGATTCTCCTGACTCAGCTTCCCGAGTAGCTGGGACTACAGTCATGTACCACCACACTGCACCTGGCTCGTTTTTGTATTTTTTGCAGAGACGGGGTTTTGCCACGTTGCCCAGAGTGGTCTCAAACTCCTGAGCTCAAGTGCTCTGCCCACCTCCGCCTCCCAAAGTGCCAGGATTACAGGCATGAGCCACCACACCCAGCCTCTTACTTTATTTGATCCTCCCAAAAACCTCTACAAGGTGGATAAGGAAGGGATTTTCATTTTTCTGGTTATTCTTATCATGTTATTGCTCTTCGTATTATTGTTTTGGTCGTTATGATTATCTATTAAGTGAACAAGGAAACAGATTCCAAGTTATTAAATGACCTGCCTCAGGGGACGGAACTAGTTAGATTATGAGTCTATTAGCTCCTGAGCTCGGGGTCTGCATTTATTTGCATGAGGAGGCAAAGGACTTAGCTGATTCATTTTCCGGAACAGCTGCAGCTGCCAATGAAAGTGATAGCAAGGAGCTTTGGGTGTGGAGTCTGGGTGTTGATGAATTCTTACCTCTGCGATAACCAACTGAATGACTTTGCTTCTCCTTAACTTTTTATGTGTGGGCCACAGCAAAACGAAGATGTGTGATTTGGGCATAAAAAGGGTTCTATCCACATAACAATCACATGGTATAAATAACAGCAGCTCTGGTTTTCACAGGGGAAAGCTAAGGAACAGAGAAGTTTAGTAACTTTCAGTGAGTCACACAGCCCCTACGTGAGAGTATCTGAACAAGAATCAAGTTCACGGACTTTTTCTCAGCTTATTCCTACTAAGCACCTATTCATTCACTGGGCTCGTTGGCTCATGCCTATAATCCCAACACTTTGGGAGGCTGAGGCTGGTGGATCACTTGAGGTCAGGAGTTCGAGACCAGCCTGGCCAACACAGTGAAAGCCTATCTCTACTACAAATACGAAAATTACCCAGTCGTGTGGGTGGGCACCTGTAACCCTAGTCACTCAGGAGGCTGAGGCAGGAGAATTGCTGGAATCTGGGAGGCAGAGGTTGCAGTGAGCCGAGGTGGTGCCACTGCACTCCAGGCTTGGCTACAAGAGCAAAACTCCATCTCAAAAAAGAAAAGAACAGAACTTATTCATGCACACATGCACACGTAGAAAAAGATGGAGAGAGAGGCGGACAGACAGTGGCTTCTTCATCAAGTCTTCATCTTCCCCCAGATCTATCACACATGCTTGTCTACCTCACGTAAAATGAACCACTTGAGAACGCTGGCACATTCTCTTAGGTGCACGGCGGGGAATTTTAGCTGCTGTTTATTCTCGGGAGTGCTGCGAGGATATACATATTTTTCCTTTGCCCCGTTCGTTTCCCGTGTCGTCAACAACCCCAGACAGTGCAGACTGCAAAGAGCTCCCACGTATTGACTAGAGTGGGCCCCCTGTTGAGAATGCCACCTGTGTCCCACTTTAGGGGCATATTCACAGCCTACTGGGCGGTCCGGCAGCTGTGCCGCCCCCAGCAAAGCACAGCCTGCCCTGTGTCCGGACTTCTGACGATGCGTTATTTCCAGACAGACTTGGCATAGAAGCCCTTTACTTTATAGACAGCAACCGGAATCAATCTCTGTTCCTTCCCTGTTGCCCTTACAACAAATTATCAGACACTTTGTGGCTTACAACAGCAGGAACGTATTTTACATTGCTGGCGGTCAGAAGTCTGTCATCGATTGCCTTGGGCTGACACCAAGATGTCTTCCTGGAGGGTCCAAGGGAAGAATCCATTTCCTTGCCCTTTGGTGGCTTTCGGTGACAAGGTGGATGGCCGCTTGTCCCATCTTGACACACACACTTCAATTTCTCTTCCTTCCTCACACGGCCTTCTCCTCTTTAGTGAAATCTGCCTTTCCCCCAGTCTTATGAGATTACATTTAGGGTTGTGAACCCTGAAAATTTGAGAAAGTCTCCGTTAATTTAGAAAGTTTATTTTGCCAAGGTTAAGAATACGCACCTGTGACACAGCCTGAGGAAGTCCTGACATGTGCCCAAGGTGGTTGGGGAACAGCTTGGTTTTATACATTTCAGAAAGGCAAGATATCAATCAATGTTTGTGGCTCGGGGCCGTGGCTCACACCTGTGATCCCAGCACTTTGGGAGGCCGAGGTGGGAGGATCACCTGAGGTCAGGAGTTCAAGACCAGCCTGGCCAACATGGAGAAACCCTGTCTCTACTAAAAATACAAAAATTGGCCGGGCGCGGTGGCAGGCACCTGTAATCCCAGCTACTCAGGAGTCTGAGGCAGGAGAATCACTTGAACCTGGGAGGTGGAGGTTGCAGTGAGCTGAGATCGTGCCATTGCACTCCAGCCTGGGCAACAGAGCAAGACTCCATCTAAAAAATTTATATATATATATATATATATATATATATATATATATTTACATATTCATTTTGCTCCATGCTTTTTATATGTGTGTGTGTGTGTGTGTGTGTGTGTGTGTGTGTGTGTGGTGTGTGCATTATGTAAGAAGTCCATTGGTTCTGTCCAGCAAAGCAGGAACAACTCGAAGCAAGGAGGGGGCTTGCGGGCCACAGGAAGGTGAGAGGCAGATGGCTGCCTTCTTTTGAGTTTCTGATAAGTCTTTCCAAAATAGAATGGGAGGCAGATTTGCCCTGAGCAGTTAGTTCCAAGCTTGAATTTTCCCTTTAGCTCGGTGGTTTTGGGGGCCCAAGGTATTTTCTTTCCCAGGGTCTGTCTGCACAGTCCAGGTGAACCCTGGCACCTGTAAAGCCCCTTTTATATGTGAGGTAACCCATGCCTAAGTTCTCGGGATTAGGATGTGGGGATCTTTGGGGCCACCCATTGGCTTGTCACAAAACCCATTTCTTTGAGGGCAGAAGGAACTCTGTTCTCCGGAGTTCTCACACACTCTGCACTCCAGCAGGTCAGATCAAGCCGGCTTGAAGGGCTGAGACCCCAGTGAACTATTATTTGGGCCATGGCTCCCATCAGTGTAGTGCTGGAAATCGGGAGCAGAGAGCCGCTAATGGGCTTCTCCTTTGACCTGTCGTCCTAAACCATCCCTATCATTTTACCCAAGGAAACGCACTTCAGCACGGTGATTATCTCCATTTTAAAAGGAGAAGCGTTTTTCTGGTTCTGCCGGGGCTACATATTCATTGTGGAAACACATGCCCTCAGCTCCCTTCCAGCCTCCTAGTCGTTGCTCTTGCTGGTCCCTGTGCCTGGAATGCTCGTCCCCCCAAGTATCCACACGGACCCACCCTTGCCTCCTCCATGCCCCGCCTCAAATGTCACCTTCTTACTGTGACTTTCCCTGGAGTCATTATTCATTTATTTAATTTTTAATTTTTTTTTTTAAGACGGAGTCTTGCTCTGTCACCCAGGCTGGAGTGCAGTGGTGCAGTCTTGGCTCACTGCAACTTCCACCTCCCGGGTTCAAGCCTGTCTCCTGCCTCAGCCTCCCGAGTAGCTGGGATTACAGGTGCCCGCCACCACACACAGCAAATTTTTGTATTTTTAGTAGAGATGGGGTTTTACTATGTTGGCCAGGCTGGTCTCGAACTGCTGACCTCAAGTGATCTGCCCACCTCCGCCTCCCAAACTGCTGGGATTACAGGCATGAGTCAGTCATGCCTGGCCTGAGATTGCATTTTACACACTTCTTATATTTCCTGCCTCCCCCAGCCACCGGTAAGCTCCGTGAGGACAGGGGATTGTTCTCTGTCTCATGCCATGGTGTATCCTCAGTGCCTAGAACAGCTCCTAGCACTTTGTAGATTCTCAGTATATATTTGCGGAATAAGTGAAAGAAAAGCATCAAGGGAAGATAAATATCAGAGACCATGGGAGCCTGGGGTCCGTCTGCAGTTCCCTGCCTGTTACAGTAGAATGTGGCCAGCAAGTGTCAACAGCAGCATCGGGGAGAGCCAGACACACACCCTAATTCCAAGTTCATATTACAGCAGGAGTGCCTGTGGCCTGGCTGGAGAGGGAAGCAGGATGCGTGTGCACAGACGATCTGACGCCTTAGATCTCACTCTGTCATTTCTTACCTTTGCCTGTGTTATTTAACCTCTTCGAGCTCCGATGCGCTTATCTGTAAAATGAGCCTCGTGTAGCCTTTGCTTCCTCGGTGAGGCTTAGATGAGGCCACGTCCGCGGTGCACCTGGCTCAGAGGAAGCTCTCCCTGCATCTAGCCTCTCAGTCTAGGTGGGGACGAGACACCTGGCATCCAGACAGCCCAGTCCTGTGGGCTTCCCTTCTCAGATTTGCAGCCGGAGGACCCACCAGTGGGCTCAGCTCCCGGGCGAGTTGTCTGTATTCACAGGTCTTCGTTTCAGTGACCCGCCAAGTTGAAATGCAGCCCTCTCTCACCCATGACATAGGGGAGCGCCATCTTCCACAGATCCCGGGCTCTGGGACCAGGCAAAAGCCACATATGGTGAAGTGCCCTGGGCTCCAGCTGCACCCTGTTTCTCTGTGTATCCGGCTGGCATTTTCTCTGGGCTACAGGAGATCAGTTTCTTCCTCTGAGCATTCGATGTTCACTGGTGTTCAGGACTGTGCGTTATAAGAAACAGACATCTCTGGGCTCCACAACCTAGTTGGAGACCAGCCTGGACAACACAGCAAGACCCCATCTCTAAAACAAAAAGTACAAAAATGATGTGGACGTGGTGGCACGCACCTGTAGTCCCAGCTACTCAGGAGGCCGAGGTTGGGGATCGCTGGAGCCCGGGAAGCAGAGGTTGCAATGATGAGACCCCACACGGGGCAAGACCTGTAGGAAATGAGATCAGAGGCGGGAACAAGAGATTCACACGTCACTTCATCCCATGCTGGACAGGCAAGCAGAAGGCCACTCCGGGGTCCCCTCCAACCCGGCCTGTTGTTGATTGTCTTCGAAGAGGAGCAGGAGGATTGTTGGTACAAGAGGCTAGGGTTTGGGGCCAGAGCTGTGTCAGGAGCGGAGACTGGGGATGCCCCAGCCCAAGGTATTCAAGGGCAGGTCAAAGCGCTTTCCTGCCTTCACTCAGAATGATCTTGTGCCCTTTTTCAGAGGGCAAAGCTTTTCAAAGTCAGCCGCGATGTCTGAGTCACATGCCTGCTCCATCGGTCTTGCTGTTAGTGGAAAATTTCTTCCAGACCGGGAGTCAGTAGGTGCTCAATCTTGATCTGGGTGTTATTGGGCATTTTCATCTTTTTTCTAAGCCACCAGTGCCTTCTGGGGGTAGATCGCAGAGGTTTAGTCATGTGGCCCAGCCCCATCGCCTTGCTCCACTGAGCTGATTCCTTTGTGGGCGGGGGGGTGGACAGAGACCACAGGGGACCGCTTCTCTCTGTCCTCCTGGCTCTTCACAGCAATGAGGAAGGGCTTGCAGGAGTCCAGACGGCTCTATCCAGAGCCCAGCACCCATTGTTTCGGCTTTTTATCGTTGAGTCTCGCTCTGTCCCCAGGCTGGAGGGCAGTGGTATGGTCTCGGCTCACTGCAACCTCCACTGCCCACGTTCAAGTGATTCTTCTGCCTCAGCCTCCCAAGTAGCTGGGATCACAGGCAGGGCTAATTTTTGTATTTTTATTGGAAACAGAGTTTTGCCATGTTGGCCAGGCTGGTCTCGGAACTCCTGACTGCGACCTATCGGCCCGCCTCGGCCTCCCAAAGTGCTGGCATTGCAGGCGTGAGCCACCGCACCCAGCCCTGTTTTCTGCCGTGAATGTTGCATTTTCTCAATACCTTTAGCGATCTTCCACTTCTTTGCCCAAACTACTCATCTTCCCAAGCGGTCTTGTCTAGAGTGTGCCTGGCTCTTTGTTCCTGGCAGGGAGGGGTCTGTCTCAGGATACCTTTCATGGTCCTGCTGTTTAATTCCTCGTATGGGGAAAAATCTCGGCGTGAAGACGGGCTCTAGACATCTTCCTGGTTACACTGGTATCTTCCGCCCTCCACATCTGGACCCCCCGGGAGGTGGATGGCTGGACCCGGGCTTTGGCGAGGGTGTCTGCTATTTGATAGAAGAGGCTGCGCTGTGTGTGGGGTGGGGACCAAGGAAGAAGGAGGAGGCTCTGGAAGGAAGTTCGGCAGGGCTCATGACCTCGCTTGGCCTGGCCACTTTGGCGCTCTAGGCAGACTTAAAACATGGCTGTATTTTTATACTGTGTGCCAAGATAAGTGGGTGAGATTGCTCGGCTGTGTATGTAGGACTCCAGCTGTTGAAGAGTCCGTTGGGACACCCCAGACAACAGGAGTTACTGTGGGGGTGAACTGCAGCCAATTCCTGCTTAACTCCCTGGTTAAGAGGTTCTGACCCCTGGATTGTCCGAGCGGCTCGCTCTCCGCAGGAAAATGCCTTTTGCAGATGGGCAGAGAAAGGAATAGAGGTGTGAAATGTTTGGGGCTCTATTCCACCTGTCCTTTCCTCCAGAGGAGAAAGAACTGTGTCATAAAATTCATTCCAGACCTTCCGTGAAAGCTGAAGCGGGATTGGACTCGCTCACGAATCTGGGCAGGAAAGAGGTTTGGCCCCCAGCTGTGCAGGGCCCTGTATGAGTCGGGTACGAAAAAGGAAGCAAAGGCCTCGCGCGGCAGCGGGCAGCAGGCGGCCGGCAGTGAGCTCTGGCCTTGGCAGGCCTGCCGTTTCATCTTACCGGGAATTCAGGACTTCCCGGGGACTCAGGCACCCCTGAGGTTCCTGTCGCAGCGGGAAAACAAGTTCAGTTACTCTGCTCTTCCCACGTAACACAGGAGAGAGGCTGAACGTGAGAAGTCCACCTGCAGAGGGGGCTCCCCCTGCCCTTCTCATGGATTTTGGGGGGACATTGATTTAGGGGAGACAGGCAGGAGAGACCAGCGTGTGGAGCAAACAGAAGACTCAGGTTTAGTCATTCAGAAAACACGTGTTCTGCATACATCATCCAGCCCCTAGGCTCTTCCCCCACGCTAAACAGCAGAGGGTTGTCACCTGGGCAAGAGGATTGCTTGAGTCCAGGAGTTCGAGGTCAGCCAGGGTAACGCCCGTCATATAGTGTGACTGTGTCCCCACCCAAATCTCATTTGAATTATAGCTCCCACAACTCCCACGTGTCTTGGGAGGTAATTGGATCATGAAGGTGGGTCTTTCCCGTATTGTTCTCGTGAGGGCGAATGAGTCTCAGGAGATCTGATGGCTTTGTAAGGAGGAATTCCTTTGCACAAGTTCTCTCTCTGACCTGCCACCATAGCAGAAGTCCCTTTGTTCTTCCTTCATCTTCTGCCGTGAATATGAGGCCTCCCAGCCGTGAGGAACTGTGAGTCCATTAAGCTCATTAAGCCTCTTTTTTTGGAGGTGGGCAGAGTCTTGCTCTGTCACCCAGGCTGGAGTGCAGTGGCACGATCTTGGTTTCCTGCAACCTCTGCCTCCCGAGTTCAAGTGATTCCTCTGCCTCAGCCTCCTGAGTAGCTCAGACTACATGCCATCTCCACCATGCCTGCTTAATTTTTGTATTTTTAGTAAAGATGAGGTTTCACCATATTGGCCAGGCTGGTCTTGAATGCCTGACCTCAAGTGATCCGCCCACCTCGGTCTCCCAAAGTGCTGGGATTACAGGCGTGACTCACGGTGCCTGGCAGAAGCCTCTGTTTCTTTATAAATCACCCAGGCTCAGGTATGTCTTTATTAGCAGCATAAGAACAGACTAATACACCCCATCTCTACAAAAACATTTTAAAACTATTCAGACCTGGTGGTGTGCACCTGTAATCCCAGCTACGCAGAAGGACTGCTGTAGCCCAGGAGGTCAAGGCTACAGTGAGCTCTGATCTCACTAATGCACTCTAGTCAGGGCCACAGAGTGAGACCCTGTCTCAAAAAAGAAAAAAAAAAATGAGAGAGAGAGGAAGAAGGAACTGGAGTAGTTTCAACACAACTTTGAGGAAGAAATTTGTATAATTCTAGAATTTTATGTCAAAATAAATTGCCATGAGAGAAGGGGAGAAAGGTATTATCAGGATTCTAAGAACACAGAAAACGTAATATCCACAAATGTTTCATTGTCAACTAGTTCTAAAAGTTCTCTAGCAGATATTTGGATCATAATTAGGCACTCAGGGTAGGAAAAGTTATTAAAAACCTGGAACTGAAGATTGAAATCAATTAAATATAATGAAGTAGCAGGAACTGTTACAAATTTTGTTGCAAAATTAAATGCAGACACCAAATACTATTCTAGAAAAAGATGCAAGTGGTAGAAACTGTGTTATCATAAATCTCAAATTAAACTTACAAAGACTGAAAAGCTTGCGGCAAGAGGTAGGAACATAAAAGGTCTATGAATCTTCTTTTTTTTTTTTTTTTTTTTTTTTTTTTTTGAGACGGAGTCTTGCTCTTTCCCTCAGGCTGGAGTGCAGTGGTGTGACCTCGGCTCACTGCAGCCTCTGCCTCCTGGGTTCAAGCAATTCTCCTGCCTCAGCCTCCTGAGCAGCTGGGACTACAGGCGCACGCCACGATGCCCAGCTAATTTTTGTATTTCTGCTAGAGACAGGGTTTCACCATGTTGGTGAGGCTGGTCTCAAACTCCTGACCTTGTGATCTGCCTGCCTTGGCCTCCCAAAGTGCTGGGATTACAGGTGTGAGCCACCATGCCTGGCCCAAGTTTCTTATTACATACAAGAAAAGATGATACGATGCAATTTAGGTTCTTGAATTTGATAATTTAACAAATAGTGGCTTAAGTAGTGCATTACAGTTTTGGAAAAATGTCCAATGGTATTATCAAAACTAAAATGTCCATAAGTTCCTTATACAAAAGAGAAAACAAACCATAAGAACCAGAAGCAGGAAATAAAATAACAAAAAGCCAAATATGTTTATAACAATATATAAAAATGGAATTAGACTCTACCATTGGAAAGCAAAGAATCTCAAATTAGATGTCTTTAGAATCCAATTCTAGCCTCCTTGTAAGAGACATACCTCTAACACATAATATTAAAAAGTTTAAAAACAAGAGAGAGAACAGGGGTGGTGGATCACACCTGTGGTCCCAGAACTTTTGAATGCTGAGGTGGGCAGATCACTTGAGTTCAGGAGTTCAAGACCAGCGTGGGCAACATGGCTGGACCCTGTCTCTACAAAAAATATGAAAATTAGCTGTAGTCCCAGCTACTCAGGAGGCTGAGGTGGGAGAATTGCTTGAGTCCAGGAGGTCAAGACTGCTGTGAGCCATGTTCATACCACTGCACTACAGCCTTGGTGACACAGAGAGACCTTGACTCAAAAAAAAAAAAAAAAAAACACAAAAACAAAAAAAAACCCAAAAACAAAACAATAACTACCAAAAAAAAAAAGCAGTATCAGAGAGAGAGAGAGAGAGAGAGAGAAACATTTAGCAGAATTCATACCAGAGGAAATAAGCATACCTGTATTGATATAAAAATAGTTTTTTTAAAGACATTAGCAAAGCACTAAAATATTTTTTAAAAACTGTGTATAGTGATTGGTATGGTTTGGCTGTGTCGCCACCCAAATCTCATCGTGAATTGCAGCTCCCATAATTCCCATGTATTGTGGGAGAGACCTAATGGGAGATAATTGAATCATGGGGTAGTTTTCCCCCATCCTGTTCTCATGGTAGTGAATAAGTCTCACGAGATCTGATGGTTTTAGAAGGAATGGCCCCCTTCTGCTTGGCTCTCATTCTTTTTTACCTGGTGCCATGTAAGACGTGCCTTTTACCTTCCACCATGATTGTGAGGCCACCCCAGCCATTTGGAACTGAGTCTCTTAAACCTCTTATTCTTTATAAATCACCCAGTCTCAGGTACGCCTTCATTAGAAGAACATGAAAATGGACTAATGTGATGATAAAAGCCACACTCTGTGCATTCAGTAGTGGGGGCCACCCACCTGCTCCTCTTGATGGCCTCCGAATGCAGCCCTTCACAGCTTTTATGCCCCACACACTCTTCTCAGGTGGTGTCATCCTTTCTGGTGACATCATCCTCATCAGTATGCAAATGACTACCACATCTGTATCATTAACCTGCATCTGTACATTCTAGTACATCCTAGGCTGGTCTACTGGCCTGTCCTCAGGAACCTCCAAAGATTGCATCCAAAATTTAACTTGTTACCCTTCTTTCTACGCCTATCCACTCAGCTGAACATAAAGCCCTGGCGTCCTCCTGGATGGCTCATTCTCCTTCACAGGCCACACACAATGATCGGCCAAGTCTTACCAACCTCTCTTTTACACAGCTCTTGAGTTCTCTCTGTCTCCAGAGCCCACTTCGGTCGCAGACTCTCCTACTTCAGTAGCCTCCTCTCTGGTTGTCAGGGCCCTTGTATCAGCAAACGGTAATTTTTCTCAGGTTCAAACTTGATCAAGTAATTTCTCTGATGAAAATCTTTTAGTGGATAAAAATACAACTCATAGATACCCAGAAGATAAAACCAAGCTCTGACTCTGTTCCTCAAAAAAGTAAACATAGGATTACTATATGATTCAGCAATTCTGCTTCCAGGCATGTACCCCAAAGAGTTAAAAGCAGTGACTGGAACAGATATTCGTACAGCTACATCCATAGCAGATACGTGGGCTGCTTCTACTTTGTGTCTATTGTGAATGTGGTATGTCCATACAACAGAATGGTCAATGAAAACACTCAGGTTCTGAACAATATTTGAAGATATTTATTGTGAGCTGAATACGAATGACCAGTGATGTGTGGCATAGCACTCAGGAGGTCCTAAGAACATGTGCCCAAGGTGGCCAGGCTACGCCTTAGATTTTTACATTTTAGGGAGGTGTAAGGCATCAATTAATATATGTCAGATGTACATTGGTTCAGTCCAAAAAGGCGGAGGGTGGGGAGTTTCCAGGTCATCGGTGGATCGGTCATTGGTGCATTCTGATTGGCAGTTGAGGAGTTGTCTAAAGACTTGGAATCAATAGAAAGGAATGTCTGACTTACGATAAGTGGTTGTGAAGGCTGAGGTTTTATCATGCAGACGAAGCCTCCAGGTAGTAGGCTGCAGTGTTCTGTCAGGCTTAAGATCACTGTTTTAATGTTAATTAATTGAAACATTAATTAACATTTATGTTTGGGCCTGAATTCCAAAAGGGAGGAGGGTATAATGAGTCATGTTCAATTTCCCCTTCCCATCATAACCTGAAGTCATTTTTCAGGTTAACTTTGAAATGCCCTTGGCCTAGAAGCAGGGATAGGGGGGTCCATTCAGATAGTTGTGGGGCTTAGAATTCTATTTTTGGTTTACAGAGTATTGTTCCGTCTTAAAAGGGAAGAGAATTCTGACCATGACACTACATGGCTGAACCTTGAGGGCATTATGCTAAGTGAAATAAACCAGTATGATTCCACTTATATAAGGTACCTAGGAAAGTCAAAGACACAGAGAAAAAAAACAGCATGGGCCAGGCACAGTGGCTTATGCCTGTAATCCCAGCACTTTGGGAGGCCAAGGCAGGTGGATCACGAGGTCAAGAGATCGAGACCATCCTTGCCATGATGAAACCCCGTCTCTACTAAAAATACCAAAATTAGCTGGGTGTGGTGGCAGGCACCTGTAGTCCCAGCTACTCAGGAGGCTGAGACGGAAGAATTGCTTGAACCCGGGAGGCGGAGGTTGCAGTGAGATGTGATTTCACCACTGCACTCCAGCTTGGTGACAAAGCAAGACTCCGTCTCAAAAAAAAAAAAAAAAGTGGCATGGTGGCTGTTGGGGTTGCAGGTGGGGAGGAATGGGAAGATGGTGTTTAGTGAGTACAAAGTTTCCATTTGGGGAGACGAAGGAGTTTGGAGAGAAATAACGGTGATGGTCATATGACGGTGTGAAAGAACTTAATGCCACATAACTGTGCACTTAAAATGAATAAGATAGTAAACTTTAGTCATTATATTTTACCACAATAAAAAGAAATAAATAAAAACAAGTGGTGGTGCATGTCTGTAGTCCCAACCACTCAGGACGCTGCAGTGCTAGGATTGCTTGAGCCTAGGAGTTTGAGACCAGCCTGGGCAACAAAAAGCAAGATCCCGTCTTTACAAAAATATATATTTTTAAATAAGCTGCTCACGGTGGCAAGTGCCTGTAATCTCAGCATTTGGGGAAGTCGAGGCGGCAGGATCACTGGAGCTCAGGAATTCACGTCCAGCCTGGGCAACAGAGTGAGACCTCGTCTCTACAAAAGAAATAAAAATTAAAAATAAAAACAAACGAAAAGCAATGAAGCTCTTTACCATGTCAGACAAGGCCTTTTCTAATGAGTGCTGCACCCAGAGTCCTCACTCACTCCTTCCTACCTTCTCCTGACTCCTCGAATCTCAGAGGAACTCAAGAGATTGTCAGTCAATGAATATGTCAAGCTTTTGCAACTCCACGCCTTGGTACGGCGGCCCCCTAGCCTACCCGACCTTCTCCTCTCCCCTCTTTATCTTTTTCCCAACCTCCCCCCACTCACCTGGCAGTCAGCCTCATTTGCCTTTAGGTCTCTGATAGTGTGCATGTTCTGCAGAAATCCCCGTGACCCACTGGCCCCTCAGGTGGTACCAAGCCATCCTGGCTTCCTTGCCCCAGCACGGACCACACGGAATTAAAATCACTCCTTTGCTTGCCTTTCAAGAGCAGGGTGTATGTCTTGTTTGGTTTTGTATTCCCATCACGGTATACGGCACAGTCGTTCCCAATAACCATTCGTTGGCTTAGCATATAAATCTTTCTGCACTAAAGAATAGCCTCGTTTAACCAGTATTTGAACTATCAGAATAATTTATGGAGAAAGAGTTTTCTTCGCAGACTTCAATATGCTACTCATGGTGCTTGACACATGCAGTAGTATAAAAAGAAATAAGTTTATAGAGAAAGATGATAAGGTTATATAGTATAATTAATACATATAAATATATTTGTATAACTGACCTTCCAGGGATTCTACCATAGTGGAAAATTCCTTAGGTTTCCAAGACAGCAGATGTACAGGGCACATACTCAACTAGGATCCATCTAAAACAGAAAAAGGTGACGGAAACCGTAACTAGAAGAGACAAAAGGGCAAAGGAGAAATGGAATTGAAACTGCAGGACCAGGTGCACAGTTGCATCCTAATAACAATGAGAAAGTTCTGGCTGGTTTTCCAAAAAACTACGACATCACAGAATTGAAGAAAAAGGGAAAACTGAAATGGACAGATATTCATTGAAGAAAGGCTTGCTGGCATGGGGTCCACGCTGTTTTACAGTAGTATGTTTCAAACTTTTAAGACAGGTATTGACAATATAGGAGATACATGGAATGCTGCTCGGCTTATTTTGTTGAGATGTCCTAATACTAAATAGGTACCTAATGCTACAACATGAGCCCGATCTCCAAACCTGTAGGTTTAAGTCTGTAGCTTTCCTCCTCGTCCCATAGCTCCTGGCCAGCCCTTTGGCCTGATTTCTGAATGACAGAAACCTCTCAACTGGTCAGCGTTTGTTCAGACACCACACTCTTGAGCTGTTCAGGAAATGCTCCCCGTTTTCTGAGCCTGTTGGCCTCGACCGCGCCACTCCTCATCCTGACCGTGGCAGGGGGTCTTGGCGTTTTCATCTGTAAGTCATCCTCTTCATGCATGCCGCCAGGCTCCTCCCCAAAGCCAAGGGAAACACCTTGTTCCCTTATCCAGTATAAAGAGACAAGGTCCCATGAGTTTTCCCTGAGTGTATGTCAAAATTCCTGTCTCGGGTCATTAAACTCTAATGTGGGAAACAAGCTCACGTGACACCTCTCCTTCAGTTGCTGTGAGGCATAGAAATGGCTTTGAACTTCAGTAATTTCGATCCTGCAGCAAGATTCAGTATCCCAGTTTAATTGGTTAGAACAGGGGTGCATAGTTAAAGCAACGTAGGAATTGTTTGACAAGCAGGTGAGGCAGGAGGGTGACTTGAGGCCAGGAGTTTGAGACCAGCTTGGGCAACATAGCGAGACTCTGTTTTTATACAGAAAAAATAATTTAAAAAAAAAAATTAGCCTGGTCTGGTGTCACCCACCTGCAGTTCCAGGTAGACTAGTGCTTAAGCTCAAGAGTTTGAGGCTGCAGCGAGCTATGATCATGCCACTGCACTCCAGCCTGGGTAACAGATGAGAAACAAGAAAGCAAAGAAGAGAGAGGGGAAAGAGGAAGGGAAGGAAGGAGGGAGGGAGGGAAGGAAGGAAGGGAAGAGGGAGGGAGGGATGAAAGGAAGGAAGGAATGGAGAGAGGGAGGGAAAAAAAAAGTCTAAAGCTTTCCTTTCTCCTGGTCCAGAGTAACTGAAAAGATTGTTGTTCGTGTTCGTCCTCGGCTAAGTCACGCTGCAGAAACCACAGTCTTAGTGGCTGGCAGCAAGCGTTTATTTCTCACTCAGATCTTGCGTCCTTTGTGGGTAGGTTGAGGGTTGAGGGTTGGTTGAGTGACCTGAATTCCCAGGTCATTCCAGGGCCTAGCACGCAGCAGCAGCCTCTCTCCGGTGTAAATGCTTTGTGTAAGAAGAAAAAGAGAAACGGCAGGGAACGCAGGGGCTTTGAAGCTCCTCCTTGGACTTTCATACGTTTCTTCCGTCACTTTCTCTCTCAGTCGATCGGCCAAAGCCTGACATCAGCAGGCAAGGAGACCCCATCCTCTCTACCAGGGAAACCGACTCAGCAGACCCTGAGGCGAAGCAGGGATGAGGGGCACTGACCACGCACAGTCGAAATTCCAGATCCCCAAAACCTTAACAGCTAATAGCCTACTGCTGACTGGAAGCCTCACCCATGGTATAAAAAGTGCATTGACACGTATGTTACATGTTACCTGTCTTATACACCGCATTCTTACAATAAAGTCAGCTAAGGAAAAGGAAATGCTATTGTGAGAATCATAAGGAGGAGGAAGTAAGATCATTAACTGGAAGTGGATCATCATGAAGGTCTTCATCCTCGTGGTCTGCGCCTGCAGTAGGCGGAGGAGGAGGAGGGGTTGGTCTTGCTGTCTCACGGGTGGCACAGGCAGAAGGAAATCCACAGATAAGTGGACCCACGCCATCCAAACCCACGTTGTTCAAGGCTCAGTTACAGTTGGGAACGGTAGCCCCTGTTGCAGTCCACACCCTTGCTCATCCGTATTCATGTCCCTCTCTTCAGCTGCAAAATACACTCCTCCCCTCCTGCAGGGAGACACCCCAAAAGTCCCATCCAGCTGTAACACCAGATTCAAGCTCTAGAATCTCATGATGCTCATCAAATCTGGGTGTGGCCCCTCTTGGTCTGGAAACAAAAACTAAAAGACAAATCACTCCCCACCCTCGCCGGACGCAAACGCACACTTGACATGTGGCGGTGGACCAGGGTCAGGCAACCACGGAAACGTTCCCAGCTGGAAAGCAAAGAGGGGGACGCCCATAGTGGTCGGAGGCGCCGAGCAATTCTGAAACCCTGTTGGACAAAAACCTTGGGGCGAGGAGGGTTTTTTTGTTTTTTTTCATTAGATGCTTCTGCTTCCTAAGAATGACCCTTGATGGCGTTGTTCTCCAAGATTCCCAGGAGCGCTGTCTTTTCCCATTATTCCTCTACTTCTCCTATGAGGGCGTTGGGCAGCACACCCTTCCCGGGACCCGTGTAGCTTATCCTTGTAATTGCCTGGGCGCAAAGGTTGGGAAACCCAGAGATCCTTTACGTTTGGAACAGTTACAGCGTCTTTTAATCCAAGATTGTTGGCTCCTGGCCAGAACAGTTCTCTCCAGGACTTAGACATATTTTTATCTGAGTCCAATCAGTTTATGCTAATAACCACATCCGCAATTATTTTTGAGACATACCTCTCTGTAAACTTGATAACAGGCTTCCTAGGAGAGTCACTTAACACATTCACAGATGTTTTAAGGAGGCCCTGATTTGCTTTAATAGGGCTGTATTATAAAGCATTTCTTTATTTGATCTCTTCTTAGTAGGAGACGAGAAACAGTTGCTTCTGGTGTAGTGCCTGTAATCCCAGCACTTTGGGAGGCTGAAGCCAGAGTAGTTCTTGAGGCCAGGAGTTCAAGACCAGCCTGGCTAACATGGTAAAACCCCATCTCCAGTAAAAACACAAAAATCAGCCAGGTGTGGTGACGTATACCTATAATCCCAGCTTGTTAGAAATCTGAGGTGGGCAACATAGCGAGACCCTGTCTCTATGAAAAATACAAAAATCAGCTGGATGTGATGGGGTGTGCCTGTAATCCCAGCTTCTTGGGAGGCTGAGGCAGGAGGATCACTTGAACCTGGGAGGTGGAGGTTGCAGTGAGCTGAGATCATGCCACTGCACTCCAGCTTGGGTGACAGAGCAAGACTCCATCTCAATAATAATAATAATTAATTAATTTAAAATACCTGGCTATGGTGGTACACATCTGTAGCCTTAACTGCTCAGGAAGCTGAGGCAGGAGGATCACTCAAGCCCAGAAGTCTGAAGCTGCAGTGAGCTGTGACCACACCACTGCCCTTCAGCCTGGACCACAGAGCGAGAACTTGTCTCTAAAAAAAAATCCCAGAAATTTGGAAAGGGGGCTTTGAGAAATGTGGGGGATAGGAAGGTCACGGATGATTGTGAGAAAAGAGAAACAATTGCTTCTTTCAATGCTGCAAGACCAGGAATTTCTGGGTTCCTTTTATGTTTGGTTTGCAAACCAGCCAAGTCAGTCCCGAGCTCATCTCTTCCTTGCAGTGCTCTGTTGGATGGAGCTAATTACACGTGTGAATCAGGGCATTTTGTTTCACAAGCTTTTTACCTAAGGCCACAGGACTCGGATTCAATATCCGTCTGCCCTCCCGGGTGTCACAAGCAACAGTTACACCAAACGTTTTGCTGTTGCGTAACGGGGATCTCTGTCTTTCCAGCGTCCGGTCAAGGTCTTCTCATTTTTCACGGCCTGGCTCTGGAACCAGTACGCCATATGTTAGAATTTTGGTTATACCAGCCTCTTAGTTTTATGTACCAATTTCTCTATTTTTGACATAGACCAGCAACGGTCTAAGTACGCTGCGGCAGCAAACAAGCCCCAAATCTCAGTGGCTCATAACGAAACGGGGTATTCCTGACATGAGTCGTCCACCGTGGTTCAGCTGCAGGTACTCCCCACTTTATCCTCATTCCGAAACCCAGGCGGAAGGAGCAGCCCCTATCTGGGGCATGCAATTCTCATAGCAGAGGGATTGAACCAATGTTAGAACCACACGATGATTCGCAAAGCTGTGAATCGGATGTGGCATATGTGACTTCTACTCACATTGCATTGGCCAAGAAAGTGACAGTGGCAAACGTAATATAAATGGAGTGGGGAAGTGCAGTCCTCTCTCGGGGAGGGGCAGGATGTCACCAGGAACTCTGCAGCTCTTCATCAGCAGTTTTTCTTCATGAACATGACTTTGAACTTGTGGTTTTAACTTGTTAGAACACGATTCATGGCCAGGCACAGGGGCTCACGCCTGTAATCCCAGCTATTTGGGAGGCTGAGGCAGGAGGATCACTTCTGCCCAGAAGTTCAAGGCTGCAGTGAGCCATGATGACACCACTGGATGCCAGCCTGGGTGACAGAACAAGACCCTGTCTCTAAAAATTTTTTTTGAATAAAGATACATAATTAGGCCAGGCGTGGTGGCTCATGCCTGTAATCCTAGCACTTTGTGAGGCTGAGGTGGGCGGATCACTTGGGGTCAGGAGTTGTAAACTAACGTGGCCAACATGGCGAAATCCTGTCTCTACTAAAAATACAAAAAAAGAAAATAGTCAGGCGTGGTGGTGGGTGCCTGTAATCCCAGCTAGTAGGGAAGCTGAGGCAGGAGAAGCGCTTGAACCCAGGAGGCGGAGGTTGCCGTGAGCCAAGATCTTGCCACCGCACTCCAGCCTGGGCGACAGAGCAAGATTCTGTCTCAAAAAAAAAAAAAAAAGATACATACTTAAAGCAATATGGGAATTGCCAGTGCGTTGGTAAACTATAAAATTTTTATGGACATATGCATTGTATGAAGGGTTTCACCGTTCTGGAGATACGCAGGGTCGACAGCACACGGCTGGGTGAATAGGAAACCAGACTGGGAGGTGGCATTTCTTTCCTCCAAGAATCTAAAGTGAAGGGAATATGTTCCACCCTCTGTTGCCCCAGTAAGTCCCTGCAAGTTCATGAGTATGCTTGGAGCTGAACGGGATGGAACACTGCTCCTCTGAGATCCTGACACACGGAGACGAGTTTCTGCAGAGCAGCCGTGGGTCTGCCTGCCGTGGCCAAGCCAGCGTCCCGTCTGTGCCTGCTGCTGACCACCCCCTGCCCTTTGTCTCCACAGTTCGACATGCAGAGGATAACTCTGGAAGAGCTGAAGCACATTCTCTATCACGCCTTCCGAGACCACCTAACGATGAAGGACATCGAGAACATCATCATCAACGAGGAGGAGAGCCTGAATGAGACCTCAGGGAACTGCCAGACAGAGTTCGAAGGAGGTAGGTGCCCCTGCTGCCACCCCCTCCCCGTCTGGGGCGGCCAAAGCATCACTTTCTCTCTGTGAAAAATCTGTTGACACACAGGCTCCCGGGCTGATGTGGCTTGTCCCGAAGTCAAAAATCCAGGACTGAGGTTCAAAGGCTTTTTTGCTAAGAAGTGATGGGTTTCATTTTCTCTGTCGTTTTCCGCCAAATTCTACATTTTTTTGCAGAATCTCCAATTGCCCCTGTCCTTCCTCCCAAGGCTCTCTGAGGTCCGTGTGTGATGAGATGTGTGGTTTTGTGCTGTTTGCCTTTTCTCGGTTGTGGCTGCCTGGGGCAGAGCAAAAAGCCTGTTCTGCCGGTCGGCACACTCGGGTTGAGTCCGTTGTGTGACCTTGGGCAAGGGATGAACCTGCCCTTGTGTTTCCTCATCTCTAAACAGCAGGATAATTACACCTGCTTCGCAGAATTCTTGGGAATGGATGACCTCTGTGTTCACAAACGCACTGGCCAAAAAAAGGAACCAGGGACAGAGTCTTCTCATGAACTTACCCAAGTAGTTACAAAAGAAATAAGCTTCTCTGGAGGGCAAGAAAGAGACCCACGAAAGGTTGGGTTTTTTTTTTTCTTCTTCCTTTTTTCTTTTTTCTTTTTCTTGGATTCATGAAAAAAGAAATTAAAGAAAGAAAGAAAAAGAACCTAACGAATCTAATCAGTAGAGAATTCCTGGGAAGCAAAATGATTTCACCCTTCTTTCCAAGTTCAAAAATCACAGTGGCTTTAAGCCCTGGTGCATAGAAAAAAAATGTTTTTAATTACATTAAAACATCATCTGGCAGGCTATCAGTGACTTTCCTGTTCAATGCTGACATGTCTTAAGGAGGCCAAATTTTTTTTTCTTTTTTTTTATAAGCATTTAAACAAGTCAGTATACATAGTTGGGAAGCTGTCACACAGACCAGGAAGGATGTATTTGGTTGTGCAGTCTCCGGGCTGTCTCCCTTAGAGCCGGTGAGCGCTGTGGCGGGAAGCTAGTGGGCTTGGGGCTGAGCCGGTCCCAGACACCAGGACTGTCCTTCCAAACCCGGGCTCCCACCAGCCCTGTGTGGGCTGAGCGGCTGCATCATGGAGCCAGCATTAGGGGCCGTGACAGGAGGGAACAGGAGATGGCGTATACTCCAAGCTCGCAAACAATGGAAGAGAGGGCGTAGTGGAGACTGTTGCAAAGCAGAGAACAATGATCTTTTCTGAAGTCACTCAAATTTAAACATTGCAAAAATGCCATGTGCATCAAACAAAATCCAGCTGTGGTCCTGAAGCTGCCTGGGTCTCCCAGCTGTGACAACAGGGCAGTAGCATTGATGACTATGTTTGGAGTAGGGGGGTCACACTGATTTTTTTGTGTGTATGTGAATGGTTTCTCTCTTGTTACCCAGGCTGGAGTGCAATGGCGCAATCTCAGCTCACTGCAACCTCTGCCTCCTGGGTTCAAGTGATTCTCCTCTCTCAGCCTCCTGAGTAGCTGGGATTACAGGCGTGTGCTGCCACACCTGGCTAATTTTTTTTTTTTTTTTTTTTTGGTATTTTTAGTAGAGACAAGATTTCACCATGTTGGCCAGGCTGGTATCGAACTCCTGACCTCACATGATCCACCCGACTCAGCCTCCCAAAGTTCTGGGTTTACAGTTGTGAGCCACCGTGCCCGGCCAGGTCACACTGATCTTACAAGGGCAGGATGGGGTGGTCACAGCAAGGCCATTTCCAGCAGGGCATGCAGGGGTCTTTCAAGGGTGAGGAGGGGTGAGGAGAGGAGGGCAGAGACTGGGGACCGAAACTTGGGAAAACAGCAGACCTGGCCTCCCCCGTGCACCACGCTCCAGGCTGACGGACCATGTGCCGCCATGCTGAAAGTCTGTGGAGCTCAAGCCCTCGACTGCCCGTGAGCACTCTTGAGATGTGTGGGGAAGGATATTTTTGGGTATCGTTTCATTTTCCACAAAAGCCTTTGTTGATAGATCAGTGTTTTGTTCAGAGAAATGTCATAGATCTTAGTAACGTGGGAAAGGCCAGGCTATACTGGGAAATAATATAAAGTCTAAGCCCTTTTTATTTCTCAAAACCTTATACATTAATAAATGCTTTAATGATTCATCAAAAGCTTACTTATACTTAACGTAATGATTGATAGCAATTATAATAATAATCATAATTATCTTACAATTTTATGATATATGGTGTTTATAATTGTTTATTATTACAAATAATTATTGCTTATTGGTTAATTAACAATTGTAAGTCCCTTAATGCAGTGCCTGGACTAATCATTATTACCATTATTAATTACCATCAATAATTATTAGTCCAGACACTGCACTAAGTGGCTTACAGTTATTAGCCATTATGGTAATAATTATTACCATAATTAATATTGTCATAATATGGTAATAATTATGATATCATCTAACCATACCTAGCCATTGCCTAACCAGTAACTCTGGTAATAATTTTTGTATTTTAGTTTTTATTTTTTGAGACAGAGTCTTGCTCCATTGCCCAGGCTAGAGTGCAGTGTGCAATCTCAGCTCACTGCAACCTCTGCCTCCTGGGTTCAAGCCATTCTCCTGTCTCAGCCTCCCGAGTAGCTGGGATTACATGTGTGTACCACCACGCCCAACTAATTTTTGTATTTTTAGTAGAGATGGGGGTTTCACCATGTTGGTCAGGCTGGTTTTGAACTCCTGACCTCGTGATCTACCTGCCTTGGCCTCCCAACGTGCTGGGATTACAGGTGTGAGCCTGTTAGTCCAGGCACTGCACTAAGTGTCTTAAAATTTATTATCTTACTTCATTTACAAAAGCCGTTATTTTGTAATTTGCGTGTTATATTTTTATATGATCTCTGGGACCTTCATTACATAATCCTTTTGGATATTTTTATCTCAGAGAACTTTTATAGAGCATTATGTCACAGTTGTTTGTTCCCAAACATAAGCTCATCTGTGTTTGTGTTTAAGAATTTTCCAAGATTGGTTATGAGCAAAGTCATGGTTGAACATATTTAATACTCACAGGCCTCTCCACATGCAGGAAGGAGCCTCCCTGATTGCATTTGGGCCGAGGTGTCTAGGAAGAGAATACTGAGGGCCTGAGTCTACCTGCTCTGCAACCTAGGACTGAGGACTTTGTCTGAGACCCTGTGGCTCACCTTAGACCCCTCACTTCTATATTGCTCCCATATCCGCAAGTTCCTCTCCCTTCTTCTATCAAGACCTGACTGCACAGTTGCATTGCTTCTACCTCCGAAATCTCTCTCTCCTCTCAGCCTTCAGCCCTTTGGGGCCTCCCCATCTCCCCTAAACTGTCAACTCCTCCCTATCCTCTTTTGCTCTTAGCCTAAGCTGTATGCCTTGTCCAGCCACCTCAAGTATGCCCTTCCTGACATTCTGTTACAGGACCACCAGGTTCCTATGCTCACTGTTGAGTAATAGACCAACACGCTGAGACAGCAGGGTTTGCCGCAGAGAAAGAGTTTAATGACTGACTGTAGGGTAGCTGAGCAAGGATACAGGAGGAATCCTCAAATCCATTCCCTGAGTAGTTTTGAGCTAGGATTTTTAAGGGGATTGTGGCGGGCAAGGGACTGAAAAATTAATTAGGGATGTTGATTTAGGATGTGGAAACTTAATTCTTTGGCAAGTCCGCTTCCCGTGGGGTCCTTCAGATCAGCTGAAATCAGTAGTCTCATTGATATGCGGAACCTAAGGAATATCTCAAAGGGAAAACTTAACATTTTATACTGTTCAAGTTGTCATCAATAGGGCAATTAAGGGGAACTATAATTGCACATGTGTGTATGTGTGTGTGTAAGAGAGAGAACCTGGCTTCTTCTTCATTAATGTTGATTTTTAAGTTCTGTGGTACATGTACAGGACGTGCAGGTATGTTACACTTAAATGTGTGCCATTGTAGTTTGCTGCACCTATCAACCCATTACCTAGGTATTAAGCCTAGCATGCATTAGCTATTTTTTCTGATGTTCTCCTCCCCATTCCCAACCACCCCCCCAACATGTGTTCTCATTGTTCAGCTCCCACTTATAAGAACATGTGGTGTTTTGGTTTTCTTTTCCTGTGTTGATTTGCTGAGGATGATGGCTTCCAGCTCTATCCATGTCCCTGTGAGGACATGATCTTGTTCCTTTTTATGGCTGCATAGTATTCCATGGTTTATATGTACCACATTTCCAGTCTGTCAGAAGACAGTGTGGCAATTCCTCAAAGATCTAGGGCCAGAAATACCACTAGACCCAGAAATCCCATTACTAGGTATATTCCCAAAGGAATATAAATCATTATGTTATAAAGAACTATATTCTTATAACAGGTGCTATGTGATTCTGGGGCAATAGCCAGCAAACGCCTATGAGGAAGCAGGCTGGAAAGCAAGCTGATCTCATGATCAATGCTGAGTGTGAAGCAAATGTCATTTATTTTCATTTCTCTACTGTCCTCCTTTAAGTTTCTAAGGTCATAGGGACAGTTCAATCCCAGATTCCCGACTCACTCTGTTGGCTCACTCCATCCCAAGTCTTCATCTATCCAGCACCTAACTGTGAAGAGTCCAGGTGGTTTCCTTTATTTCTTCCAAGTGATGGAATTATTTTCTCTTTAAACTGAATCCTCCTGGCAATCCCATATGACCAACAATAGGGAAGGGAATGGGCTGGGTCTCTACCCTAAGCCCCAGAGCCCCAACTCAGGTCTTCTTCACTTCTGCTAACCCACCCCTCACCCCCAGGAAGTTCCTTCCTGCTGCTGTCATTAGATCAAGCAGCTAATCACGTTCCTTAGGAAGGTCTTTGCCATCAAAAGATGGAAGAGGGCGTCTGCCTCTGTATCAGAAACTAGGAGATGGGCAAAGAAACAGACATTTCATGACAGAGATGGAATTGAAAGAAGCCCACATCTGATGGCTGGGAGTTTGGCAGAGTTGGAGGGAGAACTGAGATCCAGAGCATGGAAAAGGCTTCAAAATGCTGCTGTGGGCAGCGTAAGTGACAAAAACTCAGTTAGGAATTCGTGGGAGGACTTGAGATGCCAGCAGCATCCTTTTTTTGTTGTTGTTTAGTTTTTTTGGGATGGAGTTTCACTCCTGTTGTGTAGTGCAATGGCACAGTCTCAGCTCACTGCAACCTCTGCCTTCTGGGTTAAAGCGATTCTCCTGCCTCAGCATTCTGAGAAGCTGGGATTGCAGGCAAGCGCCACCAAGCCTGGTTAATTTTTGTATTTTTAGTAGAGACAGGGTTTCACCATGTTTGCCAGGCTGGTCTGGAACTCCTGACCTCAAGTGATCCCCCTACTTTGGCCTCCCAAAGGGCTAGAATGACAGGTGTGAGGCACCAAGCTTAGTAAGTTTACTATATATATATATATATATATATATATATATATATATATATATATATATATATATATGTGTGTGTGTGTGTGTGTGTGTGTGTTCCAGACCAGGCTGGGTGACAGAGCAAGACTCATCTATATATATATTTATATACTATAAATTATATATATATAATTTATGTATATTTATAATTTATATATAATATATAAATATTATATAAATTATATATAAATATAATTTATATAATTATATAAATTATATATAATTATATTTATATATAAATTATATATAAATATAATTCTATATATTTATAATATATAATTAATATAATTCTATATATTTATAATATATAATATAATTCTATATATTTATAATAATTAATATAATTCTATATATTTATAATAATTAATATAATTCTATATATTTATAATTAATATAATTCTATATATTTATAATTAATATAATTCTATATATTTATAATTAATATAATTCTATATATTTATAATTAATATAATTCTATATATTTATAATTAATATAATTCTATATATTTATAATAATTAATATAATTCTATATATTTATAATAATATAATTCTATATATGTATAATATAATTCTATATATTTATAATAATTAATATAATTCTATATATTTATAATAATTAATATAATTCTATATATTTATAATATATAATTAATATAATTCTATATTTATAATATATAATTAATATAATTCTATATATTTATATATATTTATAATACATAATTATATATGACATATATATATTTATAATATATATAATTTATATATATTATATATAATTTATATATCTACATATAAAGAGTCTTGCTCTGTCACCCAGCCTGGTCTTGAACATATATATATATGCTTGTTATATATATAAAATAAAGAGAGTCCGTCTCTGTCACCCAGGCTGGAGTGCAGTGGCAGGTTCATAGCTCACTGAAACCTGAAACTCCCCCTGCTTCAGCCTCCTGAGTAGCTGAGACTGCAGCCATGCCACCATGCCAGGCTAGTATTTTTACTTTTGTAGAAGCAGGGTCTTTTTATATCACCCAGCCTAGTCTTGAATTCATGGCTTCAAATGATCCTCCCACCTCAGCCTCTCAAAGGGCTGATATTACAGGCATGAGCCATTGTGGCTGGCCCATGTTATAGCAATGATTGTATTTTTCATTTGTCTGAGTCTTGGGTCTGATCATTTTACTAAGAGGTGTTAAGATAGTCTTCATTAAATGAGCAATATTGACCATTCCTTCTATATGAATGAAAGAATAAAGAAAAAAGTAATTTAGGGTCCCCAAGAGCATGGCACTCTTGATGGGAAAGGTTTTAGTTTGGGTTTTCGTTATCTTTACTTGTTTAATTTTTAGATAACAAGTAAAGGTAATTTTGTTATCTTATTACCTTGTTTAACACACACACGCATGCATGCACACACACAGCCCCTCCTATATGCCAGTCTGCCTTATCTTTGTGGTGGGAGAGCCCTGCAGTCATATGGGAGCATCAATGTTTTCATTTTTCTCCCAAAAAAGGGACAAGAAGAAACGGTATGAAACTGCAAGCTGGCTAGAGGGCAAGCCTGGCTGGACACGGTGGTTCCCGCCTATAATCCCAGTACTTTGGGAGGCTGAGGTGGGCAGATCAGCTGAGGTCAGGAGTTTGAGACCAGCCTGGTCAACATGGTGAAACCTTGTCTCTACTAAAAATACAAAAGTTAGCTGGATGTGGTGGCGGGCACCTGTAATCCCACGTAATCTCAGCTACTGAGAAGGCTGAGACAGGAGGATTGCTTGAACCCAGGAGGTGAAGGTTGCAGTGAGCCGAGATGGCATCACTGCACTCTATCCTGGGCAACAGAGTGACACTCTGTCAAAAAAAGGCAAGCCTTTCTGACTTCTCCAGGGAACTCCTGTCTCAGAGGCTCACATCACAGGGAGAACTCATTTTGCTAGAGCACCAAAAGCAGTCTCCTACAGAAGCGCTTTTGCAGGCAGGGAGGAGACTAGAAGGTGCTCCCTCAGGGGCTCTGCAGTCGGCCTTCCCGTCATTCACACCTGGCTTCCAGACTGAAAATCACTCAGACTGAATGAGTCAGGTGCTGACCACATTCCACCCACGGTGCTAGGTGCTTTGTGCATATGAATTCATTTCACCCCTCTGAATTCAGGAACTCTCTGGCATTATGTATTCGAACCTTTTCTGTCCCCAATGCCATGAGATTTGGTTAAAAGCATGACTTTCAGGCACTCCCAGCCCCTCAGATATCTCTGAATCCCCTAATTAAGGTAAAATATGTTTGATATACTTTTTTTGAGACAGGGTCTTGTTCTGTCACCCAGGCTGGAGTGCAGTGGCACAATCTCAGCTCACTGCAACCTCCACCTCAGGGGTTCAAGCAATTCTCCTGCCTCAGCCTTCCGAGTAGCTGGGATTGAAAGCATGCATCACCATGCTCAGCCAATTTTTGTGTTTGTAGTAGAGACTGGGTTTCACCATGTTGGCCAGGCTGGTCTCAAACTCCTGACCTCAAGTGATTCCCCCTCCTCAGCCTCCCAAAGTGCTGGGATTACAGGCATGAGCCAACATGCCCAGCTTGATATACTTCTGTGTTACTTGTCAATCTTCATGTCCTACTTATTTGGAAAAATTACCATGTCCTGGCAACATAGCAAGAACCTCTTCTTTACAAAAAGAAAATTATTTAATTTGCCAGGCACGGTGGTGCATGCATATAGTCTCAGCTGTTTGGGAGGCTGACGTGGGGAGATCACTTGAGCCCGGGGTTCAAGACTGCAGTGAGCTATGATTGCACCAGTGCACTTGAGCCTGGGCAACAGAGTGAGACCCCAACTCTGAATAAAGAACTTACCAAGGACGGATCCAAGATGGCCGATTAGGAACAGCTCAGGATTGCAGCTCCCAGTGAAAGCATGGATGGTAAGTGGACACCGCATATCCAGACGGATTTTTATTGCCCACAGATCAGGAGATTCCACCAGGCAGAGGAGCCCCACGGGTCACCAGTGCTGCTGTTTTGGCTGGCGCTGCAGTTCTCTGCACAAAATACACGAGTCCGGATGCCATTTTAGCTGGTGATTGGAGCTCCTGGAAGACAGACTCACCCATTAAACTAATAAAAAAAGGGGACTGAAACAGGGAGTTAGGCCAGGAGATTCCAGGACAAAAAAGCACCACGAATCTCAGCACAGCTGTTTCAGCACACGCAGTGGGTCACTGCATGGGAAATCACACAGATCCCGGTGCCTTTTCAACAGGCAACTGGAACACCTGGGAGAGAGTTGACTGTTCGACTAAAAAAAAAAAAAGGCTCTGAGGCAGAGAGCCAGGTGATCGGGCTCGGCTGGTCCCACCTCCACAAAAAAACAGCCATCTGAAATGCTCTGGACTGAGAGTTTCACAGCAAGCACAGCTGAACCTGGGATGGTCCAACTCTGTCGGGGAGGGGCGTCCGCCATTACCACTACGGAGGTAGTCCATGACTGCTGAGGAAGCCCGCTGTTGCCAAGGCAGCCCACCGCTACAGAGAGAGTCCACCATTACAAAGGTGGGCTGCCGTTGCTGAGGCAGTTCCAACTACACCCGTATAAACAAGACTGCAGGGACGTTCACACGGCAGCTGCGCAGAGCCCACAGAGCTCAGCAAAGCCTCTGCAGGCAAACAGTGACTAGGAGGCCTCCTCGCTGGGCAGGGCAGCCCTGAAAAAAAAGGCAGTAGCACAACAGTAACTCATAAATAAAGCCCTAACACCCTGGGACAGAGAACCTGGGGAAAAGAAATGCAGGGCAGGGGGGTCTGAGTTCTGCTGCAGCAGACTTAAACGTACCTGCCCAGCAGCTCTGAATGAACAACAGAGCTCACAGCTCGGCACCTGAGCTCCTATAAAGGACAGACTGTCTCCTCAAGCAGCTCCCTGACCCCCAAATATCCAAAGAGTCACCTCATAAAGGAGAGCTCAGACTGACAACTGGTGGGTATCCTTCTGGGACAAAGATAGCAGAAGACACCAGCAGCAACCCTTACTGTTCTGCAGCCACTGCAGGTGATCCCCAGGCATGCAGAACCTGGAGTGGACCTCAGCAGTCCTACAGCAGAGGGGCCAGACTGTTAGAAGGAAAACTAAGAAACAGAAATAACTTCATCATAAACAAACTGAATGTCCACTCAGAGACCCAATCTGAATGTCAACAACACAAAGATGACAGGTGGGTAAACCCACAAAAACGGGAAGAAACCAGCGCAAAAAGGAAAACACCTGAAACCAGAACACCTCTCCTCCTACAAGGGATCACAACTCCTCACCAGCAAATGAACAATGCTGGATGGAGAATGAATGTAATGAATTAACACAATCAGGCCTCAGAAGGTGGGTAATAAGAAACTTCTCTGAGCTAAAAGAACATGTTCTAACCCAATGCAAAGAAACTAAGAACTTTGAAAAAAGATTTGACGAAATGCTAACAAGAACAAACAACTTAGAGAGGAATATAAGTGAATTGATGGAGCTGAAAACACAACATGAGAACTTTGTGAAGCATACACAAGTTTCAACAGCCAAACTGAACAGAAGAAAGGATGTCGGAGGTCAAAGGTCAACTCAATGAATTAAAACGAGAAGGCAAGATTAGAGAAAAAAGGGTAAAAAGGAATGAAAAAATTCTCCAAGAAATATGGGACTATGTGAAAAGACCTAATCTACGTTTGATAGGTGTACCTGAATGTGATGGAGAGAATGCATCCAAGCTGGAAAATACACTTCAGGATATTATCCAGGAAAACTTCTCCAATCTAGCAAGGCAGGCCAATATTCCAGTCCAGGAAATACAGAGAACACCACAAAGATATTCCTCAATAAGAGCAGCCCCAAGGCACATAATCGTCAGATTCACCAGGGTTGAAATGAAGGAGAAAATGCTAAAGGCAGCCAGAGAAAAAGGTCAGGTTACCCACAAAGGGAAGCCCATCAGACTCACAGCAGATCTCTCAGCAGAAACTGTAGAAGCCAGAAGAGAGTGGGGACCAATATTCAACATCCTTAAAAAAAAGAACTTTGAACCTGGAATTTCATATTCAGCCAAACTATGCTTCATAAGTGAAGGACTAATAAAATCCTTACAAACAAGCAAGTACTCAGAGATTTCATCATCACCAGGCCTGCTTTACAAGGATTCCCGAAAGAAGCACTAAACATAGAAAGGAACAACCAGTACCAGCCACTCCAAAACAAAACCAAATGGTAAAGAGCATCAACACAATGAAGAAACTGCATGACCTAACGGGCAAAACAACAGCTAGCATCAAAATGGCAGGATCAAATTCACACATAAAAATATTATTAACTCTAAATGTAAATGGGCTAAACACTCCAATCAAAAGACACAGACTGGCAAATTGGATAAAAAGCCAAAACCCATTGGTGTGCTGTATCCAGGAAACATATCTCACATGCAAAGATACAGAAAGGCTCAAAATAAAGGGATGGAGGAAGATTTACCAAGCAAATGAAGAGGGAAAAAAAAAAAAAAAAAAAAAAAAACAGGAGTTGCAATTCTCATCTCTGATAAAATAGACTTTAAACCAACAAAGATCAAAAGAAACAAAGAAGGACATTACATAATGGTAAAAGGATCAATGCAACAAGAAGAGCTAAGGACCCTAAATATATATGCACCCAGTACAGGAGCACCCAGATATATAAAGCAAGTTCTTAATGACTTACAAAGAGACTTAGAGCCCCACACAATAATAGTGGGAGACTTTACACCCCATTTTCAATATGAAGATACATCAGTAAGACAGAAAATAAACAAGGATATCCAGAACTTGAACTGAAACCTGGACCAAGCAAACCTAATAGACATTTACAGAACTCACCAACCCCAAATCCACAGAATATACATTCTTCTCAGCACCATGTCACACCTACTCTAAAATTGACCACATAACTGGAAGTAAATCACTCCTCAGCAAATGCAAAAGAGTGGAAATCATGACAAACAATCTCTCAGACCACAGTGCAACCAAGGTATAACTCAGAAACTAACTCAGAACTGCACAGCTTCATGGAAACTGAACAACTGGCTCTTGAATGTCGACTGGATAAACAATGAAATGAAGGCAGAAATAAAGATGTTCTTCGAAACCAATGAGAACGAAGACACAACATACCAGAATCTCTGGGACACATTTAAAGCAGTCTCTAGAGGAAAATATATAGCAATGAGTGCCCACATGAGAAGAAAGGAGAGATCTAAAATTGACACCCTATCATCAAAATTGAAAGAGCTAGAGGAGCAAGATCAAAAAAACTCAAAACCTAGCAGAAGACAGGAAATAACTAAGATCAGAGCAGAACTGAAGGAAATAGAGACACAAAAAACTCTTCAAAAAAATCAATAAATCCAGGAGCTGGTTTTTGGAAAAGATCAACAAAATAGAACACTAGCCAGATTAATAAAAATGAGAAGAGAGAAGAATCAAAAAGATGCAATAAAAAATGATAAAGGGGATATCACCACAGATTCCAGAGAAATACAAACCATCATCAGAGATTATTACAAACAACTCTATGCACATAAACTAGTAAACCTGGAAGAAATAGATAAATTCCTGGACACTTACATCCTTTCAAGCCTAAACCAGGAAGAAGTGGAAACCCTGAAAATACCAATAACAAGGTCTGAAGTTGAGGCAGCAATTAATAGCCTACCACCCAAAAAAAAGCCCAGGTCCAGACGGGTTCACAGTCGAATTCTACCAGACATAAAAAGAGGAGCTGGTACCACTCCTTCTGAAATGAATCCAAACAATCCAAATAGAGGGAATCCTTCCCAAATCATTTTATGAGACCAACATCATTCTGATACCAAAACCTGGTAGAGACTGAGCAAGAAAAGAAAACTTAAGGCCAATATCCATGATGAACATAGATGCAAAAATCTGCAATCAAATACTGGCAAACGGATTGCAACAGCACATCAAAAAGCTTATCCACCATGATCAAGTAGGCTTCATCCCAGGGATGCAAGGCTGGTTCAACATACACAAGTCTATAAACGTAATTCACCACATAAACAGAACCAAAGACAAAAACCACAAGATTATCTTAATTGTTGCAGAGAAGGCCTTTGACAAAATTCACCAGCCCTTTATTCTAAAAACCCTCAATAAACTAGGTACTGATGGAACATATCTGAAATTAATAAAAGCTATTTACGACAAATGAACAGCCAATATCACACTGATTGGGCAAAGTCTGGAATCATTCCTTTTGAAATCTGGCACTAGACAAGGATGCCCTCTCTCACCACTCCTATTCAATATAGTACTGGAAGTTCTAGCCAGAGCAATCAGGAAAGAAAAAGAAAGAAAGCATATTCAAATAGGAAAGGAGGAAGTCAAATTATCTCTATTTGCAGATGACATGATTGTATATCTAGAAGACCCCATTGTCTCAGCCCAGAATCTCCTGAAACTGATAAGCAACTTCAGCAAAGTCTCAGGATACAAAATCAATGTGCAAAAATCACAAGCATTCCTATTACACCAGTAACAGACTTAAAGAGAACCAAATCAAGAACGAACTGCCATTCACAATTGCTACAAAGAGAATAAAATACCTAGAAATACAACTAACAAGGAATGTAAAGGACCTCTTCAAGGAGAACTACAAGCCATTGCTCAACGAAATAAGAGAGGATACAAACAGATGGAGAAACACTCCATGTTCATGGTTAGGAAGAATCAACATCGTGAAAATGGCCATACTGCCCAAAGTAATTTACAGATTCAACGCTATTCCCATCAAGCTGCCAATGACCTTCTTCACAGAACTGGAAAAAACACCTTAAACTTCATATGGAACCAAAAGAGAGCCCGCATAGCCAAGTCAATTCTAAGCAAAAAGAACAAAGCGGGAGGCATCACACTACCTGACTTCAAACTATACTACAAGGCTACAGTAATCAAAACAGCATGGTACTGGTACCAAAACAGAGATATAGACCAATGGAACAGAACAGAGGCCTCGGAAGCAATGCCACACATCTACAACCATCTGATCTTTGACAAACCTGACAAAAACAAGCAATGGGGAGAGGATTCCCTGTTTAATAAATGGTGTTGGGAAAACTGGCTAGCCATGTGCAGAAAGCAGAAACAGGACCCCTTCCTGACACCTTACACCAAAATTAACTCCAGATGAATTAAAGACTTAAACATAAGACCTAACACCATAAAAACCCTAGAAAAAAATATAGGCAAAACCATTCAGGACATAGGCATAGGCAAGGACTTCATGACCAAAACACCAAAAGCAATGACAACAAAAGCCAAAATAGACAAATGGGACCTAATCAAACTCCACAGCTTCTGCACGGCAAAAGAAACAGTCATTAGAGTGAATCGGCAACCAACAGAATGGGAAAAAATTTTTGCAGTCTACCCATCTGACAAGGGGCTGATACCCAGAATCTACAAAGAACTAAAACAGATTTACAAGAAAAAAACAAACAAGCCCATTCAAAAGTGGGCTAAGGATATGAACAGACACTTTACAAAAGAAGACATACACGAGGCCAACAAACGTATGAAAAAATGCTCATCATCACTGGTCATTAGAGAAATGCAAATTAAAACTACACTGAGATACCATCTCACGCCAGTTAGAATGGCGATCATTAAAAAATCTGGAGACAACAGATGCTGGAGAGGGTGTGGAGAAACAGGAACACTTTTACACTGTTGGTGGGAGTGTAAATTAGTTCAACCATTGTGGAAGACAGTGTGGCGATTCCTCAAGGACCTAGAAATAGAAATTCCATTTGACCCAACAATCCCATTACTGGGTATATATCCAAAGGATTATAAATCATTCTACTATAAGGACACATGTACACGAATGTTCATTGCAGCACAGTTTACAATAGCAAAGACCTGGAACCAACCCAAATGCCCATCAATGATAGACTGGACAGGGAAAATGTGGCACATATACACCATGGAATATTATACAGCCATCAAAAATGATGAGTTTGTGTTTCTTGTAGGGACATGGGTGAACCTGGAAACCATCATTCTCAGCAAACTTAAGAACAGAAAATCAAACACCACATGTTCTCACTCATAGGCGGGTGTTGAACAATGAGAACACATGGACACAGGGAGGGGAGCGTCACACACTGGGGTCTGTTGAGGGGAAATGGGGGAGGGACAGCGGGGGGTGGGGAGTTGGGGAGAGATAGCATGGGGAGAAATGCCAGATACAGGTGAAGGGGAGGAAGGCAGCAAATCACACTGCCATGTGTGTACCTATGCAACAATCTTGCATGTTCTTCACATGTACCCCAACACCTAAAATGCAATAAATAAATAAATTAAATTTAAATTTAAAAAAACTTACCAAGCCCACATGCCCATAACAGGTTGGACGTTTAAGTATGTATTCACCGAAAGCCCCCATTCACCATCCATGCTGAATAAGGGAGTTTTTAAAGACATTTTACTTCAGTTCCACAATTTTTAGGTACCAGTCATTTCTGCTTTTAGAGAACATAAGCTCAGTGACTCTGTGACACAGATTTGTAGCTGATTGTCTGGTCCCAGGTGCTGGCATCTATGGAATGCAGTGGCCTTTGTGGCTGAATCATCTCTCTGCCTGTCACCAGATTCTTATTAAGCGCCCCCTTGACAGCTTGTCCTATCTGTTAAGTTTGATAGTGCTGGCTCCCACAGTGTTCACTGCTTAATCCATATGGATACAGTCCAGGAGGAAGACAGTGGAAGAGAATTGTTGGGTCTGCCTGCCAAGTGCTGGCCATTTATTAGGATGGTGCATAAGTAATTGTGGTTTTGCCATTTAAAGGACTGGCAATTTTTTTTTTTTTTTTACAGTCGTGCTGTGTCACCCAGGCTGGAGTGCAGCGGCACAATCTCAACTCACTGCTCTGACTCCTGGGTTCAAGCGCTCCTCTCTCCTGCCTCATCCTCCCCAGCAGCCGGGATTACAAGCACCCACCACCATGCCCAGCTAATTTTTGTATTTAGTAGAGACAGGGTTTGACCATGTTGGCCAGTATGATCTCGAAATCCTGATCTCAGGCGATCCACCCACCTCGGCCTCCCAAAGTGCTGGGATTACAGGCAAGAGCCATTGTGCCCAGCAATGGCAAGTGTTTTAATGGCAAAAACTGCCATTACTTTTGCACCAACCTAATATTCACGCATTGCATTCAACCTTCTGTGTGCCTCCTAGAGGCAGGTTCTGTTGCCATTTTGGTATAGATGAGGAAACTGAGGCTCTGCAAGTAAAGTCATGTTTCCCAAGTCAAATAGTGCCTAAGAATTTTAACCTGCAACCTGGGCCACCTGACAAAATCCTGTCTCTGCAAAGAAAAACTCACCAGCCGTGGTGGCAGGTGCCAGTGGTCCCAGCTACTCAGGAGGCTGAGATGGGAGTCTTACTTCAGTCCAGGTGGTTAAGGCTGCAGTGAGCCATGATCGTCTGAGTGACAGAGTGAGACCCTGTCTCAATTTTTTTTATAAAAAGAATTTTAACTGGACAAAGAAAATGTGTCACATGTACGCCATGGAATACTATGCAGCCATAAAAAGGAATGGGATCATGTTCTTTGCAGGGACATGGATCAAGCTGGAAGCTATCATCCTCAGCAAAGTAACACAGGAACAGAAAACCAAACACTGCATATTCTCACTCATAAGTGGGAGCTGAACTATGAGAACACATGGACACAGGGAGGGGAACATCACGCCCCAGGGCCTGTCATGGGGGGCAATGGGAAGGAGAGCATCAGGAGAAACAGCAAATGCACAAAGGGCTTAACTCCTACATGACGGGTTGCTGGGTGCAGCAAACCACCGCTCACACGTTTACCTCCGAAACAGACCTGCACATTCTGCACATGTATCCTGGAACTTTAAATAAAAAAATTTTTTAATTGCTCAGTCAAAAAAAAAAAAAAGAAAAAGAATTTTCACCTGAGTCTACCTGGCAAAGCCGTATCCTGTCCTCTTCGCTGGTCACCCCGGGTCGTTCACCTGGGCGGAAGCATTTCAAAGTCTTTGACACAAAACGGTGCTTCCTCGGCGTACTCGTTTTCCATTTCATCTCAACGAAAGCATGTTACATTTGGAAGCCGAGGAGAAGCGCAGCGAGATCTGTGTGCGTCCTCTCAAGACTCGCCCGCAAGTGCTGTCCCTAAGTGGAATACCAGCTGTCAGATTTTTCTAGACATTCTGACAACAGGCACGAGAGAGGCAAGTAAAGCAAAGTCACCCACCGGGGAATAAACAGTTTCTGTGAAAGACAAGTGGGGGCGGCTCGGAATCGCCCAGCGCCGCCCTGCCATGGACAAGAGAGACCAGTGCCAAGGCCGGTGACAGGCCCACAGGCCAGGCAGCCCCAGGAAGCTCCCTGAGCAAGATGTGTGGGTTCTCTTCCCAGCTCTGTGCCAACTAGCCGTGTGACCCTGGGAATGTTGGTTAACCTCTCTGCGCCTTATTCTCCTCATCCATCCCGTGAAAAGGCTGGATGATGACAAGCATATTTAGATACAGAAACTTCTGGGCTCAATGGAAGGTCAGAAGGAATTTTGCAGCCAAATCCAAAGTTCCCAGCTGAGACCCCCCCCGGGCCCCCGCTGAGGTCACAGCGTTCTTGTCGGGGCATCGAGTGAGCACGCGGATGGAGAGACCTGTCCCATCACCTGGCAGTGCACAATGGTTCTCTCATGCCCAGCTAAATGAAAAGGACACACTGTGTCATCAACGCCATCTGTTCCCAGCTCTCCTGTGCTGCTACTTTCCCGAAATACAATCTTTCTCCTTGGGTAGACATAGGAGGTTAAGGAGCGGAGGTCAGTAGCCAGTGATGAGACAGGGGTTTTCAAAGAGATTTGGGATTTCAGACAAAAAAGAACTTTCTTCTGTTTGCAGACCCTTCACAGCAAACCTGTAGGAGGGAATGAGATTCTCAAACACAAAGTAGAGACCGAGCTGGGCACGGCGGCCCACGCCTGTAATCTCAGCACTTTGGGAGGTCAAGTCAGTTGGCTCCCTGAGGTCAAGAGTTCGAGAGCAGCCTGACCAACATGGTGAAACCCCATCTCTACTAAAAATAAAAAAATTTTTTTAAAAATTAACTGGGTGTGGTGGAAGGTACCTGTAATCCCAGCTACTCAGGAGGCTGAGGCAGGAGAATCACTTGAACCCGGGAGGCAGAGGTTGCAGTGAGCTGAGATCGCACCATTGTACACCAGCCTGGGCAACTGAGGCAGGAGAATCACTTGAACCCAGGAGGCAGAGGTTGCAGTGAGCCGAGACCGCACCATTGTACTCCAGCCTGGGCAACAGAGCGAGACTGTCCCAAACAAACAAAAAAAAGAGAGACCCAGAGAGCTTTTTTATATAAATACACTAAAGCAAAGCCGATTAAGAGCTCTGGGTCTGCACCCAGGATGAGCCTGGCTTAACCTCCTTCCCGGCATGCGGTCACTTGAGTGAGGCACTTGAGTAAATAAATACTGAGAGCCTCGCTTTCTCAATCTGTGAAAGGGGAATCATGATACAACCTCTGTCATACACTTGTTTTGAGGATGAAACAACGTCGTCTATGACAATATTCAGTGCAAAACCCAGCACATCAGCACAGGGAGCGGATGAATGAAGAGCAGAGCTAACCCCAGGTGTCTCCCTCTAGTGACTTTCCTTCTACCTGGAGGCATTGCTGGGTACTTGCTGCTCCTGGAGCCACACGTAGCGGGTGTGAGCCTTGCCGCTGACACACTCGTTCCTGGAGTCAAGCCACTACCCACCTTGGGGGTATCGAAGGTATTCATCAAGACTCTTGTGGGCCAGGCACGGTAGCTCACACCTGTAATCCAAACACTTTGGGAGGCAAAGATGGGAGGATCACTCGAGCCCAGGAGTTAGAGAGCGGCCTGGGCAGCATAGTGAGACCCCGTGATTACAAAATTGGTTTTTAAAACACTAGCCAAGCATGGTGCAGTCCCAGCTACTCCGGAGACTGAGACCGGAGGATTGCTTGATCCCAAGAGACGGAGGCTGCCATGAGCTACCATCACGCTACTGCAGTCCGCCTAGGCGACAGAGTGAAACCCAGGCTGTAAAGGCAAACAATAAAAGATCTGGCTGCAAATAGAAGGAAGCCAACCAAGATTCTTTTAAACTAAAAATCACTGTCCCAAATCATGGGGGGAGTCAAGTGGATGAACTGTGGGTAACCTGGACTTAAAGAGCTCAAGCAAAATCCTCTCCCTCTCTCACCCACCCTCTCTCTCTCTTTCTCTTTCTCTCCTTCTCTTTCTCTCCCCCTCTTTCTCTGTCTCTCTCTCCCTCTCCCTCTCTCACCCTCTCTCTCTCCTTCTCTCTCTCCCCCTTCTCTCTCCCCCTCTCTCCCCTTCTCTCTCTCTCTCTCCCTCTCTCTCTCTCTCTCTCTCTCGCCTGCTCTCTGCCTCTCCCTGTCTCTGTCCTTTTTAACTCCCTGTTATCTCCATTCTTGGGCAGACTCTCTTCACAGGGTCACAAGATTTCCTCCCCCAGGGTCGTCTTCATCTGAAAAGGAGCTCAGTCCTACCTGTTTCACTCAGGCGCCTGCTGTAGAGCGAGCCGAGGTCTCTGGACATGACACCTGGCCCAGCCGGTGTGTGATGATGCAAAAGGTGAAGTCAGGGACCCAGTTCCACTCGACGGAGTGGCGGAGGTCTCAAGCACAGAAGATTAATTTCATTATTAAAACAAGGGGTAGGGCTTCCAGAGGGACAAAAATCAGGCCTGGTATTGCACCGAGAGCCCACTGTAGGACCCTCAAGGCACAACCTAGCCGTCTGGCATGTGGCAAACCTGAGATGCAGGACGTGAGACTTTTGGGGGAGAAAGGACCAGCTCCCAGCCCCACAAGTCCGCGTGACTCATCGTCCTCTTCACAAAAGCGCCATGAAACACACCAACCTCACCCTTGTTCCACGGCGGCCGCATCCTCCGTCTTCCTTAGGGTTTTGTCTGGCTGCCTGGGTATCTCCGATGTCATTGCCGTCTGCAAAATTCTCTTTCAGAAGCTCTTAATGAGTTCCATTTTGGGGTGCATACATAGCCAGTTTCATCGAATCATAAAATACCGGAACTGGAAGGATCACAGAGCAAAGCAGCTCCCAGGCCTGGTGGCTCTGGTTATTCTAAGAATCACCTGAGCTGGGGTTGCTGCTGTTCTGTTTATTAACACCCCTGAAGCCACAGCTTCCTGCCAGAAATAATATGACTTCTGTTGGTCTGCCGCAGAGCAGGGAATCAGAATTTTCATGGTTCCGATTTCCCTCATTTGGAAGCCAGTGTCTCTGAGGACATGCAGCCCGACTCCCAAACAAGGAGATGGAAGCCAGAGGGACTGTGAACCCACGGTGTCCAGGGCCACCCCCTGATCGGTGCACAGTCTCTGCAGACGACCGTCTCCAGGAGAAGCCAAGAGCTACTGCCTGTCATTTGCCGAGTGGAGCAGTGTCAATGGCTGTGACAGTGAGACAGGGAAAACAGTCAGCCGTCTGTCGCTGGAGCCTGCAAACCCAGGTCTCGCTGAGGCGGCCATGAGTCTGTCATGCGTGGAACCTGTGAACGAACTTGCAGGAAAATGGGAAACTCGGCCGGGCGCGGTGTCTCACGCCTGTAATCCCAGCACTTTGGGAGGCCGAGGCGGGTGGATCACGAGGTCAGGAGATAGAGACCATCCAGGCCAACATGGTGAAACTCCGTCTCTAATAAAAATACAAAAGTTAGCTGGGCGTGGTGGCACGTGCCTGTAGTCCCAGCTACTCGAGAGGCTGAGGCAGGAAAATCACTTGAACCCGGGAGGCGGAGGTTGCCGCGAGCTGAAATCGCACCACTGCCCTCCAGCCTGGGTGACAGAGCGAGACTCCATCTCAAAAAAGAAAAGAAAACAGGAAACTCATGTCTGCGTCCTCCACAATGGCCTCCTAAACTCACGGTTCGTTCCCACATACTTTCTGAGCTTCCACTGTGCCAAGCACAGGGCTGAAAAGGAGTCCAAGATTTAGTGGCAAGATAGAAAGGTCACCAGCAGCATGACATAGTCAATAGGACCCCAAAGGGGCAGTTCCTAAAAAAAAGTGGAACGTAGAGTTACTGTAGGACCCAGTAATTCAACCTCTAGGTTTGCACCCAAGAGAATCCGAGGCCAATGCTCGCATGTAAGCAGCTGCACAGATGTTCACAGCAGCATGACTGATGGTAGCCAGAAGGTCGAGGCAACCCGAATGTTCATCAGCTTGTGAATGAACGAACAAATGCAATACAGTCATACAATAAAATATCATCTGGTTATAAAAAGGAACGAAGTACTGGTGCATGCTACAGACAGCTGGAGGAACCCTGGAAACCTGTGCTAAAAGAAGTCAGACACAAAAGGTCACCTACTGTGTGATCCTACTTATTTGAAAGTTGAGAGTACAGACCGTAGATCAGCGTTTGCCTGGGGCCGCAGAGAGAGCACGATGAGCAGTGACTGCTAATGTGCGTGGGATTTCTTTGTAGGGTGATAAAATGCTCTGGAATTCGGTGGTGATGATGGTTGCACAATCTTGCCAATGTGTTAAACGCTGCTGAATTGTGCACAATTGTAGAACAAGGGCCAATTTTATGGTATGTGAACTGTATCTTAACTAAAAGTAATTAAATATTGAAAGCTACATCATTACACAAAATAAATTGCAGGGAGCAGGCCCTTTTATAGAGCAGGATGTTCAGAAGAAACCTCAGAGGGAAGAAAAGTGGGGGCCAGGCCCCAGAGTAAAAGAGGGAAGATGGCCGGGCGCGGTGGCTCACACCTGCAATCCCAGCGCTTTGGGAGGCCGAGGCGGGTGGATCACGAGGTCAGGAGATCGAGACCATCCCGGTCAACATGGTGAAACTCCGTCTCTACTGAAAATCCAAAAAATCAGCTGGGCCTGGTGGCGCAGGCCTGTTGGGGGTGGGGGGGGGGAGAGAGAGAAGGAAAGAAAGAGAAAGAACAAGAAAGAAAGGAAGGAAAGAGAAAGAAAGGAAGAAAGGGAAGGAGGAAGGAAGGAAGGGAAAGAGAGAGAGAGAGAAACAGAGGGAAGATCCGAGGGCCCCAGCGATCTGCATTGAAGAAAATGAGGGGACCTGCCTGTCTGGAACAGAGCGGGCCAGGGGAGGGGAAGGGGAGGAGGGTGGTCGGGGAACACAGCGGGCAAGTGGGGCAGAGTGCGGCCTGGTCTTCTGGCTGAGCTTAGGGGCTGGAACAGGCTTCTCCCATCAACAGCGGCCTTTGCAGGAAGCCTGCAGGGAAACGTGAGTCTAGCTGCAGTTCTGAAGATTTGGGAGCATCTGAGGTAATGTCTGCCTTGCGCTATAGGCTGCAGGGAACCGGGATGAACAACCAGCAGGGGTTCTTTCTGCCCTCAGGGGATCAAGAATGAAATCTTGTGTTTCTCTGCAATTTGCAGTTGGATGTAGCTTTCACTTTGATTAGCTCATTGATCTTGGAAATCATTCCTGAGATGAGCAGAGCAATTATTAGCTCCTTTTAAAGAGAAAAACTGAGGCTCACAGAAGTTCATTCACTTGTCCAGGACTCCTAAGTGACAATTAGGGTAGGACGTTCAGATCTTGGACTCACAGGTTTTCCCAGGCAGACCTGTAGTCTTCTACTACAGACTTCTAAATAATAGCAAGAATAAATAAATAAGCACAAATATCGTGCAATGCAAATGCATGATGACCTCCAATCATTATCAAGGGACCCACAAGTGAGTGCCAGGACTCAGTCCTGTTCCCCACACCCAGCATCAAGGTGCATTTTCTCTGGACCTGTTTATAGCTAAGCAGCAGATCAAGAAAAACTTGTGCACAGGTTTTGAACCTGGGCATTAAAATAAGTGCACGGCGCAAATCCCACCTCCACCATTTCCCAAATGACTTTGAACTTCATTTATTGGAATTCAGGCTCCTCACGCAGCCAATGAAAACGACACACCCATCGCACGAGTTCCGCCGCTATGAAACCTCTGCACGTCGGACCAGAAAAGCACTTCAGGTGACCATGCATCTGCGCTGTACTATACTTCTGCATATTTATGTACGAGTATTTATTGAACACTGAGGCTGGTGTTCAGTAAGGAAATCAGAGCATTTGAAAGGTTTATGCAAGGGAGTTCACATGTATCCGGCACCAACCATTTTCCAGTTCCTTCCTCTATGCGTAGTCTCCACAACAAGATAGCTTCTTTTAAAAGACAGAGTCTTGCTCTGTCACCCAGGATGAAGTGCAGGGGTGTGATCAACCTCTGTCTCCTGGGTTCAAGTGATCCTCCTGCCTCAGCCTCCCGAGTAGCTAGGATTACAGGCACACAATACCACACTCGGTTAATTTTTTTTTTTTTTTTTTTTTTTTTGTCTTTAGTAGAGATGGGGTTTCGTCATGTTGGCCAGGCTAGTCTCAAACTCCTGACCTCAGGTGATCCACCTGCCTCAGCCTCCCAAAGTGCTGAGATTACAGGTGTGAACCTCCAACAAGATAGATCTTATTATCCCATTTTATAGATGAGAAAATGGAGGCCTGGAAAAATTTGCTTGCTCAAGGTCACACAGAGAGTCATGATCCAGATTTTGATCTGGCTCCAAAGTCCTTCCTCTTTGCTTAGCTACACAATGCATTATAACGTCAGAGTGTGGTGGAAAATGATTCTCATCCAAGCACAGGGTATTGACTCAGACTGAGGTCTACTTCAGAGCTACTACCATCCCCTGTCGATCTAGAAGCTCCTCTCTCCTTATAGAACATTGGTCTGAATTCTCCAGGCACTTACTCCATCCTTATCTCTCCCCTCCTACAGCTTGGAAGGATTTTTAGATGAAAGCTGCAGCCCTGCTCTCCTGGGGGATAATGTTGTTGCCGGTAACCTTGTTTCCTGGGTGACCTTCATAAACACGGGCTTCAGCAAAAACTTTCTCCCTCAGCCCAATTATGGAATGTTTCTCTTTCTAAAGCTTTTGTGGGCCCTCAAGATGGAATGGAAAAGGGCTGCCTTCCGAAACATTTCTAGGCGAAGAAGCTGCTCAGAATACATGAGACAGAAAGCGTTAGGCTGTGCTCCCTACACCTTCTCATCTGATCTTCTGCTTCAGCCCTTTCCTTCCTAAATACCACCTCCTTTTTCTTTCTGGGACTTGACATCTTTACACATTTGCCTACTGGTGGGATAAAGCCCATCTCCACCCCAAGGATATTGTCTTCCTCCAGCTCAGAACTTGTAAGATTCTAAGACCCACACCTAAACAGCATGATGCATAGTAGCCAAAAGGTGGAAGCTTGAATCAGCAAGGAGAAAGCTGAGCCACACATGCTTTAAATGACCCCAGGGAAGCAGAACCCCAGTGGATTCAGAAGGGATAAAGATAACAAGGTGAGACCTTAGTGACAATGGTAGAAAGAATTCACAAGTATTATACTGGTGAGGGGCTGGGGGCTGCGGCTGGGTCCCTGGATCACCATAAGTCAGATTTTTTTTTTTTTTGAGATGGAGTACCACCCTGTTGCCCAGGCTGAAGTGTAATGGTGCCATCTTGCCTCACTGCAACTTCTGCCTCCTAAGTTCAACTGATTCTCCTGCCTCAGCTTCCTGAGTAGCTGGGATTACAGGCACCCCCACCATGACTGGCTTATTTTTGTATTTTTAGTAGAGACGGGATTTTACCGTGTTGCCCAGGCTGGTCTCGAAACGCTGACCTTATGATCTGCCTGCCTCAACCTCCCAAAGTGCTGGGACTACAGGCATGAGCCACCATGCCTGGCCAAGTCAGATCTTAGACTTACAGTATATCGCAGGCTGACCTATGGTCTCCTATTATAGACTTCTAAATAAAAGCAAGAGTAAATATATAAAAATATAGTGCAATGCAAATTGCATGATAATCTTCCATGATTATTAAGAAGTGCATGAATCAGTGCCAGGTCATAGTTCTGTCCACCACACCCAGCATTCGAGGTGTAGTTTCTTAAATCGTGGCTTTCTGGAGAAAGCTTCCTGCTCAGTGCCATCTTTTTTAACTTTTATTTATGTTCAGGGGCACATGCACAGGATTGTTCTGTAGGCAAACTCGTGTCATGGGAGTTTGTTCTGCAGATTATTTCATCACCCAGGCACTAAGCTTGGAATCCAACAGTTATTTTTTTCTGCTCCTCTCACCCTCCATCCTCAAATAGGCCCTGGTGTGTGTTGTTCCCCTCTTTGCATCCATGTGTTCTCATCATTTAGCTCCCACTTGTAAGTGAGAACATGTGGTATTTGGATTTCTGTTCCTGCATTAGTTTGCTAATGATGATGGCCTCCAGCTCCATCCATGTGCCTGCAAAGGACGTGGAAAGCAGTGTGGTGAGTCCTCAAAGAGGACTAAAAGATAACTACCATTCAACCCAGCAATCCCGTTATTGGGTAGATACCCAAAAGAATATAAATTGTTCCACCCTAAAGACAGAGGCATGTGTATGCTGATTGCAAAGACAAGAAATCAACCTAAATGGCCATCAATGGTAGATTGGATAAAGAAAATACGGTACCTGGGTCCTGGTGCCATTTTAGCTGGTGATTGGAGCTCCTGAGAGACAGAGTCGCCCATTCAACTGATAAAAAGGGGGACTGAAACAGGAAACCAGGCCAGGAGATTTCTGAACAAAAAGGTGCCATGAATCTCAGCACGGTTGTTCCAGCACGTGCAGTGGGTTGCCGCATGGGAAATCACACAGATCCGGGCGCCTTTTCAACAGGCGACTGGAACACCTGGGAGACAGAGTCACCTGTTCAACTGAACAAAAAAGTGGGCTCTGAGGCAAGGAGCCAGGCGATCAGGCTCAGCTGGTCCCACCCCCACAAAAAGCAATGAAATGCTCTAGATTGAGAGTTTCACAGCAAGCACAGCTGACCCTGGGATGGGCCAGCTCTGTGGGGCAGGGGTGTCTGCCATTATTGAGGCACTCCACCACTACGGAGGTAGTCCGCCATTGCCGAGGCAGCCCACCATTACAGAGAGAGTCCGCCATTACAGAGATGGGCCACCATTGCTGAGGCAGTTCTAACAACACCCGTATAAACAGGACCTCAGGGAAGTTCACACAGCAGCTAGGGTGAGCCCACAGCAGCTCAGTGAAGCCTCTGCAGGCAGGCAGTGACTAAGCTGCCTCCTCACTGGACAGGGCAGCCCTGAAAAAAGGCAGAAGCACAACAGAAACTTATAAAGAAAGCCCTAACTCCCCAGGAGAGAGCACCTGAGGGGGAAAAAAAGCGTTTATGAGTTCTGCTGCAGCAGACTGAAACGTACCTGCCCAGCAGCTCTGAATGAACAACGGAGCTCACAGCTCAACACTTGAGCTCCTATAAAGGACAGACTGTCTCCTCAAGCAGCTCCCTGACCCCCAAATATCCAAAGAGTCACCTCATAAAGGAGAGCTCAGACTGACATTTGGCGGGTATCCTTCTGGGACAAAGATAGCAGAAGAAACTGGCAGCAGCCCTTACTGTTCTGCAGCCACTGCAGGTGATCCCCAGGCAAGCAGGGCCTGGAGTGGACCTCAGCAGTCCTACAGCAGAGGGGCCAGATTGTTAGAAGGAAAACTAAGAAACAGGAAGAAATAACTTCATCATCAACAAACTGAATGTCCACTCAGAGACCCCATCTGAAAGTCACCAACTACAAAGACGACAGGTGGTTAAATCCACAAAGATGGGCAGAAACTGGTGCAAAAAGGATGAAAACACTCAAAACCAGAACACCTCGCCTCCTACGAGGGATCACAACTCCTCACCAGCAAAGGAACAAGGCTGGATGGAGAACGAGCATGATGAATTAACAGAATCAAGCATCAGATGGTGGGTAATAAGAAACTTCTCTGAGCTAAAAGAACATGTTCTAACCCAATGCAAAGAAACTAAGAACCTTGAAAAAAAGATTTGACAAAATGCTAATGAGAATAAATAACTTAGAGGGTTATATAAGTGAATTGATGGAGCTGAAAAACACAAGAGAACTTCACAAAGCAAACACAAGTTTCAATGGCCAAATTGACTGAGCAGAAGAAAGAATGTAAGAGGTTGAAGATCAACTCAATGAAATAAAACCAGAAGGCAAGACTAGAGAAAAAAAGGGTAAAAAGGAATCAACAAAGTCTCGAAGAAATATGAGACTATTTGAAAAGACCTAATCTATGTTTGACAGGTGTACCTGAATGTGACAGAATGAATCCAAGCTGGAAAATATTCTTCAGGATAGTATCCAGGAAAACTTCCCCAACCTAGCAAGGCAGGCCTATATTCAAGTCCAGGAAATACAGAGAACACCATAAAGATATTCTTCAAGAAGAGCAACCCCAAGGCACATAATCATCAGATTTGCAAGGGATGAAATGAAGGAGAAAATGCTAAGGACAGCCAGAGAGAAAGGTCAGGTTACCCACAAAGGGAAGCCCATCAGACTCACAGCAGATCTCTCAGCAGAAACCCTACAAGCCAGAAGAGAGTGGGGACCAATATTCAACATCCTTAAAGAAAAGAACTTTCAACCCACAATTTCAGATCCAGCCAAACTAAGCTTCATAAGTGAAGGAAAAATAAAATCCTTCACGAACAAGAAAGTACTCAGAGATTTTTATCACCACCAGGCCTGCTTTACAAGAGCCTCTGAAAGAAGCACTAAACATAGGAACAACCAGTACCATCCACTCCAAAAACATATCAACTGGTAAACACCATCGACACAATGAAGAAACTGCATCAACTAATGGGCTAAAGCCAGCTAGCATCAAAATGACAGTATCAAATTCACATATAAGAATATTAAACCTAAATGTAAATGGGCTAAATGCCCCAATCAAAAGACACAGACTGGCAAATTGGATAAAAAGCCAAAACTCATCTGTGTGCTGTATCCAGGAAATCCATCTCACATACAAGGATACATAAAGACTCAAAATAAAGGGATGGAGGAAGATTTGCCAAGCAAATGGAGAGCAAAAAAAAAAAAAAAAGGAGTTGAAATTCTCTTCTCTGATAAAATAGACTTTAAACCAACAAAGAGCAAAAGAAACAACGAAGGACATTACATAATGGTAAAAGGATCAATGCAACAAGAAGAATTAAGGACCCTAAGTATACACGCACCCGATACAGGAGCACCCAGATATATAAAGCAAGTTCTTAATGACTTACAAAGAGAATTAGACTCCCACACAATAATAGCGGGAGACTTTAACATCCTATTGTCAATATTAGACAGAGCAACGAGACAGAAAATTAACAAGGATATCCAGAACTTGAAATCAAGCCTGGACCAAGCAAACCTAATAGACATTTACAGAACTCTCCACACCAAATCCACAGAATATACATTCTTCTCAGCACCACATCACACCCACTCTAAAATTGACCACATGATTGGAAGTAAATCACTCCTCAGCAAATGCAAAAGAACAGAAATCATAACAAACAGTCTCACACCACAGTGCAATCAAGTTAGAACTCAGAATTCAGAAACTAACTCAGAACCTCACAGCTTCATGGAAACTGAACAACTGGCTCTTGAATGTTGACTGGATAAACAATGACATGAAGGCAGAAATAAAGATGTTCTTCAAAACCAACGATAACAAAGACACAATATACCAGAATCTCTGGGACACATTTAAAGCAGTGTCTACAGGAAAATATGTAGTAATAAATGCCCACATGAGAAGCACAGAGAGATCTAAAATCGAATCCCTATCATCAAAATTGAAAGAGCTAGAGAAGCAAGATCAAAAAAAAAACTCAAAACCCAGCAGAAAATAAGAAATAACTAAGAACAGAGCAGAACTGAAAGAGATAGAGACACAAAAAGCCCTTCAAAAAAATCAGTAAATCCAGGAGCTGGTTTTTTTAAAACATCTACAAAATAGACCACTAGCCAGATTAATAAAAAAGAAAAGAGAGAAGAATTAAATAGATGCAGTAAAAATGATAAAGGGGATATTGCCACAGATTCCACAGAAATACAAACCATCATCAGAGATCATTACAGACAACTCTATGTACATAAGCTAGTAAATCTGGGAAAAATGGATACATTTCTGGACACTTGCATCCTCCCAAGCCTAAACCAGGAAGAAGTCAAAACTCTGAATAGACCAATAACAAGGGCAGAAGTTGAGGCAGCAAATAAGAGCCTACCACCCAAAAAAAGCCCAAGTCCAGAAGGGTTCACAGCCGAATTCTACCAGACATACAAAGAGGAGCTGGTACCATTCCTTCAGAAATGAATCCAAACAATCCAAAAAGAGAGAATCCTTCCGAAATCATTTAATGAGACTGACATCATCCTAATGCCAAAACCCAGCAGAGACTAAGCAAGAAAGGAAAACTTCAGGCCAATATCCATGATGAACATAGATGCAAAAATCTTGAATAAATTACTGGCAAACCGATTGCCAACATCACATCAAAAAGCTTATCCATCATGATCAAGTAGGCTTCATCCCAGGGATGCAAGGCTGGTTCAACATATGCAAGTCTATAAACATAATTCACCACATAAACAGAACCAAAGACAAAAACCACATGATTATCTCAACTGATTCAGAGAAGGCCTTTGACAAAATTCAACAGCCCTTTATGCTAAAAACCCTCAATAAACTAGGTACTAATGGAACATATCTCAAAATAAAAGCTATTTACGACAAACCAACAGCCAATGTCATACTGAATGGGCAAAAACTGGCAGCATTCCATTTGAAATCTGGCACTAGACAAGGATGCCCTCTCCCACCACTCCTATTCAATATAGTATTGGAAGTTCTAGCCAGAGGAATCAGGCAAAAAAGAAATAAAGGGTATTCAAATAGAAAAGGAGGAAGTCAAATTGTCTCTATTTGCAGATGACATGATTGTATATCTAGAAGACCCCATTGTCTCAGCCCAAAATCTCCTGAAACTGATAAACAACTTCAGCAAAGTCTCAGGATACAAAATCAATGTGCAAAAATCACAAGCATTCCTATACACCAGTAACAGACTTAAAGAGAACCAAATCAAGAACGAACTGCCACTCACAATTGCTACAAAGAGAATAAAATACCTAGGAATACAACTAACAAGGAACGTAAAGGACCTCTTCAAGGAGAACTACAAGCCACTGCTCGATGAAATAAGAGAAGACACAAACAGATGGAGAAGAATTCCATGCTCATGGTTGGGAATAATCAATATCGTGAAAACGGCCATACAGCCCAAAGTAATTTACAGATTCTATGCTGTCTCCATCAAGCTACCAATAACTTGCTTCACAGAAATGGAAAAAACCACCTTAAACTTCATATGGAACCAAAAGAGAGCCCGCATAGCCAAGTCAATTCTAAGCAAAAAGAACAAGGCAGGAGGCATCACACTACATGACTTCAAACTATACTACAACGCTACAGTAATCAAAACAGCATGGTACTAGTACCAAAACACAGATATAAACCAATGGAACAGAACAGAGGTCTCGGAGGCAACACCACGCATCTACAACCATCTGATCTTCGACAAACCTGATAAAAACAAGCAATGGGGAAAGGATTCCCTGTTTAATAAATGGTGTTGGGAAAACTGGCTAGCAGTGTGCAGAAAGCAGAAATTGGATGCCTTCTTGACACCTTACATTAAAATTAACTCCAGATGGATTAAACACTTAAACATAAGACCCAACACCATAAAAACCCTAGAAAAAAATCTAGGCAAAACCATTCAGGACATAGGTGTAGGCAAGGACTTCATGACCAAAACACCAAAAGCAATGACAACAAAAGCCAAAATAGACAAATGGAACCTAATCAAACTCCACAGCTTCTGGACGGCAAAAAGAAACAGTCATTAGAGTGAATCAGCAACCAACAGAATGGGAACAAAATTTCTGCAATCTACTCATCTGACAAAGGGCTGATATCCAGAATCTACAAAGAACTAAAACAGATTTACAAGAAAAAAACAAACAAGCCCGTTTAAAAGAGGGTGAAGGATATGAACAGACACTTTACAAAAGAAGACATACAGGAGGCCAACAAACATATGAAAAAATGCTCAGCATCACTGGTCATTAGAGAAATGCAAATCCAAACCACATTGAGATACCATCTCACACCTGTTAGAATGGCGATCATTAAAAAATCTGGAGACAACAGATGCTGGAGAGGATGTGGAGAAATAGGAACACTTTTACACTGTTGGTGGGAGTGTAAATTAGTTCAACCATTGTGGAAGACAGTGTGGCGATTCCTCAAGGACCTAGAAAAAGAAATCCCATTTGACCCAACAATCCCATTACTGGGTATATATCGAAAGGATTATAAATCGTTCTACTATAAGGACACTTGCACACGAATGTCCACTGCAGCACTGTTTACAATAGCAAAGAACTGGAACCAACCCAGATGCCCATCGGTGATAGACTGGACAGGGAAAATGTGGCACATATACACCATGGAATATTATGCAGCCATCAAAAATGATGAGTTCGTGTCCTTTGTAGGGACATGGATGAACCTGGAAACCATCATTCTCAGCAAACTGACACAAGAACAGAAAATCAAACACCGCATGTTCTTCTCACTCATAGGCGGGTGTTGAACAGTGAGAACACATGGACACAGGGAGGGGAGCATCACACACTAGGGTTTGTCAGGGGGAAACAGGGGTGGGCCAGCGGGGAGTGGGGAGTTGGGGAGAGCTAGCATGGTGAGAAATGCCAGATATAAGTGATGGGGAAGAAGGCAGCAAATCACACTGCCACGTGTGTACCTATGCAACAATCTTGCATGTTCTCCACATGTACCCCAACACCTAAAATGCAATTGTAAAAAATTTTTTAAAGAAAATGTGACACCTAAACACCATGGAGTACTATGCAGCCATAAAAAGATCAATCTAATTTTTAGAGATCCTTTAACAACCCAAGGGACCATTCCTCTTGGAGGAAGTTCTGTTTCCCTTTGGAAACTTGGCCAGCTTCCTACATTTTCCCTCTTACTAATATTTCCAGGAGTTTGGATGAGCCACTTAACATGAAGGGAGAGAGGTACTTGAACTTGAGTGATTTTTACATAATTTAAAGGCATATGGAAACCACCTTGACTTTTTTCTTTCACAGCTGAATGTAAAGAGCCATCTTCTTCAGCACCTCCAGTTTAGTGTCCCCAGAAACACACACACACACACACACACACACACACACAGAGAGAGAGAGAGAGAGGTGGGGGGAGAGGAGAGAAGAGGAGAGAGAGAGGAGAGGAAAGAGGACAGGAGAAGAGAGGAGAGAGAGGAGAAGAGAGGAGAGAGGAGAAGAGAGAGGAGAGGGGAGAGAGAGGACTGGAGAGAGAGAGGAGAAAGGACAGGAGAGGAGAGAGAACGGAAAGAAGAGAGAGGAGAGAGGGAAGAGAGACAGGAGAGAAGAGAGGAGAGGAGAAGAGATAGATGAGAGAGGAGCGAGAGAAGAGAGGAGAGAGAAGCGAGGAGAGAAGGGAGAGGAGGGAGGAAAGGAGAGAGAGGAGAGGAAGGAGGAGAGAGGAGAGATTAGAGACAGAGGGAGAGAGACAGGAGAGAGACGAGAGGAGAGAGAGAGCAGAGAGGAGAGGAAAGAGGAGAGGAGAGAGACAGAGAAGAGAGAGAGGAGAGGGGAGGGGAGGAGAGAGAGGAGAGACAGAGGAGAGAGAGAGAAGAGAGGAGAGGAGACGGAGGAGAGAGGAGACGAGGGAGAGAGAGAGACACAGGAGAGAGAGGAGAGAGGAGAGGGGAGGGGAGGAGAGAGGAGAGACAGAGGAGAAGAGAGGAGAGAGGAGACGAGGGAGAGAGAGAGCAGAGGAGAGAGAAAGGAGAGAGATGAGATGAGAGAGAGAGAAAGGAGAGAGAGAGGAGAGAGGACTGGAGAGTGAGAGAAGAGAGAGGAGTGGAGAGGAGAGAGAGAGAAGAGAAGAGAGAGACAAGAGGTGAGAGGAGAGAGAGAGAGAGGAGAGAGGAGAAAGGAGAGAGAGAGGAGAGGAGATAGAGAGGAGAGAGAGGGGAGAGAGAGCGAGAGGAGAGGAGAGACAGAGGAGTGAGGAGAGAGAGAGAGGAGCTACGGAGAGGAGAGGGGAGAGAGGAGGGAGGGAGAGAGAGGGAGAGGGAGAGGGAGAGGGAGAGGGAGGGAGGGAGGAGAGAGAGAGAGAGAGAGAGAGAGAGAGAGAGAGAGAGAAACCAAGACCTCTTGCTCCCAGCAACTCCATCCTACTCTGGACCTACTGAATGGACAGCTCCGGAGTGCGTGTCTGACAGTTGCTCCGTCACCGGGAGAGCTTATTCAGACACAGACTCCCACCCTGCACCCCAGTCCCATCCAGTCATTCTGCAGCAGGGCTGAGAGTGTCATCTGTGTCCGACTCTTAGCTGGCGCTGGTGCTGCTGTTTCAGCCGGTCGCTCTGGAGCAGGTGGCTTCCTGCCGACCTCCAGGACACAGGTCTCCCGTCAGCTAACTGGGGACAGAGGACAGAGGGCAAGGGAGAGCCGGAGGACTGGGGAAGACGTTCTGACGTCCAGGTAGAGCTGTTTCCCTCAGGTCATGTGACGTCTGGGAACCGCGATGCTCTTCATCAAAGCCCCTTTTCTCTCTTTTTTCTTTCATTCCTTCCTTCCTTCCTTCCCTTTTCTTCCTTCCTCCCTCTTTTTTTTTCTTTTCTGTCTCTCAGCTCTTTTCCCTCCCTCCCTTCCTCCCTCCCTCTCCCTCTCTCTTTCTTTCTCTCTCTCTCTCAGCTCTTTTCCCTCCCTCCTTCCTTCCCTCTCTTTCCTTCTTTCTCTCTTTCTTTCTTCTCACTTCTCTGTGGCCCAGGCTGGAGTGCTGTGGTGTGACCATAGCTCACCACAACTTCAAGCTCTGGGCTCAATTGATCCTTCTGCGTCAACCTCCCAAGTAGCTGGGACTATAGGCATGCACCATGACACCAGCTGTTTATTATTATTATTATTATTATTATATTATTATTATTATTATTATATTATTTGTAGAGGTGGGATATTCCTATGTTGTCCAAGCTGGTCTCAAACTCCTGGCCTCAAGTCATCCTCCTGCCTTGACCTCCCAACGTGCTGCAATTACAGGCTAATGCTTTTTCTTGTTATTTCCATTTATTTGTTTCTGGCCCATATTAATATCCACTAAATCATGCTCTTTGATCGAGACCTCTACAGGGTCTCTCATGGCATTATAAAAATCACAGTGCAATACCTGGGGCAACAGAAAGATTGAGAGAGTGAACCCCCAGACCCAAGGTCAGCCCCTGGTCAGCCCCTGGGACCCGTGGTGTCTGGAGACACAACGCGCCACCTCTGGCATGTCGAAGAGAGTTTGGTGCCTCCCGTCTCCACACTGGTGCTGACTGCAGAAAAAGCAATCCCCACTTCTCCAACTTCAGCAGCTCCAAGATCTCACAGAGGGCTTCTTAAACACAGATGGGGGCCCCACTCCCAGAGCCTGTGATTCAGCAGGTCTGAGGTGGGGGCTGGCCAAGAATCTGCATTTATTTTTTTGAGACAGTCTCACTCTGTTGCCCAGGGTGGAGTACAGTAGCACGATCTCAGGTCACTACAACCTCTGCCTCCTAGGTTGAAGTGATTCTCCTGCTTCAGCCTGCTGAGTGGCTGTAGTTACAGGTGTATACCACCATACCCAGCTAATATTTGTAGTTTTCGTGGATACAGGGTTTCACCATGTCAGCCAGGCTGATCTCAAACTCTTGACCTCAGGTGATCTGCCCACCCCAGCCTCCCGAAGTGCTGGGATTACAGGCATAAGAGCCACTGAATGTAGACAAGAATCTGCATTTTCTAAAATCTCCCAGTGGCCAATCACGGTGGCTCATGCCTGTAATCCCAGCACTTTGGGAGGCAGAGGCAGGAGATGGCTTGAGCCCAGGAGTTTGAGATCATCCTGGGCAACATACCAAGACCCCATCTCTACAAAAATGAAAATTTTTAAAATTAGCCAGGCACAGTGGTACACACTCGTAGTTCCAGCTACTCAGGAGGCTCAAGTGGGAGGATAGCTTGAGCCCAGGAGTTTAAGGCTGCAGTGAGCTACAGTTGCACCACTGCACTCCAGCCTGGGAGACAGAGCAAGACACTATCTCAAAAAAAAAAAAAGCTATCAGTAGGATGCTACTTATCCAATGACCCCCCTCTAGAACCACTATTTGTGTGTCTGAAATAACGCAAGAAGTCACTTACAGTGATTCAACCAGCAAAACCCAAGAACACATCCAGGAAAGGTAAGTCGCACCCAGCTGATCACAGAGGTGAAGGGAACCATCTGAATTTCCGCTCTGTTCATTTCAGCTGCAGAAATGGATTCAGCAATCACTGGATCACACCTTTGATGAAGCTCCCCCTGGAATGTCCCATATTTCCCAGCTCTGAAAGCCACTCTAGCTCTATTCTATCAGGATAGAATAAAGTTAGGCCTTACCCTGAACATCACATCCATCATGGTTCTTGCTATAGAAGTTTGGTCATTTCGTACCTTTCACCAGGTGTGCTGTATTATTCAGTCTTCATTCTCCATGGCAGCGGTCCCCTAAGTGCCTGTCAACTTGATTTGACCAGTGTCATCCTTTAGGACTCACTGCTGGCCTGCTGAGGAAGAGTTGCAACCCATCTCACTGTGTCATTTCTCTCCCCCCTGTTCTCCCCACCCCCTCCCCTCCTCCCACCACCAGTGCATTCCCAGAAGCAGAACAGACAGACCTGCGTCCGGAAGAGCCTCATATGCGCCTTTGCCATGGCCTTCATCATCAGTGTCATGCTGATTGCAGCCAACCAGATACTCCGGAGCGGCATGGAGTAGCAGCCTCCCGCCAGCCACACCGCGTTGCAGCTCCCCGCGCATGCGCATGCCCTGCGGGCAGACTCTTCCTCCATACGGCAGACATGGACCCACAGACTATGGATGGATGCGGACGATGGTACCGTTCTGTAAAGAACCCAAGGTGGAGTGCGACCGGGGTTGCACTTCAGCTTCATCTCCTTGGCAGGGACACTAAAGGGCTGTCTTCAGTGCTTTAATGGTCTTGTTTTCTAATGCAATAAATAGCCAGGATTTCTGAATTATTGCTTCAACCACCCATCATAACTCTAGAGAAAAACTTCATCTTCATCTCGGAATTCCAGCGGCCATCCAGGTACAATGATGAGAGAGCCAGAGAGAGGCATGAACACACAGTCACCTCCACTCCCCATTCTTTCAACCCAAGGTCCAACAGGAGACTCTGCTGAGGTCCACCCTCAGTTCCAAGAGGCTGACTTCTGGGTTGTCACAGAAGAGGGGGCTTTCCATCTCGCCTGGCTTCCTTCCTCCACCCAGTGGAGACCCCCCAAGGCATGAGGGGAAAGCCATTAAGTGGGGTGCAGCCCCTGGCGCTCTTCTGCTGCACCCCTCACTGCTTCCGTTCTTACTGCCTTTTCTAGAGGACTCCCATTGGTAGAGCCGGCGTGCTCTCTGTTTCCGTCGGCACTTGGCTTTCCGTTCCCAGAGCCCATCCCGCACCAGCATTTTGGAACCTGCAGAGAGAGCCTTTCTCCCAGCTTTGCCGCCTGTGCTGCCCTTAGAGAACAAGGGAGCGTCGTTGTGGGCATCTCTATAGCATAGACAGACATATATATTTGGCTTCTTCGTGTGTGATGTAATTCTTCCCTAAACGCTTACACCTACTATAAGCTCGTCCTCCCTCCCACACTCATCCCTGCTTCTTTGGGGCAGGGGTGAGGCAGGTTGGGGGAGGAGGGGACTGAGACTGGCGGTGAGGTTTTGACAGCCACGCCCAGCCATCCGGAGTCGTGGAGACCCACCACGTCTCTGTGCCGGATGCCCTTTGTAAGTTAAGGTCCTTGTGCATCTTACCCTTTCCTCACCTTGGAGTCTGCTTTGTTAGTTAGTCTTCCCCAGCTAGAAAGAGAAATGCAATCCAACATGGAGAGATGGAGAGATCAAACTGCTGTATTTGATGTAAGCTTTTCTGGCCTTAGAGTCTGAAACTGACTCATTTTCAGGAGGTGAGGGGAAAAGATGTTTATGAGTTTAGCCAACAGGACCGGTAATTTACTTCTGCCTGCAGAATACTTTCATTGCGGAAGGGAACTGAATCCAAGGATCTGTTTTCAACACCTGTTCAAGTCTGTCATTTCCTGACTTTCCTAGATGTCAGCCACTACTACTAATTCAAGCTTGTGTAGTCACAGTAGCCAATAATCTCTAGATATAATAGTTCCCTTTGTACTTTTCCAGGCTCAGGTCTTTACTTTGTAATGGAATTACCTTGCTCCTACTTCTTGTGATTACATCCCAAAGCCACCTGCTTCCCCGCTTTCTACCAGTATCGAAGCACCAGAAGCTTTCCTGTCCCCGTGCAGTGGGTCGGGTTTGGGGCGTGTGGCGTGTTCCTGATCTCCCTCTCAAGCCTGTCTTCTTGCTCAGCTTTCTCCCTACCGCCTGCTCAGACTTGGAGCACCCAAGGTCTCCAGTGCAAGTTTTCTCATTCACCTTTGCAAGTGCTCCCAGCAGCAGCCTGGGGGCCACTGTAGACACTTTCCCTCTGTGGGAGAGCATGACTATTTCTGATGAGCACAAGTCAAATGAGGGTTCGAGCCATAGTATGGAGGAGGGAGCAGGTGTAAGCGCCCAAGAGCCTCCGCAAAACTCCCTGGAGTTCAGGCCGGCAAGGCCAGATGAAGGAGGCAGCACCCTGCCTTTCCCCGTCGCCCGCCCTGCCTTTCCCCGTCGCCCGCCCTGCCGCCTGCACACTGCATGCCCGTCCTGCTGCCGCTCCCATCGGCTGACCCACCACTGTCCTTAGGATTGGAATCTGAACTAGAACAGGTCCAAATGCAGAACAGTGATACATCAAACAACTTCATCCTTAATCTCTGCCCTGGGGAGTTTGCCCTCTCCCAACTGGACTTGGATGGGAGGGCAAAGCAGGTCTGGAAGGGAAGTACTTTCCTATCTTTCTCTGACCCCTGAACCACCAAACCACATCCTCCTGGGGACAGGCATGCAGGACCCTCAGCAGACTGGGTAGAAACCCCGGGGATGATTCTTCAAAGTCCCCTTCCCATGAGAGGGGACTGAAATGCCACAGCTGAGGCTGGTCTTCAGGGCAGACAATGAGTACTTCTTCAAAAGCGGCTTTTCTGCAACTTCTCCTCCCTCCTGCTGGAGAACAGCCACCCCAGAGGAGGTGGGGGTTCGATTTCATTGGCAGAAAGGTTAGCTGCTGTGCAGGAGTGGGTAGGAAAAGGAGTTCTGGAGAGGCGCAATCACCCCGTTTCCTACAGAGCCTGCAGGATTCCCTCCCTAATGGTGACCCTTCTCGTTCCCAGTGACCTGAAAGCAAGCCCACCCTCCCCAGGGGAAAATCTAAGAGAATGCATTCCTCTGGGGACTGCTAGAGAGAGATGGCAAGAAGGAAGACACAGAATTCTACCAGCCTAGGAGGTAACTTCCCACCCTGGTAACCCTCCACGTGGGACCCAGAGACTGAAAGACATAGTGCGTGAAGATAGCGCTCAGCTAGCGGCATTCTTCAGACTTTGGGGGCTCAGGGTTGGTCCCGATGACTGTCACCCTCGCTGCTCTGCTTGGACAGTCTGTCTTGGGTATAAAAAAGGCTTCTTTGTCAGGCAGCAACTCCCAGCCCTGTTCACACGAATTTTATGCCAGGCCCCCACGCCAGTCAGTGTCCCCATCATGGTGGCTTTAAGTTCATGGCCAAAGGTTCCAGAAGGTCCTGGTCTCCTGTGCCCAAGGAAGGCCATGTAGCCCCAGCTGGAAGTGATTTCTGTAGGAACTGAGAGGGAAGAGCCCTCCAGCTAATAGACTTAGGGACCAGTGACCTTGGCAGCCCAACGGAGCGGTGGCTGAGTCAATGACAGACAGCTTGGCTCATTCTTGCTACAGGAGCAGGTACCCTCTCCCCTGCCCCAGAAAACACAAGTGATGATCCAGAAGGCACTCTCCTTGGGAGAGAAGGGTAAATGGACCCTGACCCCCCTGATCCCCAAAGAAGCTATGCCCCACCACTTCAGATACCAACAAAACCCCCAAGAGGATCGCATCGGAACGACTAGCAGTGGCTTCCAGAATGTGCATGGGTCTCACGTGACTCATCTGGGGAAAAAAAAAGGGATATTACTATGGCAACCCTTGCGTTCCACCCCGAGTTTTGCCAAGGCACACAAAAATAGGGAACATTCTCTTAAAAAACACTCCAATTCAGCCTGAGTGCAACCTGACTCTCTTCATCTGTATCCTGCTGGGAGAGGAAGTTCCTCTCACTGCCTTTCTGTCTTGCATTTGAACTTGTCCTTCTATTTACTCAGGAGAACAGGAGCTACCTGTAAGCCCTGGTATCTCCCCATCCCTACTCCCAACCCCTCCTCCCAGGGTTCAGAGCCAGGACCCCTTAATCTAGGCAAATAGGCAGAAATATCATCTTGGAAGGCAAACAAGAGTTTAAGCCTCCAGTCTTTAAAAGCATCCTTTGCCTGCTGAGACAAACTCCCGGAAGCCAGACGTGTGAACTTTGGTGAACTGAGATTTACATGCAGTCTTAGGCAAGCCCAGTGGTTTCAGAAATGTCTGCATGTTTTATTTGCAGAGAACAAGGTGTGTGTTACGGGTCTCCTTTCTCGATACCTGCTCTGTCTCAAATTTCACTTGACAAACGGTCTACGATCTTGTGGTTATCCAAAAGAGCCTGTCAAAGATGAACAGCACCTTTTGACAGTAATGCCCCTCCCAGCTTCCCATTCACAGAATTGTAAAGTGATACGTTTCAGAACTGAAAGAGAGAAATTTACCTTTGATTCCAAATGCCTCCTACCAGGCTTAAGTCCAGACTCAGGTCATAAATCAAAGACAGTTTTGCACGCTGCTCTTCACCTAACTCTAGCAGTTTCCCTGAGGCCCTCTGAGGACAGGGACAGAAAATAAAGGATGTGACCACCCGGGGCAGTTCCCTGGTTTGGGCTGGCCCGACCACGTGTGGTCACACGTACCATGTGGGGGATCTGCGTTTGCTGGGTCCTTGCTCTCCTTCCTTGCAGAAGTTGCTAAGCTCTGCTCCTCCTAATTGCAGGTCTGATACCCCATTGGGTCATTTTGCCATGCTATTTCACCAAAGGCCTACAGTCATGACATTTTTCACCATTTCACCAAGACACAGGGAGGGTCTAGAATTCCCCTACAGGGAAGGGCCCTTTTTCCTATACCACCGTAATGATACAGATGAACTAAGATTAAACTTCTAGACTTCAGCACATCCTGCTTGTATATAACCAGGAGGTCTGCAGAGCCGAGACCCCTTTTCAGACATGCGTCTGAAAAGACCTCAAAGCAGAACATTCTCATGGACCTCTGCCGTGATCCCCATGGAGCTGAGTCCATAACCTAAAGACCTTACTGCAGCCACCTTCCCTCCACACCTGATTGCTCAATTGCCCCAGAAGGGAAGAATCCATCTGAATTAGAAAAGAAACATCAAGGGCTGGGCAGGGTGGGTCATGTCTGTAATCCCAGCACTTTGGGAGGCTGAGGCAGGTGGATCACTTGAGGTCAGTAGTTCAAGACCAGCCTGGCCAACATGGTGAAACTCCATCTCTACTAAAAAAAAAAAAAATACAAAAATTAGCCACGCATGGTGGTGGGTGCCTGTAATCCCAGCTACTCTGGAGGCTGGGGCAGGAGAATCGCTTGAACCTGGGAGGTGGAGGCTGCAGTGAGCTGAAATCGTGCCATTGCACTCCAGCCTGGGGGCGGGGCAGAGTGAAACTCCTTCTAAAAAAATATTTTTTAAAAAAAAGAAGCATTATTCACCGGCTAAGGCTTTTCAATTTGATTATTTAAAGAGGAGAATTTGGGCTGCCTCTTACAGAGCCGGTCCCCGGGATAATTCGTGTCACAACTGTTCGGCTCCACTTCATACTTGCTTTGACTAAGTCCCTCAGGGCACTGGCCTCAAGTTTTCAGCCCTTTTTGGCCCAAGTCCACTCCACACTGCTACAAAGGAATACCTTAACACTGCGTAATTTATAAGGAAACAGAGGTTTCTTTGGCTCATGGTTCGGCAGCTTGTATGAACAAGGTATCAATATCTGCTTGGCCTCTGGTGAGGCCTCAGGAAGCTTCCGCTTATGGTGGAAGGTGAGGCGAGAGCAGGCATGTCACACGGAAAGAACAGGAACGAGAGAGAGGAGAGGAGGTACCAGTCTCCTTTTCTTAATAACCAGCAATTCCATGAACTAGTAAAGTGAGAATTCACTCAGTACCGCAGGGAGGGCACCGAGTCCTTCAAGAGGAATCCGTCCCTGTGACCCAAACGCCTCCCAGCAGCCCCCACCTCCGACATCGGAGATCAACATGAAATTGGGAGGGAACAAATATCCCGACTGTGTGATTGGTTTGGATCAGGCGTCCCCAAACTACGGCCCCCGCGGGCTGCATGTGGCCCCCCGAGGCCATTTATCCGGCCCCCCGCCGCACTTCAGGAAGGGGCACCCCTTTCACTGGTGGTCAGTGAGAGGAGCACAGTATGTGGCGGCCCTCCAACGGTCTGAGGGACAGTGAACTGGCCCCCTGTGTAAAAAGTTTGGGGACGCCTGGTTTGGAGGAATGAGATCAATTACGCCAACAAGCTAAGCATTTCTCTTAATATCCTATGCTCACTGCTCATGTACGTGGTCATTTTGACAGCTACGGTTTCTCCTTCATATTCATCTGGGACTCTTCATAGGGTCTCCAGAGACATGATAATAATGTTCAAAATGTCTCTAAGGCAAATTCAATTTTATTCCACTGGCTTGAAATATACCACAAAGAATGAGGTTTTTCCAGTCCCACCCACAAGACAGTCCTCTCAAAGTGGACAAAACTTGCCCAGCCACCTGCCCCCGACCCTGACCTTGGGGTAGCTCATCAGGTGAGCACAGCCCCCATGCCAAGCATAGACTCACCCATCTCCTTTCCTCAGGTGTGATAGGTTGGCTTTCAAACTAGGGCTTCTCAAATGGCTAGAAGTTATTAAGTTGCTGTCCAAGTGGAAAAGATGCAGAGGCTGGAATTTTCCTGTGGGATAGAAAAGCAGGCTAATCAGGAAGAAATATTCCAGGGAACGCAAGATGCAGCTGTGATGCTGCTCCGTCCCTGGACCTGAGAGAGACAGAGAAAGTTCTTAAAGGGCTGCAGATGCGTCCTCTGAAGGTCTTCTCCAGATCGCTGACCTACTTTGGAAACACGCAGGGCATCGGGTGTCACGGGGCTGCCCATCAGACCGACCCACCTGACAGGCTCTGTGAATTTCAAGAGCGGGCTGGTAGCTCGCCATTCCTGGGAGGATGCTGACATCTGTCAAGCCCAGAATGCCTCTCCCAGCGTGCTCAGACCTCTTCAACTGAGGCCAGGAGAGCAGAGGAGAGAAGCGGGAGAGCGGTTGGTGCCACCAGCTGGGAAAAGCCCAGAAGGTGGGACTCCTCCACCATCTAGGCTGCATCGAGTGACATGCCTCCCTGGCTCCAGGTTTCTCTAAAGCCAGAGGAAAAGCAAAGCAGACAAACCCTCCCATCTGTTTCGTCTGAAACAAGGCAGAGTGAGTGCTCCCTACTGAGAGGGTCCGAATGTCCCCAGTGAATTGCACTAGGAGCTGGCAGCTCCTTTTGGAACACAAGTCCCAAGAGGCAGTTGTGATAAAGTCTCTCTTTGGGTGTCCGCTGTTTGTAAATGAAACCATGCAAATTGCTCTATGTCAAGTGTGTCATATCTTGCGGGCAAGAGGTTTTGTTTATTCCCTAAGGACCTGCCGGCTCCAGGGAGCATCAAAGATGAGCTTTCTGTCTCTGTCTTGGCAGGAGTGAAAATAAAGGAAGTCAGTCACCTTCCCAAAGGTCACGTGAATCAGAATTCAGGAGAAAGTTGGGGGAAAACAAGCCCAGATTCCAAGAAGAGATATTTATTTGCTTATTTTTCCATCTGAGAAAGCCTTACTGAAAGCTACTGAATAAAGAGCACAATTTCCAGCTATTTCTTTCTTTCCCTTTTTTTTTTTTTCTGGCTACTATAACAGCAATTCCAATATAGGTTGATAGTGGTTTCTAATTTTTCCTAATACCATAGAAGGAAGAGTCACCATCTCTGGTGATTGTGAGGAATTAGCTTAACAGTCCTGGGGCACCGGCCACCTGCGATCACCGTTTAATGGCTAATGAGGGATGCTGAGTGTTGAGGGTTGCCTGCTCCTGAGGTGGCCCAGCCATGACCAGGGACAGAGGGCAGGAAGAGAGTGGCTGCAGGAGCTACAGGCCTCTTTTGCCCTCTTCGTAAAGTCAACTAAAGTCCCAGGAATTGTTTTCCTAACAAGCCCTGCTCTCCCTGGAAAAGCCCTAGACTGGCCAAGAAAGGACCCTCTCAGCTCCTGGTGGAGAGTTGCACAAGCCAGTGTGTCTCGACTCTCTCCAAGGAAAACTAAAGCCTATTTTCTCTTTCTTAGCTCAAAATCAGCTTTCAGGGGTCCTGGAGTGGCTTCTTAGTGGGGTCTGATTTTCTTCCCCAGTTCTGAACCAGGAAGAAGCTCTTTCTCCAAGGACTAACCAAAGACAATGACTTTGGAGAGAAGTTAGACTCAGAAAGTCTGTCCAGGCACTGGGTTGGCGAAATGTCACCTGTCGGGGGGGGAGGAGGGGTCGCTGTGGCCGTCGTGGTCATTAGACTTGGGACGTGAGTTGTCTCTCAAAGCACAGTAGTAAATGACCGTAATCTTTGCCCTGATACGTTGGGTGTAAATAGAAGCACAGCCGGGGACGGAGCATGGCCAGGCCCACTGGAGCTTGGTAGCTCTCATACCTAGAATAAGCCACTAAGACTGAGCTCACCGACCACCATCTTCCCATTTACCTCATTCGCATTCCATTTCTCTCCTTCAGTATTAGTTGATGATTTCTGCTCTTAAGTGATGAGAAAGTCAGCAGACTAGTCAAAAAATAATCTTTATATAAAGTGTACATAGTAATACAAATTAACTTAGCATGCAACTTACGGATCAAATGAAGTATATATTATTAATATGTTATCTTAGTGTATAAAGGAAAACTGCCATATTTACCAGAGTTTTCTTTAACCGAACTTGTCTGTAAATATATAATCTGTATAAAAAAGAGTCTAATTTACCATTATTTATGCAACAGAAAAAAAATAAAAGTTTTTTTTTTTTTCCTTTTGATGAGAGATTCCATTCATTACATGTGGTTTGATTTGCAAATGGGTGAGGAGACTCATTCCCGGGACCCCAAAGGTCAACCAGGTCTGTTCAGTGACAGCCTGCCCTCACCAAGATGCCACCGGTGAGAAAGCTACCACGGACTTTGGCCATCTCGCTGTCTGCTGGGATGCTAAAGAGCGGTGACTGGCATTAGGGGAAGTACGTGGACTCTGGAACATACGGTGAGAAGCATCAAACGTCTTCTGGCTGGGGAGCAGACGTGATAATTTTTTAAACTTTGCAGACACCTGCAGACACTTTGCTATGGTGTCATCCTTCTGGGATTCTGTTTGCCAAATTCTTTTCAACATGACACTAAGACACAGCCTTTGCATAAGCTTTTGGAATTTTTAGTGTTAATAAGAGCTTCTCTGGAAGAGTGAAAAAGATGCCTATTTCCTTAAATAAGGAAACAAAACGCAGGGTATGGAAAAGTTAAGTGACTTGGTTAAGGGCACTAGCTGAGATCATGCCCAAATTTTCTTTTTTTTTTTTTTTTTTTGAGACGGAGTCTTACTCTGTTGCCCAGGTCAGAGTGCAGTGGCTTGATCTCAGCTCATTGCAACCTCTGCCTCCCAGGTTCAAGAGATTCTCCTGCCTCAGCTTCCTGAGTAGCTGGGACTACAGGTGCACACCACCTTGCCTGGCGAGTTGTTTTGTTTTGTTTGGTTTGGTTTGTATTTTTAGTAGAGATGGGTTTTCACCATACTGGTCAGGCTGGTCTCGAACTCCTGACCTTGTGATTGGCCCGCCTCGGCCTCCCAAAGTAATGCCTCACACTGGGGGAGCCACTGCACACAGTCTATTCACTCCCTCCCTCCCTCCCTTCCTCTCTCTCTGCCCCTTCCTTCCTTTCTCTTCTTTCTCTTTCTTCTTTTCTTTTTTCAGGACAGGGTCTCCCTCTGTCACCCAGGCTGGAGTATCCTGGTGCAATCATAGCTCACGGCAGCCTCAGACACCTGGGCTCAAGCAATCCTCCCACCTCGGGTAGGATTGTAATTAGGCATGAATAATGGTGCCCACCTGTGGTCCCAGCTACTTCCTGGGTAGCTACTTCCTGGGTAGCTGGAATTACAGGTGGCCACCATTATGAATGGCTAATTTTAAAAAAGCTTTTTTAGAGATGGGGTCTCAGTATGTTGCCCAGGCTGGTCTTGAACGCTTGGGCTCAAGCAATCCTCCTGCCTCACCCTTCTGAATAGCTGAGGCTGCAGGCTCAACCCACTGCACCCAGTTAATTTTTATTTTTATTTTTTTTGGCAGAGGCAAGGTCTCACTGTATTGCCCAGACTGGTGTCAAACTCTGGGGCTCCAGCGATCTTCCCACCTCAGCCTCCCGAGTAGCTGAGACTATGGGCTTACTGCCCAAATTTGGACCAGAACTTGGTCTCCCCGTTTCCAAGAACCATGAGGCATCTCATATTTTCTTCACTTCTCAAAAATGTTATCCCACATTTTTCCAGATGTCTTAAGTTTTTAGCAAAAAAAAACCTGAGTTTCCAGTTTTTTGGGTTGGATCTCCCAGTGTCCTTGGGGTACCCTGTTTTAAATACTGCATTTTATATACTTTCTCAGGGGTAGCTTACAAGGTGAATTCACTAAGCATCTGTTATTGTTTTAAAAATTCTAAAACTGGAATTTTTCAGACATAAAGCGCACTCTTCTTTATGCTTTTCACTCCTCAAAGGGGGCTCCTGGAAAATTCCAGTGAGATGATGGCGAGAGGTCAACCCCTCCCATCTGCCATCTTTCATTTTTGCTATTATAATCTAGCACCTAGTTACAAATATTCTTTTTTCTGGGCAACTCACCCAGGAGTTTCCTATATAACAAACCGCACAGCAGAGGACTGGCCACAGAGCTCAGTGTCTGAATCTCAACACACTGAGATGAGAACAAGGAACCCCCAAAGGCTCACTGTCCAAAACGTGGGCCCAAACTGGGTAAGTGTCCAAGGTCAAACAAAATTCTCTCTTAAGATGAGAACCTACCTTTGAATCCCATTGAAATTTTTCCATGATTTCGTAGCAGAATGAACGTTGAAGGCTTTTCTTTCCCATGCAGGATTGTGGCTCAGCCACACGCACAATTAGAAAGCCCGGAGACTCTGCCCGATCTGGAAGGCCGGCTTGTGGCAAGGGGCTTTGTTTTGAGTGACAGAGGATCCTGCCTTGGCGGCTGCAGACCTGAGGCCAAGTTCTGTCTCGCACTCCCTGGTTTTACGACACAGGATACCTGGGGTTTTTTCTTTTCTTTTTTTTTTTTTTTTTTGAGTTGGAGTCTGACTCTGTCGCTCAGGCTGGAGTGCAATGGTTCAAACTCAGCTCACTGCAACCTCTGCCTCCCAGGTTCAAGCAATTTTCCTGCCTCAGCCTCCCGAGTAGCTGGGACTACAGGCACACGCCATCATGCCCGGCTAATTGTTTTGTATTTTTAGTAGAGATGGGGTTTCACCATGTGGGCCAGTCCGGTGTCAAACTCCTGACCTCAGGTGAACCGCCCACCTTGGCCTCCCAAAGTTTGGTTTTTTTTTTTTTTTAACTTATTTAAAGATGGGGTCTCACTCTGTCTCCCAGGCTGGAGTGCACTGCCGTGATCTCTCGGCTCACTGTAACCTCTACCTCCTGGGTTCAAGTGATTCCTATGCCTCAGCCTCCCCTGTAGCTGGGATTACAGGTGCATGCCACCACTGCCTGGCTAATTTTTTGCATTTTGAGTAGAGATGGGGTTTTGCCATGTTTCCCAGGCTGGTCTCAAATTCCTGAGCTCAGACAATGTGCCCACCCCAGCCTCCCAAAGTGCTGGGATTACAGGTGTGAGTCACCACGCCCAGCCCAGGGCACGTGGGTTTCAATCACTGAGCGGTGCCCTGAGCAGAGGAAACAGCTGTGTTCCAGACGCCCTCCCAGGTACACACCCGTAGCTCCTGGCGCTCCAAACCCACACCTAGGCCCATGCTCCAGACCCCAAGCATAGGTCAGCTTGTGGCCACAGGGCTCCAACTGGTCTGTGGGAATCCGCCCTGCAGCTGTGTTTGGACCTGGCTGGCTGCACCAGTCAACAACACTGCTCTCACTTCTGAGCTTCCCAGGACCAAGAAGGAAGACGCAGGTCGAAACCGCCGGGGAGCTCTGGAGCCGTGTTAAGATGACACGCTGGCCAGGCGTCGTGGTTCACGCCTGTAACCCCAGCACTCTGGAAGGCCGAGAAGGGTGGATCAGAGGAGGTCAGGAGTTCAAGACCAACCTGGAGAAACCCTGTCTCTACTAAAAATACAAAACTCAGCCGCGCAAGGTGGCATGCATCGGTCATCCCAGGTACTCCGGAGGCTGAGGCAGGAGAATCGCTTGAACCTGGGAGGCGGAGGTTGTGGTGAGCCGACATTGTACCATTGCACTCCAGCCTGGGCAATAAGAGTGAAACTCCAGCTTTAAAAAATAAAAAATAAACAGCATGCTGTCTCAGATTCCCTGGGGTTCATAGCCCCACTTCGGCTCGTGGGATCTGGGCCTCCCCCTCTTTCCCCATCTTTCTTCTCTGCTCTCAGGGTAACTCAAAGTTAGCTGAGCGTCAAAGACCCTCCCAGGCAGTGGTTCTCAACCATGCTTACATATGGCACTTCAGCTTTTAAAAAATGTCACTGCTGGCCATGTGCAGTGCCTCATGCCTCTAATCCGAGCACTCTGTGACGCAGAGACGGGAAGGTCACTTGAGCCCAGGAGTTCCACATCAGCCGAAGGCAACACAGCAAGACCTCCTCCCTCCCCCAAAAGTGTTTTTAAAATAGCAAAGGCCTGGCGGTGCCCCCAGCTACTCTGGAGGCTGAGGCAGGAGGGTCTCTGAGCCCAGCAGCTCCAGGCTGTAGGGAGCAATGATGGCGGCAGGGCACTCCAGCCTGGGTGACGAATGAGACTCTCTCTAAAAAAAGGAGACCAAACCAAACACTGACATTGTCTTGGCCCCGCCCCCAGAGAGTCCCTTGTTCTGGGATGCAGCCTGGACCGCAGGGATTTTTAGAAGCTCACCGCTGATTCCAACTGCGCCCAGAGCGAAGAGCTGGGGCAGTGGGCTCCTCTGCTCCGATTCCTGTGCTCTCCGGGAAGGCAGAACCTGGTGCGACATGGTAAAGGCCCCACAAAACTGCGGACCTCAAGCAGACCTAGGCTTTCTGTTGAAACTGCTCTCTGTGACCCTAATGTGACAGGCAAGCCGTCCAAACCCACGCCATCTTGGCTCCTGCGACTTGTAATTCCCACCACTACCCAGACAATGTGTAAACTAACGCTTATCTTCACTTCTGTAAACCACTTAAGTAACAATCGCAGTGACAAAAGCCCCCTGGCCCTTGGAATGTCCAGAGCCCCTCACCCTCATCTCCGCCCAGGAGGTGATTTACAGAATCCAGTAGCCCTCGGAATGTCTGAAGCCCCTCATCCCCACCCCCACTCCTCACCCTCACCCCCGAGGTGGTTTTAGGGGTATAAAAGGTCTTGACACCCTCCTTTCGGGGCCACGGGTTGGAGGGACGCGAGTCCTCTGTGGCCGCCAGAAATAAAGACCCTGCAATCTGGCACACTTTGGTCTTGGAGTTGACTTTCTGTGCTTGGGCCAGTACATCATTTTGGAGGCCCCACCAAGATTTATCTTCGTCCATCACCAGACAAAAGCCGTCTCAGAGTCTCGCCCGGGCAGCCGCTCCCACCTCGGGGCCTGTAGGGAGGAGCCCCCCTGAGATGTTCCAGGGCCCCCGAGCTCCAGCCCCGTGGAGGATGAGCCACTACCCAGCCATCGTTCACCCGAAACATCTCCGGGTCCCGGGAACCTCCGGGGGTAAGTCAGATCTGGAGACCGGCCCGTCGGGGGGCCTGAGCTGGGGACTGAACGCTGTCACTGCAACTCTGACCGGGCGAGCCTACCGCGAGACGTCACTGCAGGCTCGGTGTCCTCACTGCAGGCTCGGGTAATCTAGGTCTCGGTTTTTCCCACAGCCTAGTGTGAGTGAGAGCGAGTGTGGATAGAGGCAGTCCCACGGCTGGAGGGCTACGGGGTGCGTGGGCCTCGCCCGCGGTTCCACGGGGACGTCATAAGGCGTGACGGTGACTCACCTCAGGACTGAAACTTCTGAGGTGACCAGGCCCGGGGTGTATACGGGCCCACCTTAGCCAAGAGCTCTGAAACACCCCTCCCGGGACGTGGCCGGCAGGCATCAGACTGGTGTCCCAGCTGGGGGCACCCGTCCTCTGTCTGCCAGTCCTGGGTGTGGTTCTGTCCTTACTGTAGATTCGCGGGTTCCGTTGACTCCTGTTGGCTGATACGCAGCGGGTTAGGCCTGCTTCCCCCGAAGTGGCAGACGTTCTACAGCGGGTGACAGACTGCTGGCTGCAGGGCCCGTCACCGAACCCATGCCCCTGGGAGTGACTCTGTTCTCGTCCCTCCTCCTCCACTTCCCCTGCTGCCCAGGCCCCACTTGCTCTGCCTCTGCCCTGTGGCGAGCAGCCTCAGCCCCATCTCTCTCTGTTTTCTTCCTCGTCATAATCATTGTGGCCTGTAAGTTCTCCCAGTCCCCACCCCCGGGACAGGAGTCTTTCTGCCCGTGTTGGGACTAATTTCCTTTTCCCCTCATCAGCTGATGCCCAGAAGGGCATTCTGCCAGGGACGCCTCGGCGCGGTTTTTCTCTGTCCTGGGAAATCAACTCCCAAACAAAGAGGTGCCAACTCTTCCTGCCGTTTGGGGTGGACACAAGCTCCCTGTCTGTTCTGTCAAGGAGACACTAAGTGTTGTCACGGCCGGTGCTCTGAAGCCCACCCCTACCCAGTTTTCTGGCACCATCCTGACTGCTGGGAGGCGGGGGTCACGGCTTAATAAGGACAGACTGGCAACACGTTTGCCAACCCTGTTCGCTGTGGTGGATTCAAAGTTCACATCGTGGGGACCTCCCCGTCCATTTGCTTTGCATTCTCCAACTTTCCCAAGGCCAGAGGCCATTTACGAGAAGACCGCGCCCGAGCGGCACTAAGCCTGCCCAAGGCCCATTACCGGCCCCTCTGGGGCTTCTTGGGAGACTCCTACCCTCACCCTTGGCCCCTTCCACCTGTTCCCCTGGCCCGCGCAAAAGACGAACTGTACCTTCCTGACAAGATGTAGCTGTAGAGGCACCTTTTAAACCAGTGCTGGAAAGGGCAGAACGTGAGGGTAACACCTGCCACAACTGGAAATGCTACAGAAACCGCAAGGCCCCAGTTACTATCCGGAGAGAGGGGAGAGGAGACGGGCAGAAAGAGAGAGAGAGACAGAGGAGAGAGGAAGAGACAGCGACAGGGAGGGAGGAATTTCATGCTTTTTCGGTCCCTGTGTCAAGGCGACCAAAAGCCACAGGGGCGGGGCCGGCAGCTGTGAGCTCCATATTTTTTTCTTTTTTTTTTTTTTTTTTTTTTTTTTGAGACGGAGTTTCGCCCTTGTTACCCAGGCTGGAGTGCAATGGCGCGATCTCGGCTCTCACCGCAACCTCCGCCCCCTGGGTTCAGGCAATTCTCCTACCTCAGCCTCCTGAGTAGCTGGGATTACAGGCACGCACCACCATGCCCAGCTAATTTTTTGTATTTTTAGTAGAGACGGGGTTTCACCATGTTGACCAGGATGGTCTCGATCTCTCGACCTCGTGATCCACCCGCCTCGGCCTCCCAAAGTGCTGGGATTACAGGCTTGAGCCACCGCGCCCGGCCGTGAGCTCCATTTTAAAGTGATGCAAAAAGCGGTTTTTTCCTGCTGGCTGCCAGTCCCGCCCAGCTCTCAGGCAGGCCACGCCGCCTCAGGGAACCAACTGCAAAGTTGTTGGTTCAAATCCTCAGCGAAGCCAGTTTTAAATTAGCGTAATCTCTCGGGGAAATTCAAAAGCTAAAGAAAAACAAAAACAAAAAAAACAAATGGGGTGGTCTAGTTCCCAGCCTTGCACCCCCCTCCAATGCATGACGGCCAACTTCAAGGTCGGGTTCTCAGGCCAATACGGGGTGAAATGAACCCCGAGAAAACTCCGCTTTTTATGTGAACCGGGATGGCCATCTTTTGGAGTTGGGTGGCCAGATACTGGGACCTATAACCCAAAAATTACCCAGGCTGTATGGAAAATGGTCACAGAAACTCCTGGATACCCTGACCAGTTTTCACACATCAATCGACGGTTGGATTTAATCCAACCACCACCCCCACAACCCCCCATGGTTGAAGTGCTGCATCAAACGGGCTGGACGTCAGGTCCTGTTAGCCGGCCCAAAGAAGACCCCCACCACGCTGGCCATTCTCCCCTCCGGAAGAGGATCTAACATTACCTCCACCTTACTTTAGACCCTCCGGACGCGGCCCCAGCACAGCTCTCCAGACAGCACTGGTAGGCAGCCCTTGTCCCCACTCCACACCCGCAGTGAGGCTCCATGCCCACCCAGGGTACTGCCCCTCTGGGAGACGGCCCCAGTGGAAGGAGGTAGCCGGGCTGCCTCTTCTTTATCCACATCCCCTTGTCCTCTAGTGACTTATACAATCAGAAGGCTCAACACCCCTCGTTTTCTGAAAGGCCCCAGGCACTCACGGGGCTCCCGGACTCTGTCTTACTAACCCACCACCCCCCTGGGATGACCGTCAACAACGACTCCTAGTACTCTCTACCGCAGAAGAAAGGGGCAGAAATAGGAGGCCCCTAAGGCCATCAAGAGAACAGGGGGAGGCTCGGCAGGGGACCACCCGGAGCAAATTAGTGAAACTTTCCCTTCCACCCGACCCCAGTGGGACCCAAGCGCCTCGGCGGCTCTGAACAGTTTTCACCGGTACCTACTACAAGGGGTGAGGGGAGCGGCCCGCAAGCCCACTGACCTCTCCAAGGTGAGGGCTGTAACTCGGGCCTCGCAGGAGTCGCCGGCTGCCTTCCTTGGGTATCTACAGGACGCTTCTGGCACCCACACTCTTATTGACCCTGAGGCTCCAGAAAATCAGCGGGCCGTCAATCTGGCTTTCTTCCCAGTCAGCCCCAGATATTAATAGAAAGTTACAGAAGTTAGAGGGATTCCAGGGAATGAATTTGTCCCAATTGCTAGAAATGGCCCAAAGGGTTTTTTAACAATAGGGATAGTTCGGAAGCCATACAGGAAAAAAGAGTTACTAAAGCAGTAACCGCAGCTCTTCAGGAAACCCGAGTTATCCCACGGGGACAGGGAACCCCACAGGGGAGCTCCCAGGGTCCCCGGCCCAGGCTGGGACGGCACCAGTGCACGTGACGCCGACGGAAGGGCCACTGGAAGAGCGAGTGCCTGGAGAGAAGGCAAGAAACAGCTCAGGGGACGCCACCGGGGCCAGTCTCACTTTAGAAAGCCGGGAGTGACCGGGCCGGGGCTCTTATTTACTCCACCCCCAGGAGCCCGGGTCTCTTTGAAGATTGGGGGCACACCTGTCAGCTTCCTAGTCAACACCGGGCAGCTCACTCAGTCCTGACTCAGCCTCTGGGACCACCGTCCAGTAAGAAAACCATTATCCAGGGGGCCACAGGAAAAACCACAACGAGCCCTTGGACCACCAACCGATTCGTTGATCTGGGGAACGTCACCCACTCCTTCTTAGCCATTCCAGAGTGTCTGTACCCACTCCTAGAACGGGACTCACTCCACAAACTCCGGGCAAATATTTATTTCTGCGAGGGTCAGGCTTGCCTCTCAATCCCTCCTCCCTTGACATCAGGGCCACCTGAGCAAAGCCTCATCACCTGTGCTCTGTCAGACGTGTGTCTCCTGCAGGAAACTTTATCCTGAGAGACAGATCAACCACCGCCATCAGACCTCCTCCGCCAATTCCAAGACAATGTGCCCGGAGTGTGGGCCGAGACAAATCCCCCAGGCTTGGCAAGTCACCGTACCCCAGTCATGGTCCAGCTATTGGCAACGGCCACTCCAGTCCAGGTACGACAATATCCCATGAGCCAGGAAGCCAGACGGGGAATTGCTCCGCATATAACCAGACTCCTAAAAGGAGGGATCCTGACTACCTGTAAGTCCCCCTGGAATACTCCCTTACTCCCCGTCCTAAAACCAGGCACAAAGGGCTGTCGGCCCGTGCAGGACTTCAGGGAGGTAAACAAATGAGTGGAAACTGTCCACCCTACGGCTCCAAATCCGTACACCCTCCCGAGTCTCCTGGGCCCAAAGCACCATCATTACACTATCCTGGATCTCAAGGATGCATTCTTTTGCAGCCCACTGGCCCCTGTTAGCCAGCCCATATTTGCTTTTAAATAAACTGACCACGATACTGGGGTCTCGGGCCAACTCACTTGGACAAGCCGGCCTCAGGGGTTTAAAGACTCCCCTACTCTGTGTGATGAGGCACTTAGCCAAGATCTTGCCGCCTTCCAAGCTGAGTTCCCTGAGCGTACCCCTACTCCAATAGGCGCATAACTTACTCTTGGCTACAAAAACCCAGGAGGCCTGTAAAGAGACCAACCACCCCGTCATTACTAAAGACCCTGCAGACTTTGAGTTACCAGGTCTCAGCTAAGAAGGCCCAACTCTGCCAGCCGAAAGTGACTTACCTGGGCTATTTCATAGAGAAGGGCAAGCGGGCACTGGCACCTGGCCGAGTCCAGCGGTGCTGCAAATACCCACCCCCGCCACGAAACGCCAAGTTCGAGGATTCCCTGGGGTGGGAGGGTACTGCAGGCTATGGATTTTGGGACTTGCTGAGATAGCCAAGCCCCTGTAAGCCTGCACTGGAGGAAATCAGCCTCGACTCGGACAGAGAGAGAGCAACGGGCTTTTGACAAGCTCAAGACTGTCCTGACGACAGCCCCAGCCCTGGCCTCGCCAGACATCTCTAAACCCTTCTGGTTGTTTGTGCATGAAAAACAGGGAGTCGCTAAGGGGGTGCTCACCCAGACGTTGGGACCACGGTCCCGGCCAGTCGCCTACCTTTCAAAAAGACTTGATTCTATAGCCTCTCGGTGGCCGGCCTGTCTGAGGTCGGTGGCAGCTACAGCCCTGTTAGTCAAGGACACAGACAAACCAACCTTGTAACAGGAGTTAAACTTAGTGGCACCCCACGTGGTGGAGTCACTACTCCGTGGAGCCCCAGGAAAATGGATGTCAAATTCCCGCATAGTTCAATATTAGGCTTTACTTTGGACCAGCCCCGCATCAAGTTTTAAAGGCGACAGTTTTAAACCCCACCATGCTGCTACCCGACGGTGAGCCAGAGAAGCCCATACGTGACTGCCAACAGACCATGGGCATCCTCCACGAGGCTCAACCGGACGTCACCAACGTCCCCCTGCAGAACCCGGAGGAGGCGCCGTACACAGACGGCAGCAGTTTCATGGTCGACAGAGTCAGGTACGCCGGGGCGGCCGCGTTGTCTGGGCCCAGGCCCTTCCACATAGAACCTCAGCCCAAAAGGCAGAACTCAGAGCTCTGACAAAGGCCTTAGACCGGGCGGAGGGACAAACTGTCAGCATCTACAGACAGCCGGTATGCCTTTACCATGGCTCGTGTACATGGAGCCCTTTATAACGAAAGAGGACTGCTTAGCTCAGAGGGAAAAACCATCAAAAATAAAGAAGAAATCCTAGCCCACTGGAGGCTACGTGGAAGCCCAAGGCCGTGGCATTAATACACTGCAAAGGATACCAGAAGGGAGACTCAGCAGAGGCGAGGGGAAATGGGGCAGCTGACCTGCAGGCCAGACAGGCAGCCTTGGGGCCAGTACAGCCTCTGACTCTTCTCGTGACTCTGCCAGCCCCACCTCTGCCCCCCACCCCTACGCACTCACCTAATTAAAGAAAACTTTGCTCAAGAACAAGGGGGCACACGAGGTTCCAGAGGATGGTGGATTCCACCGGACACAAGGATGGTGGTCGCCGAGGCTCTAGGACGGGCCCTAGTTCGGGACACTCACCAGGCCACTCACTTAGGACAGACCAAACTAGCTGAGCTGCTAAATGCCAAATACTACATTCCCCACTTGCATGAACTCATCAAGAAAATTACCACTCGGTGTGATGTACGTGTCTGAGTAAATCCGGGAGGGAACGGGTCTAGCCAGGTAGGAGGGAGACTCAGAGGGGCTAGCCCTGCGGAGCACCGGGAGGTCAAGCTCACCGAAATAAAACCCCCAGCAAACGGCCATAAATACCTGCTGGTGTTCATAGATACGTTCCCCGGATGGGTCGAGGCCTTCCCCGCCAGGTCTGAGACTGCCTCGGTGGTCACAGAAGAACTATGACAGGACCTTGTTCCCCGGTTCCGCCTCCCCCTAACGCTGGGGTCAGACAACGGGCCCGCCTTGACCGCACAAACTTCTCAGGGCCTAGGCAAGGCCCTGGGTGTATCCTGGAAATTACACTTGCCTATGGTCCTCAGAGTTCAAGGCAAGTCAAACAAATGAACTGGACTATAAAAAAACCCTAACAAAGTTTATCTTGACCGGTGACCACCGGGTCCGCCTGCTTCCTCTGTCCTCCGCGTCTGGGGCGCGCCCTGTCCGAAAGCCTTCTCCCCTTTGGAAGTCACGTTCGGTGGGCCCCCTCCCTTACTCCCCAGACCCGCGGACACCGTGCATGCTGAAGTCCGTAACTACGCACTCCTTAAGTCCTCACAGGTGCTCCAGTCTGTTCAATCCCAGGTACACCAGCTCATTAAGGACACCCGTCCCACGCCATTGAACCTCGCAGACCAGCGGACACACCCCTTCCAGCCCAGAGGCTCTGTCCTTGTTAAAAAATTTGCCGCCTCTGGCCTCACTCCCTGTTGGAAGGGACCCTACACAGTTATCCTGACCACACCCACCGCACTCAAGGTGCACGGACTAGGCCTGGATTCATCACACGCACATCAAAACTGCCCCAGGGGAAGAACAAGGAAATGTCAAACACTCCTCCCCCATTCACTAAAGCTAAAACTTGTGTGCGTTTTGAGGTCACCATCCTGGCCACCCTAATCCGTGCTGTAAATCCCTACAGCAAACCCCCCACCCCGCCCCAGAACCCACCTACTATCAATGGGTCCTCACCGAGGCTCCACTGGAGAATCTGTTAGTTCCTTAACTGGAAAAGGATCCACCCTAGTCAACTTAACCCTGGAGTACTTTCCAAAGAACCCCATTACCTTTTCCCTCAACCTCTGTGCCCTCCTGGACCCATTCCTAACCCCAAACGTAAATCCTAAAACAAAAAGTATTATAACCGGGTGTGGCAGTGAAAAGCAAAGCAACAACTTCAAACTTACAAATTCTATCTGTGCCCAAAATCCGCCCCACAAAAAAGGTGGAACCGTAAAAACTTGAATGGTGGCAGAAGAATTCACTTCAGTTATAAAACTGTCTCCACTGTATCGGGGTACACCAAAAACAGAGACTCTCCCCCATCCCCATGCTACACCGCGTCTTGTAACACACTCAAGGTAACTGTAACTACCCCAGACGGTGAATAAACAACAGGGCAAACCTACAGTCTCAAAGTATATATAAGTAAATAAAACATAAAAAACATCTTTACCATCCGCGGATAACCCCGCCAAACCCAACCGCCCTCTAGGACCCATTGCCCAGGTCTTACAACAGGAGGCCCCCTTAAAAATACAAAAGCCCCTCATCCAGATAATCAGTACCCCCCTCAACCACCTTCCCCTACCACCCCAGCTCGGCTCTAAGAGGACACAACCCTGTTAACCTTATCCTCGGCTCACCACCTCCTCAGCAAGTCTAACCCAGATTCAGGAAAAGGCCGTTGGCTCTGTCTCAACCCTCAACCACCGTTTTACACCGGGCTGGCTTCCCAATGACCGGCCAACCTGTCCATTTCTTCAGGCTCCCATTGAACCCTGGGAGACACAGAAGGGTCTGGGCACTGCTACCACTCCCCGAGTGACAGCCTTGCAGGCTCTCCCTGTGGGCACTATTGGAACGTCTCCCACGATGGAAACTTTAATGGTAAAAACCTTTACTCTCGGGCCCCAGATACCACTTGGTTAGCCGGCACTTCTGGCCTCACCAGCCGCATTTCCACGTACCAGTTCAGCAGCTCCGCTCCCACACTCTGCACCCCGGTACACATCCTCCCCAGAATCGACATTCCTGATGGCAGGCAGGGACTCAGCCTCCTGGCCCCATCAGATATTACCGCCCGATGGAAAGGAGACCTTATCATCTTCCCTCTACTGGTTAAATTAGGCATCACTGGCTCCACCCCAGTTAGAAGAGCAGCTCTTGTAACTGGGGACCAAAATTGTAAAACTCTCTCTCAGCACACAGATACTGATTTAGGCCACTTCAAAAACTCCATTTCCCAACTCCTAATCAGGTTAAGTCTCTAGCTAAAATACTCCTCCAAAGCAGGCAAGGACTAAATTGACTCTTCTTAAAACAAGGGGGTTACGTGCCACTCTTAGTCAACAACGTTGCTTCTATGCTCACAGGTCAGGCCTCTCCGAGAGAGCCTCTCCCTGGTCAGACAGAATCTCAACACCAGAAAACAACTTCAAAAGGCTTCCGAAAGTTGGGATCAAAAACCGTTTTCCTAGTCCCCTTCGCTCACGTCCCTCCTTACAGGCCTGGCGGGACCTCTGGCCCTCCTCCGACTGGGACTGCCGTTCGGCCCCTGCCTGCTAAACCAACCGCTCAGGTTCATAAAGTCTAGGGTAGACGCCGTACAATTGACATTAAGGTCTCAGTATGAGGCCTTAGAACGAAACAACAATGCTAACCTGTTAAAGGAATCAGTAATTTAATTCCTGTAAATACAACAATGGGAAATGTGACATGGTAAAGGCCCCACAAAACTGCAGACCTCAAGCAGACCTCGGCTTTCTGTTGGAACTGCTCTCCGTGACCCTAATGTGACAGGCAAGCCGTCCAAACCCACGCCATCTTGGCTCCTGCGACTTGTAATAAGGAACTAAGGTCTGCAATTCCCACCCTACCCAGACAGTGTGTAAACTAACGCTTATCTTCACTTCTGTAAACCACTTAAGTAACAATCGCAGTGACAAAAGTCCCCTGGCCCTTGGAATGTCCGGAGCCCCTCACCCTCATCTCCGCCCAGGAGGTGATTTACAGAATCCACTAGCCCTCCGAATTTCTGAAACCCCTCACCCCCAAGGTGGTTTTAGGGGTATAAAAGGTCTTGACACCCTCCTTTCGGGGCCACGGGTTGGAGGGACGCGAGTCCTCTGTGGCCGCCAGAAATAAAGACCCTGCAATGTGGCACACTTTCGGCTTGGAGTTGACCTTCTATGCTCGGTTCGGTACAACACCACAGCAACGCAGCAAGACCTCCTCCCTCCCCCGAAAGTGTCTCTAAAATAGCAAAGTTCTGGCGGCACGCACCTGCAGCCCCGGCTACTCTGGAGGCTGAGGCAGGAGGGTCTCTGAGCCCAGGAGCTCCAGGCTGTAGGGAGCAATGATGGCGGCAGGGCACTCCAGCCTGGGTGACGGATGAGACTCTCTCTAAAAAAAGGAGACCAAACCAAACACTGACATTGTCTTGGCCCCGCCCCCAGAGAGTCCCTTGTTCTGGGGTGCAGCCTGGACCGCAGGGATTTTTAGAAGCTCACCGCTGATTCCAACTGCGCCCAGAGCGAAGAGCTGGGGCAGTGGGCTCCTCCGCTCCGATTCCTGTGCTCTCCGGGAAGGCAGAACCTGGGACTCATTAGAGATGAATCTTCTCAGGCCACAGCTCAGCCTACGCAGCCAGAGACTCTGGAGAGGCCCAAGGCCACAGGCCCCCAGGAATTCTGACGCCCCTCAAGTTTAAAGGCCTTTGTCTCAGTAACACTTTTCACAGTGACGGATATTGGGATCAATAAATAATTGCAATTTTGTTTTTCTTTTTGTTTTTGAGATGGAGTCCCGCTCTGTCACTCAGGCTGGAGTGCAGTGGCTCGATCTCAGCTCACCGCAACCTCCGCCTCCTGGGTTCAAGCAATTCTCCTGCTTCAGCCTCCCACGTAGCTGGGATTGCAGGCGCGCGCCACCACGCCCAGCTGACTTTTTTGTACTTTTTAGGAGAGACGGGTTTTACCAGGTTGGCTAGGCTGGTCTCAAACTCCTGACCTCAGGTGATCAGCCCACCTTGTAATTGCAATTATTATAAGAACCACCTGGAGCTCACCTCAAACCTACTGAATTCGAATGTCAGAGGAAGGTGCCTAGTGGGGCTCTTTTGAGGAAGCCACAAAGGATCATGGGAAGGGAGGCAGCCTGGCGTCGTGGCTCACACCTGCAATCCCAACCCTTTGGGAGGGCAAGGTGGGAGGATTGCTTGAGGCCGGGAGTTCGAGACCAGCCTGGCCAACATAGTGACTCCCTGTCTTTAAAAAATAAAAAGGGCCGGGCGCGGTGGCTCAAGCCTGTAATCCCAGCACTTTGGGAGGCCGAGGCGGGTGGATCACGAGGTCGAGAGATCGAGACCATCCTGGTCAACATGGTGAAACCCCGTCTCTACTAAAAATACAAAAAATTAGCTGGGCATGGTGGCGTGTGCCTGTAATCCCAGCTACTCAGGAGGCTGAGGCAGGAGAATTGCCTGAACCCAGGAGGCGGAGGTTGCGGTGAGCCGAGATCGCGCCATTGCACTCCAGCCTGGGTAACAAGAGCGAAACTCCGTCTCAAAAAAATAAATAAATAAATAAAAATAAATAAAAATAAATAAAAAATAAAAAGTAGGCATGGTGGCTCACACCTACAGTCTCAGCCACTTGAAAGGTTCAGGCAGGAGAATTGCTTGAACTTGGGAGGTGGAGGTTATAGTGAGCTGAGATTGCACCACTGCACTCCAGCCTGGGTGACAGAGCAAGACTCCTCCTCAAAAAAAAAAAAAAAAAAAAAAAAAAAAATCAAGTTGTAGAGGCACACCCCTATAGTCCCAGCTACTTGAGAGGCTGAGGCAGGAGAACCGCTTAAGCTCAGGACTTTGAGGCTGCAGTGAGCTATGATCATTCCATTGCCCTCCAGCTTGAGTGACAGAACAAGGCCCTATCTCAAAACAAAACAAAACAAAACAAAAAAACACAAAGAGGAGCCTCAAAAAGGAAAGGAAAATCAGCAAGATTCCCCAAGAGTTGCAGGGATGGAGACGCTAAGCCTCCCGGGCATATGCGAAGCTCGGGTGGTGATGGCGCCTCTGGAGAGCCCTGCTGCTCCCCCGGCGTCTTGGGCAGAAGGCCCTGCATTCCAGAAGGCGGTGTGAGGCCAGGCATGGGTGCTCCATCCCGGAGAAGGGCTCCGTATGTGCCTCCTTCGGCCTCAACGCTTCCCAGCCTTCTAGAATAAAAAGAACCCAACCTGACCCTCCCTATATTTGAACCTTGGGGTTCGCGCCTTTGATCCTCCCCCTGTACAAGCCTCTATGAGCCAATAACCCCATGGAATGGTTTTCTCTTGGTGGGTGAATTTCCAGTGCCAGCCTCTGGTTTCTCCACTAGCCCTGTCCTCTAAGGATGAAGCGTTCAGTCTAGAAGACATGCTATACCCGAGCGAGTTTAAAACAGAAATGCCACGCTCTGAGTTTGTTGAGAGACCATCTTCAATGTCCAGCGTCCGAGAGTTGCCTAGCGCTCAGGCCTCTCGGCTAAGAACAGAGCCATCAACATTTTTATATCAGTTTAGGGTGGGGGCGGTAAGCAGATTATTGCAGGAGGAGCAGGTTAGGGGAAGGGGAGGGGTGCCTAACAACAAATTCTATTTAAAGTTGTTTTTTACTCAGGATGTGGGGGAGGCAGTTTCACAGTGGCAGGCATAGGACGCATGGGCCAGTGGACCCTGTTTCTCAGAAAATTAGTTACAAAGAGGCCAGGTGTCTCAGACCGCAAGCTCTCAGAACAGAATGCCCTGCATAGCTCAGGTGGGCAAAATGGAGTTAACAGGATTGTTTAAAATGTATTCATCACAGCCAAGCTAGGGTATTTCAAACAGAACGTGGAGCCAGGTGTATTGACTCACCCCTGTAATCCCAGCACGTTGGGAGGCTGAGGCAGGTGGATCGGAGTCAAGGAGCTCCAGACCCGCTTGAGCAACATAATGAAAACTGTCTCTACTAAAAATACAAAAAAATATTTGCTAAAGACGTAACTGAACAAACCAAATGACCTCCCATGACTCAGATACACAAATTGTCTGGGGGCACAGAATTCTCGTGCTCTCCCATCTCTTCTCTCTGGGAAAGGTGCTTTATAAATATAAGATTACGTTTTATATTTTAAAAATATAAATTTCCTCCCCGTCCCATCCTTCTTCCCCTGGTTCTCATACCTTTGTCAAAATCGGGGATGCTCTGTGCTCATCTGTTTGTTTTTGTTTTAGTTTCTCTGGCCTGTCCAGGAATTCTTTATCCTCTCCGACAAGCCAGGTTGGGAGGCGATCTTCAGCCTCTGCATCGTCAGCCAGCACCTGGTGCCAGGGAGCTGGGCTCTCCTCTGACCGAGAGACAAGCCAGTCACCTTCCCCGAGAACCACACCGCAGCATCGGTCCCCATGGCTGGGTCCCAGGTCTTGACAGCCTCAACGCATCGCCGTCCCGGGCTGGGACAGACCGAGCTACCGTTTGGCTGTGTCCCCACCCACATCGCACCTTGAATTGCAGCTCCCATGATTCCCACGGGCTGTGGGAGGGACGTGGTGGGAGATAATTGAATCATGGGGGCATTTTCCCCCATACTGTTCTCCTGGCAGTGAACGAGTCTCACAACATCTGAGGGGTTTACGAAGGGTTTCCCTTTTTGCTTGCTGCTGATCCTCTCGTCTGCTGCTGTGTAAGACGTGCCTTTCACCTTCAGCCATGGCTGCCAGGCCTCCCCAGCCGCCTGGAACTGTGAGTCCATTAAACCTCTTTTTCTTCATAAATTACCCAGTCTTGGGTACGTCTTTATGGGCAGTGTGAAAACGGAGTAATCTGATGTGAAAATGGACTAACTGTGCTCAGCTAATACTTTATTTTATTGTTCTTTGTAGGAACAGGGGCTTGCTATATTGCCCAGGTGTGTCCTCAGCTCCTGGCCTCGGGCTATCTTCTTGCCTCAGCCTCCCAAAGTGCCGGGATGACAAGCATAAGCCACCACACCTGGCTCTATTTCTTTCTCAAGAAATAAAACGTTAGAGGCTGGGCATGGTGGCTCATGCCTGCAATTCCAGCACTTTGGGAGGCTGAGGTGGGTGGATCACTTGAGGCCAGGAGTTCGAGACTAGTCTGGGCAATATAGTGAAACCCCGTTTCTATCAAAAATACAAAAAAATTATCCAGGCGTGGTGGTGTGCACCTGCAATCCCAGCTACTCCGGAGGCTGAGGCAGGAGAATTGCTTGAATCTGGGAGGTGGAGGTTGCAGTGAGCTGAGATCACACCATTGCACTCTAGCCTGGGTGACAGAATGAGACTCCATCTAAAAGAAAAAAGAAAAAGAAAGAAAACCTTCGAGAAGCTGCTCTTGCCCCAGCTTCCTCTAGCTTTCTCTCGTCCCCTCCCCCTCTGAATGTGACTCCATTCCTGAAATTGACGCTGCAGTAGCCAGGGTTCTCCAGAGAAAGGAGAGTGGGCATGAGAAATTGGCTCGCACAATTTGGGAAGCTAAGAGGTCCCGTGATCTGCTGCCTGCAGGCTGGAGATCCAGGAAAGCCCATGGTATCAATTCCACTCTGAGTCTGAAGGCCTGAGAATCACGAGAGTTGATGGTGTAAGTCTCAGTCCAAGGGCAGGGGAAGATGAGCTGGGACATCCCAGCGCAGCAGGCAGGCAGGAGAAAGAGGGTCATTCCTCCTCTTCCACCTTCGGGTCCTCACACTCTCGATGAACTGGATGATGCCCACTTACATGGGAAAGGGCAATCTGCCTTACTCAGTCCAGGAATTGAAATGCTGGTGTCATCTGGGAATACCCCTCACATCCAGAAAACATGTTTAATCTGGGCATCCTGTGATGTCATCAAGCTGATGTGTAAAATTTGCCTTCACAGACAGATCCCATGTATATTTTTTGTATAAGGATTCTTGGAGGGGCAGGAGAGCTTCCAGGAAAAGAAGTTAATCAGGAGCCAGACGCGGTGGCTCACGCCTGTAATCCCAGCACTTAGGGAAGCTGAGGCTGGTGGGTCACCTGAGGTCAGGAGTTTGAGACCAGCCTGGGCAATATGGCAAAACCCCGTCTCTACTAGAAATACAAAAATTAGCCAGGCATGGTGGTGGGCTTCTGTAATCCCGGCTACCGGGAGGCTGAGGCAGGAGAATTGCTCAAACCTGGGAGGCAGATGTTGCAGTGAGCCGAGAAGGCACCACGGCACTCCAGCCTGGGTGACAAGAGCAAAACTCCATCTCAAAAAAAAAAAGTTAACCAGGAAGTGTGGGGACAGTGTGTTCCAGACAGAGGGATCAGCATGTGTAAGTCCCAAAGGCTTGGCGCACTTGGCTGAGACGGGTTATGAGGACTTTGCATTGATCCAGGGGAATCATGTGGGCGGCCTAAAGTCAGAAAGTGAGAGCGAGCTATACAGGACAGGGCGAACGTGGGAGAAACTGAGGAAGGAGATTCCATAGGCCCTGGTGACTCTCCGGGCTTGAAGGAGACTGTGATTCAGGTGGAACATCCCGGCTCCTTGGTGGTATTTCAGGTGGAACATCCAGGCTCCTTGGTGGTATTTCAGGTGGAACACCCAGGCTCCTTGGTGGTATTTCAGGTGGAACATCCAGGCTCCTTGGTGGTATTTCAGGTGGAACATCCCAGCTCCTGGTGGTATTTCAGGTGGAATATCCCGGCTCCTTGGTGGTATTTCAGGTGGAACATCCAGACTCCCGGTGGTATTTCAGGTGGAACATCCAGGCTCCTTGGTGGTATTGGCAGGCTTCCAGGCTTCTGGTTTCAGAGGAGGTGGGGGATCCTGAATTTGGCTTCAGACATGCCTTTAGGGCACCCAGGTAATAAGCGACTGGAGAGATTTGGGCTGGGTGGCTTTTGCTGCAGGAAGACAAGCCCCATGTCAGTCTGTCTGCCCTTCTACAACCTCGAGAATAAGGCACCCACCCAGAGGAGTCTGTGTTCGAACCTCTCTTGTCCACGTCTTCCTTCCCTTTCTGCCTCCTGACCAAAGAGGAAACTGCAGCCTGTCTTGGGTATTTGCCACTCTTCCAACCTTAGGCTCATCTGGCATTCAAGGACATTGCTCAGTTTCCTTTACACCGTCTGGTATCATTTAGACCCAGCATCAGCCTGGCTTGACAGGAACTGGGCATGTGAGAGAGTTTCATGCCGATGGCAGGCTGGAAGGTAGGAATAAAGTCAAAGCCATCCCTGAGAAGGTAAACCGGCTGGTGTCATGGGGGAAAAGCACAGCGGGTCCACCAGACGTGATGGCTCATGCCTGTAATCCCAAGCATTTTGGGAGGCCGAGGTGGGCAGATCAGTTGAGGTCAGGAGTTCAAGACCAGCCTGGGCAACACAGTGAAACCCCATCTCTACTAAAAATACCAAAATTAGCTGGGCGTGGTAGTGAGCACCTGTAATCCTAGCTACTTGGGAGGCTGAGGTGGGAGGCTGGCTTTAGCCCAGGAGGTGGAGGTTGCAGTGAGCGGAGATCGTGCCACTGCACTCCAGCGACAGAGCGGGACTCCATCTCAAAAAAAGAAAAGAAAAGAAGAGAAAAGAGAGAAAGAGCACAGCACCTCAGTTTCCTGAATTAAAAGAAACCCAGCTGCTGAGTTTGCCAGTTTCCTTGGTATTCACTGACTTCTCAGAGAATTTAAGGAGAAACTCTGCAGTGCTTTCCAAGGTTCAGATAAACAGTGGTAGTGGCAGTGGATCAAAACTCCATTCCAAGAACCCCGCTCCACTCATTCCGTGCGATCCCTTTCAAGGCCAGCTTTTTCTTTCTATGCATTTATTTGATTTTTAGAGTTGGGGTCTCACTCGGTCCCCCAGGCTGGAGTGTAGTGGCATAATCATAGCTCACTGCAGCCTGGAACTCTTGGGCTCAAGTGATCTTCCCGCATCAGCCTCCCAAGTAGCTAAAACTAGAGACTTTAAGATCCGCCAGCATGTCTGGCTAATTTCTGTTTGTTTTATTTTTGTACAGATGAGGTCTCACTGTGTTGCTCAGGCTGGCCCTCAACTCTTGGCCTCAAGAAATCCTTCTGCCTCACCCTCCCAAAGCTCTGGGAGTACAGACACATGCCATCACCCCTGGCTAATTTAAAATATATATATATTTTTTTTCTTTTTTTTAAGAGATAGGGTCTTGATATGTTGTCCAGGCTGGCCTTGAACTCCTGTAAGCCCCTTTAACTATGTGCATACCTAAGCTATTTGGCCACTTGCCCTCTCAGCCACAACCCCCTCTGCTCCACCACACACATTGCTCATCTTGACCTCAGCTCAATTATTTAACAGATTTATTGCCAAACCTGGGTTTTCATGCACGATTTCCAGGAACTGTGAGGGTTGAAATCAAGTTGAACTCATGTGGTTTTGCTCCTTCACTTGAATTTTCTCTGTGATTTCTGGAAGACCTTATACTCTCTGTCTTCAGCAGTCTCTCCTGGTTGCTTATTTTGACTCTAGGAAGTTTTAAGGTGATCTATCCTATTAAACCCAAATAGAATGTTGTTAAGAGTTTTAGCATCAGTCCCCAGAAAAGAATAGTTTATCTTGCCTGAGAAGTATCCAATCAAATATCCATGTTATTGGAGGGAATTTTCTTTGCTTGGCTTTCAGAATAAAATACGCTTTGAACTCCTTTACTGGAGGGTTAAAAAAAAAAAAAAAAAAACACGAAATGTTTTCAGTTGAATCACTTTGGCAAAACCACTGCCCCTGCCTTCTCTCAGCAAGCTTGGAGGCTTCAGAATTTTTATGTGAGAGACTCAGCATTGAGCCATGTTCCAAGTGTAACTGCATATTAGCACCTGTCACCATACTGAAAGGCCTGAGAATCAGTTTATACTTACTTGTCAGGACAGAAACCTTTAGTGTAAAAACCGATGTGAAATATGAGAGACCCTCACAACACTACTTGATTAGTTTCCAAATATATTTTAGCGGAACCACAGAGATTTCTATACACAAAGGGATTAGAATCCCGCTCTTCCTGTCAAGCCTGCTCTTGCCTGCCCCTCCATAAGGCAAAGAGGGACAGCTCTTCTCAGGAACTATCTTCTGTTTTCCCATGAGTTGTAATTTTCTCCAGGCCTCTCCTTACTCTAACATTTATTTGTGATGTAAACGCTATTCAGGAAGCTATAAACAGGTTGGGCATGGTGGCTCATGCCTGTAATGCCAGAGCTATGGGAAGCCAAGGTGGGAGGATTGTTTGAGGCTAGGAATTCAAGACCAGCCTATGCAACATAGCAAGGCTCCATCTCTGGAGAAAAAAAAAAAATTTCTTGATAATTAGCTGGGTGTCGTGGTGTGCACCTATAATTCTAGTTATTTGGGAGGCTGAGCAGGAGGACTGCTTAAGTCCAGGTGTTAGGGGCTGCAGTGAGCTGTGATTGTGCCACTGCCCTCCAGCCTGGGTGCAGAGCAAAACCCTGTCTATAAATAAATAAATGAAATTAAAATAGCATGCTTTGTTAAATTGTTATTATATATATTTTTTTCCTATATTCCCATTAAAATAATAAAAAAGAGCTACAAATAGAGGAACAAAATTCAACACTAGAAACCAAAGATAAAAGTTTGCAAGAAAGTTTCTGAAAACCACAGAACCAGAAAAACGGAATGCAGTGGATGTACAGGATAGATGTAAGGAACACTACAGAACTCTAACGAAATAAATCAAATAATAGCTAAACAGACGGAAAGACATTCCATGTGCATAGATAGAAAGATTAAATACTGTCGAGATATCAGTTCTTCCCAACTTGATCTATAGCGTCAATGCAATTCCAATCAAAATCACAGAAAATTACGTTGTCATGCCGACAGACTGGTTTTACAATTTATTATGAATAAGAAAGACCCAGAATGACCACCACACTGTGGAATGAGGGTAAAGCTGGCCGACTGGCCATACCCGACTACAGTAGTCAAGATTCTATGGTATCAATAAAAAATAGACAGATAGATTACTGGAACAGAATAGGGAGCTCAGAAATAAACCCACTTAAATATAGTCAACTTTTCTTTTAAAAAGGAGCAAAAAGAATAACATGGAGGAAAGAATAGTTTTTCAGCAAGTGTAAGAACAACAGGACACCTATATGCAAAAACAGCAACGAAAAAGAGTCTAGACACAGACTTTACACCATCCACAAAAGCTGACTCCAAATGGATCACAGCCTCAAAGTAAAAGGCAAAGCTAGAAAGTTCCTAGGAGGTAACATATCCGAAAATCGAGATGACCTTGGGCTTAGCGGTGACTTTTTACATACAATATCAAAGCCACAATCCGTAAAAGAAAGAAGTGATAAGCTAAACTTCATTAAAATTAAAACTCTATACTCTGTGAAAGGCACTGTCAAAAGAATGAAAGAAGTCGCAGACTAGAAGAAAATATTTGCAAAAGACATATTTAGTAAAGGACTATTATTCAAAGCATACAAAGATTTCTTAAATGCCACAATAAGAAAAAAACCCAATTGAAAAAAAGACAAATACCTTAAAAGATACCTCCCCAAAACAAATATACAGGTGGACTATAAGCATATGAAACGGTGTTCACATCATATATTATCAGAGAAATGCAAATTAAAATAACGAGATACCACTAACCTATAAGAATAGCTCAAATCCAGGATACTGACGACATCAAGAACGTGAAGCAAAGGACTTCTCATTCATTGCCGGTAGAAATGCAAAATGGTACAACCACTTTGGAAGACAGGCAGTTTCTTACAAAACTAAACATACTCTTGCCATGTGATTCAGGAATCTTGTTCCTTGGAATTTGACCAAAGGAGGTATAAATTTATGTCCACTAAAAAACCAGCACATGGCGGTTTATAGCGGCTTCATTCATAGCTGGAAATACTTGGAGGCAACCAAGATCTTTTTCAGTAGGTGAGTGAATAAATAAACTGTGGTACATCCAGGCAATAGAACATTATTCAGTATTGAAAAGAATGAGCTGGCAAGCCATGGAAAGATATGAAGAAACCACAAGTGTGTATTACTGTAGTAAATGAAAGAAACAAAACTAAAAAGACTATATACTGTATTATCCCAATTATATGACATTTTTAAAAAGGAAAAACTATGGAAATCATAAAAAGATCAGTAGTTGCCAGGAATTAAAGGGAAGGTAGCAATGAATAGGCCAGGGAGAGAGGATTTTTAGGGCAAACCTCCAAAACCATAGATTATACAACACAAAGAATGAAGCCTCGTGTATGGACTTTGGGTGATAATGATGTGTCAGTGGAAGTGTAAGAAATACGTCACTCTGGTGGGGATGTGGGTAATGGGAAGTCTGCAGTGTGAGGGCAGGGGATGAATAGAAAATCTTTGTACCTTTCGCTCAGTTTTGCTGTGAACTTAAAACTGCTCTAAAGTAATAAGTCTTCTTTTAAAAGGTGAGGGGGAGTGACAGCAGCACGATGGCAGGCTAGTTTTCAGCGCTCATTCACCCACAGAAACACTGATTTTGACGACCCACAGATGAGAGTACATTTGTGAGAGCCTGGGAGCCCAGCAGAGAGGTCCCAACACCTCCGTGGAGCAAAAAATCTGAAAATAACTACAATGAAAAGGGTAAGAAGAACAATTTCACTTTGCTCATAGTAGGTATGAAATGGAAAGCCTTCCCTTGTACATGCACTGGGAGACTGAATATTGTGAAAATGTCCATACCCGAAGTGATCTACAGATTCCACGTAATTCCCATCAAAATCCAGTGACATATTTTTCAGAAATAAAAAATTAATTATAAAATTTGTATAGAACCACAAAAGACCCAAATAGACTAAAACAATCTTGAGAAAAAAAGAAAGCTGGAGGCATCATACTACCTGATTTCAAAATATATGACAAAGCTATAGTAATCAAAATAGTATGGCCCTGACATAAAAATAGATGCGATAACCAATGAAACAGAACGAATAACCCAGAAATAGACCTACACGTTTATGATCAATTAATTTTCAACAAAAGTGCCCAAAACATACAGTGAGTAAAGGACAGTTTTCAATACATGGTGTTGAGAAAATGGAATTTTCACATGCAGAATGAAAATGGACCCTCCTATCACAATACATATGAAAATCAACTCAAAATCAATTAAAGACTTGAATATGTGACCTAAAACTTTAAAACTAGTCGAAGAAAAACATAGACAAAAAGCTCCATGACGTTGGTCTGGGCAATGATTGGGTAGGACCTTCAAAGCACAGGCAGCAAAAGCAGAAACAGGCAAATGGGGCTGCATCAGACTAGAACAGACTAGAACATCTGCACAGCACAGGAAACAACCCGCAGAGAGACCAGGCAACCTGCGGATCAGGAGAAAATGTTTGCCGAGCATGCCTCTGATTGTGGGTTCATATCCAAAATAGATAAGAAACTCAAACAATTCAATAGCCAAAGAAAGAAAACCTCCCAAACAAAAGAAAAATGCAAAATAACTTTGGTTTTTAAGTGGGCAAGCACCTAAATAAACATTTCTCCAGAGAAGACGTACGAATGGCCAATGGGTACGTGAAAATGTGCTCAATATCACTGATCATCAGAGAAATGCTAATACAAATGAGACATGCATGAGTCTGTGTTCTGCTGAGGCAGGAAAGCCATTCCAGATGCTAGCAGCGGCCAGGCTGGGAGGAGCAGGCGGAGGGGAGGAGAGGAGCAGGCAGGAAGTGGTCGGCTTAAGAGGCAGGGGAGAAAGGCCCCTCTCCTCTCCTTCTAATGCCCTTTGTCTACCTTGGGCTGCAGAGGGTTTGAAGGGACCCATAAGCCTTTGAGGGGGCTGTCCCCAAAGACCACCCCAAACCTTTGTACCTGCCTGTTATTCCATCATCAGAGATAAGCTGAGCGGGGCAATCCGTGGTTTCCAGCGCTCTCCTAGGAACATGCAAATCATTCAGAGCAGGAATTTGATGCCAGAGGTTCCTAACTCTGGCTGCACATTTGAATCATCTGGGGAACTTTTCAAAAAATAACGCTGCAACGCTCCACCACAGAGCGATTACTTCTTGATGAGGAGGGGGAGGAAAGAGTCCAGGCCATAATATTTTAAGGCTCCCCAGACAGTTTTAATGTTTGAGCCAGGGAAATGTGAGCGCCTTGGACGGTTTGACTATTTGGAACATCAGAGCAGAAAAGGACTTTAGAAGTCACAGAAGGCTTTTTGGCAGATGGGGAAACTGAGGCCCAGAGACAGGTGCACCCCGGGAAATCTGTGGCAGAGGCCAAGCTGGAAGGCTCCTGCTGTTTCCATCAAGGCTGCCTCTGGAAGCTCCGAGAACAGTGTGGGGGAAGGCAGCAGAGAGGGGTCAGGTGGAGGAGGGGCAGGCATGAGGGGTGCGGGGGTGAGAGCAGGCATTCAAAGGCCGGCGCTTGCCTGGTGGCGTGATGTGCGTCTCAATCTCGGCTACTCTGCTGGTTAAGGAAGGATGATTCCTTGAGTCCAGGAGTTCGAATCCTGTCTGGGCAATGGGCAACATGGCAAGACCCTATCAAGAAAGAAAAAGAAAAGAAAGAGAGTGAGCATGAAAGAAAGAAAGAAAGAAAAGGGAAGGAAGGAAGAACGGGAGGGGAGAGAGAGAAAGGGCGAGAAAGAAAAGAAAAACAGGAAGGAAGGCGGCAGTAAGGAAGGAAGGAGGAGTAGAAGAAGAGAAAGGAACGTCGGGCGTGGTGGTGTGCACCTGTAGTCCCAGATACTCGGGAGGCCGAGGCACGGGGATTGCTTGAGTCCAGGAATTCAAGTCCAGCCTGGGCAACACGGCAACACCCCGTTTCTACCATAAACAAACAAACAGCATTTACAATGCCGGAGGCCGGCACCGAGGAGAAGCCGCCAGATTCACTAATGTGTGCAAGGGTCCCGGGACGATGATATCGACAAGGGCTGGGTGTTTGACAGAGGCGGCCTCCATTTCTCCCGCTGCCCTCCCACTCCTCTAGCTTTTTTTTTTTTTTTTTTAATTTCTTCCTTCCCTTTCCTCCTGAGATCGACTTTGTTTTCGTCGATATGTTCCCCGAGCGATCTAGAAAACCCTATCCTAAAATTGAGACGTTACAGGTGAGGTCCGAGGGGCAGAAAGGCGGCGACTTGCCCTGGCTAACACGGCTGCCCCTTCTGAGGTCTGGCCGGGCTGGAGATGCGCCCCACCCCCGAACCCTTCTTCTGCCGGCGGGGCTTTCGGGCTTCCCGACTGGTAGTTAAGGAGGCCGCCAGGCTAATGAGAGGCTGTCCATTGCTGGACACTTGCTTTCCCGGTCCTCGGGAGGGTGAGGGCAGCTTCAGGGCTGGCAGTGACCCTGGGTGTCTGTCGGCACAGACTCCTGTTCATACCAACAGCCTGGACACATCAGGCCCCGGGGGGTGAAATCCTCGTCTTCCCAGGTGTCTTATGCGCTGGCAGAGAGCCTGCAAGAAGTGCCTGGGGTGTAGTAGGAAGGGCTGCCAGGAGGAGGAGGCGCTGGAGCCAGCCCAGCTCACCCTGCAGACAGAAGCCCTCCTCCAGCAGCTGACCTAGGTTCGGAGCGGCCCGGGCACCGCCGCTCCTATTGCAGTGACCGCGGTGGCCAGATCTGGGGAGCAGGCGGGTCAGGAGGCAGTGGAGGGTCGGGAGCAGGTGCAGGGCCCGGAGCAGGTGCAGGGGCGCGCGCTCTCCCGCCGGGCACCGAGCGCCCTCTAGCGGCAAAGCGCTCTCCGACTCGCCAGCTCCCTGCACCTGCCTGTCCCCAGCCGGGGTCCCCAGGTGCCCGCCGCCAAGCTGGGTGCTTAGAGCCACGGGTGGGGGGGGGGTGCCAGCGTCCCCGCCACCCGGGACGAGTCTCCGCCCATCACTGTGCTGCTGCGGCCATCGCATTTAGCTGTTGTCTTGCACTTCCTTGCCCCTGTGCTGTGAAAAGCCTTATCTTGTGTATTTCATAAAATCACATTTAATACTTCTTGTAGAAAAAAAAAAATCAGAATTCCAGGTAGAGTGAGGTCGGCTGAGGCAGCAGGTATGGCTACAGGGAGCTGCTTTAATAACTTTGCAGCCAAAAGCAAAGAAAGGTGACCTTTGCCCCTCACCACGATACCATACATCCAGGTAACGAACCCGCATATGTAGCCCCTGAGTCTACAATAAAATAAAATGAAATTTAAAAAGCAAAAAGTGACCTTGGCTAGCCTCTGCCTCGGCCAGCATCGCAGAATGTGCCCCTGTGCCCTCACACCTGTGTGTCCCGAGGATGGGACCATGCCCTCCAGCATCTCACACTGCCCACTGTAACTGACCTAGAAATATCATTCTGCCTACTTCTTTTCTTTTTTAGAAACTTTATTTTGCTTTAAATTTCGGGATACATGTGCAGAACGTGCAGGTCTGTTACGTAGGTAAACGTGCACCATGACGGTTTGCTGCCCTATCAACCCATCACCTAGGTATTAACCCCACATGCATTAGCTATGCGTTCTGCTGCTCTCCTTTCCCTGGTCCCCCACCCCCAACAGGCCCCAGTGTGTGATGTTCGCCTCCCTGTGTCCATGTGGTCACATTGTTCAGCTCCCACGTATGAGTAAGAACATGCGATATTTGGTTTTCTGTTCCTGTGTTAGTTTGCTGAGGATGATGGCTTCCAGCTCCATCATGTCCCTGCAAATGACATGATCTTGTTCCTTTTTATGGCTGCATAGTATTCCATGGTGCGTATGTACCACATTTTCTTTATCTAGTCTATCATTGATGGCCATTTGGGTTGGTTCCATGTTTTTGCTATTGTGAATAGTGCCGCAATAAACATACATGTGCATGTATCTTTATAATAGAATGATTTCTCTTCCTTTGGGTGTAGGGCCAGCAATGGGATTGCTGGGTCAAATGGTATTTCTGGTTCTAGGTCCTTGAGGAATTGCCACCCTGTCTTCCGCAGTGGTTGAACTAATTTACACTCCCACCAACAGTGTAAAAGCGTTCCTATTTCTCCACATCCTCTCTAGCATCTGTTGTTTCTTGACTTTTTCATAATCGCCGTTCTGACTGAATCCTGCTTATTTCTGCTCCAAGCAAACCTCCGTGGCCTTGGTGAACCCAGGTTCCGCCTGTCCCCATACCCCAGCCTTGGCTTCTCTTTCTCTCTGTTCTTAGCGCGCTTACCTGCTCCTGGCTTGCTGACATCATTAGAGTGCCACATTATGAAGGCTCGGTGAAAGCATGTGAGCGAGCTTGCTGTTTTGTTACGTGTTTGGGTATGTAAGGGACTGTGGTTCTTGCCTGCTTCTGGGCTCCCTGTATCGCTCTCTCTCTTAATGAACCCTCACTCCCCCACTGATTTGATCTCTGCCTTCATCTAAGGCATTTGGACACTCAAGGGAAGCCCTAGGATGATGCTTCCTCGAGAAGGCTAAATTGCAACCTCAGTGGTTCTCAACCTTGAGTGTGCACCCTAATCACCTGCAGGGCTTGTTAAAACAGGTTCAGACTGGGCACGGTGGCTCATACCTATAATCCTACCATTTTGGGAGGCCAAGGCAGAAAGACTGCTTGGGGCCAGGAGTTGGAGACCAGCCTGGCAACATATCGAGAGCTCACCTCTACTTAGCAAGGTGTGGTGACGTGTACCTGTAGTCCCAGCTACTCGGGAGGCTGAGGCAGGAGGATCACTTGAGCCCAGGATTTGGAGGCTGCAGTGAACTGTGATTGTACCATTGCACTTTAGCCTGAGAGACAGAATGAGACCCTGCCTCTAAAAAACAAAACGGAAACAAGCAAACAGAGATTGCTGAACCCACTCCAGAGTCTGGGATTCAGCGGGTCTGAGGTGGAGCCTGAGAACTTGCATTTCTAACAAGTTTCCAGGTTACTGCGGAACCCTCCCTGTAAACTTTAAAAAATTAGGGAAGAAATGAAGATCAACCAAGCTTGCAGTGTATTCAGCACTCTAGAGCAGCTCGCTCTCTGAACTGCTTCTTCATCATTGTTTCCTGTCATAAGATTACAGTTCCCCTTAACCGCTCTAGAGACAACAACCTAACTTGGTGAAATGTTAGCTTTTCCCTTTGAGATACTCTTTCAGGTCCTGCATACCAGTGAAACTGCTGACACCAGCTGGTCTGCAGGACTCCACAAGGAGCGCACTCACCAAAGAATGAACTTCCCGCATCCTGATGATGTTCGTCTCCGTTTCCTTAACCAGTCAACAACCCCAATTCTCCAACCCCTTGCCTTCCACAATTCCCTTAAAATCCCAAGCCCAGAACTCCTTGGGGAGATGGATTAGAGGGTTCTTTCTGTCTCCTCACTCGGCTGCCCTGCACTCTAAATTAAACTCTTTCTCTGCTGCAAACTCCGCTTTCTGTCTCCGTGTAATTGGTCTGTTACTGTACAGTGGGCCTGCCACCCTTGTGGTCCTGTAGCAGTTCTAACGTTGCAGCTCCTGGGACCACACTTGGAAAACCTCCAAGTTATCTGTGGGGTTTTGAGTACCAGCAGTACCAATATGATGAGAAAAATCAGAACAATTTTCCAGAATCTTCTAAACAGCCTTGCACCAGCCACATGTCATTGTCTGGTATCACAGGGAATCAAATGAGAACTATGTAAACCACTCAAAGCTGGGTTCGGAAGACCCTTGGGAGGGTGGCTCCCCTCAAGCACTTTTCGGCTGCTCTGTGTATGCAGCTCTCTCACAGACACATCCATCCATTCATCCATCCATTTCATTTGTTCTGTTTCACTGGAAAAGCTGGTCTAATACAGCGGCTGTCAGGATGCTGTGTTTCAGGCTGACTGGAGACTGAGACTTGGAGAGTCAAGGACATGCTGTGTTATGTATGCCACCAAAGCCACACCTAAATCTTTGCAAGGAGGCAGATTTCCTCAGCAGTGAAGTTGGAGGACAGAGGAAAACGCACTTCCCCTTGGCCCAGCTCTACCTTGCCCAGCAATCACACAGTTGACACACTGCTAGAACCACCTCCACCCAAAATGGTCTTGTCTCTCCCTGCTTCTTTTTTTTTCTTCCTGTCATCCAGGCTGGAGTGCAGTGGCACCATCTCAGCTCACTGCAACCTCCACCTCCAGGGTTCCAGCTATGCTCCCACCTCAGCCTCCTGAGTAGCTGGAATTACATATGTGTGTCACCACGCCCAGCTAATTTTTGTATTTTTAGTAGGAACAGGGTTTCTCTATGTTGTTCAGGCTAATCCCGAGCTCCTGATCTCGGGTACATCTGCCTCAGCCTCCCAAAGTGCTGGAGTTAAAGGCGTGAGCCACCACATCCGGCCTGGTTCTTACTAGCTTATGCTGGGTTAGCTGCAGAACTCGAAGAAAGCAAAGGTTCCCAGGCTTGGAAGGTTCTGGTTTAATCATAGGGCTGGAATGAGATTCCAGGAATCTAAATTTTTAGGAGCTCTGCAGGTTCAAGAGGAAAATCGGCGGGTGACTCCACGAGCTTGTACCTGAACTCAGATTCAGCTGCAAACTGCTTCAAAGCCAAAACTTGAGAGGCGAAGGTCGGTGGGAGGAAAAGCAGGTTTATTCAGGAGCCAGTAACCTAAGGAGACGGGAGACTTGTGTTGTAAGGCCGTCCCCCCTTTCTCGGGCTGGCTGAAGGGGTCTGACAGGGAGGGTCTAAGCAAACTGTGTAGAAGTTGGCTACATGCCAGTCAGCATGTCCCGTTCCCGTAGTTACCTTGAGTGATGGGCCCTCTGGTGGCCCAGCTAGTATCAGCCAGACTGCAGCAAGCCTGAAGATGAACTGCTCCGTGTTTTCCCAGGCGTGGACCCTTCACAGCCTTGGTTTTATTTCAAGGCGAGCTCTTGGAGTTTTCAAAACCCTAAGCAAGCACACAGTTAGGCGTTATGTATTAGTCTGTTTTCAGGAGGCTGCTAAAGACATGTCCAAGACTGGGTCATTTATAAGGAGAAAGAGATCTAACGGACTCCCAGTTCCGCGTGGCTGGGGCGGCCTCACAATCGTGGCAGAAGGCGAAAGGCGTGTCTTACGTGGCGGCAGACAAGAGAGAGTGAGAGCCAAGAAAAAGGGGAAACCCTGAGTAAAACCATCCGCGCTCACAAGACTTCTTCACTAGCAGGACGACGGTAGGCGAATCTGCCCTGTGATTCAGTTATCTCCCGTCAGCTCCCTCCCATGTCAAGTGGGAATTATGGGAGCTACAATTCAAGATGAGATTCGGGAGGGGACACGGCCAGACCAGGTCACATTATAAAGGAAAGAGTGACTATCTACTTCTAACACGGGAGTCACGGCCTAGGTTACAGGCCAAGTAAAAGGCATTGGCAAACCTTCCCCGCCTCGAGTCCCCAGCCCTCACACCACACCACTGCTTAATTTTCTTCTTTTCCTTTTGTTTTTAATCCTCGATTTTTGTGGGTACATAGTATGTGTATAAACTCCCACCTGGAGTTTTGAAAAAAACCTGTGTTTTATGCTTATATTAATTTTATTAATCTTAAAAAAATTTTTGCAAGTCCTAGCCAGAGTGATCAGGCAAGAGAAAAAAAATAAAAGTCATCCACACAGGCAGAGAAGAAGTCAAGTTATCTCTCTTTGCTGATACTCTGACTCTATGCCTAGAAAACTCTGAAGACTTTTAGAAAGCCCAAAGGCTCTTAAAACTAATAAATGACTTCAGTAGAGTTTCAGGACATAAAATGAATGTACAAAAATCAGTAGTATTTTTATACACCAATAGCATTCTAGCTGAGAGCCAAATGAAGAACAGAATCCCATTTACAGCGGCCACGTGCACTCACACAATACCTAGGAGTTCATCTAACCAAGGAGCTGAAAGGTATCTACAAGGATAACTGCAAACACTGCTGAAATAGATCACAGATGACACAGACAAAAGAAAAGCATTCCACGCTCATGGACTGGAAGAATCAAAATTATTAAAATAGTCATACCGTTCAAAGCAAGTTATGGCTGTTGTTACAGGCGCATATTCCTGTTTTCAGTCTTGTCTACCTATTACGTTAGGTTATGGTTCATTCACGTGGATGCAAATACAGAAGCACCGAGTCCTCCTCAGGCCATGTTTGGTTCATGTTACCATCAGTTATCCCCAATTCTCAGGTGGGCCAGGTCTCTGTCTGTCTCTCTCTCTCTCTCTCTCTCTCTCTCTCTCTCTCTCTCTCTCTCTCTCACCTATTCAGCAAAGACTCACGGCTTCCAGGCTTCCAAGAGCGGGTGGCTGTCACCCAGGATGGAGCGTTCTCATTTAGTTCTGAGTTTCAAACAATACTTTTCTGAGCCACTAGGAAACTCACTGCTGTAGGCTTTTGTTGGCAGAGCGAGGGTTTCTGAATTCCAGTTGCCTCTCTTGACAGCAGCGAGAGCGATGCTGGGTGCTCTGCATACAGGCTGTCACTGTGGCTGCTGCTGTGGGGGGCTTTGCTATCGGGGAGTCCTACTCCCCCCAGAGAGATGACCGCTCCCTCTTGCCTTTCAACTAGAGAATTGTGCAGGAGAGATTTGGAGAAGGCGGGAAAGAAGAAAGGTGGAAAGTGAGACGTAGAAGCTGAAACAGAGAGGGCTTTGGAATTTCATGGGAAAACAGGTTCCTTGCAGAATGTCCTGTGCCAACACGTGGCAGCCAGAGGACTCTGGAAATAGGGGCTCGGACCTTGAAGGCAGGTGAAGTTTTCATTTTTTCTTTTTCTTTTTCTTTTCTTTCTTTCTTTTCTTTTTTTTTTTTTTTTGAGACGGAGTTTCGCTCTTGTGACCCAGGCTGGAGTGCAATGGCGCGATCTCGGCTCACCGCAACCTCCGCCTCCTGGGTTCAGGCAATTCTCCTGTCTCGGCCTCCGGAGTAGCTGGGATTACAGACACGCGCCACCATGCCCAGCTAATTTTTTGTATTTTTAGCAGAGACGGGGTTTCACCATGTTGACCAGGATGGTCTCGATCTCTCGACCTCGTGATCCACCCGCCTCGGCCTCCCAAAGTGCTGGGATTACAGGCTTGAGCCACCGCACCCGGCCTTTTCTTTTTCTTTTTTTTGAGACAGAGTCTCACTCTTGTTGCTCAGGCTGGAGTGCAATGGTGTGATCTTGGCTCACTGCAACCTCAGCCTTCTGGGTTCAAGCGATTCTCCTACCTCAGCCTCCCAAGTAGCTGGGATTACAGGCACGCACCACCACGCCTGGCTGTTTTTTTTGTTTTGTTTTGTTTTGTTTTGTTTTTGTATTTTTAGTAGAGGCAGGGTTTCACCACATTGGCCAGGCTGGTCTTGAACTCCTGACCTTGTGATCCACCCATCTCTGCCTCCCAAAATGCTGGGATTATAGGTGTGAGCGAGGTTTTCAGTTCCTCAGCCTGTGCAGGGTCTATAGAAGCCTGGAAGTTTCTAAAGGTACCAGTGTAAGGACCTGGGATCAGCGAAGGGACCAATGACACAGAAAAAGCTTGGAGACAGAACAAGTGGCCATCCACTGTGGATGCTCCTGGTTAAGAGAGACTGATGCCAGCAGGCTTACATTGCTCTGAGACCATCGACTGGGCACAGGATGACAGACATCTTAAGAGAGGCCAGCAGTGACCCCAGGACAGCATGCATGCCAGCAACACCGCCTCCTGCTTTCAGGAGGCTACGTATGTTTGTCAAGTTGAGAGAGAAGTTTGAACTTTGAATTAACTGACAAAATTTGCTTTTTAGAAAATTTATTTTATGTTTAAAATTTTAAATTCTTTTTTTTTTTTACAGACAAGGTCTCCCTCTGTTGCCCAGGCTGGAGGGCAGTGGTACAATCATAGCTCACTGCAGCCTCAAACTTCTGGGTTTAAGCGATCCTCCTGCCTTGGCCTCCCAAAGCACTGGGATTACGGGCATGAGCCATTGTACCTGGTGTTAGGGACTGTGCAGGTGGACACCCCACCCCACTGGTCTGCAGCTGCACTCCTGAACCCCCACCTAGGAGCCACATCAAGGCTGCCAGACCTGTGGCAATTAAGCGAAGCCTGATGACAGCCATCCAGGCGGCTCGAGGGAGGACAGAGGAAACACGCGTTGGTTATCCATACTTGTAAATTTCTGTTTGACACATATCTGTAAAAAAAAAAACCTGGTTTCCATCTTTTTTTTAAAAAAAAAAAAACTGCCACCACAAAAGTCACAGGATGATGCATCGTAGGTCTGTTACAAGTTAACAAACTGGATCTGTGCCTGTTACCAGCAGACAGATTACTTCAGTCCTAAAACCCTTTTCTGCGTCCCCAGCTCCTACAAACCCTTCACTTTGTAAGCTCGGGGCTGCCTCCTCGGACTGTTGGGTTCTTGCCTGACTTTGGGTCTATTCTCCTTTCTCTCGGTTACCCTTACGATTGGCCTCTAGAGATGGCTCTTAATACAACTTCCAGGTACCTAAACTTTGGAAGTTTTAGGACTGACAACGTGAGACCGGGGACCACGAAACCTGATGCTGCTTAGACGTTTGTTAAGTGAGCTGGCGGGTGATGCCTCAGGGCAGAGGACATCTTTGGCCCTGTGGCTTCCTGAATAGCAGCCCATGTGTGAACTGAGAAACCCTCACAGTCACGGATGCGGAATGCCGTCAAGGCAGGTGTCCTGAACCCTTGACTACCCTCCTTCTACTGAGAATCCCACGGAGAACAGAGAAGAGAGGTTTTTTTGTTTGTCTGTTTTGTTTTTTAGATGGAGTTTTGCTCTTACTGTCCAGGCTGGAGGGCAATGGCACCATCTGGGCTCACTGCAACCTTCGCCTCCCGGATTCAAGTGATTCTGCTGCTTCAGCCTCCTGAGAGCTGGGATTACAGGCACCCGCCATCACCCCTGGCTAATCTTTGTATTTTTAGTAGAGACGGGGTTTCACTATGTTGGTCTGGCTGTTCTCAAACTCCTGACCTCAGGTGATCCGTCTACCTGGGTCTCCTAAAGTGCCAGGATTACAGGCGTGAGCCACCACACCTAGCCGGAAGATAGCTTTAAAAAGAAAAAGAAAAAAAAAATCAATGATAACCTAGGCAACGAAAGCTTCTCCCGGGGCCCCCCAGAAACTGTGTTCCCGACTTTGTAAACTTCCGACTTCTGTACCATGGGCCTGAGTTGGGGCAAGGCGGATGGTGGGGGAAAAGGCGCGGGTGGAGGACAGAGTGTGTGTCTACCTCACAGATAGGAGGAGGGGCGCTCTGTTGCTTCTGAAGCAACCTGGGGGTGTGGGAGCGGACTTTACGCTCTAGGGTGGATCCTCAGAGAAGCTATGTCAAAGAGAATTTGCATCAGACAGCTAAGCAAGTAAGAAGGACGTTATTCAAGATGACAGGGAAGGCTGATCTTGACTCTGCGCACACCATGAGCTGGAGGGCTTCTTTTTCTTTTCTTTTTTTTTTTTTTTGAGATGGAGTCTCGCTGTGTCACCCAGGCTGGAGTGTAATGGTGTGATCTCAGCTCACTGCCTCCTCCTCCTCCCGGATTCAAGAATTCTTCTCCCTCAACCTCCTAAGTAGCTGGGAATACAGGCACGTGCCACCATGTCCATCTAATTTTTTTTTTTTTTTTTTGTATTTTTAGTAGAGATGGGTTTTCACCATATTGGCCAGGCTGATCTCCAGCACCTGACCTCGTGATCCACCGGCCTTGGCCTCCCAAAGTGCTGGGATTACAGGCGTGAGCTGCCCCGCCGGGCCTGGGGGGTTTGCAAGCTGAGCATCAGCACTGGGGTGCTCTAGTGCGAGAGTCCTGGAGGATGTTGTGGGGAAAGGTGTGGGGTGGGATGTGTCCGGTACGTTGAGTTGTTCCTGAGTTTGCAAATGTTTTTTTCCGTGGTTGCTGGTTGCTACCCATCTAAGCTGGGCTGCTACATTCCCACTGAAACCAGGAGATGTGGGTACCTGGACTACCTTTCTTGATGATCATGTTTCAAAGAGGTGGCTCCCAGGTCCCGGGAAAAGCATCTTTGTTTTGTAAAACTGGTGAAGAGGCCGGGGGAGGTTCACACACATTTCAAAGGGGACAGACAGAATTTGCAGTGGTGGTGTCGTCGCCGTTTCGTTTGGCTTCTCCTTCCCCCCCAGGCAGGGTCTCGCTCTGTCACGCAGGCTGGAGCGCAGCGGTGAGGTCCCAGCTCACCGCAGCCTCGGCCTCCTGGGTTCAAGCCATCCTCCGGCCTCAGCCTCCGGAGCAGCTGGGATGCCAGGCGCGCACCACCGCCGTGCCTGGCAGTGGTTTTCACGGCGCGTGGGAGGAGAGCAGGGAGGTCGGGCCGAGGGTCTGAAGTCTGGTCCCACCCAGCCTGGCCCACCGTGGCTTTCTGCCCCTGCTGGAGGGTCCTGTCTGCGGTGACACTCGGCCTTTGGCCACTAGATGGCAGTGCTGCAGAGCTCCAGAAACCGGCTCCGACCGGGGGACTTTGGTGAAGATTTGTTTTTCTTTTTCTTTTCTGTTCTGATACCGTAAGCTCTGGGGTGCATGTGCAGAGCGCGCAGGGCTGTTACACAGGTACACACGTGCCATGGTGCTTCACTGCGCCCACCAGCCCGTCATCTCCATGGGGTGTTCCTCCTCACGCGACCCCTCCCCAGCCACGACCCCCAAACAACAGACCCCAGCGCGTGATGCTCCCCTCCCTGCGTCCATGTGTTCTCGTCGTTCGACACCCACTTAGGAGTGACAGCGTGCGGTGTTCGGTTTTCTGTGGCTGGAAACCGTCATTCTCAGCAAACTGAGGCAAGGAGATTTTAATGCACAAATCTCTACTCGGTGGCTTGCATGGTGTCCACGGAGCCTTGAAGGCCATATTCAAACTTAGAGCTTTGCTGAAGCTCATAGCCCTGTTGCAAGAGCCACTGCGTGCAGGTCTGGGTGTCCCTGCTCATGCTTGTCTTTAGGACGTGGGGCACCTGGACTGGCCTTTGCTGGGGTGTCCTGATGGGCACAGTTAACCAGCTCCTGGATGCCTCGTGACCTGAAAGCTCTTGTTTCAGCCACAAGAGTTGATCTTTGCTCTGCAGCCTGAAGATCTGTTGTATCTGAAGGATATGACCACGGAGGTGGGCAATTATTTTATCTCATGTATCTATTTTTTGAGACAGAGTCTCACTTTGTTGCCCAGGCCACAGTGTGGTGGTGCAATCCTAGCTCACCATAGCCTCAAATTCCTGGGCTCAAGCGATCCTCTCGCCTCAGCCTCCCGAGTACCTGGGACAACAGGTATATGCCATTATACCCGGCTAATTTTTTTTATTTTTTTAAAGATGGAATTTTTTTTTTTTTTTTTTTTGAGATGGAGTTTCACACCTGTTGCCCAGGTTGGAGTGCAGTGGCCCTATCTCGGCTCACAACAAACTCCACCTCCCAGGTTCAAGCGATTCTCCTGCCTCAGCCTCCCGAGTAGTTGGGATTACAGGCATGTGCCACCATGCCCAGCTAATGTTTTGTATTTTTAGTAGAGACGGGGTTTCACCATGTTGGTCAGGCTGGTCTCAAACTCCTGACCTCAGGCAATCTGCCTGCCTCGGCCTCCCAAAGTGCTGGGATTACAGGTGTGAGGCACTGTGCCCGGCCGAGATGGAATCTTGCTATTTTGCCCAAGCTGGTCTTGAACTCCTGGCCTCGAGGGGTCCTCGCACCTCAGCCTCCCGAAGTGTTGGGATTACAGGCATGAGGCTCTGCGCCTGGCCCTGGCAGGTGTCTTTGACCCAGTATACGGCAAAATTTGAAGCTTAGAATAACGAAAGCTGAACACGAAGACAAAATGGGAGGGTTCTGGTGTCAGGTTAGATTCTAGAAAGCACCCTGCAGCTTCCCCAGGGCCTGGCTGAGCCGTTCTGGGGCACGTCGAGATGACAAGCAGCCCCCATGCCCTCTTCTGACCTGAGACCCTCTGGGGACCCAGGTATGAAAGCCAGCTGCGATGACCCAGGAAATTCACCTGGGATATTGTCAGATTATCTGGGCTGGTTAAGAGGCGTGGGGTGGGCAGATGGAATGAGATAGAGTCCTTTGCATGGTCTCCAGCACGTAAGACAATCTGGTTGCTATTGTTTAACAATGCGTTACTGTTACTATTCTTAGTGACCGGGGGATCTGTACCTTGAATTGCTCCCTGCCTTTAATACTTTTGGGGGTTTCACCTGGAAGGACGGTGTCTGACATCACATTGTGCCCTCGGCAGCTGCTTTTTCTATTTTTTAATAATTTATTTACTTTTTAAAAATAAAGCCTGAGTGTGGTGGTTCATACCTGTAATCCCAGCACTTTGGGAGGCCGAGGTGGGTGGATCACGAGGTCAGGAGTTTGAGACCAGCCTGACCAACGTGATGAAACCCTGCCAGCCTCCTGAGTAGCTGGGATTACAGGTGCCCACTGTCACGCCCGGCTGGGTCTCGGACTCCTGACTGGCTGGGTGTGGTGGTGGGCACCCATAATCCCGGTGACTCAGGGGGCTGAGGCAGGAGAATCGCTTGAACTAGGAGGCGGAGGCTGCAATGAGTGAAGATTGTACCCCAGCCTGGGCAGCAGAGCAAGACCCCATCTCAAAAAAATAAAAATAGAGTTAAGGTCTCACTATGTTGCCCAGGCTGGTGTTGAACTCCTGGCCTCATGTGATCCTCCCACCTTGGTCTCCCACAGCTCTGGGATTATAGGCGTGAGCCATGGTGCCCAGCCTTCTGCAGCTTCTAAACAAGCTCAGGAACGCCTCAGGGCTCCGTGGGTAAGACTCAGGGCATCTGTGAACTTGGATGGGAAAATTATTCCCTTCGCTTCCTCTACCTCTAAATGAAAGATAACACGTCCTTTAATGATGAATGTGAACAGCAAACCACTGCAGATAAAAAGAACCCGCGCTTTTGTCCCCAGCAAAAGTGACAGAGTTTGTGTCACATCACAGGTGCTGCAGAAATCTTGTAATAACACCGATGATCTACAACTTTGAAATTACAGCGATCAGACCCATCACTTACAGCCTATTTGATGCATTAATCAAAAGTGCGTAGAGTTCTAATAAAGCGTACATGATTTCTTTCTTTTATTTTTACCCTTTTATTTTTTGAGGCAGAGTGTCACTCTGTCCCCAGGCTGGAGTGCAGCGGTGCGATCTCAGCTCACTGCAACCTCCGCCTCCCAGGTTCAAGTGATGCTCCTGCCTCAGCCTCCCGAGTAGCTGGGACTACAGGTGCCCACCAGCATGCCCGGCTAATTTTTATATTTTGGGTAGAGTCGGTTTTGCCATGTTGGCCAGGCTGGTCTTGATCTCGTGACCTCGTGTTCTCCCTGCCTTGGCCTTTTTTTTTTTTTAGATGTAAAATCTCATTCTGTCTCACAGGCTGGAGTGCAGTGGCGCCATACTGCCCACAGCAGCCTCGAACTCCTGGGCGGAAGCGATCCTGCAGCCTCTGTCTTCACAGCAGTGTGAGAACGGACTGACACAATCCTAGATTTTGTGTAATAGTGACGCACCTTTCCCTCTAGCGTCCCAGGTAGCGGGGACCGCAGGTGGGCCAGCGCGCCCCACCACCCCAGTTTCAGGCCTCCTCCTGCCTCCGGAAGGCCCCCAAATGCCTGGAGGGACAAGGCCACCCGGGGCTGGCGCTACGCGTCGCCGCGCAGACCAGGGCCCAGAGGGGAACGTGCGGCCGACTCCGGCCTCCTCTGACCCCGTCCGCACCCGCGTGGTCCCAGGCCCGGGACGCGCCCTGCACCCTCCTCCCCCCGGGACGCGCCCTGCACCCTCGGCCCCCGGGACGCGCCCTGCACCCTCCTCCCCCCGGGACGCACCCTGCACCCTCGGCCCCCGGGACGCACCCTGCACCCTCGGCCCCTCCTGCGCGCTCCTCTCGGGCGGGGCGGCGGCCTCGGGGCGGGTGCCAGCAGGAGGTGCCAGAGCGCCGCCCTCAGAGCCGGGGCCTGCCCCTGGGGTGGGTGCGTGGGCACCGGACGGACCCGCAGCTGCGGTCGGCGTGGCCCTGGCACTCCTGCGCCCCCTCCCCTCCTCCCCTTCGCCCCTCCCCCTCCTCCCTCTTCCTTCCCTCCTCCCTCTGTTCCTCCTTCCTTCCCTGCTTCTTCCTTCTCCCTTTCCTTTCATCCTTTCCCCCTTTCATCTTTCCTTCCTCCCTTCCTTCTCTCTCTGCCTTTCTCTCTGCATCTCTCTCTCGTCTCCACTTTTCTGTGTGATTTCGTTTCTCCCTGTCACTCCTTACTGAGTCTGTCTCTCTTCATTTCTCCTCCTTTTTTGCCTCTCTTACTCCTTTTCCCTCTCCCTTTCTGTTTTACAAACACACACGCGCACACACACGCGCACACACACGCGCACACACACGTGCACACACGCACACACACGCGCGCACACGCACACACACGTGCACACACACGCGCGCACACGCACACACGCGCACACGTGCACACACACACGTGCACACACGCACACACCACACACGCGCGCACACGCACACACACGCACACACCACACACACGCGCACACGCGCACACACGCGCACACGCGCACATACGCACACACACCACACACGCGCGCACACGCACACACACGCACACACACGTGCACACGCACACGACTTCCTCCTAAGCCTGCAGCTCATGAAACCCAGGAACCCCCAGGGACTGCGGAGGGCGGCCACCTCTTTCTTCCCAGCCTCCTACTCAGATACCGCAGGCCCTTTTGCGACTCCTCCTCCAGGCAGCCTCCCCACAGGGCACCGCCGCGGGTGGTGGGGTACAAATCCCAGGTGCGCGTCTTCCAGAACGTTCTCCCTCCGTCACGGATGACCCGAGTCACCTGGGGTGAGGCATGGAATCTCCCTGCATCTCTTTCCTTGTTTAAATGGACCTCTCCAAATTAGACTAAATCTTGGATCTAGGGTGTGTGGAAGACAGGGTGGGGTTTTGTTCGTTTACATTTGCTTTCTGAGATGGCGCCCGGGCTGGACTGCACGGGGCTGTCACAGCTCACTGCAGCCTCGACTTCCCGGGCTCCAGAGATCCTCTCAACTCAGCCTCCGGGGTAGCTGGGACAGCAGGCGGACGCCACCACACGTGGCTCATGTTTGTGTTTTTTGCGGAGACAAGGTCTCACTATGTTGCCCAGGCTGGTCTCGAACTCCTGAGTCCACCCACCTAGGCCTCCCAAAGTGCTGGGTTACAGGCTGAGCCACCCTGCCCTGCGTTAGACAGCTTTGAAGTGGCTCCCGGCGATTGCTGCCTCTGTTTATTCACAGCCCTCTCTAATCCGCCCCCTCTGAGATGGGCCACAGCAGGAGGCTTGCTGCTAGCAAAAAGATGGTGGCAAAAGCACGGGATTTCACTCGTGAGGCTCGGTGACACAAGGCTGATGTCCGCGGGGCCAGCTCTTCTCACGGGGCCTCCTGCTCGCTTGCTCTGAAGGAACCGTCGCGTCCAGAGCCGCCCTACCAACGGGCCCACGTGGTGCAGAACTCGGGCCTCGGGCCTCTGGCCAACGGCCAGCAAAGCACAGAGGCCCTCAGGCCAGCGGAATTACCCCAACAAAGTGGGTCTTGGAAAGGAATCTTCCCTCATGCCAGCTCTGAAATGTCTCCAGCTGTAGCCAGCCTCTCAGCGGCAGCCAGGGAGAGCCCCGGAAGCAAAGGGCTCCCCAAAGCTGCCTTCAGGAGGTAACCCCCGGAGACTATGACATGATCAGTGCTGTGGCTTTAGGTCACCGTGGGGGAATTTATGATGCGGAAATAGAGAAGTGCCACTGTGTAGAAGATGTGTTAGCCAGAGCAGGCTCCAGTGCAGTGACGAGTGACCCCGATCGTGAAATGGCTCAACAAAACAATCCCGGCGTGGTATTCAGGTCCACGAGGAGGGTCTCTCTCACGCAGACATTTAGGGACTTAGATTTCTTCCCCCTTAGGGCTCTTCTGTCCCTTAAGGCCCTGTGGCTGTCCGCAGCCAGCCCGGAAGGAGACAGGGAGTGGGGTCAAGACAGACTCACGCCCGCAAAAGCGTAGCCCCAAAGCGCTGCCCATGGTATCTACTCACATTCTCTTGGGGAAAATTATTATTATATATATGGTAGTTAATATTATATATATATATATATATATATATATATATATATATAGAGAGAGAGAGAGAGAGAGAGAGAGAGAGAGAGAGAGAGAGACAGAGAGAGACAGAGTATTGTTGTGTCACCCAGGCTGGAGTGTAGTGGCGTGATCTCAGCTCACTGCAACCTCCACCTCCAGGGTTCAAGCAACTCTTCTCCCTCAGCCTCCAGAGTAGCTGGGACTACAGACAGGTACCGCCACGCCTGGCTAATATTTGTACCTTTAGTAGAGACGGGGTTTCACCATGTTGGCCAGGCTGGTCTCGAACTCCTGACCTCAAGTGATCCATCCACCTAGGCCTCCCAAAGTGCTAGGATGACAGGTGTGAGCCACTGTGCCTGGCCTCTGTTGGGGAAAATGATATCACACGTTTCCACTTACTTTGAAAGGAGATTGAGAGCCACGTCTACTCACGGTGGCTCCAGTCTTAGAATGCATGGCATAGGCCTAGCATTAAACTACTCATTGGATATTGGCCCAAGGGAGTCTGGCCCTGCCTGGGCTCTCCTTTTCCATGTTATCTCTTTCTTTTCTTTTTTCATCTCGTACCTGGCCCGGCCCACGTGTCCTCATGCTGCCTACCCACAGCCTGGGAGAATCTTCTCTCCTCTGGCCTGCCTCTACTCGGGCTGTGAATGGCCTTCGTGAATGGCTTTTGCAGTGGCTGATTCATTCCTAACTCACCTACAAAACTGTGAGCTCCAGAATGCTCCCACACAACACTGCAGCTTCATCTTCAGGTCCACCCACTGCACTCAAATTTTAGACCACACTGTTTCTGAATCGGCAGAAGTCTTGCTCCTGGATCAGTAAAGGTGATGTTCAATGGCACAGGTGAAGAAACCCAGGTGACTGTGGCATAAACCAAAGGTTTATTTTTTTTCCCTTTATTCTTCTCTCATGTAAAGACATCCTTAAGGAGGCAAGTCTGAGTCCGTATGGCAGCTTCATCAGGAGCCTTGCTATTTCTGCCGCACCATTTCAAAGTCACACTTGTCTTTCCAAAATGGTTTGCAAGATGGCTGCTGTAGCTCCAGCCATTACGTCTGTATTCCAGGCAGCAATAAAAACAGAGGGCAAGGGCCAAAGGGTATATGACCCAGCTGAATTATCTTCTTTAAAAAGCATTCCCGTAATTCAATCCAGTGACATCACTGGCCACCCCCGTCTGCAAGGAAGGCCAGCAACTGTGGTTTCCCAGCCACACGCATGGCTGAACTCAGCAATGTGGGACAGAGTTGTCTCACCCGAGAAGTAGGGGAACTACGTAGACAGCTGAGTCTCGGGCACAACCTCTTATTCTCCGAGGGAGCGGAAAGGGGGATTCCCACAAATCCAAGTCCCAGTTGCCTTTTCTGCAATAGCTGTTAATGGCATTGACTAAACGGTCTGTGTCACTGCATTTCATGGCTCTGCTGAGAAGAACACCCCACGGCCACCAGCTCCTTCGTGGTAGCTAATACCGGCCCGGTGTTAGAAGTGGCCGTGATACCTCCCGGGCAGATGGGCAACCACGTCTCAGACCCTGGCGTCCAGAATTGGCCGGGGCTGCCTGAGATGGTTGCGTGACACGGTGCCCGTGGGACGCTTCTCAAAATTAGTATTAGACTTTATTTGAGAACCGTTTTAGGTTTACAGAAAAATCGAGTGAGCCCGTCCAGAGTTCTCATCATTTACCGCCACCACCGCACACACAGAATTCCCGCGCCATGAAAGTCATTCATGAGTTAGACGTATTTGTTAGAATGAATAAACCAGTGTTGAGACTTTTCTTTAACGGCATCTCACTCTGTCACCCAGACTCGAGTGCCATGGTGCGATCTCGGCTCACTGCAATTTCCACCTCCCCGGTTCAAGCGATTCTCCTGCCGCAGCCTCTGGAGCAGCTGGGGTGACAGGCGCGCACCCCCACGCCTGGCTCATTTTTGTATTTTTAGTAGAGATGGAGTTTCACCATGTTGCCCGGGCTGAATCATTATTATTAACTGAAGCCTGTCGTTATTCGGATTTTCTTGACTTTTATCCTAATATCTTTTTTGGTTTTTGGTTCCAAATCCCATTCAGCATACCGTATTACATTGATCTGTCATGTCTCTGTGGGTGCGTCTTGGTTAAGAGGTGACATTTTCTCAGGCTTTTCTTGTTTCTAATGATCTTGATGTTTTGAGGAGTACTGATAATTTGTAGGCTGCTCCTGTACTGGAATTTGTCTGATGTTTCTTTTGTGATTAAACTGTGGTTGTGGATTTTTGGGGAGGAAGATCGCCGTTTTCATCACATCACATCAGGGGGACACGTTATGGACGTGATTGGTGACTGCCGATGCTGGCTTTGATCCCCTGGCTAACACAGCATCCATCAGTTTTCTCTGCAGTAAAGCTTCCTTCTGCCTTTCCACACGGTATTCTCAGCAAGAAAGTCACTTTGCACAGCCCACAGTTAAGGGGTGGAGAGCTGTGTCCCCTCCTGTAAATAAAGTGACTACATAATGTATGCCTGAGGTTTGCTTCTTCCTAAGAAGAAAGTTTGAAACAACCAAGAGTCTATGACCATTTCTTCTCCGTCTGCTAGACCTAAAATATGCCTTTGCATTTTCCTGAAACAAAAGACTTAGGAATGCACATTTGACTTTGCTCATGATTAAATATTAAGTCATGGTTTTTTTAAAAATCATGTGTTTTCTTTTCGGCTTTGAGAGTCATCGAGTTAAATAAACTTTGAACTGTCAAATCTGGTTCTCCTCCCTACAAGTGGCATGTCATAAATACAGCTTTCATCTTCCAGCTGCTGTGCTCATCTCGATGAAAAGAAGCTCTCTGACACCCATTTCTGTCACCAGAGCACACAGCTCACATTCTTATTAGCACTTGGATGCTGGGACCGGGAGCCATCAGAAGGCTCAGCTAAGAACAGTGGGGTGACGTGTGGGACTAGCAGTGACAGTCAGGGCTGCCCACCTCAGCTTGAACCTCTCCAGGCACACGGGGCTCCCTCCCTCCTGAAACCTCCATCTCAGCTTTGGGAGCGTGGCTCCGTTAGAAAGCAGGTTCTTCCGCCGGGCGCGGTGGCTCAAGCCTGTAATCCCAGCACTTTGGGAGGCCGAGGCGGGTGGATCACGAGGTCGAGAGATCGAGACCATCCTGGTCAACATGGTGAAACCCCGTCTCTACTAAAAATACAAAAAATCAGCTGGGCATGGTGGCGTGTGCCTGTAATCCCAGCTACTCAGGAGGCTGAGGCAGGAGAATTGCCTGAACCCAGGAGGCGGAGGTTGCGGTGAGCCGAGATCGCGCCATTGCACTCCAGCCTGGGTAACAAGAGTGAAACTCCGTCTCAAAAAAAAAAAGAAAGCAGGTTCTTCCATCGAGTCAAAGGCATCGCCCGGCTTCCATCCGCTTGGCCCTATTCCCATTCTTTAGGTGGTAAATAACAAATGAATATCATCGTTAACGTTCTTCTCCTCTGCACACACTCCTTCCCAACCACGGGTCACTGATCACTGAAGGCACTGAAGGTCATCTGCTCACGTCAGAGTCCCCCCAGCCCAGCACAACGGGTTCTTGGTTTCTACATTGGTGGGATTCGACTTCCAGGTTCATTAACGCCCCAGCTCTTCTCCTTTGAGTAGACTTCAAGGTGTCAAGACTACCACTGCCTCCTGGACCTTTGCTTTTCTTTTGTTCTTCTTTTTGAGGCAGAGTGATATGGTTTGGCTCTGTGTCCCCACCCAAATCTCATGTTGAATTGTTAATTCCTAATGTTGGAGGAAGAAGCTGGTGGGGTGATGGATCATGGGGGCGGATTTCCCCCCTGCTGTTCTCATGACAGTGAGTTCTCACGAGATCTGGTTGTTTAGAAGTGTGTGGCAGGCCGGGCACGGTGGCTCACACCTGTAATCCCAGCACTTTGGGAGCCCAAGGCAGGCAGATCATGAGGTCAGGAGATCGAGACCAGCCTGGCCAACATGGTGAAACCCCGTCTCTACTAAAATACAAAATGTTAGCCGCATCTGGTGGCGCGTGCCTGTAGTCCCAGCTACTCAGGAGGCTGAGGCAGGGGAATCGCCTGAACATGGGAGGTAGAGGTTTCAGAGCTGAGCCACTGCACTACAGCCCGGGTGACAAAGCAAGGCTCTGCCTAAGAAAAAAACTGTGTGGCTCCTCCCAGTTCACTCGCTCTCTCTCCTGCTCCAGCCACGGGAAGATGTGCCTGCTGCCCCTTCACCTTCTGCCATGATTGTAAGTTTCCCGAGGCCTCCCAGCCATGCTTCCTGTACAGCCTGTGGATCTGTGAGTCAATTAAACCTCTTTTCTTCATAAATTACTCAGTCGTAGGTGGCTCTTTATAGCAGTGTGAGAATGGATTAAACGCAGGGTCTTGCTTGTTGCCCAGGCTGGAGTGCAGTGGTGTGATCATAGGTCACTGTGGCCTTGAACTTCTGGGCTCAAGCAGTCTCTGGAGTAGCTGGGACTATGAGATGCAACACCATGCCCAGTTAATTTTTAAATTTTTTGTAGAGACAGGGTCTTGCTATGTTGCCCAGACTGGTCTTGAACCCCTGGCCTCAAGTGATCTTTTCCCCTCAGCCTCCCAAAGTGCTGGGATGACAGGCATGAGCCACCATGCCCAGTCCAGAACAAGAGATTTGATTGAGAAAGGCTGCGGTCTGAAACCCAAACCTGCCACATACACGCGATGTGACGCTGAGACTGGTTGTCAATCTCGCTGAGTTTCAGGGTCCCCATCTATACAGAGAAAATGGCAGCAACTGCCCATAAGATTGCTGGGAGGATTAAAAGAGAAGGTGCTTATGAGAAACTTTTCAGGCCGGACACAGTGGCTCACACCTGTAATCTCAGCACTTTGGGAGGCTGAGGCGGGTGGATCGTGAGGTCAGGAGATCAAGACCAGCCTGGCCAACACTGTGAAACCTGGTCTGTACTAAAAATACAAAAATTAGCCGAGCGTGGTGGCTGGCACCTGTAGTCCCAGCTACTTGGGAGGCTGAGGCAGGATAGTGGCTTGAACCCAGAAAGTGGGCATTGCAGTGAGCTGAGATCACGCCACTGTGCTCCAGCCTGGGCGACAGAGCGAGACTCCATTTCAAAAAAAAAAAAGAAAAGAAGGTGTTTATAAACAACTTTGCCTAGTGCCTGGCACATAGGAAGTACTCAAATCATGGAGGTGCTTATGGTTAATAGTGACAATTACCCTTTTCTGCCCTCGTCACTGGCACCATGCTTGAATGTACCCCAGCAGAAAATGCCCGCAGGCAACAGCATCCTGATCAAGGAAACGGGGACCCACAAGATAAATCCAGGGAAAGCAGTAAAAACAAAACAAACAGCCGTCCCAAACAAACCCAAAGCCTTCCCCGTGTTTGAGAGAAAAGCGCACCTTACCCCACTCTGGCCTCTGGCACTCAGCTTCCTCACCCCTCGGGGAAATTCTTTTAAAAAGCAGGTATCTTAAAGCAAAGCAAAACAGCACAAACCAGCAGTTCTTCCCACACCGACCAAAAGCCCCGGACGTGTCCCGCGTGGGGAGGGCGCGGCTTTCTTCCACGGAGCTGCCATCACTCATGGTCGTCTCACAGCAGTCACGAGCGAGGCACAGGTGCGGTGACACCCCTGGGTGTTGCCACCCGTGCTGGTGGAGCGTGGAAGGGCACGGAGGGGTGCCTGGATGGCTGCGTGCGGGTTCTTCGCGGCAGCGTGAGAACAAGAATACCCGGGCTGGGGCAGAGTGGCGTGATCATAGCCCACTGCAGCCTTGACCCCCTGGGCTCCCGCGATCCCCCTGCCTCCGTCTCTGGATCACCCGGCAGGGCCGATGGGCATCGGGGGTCTCTGCTTCTCGTTGGTCCTAGCCTCCTGCAGCTTTCCGTGGCTGTGTCACCACCGTGCCCTCGGGTGACTGCAGATTCGAACCTAATGCAAACTCTCCAGAAGGAAAAAGCTTCTTTCCAGGGCCCAGCGCCCAATTGTACCCCCTAAAAGAATTGCAAGGTTGGGCGTGGCAGCTCACGCCTGTCATCCAAGCACTCTGGGAGGCTGAGGCAGGAGAATTGCTTGAAGCCAGGAGTTCGAGGCCCCTCTGGACAGCGGTACGACCCCGTCTCTACAAAAAATTTAAAAATCAGGCACAGTGGTGTGTGCCTGCCGTCTCGGCTGCTCCGAAGGCTAAGGCGGGAGGGTTGCTTGATCCCGGCAGTTCAAGGCTGCAGTGAGCTACGATTGTGCCATTGCACTTAGCCTGGCCAACAGAGCAAGACCCTATCTCTGAAAACTAAAAATAAGATAAAATAATTATGGCAACGGCTCTGATAAGTACTTACAACCCCATTAATTGGGCAAGTTTGTGGTAGGTTGGGTCTGAGCTTTTGGGGGCAAAGGGAATTTGAATTATAAAACAGTGGCAATATCAGTGCTGTCTCACGGTGCACCTGAACCAGAACCTTCCTCTAGCTCCCACGTGGGCCCCAGAGAGAGGGCACTCTTCAAAGAAGTGGGTACAAATAGCAGAGAGGTGGGATCCATCCCAAGGGGGCCGCCGAGAAGACACTTAGGTAAATAGCTTTTTCTTGACACTTTCATTTTCGGAGCCTGAGTCATATGGGCACATGGACAGACGCACTTTTAACCTCAAGCATCACAGACTCTGAATTAAAGAGGTGGCAGCTTGCACTGAGGCAGAGAAATCGAGAGGTGTGGCCTCTGACGCTAGACATTTGGTTTGGTGCCTTGGGCTAGGATTGGCGATTTCATTCAGTGTGTATTTTCAAGGGCTAAATGTCTGGGGAATAATTGAAAAACGGAGCAGCCTGTACCTTCCGCTTTTTGTTATCTGCATGGTGGGATCACATGTGCTCTGCTTCACACTAACCCGTGGCCGTGCCGCCGGCCTCCGTACAAATGGCAATATCCAAAGCTGATGCTGTTGCCCGCTGCCTAGTGCACCTGTCCCACCAAAAACTTTACTTTTCCCGCCTTTCCACGTGGCACCGTGGAGGAGAGCCCAGACTCTCTGGACTGGAGGAGCAGATATAAAATTAGTTACCAATGAACCGTGTATTCAGTGAAAAAGTTAGTACAATTGATATTGATGAAGTTCACTAAGTATCCGTGTACCTCACTCTGACCATGCTTCCCAGTGTCCTAGCCAGCAAATCGTGAGACTCTGTTCTTGAGACAGCCTGGACATGTGCCCCTTCCGAATCCCAGCGTCGGAGGCGGAGCCTGGCTGGGATGTGCTCTGGTCCCGGCTGGGGATCCCTTCTGAACGGCTCGGGTCATGAGTGAGTTCTCTCTGTCTTCATTCCTGGGAGCGCTGGTTGTTTAAAAGAGCCTGGAGCCTCCTCCTCTCTCTCTCTCACAAGGTGATCTCTGCACACACCAGCTCCCCTTCCCCTTCCACCACGAAGGGGGCAGCCCCAGCCCCAACCAGAGGCAGATGCTGCCACCACACTTCTTCGCAGCAAGCAGAACCACGAGCAAATAAACCTCACTCCTTGATAAAACTACCCAGCTCAGGGATTCCATAGGAGCAGCTCGGGAGGCCGAAGGCAGTTCTCTTCCCCACAAGGTGAGACAGCGAGCGGAGCGGGAGTTAGAGACGCCCCCTCTGTGGGGAATTTTCTCCTTACAGATAAGAGCTGCTGCTGGTCTGCTGGTAACTAACACTTCCTTATCAAACTCCTCAACAAGATAAAAGGGTGTGCGCGTCATGGAAACTGACTCAAGCTGTGCTTCTCCAACTGGGGATTTGCAGGCGTCTAGAGAGCCTCTCATTTTTTTATTTTTTTATTTTTATTTTTTTTTGGGGCAGAGTCTTGTTCTGTTGCCAGGCTGGAGTGCAGTAGCGCGATCTCAGCTCACTGCAACCTCTGCCTCATGGGTTCAAGCGATTCTCCTGCCTCAGCCTCCTGAGTACCTGGGACTACAGGCACACGCCACCATGCCTAATTTTTGTATTTTTAGTAGAGACGGGGTTTCACCATGTTGACCAGAATGGTCTCCATCTCTTGACCTTGTGATCCACCCGCCTCGGCCTCCCAAAGTGCTGGGATTACAGGCTTGAGCCACTGTGCCCGGCCAAGCCTCTGACTTTTGCATGTACAAGATGTTTGTAAGATTTTCAAAGTGCATTTGTCTTTATTTTGGTGATTATCAGAAATTAGGTCAGGCACGGTAGCTCACCCCTGTAATCCCAGCACTTTGGGAGGCCGAGGCAGGCCATTCACTTTAGGTCAGGAGTTCAAGACCAGCCTGGCCAATATGGTGGTGAAACCCCATCTCTACTAAAAATATAAAAATAAGCCAGGCGTGGTGGTGCACGCCTGTAGCCCCAGCTACTCAGGAGGCTGAGGCAGGAGAATTGTTTGACCCCAGGAGGCAGAGGTTACAGTGAGCCGAGATCACACCACTGTACTCCAGCCTGGATGACAGAGTGAGACCCCTTATCAAAAGAAAAAAATTAATGTGAACATCTTCTACGTTACCTGGCTGGCCCTGGTGAGTACTGAACGTGGCTTTAGGACATTGGTGTGCCCACGGCCCTGGGGCTAAGTTGTTCTATGGGAACTGTCATCAAGGGAAGAAGAGAGTGGTGACTTTTTTTTTTTTTTTTGAGGCAGAGTTTCACCCTTGTTGCCCAGACTCGAATGCAGAGGTGGGGCAGTCTCGGCTCACTGTTACCTCTGCCTCAGCCTCCCAAGTAGCTGTGATTATAGGTACCCGCCACCACGCCCAGGTGACTTTTGTATTTTTAGTAGAAACAGGGTTTCCCCATGTTGGCCAGGCTGGTCTTGAACACCTGACCTCAGGTAATCCACTTGCCTCGGCCTCCCAAAGTGCTGGGGTTACAGGCGTGAGCCACTGCACCCAGCCAGGGGTGGAGATTTTAATAGAAATGTATTATTCACTCCAGAAAGCTGCTAGAATATGGACTCCCGAGAGCAGGATGTCCATCCTCTTGGCTTTCTAGTTTATCCTCAGCCACTCTCTCGGGAGAAAGTAGGTGCTCGATGAATATGGGGTGAATGAACGAGTGATGAGTAAATGATTTCAAAATACTCCAGAGGAGCACAGGAAACTAGAGGGAGAATCGGGTGATCACGAAGGACAGAAATGGCTGCTGGCTCTGCTGGCGCCATGTTCACATCTGAAGTAGCAGCGATTCCGTTTCAGCGAGCCACAGAGCCACCAGGCGAAATGAATGCAGTTGACTGAAATTTTAGCTGCAGTGTTGATTTGTTCATATCGCCCTCTAAATTTATGCTTATTGTGTAGTTGCAATAGACCTATGAGTAGAAGCCATTTTATGTTCACGTATTTGAGAAACATGATAGCAAAAAATAAATTAGGTCAGCGCTGAGGGCCCGTGAGAGTTCTTCCTTCTTTTCTCTAGAAGGATGCCACCTATTACTCTGCTTGAGAAATACTGCCAGGCTGGGTGACAGAGTGAGATCTCATCTCTACAAAAGAAAGAAAAATGTAGCCGGGCGTCGTGGTATTGCAGTGGGGTCACTGTCCGGGGTAAATACCCAGGGTTCATTGTCTCACCCCAAGAAACTTAAGAACACTGATACACAGGAGGAGTGAGTTTAGGAGTGGAGAGTTAATAAGCAGAAAAAAGAGAAGGAAGATTGGGCGTGGTGGCTCATGCCTGGAATCCCAGGACTTTCAGAGACTAAGGTGGGTGGATTATGAGGTCAGGACGTAGCAGGAAATTGTTTCTCAAAATTCAGCCAGGTGGCCGGGTGTAGTGACTTATGCCTGTAGTCCCAGCAGTTTGGGAGGCCAAGGCGGGTGGATCATGAGGTCAGGAGTTCAAGACCAGCCTGACTGACATGGTGTAACCCCGTCTCTACTAAAAATACAAAAAAGTCAGCCAGGTGTGGTGGTGGGCGCCTGTAATCCCAGCTACTCAGGAGGCTGAGATAGGAGAATTGCTTGAACCTGGGAGGCGGAGGTTGCAGTGAGCTGGGGTCGCTCCACTGCACTCTAGCCTGAGTGACAGAACAAGACTTTGTCTCAAAAAGCAAAAGAAAGAGAAAGGCAAACAGGTCTCTCTCCCTTGCGAGAGAGAGAGGGGGGTTCCCGAAAAAGAAAATCCAGCCCTGGGACTCCATCAGAGTTTAAAGGTAGGCTTGAAAAGACGGTGTCTGATTTTCATAAGGCCCACAGATTGGCTCAGCCAGGGGTGACGTTTACATGGGGCATGGGGAGGCTGGTCACCCCGTCCTAATCTTATGATGCAAATGGGGTATTTGCCTGGCTGGCACAGGATCGCCCTCTCCTTACTGGTCCACGTGATCTGGCAAAGAGAAGGGAAGATGCAGCCTCCATGTTGGACGTGCCCAGGCCCGGGCAGCCTTTTCGCGTTGGCACAGCGGCCGCATTTCCTGTGCAGGCTTCCAGCTCGCTCGTCTCTGTCTGCAGCTTAACTTTTAGGCTGCTCTTTTGGGGACTGCTTTTCATTAAAAGGAAAACCTTACCGAGGACTTGGTTGCCCTCACTATCTGCTACGTAATTTCTTCTTAACTCGTGCGTCAGGGTGTGCACCTGTAGCCTGAGCTACTTGGGAGGCTGAGGGCCGGAGGCTGTGGGCTCCACACCCTGAGGACCTGTCCCGAAGCCCTGTCTGCAGCTGTCCCTTAACCAACGCCACACAGGGTGTCTGAAGATCTGCAGCTCTTTCCAGCGTCACCCTGGGGCTCTGATGGTTAAGATTCACCCCACTCGCAACGAAACAGCACGGTTTTCCAGACATGCCCTCATGGACTCTGATTCCCATAGAACCCCAAAGAAAAACGGCAGATGATATGTGCAGATACTGTGGGAAAAGTTTCTTTTTAAAGTTTCCTTTTCTTGTGAAATCTTAAGTGTGCTAATAACTCTTTGTTAGGGCCTGTCCTATGTAGCTGTGAGACAGGCCAGGCTTACAGGCACGCAGGGCATTCGATGTCCTTGTACTTTAACCAGTTGTCTGTGCCGGACGTGCTCACAGGCATGGCCCAGCTCTCCATGGCTTTTACCTGTTTAGAAAAGTTTTAAGTGGTCAGCCAATTTGACAACTTAAACTAAAACTTAGGTTTTAGTTTAGATTGTGAGGTCTGGCTCCAGCCAACGGAGATCAGACACAGCAGGAAGGACGACCCCAAATGTGTAAGGGATAAAATTGTGTGTTCATTGTACTCTGGTGGCAAGATGGCTAGCGAGGATACCCTTCCTGCAGTCCAGGAAGCAAAAATTGTGTTGTTGAAAGATCCTGTGGGGACTCTGGGCCCGTTCCCTCCCTGCTGGTATCCGAGACAGAAGGCCTAGGGTTGTGTCAGATTTCACTTTTCTGATAACATCCAAGAGGCAGATCCTTCCACCACCAGCTCCAGGGGCTTAAGAGCTGGGATTCGCTTGATGGCGGCAGCGAGGGGCTGGATCAGGCCAGGTCCTGGGGTGAGTCTCCCCTTTTTTACGGCTTTCTGTGCCCACCTGACACTCCTAACCTGGGACACACAGGGTTAGTAAGGGAAAGTCAGGTGACCAGCTCCGTCCCGCTTTGAGGGGGATAAGCTGCGTGTGAGGGTAGGCTGGCATTGCCTCGGTCAGCCCCGGTGTGTGCGGGCCTTCCGCCTTTACTACAAGAAAACCTAGACCTGGTGCACTGACTCACACCTGTGATCCCTGCACTTTGCAGGGCTGACGTGGGAGGATCACTTGAGGCCAGGAATTCAAGACCAGCATGGGCAACGTAGCAGGAAATTGTTTCTCAAAATTCAGCCAGGTGGCCGGGTGTAGTGACTTATGCCTGTAGTCCCAGCAGTTTGGGAGGCCAAGGCGGGTGGATCATGAGGTCAGGAGTTCAAGACCAGCCTGACTGACATGGTGAAACCCCGTCTCTACTAAAAATACAAAAAAGTCAGCCAGGTGTGGTGGTGGGCGCCTGTAATCCCAGCTACTCAGGAGGCTGAGATAGGAGAATTGCTTGAACCTGGGAGGCGGAGGTTGCAGTGAGCTGGGATCGCTCCACTGCACTCTAGCCTGAGTGACAGAACAAGACTTTGTCTCAAAAAGCAAAAGAAAGAGAAAGGCAAACAGGTCTCTCTCCCTTGCGAGAGAGAGAGGGGGGTTCCCGAAAAAGAAAATCCAGCCCTGGGACTCCATCAGAGTTTAAAGGTAGGCTTGAAAAGACGGTGTCTGATTTTCATAAGGCCCACAGATTGGCTCAGCCAGGGGTGACGTTTACACGGGGCATGGGGAGGCTGGTCACCCCGTCCTAATCTTATGATGCAAATGGGGTATTTGCCTGGCTGGCACAGGATCGCCCTCTCCTTACTGGTCCACGTGATCTGGCAAAGAGAAGGGAAGATGCAGCCTCCATGTTGGACGTGCCCAGGCCCGGGCAGCCTTTTCGCGTTGGCACAGCGGCTGCATTCCCCGTGCAGGCTTCCAGTTCGCTCGTCTCTGTCTGCAGCTTAACTTTTAGGCTGCTCTTTTGGGGACTGCTTTTCATTAAACGGAAAACCTTACCGAGGCCTTGGTTGCCCTCACTATCTGCTACGTAATTTCTTCTTAACTCGTGCGTCAGGGTGTGCACCTGTAGCCTGAGCCGAGGCTGAGGACGGGCGTTTGAGCCCCGGGGTTCTTGTGCGTCTCTGCACTTCGGTCTAGTGACAGAACAGGACGCTGACTTGAAAAACAGAAAAGGGAGGAAAAAAGACACACGGGATTAAAATCGTCCTCAGTGTGTGCCCCGTGGTGCAGGAGCGGGCGCAGGGCTTCCCGCCAGGAACGCTCGCCTTTTCTCCAGGTGGCAGAGATGAATTCCGTCCACGGCGCACGGACTAGAGATTGCTCCCCTCACAGTCACGGCAGCTGTGTTCAAGCTTAAAGGGGCCCCCTGACTTCGAGGCATCCTGGAGCTTCAATTTTTATTTATTTTTTATTTTTAGAGATGGGGTCTCATTCTGATGCCCAGGCTGGAGTGTGGTGTTGGGATCACAGCTCACCGCAACTGGGGTCGTTTTTAAATTTTGGTTTTGTAGAGACAAGGCCTCAGTATTTGGTTTTCTGTTGTTTTTTTGAGACAGAGTCTTGCTCCGTCTCCCACTGTCTCCCAGGCTGGCGTGCACTGGCACAATCTCAGCTCCCAGCAACACTCCGCCTCCCAGGTCCAAGCAATTCTCCTGCATCAGCCTCCAAGTAGCCGGGATTACAGGTGCGCACCACCATGCCCAGCTGATTTTTTATATTTTTAGTAGAGATGGTTTTGCCATGTTGTCCAGACTGGGCTCGAACTCCTGACGTCAGGTGATCCAGCCTCCTTGGCCTCCCAAGGAGCTGGGATGATAGGCGTGACCACCACACCCAGCCAGAGGTCTCACTACTTTGGCCAGTCTGGCCTCGGACTCGCGGCCTCAAGCATCCCCCGCTTGTCCTCCGGCAGCCCTGGAATTACAGGTGCGAGTGCTCTGCCGTTTAAATCTCATCAGGTGACAGAAAGTTGAGTCTTGTCTTCAGCCTCCAGAGGGCTGGACAGTGGGAAGACATTCTGGCGACGGTGACAGGGCTTGGCTCCCTGTCGGAAAGCGGTTTTCTGCCTTAGAACGCCGCGTCTCCAGAGTTTATGCAGCAGATACTGAGTGATTGATCACCTGGACAGGTGGGCGGGCATCCACTAGGCAGCGGGTGAGATGTGATTGTGTTCTAGGAGGAATATGAGCCCATCAACTGTTTATTAGGGATGATAATAATCTCTGGTGAAGCCAGACACTATCCTGTCGTCTGGAACCATCCACAGCCTCACTGATCCCTCTTCGGCCCTCCTCGTTTTTGGGCAATCAGTATCGGGAGGCGGTATCAGTACCCAGCAGAGGAAGTCAAGCTGGAAGCCACATGTGTGAGGCCCATCCATTGGCTGGTGCCTCTTTGGGGGAAAGAACACTGAGATCTCCTAATATGCCTCGAGCCGTTCATGCCAATAGGCACAGACCCTGTGTCATAACTGCTTGGGCTACAGGGTGGAAGCCCAATATATTGCATCTGTTTTCTTCTTCCAAATCAGAGAGTCCAAGGGCAAAAACCATGGTATTTCTCTCTTGATCCCAGTGCCTTGCACTTAGTGCATTTCAACTCAACTCAATCTCCCTGCTTCTTCTCCCTCCCTCCTCTCTCTCTCTCTCTCTCTCTCTCTCTCTCTCTTCCTTTTCCAAGAAATTGTAAAGGCCAGGCACAATGGGTCACACCTGGAATCCTAGCATTTGGGGCGGCCAAGCCGGGCAGATCAGTTGAGGTCAGGAGTTCGAGACCAGCCTGGCCAACATGGTCAATCCCCATCTCTGATAAAAATATAAAAATTAGCCAGGTGTCTTGGCAGGTGCCTGTAATTTCAGCTACTCAGGAGACTGAGACAGGAGAATTGCTTGAACATGGGAGACAGAGGTTGCAGTGAGTCAAGAGGGTATCACTGTACTCCAGCCTCGACAACAGAGCGAGCGAGCGAGAGAGAGAGAGAGAGAGACAGACAGACAGACAGAGACAGAGAGAGAGAGAAGAAAGGAAGGGAGGGAGAGAAAGAAAAGAAAAAAATCATAAGGACCAAACCACAGAGGCGTCCAAATATACTTGCTGAGCAGAACTGAAATGCAGCTCTGCTGTGTGGGGCTGAGCAGTGATCCCCAACCTTGGGTCTAGGGAGGCTTATCTGAGAAGTGAGAAAACAGGGAAACCGAGACACTCAGAGATCCAGGACTGTGGGACTTTAGGAACGGACGATCTGCCAGTCGTGGGAGCTCAGACAAAACATGAGGCAGACACCCTGAGAGCAGCAGGGCCCAGGCTCCAGCCACTGGGCTTGTTGAAGCCTGGGAAGGCTTCACGAACCACCCGGTTCCCTACACAGACTCCCAGCCCCTTGCAAGCCTTTTCCCTGGCTGGCTGTGACCCCGGCCTTCCCGAAAAAGCCTTGGCAAAGAGGAGGGAGGAGAAACAGGACGTCTGTCAGGTATAACTCACTTGTTGCAGCCCTGTGGGAGTGGCCGGCTCTGCCCAGGGGCCTCACTTTATGAAACTGCATTGTTTTTCAAGGATGATTTAAAGAAATATCAGATGAAAAAGAAATGGCCTCAGAAACCCACATAAGAAGGCTTGGAGTGGCTCATAAGGGCGACATCTGGCCCCCAGTGCGCTGGCTCTGTCCTTTCCAATTCTCCTCTACCCCCCAGCAGCTGTCTAACCAGAAAGAAGGCATGTGAGATACCTGAAGCCACAGAGACTCAAAGGCATGGCTTTGACGCCTTGAGCATTGATCAGGACGACCGTCTGCAACTTTTTTTTTTTTTTTTTTTTTTTTTTTTTTTTTTTTTTTGCCATACACATTGCCTGGCAAAAAACTAGAGGAAAGAGAAAGAAATGGCCACAGATGGGAGAGGGCAGGAGCTCTGGCGTGAGGGGAGGGCTGGGCGGGGCGGGAGGGAAGCACAGTCAGAGCCTGGCATCCTGTCCTTCCTTCATTCTCCGGGGGCAGGCGGGACCCGGACGGGAGCTCAGATCAGGAAGGGGATCTGTCATTTCTCAAACTGTAGATGATGCCAAAGGCTGACACAGCAAAGGAGGGTGAGGCTTCCCTGGTGCTCAAGGCTTGGAGTTTGCTGCCCTGGCCATCCCTGTGCAGGGATACGGGGTCTCCAGAACTTATTTTTTTCTTCGATTTTGTTTTTGAGACAGAGTGTCACTCTGTTGCCCAGACTGCAATGCAGTGGCATGATCTCGGCTCACTGCAACCTCTGCCTCTGGGGCTCAAGAGATTCTCCTGCCTCAGTCTTCTGAGTAGCTGGGATTACAGGCTCGTGCTACCACACCCAGTGAATTTTTGTATGTTTTACTAGATACGAGGTTTTTACGTCGTCCAAGCTGTTGTCGGACTCCTGGAGGTCTCCAGAACTTTTATTTATTTTTTCGAGATAAAGTATTGCTCATCGCCCAGGCTGGAGTACAGTGGTGTGATATCAGCTCACTGCAACCTCCGCCTCCTGGGCCCCAGCGATCCTCCTGCCTCAGCCTCCCAAGTAACTGAGATTACAGGCACACCCTACCATCCTCAGCTGATTTTTGTATTTTTAGTAGAGATGGGGCTTCACCATGTTGGTCAGGCTGCTCTCAAACTCCTGAGGGTCTCCAGAACTTTGATTTTATTTATTTATTTACCTATTTTTGAGACGGAGTCTTGCTCCATCACCCAGGCTGGAGTGCAGTGGCGCCATCTCATCTCACCGCAACCTCCGCCTCCTGGGCTCAGAGCAGTTCTCCTGCCTCAGCCTCCCGAGTAGCTGGGATTACAGGCTCACGCTACCATGTCTGGCTAATTTTTGTATTTTAGTAGAGACAGGGTTTTACCATGCTGACCAGGCTGGTCTTGAACTCCTGACCTCAAGTGATCCGCCCTCCTCAGCCTCCCAAAGTGCTGGGATTACAGGTGTGAGCCACCGCGCCCAGCCATCCAGAAATCCTCTCGAAGGATTTAGGACCAGCTCTTTCCTCCCCACCAGGGTCATGCCTCCTTTTTTTCTTCCTCTGTCTCTCCTGCTTCATCAACTCCTCTTCCCTGCCTTGGCCCCTTGCCACTCCCAGTGCCATCAGGCCTAAGGGGATCCCCTGTGGTCAAGAGGGAGTTGTCCTGTGATGCTGACCTCATGCTCTGAGCAGTCTCCCCAGGCATCCCGGTTCCATGGGGGGAAGCTGCTGGCAGATGCCGCTGACCTGAATAGTCCACCTGGGCCGTAGGATCTTGTAACTGAGGTTCAGAGCTCAGAGCTCACATGCTGGTGTCAGAGAATCTCCCAGGGGTTAGAGCCAGCAGCCTCCATGCCGCGTTAGCAAGCTGGGACATCTTGTCCTGCCACACTGTGGCCCTAAAAATGAGGGGGTGCCAGATGCAGTAGCTTATGCCTGTAACTTCAGCACTTTGGGAGGCCAAGGTGGGCAGATCACTTGAGGTCAGGAGTTCCAGACCAGCCTGGCCAACATGGTGAAAACCTTTCTCTACTAAAAATACAAAAATCGGCTGGGTGTTTTGGCTCGTCCCTATAATCCCAGATGCTGGAGATGCTGAGGTAGGAGACTCGCTTGAACCCAGGAGGTGGAGGTTGCAGTGAGCTGAGATTGCACCACTGCCCTCCAGCCTTGGTGACAGAGCGAGACTCTGTCGCAAAAAAAAAGAGGGGTACTCATCTCTCTCAAGTTGCAAGATGCTTGCTGATGTCTTTACCTTAGGGTGCAGCCTTGTGACTACAAATGAGCCCCAAGTGCGATGAGCATGAGCTCTGACTTGCTGACTCCGTCCTGTGGGACTGGAGGCTGTGGGCTCCACACCCTGATGATCTGTCCCAAATCCCTGTCTCCGGCTCTCCTTTAACCAACCCCACACAGGGGGTCTCTGAAGATCTCCAGCTCTTTCCACCATCACCCTGAGGCTCCAGTGGTTAACATTTACCACCCACCCCATGACCAAACAGCATGATTTTCCAGCCATGCCCTCATGGACTCTGATTCCCATAGAACCTCAAAGAAAAATGGCAGTTCTATGTGCACAGGTACTGTGGGAAGTAGAAAAGCTTTTTTATTTTTTATTTTTTTTATTGCATTTTAGGTTTTGGGGCACATGTGAAGAACATGCAAGATTGTTGCATAGGTACACACATGGCAGTGTGATTTGCTGCCCTCCCATCACCTATATCTGGCATTTCTCCCCATGCTCTCTCTCCCCAACTCCCCACCCCCCGCTGTCCCTCCCCTATTTCCCCCTGACAGACCCCAGTGTGTGATGCTCCCCTCCCTGTGTCCATGTGTTCTCAATGTTCAACACCCGCCTATGAGTGAGTATATGTGGTGTTTGATTTTCTGTTCTTGCGTCCGTTTGCTGAGAATGATGGTTTCCAGGTTCATCCATGTCCCTCCAAAGGACAGAAACTCATCGTTTTTGATGGCTGCATAGTATTCCATGGTGTATATGTGCCACATTTTCCCTGTCTAGTCTATCATCGTTGGGCATTTGGGTTGGTTCCAGGTCTTTGCTATTGTAAACAGTGCTGCAATGAACATTCGTGTGCATGTGTGCTTATAGTAGAATGATTTATAATCCTTTGGATATATACCCAGTAATGGGATTGTTGGGTCAAATGGAATTTCTATTTCTAGGTCCTTGAGGAATCGCCACACTGTCTTCCACAATGGTTGAACTAATTTACACTCCCACCAACAGTGTAAAAGTGTTCCTATTTCTTCACATCCTCTCCAGCATCTTTCCTGACTTTTTAATGACTGCCTTTCTAATTGGTGTGAGATGGTATCTCAATGTGGTTTTGATTTGCATTTCTCTGATGACCAGTGATGATGAGCATTTTTTCATATGTTTGTTGGCCTCCTGTATGTCTTCTTTTGTAAGATGTCTGTTCATATCCTTTGCCCACTTTTGAATGAGCTTGTTTGTTTTTTTCTTGTAAATCTGTTTTAATTCTTTGTAGATTCTGGATATCAGCCCTTTGTCAGATGGGTAGATTGCAAAAATTTTTTTCCATTCTGTTGGTTGCCGATTTACTCTAATGACTGTTTCTTTTGCTGTGCAGAAGCTGTGGAGTTTGATTAGGTGCCATTTGTCTATTTTGGCTTTTGTTGCCAATGCTTTTGGTGTTTTGGTCATGAATTTCTTGCCTATGCCTGTGTCCTGAATGGTTTTGCCTAGATTTTCTTCTCGGGTTTTTATGGTGTTAGGTCTTATGTTTAAGTCTTTAATCCATCTGGAGTTAATTTTAGTGTAAGGTGTCAGGAAGGGGTCCAGTTTCTGCTTTCTGCACATGGCTAGCCAGTTTTCCCAACACCATTTATTAAACAGGGAATCCTTTCCCCATTGCTTGTTTTTGTCAGGTTTGTCAAAGATCAGATGGTTGCAGATGTGTGGTGTTGCCTCTGAGGCCTCTGTTCTGTTCCGTTGGTCTATATCTGTGTTTTGGTATCAGTACCATGCTGTTTTCATGACTGTAGCCTTGTAGTATAGTTTGAAGTCCGGTAGTGTGATGCCTCCCGCTTTGTTCTTTTTGCTTAGAATTGACTTGGCTATGCGGGCTCTCTTTTGGTTCCATATGAAGTTTAAGGTGTTTTTTCCAGTTCTGTGAAGAAGGTCATTGGTAGCTTGATGGGAATAGCGTTGAATCTGTAAATTCCTTTGGGCAGTATGGCCATTTTCACCATGTTGATTCTTCCTAACCATGAACATGGAATGTTTCTCCATCTGTTTGTGTCCTCTCTTATTTCGTTGAGCAATGGCTTGTAGTTCTCCTTGAAGAGGTCCTTTATGTTCCTTGTTAGTTGTATTCCTAGGTATTTTATTCTCTTTGTAGCAATTGTGAATGGCAGTTCGTTCTTGATTTGGCTCTCTTGAAGTCAGTTATTGGTGTAATAGGAATGTTTGTGATTTTTGCACATTGATTTTGTATCCTGAGACTTTGCTGAAGTTGCTTATCAGTTTCAGGAGATTTTGCACTTAGACAATGGGGTCTTCTAAATATACAATGATGTCTTCTGCAAATAAGACAATTTGATTTCCTCCTTTCCTATTTGAATACCCTTTATTTCTTTTTCTTGCCTGATTGCTCTGGCTAGAACTTCCAGTACTATATTGAATAGGAGTGGTGTGAGAGGGCATCCTTGTCTAGTGCCAGATTTCAAAGGGAATGCTTCCAGTTTTTGCCCATTCAGTGTGATACTGGCTGTTCGTTTGTCGTAAATAGCTTTTATTAATTTCAGATATGTTCCATCAGTACCTAGTTTATTGAGGGTTTTTAGAATAAAGGGCTGGTGAATTTTGTCTAAGGCCTTCTCTACATCAATTGAGATAATCATGTGGTTTTTGTCTTTGGTTCTGTTTATCTGGTGAATTACGTTTATAGACTTGTGTATGTTGAACCAGCCTTGCATCCCTGGGATGAATCCTACTTGATCATGGTGGATCAGCTTTTTGATGTGCTGTTGCAATCGGCTTGCCAGTATTTTCTTGAAGATTTTTGCGTCTATGTTCATCATGGATATTGGCCTTAAGTTTTCTTTTCTTTCTGAGTCTCTGCCGAGTTTTGTTATCAGGACGATGTTGGTCTCATAAAATGATTTGGGAAGAATTCCCTCTATTTGGATTGTTTGGAATAGTTTCAGGATTGGTACCAGCTCCTCTTTGTATGTCTGGTAGAATTTGACTATGAACCCATGTGGACCTGGGCTTTTTTTGGGTGGTAGACTATTAATTTTTGCCTCAACTTCTGCCCTTGTTATTGGTCTATTCAGTGTTTTGACTTCTTCTGGGTTTAGGCTTGGGAGGATGCAAGTGTCCAGGAATTTATCCAGTTCTTCCAGATTTACTAGTTTATGTGCATAGAGTTGTTTGTAATAATCTCTGATGATGGTTTGAATTTCTGTGGAATCTGTGGCGATATCCCTTTTATCGTTTTTTATTGCATCTATTTGATTCTTCTCTCTTTTCTTTTTTATTATTCTGGCTGGTCGTCTATTTTGTTGATCGTTTCAAAAAACCAGCTCCTGGATTTATTGATGTTTTGAAGGGTTCTTTGTGTCTCTTTCAGTTCTGCTCTGATCTTAGTTATTTCTTGTCTTCTGCTAGGTTTTGAGTTTTTTTGATCTTGCTCCTCTAGCCCTTTTAATTTTGATGATATGGTGTCAATTTTAGATCTTTCCTTGCTTCTCATGTGGGCACTTATTGCTGTATATTTTCCTCTAGACACTGCTTTAAATGTGTCCGAGTGATTCTGGACCGTTCTGTCTTTGTTCTCGTTGGTTTTGAAGAACATCTTTATTTCTGCCTTCCTTTCATTGTTTATCCAGTCAGCATTTAAGAGCCAGTTGTTCAGTTTCCATGAAGCTGTGTGGTTCTGAGTTAGTTTCTGAATGCTGAGTTCTAACTTGATCACATTGTGGTCTGAGAGACTGTTATTATTTCTGTTCTTTTGCATTTGCTGAGGAGTGATTTACTTCCAATTATGTGGTCAATTTTAGAGTAGGTGTGATATGGTGTTGAGAAGAATGTTTATTCTGTGGATTTGGGGGTGGAGAGTTCTGTAAATATCTATTAGGTTTGCTTGGTGTAGGCTTCAGTTCAAATCCCGGATATCCTTGTTAATTTTCTGTCTCGTTGATATGTCTAATATTCACAATGGGGTGTTAAAGTCTCCCACTATTATGTGGGAGTCTAAGTCTCTTTGTAAGTCATTAAGACCTTGCTTTATGTATCTGGCTGCTCCTGTATTGGGTGTGTATATATTTAGGATCGTTAGCTCTTCTTGTTGCATTGATCCTTTTACCATTATGTAATGTCCTTCTTTGTCTCTTTTGATCTTTGCTGGTTTAAAGTCTATTTTATCAGAGATGAGAATTGCAACTCCCGCTTTTTTTTTTGCTCTCCATTTGCTTGGTAAATCTTCCTCCATCCCTTTATTTTGAGCCTTTATGTATCTTTGCATGTGAGATGTGTTTCCTGGATACAGCACACCGATGGATTTTGGCTTTTTATCCAATTTGCCAGTCTGTGTCTTTTGATTGGGGCATTTAGCCCATTTAGATTTAGAGTTAATATTGTTATGTGTGAATTTGATCCTGCCATTTTGATGCTAGCTGGCTCTTTTGCCCGTTAGTTGATGCAGTTTCTTTATTGTGTTGATGCGCTTTACCATTTGGTATGTTTTTGGAGTGGCTGGTACTGGCTGTTCCTTTCTATATTTAGTGCTTCTTTCAGGAGCTCTTGTAAAGCAGGTCTGGTGGTGATGAAATCTCTGAGTGCTTGCTTGTTCATAAAGGATTTTATTTCTCCTTCAGACTTTAACCAAGATACCTGTGCTGGATGTGCTCACAGGCATGTCCCTGCTCTCTGTTGCTTTAACCTATTTAGAAAAGTTTTAAGTTATTAGCCAATTGGCTTTTAGTTTAGATTGTGAGGTCTGGCTCCAGCCAACGGAGATCATTCACAGCAGGAAGGACGACCCCAAATGTGTAAGGGATAAAATTGTGTGTTCATTGTACTCTGGTGGCAAGATGGCTAGCGAGGATACCCTTCCTGCAGTCCAGGAAGTAAAAATTGTGTTGTTGAAAGATCCTGTGGGGACTCTGGGCCCGTTCCCTCCCTGCTGGTATCCGAGACAGAAGGCCTAGGGTTGTGTCAGATTTCACTTTTCTGATAACATCCAAGAGGCAGATCCTTCCACCACCAGCTCCAGGGGCTTAAGAGCTGGGATTCGCTGGATGGCGGCAGCGAGGGGCTGGATCAGGCCAGGTCCTGGGGTGAGTCTCCCCTTTTTTACGGCTTTCTGTGCCCACCTGACGCTCCTAACCTGGGACACACAGGGTTAGTAAGGGAAAGTCAGGTGACCAGCTCCGTCCTGCTTTGAGGGGGAAAAGCTGCGTGTGAGGGTAGGCTGGCATTGCCTCGGTCAGCCCCGGTGTGTGCGGGCCTTCCGCCTTTACTACAAGAAAACCTAGACCTGGTGCACTGACTCACTTTACTGTGATCGCTGCACTTTGCAGGGCTGACGTGGGAGGATCACTTGAGGCCAGGAATTCAAGACCAGCTTGGGCAACGTAACAGGAAATTGTTTCTCAAAATTCAGCCAGGTGGCCGGGTGTAGTGACTTATGCCTGTAGTCCCAGCAGTTTGGGAGGCCAACGCGGGTGGATCATGAGGTCAGGAGTTCAAGACCAGCCTGACTAACATGGTGAAACCCCGTCTCTACTAAAAAAAAAAAAAAAAAAAAATTAGCCAGGTGTGGAGGCATGCACCTGTAATCCCAACTACTCAGGAGGCTGAGGCAGGAGAATTGCTTGAAACCAGGAGGCGGAGGTTGCAGTGAGCTGGGATTGTGCCACTGCACTCCAGCCTGGGCAACAGAGCGAGAGTCCATCTCAAAAAAAAGGAAAAAAAAAATCATCCAGTGATAGTGGCCTGTGCCTGTGGTTACAGCTACTCAGAAGGCTGAGTGGAAAGGATTGCTTGAAGTCAGGAGTTCGAAATAAATCTGGGCAACATAGCAAGACCCCTCTCTACAATTTTTTAAAATTAGCTGTAGTGTCTCACACCTGAAATCCCAGCACTTTTAGAGGCCAAGGTGGGAAGATAGCTTGAGGCCAGGAGTTCAGGCCCAGTCTGGGCAGCACAGTGAGAACCCATCTTTAAAAATTTTTTTTAAAAAAATCTTTTAACAAAATTTATAAAAGAATATATATTTTTTTGTTTTTGTTTAAGACAGTCTCACTCTGTCACCATGCTGGAGTGCAGTGGTGTGATTTTGGCTCACTGAAACCTCCACTTCCCCGGTTCAAGTGATTCTCTTGCCTCAGCCTCCTGAGTAGCTGGAACTACAGGTGCCTGCCACCACACCTGGCTAATTTTTTTTTTTTTTTTGTAGAGATGAAGTTTTACTGTGTTGGCCAGGCTGGTCTCGAACTCCTGACCTCGTCATCCACCCTCCTTGGTCTCCCAAAGTGCTGGGGTTACAGGCATGAGCCAGCACGCCTGGCCAAGAATCTTTTTAAAAAAATTAAAAAGACATGTTGTGTACCTGCAACCTCAGTTAGGAGGCTGAGGTGGGAGGATCATTTATGCCCAGGAGTTCGAGGCTGCAGTGGTCATGACTCCAGCCTGGGTGACAGCCAGACCCCGTCTCATAAGTAACACCAACCCCTCAGTGCCAAAGGCGGCCTCCGCCCTGTCTCCATCACACCCCTTCCAACTTCCAGTTCTGGGGAAATCAAGACACAAAGGAGTCTGCTCTGGGAAGTGCTAACATGTATTTATTTCACAAGGTGGGAGATGGGGTGAGGAGATGATCACCAGTAAGATGTCACCAAATGAGACTCTCTGAATCCCACACAGGGCAAGGGGGACGCTATGGGGTTCAGCTCTGGGCAGTGCTTGACCAGGGACAGCGCAGGGGAGAGAGATGGGGACTGGGAGATGGGGCCACCTTCCGCGGGGGGCCCCACAGGGCAGGCTGGGCCACATGCTTCCGGCCAGTGACATGGGCCAAACCCACACCCCCTCGTCCTTCTCACCCACCTCATCCCTATCGAGGTGAGCAATGAAGCAGCAAGCCCAGGGCCACACAGCTAGGTCAGCATGGTCACACGCTCCGAACGCACAACCAGACACACACGCACACTCCTTGCCACGCACAGCACACAGGCACACACACGCTCATGCATGCACACGCGTTCATATATTAACTCTGATTTATATGTGCACCCTAACCAGAGGGCAATCGAAAAAAATTATTACTCTTCAGAGAGGAAACGACCGGCTTCTCCTCCGCCAGCCAGCAGAGCACGGGTGAGATGAGGTGAGCCGAAAGCACGTTCGAGGTTCCCGGAAGCCTTCGCTGCAGCCCGTAAGTTCTGGATAAAGGGTCCCTTCTGCTCCCCGGGGACGGCCTCCCTCACTCAGGGCTCCCAGTCCCTGACCCAGCTCCACCCTGCGGGGCCCTCGCGGCTGAGACCATGCTGCAGGCTTAGCCTGTTTCTGTCTCCGGCCTCTAGACTGGCAGGAGAGCTGTCCCAATTTCGGTACGAGCCTAGTGCCCAGGTGACCAGGAGCCAAGGCATCGGCTCCATCCAGGTCATCTCAGGAGGGGCCAGAAGAGTCCAGAGCGGCAGTGCCCAAAGCCACCCTGGTGGGAAGAGTTGGGGGCAGTGGCTGCCTTGGGGCGTGAACAGGCAGGTGCCATCTGGGCAGAAGCAGCCTCGGAGGAAACAGTGCCCGGTCCTCGCTGCCTCCTTTTGGGGCGGGGAGCTCGGACGTGGCTGACGCCCCCGCTGCCTCCCACCGTGTGGATGAGTGGAGTTGAGCAGGTGCTGCTGCAGGAGACGGGCCGCAGGAGGGGACTCTGTCGGTCCCAGGTCCTGACTCGGGGGTGGCGGATGCGGTGGAGAACCGGACAGCCTCACCCCTCAGTACCGGGTCCACATCAGAGGCTGCGGAGGACAGCTCTCGGCTTCCCAGAGAAGGGGCGGGGGCTTTTCCAGGGTGCAGGAACCCTGTGGGCAGCTGAATGCCTGAGGGGGACAGAGTATCCATCTGGGGTCCCCGTGCTGCCCTGAAGGGCCCGCCGAGTGCCAGCCGGCCCCTTGCTGTCTCTCCGCCAGGGCCCCAGCCCCCTGTCTCTACTTGATGGAGTTCTTAATGGTCCACCTCTGACCCGTGCAGCTGCGGAGGATGAGGTCGATGCCAGCCAGGCCCCGGTTCTCCACCTCCAGGCAGCGCCCCGTGCCCTTGTTCATGATGGCTCCGTTCTGGAAGGGGACAAAATCAACAACAGATGAGAGAGAGGAAAAAGAGACAGAGAAAATGAGAAAAAGAAAAAGAAAAAGAGGGAAGGAGACGAAGACAAGCCGGAGAGGAGAGGAAAAGGAGGGGAGGGGAGATACAGGCGAGAGAAGCAGCAAGAGACAGAGAGGACAAAGGGAACAGGGACAGAAAAAGAGGGAAGAGAGCGGAGAGACGGGAAGGGTGAGAGAGGAAGGCGAGGAGACGGAGGAGGGAGACGGAAGGAGAGACAGACAGAGAGGTGTGGCCATCATGGTGCCTGGCACACAGCTTCTTGCAGAGAATCAATTCCACCAAAATTCTTTGCATGGGGCTGGGACAGGGAGTCACGGGCCGTCCTCTGCGGACTCTGAAGTCAGAGCCTAAGCAAGCTTCACCGGTCTGAGTGTCTGAATCAGGTGAGGAGCACTGGTGGGGATGGGGTCGGGATGGGGAGGTTCCTGGGATCTTCTCGGTCTGACGTTCTCAGCCCCACTGGCTGTGGGTCCTAAGTGAATTTCAGGGAAGTCCCCCCTCACTGCTCTCTCAGGATTGATCAGAGCTCAAGTGAGGTGGCAATCAGAAATAATCAGAATTGATCAGAGCCTAGCACTGAGGAATCAGAAATGCTACTCATGCAGAAACTCCACGCTGCCCCCAGGAAGTGCCTTGGGAGTACAAGCCCAGCTCGGGACGGGGAGATCTGGGCTCGGGGTTGCACTTTGCCGGGGACCCCTGGAGAAGCAGGATTCCCCTCTGGTCTGCAGCCTCTTGCCACAACTCTGGGCGCTGGCCCTGTCCGTACAGCGCTCACCTGGATGAAGTTCCAGCGCTTGTACAGGCTGCTCTTGACCTTGTCGCAGTCCAGGAGCTGGGGCAGCCGGCTCTTGGAGTTGTCCACCAGGCAGCGGGTGTCAGGGAGGAGCGTGGTGGTCCCCAGGGCGCCCAGGTGCAGGAAGCCTTCCTTGGTGTAGCGGGCAAGCTGTTGAGAGGACAGAGCAGCAGGGGAATGGGAGTGGGAGGCAGGACTGAGACCTTAGGGAGAAGCCGGCTCCACCCCTGCTGTCTGTCAGTACCGCAGTCCTGGTCAGCACCCCAGTCCTGTCACTCAGGCCATATGCTCAGCTCACAGAGAGTCCTGCTCCAGAAAGCCTCCTGGGCTTCCTGAGCCGGACAGATCCCCAGGGTGACTCTCTGGTGTTTTTCTAAATGTACCCCGTCCGTGTTTGAGGATCTCGTCTTCTGTTCGGCAACGTGGGGAGAAGGGATGGATGAAGAAGCCGGATGCCTGATTTCTAAATGGCTCCACACTCAGCTGGCTGGGCCACCATGAACAAGTGACTTTGAACGTCTCTGAGTTTTCATTTCCTCCTCACTTGGAAAGCGGGATTGACTACATCTACCCTTCTGCAAAACGCTCAAATAGGCAATTCACTGAAGAAGAAACAGACATTGAACAGAACTGAACCTCACGGGCACTCAAAGAAACAAAAATCTAAAGTAATGAGATGCCACATTTAAAAAAAGAAATTAGGTTGGGCGCGGTGGCTCACGCCTGTAATCCCAGCACTTTGGGAGGCTGAGGCAGGTGGATTAATTGAAGCCAGGAGTTAGAGTCTGCCATGTTGGTCAGGCTGGTCTCTGTCTCTACTGAAACTACAAAATTTAGCCAGGTGTGATGGTGCACACCTATAATCCCAGCTACTCAGCAGGCTGAGGCAGGAAAATTGCTTGAATCTGGGAGGTGGAAGTTGCAGTGAACTGAGATCACACCACTGTACTACAGCCTGGGCAACAGAGCAAGGTTCTGTCTCAAAAAAACAGACAAAACCGAAAAAACCTCAAACTAAAATAAGAGATTATTCACATTTTGGTGACAAGTCTAAGATGGGCCGTCTCACTTTTGAGCTGGAGGAAAGGTAGATTACTCCAACCTTTCAAAAAGGAGATTTCTAAGTATATACTTTGTGCTTTTAAAATGTTCGTGGCCTCCGCCTTTCCTATTTGAATATCCTTTATTTCTTTTTCTTGCCTGATTGCTCTGGCTTCAACTTCCAGTACTATATTGAATAGCAGTGGTAAGAGAGGGTATCCTTGTCTAGTGCCAGATTTCAAAGGGAATGTTTCCAGTTTTTGCCCATTCAGTGTGATACTGGCTGTGGGTCTGTCATAAATAGCTTTCACTATTTTGAGATACGTTCCATCAATATCTACTTTATTGAGGGTTTTTAGCATAAAGGGCTGTTGTGATTGTATATCTAGAAGACCCCATCGTCTCAGCCCAAAATCTCCTGAAACGGATAAGCAACTTCAGCAAAGTCTCAGGATACAAAATCAATGTGTAAAAGTCACAAGCATTCCTATACACCAGTAACAGACTTAAAGAGAGCCAAATCAAGAACGAACTGCCATTCACAATTGCTACAAAGAGATTAAAGTACCTAGGAATACAACTAACAAGGAACGTAAAGGACTTCTTCAAGGAGAACTACAAGCCACTGCTCAATGAAATAAGAGAGGACACAAACAGATGGAGAAACATTCCATGTTCATGGTTAGGAAGAATCAACATCGTGAAAATGGCCATACTGCCCAAAGTAATTTACAGATTCAACACTATCCCCATCAAGCTACCAATGACCTTATTCACATAACTGGAAAAAACCACCGTAAACTTCATATGGAACCAAAAGAGAGCCTGCATAGCCAAGTCAATTCTAAGCAAAGAGAACAAAGCTGAAAGCATCATGCTACCTGACTTCAAACTATAGTACAAGGCTACAGTCATGAATACAGCATGGTACTGGTGCCAAAACAGAGATATAGACCAATGGAACAGAACAGAGGCCTAGGAAGCAACACCACACATCTACAACCATCTGATCTTTGACAAACCTGACAAAAACAAGCAATGGGGAAAGGATTCCCTGTTTAATAAATGGTGTTGGGAAAACTGGCTAGCCATGTGCAGAAAGCAGAAACTGGACTCCTTCCTGATGCCTTACAGTAAAATTAACTCCAGATGGATTAGACTTAAACGTAAGACCTAACACCATAAAAACCCTAGAAGAAAACGTAGGCAAAACCATTCAGGACATAGGTGTAGGCAAGGACTTCATGACCAAAATGCCAAAAGCATTGGCAACAAAAGCCAAAATAGACAAACGGGACCTAATCAAACTCCACAGCTTCTGCATGGCAAAAGAAACAGTCATTAGAGTGAATCGGCAACCAACAGAATGGGAAAAATATTTTGCAATCTACCCATCTGACAAAGGGCTGATATCCAGAACCTACAAAGAACTAAAACAGATTTACAAGAACAAAACAAGCCAATTCAAAAGTGGGCAAAGGATATGAACAGACACTTTACAAAATAAGACATATATGAGGCCTACAAATATATGAAAAAATGCTCATCATCACTGGTCATTAGAAAAATGCAAATCAAAATTAAATTGAGATACCATCTCACACCAGTTAGAATGGCGATCATTAAAAAAACTGGAGACAACAGAGGCTGGAGAGGAGGTGGAGAAACAGGAACACTTTTACACTGTTGGTGGGAGCGTAAATTAGTTCAACTATTGTGGAAGACAGTGTGGCGATTCCTCAAGGACCTAGAAATAGCAATTCCATTTGACCCAGCAATCCCATTACTGGGTATATATCCAAAGGATTATAAATCGTTCTACTATAAGGACACATGCACACGAATGTTCATTGCAGCACAGTTTACAATAGCAAAGACCTGGAACCAACCCAAATGCCCATCAATGATAGACTGGACAGGGAAAATGTGGCACATATACACCATGGAATATTATGCAGCCACCAAAAACGATGAGTTTGTGTCCTTTGTAGGAACATGGATGAACCTGGAAACCATCATTCTCAGCAAACTGACACAAGAACAGAAAATCAAAGACTGCATGTTCTCACTCATAGGCGGGTGTTGAACAATGAGAACACATGAGACACACCCCACGGGAGGAAATATGGGAGGGACAGCAGGGGGTGGGGAGTTGGGGAGAGACAGCATGGGGAGAAATGCCGGATACAGGTGATGGGGAGGAAGGCAGCAAACCACACTGCCACGTGTGTACCTATGCAACAATCCTGCATGTTCTTCACGTGTACCCCAAAACCTAAAATATAATTAAATTAAAAAATGATCATGGCCTTATGATTCACTTAATCCACTTTTATGCTCAAAGGACATGAGTGGACACTTCACACAAGAGGACATACAAGTGGCCAAAAACACATGAAAAAATGCTCATTACTAATCATCAGAGACGTGCAAATGAAAACCACAAAGAGATACCATCTCACACCAGGATGGCTATTTTTTTTTTTTTTTTTTTTGAGATGGAGTCTTGCTGTCTACCCAGGCTGGAGGGCAGTGGTATGTTCTCGGCTCACTGCAACCTCCGCCTCCCGGGTTCCAGCGATTCTCCTGTCTCAGCCTCCCGAGTAGCTGGACTTACAGGCACCTGCCACTGCGCCTGGCTAATTTTTGTATTTTTAGTAGAGACATGGTTTCACCGTGTTGGCCAGGCTGATCTCGAACTCCTGTCCTCGTGATCCACCCACCTGGGCCTCCCAAAGTGCTGGGATTACAGGCATGAGCCACTGTGCCTGGCCTGGAATGACTATTATTGAAACATCAAAAAATAACAGATGTTGGTGAGACTGCATACAATGTTGGTGGGAACGCCAGTCGGTTCATCCACTGTGGGGAGAAGTTTGGAGGCTTATCGAAGAACTGAAAACAGAAGTACAGTTTTTAGTTAGAACTACCTGCAATCCCATTACTGGGTATCTACCCAAAGGAAAAGACATCATTCTACCAAGGACACGTGTACTGGCAAGCACACTGCAGCACTATTCACGACAGCCAAGACATGCCATCAGCCTAGGTGCCCGGACAAGGTGAACTGGATGAAGAAAACGTACAGATACACTAGCCATGAAGAAGAACGTCAGGTCTCTTGCGGCAGCATGGATGCCGCTGGAGGCCATCATCCTAAGAGAATTAATGCAGAATCAGAAAAACAAACGCTGTGTGTTCTCACGTGAGTGGAAGCTGAACATTGGGTATTCAGGGACATAAAGATGGAAGTTACAGACACTGGGGAAGCCAGAAGGAGGGAGGGAGACAGGAAGGCAAGAAACCTACCTATTGGGTATTATGCTCACTACCTGGGTGACGGTTTCAAGTATACCCCAAACCAAACCTGTCCGTGTACCCCTGAATCAAATAAAAACAGAAATTAAAGAGAATTCATTGATTGTTAGAACTCTATGATATGGTTTGGCTGTATCCCCACCCAAATCTCATCTTGAATTTTAACTCCCGTAAGCCTCAGGTGTTGTGGGAGGGACTTGGTGGCAGGTCACTGAATCATGAAGGCAGGTTTTTCCCGTGCTGTTCTCATGATGAGTAAGTCTCAGGAGATCTCATGGTTTTATAAAGGACTGTTCCCCTGCACACGCTCTCTTGCCTGGTGATAGAATGAGACTCCATCTCAAAAAAAAAAAAAAAAAAAAAAAAAAAGCCACTTCTACACAGCTGTTGCATATTACAAAAAATGCCACTTGGCATCATTTCTAACCATTATAGAGAGAATAATGCAATATTCACAATAACCCTGCAAGATAGGTTCTATTATTCTTTACATTTTATAGATGAGGAAACTGAGGCATGAAGACATCTGGTCACCTGGCTGGTGCTGGCTGCTTTCTTTTGGACACCAAAAACCTGATGGTTGGCTGCCATGGCCCAGCCGCTGAGCAGCAGAAGAGCCCCTCCCAGACTGCCAGGGGAACCCCCACTCCTCCAGTGAGCTTGAGCATATTCTGTCCAGGAATGAAAGAAGAAGGTATTCTGCTCAGGGACAGGAGTGGCTCTTTTCTGGTGGATAAGATTCTCTGCATGGGGTTCTCATTTCTTGATGAAAGCTACTCAGAAACTCTTGGCTCTGATCCCAAAAGGAGGGCCTGCCTGCTCTCCTTTAACAAGGGACAGGGAGTTTATTAAGTGCCCTTGAGAGAGATGTGGTTAACATGTGCTTTAAACCCCAATTAGTTCCAAATCAAAGTAACTGTTAGAGGCAAAATGGTAAGAAAATCAGAAGCCCTCCCTCCGCCTCCCTAAACAATGTCTCCCTGAATATATTTAAATTCTCCAAATGCAAAGTGATGAATGACAGCAAGCTGCCTTTATGTTCAGGGGAAAGATATACACAGCTGCTTACTGAAATTATGAATCAATCTATTATCCAGCAGACAGATGAGCAGCATGAAGAACATTAATTAACTGAGCATCTCTGTGACTCAGATGTTTAAAAAGCGAAGCTAAATGCCACCAGGAGTTAGGGTTCTCTTCTCTGAGGTCCGCGAGGGAGTGGAACGATCAGACCTAGAATGCTAGGACCTGCAGAGGTCACGTGGCAGTCCTAAGCCATGCAGGCATGCAGGGTAGGCTGAGGCAGGTGGGGAGGGCTCTGGGTGGAATTTCCTTTCCAGGGGAAGGGGTTTGGCACACTGAAAATACCAGGTCATGAGCATAGGTTCTGCTGGTCTGGCTTGAGGGATCAATTCTTGCCTCCTATGAGAAAGTTGGAAGCCAGTGGTGTGGTCTGAAGGATGACGGGGCTAAAGTTAGGCAAACAGATCTCACATCCACTTTTCCACCGTAAGGCAGGTGGGTAGTGAGCCCTTGGATCCGCTGTCAACCAAATGTCCAGATTTTGCCCAAGTCCTGAACCAGGAGCTTTCGTGGTGGTGCCTGCCTACCATAACTCCTCATCCCTCATGCGCCCTCCTTGAGGATCTCTTCTTCCTGTCCTCTGCCTGTTCAACAGGCTCTCCTGCTTAGGCTTCGTCTTGCTGTTTCCCTGCCTGGAGATGCTACTAACTGCCTTCCTCTAGAATGTTCTGGCTTCAGCTTTCCGAGGCTTCCGTGTGATTCTCTAACACGCACAATGTCTTCCAGCCCCCAGACCTCTCCTTTCAGGTCTTCGGAGCACCTGGATGTATGTGCTGCTCTAGGATGTCTCTTCAAGGAGTGGTCTCCTCACCTTGACCATTTTGTTAATTCGTTTTCAAGCTGATGGACAGTTGAGTAGTTTCCACTTTGGGGCTATTATGGATAATGCTGCTATGGATACTCAGGCACAATTTTCATATGAACATATGTTTTCAATTCTCTGAAGTATACACCTAGGAGTAGAATTACTCATTCTTGGGCCATATGGTAACTCTATGTTTAACTTTCTAAGGAACTGCCAAACTCTTTTCCAAAGCAGCTGCACCATTTTACACTCCCACCAGCAATGAACTGAGGTTTCAACTTCTTCATATCCTGGCCAACTCATGATCACACAAAGATCACATTGTCTGCTTTTTTTGATTCTTGCCATCCTAGTGAGAGTTAAGTGGCCATTGTGGTCTTAATTTGCATTTACCTAATGACTGAAGATGTTGAGCATCTTTTCATTTGCTTATTGGCCATTTTATATCTCCTTTGGGGGAAAAAAGTCTATTCAAATCTTTTGACCATTAAAAAAAAAAAAGGGTTATTTTGTCTTATTTTTGAGTTATAAGAGTTCTTTACACATTCTGGACACTAAGACATTTTCCTGACATATGACTTACAAATATTTTCTCCCATTCTTTGGGTTGTTTTTCACATGCTTGATAATGTCCTTTGAAGCATAAAAGTTTTTATTTTTGGTAAAATACAAAGTATCTATTTTTTCTTTGGTTATTTGTGGTTTTGAAGTCATATATAAGAAATTATTGCAAAGTCCAAGGTCATGAAGATTTACCCCTATGTTTTCTGAGAATTTTATATTTTCAGTTCTTATATTTAGGCCTTTGATGCCCTTTGAATTCTTTTCTATATAGTATAAGGTAGGGGTCCACATTCACTTTTTTATGTGAATATCTGTGTCCCAGCACCATTGCCGAAAAGACCATTCTTTCCCTATTGAACTGTCCTGTCACTCTTGTAAAAAATCAATGTACTATAAATGTGAAGGTTTGTTTCTAGACTCTAAACGTGAGTCCTTTGATCTCTATGTCTATCTTTGGGCCAGTACTATTCTGCTTTGATTATTATAGCTTTGTAGTAAGTCTTAGAACTGGGAAGTGTGAGTCGTGCAACTTTGTTCTTTTTCAATACTGTTCTGGCTATTTTGTGTCCCCAGCATTTCATATGTATTTTAGGATCAGCTTTTCCATTTCTGCAAAAAAATAAAAAGGCAGTTGGCATTTTGATAGGGATTGCGTTGAATCTCTAGATCAATTTAGAAAGAACTGCCATCTTAGCCCTCAAGTCCTCTAATCCATGAACACAGGATCTCTTTGTTACTTAGATCTTTAATTTCTTTCAGTCATGTTTTGTCATTTTCAGTGTACATGTCTTGCATTTTTTTGGCTAAATGTATTCCTAAGCATTTAATCCTTTTTGATGCTATTGTAAATGGTTTTGTTCTCTTAATTCCCTTTTCAGAATGTTCACTGCCAGGGCAAGCAGTGTGTTCAGTACACCTCTGTGGTCACACCAGCCACCCAGGTACCTCACGGTCACTCTGAACTGCAGACTTTGCAGGTCTCCCTGGTTTTTGCTATCACAGGGCCAGGGGCAGATGCCAACTGACTACAGCCACTGGAGACCTGTGTTCCAACTGTGCCTGGGCCCCTCTCATCTTTCCATTAGCCTCATGTGACTGTCAGCCAACACCCCTCCCATCCCTGCCGGAGTCTGGATTTAAAAAAAAGCGTCCTTCCTCCTTCATCTCCTGTCCTGGTGTCCTGGGCCTTTACTGCCTTCAGAGAATATTACTGTCCATTTTGTTGAAAAGTTGTCTCCCTTACCTTTCAAAAGCCTGAGAAGTAAGGGGTGATGGATGATGGGGCTAAGGTTAGGCAAACAGATCTCACATCCGCTTTTCTACTATAGGGCAGGCAGGTAGTCAGCCCTTGGATCTGCTGTCAATCTAATGTCCAAATTTTGCCTGAGTCCTGAACCAGGAGCTTCTGTGGTGGTGTCTACCTACCAGGACTCCTCATCCCTCTTCTTTCCTTCAGTCTCTGAACCTCTCCCCACCCTGCAGGCACCCTAAGCCATTACCCTCTCTTTCCTTTCTTCAATGGAGCTACAAATATAACCAGATCTTTACGTTGAGGGTATCTTCTCTAGCCACAGCTCGCTCTCTCAATTTGAATTTCCTCTCTTATTCCTTTAATGCCTTGCAGCCTAACTTCTGCTGCCATTGCTTCATTGAAATTGCTCTTTTAAAGGTCATCAGGTGATATGGTTTGGATGTTTATCCCCTGCAAATATCATGTTGAAATGTGACTGCCAATGTTGGAGATGGGGGTCTGGGGGGAGGTAACTTATCATGGGGCCAAACCCCTTAGGAATGGTTTAAGCACCATCCCCTTGGTGATAAGTGAATTCTTGCTCAGTTAGTTCATGCGGGACCTGGTTGTTGAAAACTCTAGGACCTTCTCACCTCACTCTCTTGTTCCCACTCTTGCCATGTGATGTGTGTGCTCCCGCCTCATCTTCTGCCCAAAAGCTCCCTGAGGCCTCACCAGAAGCGGAGCAGATGTTGGTGCTGTACTTGTGCAGTCATAAGCCAGTTAAACCTCTTTTCTTTATAAATTACCCAGTCTCAGATACTTCTTTAAAACAAGGCAAGAACAGCCTAATACATCGGGATCCGTACATTATGAACTTCAACTGCCTTTTCTTTCAGTGGCACCCTGGCACTATCAGCTCAGCGCCGCTGACAGAACTTATCCCACGTGTGGTCACTTTCTTGGAGTCTTCCACCCTCAGTGCTTTCAATAGCATCTACATGCTAATTTGGCTAACTGTATGAAACCTCCATCTCCAAACCAAAAATTTTCCTAAATTCAACTTTGTATATCCAACTCCCTAACTTGACACACCACTGGAATGTCTAATGAGCATTGTAAATGTCTGTGACCCAACTGAACCCATCCTCTTGTGTAACCGCCATCACCCCTACGCTCATCTAGCATCTGTTCCATCTGGGTAATGACAATTCCGTCCTACAGCTGCTTAGGCCAAACACCTACTTAACCCTTTCTCTGATCCACCATATTTAACCCATGTGCAAATCATGTCCAGATTTCACCTCCACGGCTACCTCCCTGTTCGAAGCCCCCTTCCTTTCTCGAGGTCAGCGCAAGGGCCTCCTAACTTGTTCCCCAGCTCCCCCTCCTTGCCTCCCTGTTTTTTTAATCAACACCCCATCCAGAGTGACTGTCTTAAAAATGTTATATTATTTACAATCATGTTACTTTAAATTGGAGTCAGGGCACGCCATCTCTCTGCTGAAAATCTCCTGAAAGCTTCCAATCTCGCCCTAAATAAAAGTCCAAGATCCTTGCGATGGGTCTTGCAATCCAATAATAGCTTTCTGAGCTTCCAGAACTCTGCCCCTTGCTCCCTCTAATCCAGCCACATGGGCCTCCCTGTTGATCTTTGAACCGCACGTGTCTGCCTCTGCCCAGAGCCTCTGCACTGGCTCTTCCTTCGTCTGCCCGGAGCCTCTGCACTGGCTCTTCCTTCGTCTGCCCGGAGCCTCTGCACTGGCTCTTCCTTCTCTCGTCAGTGCGCTTCCCTTAGTTACCTGTCTTGCTCTTTTTGTGATTTTTAAAATTTTAGATTCAGGGGGTACCTATATAGATTTGTTACATTGATATATTGCATAATGCTAAGGTTTGGGCTTCTATTGAACCCATCACCCAAATAGTCAATATAGTACCCAATAGGCAGTTTTCAACCCTTATGCCCCCCAACTCTGGTAGCCCCCAATGTCTATGGTTTTTAAGTCCAGGTGCACCCAGTGTTCAGCTGCCACTTGTGAGTGGGAGCGTGGTATTAGGTTTTCTGTTCCTTTGTTAATTCTCTTAGGATAGTGGCCTCCAGGTACATCTACGTTGCTGCAAAGGACATGATACCTTTTGTTAACTGCTGCATAGTGTTCCATGACATATCTATACACATATGCCGTATTTTCTTTATCCCAGCCACTCTTGGTGGGCACTGAGGTTAATTCCACGACTTTGTTATTGTGGATAGTGCTGCGATAAACGTATGAGCGCAGTCATCTTTTTGACAGAATGACTTCTTTTCCTTTGGGTAGACACCCAGGAGCGGGACCCACCAGTGCTAGCCAGATGTCTGAATGGCTCACTCTCTCGCCTGTCTGTTTTTCGGCCTAAATGTCACGTTCTTGACGAGACTTTCCCTTGATCATCTTATGGAACATTTCACCTCCGCCCCTTCCTCCCTGCCTCCTCCTGGCTTTGCTTCTCTGCAAACACCTCTTATCTTCCAACGGACCATCTCTTTTCCTTCCTTACCCAGTTTGTTGCTTGGCTCCCTTGTCTAGAATGAGGGTGGTAGGAAGGCAGGGGTTTTGTTTCACTTTTTTGGTCGCTGCTCTATCCCTAGCTCTTATAAGAATGCCTCGTGCTTAGCAGGTGCTTGATAAACATTTGTTGACACCATGAATGAATGACACCATGAATGAATGACACAGTACTTGCTTCCAAGGTGCTCACAGCTTACCCACTGGAGGCAGGCAAGTAAGAAGGCAGTGACAACAACATGTGACCTACTGCTAGGAAATACACGAAGTATGTTCATAAAAGCAGAAAGGATGGGTCTCCACCCAAAAGAAGATCCGAGAAGGATTCCCAGAGGAGGAGGCATTGGAGTCAAGCTCTGATCAAGTCAGCCAAGTGAGAGAAAATCAGACCACACCAGGAAGAGGGAACAGCACATTTAAAGGTCTGGAAACTAGAGGAAATACAGTTTTTTGTTTTTTTTTGAGAACCCAAGCATAGCTTTCACCACGGTGGAGTAGAGAGCTCGGGGAGCTGGATCTAGGGCAGGCGAGACTCTACGTCTTGTAGATGTACAGTCTACATCAAGTTCAGGATCGAGGCTTTCTCATCAAGAGCCATCTGAATTTTAGGCTGACCACACTGGCTGCTGAGTGGACAATGAACTGCTATGAGGATGGAAGGAGCTGATGAAGGTCTGAACTCAAGTGTGACAGTGAAGGTGAGAAGAAGACAGATTTGAGAATGTATACAAGTTAAGCTAAGTAGTTAATAATAATTATTATTTTGAGAAAGAGTCTTACTACGTCACCCAGGCTGTAGTGCAGTGATACAATCTCAGCTCAGGGCAACCTCTGCCACCTGGGCTCAAGCAATTCTTGTGCCTCAGCCTCCTGAGTGGCTGGGACTACAGGTGTGTGCCACTGTGCCCAGCTAAATTTTTGTATTTTTAATAGAGATGGGGTTTTGCTATGTTGGCCAGGCTGGTCTTGAACTCCTGGCCTCAAGTGATCTGCCTGCCTCAGCCTCCCAAACTGCTGGGATTACAGGTGTGAGCCACTGTGCCTGGTCAAGAATTATTCTATCTTACCAGAAAACAGAAACTTTTATCATTATACACTAATACACTTCACCTTATTATTTTTTCTGAGACAGGGGTCTCACTCTGTCACTCAGGCTGAATGCGGTAAAGTGATTATAGTTCACTGCAGCCTCCAACTCATGGGCACAAGTGATCCTCCTGCTTCAGCCTCCCAAGTAGCTAAGAGTACAGGTGCGTGCCACAACACCTGGTTATTTAAAAAAAAAATTGCAGAGACAGGGTCTCACTATTTTGCCCAGGCTGGTCTCAAACTCCTAGGCTCAAATGATTCTCCCATTTGAGTCTCTGAAAGTGCTGGGATCACAGACATGAGCCACCGTGTCCAGGCTGCATTAATCTTTAATAGTGCATTCTGTTTTTTTTTTTTTTTTTTTTTTTTTTTTTTGAGACGGAGTTTCGCTCTTGTTACCCAGGCTGGAGTGCAATGGCACGATCTCGGCTCACCGCCACCTCCGCCTCCTGGGTTCAGGCAATTCTCCTGCCTCAGCCTCCTGAGTAGCTGGGATCACAGGCATGCACCACCATGCCCAGCTAATTTTTTGTATCTTTAGTAGAGACGGGGTTTCACCATGTTGACCAGGTTGGTCTCGATCTCTCGACCTCGTGATCCACCCACCTCGGCCTCCCAAAGTGCTGGGATTACAGTCTTGAGCCACCGCGCCCGGCCTAGCGCATTCTGTTTGACGTTAATGAAGGTGCCCCGGCTTTCTGCTCTTCAGATTTACCGACCATAACCCTTGCATCGTTTTGCTTCCGGCACTGCACTCTCCTGAGCTTTTCAACGTGTCTCTTATTTTTTATTTTTTAATTTTTTTGTTTTATTGCATTTTAGGTTTTTGGGTACATGTGAAGAACATGCAAGATTGTTGCATAGGTACACACATGGCAGTGTGGTTTGCTGCCTTCCTCCCCATCACCTATACCTGGCATTTCTCCCCACGTTATCCCTCCCCAACTCCCCACCCCCCGCTGTCCCTCCCCTATTTCCGCCGACAGACCTGTGTGTGGTGCTCCCTTCCCTGTGTCCGTGTGTTCTCATCGTTCAACACTCGCCTATAAAGTGTCTCTTGAAAATGAATACAGCTGGAGTTTTAAGAATTTAAGGTGACAATCTCTGTCTTTTAACTGGAGAGTTAAAAGACATTGTAATTAGCGATATATTTGGACTCATTTCTGCCTTCCCTCTTCGGGCTTTCGGTTCGTCTGGGCTCCTCTGTTTCCTTTTTTCTTCTCTAGTTACCTTTGCTTGGATTAGTTGCATTTTGGTTGATTTGTTGAAATGTTATCCTATTTCATTGTTCCCCTCTACCGATTTAGAAATCGCACTCTATTTCTATTACTTTATTGTTTACTCTTGAAATTTAGCCATTGACAACGTTGCAAAATCTACTTTCATATGATATCTTAACATCTGCTTCCCCTGAATAAAATTCAAAGACATTAGGATACTAAATCTGATCATTTCCTTCTAACTGTTCAGTATTTTGGATACATCTCTCTTGTTCTTCAAATTAGACATTATTCTTATGATTTTATGCAATAAATGTTTGTGTAGATTTATTTATGTGTTTCTACATTTATTTGCTTATAATTCATCCCTGCCTCAAGACATGCTTCTGGAGTCATTTTCCTTTTCCTTAAAGTACATTCTTTAGAAGTTCCTTTGGTGCCTGGCATAAGACAGACACACTGTCAGATTTAGTTTATCTGAAAATGTCTTGGGATGATTTGTTATGCAGCAAAAGCTCACTGATACAACCACTTCCTTATGAGCCTAGAAAAAAATTTAAATAATATAGTTTATCTAGAATCTGTCTGTATGATAGCAGGGAGACCCTTTAAAGTATCTAATGTACTTTACTACTGAAAGCTATTTCATTGCTTTGATGCTCATTCACCAAATTATGGCCAAGCTACTCTCTGTGAAATCTGTCATCTCAGTATGATGATGCTCACTGTTGCCAAGGTAATCCTGCTTGGGTGATGCATCCTGCTCTGAGTTTATGAGTGCCTGAAACCCATTACTGAAGAGCCAATGGGTGATGCATCCTGCTCTGAGTTTATGACTGCCTAGAACCCATTACTGAAGAGCCAATGGGTGATGCATGCTTCTCTGAGTTTATGACTGCCTGGAACTTGTGACTCGCTCCGCCTGTGTGGAGCCAATAGCCAATGAGCTCCCTGTTATGCACCCAGAGTCCTGACCCCTTCCCTAGTTCTAGACCTGCATACTTGAGTCAGCTTTGCACCCCTCCCCTCTCATCTACAAATTTGCACATCTTCCAATTCCTGCCTCAAATAAATATTTCCTCCTAAAATTGCAGACTATTCTGAGACCTGAATATTCTGACTATTCTGAAATGGATGCAGATGAAGTCAGATCTTTATCACTGGTCCTCCTGCCTCCAGACCCTCCCAGGTCCCATCTACCCCGCCCAGTCCTGCAGGTTAAAGTCATACCATTCCTTGCCTCGACCTTCCGTTGCTCTCATGGTCCACCAATTAAGAATAAACTTTCTACCATGGCTTTTTGCTCCATGGTCCAACTTACTTTTTCAGACATAATTCTTGCTTTTCTGGCTTAGTCTGACAGATGACATGAGGTTTCTCGGTAATAGCCACCAGTCCAGCTGCCTTCCCTGTATGCAGAAGATTCTCACCCTAGCCCCACCCTGTCTCTGCTGGCTCCGCATAGCCCCCACCCAGATGTGATTCTTCTAACTTAACTTCATATTTAGTCAATGTGCCTTTCTTTGCTATAGGTTTTCGTTATTGTTATTTTTAGCAGCATTCTACCCATTTTTATCCAGCGTAAGGACCAAGAAAAGTATCTTGTAAGAATCAGATGCTCTATTAATGTCTTTGGAAGAGAATGGGATTACTCTAGGCTTGGCTTCTGGGCCCAAGAGGAGAAATGAACGCTGTTATCCACACCCTTGTGCATTAGGAAAAAACCCTCCGAGCTCACATACAATTAATTCTCATTTAAGGGAAAAAGAAATTCCCATTTGAGGTGATCTAAGAGACACACACAACTATTAACCCAAATTTAACAGCCTTGAAGGAAAACTGAAATATGCAGGTTATAGCCAGATAAATAAAAACCAGATAAATAATTGCAGAATGATTCCAGACCACAGTAAAATCCATCCGATTATCCATAAAAACATGGCTTGCAATTGCCTTCCTATTAAGGACCTTTCTCCTGATTTTAAAACCCAGCAGCCAGTGTAGAAAATAATGGTTAAAGGTAAAATGCAGGTTTCTTGGGCACAGTGGCTCTTATCTATCATCCCAGCAATTTGGGAGGCTGAGGCAGGAGGATCATCAGAGGACAGGAATTCAACACCAGCCTAGGCAACACAGTGAGACACTGTTTCTATAAAAATAAAATAAATTAGTTGAGAACAGTGGCACATGCTTGTCATCCCAGCTACTTGGGAGGCTGAGGCAGGAGGATCTCTTGAGCCCAGGAACTTGAGGCTGCAGCGAGCTATGACTTCATCACTGCATTCCAGGCTGGATGACAGAGTAAGATCCTGTCTCTAAAATAAACAAACACACATCAAAAAAGAAAAGTTCAGGTTTCCCAGCTTCTACTCAAGAGACGGAGAGATATATTCCACTAATTCAGATCTGCTTTGAGGTAAATTTATTTATTGAGTGGTTAAAGCCCAGAAGATTGGTTTCTTATGACTGCAAGTTCATGTGCATATTCTTGAAATTGACAAGAGTTTCTCCTTTATGGTGTTAGGTATCTGGGAAGCTGGGCCAGGCCAGCCAAGCAGTGGACAGGAGCCCCTCCAGGCTGTCCTGAGAACAAGGACCCAGCCCCAGGCATGGAGGATACAGGCCTGAGAAGATGTCTCCAGTGACCTTTAGATATTGACAGAGGATACTGCCTTGGGAGAATCCCAAATGCCCAATCCCAAACTGAATATAGAAAATAAATGTTCCATAGTGGACAAGTGATGGCTGCCTAAGACCTGGGGTTAGGAAAGGAGCATGAGCAATTCCTGGGGGAGATGGATACGTTCTGAATCTTGATTACAAAGGCAGCTTCACAGGTGCACGCACCTGTCAAAACTCATCAGACTGTACATGGCCAAATGGATGCAGTTTATTGTATTGACCTTACACTTCCATATAGTTGATTTAAAAATATATATGGGAGCTTAGACAGCATGCTATGGAACCAGATGGTTCCTGCAGAGAGGGCCAGCTCCCAGAGGCTGGGATGGTCCCAAGGGCCCTTCCTCCGCTGGCTTCTCCCTTCCGCCATATGACTCATCACGCTGAATTCAAGGATTACGTTTCCCGAAAATGCATTTGCTACTTGGACTCAATGGGGAGACATCTTTGTGCCACAAAACGTCGGGCTGGTTTTCCTGCAAGACAGTTCTAGGAGTGGATGGATTGGGGCAGTTCTGATGGAGGCAGGGTCTGCCCCACATGACCTGTGCAGACCCCTGGGGCCTCTCTTCGTGTGGGGCACTAGAGCTGGAAGAGCTGGGTGGGAGAGGGAATGCAGTCCACTCCGACTTCCAGGGGATCAGGAGGAAATTCCTAAGCACATCTTCAAAGCACACCTCTGACTGCTGAATGGGTTAAGGAAGCAAAGACTCTATTTCCCAATAAGACAGACGGCTGATAACATGCATTTCTTTTTCATTTCTCTATGTGAAACGGGAAGGTAGGGCTGGATCCTGGCGCACCACGGACATGCTGCACGCACTGGCTTTCCTCATCATGGCTCAGCCGGCTCACCTTCCTCACTCGACAGCTAGAGCGGCATTTCTGGCCTTGTGGCACCATTAGACACGGGAGAGTATATGGTTAAGAACTTGGACTCTGGAGCCTGCTTAACAAATCCAAGTTCTGCTGCTTAATCATTTTATGGCCCTTGGCCAGTTACTTTAGCCCTATGGGACTCGGCTTCCTCATTTTTTCAGTGGAGTTAATGGCCAGGCACAGTGGCACACCTATAATCCCAGCACTTTGGGAGGGCAAGGTGGGCGGATCACTTGAGGTCAGAAGTTCAAGACCAGCCTGGCCAACGTGGTGAAACTCTGTCTTTGTAAAAATACAAGAATTAACCAAATGTGGTGTGTTTCCGTAATCACAGCTACCCAGGAGGCTGAGGCAGGAGAACTGTGTGAACCCCTGTGGCAGAGGTTGCAGTGAGCAATCATGCCACTGCACTTCAGTGGGTGACAGAGTGAGACTCCATCTCAAAAAAAAAAAAGGGAATAATTATAGATTCCATCATAGGGCATTTATGGAGATTGGTATGGTCTGGCTGTGTCCCCACCAAATCTCATCTGGAACTGTAGCTCCCACAATTCCCGTGTGTTATAGGAGAGAGGGCCAGGTGGGAGGTAACTGAATCATGGGGTGGGTCTTTCCTGTGCTACTCTCAAGATAGTGAATAAGTCTCGTGAGAGCCAACGGTTTTATAAAGGGGAGTTTCCCTGCACAAATTCTCGTCTGCCACCATGTGAGATGTGCCTTTCACCTTCCACTATGACTGTGAACCCCCCCAGGCCACGTGGAACTGTGAGCCCATTAAACCGCCGTGTTTTGTGAATTGCCCAGCCTCAGGTATGTCTTTATCAGCGGCAGGAAAACAGACTCGTACAGAGATGACATGACATAATGAGAAGTGGATGTGTGTACTAGCTTCCCTGACCTCACCCATCATGGAATAACTGAGGTCTCACTCCAGCTTTACCAAGAACTTTCTTTCCTATAGTTTTTTTTGTTTTTTTACTTTTTTTTAAAGTTCAGGGGTATACATATGCAGGTTTGTTATAGGTAAACTTGTGTCATGGGGGTTTGTTGCACAGCTTACTTCATCACCCAGGTATTAAGCCTACTACCCATGAGCTACTTAACACTTAAATTTTGTTGATCCTCTCCCTGCTCCCACTCTCCGACAGGCCCCAGTGCGTGTGGGTCCCCTCTGTGTGTCCACGTGTTCTCATTATTCACATCCCCCTTAGAAGTGGGAAGTTGTTTGGGTTTCTGTTACTGTGCTGCTTTGCTAAAGATAACGGCCTCCATCTCCACCCGTGTCCCTTCAAAGGACAAGATTGCATTCTTTTTTTTATGGCTGCAAAGTGTCCTATTATGTATATGTACCACATTTTCTTTATCTAGTCTATCACTGAAGGGACATGCAAATCAAATAAACATGAAAATCCATAAACATGGATTTTCTTCCCAGGATCCAATCCAGGATCCCACATTGCATTGTTTTGGTCCTGTCTCCACAGATATATATACACACACAAACACACACACACACACCTATTTATACACACACTATATATAATAGCATATACTTAAATATATACCTATATACTTACAGTGTGTGATGATAAGGATGAAGAACTTAACGATGACCCCCTTCCACTTAATACTATATACTCAATACCGTAAGTATACAGGTATATATCTAAGTATATACTATAACAGATACGTACTTACGGCTGGGCACAGTGGCTTATGCACTTTGGGAGGCCAAGGTGGGCAGATTACCTGAGGTCAGGAGTTCAAGACCAGCCTGGCCAACACGGTGAAACCCCATCTCTATTAAAAGTACAAAAATTAGCTGAGCGTGATGGCGGGCACCTGTAATCCCAGCTATGCAGGAGGCTGAGGCAGAAGAATCATTTGAACCCAGGAGGTGGAGGTTGCAGTGAGCTGGGATCACACCATTGCACTCCAGCCTGGGTGCCAGAGTAAGATTTTGTCTCAAAAATAAATAAGTAATAAAAATTTTAAAAGTACTTATGTACATACACTGTATACACAGTGTTTCTGTAGCTTGTTTTATGAGTATGTGTGTGTACGCGTGTGTGTGTGTGTATATATATCTCACTATGAACTTGCTGGAAATAATTATTCAACAGATACTGCTATTCCAAAGAGGAATCAGAGCTCTGTGAATCAAGCAGTGAGGGATGAGACAACTGTGAAGTTCTGTACCACTCTGCTGAGCCTCGTAGCGTAAGGAGTCAGGCACTAAATACATTTCCACCGGGAGGCTTCAAGCGCCCCCACCCCCCCACCGCCTTGTCCTTAAGAAACAGTGACGTTGTTTCCTTTTTAATTCAGTGATATAAAGACAGCCTAAGAAATCAACATATTTCTTTGAAAAAAGGCAAAGCTGGAAGTAAGCTTCAGTGAAGGTAACAGTTGTTGTAGGGTGGTAAGATCATGGATGACTTACATTAGTATTTTTCAAACTCTCTGAAATGCTGCTGTGCTTTTGGTAAAAAAGAAGGACCAGGCACACTGACTCACATCTATCAATCCCAACACTTTGGGAGGCCGAGGCAGGCAGATCACAAGGTCAGGAGTTCAAGACCAGCCTGACCAACATGGTGAAACTCTGTCTCTACTAAAAATACACAAAAAAATTAGCTGAGTGTGGTGGCATGTGCCTGTAATGCCAGCTACTCAGGAGCCTGAGGTGGGAGAATCACTTGAACCTGGGAGGTGGAGATTGCAATGAGCTGAGATTGTGCCACTGCACTCCAGCCTGGGCAACAGAGCAAGACTCCGTCTTAAAAAAATTAAAAAATTACAAAAACAAAATTTAAAAATTAGCCACACATGGTGCTGTCTGCCCGTAGTTCAACTACTTTGGAGGCAGAGGCAGGAGGATCGCTTAAACCTAGGAGGTTAAGGCTACAGTGAGCTCTGATTGTGCCACTACACTCCAGTCTGATGACAGAGAGAGACCCTGTTTCAAAAATAAATAATTAAATAGAAGAAAAAGAAAAGAAAAGCAGAGGAGGAGCAGCAGTCACTTTTGCTTACTTGGCTGTGGCATTTAACATCCCTGGGCAAAGCAGAAAGGCTCAGTGGGAGACATGGCTACCACTCTACTGTTCAATCTGAGTTCCTCACTCCAAGCCGAACATGAACGCAAAACCTGCCTGATTGACTTTTTGTGTCTGGAGAAAAGTCAGCTAAACTTTTAAGAAGACACAAAACTTTCAAGTCACAATCTCCACTGGAAAACAATTTACGACTGTCATTGTGCTTTCCTGGAAAGAACAGTTCATCAATCTATTCTGGCAGGAAAGAAATAGTACAGTAATTCCTCCTTAACCCTGAGTCCTCCCTGGGCAAAATCAAATGTAGGCATACCGTGAGATTTAGCAGGTTTAGCTGCAGACCACTGCAATACGGCCAATATTGTAATAAAAAAAAGCAAGTCACACAAAAATATTGGTTTCCCAGTGTAAAAAAAGTTATGTTTAGACTATAGTGTAGTCTATTAAGTTTGCAATAGCATGTCTTTTAAAAATGTGCATAGTTTAATTTAAAAATACTTCATTGCTAAAAATACTAGTAATCATCTGAGCCTTCAGTAAGCTGTCATCTTTTTGCTAATGGAGGGTCAAGGTTTGATGTTGATGGCTGCTGACTGATCAGGGTGGTGGGGTGGTGGCTGCTTAATGTTGGGGTGGCTGAGAATAGCAGAATTTGTTGCATCAACTGACTCTCTCCCTTTAATGAAATATTTCACTGTAGCATGCAATGCTGGTTAACAGTAGTTTACCCACAGTAGAGCTTCTTTCAAAATTGGAGCCAATCCTCTCAAACCCTGCTGCTGAAATGTCACCTAAGTTTATGAGATAGTCTAAATAGCCTGTTGTGATTTCAACAATAGTCACAGCACCTTCATCAGGAGTAGATTCCGTCTCAAGACACCACTGTCTTTGCTTATCCATTACGAAACAACTCTTTGTTTTTGAAATGGAGTCTCGCTCTGCACCATCACCACTTTTAGCTTTTGACTTCAGCGGAGAGACGCATGACTCTCCCTTTCACTTGAACTCGCAGAGGTCATTACAGGGCTGTTAACTGGCTGCATTTCAACATTGCTGTGTCTCAGGGAACAGAGAGGCCCAAGGAGAAGGAGACAGACAGCATCATAGAACAACCGTGGGTCGTCACACACACACAACATTTGTGGCTCACACTTGTGGTCCTATCGGGTGCGGCTCACAGTGCTGCAAATAATTACAAGAGCGACATCAAAGGTACTGATCACAGACTGCCGTAACAGATGCAATCATAATGAAAAAGTTTGAAATACTGCAAGAATTACCAAAGTGTGACGCAGCACCGTGAAGTGAGCACGTGCTGTTGGGAAAATGCACCCACAGACTTGCTCGACGTCACGTTAACACAACCCTTCAATCTGTGAAAAGACACAGCATCTACCAAGTTCCATAAAGTGAAACACAATCAAACAAGTATGCCTGTACATGTGTATTTACTGCTGTACACTGATGGGACTGGGTCACTGCAATCTCATGATCAAACATGGACAGATAAAAATACATATATATATATGTATATATATAATTTTTTTTTTTTTTTTGAGACAGAGTCTCGCTCTGTCACCAGACTGGAGTGCAGTGGTCAGATCGCGGCTCACTGGAATCTCCACCTCCCAGGTTTCGCGCCTCCCAGCCTCAGCCTCCCAAGTAGCTGCGATTACGGGCGCCCACCACCATGCTCAGCTAATTTTTATATTTCTAGCAGAGATAAGATTGAGATCGACTGTGTTGGACAGGATGGTCTCGATCTTTTGACTTTGTGATCTGCCCTCCTCAGCCTCCCAAAGTGCTGGGATTACAGGTGTGAGCCACCGTACCTGGGCAAGAATTGTTTCTTAATGGATAAGCAGAAACAGTGGTCTCTTGAGATGGACTCTACTCCTGATGAAGATGTGAATATTGTTGAAATCAGAACAGAGTATTTAGAATATTTCATAAACTTAGGTGATCTGTCAGCAGGGAATACATAGGAACTCAAGCCCTCCTGTTCTGTATATGTGGACCATGAGGGCCGCTTCTCAGGGATAATTAGAAAAATGGAATTGGGGGTTGGAAATAGAAAAGGAAGCAAAGCAGATGGCAGAGAGAGAGGCTTGGGTCCCGCAAAGCCCCGGGAAAACCTCAGCAAGCAGAAAGCACGTGAAGCTGCAGGGCTGGAGGCCTGCAAGGGGTGAACACACAGGCTGGTGGAGGCAGGACCCGGGAGGTGGGAGCTGACAACCCCATGTCATAAAATCAGAAACGCTCTGAATATTTTGCGGGAAGATGAGTCAGGGAAGCAACAGCAACAGGGCTGTTAATGTTCTCACTATCTGCAAGCCACGAGACAAAACGAACTTACAAGTGTGCACTGGGATGCAGGAGGAGGGGTTTAAAAAATACGGCCTAAGAGAAAATGGAAAATCAAAGTAAGTGGCTCAGAACCCCCATGGTGCCGAATTTCAGACACACAGGACACCGTCAGCATGTCCTCTCCTCTCTTCTGTCTCATCTCCCCTTGTGGGTGCAGCAGGTTTTCTCAGCATCAAAAGGTCAGGGGCAGTGGCTCACACCTGTAATCCCAGCACTTTGGAAAACTGAGGCAGGAGAATCTCTTGCGCCTAGGAGTTCGAGACCAGCCTGGGCAACATAGCAAGACCCCATCTGTACAAATAACACGAAAAATGAGCTAGGCATGGTGGCGTGCACCTGTATTCCCAGCTACTCAGGAGGCTGAAGTGGGAGGATCACTGGAGGCTGGGAGATTGAGGCTGCGGTGAGCTATGATTGCACCACTGCACTCCCGCCTGGGTGACAGAGTGAGACCTGGTCTTGAAATATATAATTAATTAATAAAAAAACCACACACACACAAAATATAAGAGTATCCACCCCCAGTCCCCCAACTGTTTTCTACACGGTCCACAGTTCCCGATTTGACCCCCATGGTGCTTTCCAGGAGCTGGGTTCTCGGGGATGGAAAGGGATGACTGGCTTTGCTTTTTCTCAAATGAAAGAGGCATATTCCCGAATCTCAGGCCTGTTTTCAGGACCAAAGCCATCTCGTCTCGGGTGGAAGCTCCAATGTGCTCTCAAGGGCTGCATGGCCTGAGCTCCGACACCTACACATGATCGTATCTGGCAGCCAAGAGCTGCTGGGTGTCACTCGCTTCTGCGTTTTCCGACGGCCACCGGGGGTGCCTCCTACATGCTAATAGCTTGCTGGAGAACCATGACTCCAGAAGGGCACAGGTCCCTTATTGGCACAATGCATCATAATGACAACGTGTTTGGATGATGTATTGCTTAAAAGATGAAGCCATCAGAGAATGAGTCCAAGATCAGATTGAATTTAATTATGGGATGAAAGAATCTCATGTCATTCTGGTGATGAATTAACTGAGGGAAGAAACGCGGGTCTCTCGGACACGGACGGAGAGGAGGAAGGCACAGTGACAGGGAGGACAGGAGGGGTCGCTAATGCCCTCGCCTGAGCCAGAGAGGTCCAAATCAGAAAGATCCTGGGAACGGAGCTTGACACCTTCCAACGTTCGTTTGATAACCGCCACCCCTAACTCCTTCCCACAGTGCACACCTCACCTTACGAACATCTCATCACAGCCAGCAGCTGTTGCAAAGAGTGCCCACTGAAATCACCAGGGCCACTTGCGGACCCCACTAGTCACACCCTGTCCATGGTATGGGCTGTGGACGGGCAGTGAGTCTCAGCTCAGGGACGAGGCTGCATCAGAATTTGCAGGAACGCATTAGGTTTGAACATGTGCCGGTGTACAGGCGACTTCTGTGAGCAGTCCCTCAAATACGGTCCTCAAATGTGGCTGTGATGTGTATAAAAGTATGTGGAAGGCTGGGGGCACTGGCTTACACCCCTAATCCCAGCACCTTGGGAGGCAGGGGTCGGCAGATCGTTTAAGCCCATGAGTTTGAGACCAGCCTGGGCAACACAGTGAGACCCCCATCGCTACAAAAAAAAAAAAAAAAAAAAAATAGGCTGGCATGGTGGTGTGTGACTATAGTCTCAGCTATGCAGGGGGATAAGGCAGCAGGATCGCTTGCGCCCAGGAGTTCAAGGTCACGGTGAGCTCTGATGGCACCATTGCGCTCCACCCTGGGTGACAAAGTGAGACGCTGTCTCTCAACAAAATAAATCTTTAAAAGAAGGATACAGGGGCAGAGGGAGGGGTGAGCTGCACAGCAGTTCAGGGAAATAGTGAACTGCTCTATATCTTGATTATGATGTGATTCCTAGATCATATGTGCTTGCTGAAACCTGCAAAATTATATATTCTATAGAGTAAATATTACCTTAAAATGAAAAAAACCCTCAACTATATAAAAACTAAGATAGTATTATACATTAAAAACCTAATTAAGCTAGGACACTAGGCCTAAGCAGGGCCTGTCCTGAGTAGACAGTGGCGTACGCTCACCACCTATACGACCTAACACACACCTTATCCAAAACAGATGTTCAGCTGGCCGTGAGGGTGACCTGGCTGTGACACCTGTCCCCCCACTGATGGCCGGGGTTGACGCAGCTGATCTGGCTGGCCAGGGGGGTGTCCCCTTCCTCCCTCATCACTCCATGTGTGTCCCTCCTGAAACCACATGCTTGGTCAAAGAGGGTGACCATCCCCCACAGAGAAAGACCAGTCTCTGGTCAAGGGTATACGAGTAGCTCGCTTCCCTGCTGATACCTCCACACAAGCTCTTAAAATAGATGCTCAATAAACAGTTGTGGATTGAAAAAAGAAAAGCACCTGGTAATGCTTGCGACCATGTGGCATCCCAGGCCCCACCTCCACTACGTCTGGGGTTGGACTCTGGAAGCAGCAGTCACACTAAGTCCCCACGGGGCTCACAGGGTGAGTGGACCACACCTGAGATGCTGGACGGAGCCCCTGTCCTTGATCCCAGCACTGGTGGCTCTCCATGCTCCGTCCCTCCTGACGGCCCTGAACCACCTGCTTCTGCTAACTACATGATTCTTCCCTGAAATGTGTCTCATGCTTCCAGCCTCTGCACCTGGGCTTTCACGTTCCATTCCTATCTGCTTCCTCCCATGGTGTTTCTGTGGCCTGGAGAACACTGAAGGGCTCCAGGATGGGAGGTGCTTTCCAGAGTTCACCAGGTGCAGAGCAAAGTACCCAAGCCCGAGTTATGGGACGTTCGTTTCACAACTGGCATTGCCCTATCTGAATCGCCATGTTGTCATTAATGAAAAAAAAAAAAAGAAAGAAAGAAAGAAAAAGTGGGTGGTGCCGGGAAAGGTGGCTCACACCCATAATTCTAGCCCTCTGGGAGGCCAAAGTGGGAGAATTGCTTGAGGTTAGGAGTTGGAGACCAGCTTGGGCAATACAGTGAGGCCCCACCTCTACAAAACAATTAAAAGATTAGCTGGGTGTGGTGGTTCATACCAGTAGTCCCAGCTACTCTGGAGGCTGAGGCAGAAGGATTGCTTGAACCCAGGAGTTTGAGGCTACAGTGAGCTATGATTGCACCACTGCACTCCAGCCTGGGTGACAGAACAAGACCCTATCTCAAACAAAACATAAAGTCATCAGGAAGCGGAGGTAGCGAATTGCTTGAACCTGGGAGACAGAGGGTGCAGTGAGCAGAGATCGTGCCACTGCACTCCATTCTGGGCCACAGAGCAAGGCTCTGTCTCAAAAAATAAAAGTAAAAATAAAAAAAATAAAGTCCGCGGTGAGGGGCGGGGGCGGGGATGGGAGGAGGTTATTATCTACCAAACATAGTAGTTGAAAGGATTAAACATGTCACCAAAAACAGAAATGGGTGTGGGAAGTAAAAGTTCCTCTTCAAAGTTTCCTTTCTTGTTAAAGGATAAGTCATAAGTGTGCTAATAACTCTTTGTTAGGCCCTACCCTATGTAGCTGTGAGACATGCCATGCTTACAGGCACGCAGTACATTCTATGTCCTTGTACTTTAACCAAGATATTGGTGCTGGCTGGACGTGCTCACAGGAGGTCCCAGCTCTCCACTGCTTTTAGCGGTTTAGAAAAGTTTTAAGTTATTAGCCAATCGGGTTTTAGTTTAGATTGTGAGGTCTGGCTCCAGCCAACAGAGAGCAGACGCAGCAGTAGGGACGACCCCAGATGCGTAAGGGATGAATGTGTGTGTCTTTCTTTGTTCACTGTACTCTCATGGCAAGATGGCGAGCGAGAGTCCCCTTCCTGCAGTCCAGGAAGTAAAAACTGCATTGCTGAAATATTCGTCTCAGGGCTGATTGTTCTTGCCGCGCCGAACGTCTATTTCCAACATATTGCACCCTTGATTTTTTTTTTTTTTTTTTGAGACAGAGTCTCGCTCTGTTGCTTAGGCTGGAGTGCAGTGGCGCCATCTAGGCTCACTGCAACTTCTGCCTCTTGGGTTCAAACAATTCTCCTGCCTCAGCCTCCCCAAATAGCTGGGATTACAGGTGTGTGCACAGCACATTTCTGTATTTTTAGTAGAGACAGGGTTTCACCATGTTGGCCAGGCTGGTCTTGAACTCCCGTCCTGAAGAGATCCATCCGCTTTGGCCTCCCAAAGTGCTGGGATTACAGGCATGGTCAGCCAAGGCATCCAGCCTTGACATTCTATTTTTAAATAAAACTCAGGCTTCCAAAAAGAAGCGGATGTTTGTCTAATTCAAATTAGTAACCAGCCAAAACCAAGGAGACAGACATTTCTGAGCGAGAGAGACTCGGAGTAGCCAGGAACCGTTTACATCTTGTTGACAAACACATGTTTCAAGACAGGAAATTAGCCTCCTCCATGCCCATTTTATCTGTTTAATTGCTGTTTGATAATAAATTACAACATAGAGTCCATTAATTAAGCCAGTGATGTCCCTGGAACACCAATTCCTACTGCTGGGGGCTGCCTGTTTACAGGAGCTCTGATTTCGCCACTGTTTGCACCCGTGGCACTTTGGGACGTGGTTTAGAAGAATTTGGGTTGGAAGACGGGCCTCCTTGCACAGAAGGAGTGGGTTTGGGAAGCGGGGGAGCCTTGATGAATGAGCAGAGGGACAGCCTGGCAGATGGAGAGCTGTGCCAAGAGTTCTCTAATTCAGGACACGTGGCTGAACAGAAAGCAACATTGGATTGACTTTTTAAAAAGCAGCTGGCAGAAAGCAACCGGGGCCCAGTTAACAAGTGTCTATCCCAGAGCCAGGGGGAGCCATGAGCAGCCTAATTCGGTTTACCGTTCTAAATCAACTCAATCCAATCAGCTCAATGGCAGGAGCTCTCACTTGGAAAAGTTCCGCACACAGGTGGAGCTGGGAAAGATGAAACCCAGAGATTTCCTAATGAAGGCGCCACACTGTGCTGGGAGTCGCTAAGCTCCCAGCGGGAAAGGAGATTTGATGTCTGGCTCCTGCCTGGGGAGGAAGTAGTAGGTGGTCACCTCCAGAGTGAAAACCCTCATTAAATTTTAACCACAGGCTCAAGCACAGCAGCTGACACCTGTAGGCTCAGTACTTTGGGAGGCAGAGGAGAGAACTGCTTGAGGTCTGGAGTTCCAGACCAGCTGGGAGACCCTCTCCTCCACCATTTCTGTCTCTCTCTCTGTCCTTCATTTCTTTTTTCCTTCCTCCCTCCCTCCCTCCCTCCCTCCCTCCTTCCTTCTTTCTTTCTTTCGTTAGAGTCTTGCCTGTTGCCCAGGCTGGAGTGCAACGGCGTGCTCTCAGCTCACTGCAACCTCTGCCTCCTGGGTACAAGCGATTCTCCTGCTCCAGCCTCCCCAGGCAGCTGGGACTACAGGCGTGCACCACCACGCCAAGCTGATTATTGTATTTTTAGTAGAGATGGGGTTTCACTGTGTTGGATGGTCTCAAACTCCTGCCTTGGCCTCCCAAAGTGCTGGGATTACAGGCATGAGCCACTGCGCCTGGCCTCGGTGGGAGGATTTCTTGAGCCCAGGAGGTCAAGGCTGCAGTGAGCTATGATTGCACCAGTGCACTCCAGCACGGGCGACATAGTGAGACCCTGTCTCCAAAAAAAAAAAAAAAAAAAAAAGTTTCGACCATGTTGTCCTGAAAGTGGGCCATCCAGGCATTCCTGCAGAAGCTTGATGGAGGAGGGGCTATGAGAAATAAAAGCTGCAGACAGAAAGGGAAGGAAGGTCAAGTTCGCAGCAGTCTGCCCCACACTAAGCTTGGAGATGTGGACATCACAGGGTGTTAGAGATGCTGGGGTAGACAGACGGGGAGGGCAGGGGCCACAGGGCCACAGAAGGCAGACACCGCGGCCCAGACGGGGAGGGCAGGGGCCACAGGGCCACAGAAGGCAGACACAGCGGCCTTACAGTCCAGCCCTCAGGCTCACCCAAGAACTTCCTGAGTGGCTTTAGAAACCTTCCCCTGAAATACCCAAAGCAAAATGCACCTGCTTAGAGCCACGTGGGGAAGCTCTGGGATCAGACCGTCTTTACTCCGTTCCACATTCACAGGAGGAGTGGACGTCCTCAGAGCAGTTTTGGATCATGCCAGTATCTAACTGCCATAGTCCTTGTGACGTCACCGTTACTAAGTGCTCCATTCAAGTGTGACTTATTCAGAAGTCTGGGAGTTAAGTGCTCTTTTCACAGCTCCTCTTGGAGTAACTGCCTAACAGGGTGACGGGGCACAGCCTCTGGGATCTTGCTGCCTGGGCCACAGGCTGTGGGTATCCTAGGAAGCTGGCGTGGGGCGTGTGCTGGGCGCGGCCTCCCGCCCTCTGTGTCCCCTCTCTTCAAGCCCTCTAGGCCCAGGACCACAAGCCCTATCTCCAGCTCCTGGCCACCCCAGCCTGAGGCTAGCTAGGGGCTTTTCATTTGGTCTATTCCAAGATACAGCTTCTCAGACAGTCCCCTCTGGAGCTGCCGTATGCAGTCTGAACACATCCCCCCCTCCCTCCGACCCCAGGGGAGCCTTCTAGTGGCTCCCTGACATCCTCTGGATCAAGTCCCGATTCCTCAAACCAGCAGCATCAGCATCAGCTAGGAATCAGAAACGCAAACCCAGGGCTGCGTGCTGAGGTTCACGCCTATAATCCTCGCACTGTGGGAGGCTGAAGGCGGGAGGAGCCCTCGAGGCCAGGAGTTAAGACTCCATCTCTACAGAAAATGGAAACTTGAGCCGGACATGGTGGCATGAGCCTTCAGTCCCAGCTACTAAGAAGGCCGAGGGAACACCTGAGCCCAGGAAGATGAGGCTGCAGTGAGCTGTGATCACACCACTGCACTCCAGCCTGGGCAACAGAGCGAGACTCTATCACAAAACAATAAATAAATAAATCCGTGTGGATGCAACAACCACTTATGAATCTTTTGCCTAGCTTCTTCAGAGAAATAACCAGAAAGACTCCTACCTTCTTCTTAAAATCTCAAGGTAGACGGCAACAACGGTAACCAAGAAGGCCCCTGTGGGCCCGAGATGGTGCTATTACTTCCTTGCTCGCCAGAGACGAGTTCCTACCTGTGGTCCCCAGCCGTGACACGGATACAATATTGCCGTGTGGTTCTCCAGCGGCCCCTGGTCCAAGCAGACATCTTTTGCCTTGTTGTTACGAAGCTGCAAGAACAGACAAAACACGACCCATCAGAGCTCAGCTGGTGGGGTGGGGATTCCCTGCCACTGCTCCACCATGCCTTGGTTCTGACTTAGTGACGGGAAGGCCACACGAGCTTCTGAGTGAGGACTGGGCTCCAGTCTGTGCGGTGATCACCTTAGCAAGAAAGATCAGGTCTCAAGGTGGATGGCATGGGTGCTCGGTCTCTTGACTGCATCCTGGGCAGCTTGGACCCCACCCTCACAGCACCTCCATCCCCAACATGTCAGGCAATCCCAGGGAGCACTGGTTACCTAGATCTCAAGCTTCTCAATGGCTTTTAAACGTCTAAGTGGCTTCTAAGCTTCTCAGTGGCTTGGAAAATCTGGTTATCGAGATCTTAGGCTCTAAGTGGGCCTCAGCACCAACATTGATTTTAATAAACTAGGTAATCACGGGTTAGCTTCTCACGTCATTATTTGCATAAAGGCATGAAGAACAGATGTGGTGGCTCACACCTGCAATCCCAGCTCTTTGGAAGGCTGAGGCAGGAGGATCACTTGAGCCCAGGAGTTCAAGACCAACATGGGCAACATAATGAGGCCCCATCTCTACAAAACCATTAAAACAAATTAACAGCTGGGTGCAGTGCTCACGCCTGTGATCCCAGCACTTTTTGGGAGGCTGAGGTGGGTGGATCACTTGAGGTCAGGAGTTCAAGACCAGCCTGGCCAACATGGCGAAACCCTGTCTCTACTAAAAATACGAAAAGTTAGCTGGGCGTGGTGGCGCACACCTGTAATCCCAGCTACTTGGGAGGCTGAGGCAGAACTGATTGAACCCAGGAGGCGGAGGTTGCAGTGATCTGAGATTGCGCCATTGCATTCCAGACTGGGCGACAAGAGCACAACTCTGTCTCAAGAAAAAAACACAAAAACAAAACAAAGTAACCAGGAGTGGTGGCATACACTTGTAGTCCCAGCTACTCAGGAGGCTGGGATGGGAGGATCGCTTGAGCCCAGGCGTTCCAGGCTGCAGTAAGCTGGGATTGTACCACTTCTCTCTAGCCTGGGCGACAGAGCAAGACCTATTTCTAAAAAAAGAAAAAACATGTAAATACTTGCTATCATAAAATGCTCTAGCAGTATCTATTTACATGTTCAGAAACATTTACTGATACCTATGCTATGCTATGCTAAGCACCACTGCAGGAGTGTATGGAGCGCACCGTGGAAGAGGTAGGCACGTGTCTTTGGGAGCGCATAAGAACTGATCTAATTTGCATCTCCGGGTGCACTGTGGTCTGTAGGGTATCCATCCCACCATCACCCTAGGGTCTCAGTGGCTGGCTAAAAGGCAACGCTGCCGGACCTCTCATCTATACCCGTCCCCTCCAGATTCTATTCTCCACAGAACAAAGAGAAGAAAAGGCCTTCTGTTCTTCGTGTACTCAGATTGTCTTTAGGCTCGCACAACTTGAGCAGATTTCTAAATCCTTTTTTTTCTTTGAGTGGCAGGGTCTTGCTTTGTACTCCAGGCCGGAGTGCAGTGTTGTGATCACAGCTCACTGCAGCCTCCAGCTCCTGGCCTGAAGCAATCCTCCCACTTCAGCCTCCCAAAGTACTGGGATTACAGGTGTGAACTACGGTGCCTGGCTAAGAGTTCTTTACATATTAAGGACATGAATGTTTTAACAGAATATTTGCTTTACGCCATGATTTGAGATTGCCAGGTTTTAAATTTTGTTCTAATATTTATGCAATCAAATCTATCATTAAGTAATTTAATATTTATTGAGGGCCTGGGAAGTGCCTGGCACTGTGCTAAATGTAATGAACAAAAGATAAATAACACAGTCCTTGCCTTGAAGTAGTCCGCCATCTACTGCAATGACTGAAATATGCTAAGGCCAACAAGCAGAACTTCTTTTTTTTTTTTTTTTTTTTTTTGAGATGGAGTCTCACTCTGTCACCAGGCTGGAGTGCAGTAGTGTGATCTCGGCTCACTGCAACCTCCACCTCCTGAGTTCAAGCAATTCTCATGCCTCAGCCTCCCAAATAGATGGGATTACAGGCATGTGCCACCACACCTGGCTAATTTTTGTATTTCTAGTAGAGACGGGGTTTCACCATGTTGGCCAGGATGGTCTCGATCTCCTAACCTCATGGTCTACCCACCTCAGTCCTCCAAAGTGCTGGGATTACAGGCATGAGCTACTGTGCCCCCGCCAAGAACTTCTTTACCCATTCTGGGAATTCAGAGATAACTGCTAAGGGGAGGTGACTCCTGCCCTAAGCGTTATAAAGAATATATGGGCTGGGTGCAGTGGCTCACGCCTGGAATTCTAATGCTTTGGAAGGCTGAGGCTGTAAGATTGCTTAAGGTCAGGAGTTGGAGACAAGCGTGGGCAACGTAGGGAGACCCCTCCATCTCCACAAAAAAGAAACAAATTAGCCAGGCGTGGTGGCATGTGCTTGTCGTCCCAGCTACTTGGGAGGCTGGCGTGGGAGGATGGCTTGAGCTCAGTAGTTTGAGGCTATAGGGAGCTGAGACTGTGCTATTAAGACTCCCACTTGGGTGACAGCAAGGCTGTGACTCAATCACTCCCTCAATCAATGTTGTCTAGAGCCAACAGCAGTGGCTCATACCTGTAGCACCAGCTACTAGGGAGGCTGAGGTGGGAGGATTGCTTGAGCCCAGGAGTTCAAATCACGATTATGCTACTGCACTCCAGCCTGGGCAACAGAGCAAGACCCTGCCTACTTAAAAAAAACCAGCTGTCTGAAAAATGGTAATTTTTGTTGCCAAGCAGCATTTGAAAAATTTGGTTTCTTTCATTGAACACTATAGTCCATCTGAAATATCTACTTGTAAATGGTGACACTCAGCAGGTGGAGGAGGAGTAAGAGAACCCAATCCCTTAAAACGTTAACACTGATTATATTTGGGAATTGGGATTTGGAGTAAGTTGAGATGTCATCTTTATATTTCCAATAGAATGTATGTGTTGAATTTATTATTTTAAAAATAAAGTTTGTAAAAACAAAAAGCTTCTCTCTTCCAAAAAAACCAGACTATGATCACAATGTCACCTCCAATGCCACCCCCACTGTACAGCTCAAGGGACATCATTTATACTGTGGTTGATCCCAAAGGCAACCCATGGAGTTGTGCAGTGCACAGACTGTGGAGCTGTACACAGCAGCTCTGGCAAACTTCTACCTCGGTGGTTCATGCCTATAGCCCCAGATACTTGGAAGCTGAAGTGGGAGAATCACTTGAGCCCAGGAGATCGAGGCCAGCCTGGACAGCATAGTGAGACCCCTTTTCTACAAATAAATAAATAAACAAAATTAGCCAGGTGTGATGGTGTGTATCCATAGTCCCAGCTATTCGGAAGGCTGAGGTGGGAGGATTGCTTGAATCTAGGGAGTTTAAGGCTGCAGTGAGCCAAGACTATGCCACTGCACTCCAGCCTGGGGGGCAAGGCTGGTCATCGTTCTTACTGTTTCCTTTTTAGTAACTATTTTTCTTCTGATTATAAAAGGATCACCTAACATTAGTGAAAGTTGGAAAAGCATGGAAAAGTACCCCTACCGAGGTGATCATAACTGTCTCCTCCATTTCCCAATCTAAAATAGCAGCAAATTCAGTTTGATCGTCCTGACATTTCCTTCTTAAGCATTATGGTATCAGTGTTTTTCTCATGTCATTAAACTTTTGTACGTGCCGTTTGTAATGGCTGTAAAATAGTTCAAACCACGAATGCATTATATTCAACTAATCTTCAAGTTAAATTCAAAACAAAAATTTCCTAAAAAATAACACGTCTGAGCTGAACAATTTTACTCTCAAATCTCTGTCCTTATTTCAGATTATTTGCTTGGGATAAGAGTGGAGAAGAAACTGTCATTAAGCTTTTTAGTATATGTGGGTCAAATTGCTTTTTAAAAGGCTTGTTTCAATTTGCACACTCACAGAGGATATGGTTTTTTTCATATTACTAAGACCTTGCCTGTGAAGTAACAACATAAATTCCAAGAAAGGAATCTTTGTTTGGGGATAGGGAAAAAACAAAGCTATCTCTATTTAATTTTTTTTCTTTGACTATGAAATACATTTAAATTTTTCATGTGTTTTTCACCCATGTGTATTTTTTCTTACGTAACTGACCTTGTGCTTTATTTTTCTTTGGGGATGTTTCATTTTGTCGTTTAAATCAAAATTTTAAAATCATGCCTTTAATCCCAACACTTTGGGAGGCTGAGGTGGGTGGATTACTTGAGGTCAGGAGTTGGAGACCAGCCTGGTCAACATGGTGAAACCCCATCTCTACTACAAGTACAAAAATTAGCTGGGCTTGGTGGCACGTGCTGGTCATCCTAGCTACTACAGGCAGGCTGGGGCAGGAGAGTTGCTTAAACCTGGGAGGTGGAGGTTGCAGTGAGCCGAGATTGCACCATTGTAACCCCGCCTGGGTGGCTCTATCTCAAAAAAAAAAAAAAAAATTAACTTGTGGAACTTATTATATATGAATGGTATTTGTCCATCTATAGTATTTGTGGTATATGTATTTCCAGTTTGGTGTGTTCTCTACTCAGTTGAGGTACAGATTATTTTAATATTTATGAGCTTGGGTCCATGACACATTTCCTTTGTGTTTCTTGCTGTGGCTTTCATTCTTAGAAAGCCCTTTCTCATTCAGAGATCAGATTCATCACTATTTCCACATGGTTCTTTTATTATTTCTTTCATGTAATACTACAGTCCGTCTGAAATCTACGTTGGTACATGGCAAGCTGTAAGGATCTGAACTGATTTCTTTCCCAAAGAGCTAGGCAATTGACCCAGTTGTTTTAGGAATAATCCATGCACTGCTCATTGTGGTTCGATACTTCCTTTCTATTTAATCTTACTTTGAGAGTTAAAACAAATTTATGTTTTTATTTTGGGGAAGAAAACACAAGGCAGTTCAGATCTCTTAACGACAACTGCTATGTGCCAGGCACCTGCTTTTCCTTTTTCTTTTTTTTTTGAGAGAGAGTCTCACTCTGTTACCCAGGCTGGAGGGCAGCGGCACGATCTCAGCTCACTGCAAACTCCGCCTCCCAGGTTCAAGTGATTCTCCTGCCTCATCCCCGAATAGCTGAGATTGCCCGCACCTGCCACCATGCCCAGCTTGTTTTTTGTGTTGTCAGTAGAGATGGGGTTTTTCACCATGTTGGTCAGGCCGGCCTCGAACTCCTGCCTTCAAGCGATCTTCCCGCACTGGCCTCCCAAAGTGCTGGGATTACAGGCGTGAGCCATCACGCTTGGCCATGCCAGGAAGTGTTCTAAGAACTCCACATATCACAGCTCACTTTATCCTTCCAGGAACCCTGCAGAGGGCTACTCTCCTTCCTCCCATTCTATAGCTTAGGGAACGGCAGCCAAGAGGAGCCGCACAGCCAGTAACAGCCTACTGGGATTTGAACCCAGCAGGCTGGCTCCAGTCTCCATGTACCCTGACCACCCCAGAGGCTGCCCTTCTAAGACGCCAGCATCCCGTTCCAAATTCCAGCTCAGGAGGGTCCCCACTCTATATCCGATGACTTCACCTGGGGTTGATTTACTTTCTATAAAAGGCAGCAGGCAAAGGCTAGGAAAATCCACAGTTGTAGAAAAATGTAAATACTCTTAAGTTGAAGGGATTCTTCTTGGCTTTAACCTGGTAGTCACAGGGAGTTGCAGGGAAGAAAACCAGATTGTGGAGCTAATGGGGTGTCTGTGCCACACTGAGAGCACCCAGCTCCGTACTCCTTGGCCTGACTGTGTGTCCCCAGTTCTGTCTCAGACAGGCATTGCAAAAAGAACAAGGTAGATGCATGAGTGTTTCTATATGAAGATGTTCTCAGCAATGGTATGATACTTTAAAACTGGAAACGACACCAGTGTCTACGCTCTCAAGCAAAGCACAGCTTACACAAAACGTGGAACCATGTGCAGCCACTGATCAATGGCAAAAATATTTAACGACAGTTACGTATTCTCTATACGATTGAGTAAAATTTCAAGTTATTAGGCATTGTGAACGGAATGCTTTTAGTAAAAAAAAAAAAACATGGGTATACACACACACACACACACACGCAGGCCAGAGGCCCATACATCAAAGTGTATACGTTAGCTCTGGTATCTGGATGTCCACGTCCAATCTTGGTATCATGACTTATAAGCTCTGTGACCTTAGGTAAGTTAGATAATTTATCTAAGTTTCAGTTTTCTTATTAATAAAACAGAAATAATGCCAGTCTCTCATAAGATGAAGGTAAAATGGATTTGTAAGCAGAAAGCACTTAGAATAGTGCCCAGTACTTCCCAAGCACTCAAATATTCATCCCTAGTATTATTATTTTCAAAATGTTCTCAAATGCATATTGATGGTATTTGTACTAAGAGAAAAATCGCTTGCCTTCAGGTTTAGAAAGGTGATATGATCACACCGCAGACACAATCTGAGAACATTTCCTCCTTTCTCTGATGAGAAGTGATTCCAGTCCACAGCACAGAGCGATGGAGGCCTCCGACCCCCCGCCTCTCTTTACCTCCAACTTCCTGCTCAGTATCTCCTCCGCTTACGGGTCCCAGAGGACCTCAGAGTCAACATTTCCCAAACAGTATTTATTATCTGCTACATATCTCAGGCCAAGAAGACTCCCAGTCTTTTTTGTTTTTGTTTGTTTGTTTTGTTTTGAGACCGAGTCCTGCTTTGTTGCCCGGGCTGGTTGCAGTGCCCCTATCTCGACTCGCTGCAACCTCCGCCCCCTGGGCTCAAGGATTCTCCTGCCTCAGCCTCCTGAGTAGCTGGGCTAACAGACATGCACCACCACACCCAGCTAATTTTTGTATTTTTTATAGAGACGGGGTTTCACCATATTGGCCAGGCTGGTCTTAAACTCCTTACCTCATGATCCGCCTGCCCCAGTGTCCCAAAGTGCTGGGATTACACATGTGAGTCACCGTGCCCAGCCCACAGTCTTTTATCCATAGTCCATTGTAACATTCATCACATTTGTTCCCTACTCCAACCCTCCAGCTAGAGAGAATCTTGCTGTCAGGGAAGACCCCTCCAAAAAACACTCCTTGAATGAGTGAATGAGCAACTCTATTTCTCCCCAGTAAAGCAACCCGCAGCATATTGAACAGCATTCCAAGCCAAAAGCATGCAGGGTCCAAATTACCTCCCCGTAAGCAATTGTATTATTGTATCTTCTCATTTCTGGGTAAACGTGGTCCAGGTACCACTGGAAATTCTTACACTTTAAACTTTTCCTCAATGCTCTTCTTTCGGAGACATCGCCAATGTCAATTCCCGGATTCTGAAAGGGGAGAGAAATCAGCAGGTGTTAGAGACGGCGGGGTGATGGCCACGTGGGGCACAGGTGGAGCCACTTCCAGGGAAACCTTCACATAGAAGATCTTAAGCCTCGAATGCTTATTCAGAAAGGTGGTTTCTTTTGTTTTTGTTTTTTTGAGACAGAGTCTCGCTCTGTCACCCAGGCTGGCGTGCAGTGGCGCAATCTCATCTCACTGCAACCTTGGCCTCCTGGGTTCAAGTGATTTTTCTGCCTCAGCCTCCCCAGTAGCTAGGATTACAGGCTCGTGCCACCAGGCCCAGCTAATTTTTGTATTTTTAGTAGAGATGGGCGTTTCATCATGTTGGCCAGGCTGGTCTCAAACTCCTGACCTCAAGTGATTCGCCAGCCTCGGCCTCCCAAAGTGCTGGGATTACAGGTGTGAGCCACTGCACCCAGCCAGAAGGGCAGTTTAAGGAGAGCTGCTTGCTCCATCCAGACCCAGGCCAGGGAATCCTTGTTCCTGAGCAAAGTCAGAACCTGAAGCATGAAAGGTCTCAGACAAGCCAACCATCCTTATCACTGCTATGCAAATGATTTCTGGGACACGCTGATGTGGACGACCTACATTCTCAGTTTCTTCCCTCCCACATTTCCTTGGTAACTATCAGAGCCAATTATTAGAGGAATTATTTGATTAGGACAGGAAAATAAATGCCTACAACCCCCTCCTGTCTCTCTTTTTCATACCTGCGAAATTTCTCCTTTTGTTGGCTCTTTGCGAAGTTCATTATACGCAGAAGTGAAAATAATTTTCTATTGCAAAGCTTGTAACGATGCTCTAATGAATAATTCACTCTGCTTTTACAGAAATAAACCTGTAATGGCTGCTGTGTGCTGACAGGAAAAACAGAGGATCTGAAATACGACCCTGCAGACTCATCGGCAAGATGGCCAGGAATTAACGGAGACGGGATGCGTCTGGGGGCTGGGAGAAGACTTCCAATTATGTCATTCGCATCACCTGGGCAGTCAAACAGCGATTTTAAAGGGAAATCCCTTTAAACGTCAAACTTATTCAACCCAAAGACAACCCTGAGCAGTAACCATTAACTCTTTGTTTTAATATATTTAGCTTGATTCATGAAAATGGTCTGGGTTTTGTTTGTTTTTCTGAGACAGTTTCACTCTTGTTGCCCAGGCTGGAGTGCAATGGCACAAACCTGGCTCACTGCAACCTCCGCCTCCTGGGTGCAAGGAATTCTCCTGCCTCAGCCTCCCAAGTAGCTGCGATTACAGGTGTGTGCCACCACGTCCGGCTAATTTTTGTATTTTTTAGTAGAGTAGGGGTTTCTCCATGTTGGTCAGGCTGGTCTCAAACTCCTGACCTCAGGTGATCTGCCCACCTTGGCCTCCCAAAGTGCTGGGATTACAGGCGTGAGCCACCACGTCTGGCCAAAAAAGATCATTTTTTAAGAGCCTGGCAGGTTACCACTGGCATTTGGGACCAGAGATTGTCTGCCGTCGTGGACAAAGCACTTGGCTGCAGTCAAAAGGTTTGAGTTTTGTGTCACTCTAGGTCACACCACCATTCCGGGTCAAAACTCATGGCCAGGCGCAGTGGCTCACGCCTGTAATCCCAGCACTTTGGGAAGCTCAGGAGGGAGGACTGCTTGAGCCAAAGCGTTCGAGACCGGCCTGGGCAACCTGTCAAAAACTCGTCTCTATGAAACATACAGAAGTTCGACAGGTGTGGCAGTGCATACCCAGGGTTCCGGCCACACAGGAGGCTGAGGTGGGAGGATGGCTTGAACCCGGGAGATGGAAGTTTCAGGGAACCAAGATCGTGCCACTATTCTGCAGCCTGGGTGACACAGTGAGACCCTATTTCAAAAAACAAAATCCTCCTATACAAAACAGGAAGAATAATGATACCTATTTCACTGACTTCACAGGGCTGTGGTGAGGTTTTTTTTTTTTTGAGATGGAGTCTCACTCTGTTGCCCAGGCTGGAGTGCAGTGGCATGATCTCAGCTCACTGCAACTTCTGCCTCCTGGGTTCAAGCAATTCTCCTGCCCCGGCCTCCCGAGTAGCTCGGATTACAGACAGGCATGTGCCACCACGCCCGGCTAATGTGTGTGTTTTCAGTAGGGGCAGGGTTTCACCACGTTGGCCTGGGGTGAGGTTCTGCATGAGGGCCTGAACTGACATCCCTGCCCACGTGCTATGCGTGGGACCTTAAACAAGTCACTTTTAGCTTCTCACAGCTTCAATTTCTTCGTCCGTAAAATGAGCAACATAATACATTCATATCAAGCTAGCATTTACGGAACACTTCATATTTGCTGAGCTCTGCTCTCAGCCTTGTTTTATCTTCATGGGAATCCTATCAGGTAAATATTAAGGATCTGTGTTTTTAGATGAGGAAACTGAGGCAGACAGTTCTTCTGTCATGAGGCAGTTATGACAATTAAGTAAACTATTGCAAATAACGACTTACTAGGTACCTGGGACATAGTAAGTGCTGAACAAATGTTACATATCTTTATATCATCATCATGGATCAAAGCACTTATCGCTTCACAGCTAGAAAGGGCTAAGCGGCCAGAGGGTTTTTTTAATTCTTGAGAATGTATTTCAAAACTGATAACAACATTGAAAAACCCTTCACTTTTATCTCATTGACCCGTAAATCTGGCACACATTCTTCTGTTCTGGGCTCTGGCCTCCTGACACAAAGGGGCTGCCACCTCTCAACAGGAACCACTCCAGGTGTTTCCGGCCTGCCTCAGACCACCTATGGGTGCCCTGGCTGAGGAGACAAACTGAGCTGTGGCTGAGGGTGTAAGCTGCCCTGCTGTGCAGCACAGGACACACAATGCACCCCGTGCCAGGTGCGCCTCTCAGCATGCCACATGTATGAATTCATTTAGTTCTCAGATCACCCCAGGAAGGAGAGCCTGCTGTTACCCCCAGTTTACAGCTGAGGGAACTAAGGTACAGTCGACTCTCTAGATCCACAGTTTCTGCATCCATCGGTTCAACCAACTGCAGATTAAAAATATTTTTTAAAGACCAATAATAACAATACAATAAAAAAAATACAAGTAAAGCATAAGAATTATTTACACAGCATATATTGTATTATCTGTAAGTAATCTAGAGGTGATTCAGCCATAAAAAGGAACAAATTAACAGCACTTGCCATGACCTGGATGAGGCTGGAGACTGTTATTCTAAGTGAAGGAACTCAGAAATGGAAAAGCAAACATCGTATGTTCTCACCGATACGTGGGAGCTAAGCTATCAGGACACAAAGGCACAAGAATGACACAGTGGGCTTTGGGGACCCGGGGGAAGAGTGGGAGGAGGGCGAGGATAAAAGACAATAAACAGGGCGCAGTGTACACTGCTCGGGGGGTGGGGGCACCAGGGTCTCACACATCTCCACTAAAGAACTTACGCGCGTAACCAAATGCCACCTGTACCCCAATAACTCATGGAAAAATAAAATGTAAAAAAATTTTGTGCTGCTGTCATAAAAAAAAAAATATTTGCACATAACCTAGGCATAAAGTCTTGTGCATATATATGTGTGTATATATACATATATACGTGTGTATATATACACATATATACACATATATATACATATATACATGTATATATACACACACAGGATGTTTTATACACACACACACACACACCCCCCCCCACCCAGGACATTATGCTTAGGTTATGTGCAAATACTATGTGTACATATATATATATATATATATATATATACACACACACACACACACACACACACGCACACACACACACAGCATTATGCTTAGGTTATGTGCAAATACTGTGTATATACAATATTTGCACATAATATATATATGGTATTTGCACATAAATACTACAGGATTTTAGGTTATGTGCAAATACTATATGTGTGTGTATATATACACACAAACATGCACACACACACGAAGTTATGCTTAGGTTATGTGAAAATACTATGTGTGTGTATATATATACATGCACACACAGGACGTTATGCTTAGGTTATATGCAAATACTATGTGTATATACACGCACACACACACACACAGGATGTTATGCTTAGGTTATGTGCAAATACTATGTGTATAGACACACACACACACAGAGGACGTTATGCTTAGGTCATGTGCAAATACTACACCATTTTGTATCAGAGACTTGAGCTTCCGTGAGCTTTGCTGTCCACAGGGAGTCCTGGAATGAGTCCCCTGTGGATACCATGGGATGAATGGTACAGAGATGAGTGGATTTGGTCAGTGTCTCCTAACTCATAAATGATAGCACTGGGATTCCAACCATGCTAGTGTGCAACTACTGCACAAAACTCCCCCGGGGCTGCAGTGACATGGGAATTTCCGAGGGCATATTCTGAGCAGAACGCGGAGGAGAGCTGGCGAGCCAGGGGATGTGGCACACGGTAAAGGCATCTGACAGGGGGCAGCTGGAGCTCCAGGGGACAGAGACAGAGAATGTCACAGAGGACGAAGGGTCTGCTGCCAAACATCTGGGCAAGAACTTTCTGGACACAGCATATGATCAGGAACAGGGCAGCCAGATTAACATAGCAAAGACCGGGATTAACACGCTAAGACTCTTGTAATCTCTGTAAGTGGATTGAGAGAGATTCCCCTTGTGCTAGCCCTGGTGTCAGGCAGGAGTTCTAAAGCTGAGACATCTGCGAACCCCTTTGAAATGCATTCATAATTTTTCTAAGCATGAGCATTTTCTGGGGAGGACCCATTGGTCAATTAAAGAAACAGTGGCCAGTCAAACAGTAGGGATCACCGTTCTGGGGTGGTGGGGAAAGGCCGGAGTCCCTACCTCCAGCGGCAGGTTCCACGCTATGTACACATGAGACTTGTAATCGTCCATCCAGACCTCAGCAACGCGCAGAGCGTTCCTCTTTGTGTAGAAGCCGATGTTGCTATTATACGGTTTCTTCTTCCTCTCGATGTGGGCCACCCGTGAACAAGGAAGGACCTCCATGCTGCCCCCACAGAGCCATACCTAGAGGAACAAAGATTTCGTCAGCCTGAAAAAGAAATTCCCAGAGGCCATGCCCCCCACTCCCCACAACACGGAGCCCAAAAGCAATGGTTCAGCTGACTCTGCATAAATGTGAAATACATTTTAATATACAAACCCAATGAGAGGCCATGCATGGCGCCTCACGCCTGTAATCTCAGCACTTTGGGAGGCCGAGGTGAGCAGATCATTTGAGATCAGGAGTTTGAGACCAGCCTGGCTAAGATGGTGAAACCCCATCTCTACTAAAGATACAAAAATTAGCCAGGCACGATGGTGCACACCTATAATCCCAGCTACTTGGAAGGCTGAGGCAGAAGAATCACTTGAACCCGGGGGGTGGAGGTTTCAGTGAGCTGAGATTGTGCCACTGCACTCCAGCCTGGGTGACAGAGTGAGACTCTGTCTCAAATAAATAAACAAAAATACACACATACATACATATAGACATACATACATAAAGCCAATGAGAGCTCAAGGCTGGTTTGTTACTGCAGCGTGGTCTAACCCAACCTGGCCAAAACATGCAAAAAAGGAGGCTTGGGAGAATTCTTATAGAAACAACAACTCAGGATATAAAATCCAGCTCTAGGTAACAGAAGCCTGTAAACGGAAGCTCCCCATGCCAACACATGAGTTTTCTTAAGTTCTCAACAATGCACAGATGTCTTAGGTTCTCAGTCATGCACCCATGAAGGTGGCCTTCCCCACCTGGCTGAAGCTGTGCCCGACAATGTAGAATGGAAAATTCACACTCAGAAGCAGATCCTCTATATTTGTATCAGCACAAGGTGTGTATAACAATCTAGTTTGGCGGTGTGTTGTGTTTTGTTTTGAGACACGGTCTTGCTCTGTCATCCAGACTGGAGTGCAGTGGTGCGATCACAGTTCATTGTAGCTTTGAACCCCTGGCTCCAAGTGATCCTCCTGCCTCAGCCTTCCGAGTAGCTGGGACTACAGGTATGTGCCTCCATGCCCAGTTAATTTTTAATTTTTTTTTTTTTTTTTGCAAAGATGAAGTCTTGCTATGTTGCCCAAACAGGCTGCTCTCACACTCCTGGCCTCTAGCGATTCTTCCACCTCGGCCTCCCAAAGTGTTGGTATCACAGGCATGAGCCATTATGCCCAGCCTAGTTCTGCACTGTTAATATGCTCTACTTTGGAGTCCTATGGCACAGATGCCAGGCCTTCTGGAAGCATCCACTCTGATGCCATCATAAGCAGCTGTCGCTTGCTACTGCTGAGCTATTCAGATGGAAAGCTGCAATGATGGCTGCCTTTGAGGCAAAAGCTCAAGGACGTGGGACTTACCATTCCTCTGCCTGGGCATGGCAGGCACCTAGGCTGTAAGGCCCTGCTCCAAAAAGAAAGCTGGACCATCCAACTTCTTTTGGTCCAGGTAAGAAAATAAAAACAGCCATACTGTGAAAAACAAAAATTAAATTTATATAAATGAAGTTCCTAGTACCAGTGGAAAAAGAGAAAAATGACAGAAAACTTCAGGGGCCTGCGAGGCTGCTCTGCTGTGAAGATACTGTATACTCTGCATAATTGACAGTTTTTTGCAGGCGAGCTGACTCAGGTGGGCTCGTTCCAAGCTGGGTTCCTTTAAGCCATTCTACCTTTAGTTTCCCAGTAACCTTCACAGCAAGGACAGTGAGACACTCTTGAGTGTTTGCATACCCATCTTGACTTTTGTTGACTGAATTTGGGGGCAAAATCTGTTTGTGTGTGTATGATGTTCTGTTTCTATTTCCCAACTTTGGCTCTACCATAGGGAAATGATACACACAGAAAATGCTCCCATAAGCAAGAATATTCACTTTGCTTACTTCTTGCAGGAGGAATTGTGGGCTAAGTGGTTAGTAGAGAATAGGTATTCCAGACTTCTTTGATCTGAGACTGGACAGCTAGGTGCCATTGCATTTAGGTTAGACCCAGCTGCTGGCCATGGAAGGAAGTGAAGGAGGCCAAATGTTGGCAAAGGGCCTGGGAATAGGGACATGAAATCTGTGTCTTAGTAAAACAAGGTGAGTGAATTTCAAGGGATGGACAATATATAAAAAATCAGGGTTTCACAATGATGTTGCAAGACTCAGGGAATGAATGAAAAGGTGTACCATGTTCATGGACTGGAAGAATTCACATTGTCAACATGGCAATACTTCCCAAATTGATGTAAAAATTCAATACAATCCTTATAAACATCCAAGCTGGATTCCTTGCAGAAATTACCAAGCAAATCCTAAAATTCATAAGGAAAAACAAGGGACCCCAAATAGCTAAAACAACCTTGAAAAGAACAAACTGGGAGGACTTCACTCCCCAATTTCAAATTTTAATACAAAGCCACTACAGTCAAGATGGTGTGGTACTAGCATAAGGACAGACATACAGATCAACGGAATAGAACTGAGAGTCCAGAAATAAACTCTTACATTTATGGTCAACTAACTTTCAACAAGGGTGTCAAGACAATTCAGTGGGATAAGGAATAATATCTTCAATAAATTGTGCTGGGACAACACGCAAAAGAATAGACAGGGCTCCTACCTCACACCATATAAAAAATTAACTCAGAATTCATTAATGACCTAAATATAAGAGTTAAAACTATAAAACTCTTAGAAAAAAAACATACGAGTAAAAATTCATGTCCTTAAATTAAGCAAATGTCCAACAATTGATGAACACCTAAACAAAATGCAATATATTCATATGGTGGAATATTGTTCGGGAAAAAAATGAAATATTGATACATGCTACAACATGAATGAATCTGGAAAGCATGCTAAGCAAAATCAGGAAGTCACAAAGGACTATATATTGTATGATTCCATTTATATGAACTGTCTGGTGCAGGACAATCTATGGGGACAGGAAATAAATTGATGGTTGCTTGGGAGGTGGTGGGCGGCAGCTGGAGGAAGGTAGAGTGACTGCTAATGGGTTTGGGGTTTCTTTTCAGGGTGAGAAAAACATTCTAATATTGATTGTGGTGAACTCTGCACAGCTCAAACATACTAAAAAAGCCATCGAGTGGCACGCTTTAAATGGACAAACTGTAATGGCACGTGAATATACCTACAAAGCCATTAAAAATAAATAGATAGAAAGATAAATCAACAGAGATGGGGAAAGTAGATTCGGGGCTGAATCTCAGTTTGGAGAGGCTCAGGAGGATGGATGGAAGCAAAGCAGAGCTCTTCAAGGACTCATCACTTAGCAGGGGTGACAGACACAGGCGCCTAAGAGACCTTAGCAAAAGCCTGAAACCCAGTCATGAGAACAGAGGTGCCAAGTGGGAACAGAGCCCACAAGCCAGACTGACTTGGCACCACGTCCTCCTAAGACATCTGGACCAAGTTCAGGACGGCTTTCACGACTGGTGTCCTTTCATCCTTCCCGTGCCCCACTCCTGCCTGGGACACTCCTCTCCCATCAGCCTCGTTAACTCCTAGTCAAACTCTGGCCTTCAGCTCCTGCACTACTTATTCGAGGAAGCCCCAGATAAAAGATTTCCCTACGACATGCTAGCATGTGCTTACCACAGTTGTCATTTTATGGGCCTGCCAGCATGTGAGTGGGAAAGAAGAATGACTTTCTCCCTTCTGTACTAGGTTGTTAGCTCCGTAAGGACAGACCTGTGTCATCCCACGTCCCCACTGCCCAGCACTGTGCCTGAAACATAAGTAAGCACCCAAAGAGTTCTGAGTTCTTAATGAATGAATGTGTGCAGGAGTGAATTTAGGAATGTTTTCTAGACCACGGAAGACAGACAGTTGCAGATCAGATCTGAACGACTTCTAGGTATGAACGGAGAGGGACTGGAGGGGGTAAGTCCAGGGAGTAAGCAGGGAAAACATCTGGAGAGGGGGGTCTCTGAGGTGGGAAAGAGAAACAAAATAAAGAAAGGAAAAGGAAGTAGGCTGGAAGGTGGAGTATGCGAGGCAGAGAAAGTTGACGCTTACAGAACTCAGCAGCAGCTAGATCTGACTCTTCCCACAAACCCAGAACTGCCCTGGGGCTTCTGAGAATGCTGTTCCCCAGCACCCCTTCTGGTGATGCAAATCCACCCTGCAGCATGTAAATACCGGCCTGGAATCCGTGGGGAGGTGTCCTCCAGCAGGAGCTGAGATACACCCAGGAAAGGTGAAGCATTTCCCTCTCCAGCGGGGGAAGGCCGCTGGCTGCACTTCTCCCAGAACTTAGGCACGGGCATTCTCCCCCGGACCTATTTTCTCCTCTGTAAATGTCAGGCGGCTGTCTCTGAGGTTTCCTTCAGCTCTGGCATCTCAAGAGACCAGGACTATGGTCTCTGCTAACAGAAAATAGCAGCTTGCAGAGGCTGCCTACCCCGGTGTTGACTTTCTTGAGGAATAATCTGGAGACTGCCAGGAATTCCCCAACTAATGAGTTTAGGAATGTTTTCTAGACCACAGAAGACAGACAGTACCGATCAGATCTGAACCACGGCAGGTTATACCAATACGTCGTTTAATTCGTGCAAAACTCCCTTCTAGGTAGCAGAAAGAAGTTTTGGAATCTTTTTCTTTGATTTTTTTTTTTTTTTAAGAGAGCCAGGATCCCACTCTGTCCCCCAGGCTGGAGTACAGAGGCATGACTGTAGCTCATGGTAACCTCAAACTCCTGAGCTTAAGCAGTCTTCCGGCCCCAGCCTCCCTTGTAGCTTGAACCACAGCTGAACACCACCACGTCTAATTTTTAATATTTTGTAGGCTGGGCAAGGTGGCTCACGCCTGTATCCCAGCACTTTGGGAGGCCGAAGCAGGCAGATCACGAGGTCAGAAGTTTGAGACCAGCCCAGCCAACATAGTGAAACCCCGTCTCTACTAAAAATACAAAAAATTAGCTTGGTATGGTGGCAGGTGCCTATAATCCCAGCTACCTGGGAGGCTGAGGCAGGAGAATCACTTGAACCTGGGAGGTGGAGGTTGCAGTGTGCCAGGATTGCACCACTGCACCCCAGTCCAGGTGACAGTGTGAGACTCCGTCTCATACACACACACACACACACACACACACACACACACATATGTAATATATATTATATTTTTACGTATATATTTTGTAGACACAGGGGTCTCACTATGTTGCCCCAGTTGGTCCTGAACTCCTGGTCTCAAGTCATTGTCCTGCCTTGTCCTCCCAGAGTGCTGGGAAACAGGCATAAACCACTGTGCTGGGCTCTTCCTTTGATCCTGTTAGCAGTAGTAGGAGTTGGCTTTCTCTTGGAGACCATTTTCCATGCCCTACAAGACAAGCACCACCACTTCCCAAGAGGTTACGATGAGCAGAGTTAAGATGCTGCAGACCTATAATCGCAGCTACTCTGCAGGCGGAAGTGGGAGGACCATGTGAGCCCAGAAGTTCCAGGCTGCAGTGAGCTGTGACTCCACCACTTCACTGCAACCTGGGAAACGGAGTTAGACTGTGAAGAAAAGAAAAGAAAAGAAGAAAGAAAGAAAGAAAGAAAGAAAGAAAGAAGAAAGAAAGAAAAAAGAAAGAGAAAAGGAAGAAACAAAGAAGAAAGAAAGAAAGAAAAAGAAGGAAGGAAGGAAGGAAGGGAGGGAGGGAGGGAGGGAAGGGAGGGAGGGAGGGAGGGAAGGAAGGAAAGAAAGAAAGGAAAAGAAAAGAAAGAAGAACAGTCCCCTCCCAAACTTCCGAGACTGCCTCTGACGTGCATGTGGGGACCCTGCCTGCAGACAGTGGCCAGCACCCTCCCTCCGATACTCTCTCTCTGCTCCTTTATCCTGCGCTCAGGGTCTGATGAAGCTGTTACGCGTGGCTTTGATGACAGCCATGGATGTCCACTGTCCATCTCAGGGGCCTGCTCTGCAGCCCCGGGCACCCAATAACTAGGCAACTTCCTGCTAACCAAGGCTGAGCCCGCTGAGCGCTAACGTCTTACAGCAAACAGTCCCCAACCTTTTTGGCACTGGGGGCCAGTTTTATGGAAGACAATTTTTCCGTGGACTGGGTGGGGTGGGGATGGTTTTGGGATGATTCATGTGCATTCCACCTCTGATGCTCTTTATTTCTGTTGTCATTGTATCATAACAGATCATGAAATAATTCTACAACTCACCATCACGTAGAATCAGTGGGAGCCCTGAGCTTGTTCTCCTGCAACTAGATGGTCCCATCTGGGGGTGATGGGAGGCAGTGACAGATCATCAGGCGTTAGAGTCTCATCAGGAGCCCACAGCCTCGATCCCGCGCATGAGCAGTTCACGACAGGGCGTGTGCTCCTAGGAGACTCTAATGTGTCAGCCTCGCTCAGGTGTCAATCCCCTCCTGCTGCGTGGCCCAGTTCCCCAGCGCTGGTCTGTGGCCTGGAGGTTGGGAACCGCTGTCTTATAGGACACGGCTGTTTCCTTCACAGGCATGTTTGGCTTTTCTCCCTGTGAGAGTGGAAAGTGCTGGAATTCCAATGGGAGAATTCCAAGGGAGCCGGCAGGTCAGCCAGCCAGAAAGGGATGCAGAAACAAAAACCCTCTCGGCCAGGCGCAGCGGCTCACACCTGTCATCCCAGGGATGCAGAAACGAAAACCCTCTCGGCCAGGCGCAGCGGCTCACGCCTGTCATCCCAGGGATGCAGAAATGAAAACCCTCTCGGCCAGGCGCAGCGGCTCACACCTGTCATCCCAGGGATGCAGAAACGAAAACCCTCTCGGCCAGGCGCAGCGGCTCACACCTGTCATCCCAGGGATGCAGAAACGAAAACCCTCTCGGCCAGGCGCAGCGGCTCACGCCTGTCATCCCAGCACTTCGGGAGGCCGAGGTGGCAGGGATTCGTGACCAGCCTGGCCAACACGGTGAAACCCCATCTCCACTAAAAATACAAAAATTAGCTTGACATGGTGGCGTGTGCCTGTAATCCCAGCTACTCTGGAGGCTGAGGCAGGAGAATCGCTTGAACCCGGGAGATGGAGGTTGCGGTGAGCCAAGATCGCACCACTGCACTCCAGCCTGGACGACAGAATGAGACTCCGTCTCAAAAATAAAATAAAACAAACTAAAACCCTCTCTGTGAAGGCTGAGGTCTATCTTCGGAAACTTTCTTCCTGAAAGTACATACCAATAGATACCTGAAGTTAAAAGAGATTCCACCACTGTCTCTTAAAGTAACAGTGAAACAGCAGGAGACGAACATCACTAAGCCCATTTTGGTTTGAGGGACATTTACCCATGATGACATGCAGGCTAGGTTTACAGCACTGATATAAAATGCAAAGCAGCAATCATAGAGTTCTGAAACTAACTCTGGGATTACAGGCAAAGTAGGTGCACCACTCTGTTTCGCTGAAGATTTACAGGAGCCTTGGGACCCAACCAAGGACGAAGTTCCCAGCCACTCTGGACTCTTGCTGGTCCTCATTCACCTCTTGATCCCAAGCCCTGCACGCAGTTTCCCCACATCCCTGTCCCATAAAACCCTCCAGCCAACCTCAAACACTTGAGATGGTGCTTCCCTGTTTTTTCCCTGAGGTGAGATGGAGCAGGGATCCCTCTTTGGAGCCTGGGGGTTCCCCCAAGCATGGATCTAAAGGAAAATCTTGAGTTCCTTCAAGGGAAATTCTAGGCACCTAGCTAGCCCTAAGAAGTCAATTAGCAACTTGATAAACAAGAAGGTGCGGTGATTCCTCAAGGATCTAGAAATAGAAATTCCATTTGACCCAGCAGTCCCCTTATTGGGTGTATACCCAAAGGATTATAAATCGTTCTATTATAAAGACACATGCACACGTATGTTCATTGCAGCACTGTTTACCAATAGAAAAGACTTGGAACCAAACTAAATGCCCACTGATGACAGACTGGATAAAGAAAAGGTGGCACATATACACCATGGAATACTATGCAGCCATAAAAAGCAATGAGTTCGTGTCCTTTGTAGGGACATGGACGAATCTGGAAACCATCATTCTCAGCAAACTGACACAAGAACAGAAAATCAAATACCACATGTTCTCACTCATAGGCGGGTGTTGAGCAATGAGAACACAGGGACACAGGGAGGGGAGCATCACACACTGGGGTCCGTTGGGGGATAGGGGAGGGACAGTGGGGGGTGGGGAGATTGGGGAGAGATAACATGGGGAGAAATGCCAGATATAGGTGACGGGGGTATGGAGGCAGCAAACCACATTGTCATGTGTGTACCTATGCAACAATCCTGCATGATCTGCACATGTACCCCAGAAATTAAAAAAAAAAAAGGTAATAGTCGCTTAAACAATTGTCAAGGAAGTTAATCATGAGATGTTCCCTATAGAAACTAAAGATAATAGGCTGGGCACAGCAGCTCATGCCTGTAATCACAGCACTTTGGGAGGCCCAGACCGGTGGCTCACTTGAGGTCAGGAGTTCGAGACCAGCCAGGCCAACATTGTGAAACCGTGTCTCTACTAAAAATGCAAAAAATTAGCCAGGTGTGGTGGCACATGCCTGTAGTCCCAGCTACTCGGGAGGCTGAGGCAGGAGAATCGCTTGAACCCAAGAGGTGGAGGTTGCAGTGGGCCGAGACCGTGTCGATGCACTCCAGCCTGGGCAACGAGAGAAACTTTATCTCAAAAAAACCAGTCCTGCTTTTTTAGGTCAAACCAGTGTATAGTTTCCATGTGTTGATTTACGACTTCGCCTGTAACCTCTGCCTCTCTGTCTTTGAAAACCCCTACCTGCAAGCCAGCAGGGAGTTCGGGTCTTAAGCATGAGCTGCCGATTCTCCTTGCTGGGCACCCTGCCACAACCACCTCACTTTCTCTCGCTGCAAATGCAATGTCCGTGTCTGGCTTTGCCAACCCAGATGGGCAGAGCTATGCTGGGCTCTGTAACATAGACAGTGACGTACCACCACCTCTGGAGCGGGTGTCTCCCATGTCTTCCCTCACACTGACAGGAATTCTTCTTCGTTTCAGAAGGAAGTCACACAGGAAGCCATTTAAATCCATTTACATTGTTAAAAGCAACACTGGAGGAACTTTTAAGGCAGAAATTACGTAAATAACACCATCCAGTAATCCAAGTGCAGGGAAATTTTAGCTCTTTGTCTGCTTCAAAACAACACAGGTTTCTGGCAAAGAGAACATTTTAGTTTGTTACTTGTATCCTACCAGTCATTTTCAGGGTTTCTTGGTAACTTCCTTCCCAGAGGAGCAAGCTACCCTTTCTAAAAATCAGGAGAATTATTCTCAGTGTTTCTCTCTGCCACGCTGGGGATGGCGAGCGGACTCTTCCCAGTTTAAACGCACATCCTCTTTCACTAACTTGGACAGTTGCATAATGGCTTTCCTCCTAAAGCCCTTTTATAAAGATTCAATTTCAATCCTCTGCTTTATTTATTACTGCTTCTCGGAAATACGATTTACAAATATGGACCTCAAGACATATCTCAATTTAAGTACCCCGGTGGTAAGAACCTCCAAATATATGGATTCTGCTGCCAGTCAATGCAGTCATTTTTCTTAATACAAGATGAAAAATTAAGACGGAGTGTGGTGTGATGAGCCGATCAGAGGGGTCAAGACGCGCAGACTGAAAGCAGGCTCATCTACAGAGCCCGGAGGTAGGGCTGGGAGGACTCTGTTCTTTTCTTTTGGCTTTTGTTGCTGTGACTAAGCACGGAAAAGAATAATACTGGTTTATTTTCACCATTTTAAAATCCAGCCCAGATGGGGCATGGTGGCTCACACCTATAATCCCAATGCTTTGGGAGGCTGAGCTGGGTGGATTGCTTGAGGCCAGGAGTTCAAGACCAGCCCGTGCAACATAGCAAGATCCCATCTATATGAAAACATTTAAAAATCAGCTGGGAGTAGATACACATGCTTGTAGTCACAGCAACTCAGGCAGCTGAAGGAGGAGGATCACTTGAACCCAGGCGGTGAGGCTGCAGTGAGCTATGACAGTACTACCGCATTCTAGCCTGGGCCACAGAGTGAAACCCTGTCTCTAAAGAAATAAAAATAATAATGAATAGAAAGAAAATAAACTCCACCCCAGCCTTATGCCCCAGCCCGAGAGAGAGCTCGTGATTGTCATAGAGGATCAGGGCTTTGATGTTAGCACATTGGCTAAAAAGTACCCTGGGTCAGGCATGTCCAGGTTGGCTGGCTTTGTCCTGTTCTCCCATCTCCTTTCCTTCTTTTATTTTTATTTTTTGAGGCGGAGTCTTGCTCTGTTGCTCAGGCTGGAGTGCACTGGCACGATCTCGACTCTACAACCTCTGCCTCCTGGGTTCAAGCGATTCTCCTGCCTCAGCCTCCCGAGTAGCCGGGATTACAGGCACGCGCCGCCACGCCGGGCCTCTTTTTTTTCCCCTTTGGCTCCCATCCCTTTCTCTCCTCTCCTGCGTTCTGTCTTTCCTCTCACCCAAGACTTCACATCTTCTTGCTCTCACTCTATTTCTGCTCTCCTGACTCTGACAGTTCAAACACTGGTCCATTCTCTACAACAGCTTCAACTAAGTAAGTATGAAGCATTTGATTGTTCTTGGTATTCCCAGCACCCAGCCTGATGCGTTTAACTTCTAACAATTTACCTTCCTTAGTTACTCAATCCAATGCCATCCACATGTTTACTAAGAGCTCTAAGCAAAATGCTGCCAGGGACATGAAGATAATTCAGACGAGGATCTCACTGTCAGGCTCATAGCCTTTATTCTTTCCTCAGAGCTTAGCATGAGCATGCCAGGAAAGTACTAAAAATGACTTTAGAACCTTTGGCGTAGAAGCTGCCAGAGCGGGGACGGTGAGACGCGACCTATGCATGTCCTCTGTCCTTCTGCGGTCATCTTGCTGCATTCTGCCTGGGATTAAAGGAGTTGGTAGGGCACAGTTACAGATAAGCTATGTTTAACTCTAAAAGAAAAGTGAATTATATTTAATTCTGTGCCTTCGACACCAAAGGGCCAGAGCTTTCAGACTGCATACAGGGATCGGGAGACGACTGCTCTGTCTACAACCCTTAAAGATCATAATTGGGCCAGGCATGGAGGCTCACAGCTGTCATCCCAGCACTTGAGGGGCAGACACGGGACGACCACTTGAGGCCAGGAGTTTGAGACCAGTCTGAGGAACATGATGACACCCCATCTCTGCTAAAATACAAAAATTAGCTGGGTGTGGTGGCACATGCCTGTAGATCCAGCTACTCAGGAGGCTGAAGCAGGAAAATCACTTGAACCCAGGAGGCGGAGGTTGCAGTGAACAGAGATCATGCCACTGGGCTCCAGTGTGGGCGACAGAGTGAGTGAGACTCTCTCTCTAATGAGTAAAGAGCATGATGGATGCCATATGGCCCAGAAGGTCAGTGATCACTCTCTGGCACTCAGATTCACTAACTGTACTCAACTTGGTAAAGGCAAAATAAAAGCCATTCTCAATTATTGCTCCCAGAAGTCTGCAGAAAGGGACAGTGGTATTGGGCTGTCTAGAGTTTGGGACTAGGACATGGGAGAAGCCAGAACTGCTCGAACACATCTGCACACTGGCCACCATCAAATAAGGACTTCCTGGTGTTTATGATGTAGCCAGCCAGGCATGCCTGAGATACCCCTTGGAGAGAATCTTGGCTGGCAACTTCCTGAACTCTTCTCTCTTACTCGGGAGGTGCCAGAAGGAGGCTGACATTGCCTTTACAGGGTTAATGAGAATAACAAGCCAGGCTTTAGGCAGAATTATGGTTAGACATTGATCAGGGCACACAGGTGCACTGTAACTCACTTCTCTGCAGTTGCTAACTATTCGAGGGTCACGTCGCACACTGACCACCTGCTCCCTCATTGTTCCTATAGGTAAAATCTCTAACACTGGACCTTTTAACCCAATCATTGCTTAAGGTGTTTTTTGTTTGTTTGTTTTTTGTTTTGTTCTTTAATACAGAATTCAGCAAAATGGCTAACCAATCTGAAGACCGCCACCAAGGAACTGAATCAGGACAAGTGTGCAGTTTCTTCATCTCCCTGTCCCCAGACTTCATCCTCTTGCTTCTCAACCAAGCAGGAATCCCCACACTTTAGCCAATCACCCATCCCCTTAAAAACCCCTTAAAAACTCCATCCCAAACCTTTTGAGGAGGCAGAGTTGAAGTTTCCTCCCATCTCCTTATTTGGCTGACCAATGATCTTTCTCTGCTGTAACTCCTGCTGTTTGAGTGTATTGGTATGTTATAGCACAACGGGAAATTGAACTCGTGGTCCTATAAAATGGCCCTTGAAATGTGATAATCCCTCACTCAGGGTCACAAAGCTTGGATCTGGTGCGCAAACATGAGTTCTGAGCCAGGACAGAGCTCCCAGTTGTGAGCAGAGCTTGAGAAGCACCTTGCAGCAGAGCTTGAGAAGCACCTTGCAGCAAGCCACCAAGCCCAAGGACCTGAGATTAGGACTCAAGGTCAGCGTGGGGTGGGCTGGCGAATGGAGAGAGATGCAGTGGTAACAGCTGGGGAATGCGGGTAGAACCACCCCTGCAGATGGGAGGAAGAGGATGAAGAGGACCCTAAAAGGCATCACCCAGAACTGGGCACCAATGTGGGGCCCATGAGGCTCCATGCTTTCCACAAGCCCTTTTGTGACTTCACTGTATGGTATGACATTACATAAGGACAGTCCTGGAGTCTCAGCACTGGGTTCAAATCCTGCCTCTTGGTTGAGGTTAAATCAAAGTCATTGCCAATTACCACTGAGTTGCCACAATCTGGGGCTAGGCCACATGGTTGCCTAGCAACTTTTGTGTCCGATCTTCAGTTTCCTTAGCCATAAAATGCAGCTGAGGGCCACGCTTGGTGGCTTGTGCCTGTAATTCCAGTGTTTTGGGAGGCTGTGGCAGGAGGACCACTTTAGCCCAAGAGTTCAAGACCAGACTGGGCAACATAGCTAGACTCCATCTCTTTAAAAAATAAATAAATAAAAATTATTTCTACCTTAAAAAAGGAGTGGGCCAAGTATAATGGCTCAGGCCTGTCATACCAGCACTTTGGGAGGCCAAGATGGGAGGATCACTTGAGGCCAGGGGTTTAAGACCAGCCTGGGCAACATAACAAGACCCCATCTCTACAAAAATCTTTTTAAAACATTAGTCGGGCATGGTGGCATGCACATGTAGTCCCAGCTACTCAGGAGGCTGAGGTGGGAGAATTCTTTGGTTCCAGGTTGCAGCGAGCTGTGACTGAGCCACTGTAATCCAGCCTGGGCAACAGAGTGAGACCCTGTCTCTTAAAAAAAAAAAAAAAAAAGTAGCTCTTGGCAGCAGCTGATCTGAGGGTTGCTGTGAGGATGAAATACGATAATGTATGGAACACTCATTAACATGTTAGTAAATGATGAGAAAAACCAAGGTAGCTCTTATTACTGGCCACAAGACTAGCTGTGCAGTGAGCTATTTCCTGAGTGGGGCCATGCCCACGTCGGTGTGGGCCCACGGGAGGGCCAGAGGGAGTGAGGAAGCGATACCTGCTGATGTTGGCACAGGAGTTACAGGCTCACTGTGTGCCCCTGTGTCCACGTTCTGGTCTTCCCTGTCACACAGCCTGCAACTGGGTGTGGGCTGTTTGGGGGCTGGGGCCCTCCCTGTCCTGCCTCTTGCTCTTCCCCTGGACTGCCCCCCAGACACCTGGACCGCAGCCTGGCCTGACCTGCTGGAAGGTGAGCAAGCTGAGGGATTTCCTTGGGTGGAACTGCTGTCAAGGGGCGTCCGTGGGTTCACAGAGGCTTGAGGAGTGTGTACGATGACTTGGCACGGCTCAGAGGTCCATGGGGAAGTGATCATGGCCACAGACATCCCTGGAAGCAGTGCACAGAGCGCGGACGCCAGCAAGCAGAGGCAGTGCTGGGGTAAGCGGCTGGCAGAAAACAGAGCTGTGGGATTTCAGGGCCTGGAGGGGCCTCTGCCTGACAGCCAGCCTGCTCAGTGCCAAAGTGAGAATCGCTGGGGCTTGAAAATGGGAGGGGCTCAACCGAGGACAGGAGAAGCTGTCACTCACACTCCTCTCCAGGTCTTGTGGGAGCAGGAAGGGCTGGGCAGCCTTCAACTTGTCCCCGCAGCCCTGCCGCGGTTGAAAAATAGCAGATTCGGGCTGGGCGTGGTGGCTCACACCGGAGGTCCCAGTAATTTGGGTGGCTGAGGAAGGCAGATCACTTGAAGTCAGGAGTTTGAGACTAGCCTAGACAACACGGTAAAATCCCATCTCTACTAAAAATACAAAAAAAAAAAAAAAAAAAAAAAAAAAGAAAGAAAGAAAGAAAGAAATTAAAAAACAAAACACAACAAAACAAAACGAAAACTGCAGTCTCAGTACTCCAGAGGCTGAGGCAGAAGAATCACTTGAATCTGGGAGGCGGAGGCTGCAGTGAGCCGAGATTGCACCACTGTACTCAAGCCTGGATAACAAAGTGAAACTCTGTCTCAAAATAATAAATAAATAAAGAAAGGTCCCCTTTGGGACCAAGTCACCAAACATACTGTCCGTGGCAGGAGGCAACTCACGAAGAAGTGCAGTCCAGGCGTAGGAGGGTTTCAGCCTCTCACTCACTTTCATTACAGCCAAGATGAGGGGTGTGACCTATGCGATTCCTCTGTGAACTTGTACATGCAGGGAGCCACATCTCGTAAACTAACAGGCACTCAGTGCTCAGGCTTGGCAAAGAGGCAAGTGAGAAAACAGCCATAAATTAAATTTAAACAGAGTGAATCTCACTCTACTCATGAGATAGAAACACACTGAGTCCCAGAGGAAGGCGGTGACCTGTGGCCAGGGCTGCTGGTGCTCCGGAACAGCCCTGGCCCTGCCACCCTGCACGGGGTTATCCTTTGCTGACTTCAACACAGAACGTTTCCAGAACCCTTCTTGGTGCTCTAGCTCATTCTTTTTACATAAACTGCAAATAAATTCAACTAATTTTTTACAAATGTGGAACTAGCCATTGGGTTAGAAGCTACGGAAGTCAGGAAATATGGGGTTTCTGAAATTAGTGTTAAAATGTCAGTAAGGTTAGGACAGAAATGGTCTTCTGTTTGAGGATGGGCATATCAGAGCCCAGGAACTTGGGTGCAAAAGGCCAAGTCTAGTCACTACTGATGGAACCTGGGGAGGGAGGTGGCCTTAGGGGAAGAGAAATGTCCACATGGGAAGACCAGACATTCCAGGACATGGTGCCAGTCAGTGCTCCTGGTGATGCCAGATAATGAAAAGCCAGAGAAAGACAAATACAGATCCCAGTTCACTTAGGACTAGGCACAAAATGACATCCATAACCATGACACGACCCTTCTATGTGACACTGAGCCTGCAGGCTTGATATTGGCCGTTTGGTAAATTACTCCACCAGCTGACTTCACAACTGAAGTCAAGTTTTTTCCTCCTCAAGTTTATTAATGCAAACATTAGGGCTTTGATAAGGAGGAGGTACTTATACACTGAAGAAATGACAAATCTCAGTCCCTTTTACTGAATGGCAATGTCCATTTTGTTCCCCCAGAACAGAAAGCCAGTAATACTCTCCTTGGGCCTCTAACCATCTGTAATAGTCCATTTTCACACTGCTGTAAAGATACTAGTCAAGACTGGTTAGTTTATGAAGGAAAGAGGTTTAACTGACTCACAGTTCTGCATGGCTGGGGAGGCCTCAGGAAACTTACAAGTGGAAGCAGGCCCTTTTTCACAAGGCAGCAGGAGAGAGAGAGGGCGTGCAGGAGAAACTGTCAAACACTTACAAAACCATCAGATCTCCTGAGAACTCACTCACTATCATAAGAACATCATGGGGGAAACCAGCCCCATGATCCAATCACCTCCCACTGGGTCTCTCCCATGACATGTGGGGTTTACAATTCGAGATGAAATTTGGGTGGGAACATAGAACCCAACCGTATCACCATCCAGGAACAGACCTAATCCACTTATCAAGACACCTGGAGGACGCTGGTGTCAGCTTTGGCGCCTGCTAACTCTTAGAGGCCAAGGCCAGAGCCTCCTGGGTACACTCAGTCCAGCCTTTTCTGCATCCAGATGTGGCTGTAAGATTTATTCCCAGCAGTCAACGTAGGTCAAAGTGAAGCACAAGCCTGCCGTGGTTGAAAAGCCAGTGTGCATTCTCCATCCTCTTTTTCCCACTGCGTGGAGACCTCGGAAGCCACCTGTTGGTGGTGGAGGAACCACGGTAGGAAAGAGTCTGAAGTCCTCAAATGAACGCCAGGAAGGCTACCTGCCCACCATGGAAGGTATTTTTTTTTATTGCATTTCAGGTGTTGGGGTACATGTGAAGAACATGCAAGATTGTTGCATAGGTACACACATGGCAGTGTGGTTTGCTGCCTTCCTCCCCATCACCTATATCTGGCGTTTCTCCCCGTGCTCTCTCTCCCCAACTCCCCACCCCACACTGTGCCTCCCCTATTTCCCCTGACATCCCCAGTGTGTGATGCTCCCCTCCCTGTGTCCATGTGTTCTCACTGTTCAACAACCACCTATGAGTGAGAACATGAAGTGTTTGATTTTCTGTTCTTGTGTCAGTTTGCTGAGAATGATGGTTTCCAGGTTCACCCATGTCCCTACAAAGGACACAAACTCATCGTTTTTGATGGCTGCATAATATTCCATGGTGCATATGTGCCACATTTTCCCTGTCCAGTCTATCATCGATGGGCATTTGGGTTGGTTCCAGGTCTTTGTTATTGTAAACAGTGCTGCAATGAACATTCGTGTGCATGTGTCCTTATACCAGAATGATTTATAATCCTTTGGATAGATACCCAGTAATGGGATTGCTGGGTCAAATGGAATTTCTATTTCTAGGTTCTTGAGGAGTCACCACACTGTCTTCCACAATGGTTGAACTAATTTACACTCCCACCAACAGTGTAAAAGTGTTTCTATTTCTCCACATTCTCTCCAGCATCTGTTGTCTCCAGATTTTTTAATGATCGCCATTCTAACTGGTGTGAGATGATATCTCAATGTGGTTTTGATTTCCATTTCTCTAATGACCAGTGATGATGAGCATTTTTTCATATGTTTGTTGTCCTCCTGTATGTCTTCTTTTGTAAAGTGTCTGTTCATATCCTTCACCCACTTTTGAATGGGCTTGTTTGTTTTTTTCTTGTAAATCTGTTTTAGTTCTTTGCAGATTCTGGATATCAGCCCTTTGTCAGGTGGGTAGACTGCAAAAGTTTTTTCTGATTCTGTTGATTCACTCTAATGACTGTTTCTTTTGCTGTACAGAAGCTCTGGAGTTTGATTAGGTGCCATTTGTCTATTTTGGCTTTTGTTGCCAATGCTTTTGGTGTTTTAGTCATGAATTTCTTGCCTATGCCTGTGTCCTGAATGGTTTTGCCTAGATTTTCTTCTAGGGTTTTTATGGTGTTGGGTCTTATGTGTAAGCCTTTAATCCATCTGGAGTTAATTTTAGTGTAAGGTGTCAGGAAGGGGTCCAGTTTCTGCTTTCTGCACATGGCTAGCCAGTTTTCCCAACACCATTTATTAAACAGGGAATCCTTTCCCCATTGCTTGTTTTTGTCAGGTTTGTCGAAGATCAGATGGTTGTAGATATGTTGTACTTCCTCTGAGGCCTCTGTTCTGTTCCATTGGTGTATATGTCTGTTTTGGTCCAGTACCATGCTGTTTTGATTACTGCAGCCTTGTACTATAGTTTGAAATCTGGTAGTGTGATGCCACTGCTTTGTTCTTTTTGCTTAGAATTGGTTTGGTTATGCAGGCTCTCTTTTGGTTCCATATGAAGTTTAAGGTGGTTTTTTCCAGTTCTGTGAAGAAGGTCATAGGTAGCTTGATGGATAGCACTGAATCTGTAAATTACTCTGGGCAGTATGGCCATTTTCATGATACTGATTCTTCCTAACCATGAACATGCAATGTTTCGTGGAACGTATTTTTACCGCACTAAGCCACCACTGAGATTTGGAGGTTTGCTTATTCCAGGATCCAGAGTGACATGCCCCCAGCACTCTTCATCTGCTATTTTGACTTGTAATGTATAGAATTTTATTCACTTTATTATTATTTAGAAACAGCGCCTCTGCTCTGTCACCCAGACTCGAGTGCAGTGGTACAATCTTAGCTCACTGCAGCCTCAACTCCTGGGCTCAAGCAATTTTCCTGTCTCAGCCTCCCAAGTAGCTGGGGCTACAGGTGTGCACCACCATGCCTGGCTGGTTTTACTATTTTTCTCTTTTTTTGAGATGGACTCTCCCTGGGCAGCATAGGGAGACTTCCATCTCTACAAAAAAATTTTTAAAAAATCGGCTGGGCGTGGTGATACATGCCTGTAATCCCAGCTACTTGAGAGGCCGAGGTGGGAAGATTTCTTTTTCTTTTCTTTTCTCTCTCTTTTTTTTTTTTTTTTTTTTTTGAGATGGAGTCTCGCTCTGTCACCAGACTGGAGTGCAGTGGTGCGATCTCGGCTCACTGCAACCTCTGCCTCCTGGGTTCATGTAATTCTCCAGCCTCAGCCTCCCGAGCAGCTGGGACTACAGGTGTGTGTCAACACACCCAGCTACTTTTCACCATGTTGTCAAGAAGGGTCTTGATCTCCTGACCTCCTGATCCACCTGCCTTGGCCTCCTGAAGTGCTGGGATTACAGGCATGAGCAACTGCATCCGGCCTCTATTTTCTTTTCTGTGGAATTGGGATGTCACTATCCCACCCAGGCTGGTCTCAAACTTCAGTCTCAAGCTCTCCTTTTGCCTTGGCCTCTCAAAGTGCCGGGATTACAGAAGTGAGCCACTGCTCCCAGCCCAGAGTTTTAAAATGCACACAGGAACACTATTCTTTTATAAAGATTAGGTATCCAGAAAAAAGAGGCTTCCCCGAGGTTCTGACCAACCAATAATTTTATTTGTTTCTCAGAAAACAATTCATTTTTCAGCTTTCAGGAAGGCTGGGTATCACACCTGGATACTGTAAATGTCACTGGCCCGCCCCATCCCATTCACTGCTCTGCCCTGCTGGGGCCAGGTTGACGTTGTAGAAATTTACGGGAATGGTAGCCAGCCGTGGAGTGGCTAAAGGGAAACGGTCATTTAAATGTTTAAACGGTTGTTTCTGGTGTCGCTTTGTTCTCTCCTAACACCGGGTCCGGTGTATCTTCCAGGCCTGGGATCTGCTTGAACAAATTCTAAAATGTCATCGCCCACCCGCTGCCTTCTGCTGCTGCAATCAGCTCGCAGCCTGGCTCCCACAGAGCCTTTAGGCAGAATTCGTGAGCGCACACTGCCCATTCACAGGAACCTCAATCCGAAAGAGAGCCACCTTAGTCACAATAGGTTTCTCTGGTCTTTGGCTCAGAGAAAACATAGGAATGTCATTGTATTATCTTGAATGTACCTCTTTTTCCTCTTTGTAAAAATGCTGGGGTGTGTGTCTGGGTTTTTTTTTTTTCTTTTTAACAGAGTCTCGCTCTGTCATCCAGGCTGGAGTGCAGTGGCGCAATCTCAGCTCACCACAACCTCTGTCTCCTGGATTCAAGCAATTCTTTTGTCTCAGCCTCCTGGGTAGTTGGGATTACAGGCACGTCCCATCACACCTGGCTAACATTGTATTTTTAGTAGAGATGGGGTTTCTCCATGTTGGTCAGGCTGGTCTCGAACTCCCAACCTCAGGTAATCCGGTGCCTCGGCCTTCCAAAGTGCTGGGATTCCAGGCATGAGCCACCACGCCTGGCCTGTTTTTGCTTTTTGACAGAGTCGTGCTCTGTCCCCCAGGCTGGAGTGCAATGGCGTGATCTCAGCTCACTGCAAACTCCCCCTCCTTGGTTTAAGCAATTTTCCTGCATCAGCCTCCTGAGTAGCTGGAATTACAGGTGCCTGCCACCATGCCTGGCTAATTTTTGTATTTTTGGTAGAGGTGAGATTTCACCATGTCGGCCAGGCTGGTCTTGAACTTCTGACATCAGACGAGCCACCTGCCTCACCTCCCAAAGTGCTGAGATTACAGGTGTGAGCCTCTGCGCCCAGTCTGCAGCTGGTTTCTGATAGTCTTGATTAGCATTGACCTTGAACCTTTAAGGAACCATTGGCTTGGGGTCTCTCCAGAGACCACCACAGGTCTTTGTCCTGGAAAACTTGAAGCACCATTTATGCTATTGACTCAAGTTCATCACGTGCGACTCTCCCAAAACATGTCATGCGCTCCTGTATTTTCTTGTCACGCCTGGGTTTTATGAAGAGCACTTGGGGCTTCAGAGAAAAACCTGTGTTTTGTACATTTTCCGTAGATTTAATGACAGGCAGGGCACTGCCTCAACAGAACCTGGAAAGCACTGGCCAACAGAAGGAAGAGAGAATCTAGAAGACGTTCTTTTTTTCTTTCTTTCCTTTTTCTGAGATAGAGTCTCACTCTGCCACCCAGGCCGGAGTGTGCCATGGCTCAGTCTCTGCTCACTGCAACCTCCCCTTGCCGGGTTCAAGCGATTCTCATGCCTCAGCCTCCGCCAGTAGCTGGGGTTACAGATGCCTGCCACCATACACAGCTAATTTTGTATTTTTAGTAGAGATGGGATTTCATCATGTTGGTTAGGCTGGTCTCGAATTCCTGACCTCAAGTGATCCACCTGCCTCAGGCTCCCAAAGTGCTGGGATTACAGGTGTGAGCCACTGCGAATCTTGAAGAGGTTCCGTAAAGGGAAATCTTCCTTAAAGAATTCCATCTCTAAGCACCTGAGAAAGTTGGCTCTCCGTGAACCTGCAGCACGGTCTGTTCTTGACCTTGGGGTCCTCCCATTCACAGAAGCCTCCATCTGAAAAAGCCACCTTAGCCACAGTGTGCTTCTCTGCTCTCTGGCTCAGAGAAAACATAGGAATGCCATTGCATTATCTTGAATGCATCCCTTTTTTCCTTTTGTGAATGGAGAGCCATTAAAAACCGCCTCTCAGAAAGCTACTGTCCTCGCCCATAGAAACACTTAAAACACTCGTTAAGTGTCGGACACTTTGCAAAGTGCTCTCTATTCCCTTATGTGTTATTTTATTTCATTCCCACAGCAAGCCTGCTGTGGGCTGAAGATCCATGTCTCCTCGAAGCGTTTTAGGTGTTCCCATAGGCTAGGACAACAGCTTTGACGAAACGATTCTTTGGCAAAATGAGATGCCTGGTTCGTGGCAAGATTTGGGAGAGGGAGGAATGACGGCAACCTCTCCGGATCACTGAATGAGCATCAGCAGACAGCCCTGTGTTCCCAGAAACATGTCAACCCTGTCCCATGTGGGGGGGACAGTGATGCTGGAGACACTGGCGTCAGTTTCACTGGGGCCTCCCAGCTGCACTGTAACCTCCAGCTGGAATTCTCTACCAAGCTCTGGAAGCTGCATCTTTCTGTCATTCCACAACCACAGTTCCTTCTTCAGCCTCAGAAATGCTAACTAGCTCATTACCATCAAGAAGATCAGCAGCACCTTCATCATCCGCAGCAGAGAAGACTTATACACTTCCTGTGTGTGGGACACTTTGCAAAGTGCTCTATATTCATTTGGGCATTATTTTATTTCAATCCTACAACAAGCCTGGAATGGACTGAATGACCATGCCTCCCCAGAACTCGTGTGTTCAAATCCTGACACTCCTGGTGATAGGATGAGGAGATGGAGGTCTTTGGGAGGTGATTAGGTCCCTTACGAAAGAGGAACAAGCCACCCCTCAATCCTCCCACTATGTGAGGACATGGCAAGACAGCACAGTCTAGGAGCCAGGAAGTGGGCCCTTACCAGACACAGAATCTGCCTCGATCTTGGACTTCCCAGCCTCTCTACAAATGTGAGAAATCTATTTCTGTTGTTTATCAGCTATAAAGTGCATGGTATTTTATTACAGCCACTCAAGCAGACTAAGACAAAGCCCATGAGGTAGGTCCTTCTATAATTCCTGAGTTACAGATGAGGAAGTGGAGGTCAACAACACCCAAGACACACACCTATTAAGTTATGGGACCTCATTCATTCAAAACCTGGGTCTGCTTAACCTCTGTTCTCTTTCCCACGCCACAGACCCCCAGAAGTGTCAGAAGACTTTGTTTTTCTATGCCCAAGTCTACCAACCCCTAAATTCTGAGACTCTGGTTATCGGGATACAGATAATCGAGGCCACAGGTTTCCAGTAGCAGACTTCTGGTCTGGGCTGGTTGCATCCCAGCTCCCTGGGGGAGTTTCTGATATATCAGACTTTGGGAGGGGCCTGAGAATCTGCATTTTAACACAGTTAGGGAATCTACTTGTCAGAAGCCAGCTAAAGATTCTTAAACCTCTATGCTGCAGACACTTTTAGCATCTGATGAAAACCATCCATTCTCAGAATAATGTTTTTAGTTTTGGTTTTTTGAGATGGGGTCTTGCTATGTTGCTCAGGCTGGTCTTAAACTCCTGGGCTCAAGTGATCCTTCCGTGTAAGCCTCTCAAGTAGCTGGGATCACAGAAAATAATGTATTTACATGCATCAAATTAAACAAAATGGACAGGATTACTAAAGAAACCAAGTATGTTGAAATACAGTTATTAGTTTTTATAAATTATGACATAATCCATGTGCTTCTTTGGCGTCTTAAATAACAAGGTCTACTGTTGGCTTTACCAACTACTATAAATTTGAGAGTAGTCAAGAGGATATTTAAGCATTTCAAGATAGCCACAAGAATGAGAATGTGATATAAGAATGTCTAGCGAAACAAATGCTAATATCAGTTAGAGATTAGGGAACATCAACATGTATTTTATATTTCCGACCAAGTTTACAGACTCAGATACGATCGCAGACTCCTTGGACATGCGTGGATTCCAAGCCAAGAGCCCCTGGTTTGGCGCTATGGGCAGCCACCATCTAAAAAAATGTGGAATACAGATTTCAAGAGACTTAGAATAAAAATCTTTCTGCAAATACAAATTTTACAAGAGGGAATATCTAACCAAAAAGGTGCTTGATTGTCATTAGCAATAAGAAGTCTGCATGGGTATTTCGATCTCTTCTTTCTTGCAAAGGGACTACGTTAAATGATGGATTTAAAAATTTACTGTCACTACTGGAGTGGAATAGTAACCACGAGACATCACACTCATGCAAATCTTATTGGAAAAAATGGTGCATGATTTATCTTTTTGTCAGCCTCCTGGTATTCTAAGATGAAAGTTATTTTTTTCCCCACTCTTGCTTTGTTTTGCACTTATTCTAATTTTCTAAATAACATGGTTTCCAGATTGCGAGAAATGATTATCCTTATTCAGAGCAAATTGTGCCGGAGATATATTCATGAAAGGGCTGCGATCTTCCCGCAATCAACCACCCTCTCCTTTGCCTTGCCAGAGCTCATCCCCCTCTGAAAGAGATTACCTAAAAGGTTCCAACAGATGAAGCAATAATGGAAATCTCCACGTTGCAGCCAAGAACAGTGCTTTATGAACCTCAGAAAGTTTGCTGTTTTTAGCTTTTCAGTATGTCCAATGGACAATAGGATTTTGTGCCTGTTCACACAGCATTTAACAGCTCTAAGCACTCCCGCTTGCTGCTCTCCGTTGTGTGCTATGGTGTAGGTGTGTTTAAATGTTTCCCGGGCCGCTCACAATTATTCATCTCCATGGCAGAGGTAGCAGGGAGTTCATTCAGCCTCACTCCCTGGAGACAAGCCCTCGCCACCATCCTCCCTGTGCAGTCGCTCAGTGTCAGAGACTCTGAAGGCAAAATAGAGATGTCAGCCTAAGAGGATGATGGACAGCTGTCATCTCCGGGACGCCAGCGGGCAGAGCCCAGATCACCTGGGGGAAGAAGACGGGGCCTCCGCAGACAGTTACATTTCTCTTAAGTGGCACACCAGACAAGAGAGTGCAGCTCACTTAGACAAGGCTTCATCCTCCAGAGGGTCTCATCAAAGCACTCAGTGCCACTGGCGTCTCCTCAAACGGTTTTTTGTTATTGTTGTTGACTCCTTTAAAAGAAAATAATAATTTTTGTGGAAGTTTCTTTGAACTGGCTGCACCATAGGCCACACCATAAGTCGAGCCATGGCGACCCCCGTGACTCGCACGTACACCTCTGGATGTTAGAAAGTCTGAGGTAACTGGAGAACCACCAAAGGAGAGGTGGCCAGCCCTGCAGTGCCTCATCAGCTTTGAGACCTTCTTCTATTGCTCCTTATTCCCACCTCAGCTGACAAGGCGACTGGACTTTGCAGCTGACCTTGGTCAACCTCTGACTCCAGACCCCAGAACCCCCTCCCAGCTTGAAAAAAAAACCACCCTGAATTGTAACTTCTGTAACTTCCCACTGCCAGCCCAAACCTATAAAACCAACCCCTAACCCACCGCCCTCTGCTGACTCTTTTCGGACTCAGCCTGCCCGCACCCGGGTGAATAAACAGCCACGTTGCTCACACAAAGCCTGTGTGCGGGACTCTTCATTCAGAGCGTGCATTTTAACACACAGTAGGGGTATATATTTATGGGGTATATGAGCTGTTTTGATACAGGCACGTAACGCATAATGATCACATCATGGAGAAGGCGGTATTCACCCCCTCAAGCATTTATCGTTTATGTTACAATCTATTTAAACTCTTTTAGTTATTTAAAAATGTGCAATTGAGTTGTTACAGACGATAGTCACCCTGTCGCGCTATCAAATAGAAGGTCTTATTCATTCTTTTTATTTTTATTTTTTTACACATTGACCATCCTCATCTCCCCAGCACAGCCCCCTACTACCCTTCCCAGCCTCTGGTAACCGTCCTTCTACTCTGCGTCCATGTGTTCAGTTGTTTTAATTCTTAGGTCCCACAAATAAATGAGAGTGTACGAAGTTTGTTCTTCTGTGCCTGGCTTGTTTAATTTAACATAACGAAACAACGTTGTTCACCTGCATAGTGTTACAGATTGTGGTATGCAGAATCCAGACTTAGAGGCCTAACCTACTCTTTGGATGGCAGGTGCTAAAACCAGAATATGAAAAGGTCTGTCTTATTAGACCTTGACAACCCTACACTCTCAGACTCGCCGCTCCAGCCAACCACATTAGACTTCACTGCACGCTCCTGTGTCCATTCTAACCTCAAGGACCGCCCATGCTGCGTCCGTACCAGGATGCCCTTTCCATACACATCCCACCTCCATGCAAGGCCCAGGGACCCTCTTCCATAAGGCCTTTCCTGACCCTCCAGGAGAGGGCAGGGGAGGGGAGGGGCACCCTCTTTTCTTCATCCACCACTCTAAGACTTGGTATTAGCGTCAGAGATTTCTGAACCAGAGCAATTCCATCGTGAATAGGGGCTGGGTAAAATAAGGCTGAGACCTACCGGGCTGCATTCCCTGCAGGTCAGGTGTTCTTAGTGACAGCATGAGAGAGGAGGTCGGCACAAGAAACAGGTCATGAAGACCCTGCTGATAAAACAGTTGCTGTAAAGAAGCCGGCCAACACCCACCAAAACCAAGAGGGCGATGAGAGTGACCTCTGGTCGTCGTCTAGGCTCATGATACAGTAATTTTAATGCATTAGCATGCTGAAAGACACTCCCACCAGTGCCACGACAGTTCACAAATGCCACAGCAATGTCAGGAGGTTACCCTCTGTGGTGTAGAAAGGGGAGGCACCCCCGGTTCTGGGAATTGCCCACTGCTTTCCTGGAAAACTCATGAGTCATCCACCTTTTGTTTAGCCCATCATCAAGAAACCACCCTAGAAATGGGCCACCAGCAGCCCTCAGGACTGTTCTTTCTGTCTATGGAGTAGCCATTCTTCTACCTCTTTACTTTCTTAATAAACTTGCTTTCACTTTACTCTATGGACTTGGCCCTAATTCTGTCTTGGGCAAGATCCGAGAACCCTCTCCTGGCATCTGGATGGGGATGCTTTTCCAGTAATACTAGTTCCGCTCACTTCACCAGACGGAGCAGACGGTCTGAAATGCCGACTGAGCACAGGACGGTGCACAGGAGATCCCAGCCTGTGACTCACCTACCAAGTCAGTGCTGAGCCAGGCCCCAACCTCCCTACCTCCACTGACCCTCGTCCTCCCTGGCAAGCCCCTGGCCCCACGGTTTTGCTCTGGCCACATTTGGGAGGTCTCACTCTGACCTCCGGCTTCTGTTCTTCCGGTTCTCTCATTCAGTTACTCCCACTAAACCTGTTTGGAGGGAAGCTCTCAGGCTACTTGATGGCTGTAATAAAAAAAATAATGGCCGGGCGCGGTGGCTCACACCTGTAATCCCAGCACTTTGGGAGGCCGAGGTGGGTGGATCACGAGGTCAGGACTCTGAGACCATCCTGATCAACATGGTGAAACCTCATCTCTACTAAAGCTACAAAAAATTAGCTGGGCGTGGTGGCACACGCCTGTAAGTCACAGCTACTCGGGAGGCTGAGGCAGGAGAATTGCTTAAACCCGGGAGGCGGAGGCTGCAGTGAGCCGAGATTGCGCCACTGCACTCCAGCCTGGAGACAGAGAGAGACTTTATCTGAAATAATAATAATAATAATAATAACAACAAAGTAATGAGATCTAGCACCTAATGGTGCTTTCAGCACTTTACATTAACTCCTTGAATTTGATCACATAATAACATGATGAGTTACGCGCTACTGTGCTTCCCATTTTATAGATGAAGAAACTGAGGCACAGAGAGTTTAAGAAAATAGCTCCACGTCATCCACCTGCATCCTGGCTTGAGCTGGGATTTGAATCCCGCCTGTCCATCTCTCCTCTTCTCCTCCCAGCTTACAGTGTGTCCCATCACTTCCACGCCCTCTTACTGTGTTACCCGTGCACCCCTGACCTCTCACCGCACTGACATGGCAAATCCACAGCCTGGGACTGAACTAACCACCTGCGTTTTCTGGACCAATATCCCAACGACTACGACTGGAGAAAAATGTACAGGCACACAGAGTTGTCACTATCCACGTGGGTCCCCAAACGTAAACTGTCCCCTTGATCCAGCCTGAGAAGCCTGATTTTAAAGCAAGATTTTAAGGCGCAGAGCATAGTGAACAACAATGCATTGTGTAGTTCAAATATAGCTAGAAGAAAGAACTTGAAATATACCCAATACATAGAAATGATACATACTCGCGTGATGGATAGACAACAGATGCCCTGATTTGACCGTTAAGTCTCGCTGGAAGACTCCCTCCTGGGTCTCCACTGCAGTGACGTCAGTCTTTGCTGTTTTCAGATCTCCAATCACTCCTTACTTTCAGCTCACGATGTCACCCGCTGCTTACTGGAGCCCATGGGAGTCGCCCAGTGGGAAGCTACTGGGTCCTTTGTCACCAAACCAGTTTAGCTCCACCGGAAGCAGACGCCTATCTTCCTTTCTATTACAGGGGAGGTGGCCATTCTCCTGTGTGTTGGGTCTGTCCACCCTCCTTCCTTGGGAGCCTGTCCCACCTGTTCCCACTGCCTCTTTCAAGTCCATCACTTCCCCAGAGAACTGCAGTGGCCCCCGAATAGCCTCACTGTGTCCCCCACTCCCTGCTCCTGGCCATGAGCTGCTTCTCTTCCACAGCAAGAGTTTAAAGCACAGAGTATAGGGAATGAAATGTATGGCGTATTTCAAAACAGCTAGAAGAAAGAGCTTGGGATGCACCCAACACAGAAGTGACACAGACTCGGGTGACGGATATGCCCCAGATGCCCTGACTTGCTTATTACGTCAGAGGTATTTGGACCAGAGCGACTCTATTTTGAATAGAAGTTGGGTAAAATGAGGCTGAGACCTACTGGGCTGCATTCCCAGGAGGTTAAGGCATTTTTGATCACAGGGTGAGACAGGAGGTCGGCACAAGACACAGGTCATAAAGACCTTGCTGATAAAACAGTTGCAGTAAAGAAGCCGGCCAAATCCCACCAAAACCAAGATGGCGATGAGAGTGACCTCTGGTCGTCCTCACTGCTGCGCTCCCACCAGCTCCATGACAGTTTACAAATGCCATGGCAGCAACAGGAAGTTATCCTATGTGGTCTCTAAAGGGGAGCATGAATAATCCACCTGTTGTTTAGCATATCATCAAGAAATAAGCGTAAAAATGGGAAATCAGCAGCCCTCAGGCTGCTCTGTCTATGGAGTAACCATTCTTTATTCCTTTAATCAACTTGACTTCACTTTACTCTGTGGAGTCGCCTTGAATTCTTTCTTTTGTGAGACCCAAGAACCCTCTCTTGGGATCTGGATCAGGACCCCTTTCCAGTAACAATCACACATTCTATGCACGGAACAAAATTCCCCTGTACCCCATAAATATGTACAAATGTAATGTGTGAAACAAAAATGAAATTCTAATTCCCTCAACCATCTGAATGGACTTCCTCCTCAGCCATGGCTATTTTAAAATGTAACCTGAGAGACTGTTTCAGGCCACGATGGGAAGTTGGGGTCAGACAGGCCTCGTAATACCTCTCTGGCATTAACAGCAATACAGACTTTAAGTCTGATAAGAAACATTTTACAACCTCTTCTTGCTAAAGCCTAGTACTTAAAACCTTCCTCTGCAAATAAAAACTTGGGTCTCCATAATCGTTCATCTTGACCCAGGCATTCCTTCTTATTGATCCCAGGTCTTTAGATAAACTCAGCCAATTGTCAACCAGAAACATTTTTAATCAACCTACAAGCTGGAAGCCCCCCTGCTTCGAGTTGTCCAGCCTTTCTAGACCAAACCAACGTATTTCTTTTTTTTTTTTTTTTTTTTTTGAGACAGAGTCTCTATCAGCCAGGCTAGAGTGCAGTGGCACGATCTTGGCTCACTGCAACCTCTGCCGGGATCACAGGCATGTACCAGCACACCAGGCTAATTTTTGTATTTTTAGTAGAGACAGGGTTTCACCAACTTGGCCAGGCTGGTCTCTAACTCCTGACCTCAAGTGACCTGCCCGCCTCAGCCTCCCAAAGTGCTGGGATTACGGGCATGAGCTACCACGCCCAGCCTCAAACCAATGCATTTCTTAAATGTTCTTGATTCATGTCTCATGTTTCCCTAAAATGCACAAAACCAAGCTGTAACCCCAACCACCTTGGGCACATGTTCTCAGGACCTCGTGGGGGCTGTGTCATGGGCCATGGTCACTCGTATTTGGCTCAGAATAAATCTCTTCAAATATTTTACAGAGTTTGACTCTGTGTCAACAAATGTACCCCCCTCCAAAAGTGCAAACCTGACCATGGCCCTCCCCATCATCAGTGGCTCCACACTGCTCTTAGAAGGTCTAAGTGTTGCCAGCTGCACATGAATAGAAAGATGGTTGTACCACACTGGAGGCTCCAAAAAGCGGGGAGCGAGGAAGTGGGTGAGGGTAGCGAGATGACCTATGGAATACAGTGTTCGCTATTCTGGAGATGTGACTGCCCAAGGGATTCTTCTTGCCCACTGCATAAAGAGAGACCATGATATTGTAGTGGAGAGAGTTTACCAGACTTGAGGCCAGTCACATCATGTGGGAGACGCTGGTCATACTCAAATCATCTTGTTCAAAGCTCGCGGGTTAGGGGTGTTTCAAAGGCAGTTTGGGGGAAGGGGTGGGGGTGGCCAGGTGACAGATACTTGCTGCTGATGGGTAGGGGCAGAGACGGAATTGTAAGAGGTAGAAGCTGCCCTTGCTTCTGGGTGGGGCCGCAGGGGTGGTTCAGGTGGGGCCACGGGTGTCAGAAATGCGACAAAACTGGGAAAGAAATCTCGAAAGTGCAATTTTTAAAAGCCATGTTATCTGCAGGAGTGACAGGGGAAGCGGGGTTACTCAGACTGGGTACTAGAACTGGAATGGGTATTAGGATGACTGAGGTGGATACTAACACTTAGGGTTGGGTACTAGGCCTTGGGGTTGACCCTAGGACTGGGTTGGGTACTAGAACTGGTATGACTACTAGGACTTTGGGTGGTCCTAGAACTTGGGGTGGGCACTATGACTGGATTGGATACCAGGACTAAGGGTGAGTACCAGTACTTGGCTGGTCCCAGGACTGGGGTGGGTACCAGGACTTGAAGTAGGTACTAGGACTTACGGGGACTGAGAAGACTCGGACTGAGGTGGGGACTAGATCTTGGAGCAGGAGGACCTTGCAAGCCTCAGACCCAGGCAGGGCTCCACCGTGACGTGGGTGCCCCTCCAAGCAGGAGCTGGGCCCTCACCCAAGCTCCCCAGACCCCTGTGTCTCTGCCTTGCCTGGGGCTGGTTCCCTTCTCAATGCTTGATGTCACTGAGCACATGACTTCAAACTGAAAGCAAAAAAATGTGCTTTGTCCTTCGGACCCTACCTGCGAATGCCAGTTATCCCGTGGATCTGCCAGCAGCCGGTAGGAATGAGTGAGAGGCTTGACACAGATGACTCACTTCCTCTCTGGTATTTGCAAGGAAGCGAGTCATGAGCAACCCGAAACAGAGCTTCAAGAACAAATTCCACCCTACAAATGCTGCGAGAATCCTCTCGGGGCCCTCAGAGGGCAATGAGGCATGTTATATGAAGATTAGCAGAGAGAACAGCAATCCCCTAAATAAATAAATAATGAGCCTGTAAATACTGACAGCTGCATTCACTTCCGCGGCCAGCCACGTTCCCCTTGAACACTCCCTGCGTGGTAAAAGAAGTTTGCTTCTGAATAAGCAGGATTTGGGGAGAATTTTCCCCAAGCCATCAGCTGACAGGAGAGCTGTCCCGGCCCCCAGGGCAAACTGCCTACCCTCAGTCTGCCTCTTTGCAGAGGGTCAGGGTAGGCAGGCCATGGTTTGAAGACCCCATCCTATGATTTTACGACGCAAACTCCCCACATTGCACTACAGTGTCCCGCACTGGGAAACCTTCCCAACCCAGAGCCTGGGCTGGGTGCTGCGACTGGGGTGAGCACAGGACTGGAATGGGTACTGTAACTGGGGTGAGTACTAGGACTGGGCTGGGTACAAGTACCGAAGTGGATACTAGGACTTCGTATCCACTGCTTGGGAAGTGGTGAGTGAAACACTGCCATCTTCCCAGTGCCATTCTTCGTGAACCACATTTAAGCAGCCTCCAAAACTAAATAATTAATCTTTTCTTAAATTTTACTTTTTAATTTAATTTTTATTTTTTTTTAGAAAGAGTCTCATTCTGTTGCCCAGGCTGGAGTGCAGTGGTGCGATCCCAGCTCGCTGCGACCTCCTGCTCCCGGCTTCAAGCGATTCTCATGCCTCAGTTTCCTAGGTAGCTGGGATTGCAGGTGTGCGCCACCATGTACAGCTAGTTTTTGTACTTTTAGTAGAGACAGAGTTTTGCTATGTTGGCCAGGCTGTCCTCAAGGGATTTGCCCACCTCGACCTCCCAAAGTGCTGGGATTACAGGCATGAACCACTGTACCCGGCCAAGATAAATAATATTTTGATGCAATATTTAATAAATCAAAAACCATGCAGAAAATCCATGATGAGCAAAAGGTCCGACGTTGAAATAAAGACAGGCTCCCCGGCTCACCATCCTCCCGCTGGTCTGGGCCCCGAGAAGAGTTTCCACTAATCCTTTCCACTCACCACACTCTGGTGACATTTTCCATCTCGAGCGTGCTCCCAGATTCTCTCCTCACTCTTGTTCCCAACACACACAGACCCACAGGCGCATGAGACGCATTCAGCTTTGCTGACGGTGCCTGTGCTCTTGAGCTTGGCCACAGATATCACTCTACTCACCCAAGTCAGACCAGGGGCCCCTCACGGACACTCTCACCCCATCATAGCACCTACTGTCTTCTGTCTTCGAGGCCTAAGGCTGAATCTTGTGCAATATTTGAACGCCAACACCGGGCAATGGGAATCCTATTCGTATCACAGGAATGAACGAGTGCCTGCACAACTTGAAACAGGGCAGCTCCCAGTGCCCCCGGCACCCTGGCCCTGCTTCCAGGGCTGGAAGCTCACAGTGGAAAAGCAGCCTGCTCCACAGTACCAAAGCTTAGCTGGACACAAGGCTGCTCCTTATCTGGAACCTTACTGGTTCTTGCAGGAGCATCTCCCCAGATTTCTGAAGACAGGGCTCTCAGCCCCATCCCTTTCACTTTCTTTTTTACTTTTAGACTGAACACCTCCAGGTCCTTTAAAGACTTCTTTGAAGGACTGGATGCAGTGATGCACACCTGACATCCTAGCATTTTGGGAGAACAAGACCAGAGAATTGCTTGAGGCCAGGAGTTTGAGGACAGCCTGGGCAATATGGCGAGACCCCTGTTTCTACGAAAGAAAGGAGTAACTTAGCTGGGCGAGTTAACCCGTTCAAATGCTAATCTCTTCTGAAAACACCAACACAGACACACGCAGAATTAATACTTAATCTGGGCACCCAGTGACTAGTGAAGCTGACCTATGAAATTAACCTTCCCAGTACTGCACCTCAGCTCAAAACCCTCGCACGGTTCCCACTCTGCTCAGAACACACACCAAAATCTGCGTGACGGCAGGCGGTTCATCCTCCCACTTCCTTCCCTTACTTCCTCTCACTCTCACCTCTGCTGATGCCACTCCAGCCACAGTGGCCTCCTTGCTCTTCCTCAACTGGACCAAGCTCATCCTTGTTGAAGGGCCTTGGAATCTGCCATCCGTCCAACGTGGAATATTCTTCCCCCAGAAGTCCACAAGATTGGTTCCCTTACTTCATTCAGATTCACTGCTTAGCTCAGGCATGGTGGCTCACATCTAATCCCAGTGCTTTGAGAGGCCAAGAAGGGTGGATTGCTGGAGCCCAGGAGTTCGAGACCAGCCTGGGCAACATAGTGAGAACCCTCTACAAAAAAGTTAAAAATTAGCTGGATGTGCTGGTACATGTACGTAGTCCCAGCTACTCTGGAGGTGGAGATGGGAGGATCGCTTGAGCCTGGGAGGTGGAGGCTACAGTGAGTTATGATCACACCACTGCACTACAGCCTGGGCAACAGGGGGAGACCTCAAAAAAACAAAAAACAAAACAAAAACAAAAAAACACAAGTGAAAGTAAAAATAAAAGATTTACTACTTAAACACTTCCTTACACCACAATATTCCCTGGCCACAAAACGCAAAACAATCTCCTCTCTCCCATCCAATCTCTGCCTCCTTTCTCCAGATTAGATGTTTATGTGCTCACTGTCCACTCCAACAGGCAGGAATTGTATCTGTGCTGTTTCTTCCTGCATTTCCAGGGCCAGAACAGGGCCTGGTACCCAGTCAGTGCTCACTGAACAACTGCTGAATGGATAAATGTATTGAAGTACCTATACCCTGATTTATCAGCATCAGCACAGACTATTCTTGGGTAGGATTCCAACAATGTGGGCTGTGTCAAATTTGCTGCTTTTCTTTAAATCCGAAATGGCACTTCTCCCTTGGGTCCTCAATATCAAGCTCCCTGCTTCCTGGATTGCACCGGAAGATACAAACACTGGGTCCTGGCTGTTTTCGACTCCTGCCGAATTGAGTCTCTGGCTGGCCTCTCAGTATGAGGTGCCCTGGTATTTTTAGAAGAGCACCTCTTGTGTGATCGTGAGGGCCAATTACACCAGCTGCCTCTCTGGGTATGTTTCCATTTGCTGGCTGGTTTTTACATTGCATGCAAACACCGATGAGACTGCCCACTAAATGGGTACCAGTCCTAACAAGCATCAATTAAATTCTGGTTCTGAGTGTCCTTGGCCACCACAGCTACCCGGTGAAGCTCATTAGGGTCCATGAAAAAAGATGGAAATGCAGCGTCAGCCAGACAAAAAGAGGTCAAGGAAGATGGAGGGGCACACTGCACCGGGGGCCTTACTGGTGTGTTAGGGCATTGCTGAGACCTTCCTCCTCACTGGATGTCCTGAGTTTATCCTGGCTTTTTCGGCATGGGAGCTTTGCCAAGGGAAGGGGCTGGCTTTAGTCTCAGCATTGCCCCTGCATGTCTGGATCCTGGGATAATGACCCTGGGTGGTGACAGTCCTGTGTCCATCCAGCAGGCCTGTTAGTGCTGGAGTCAACACGCAGTTACAATATAATACACACGGGCTAGAAGGAATGAGAACATGGGGAGGGTTTATCAGCTCAGCTGTTTACATGATATTGTGAACCTGGCAGCTCTGGGCTGGTGTAGTGGCTCACGCCAATAATCCCAGCCCTTCTGGGAGGCCAAAGTGGGAAGGCTGCTTGAGCTCAGGACTTAGAGACCAGCCTGGGAAATACAGCAAGTCCGCATCTCTATAAAGTTTAAAAATACAATCCAGGCATGATGGCTCGTGCCTGCTCTCCCAGCTCCTTGGGAAGCTGAGGCAGGGGGATTACTTAAGGCCAGGAATTCAAGACCAGCATGGACAACATAGTGAGACCTCCCAACTCCCAATTCTGCAAAAATAAATAAATAAATAATTAGTTAGGGCAGGTGCCCACGGTCCCTGCTACTCGAGGGGCTGAGGTGGGAGAACTGTTTGAGCCCTGGAGTTTGAGGGTACAGTGAGCCATGATCATACCACTGCACTTGAACCTGGGTGACAGAGCAAGACCCTGTCTCAAAATGCAACTGAAAATAAAAATAAACACAAACCTAGTGATTTTAGATAGGCTTTAGGGGATTCCCCAAGCCAGCTCCCAGGATTGTCAGACGATGTTCCGGGTTTGTACTGTCTCCAGGGAGAGGATGCATAGGTAGATGTCACCCGATTCTCAGAGTGACCACTGACCTCAAAGCATGAAGCACCGCTTCGTCATTAAAAGAACACGGTGTGAATGCAGCCCGCAGGACCGTGGGCCGGCTCCTGGCTGGAGCAGCTTGATCTGCCTTCCTGCCTGGCCTCCCTCTTCCTCAGCCCCCTCACGCTCTGCTAGAACCCTAACTTGCCACTGGCCACTCCACGTGTGCCATGCACTTCCTGCTTGGGGCCTCTGCCCGGGTCCTCTCTCTGAAACACTGCCCCTTCTCCACCAGCCAATGCCTTCTGGCCCTTCTAGACCCCTCTTCAAGGCCCTGCTTGTCTCCCCTCCGTGCCCCAAGACAGGGACATGGCCCACGGACTACTGCCCATCCAAAACCTGTTGGAACAGTGGTTCAGAGGCAAACGGTAAGCTTTATTTTTATATTTTGAGACAGAGTCTCGCTCTGTCATTCAGGCTGGAGTACAGTGGCACGACCTGGGCTCGCTGCAACCTCTGCCTCCCAGGTTCAAGCAATTCTCATGCCTCAGCCTCCCAAGTAGCTGAGATTACAGGTGTGTACCACTATATCCAGCTAATTTTTTATATTGAGTAGAGACGGGGTTTCACCACGTTGGCCAGGTTGGTGCCTAACTCCTGACCTCAGGCGATCTGCCTGCCTTGGCCTCCCAAAGTGCTGGAATTACAGATGTGAGCCACCTCACCTGGCCAGTTCTGAGTAAGCTTTAAAAGCATTGGCTGGGCACGGCGTCTCATGCCTGTAATACCAGCACTTTGGGAGGCCAAGGCAGGCAGACCACCAGAGGTAAGGAGTTCATCGTCAGCCTGGCCAACATGGTGAAACCCTGTCTCTACTAATAATACGAAAATAAGCTGGGCGTGACTGTACTCCCAGCTCCTCGGGAGGCTGAGGCAGGAGAACTGCTTGAACCCAGGAGGCAGAGGTTGCAGTGAGCTGAGACTGTGCCACTACACTCCAGCCTGGGTGACAAGAGTGAGACCTTGTCTCAAAAAAAAAAAAAAATGCATTTTTCGCAATTCAACAGAGAAACTTCATGTCCTTATGTTGGTTGAATCGAATAATAAAAACGTGGAGCTTGGCGTTTGGCTCTTCTCCTATCTTATTTTTCTAGGAATTCATTTTTATCGTACTTTACAAAAGTATCATTGCGTGACAGATTCAAAATAAGATCTGGTCCTTCATTCTGCATCACTGTCTCACAGCCTTTTTTTTTTTTTCCATTATCACCTCCCTGTGAACCATTTTTAGATGTTTTTTCCTCTGAGATCCCCCACCTGCTCCCACCATGAAATTTTAATAACACAGATGTGCTGCCTATCTGCTTGCATGCTGCATGTGTATCTGTGATTTACACATGAAGAGAGTAATACTCTTTTGCACCCCCCTTCAAGAACCAATCTTTGCCCTGTTGGGGGCTGTATCACTCCGAGTAAGGATAGAAGCCATAAATAATTTGAAAAGAGCTGTTGTGGTCTTAGGGGAGCTGGTTCTGCCCCAGGAGGGATGAGGAAGTCTATGGGGATGTCTTGGTAGCTGATAGCTGAGTCAGAGCATTGCAATATACATGTTATTTTACCTTACCTTTCTTTAATTTTGCTTGCACATTAGAGTGAGGGCATGACAATGATTTGAATAAGCAATACAAGAGCTGTGGGTGCGGTGGCGTTGTCTTCTATTGTCTACCTGACAGGTCTTGTGGTTCTTCGGCAGATGAAAAGGAGGGGGAGGCCACGGTTGTGCCTCCGTTGATGGCCCACACTGTTTTCACCCCTCTGGTCATTTGTTCTTTGACTGCCCACTGCCCACCATTGGGGTATCTCAAGGCAGCCACAGTAAGCCCTGAAGGCCATCTGGAAAGGCTGTTTCTTCCTTTTCCTTTTATTATTATTATTTTTTGAGACAGAGTCTCTCTCTGTTGCCCAGGCTGGGATGCAATGGTGCAATCATCGCCCCCTGTAGCCTTGAACTCCTGGGCTCAAGCAATCCGCTCCTGGAGAGGCGGCTGCTGTGGTGTGGGGAACCGAGCACAGAAGCACCTGTTTGGGAAACGCCCTTTCTCACAGACATACTGTAACGCACACAGCGTTGTAAAGATGCTGGGGAGGCCACGCTGCACTCAGCAGTGAAGCCCACTCAACTCTGTTTAAGTCACAGGCTTCCAAGTGTGTCTGTTCACAGAACTCCTTTATCTTTTGCAGAAGACCTACGACAACCCATGAAAGTATATTCCAGGCCACATACTTTGGGGAAAGACGGAGCCTGAGGATTCTTTTTTAGAAGTCATGCTCCTTCACCCCGAGGTCACAAGTGACTGGAAGTCAATGGACAAGCATCTGTGCTGATGCAGAAAGGCCTGAGGTTCCTGGGACACCCAGGCCTGGCCATCCAGACCCCGTCACCCAGCTTTGGCCACCCATGGAGCCCACCTGAGGAACACTGCAGCTCCTGAAGCCATGAGCTCTAAGCTGTAGTCATTCTCCCTCTGCCAGGCTTAGCATGAGAATAAGCAGACATCAGAAACTCAACTTCATTCCTTGACTTCTCTTCACTCAAAGGTGGATTCGTTCTACCCTGAAGCTGCTCATCCTGTCTCACTTCCTCTCCCCTGGGGTAACAGACAAAGGAAAAGAACATCACAGAAACTTTCAGGGCTCAGGGCTCCTGAGCTGCCCAGATGATGTATTCTTCCAGAAGAATCTTTAGCTTATGTCCCTAAATAGTGGGCATTCATCTTCTAGAGCAATCATCTTGAAAAACCAAGAGGTAAGCCTGAGTTCAAAGCAACAGCCTGTAAAAGATGCCTGGACTCAGGGTTAGAAAACATCGTAAATAGGGTATGCAGTTTGCTGGGGGTGCCACAGCAAAGTCCCAAAGACTGGTCATTTAAACCACAGAAATGTACTTTCTCACAATTCTGGAGGCGAGCAGACTAAGATCGAGGTGGCCACAGGGCTGGTTTCATCTAAGGCTTCTCTCTTTGGCTTAGAGGTGGCCATGTGCTCCCTGTGTCTTCACATGGGCTCTCCTCTGTGTGTGTCTGTGTCCTGATTGCCTCTTCCTACAAGGACACCAGTCATACTGGATCAGAGTCCACTCCAATGACCTTTTTTAACTTCATTCTTTAAAGATCATATCTCCAAAGACAGTCAAATGCAGAGGGACTGGGGATTAAGGCTTCAACATATGACTGTTTGGGGCACACGGTTTCACCTGTAACAGATGGAAAGGCATCTGGTCTCCCTAGTTTAAGTCTCAGAGAAACACAGACTGTCAGGGCTTTGGAGACTGTTGAAGTCACGTGTTTCATAAACTGGAAAAGCAAGGTGCTGAGAGGAGAAGTACCTGCCTGCAGTCACGAGGCTCACGGGCTCTGGGCTCAAACCCAGGGTTCCTGAGGGCCAGTCAATCAGAAGCTTACCAGGCTTCCATTAGACAACCACCCCGCCCCCAACAAAAAAACACCAAAAAATTACAAGCAATTTAAAAAGAGAGGAGGAGAAAACAGACATCTCTAAGGGCAAGGCAAATACTTGGAGCTGGAGACCAAAGAAGTGACATTGACTTGGTCAGGTTCTTCGGCTGTGGTTTTCCAAGTACAATCCATGGGGATCCTGAGAGCATTCCCGGGCTTCGCCAGGTCTACATGATTTCTGTAATTCTACCATGATGCCAGTTACCTTTTCCCCGTTCATTCTCTCAGGCACATACAGTGGGGTTTTCTAGAGGCCACATCCCATGGGATGGTGCCATTGTCACTGCGCTAATGATGAATGAAACGTACGAGGCAGAAACGAGAATCCACCTGCTGTCTACAAGGTAAAACAATGCCGTACTCCTTCTCATATTTTTCCTTTTGGAAAATACAGTTATTTCTCACAAAAAAAAAATGCGTGATTTATGTTAACCTGCAATGGGTTTATTATGGCCACTTCTGAATGACTTAATGCATACGCATTTTTAAAGTTTTTCATTTTAATTTCTAACATAGTAAAAATCAATAGGACACACATAAATCAAACCTCTTTGGGACTGCCCAACATTTTTAACGTGGTAAAGGGGTGCTAAAACCCAGGAGTTTGAGGACGGGCGTCGGGCGACAGTGAATGGCCCGTACTGACACCGCCTTCACGTCTCCATTCTCTCCCGTGCCACCTCCCCGCCTTGCCACCGGATTCTTTGAAGGCCGCTTTCATTTCCCTCAGGCCCTAGGACCCCGTGAGTGCAGTGGCTTCACAGCTGCTCTTCCCTACACGACCCTCCCTGCGTTATGCTCTTCTGTTGCGGTCTTCAAAGTATGGCCCCATGGAACCCCTGGAGATCCTGAGACCTTTTCAGGTCCCAGGCTCTGGTGCGAGGACATGCAGAGAAGACGGCCACTGGACAGCTCCCTAACTCCCCAATCTTCACCCCATTCGTCTTTGAAGTGCTGCCATCTATCTTAACCTGGAGCCCCACGCGCTCTGGGTGTTGGCAAATACAGGAAATCAGCACCTCACTGCCGACCCCAACCATAAGCGCAGAGTGGGACAGCCACCAATATCACAAAGCCGTAAGGCAGAGCCCTGGGTGGCCTTGTCTTCTGTCCCGTCTGTGACAGGCCTTGTCCTGCCTGGCTTCCTTGACATCCTGGGGGATGTTCTGAGCTGCCATTCTGACCAGGATTTGGGGGACCCATTGGTTCACTATAGGTCCATGTTTTGGGTCTTTAAGCGACTCGAGGTTTTGTCCTGTCTTTTGCCATTGTCTGGTGATGGGGTAAGGGAGGAAAAAGGTGGAAATGCAGGTGAAAGAGCAGGGGGGGCTGCATGCTCGCGTGTGTACACGTGCTTGCACACCATGGCTGGTGCTTCCTGAGCACCTGCATGCCAGGAGAAACAAAACTACCACTGAGGCCAGGCGTGGTGGCTCACGCCTGCAATCCCAGCACCTTGGGAGGCCAGGGCAGGTGGATCACATCAAATCAGGAGTTCAAGACCGGCCTGGCCAACAGGATGAAAACTTGCCCCTGTCCCTATTAAAAATACCAAAAATAGGCTGGTGTGGTGGCATGAGCCTGTAATCCCAGCTACTTGGGAGGCTGAGGCAGGAGAATCTCTTGAACCCAGGGTACAGAGGTTGCAGTGAGGAAGATGGTGCCACTGCCCTCCAGCCTGAGTGACAGAGCAAGACTGTCTCAAAAATAAATAAAATAAAATAAAAATGAAAAAAAAAACCTGCCACCAAGAGTAGAAACAAGCGCTTACCTGTACTAAGGGCTCCCTCTGAGCCAGACACTGTTTCAGTCATTTGTACGTATGTGTTTATTTAAACCTCACAAAACCCCTGGAAAGCAGATATGATTCTTCTCATTTTGCCAATGAGGAAAAGGAGGCACAGATTAAGTAACTTGCCTAAGGCCACACAGCTAGGAAACCGCAGAGCAGGGTTTGCATTCGGGAAGTTGGGTGCTTCTCACTGCTAGGCACACAGAGAGAATGTGATATCCTCTCTCAGGGAACTTAGGAGCTCAGTCTGAAAGTGGGGACAAGTTTCAGACCCAGGAGATGGGGAGTGGCAGGTGAATCGTGCGTGATGTAGGCCAAATACCACACTCACTCAGAGACAACAACTTGACCTTGAAGAAGGTAAGATGCAGTCTGGAGAAGATGGTGAGGAGGGAAGAGGCAGGGTCAGTGAGGAAAGTCTGGGCTTCAAGAACATGATTCATCCCCATGGGAATCCCTCGAAGTCCAGCACAGGGTTTTGTCAGAGATATTCTAAACGTTACCAAGAGCACTACCGCCAACTTCGCGGTACCTATAGTGCCTTAAAGCGCACCTGGGAGAATCTGTATTTACGGAGGACTGTCTGGAGAGCCTCTGTCTTCCCAGTCCTCTCACCTCTTCCCATCTCTAACCAGACCAGAAGAGCAGTCTCAGGCTACAAACAGGAGTGACAGAGACCAATCCAGGAGTCAGGTCAACTCGGAAGAGCTGCTGTCTCAGATCCCAGAGTGACATAAAGAGAAACTTCCTGTTGTCACGGGCAAGACAGGGGTCTGGGACAGTTGATTCATTCAAGATTAAAGCCAGCAGAAATTGAGAGAGACAGCAGTGAGAGAAAAGACAGATACCCAGAGGGTTTGCAGGTCAGGCCACTCAACCTAGAGACAAGAAGATATCTTTGAAGACTCAGGATTCCAGCTGGTTTCACTGAGTAAGTCTTAAAGGCTTCCGTGACCAGTGTTTGGCTCGATGCACGCAACACGTGGAAGAGTACGACCTCATTTTCTATGTGAGGAAAGCCCCAGAGGAATGCCTAGGACATTTGATACAACGGAGCAATCTCACACTGGTAGCCTGCAGGACAGGCCTTCTACCAGCCCAATGGCAGAGCCTCCATGTTGCCTGTTCTGGGAGTTCCAGTTACGCACTCCCCCTGTGGGTGTGCTCTTAGGCTGTGCAGCCTGTGGTCCTGCCCACTGGGCTCTTCGGTTGAAGGGTCATCACTCCAAAGTACCAAGAGTTGGAAAGTCTCTCCCAGCGAGGGAGTTGCATAGATGACGGTGGGGGGCTTACTGGTCTCTCCCCTCCAAGGAGGGAAAAACAAGCGGATGACAAGACATCCATCCAGGAGTAAGACTCTTTTTTGTTGTTGGTGGTAACAAATGAAAAAAATTGAACTCCACGGCCCATAATCAAAAGAAAGTTACTTTCCTCTTCTAAGGAAGGAGGGCAAGAGCCCTTTTTTAGTGACACAGTGGTAACCTGGAAGAGAGGCAAAGGGAACTCCTTGATGCACAACTAAAGGGTGCATCAAATAGGGTTCAATTTCTACCCCAGATTGTTATGATTTTATCATGGTTATCAAAAATAGAAGAAAAACACTACTTTTATCTATTGTCCATCTAGCCTAGGATGTTATGATCTTATCATAGTTGCCAAAAATAGAAGAAAAAATAATTATTTTTATCCATTTTCCATCCATCCATCCATCCATTCAACCATCTACTTATATATCCATCCATCCCTCCATCTATCCATCTACCCATCTACCTATCCATCCATCCACCCATCCATCCAACTACCCATCCATCCAACCACCCATCCATCCATCCATCCAACTACCCATCCATCCATCCACCCATCCATCCATCCATCCACTTATCCATCCACCCACCCATCCATCCATCTATCCATCCATCCATCCACCCATCCATCCATCCATCCATCCACCCACCCATCCATCCATTCAATTATCCATCCATCTACTTACCCATCCATCCATCTACCCATCCATCCACCCACTGATTCATCCATCCATCCATCCAATTATCCATCCATCCATCCACCCATCCATCCATCCATCCACCCACCCATCCATCCATTCAATTATCCATCCATCTACTTACCCATCCATCCACCCACTGATTCATCCATCCATCCATCCAATTATCCATCCATCCATCCCTCCATCTATCCATCCACCCATTGATCCATCCATCCATCCACTTACCTATCTATCCATCTACTCACTCATTCATCTATCCTTCCTACAAATATTTCTTGCAAATGTCATACCAGTCATCATGCTAGGCTGGTCACGTGATATACTGATAAATAAAACAGATACAGATGCTCTTCTTAGAGAGCTTCTGACTAAGAGAGAAGAAAGCTAATGAAGTAAGAATAAGTGTTTAAATTACACTGAGAAGAAAGGAAAAGTTCTGGAGGCCACAAGAGCATGGATGTAAGGCAAGGGAGAAAAATTGAAAGGAGCTCAAAAAAAGAAAGTATGTTTACAACAGAGTTGTTCAGGCTGGATTAATAGCTGAGCAGCTAAAACTCTCTTTACCTAAGGATCCAATTAAAATATGGGAATGCTATATTTCTCATATCTGCATTTGAATATATGACATAAGCCTATAATTAACCAGGTTTTTAAAAAATGCAACTCAGTGTAATGGGACCTATATCCTGTCTCTTGGGCTATTTACTAAATCCCCTGTTAGCAACTAGACAAAGGCCATTGTTCCACAGGCAGTAATTTGGTCTTCACTGTGATCTGAATTTACAAGCCAGTGTGAATTGAGAATCAGAATAAACCTGATATTTATCCAAAGGGAAAAAATGCTTGCTGATGCCAGAAAAAAATGACAACCAGAATATCTGAAGAGGTCAGCAGAAACTTGACGATGACAAGGCTTTATGCTTCTGACAATGATTCCTTTTCTGTCAAAAAGGTTTGGTGCATAAAGAAAAGACAAATATGTAAGGTGACAGATATTCCAACCACACTGATTTGATCTTTGAAAATTACATGAATACATTAAATTAACACATCTGCCCCAAAACTATGTACATCCATTATGCATTTATTAAATAAACGTTTTGTGTCTTTTTGGGGGTTAATTCCAATTTATTTAAAAATTATTCTCTGAGTGACAAGAATGGTATCAGAAAACTTGTATTTTTAAAAAAGTGTTTGTGACTATAATTTAAAAAATTTATTTATTTAAAAACAGGGTCTTGCTCTGTCCAGGCTGGAGTACAGTATCATGATCATAGATCATGGAAACCTCAAACTTCTGGGCTCTATTCTACCAGAAGTACAAAGAAAAACTGATACCAATCCTACTGAAACTATTCCAAAAAAAAAATCAAGGAAGAGAGGCTCCTCCCTAACTTATTATATGCAGCCAGCATCAGCCTAATATCGAAATTTGGCAGAGATGCAACAGGAAGGAAAACTGCAGACCTATATCCCTCATGAATATAGATGCAAAAGTCCTCAACGAAATACTAGCAAACCGAATTCAGCAGCACATGAAAAAGTTAATACACGATGATCACGCAGGCTCTATTGCTGGCATACAAGGCTAGCTCAACATGTGCAAATCGCTAAATGTGATTCACCAACGAAACAGTCAAAAAGCAAAAACCATACAATCATCTCAACTGACAGAGAAAAAGTTTTCGATAAAATCCAACATCCCTTCATGATAAACACCCTCAAAAGACAAGATATCAAATGAACATACCTCAAAATAATAAGAGCCATTTATGACAAACCCACAGCCAACATCATGCTGAATGGGCAAAAGCTCAAACCATTCCCACTGAGAACTGGAACAAGACAAGGATGCGCACTCTCATCACTCCTATTCAGCAAAGTACTGGAAGTGTAGCTGGAGCAATCAGCCAAGACAAAGAAAGAAAAGGCATCCAAACAGGAAAAGGAGGTCCAGTGATCTCTCTTCACTGACAATATGATTCTATATCTAGAAAACCCTAAAGACTCTGCCCAAAGGCTCCCTGAGTGGATAAACAAATTTAGTAAAGTTTCAGGATACAAAATCAATGTACAAAAATCAGTAGTATTTCTGTACACCAACAATGTTCAGTCTAAGAGTGAAATCAAGAACACAATCCCACTTATGATAGCCACAAAGAAAATGAAATACCTCGGAATACAGCTAACTAAGGAGGCGAAAGAGCTCTACAAGGAGAACTACAAAACACAGTTGAAAAAAAACAGAGATGACAGAAATAAATGTAAAGCATTCTATGCTCATGGATTAGAAGAATCAATATCATAAAAATGGCCGTAAGGCCAAAAGCAATTTACAGATTCAATGTTATCCTATTAAACAACCAATCTCATTCTTCACGGAATCAGAATTAATTAACTATTCTAAAATTCATATGGAACTAAATAGCCAGAGCAATCTTGAGCACAAAGAACAAAACTGGAGGTATCACACTACTGGACTGGACTTCAAACTATACTATAAAGCCACAATAATCAAAACAGCTTGCTACTATAGTTCAATGAGCAGAATAGAAAACACAGAAATTAAACGCACACCTACAACCATCTGGTCTTTAACAAGGCCGCCAAAAACAAACAATGACCAAATAACTTGTTATGCAATAAATGGTGCCAGGATAACTGGCTAGCCATATGCAGAAGATTGAAGATGAACCCTTATCTTTGACCATATACAAAAATTAACTCAAAATGTATCAAAGATTTCAATGTAAGACCTCAAACAAAAGTCCTGAAAGACAACCTAGGAGATACTCTTCTCAACAACAGCCTTGGCAAAGAATGTTTGGCTAAGTCCTCGAAAGCAACTGTAATAAAAACAAAAATCGACAAGTAGGACCTAATTAAATTAAAGAGCTTCTGCAAAGCAAAAGAAACTATCAACAGAGCAAACAGAAAACCTACAGAATGGGAGAAAATATTTGCAAATTATATATCCAACAAAGGCCTAATATCCAGAATCTACAGGGAACTTAAATAAATCAACAAGCAAAAAGCAAATAGCCCCATTAAAAAATGGGCAGAGGACATGACCGGACACCTCTCGAAAGAAGACCTATAAGTGAGCCAACAAACATATGAAAAAATGGTGAGCATAACTAATCATCAGAGAAATGCAAATCAAAACCACAGTGGGATACCATCTCATACCAGTCAGAATGGCTATTATTAAAAAGTCAAGAAACAGATGGTAGCATGGCACTGGAGAAAAGGGAATGCCTGTACACTAATTTAGGAATGTAAATTAGTTCAGCTGCCATGGAAAGCAGTTTGAAGATTTCTCAAATAACTTAAAACACAGCTACCATTCAAGCCAGCCATCCCATGACTGGGTGTCTACCCAAAAGAAAATAAATCATTCTACCAAAAAGACACACACTAGTATGTTCATCACAGCACTATTCACAGTAGCAAAGACATGGTCAACCCAGGTGCCCACTAATGGGAGAGTAAATAAAATGTGTTACATACACACCAAGGAACACTATGCAGCCATAAAAAACAATGAAATCACGGCTTTTGAAGCAACAGGAATGGAACTGAAGGACATTATCCTAAGTGAATTAACGGAGAAACAGACAACCAAATACTGCATGTTCTCACTTACAAGGGGGGGAATTAAATACTGAGAACACATGGAGATAAACATGGGAACAAGAGACATTGTGAATTACTAGAGGGTTTGGGGGTGGGTGAGTTAAAAAAACTATCGAGTACTATGCTCACTCCCTGGGTGATGAATTCCACACTCCAACCTCAGCATCACCCAATAGTCCCATGTAACAAATCTGCACATGCACTCCCAAATCTAAAATAAAAGTTGAAATACAAATGAATAAGTCAATAAACAATACTGTATAAATAATATTTAAGATATAATTAAGTATATAATTGATACATAATCACATATACACTAATATGTAATAGAATTATACATAGCATAATTAATACATTATTTATATATAAATATAGCTATTAGTATTGAGTGTGCAATTAATAGATATTAATATATATTTGTATATTAGTTATTATATAACTGTTATAATAATTATATATTATATAGAATAGAAATATGTGACATATGTAACACATAATTATAATATATAATTTATTTATATTTAATAATTAATTGCTATTTATCATTTATAGTTTATTATTAATTATTTTATGACTATTTATTAAATAATTAACATACTAATCTATTAGTTACCTATTAATATATAATTCATATAATATAAATGATATAATATAAATATAATATATAAACATAATTATGTAATATAATCACTATATGTTATAATCATAGTATATTATAATGTATTATATATTGATTATAATTATATAATTATATTATATATAAAGATCATAAGTATATAATTATATTATATATAAATAGGAAATATATAAACTATACATCCAACGAAGACCTAACATCCAGAGTATTGATTATATAATTATATGTATTATATATATTATAGTAATGTATTAATATATCAAATATTTATTAGTTATAAGTTGCATATTAATATATAATTAATAATATTTGCTATATAAGTAATAAAAATAACAGTTAAAACCATCTCCAGGAGAGAAGCACACAGCTGGAAGGGAAGAACACCACCGGTTCATAGGTTAAAAAAGAGCCAGCAGGAGTGAGGCTGAGGAAGAGTGAGCACAGAGAAGTACTCAGGTCCGCGAGAGCACAGGAGGAGAATGGACCTGGAACCCACGTGTCTTCAAGGTCAGTTTCAGATGACTGTGAACCGCCCGCCCCAGGCTCCGGGAACAGACCCAGATTCTAGGCAGCGCCCAGACTTCCCCACCTGCCAGAACCATGTTCTCATCTTCGCGATGTACAGAGTCCCACTCTCTGATGATCTGAGGGCGCCCCCCCTCCCCACCAACTGTGAGCTTGTCTGTAGGGACATTCCTTCAATCTTACAGATGGGTCTCGCCCAACCGAGAACACATTCAAAACTGGGACCGAGGTTTCTGAATCCAAATTCCGGGCTCCACCTGCCCTGGACAGAGATGGGCAAGATGACACCTCGTCCCCCGCTATCCTCGGGGAAACCTCCTTCCTTTCCTCCTGTCAAGCTGGGCAGAGGTTAAGCCTCTTCTCATGGTCTCATTCGTTAAGAGTTCCTCGGAGAGAAAAGGGGTTGATGCAGAGGAAAAAGTAAGAAAGCACTTCGTGGCCGGACGCAGTGGCTTGTGCCTATAATCACAGCACTTTGGGAGGTCGAGGCGGGTGGATCACTTGAGGCCAGAAGTTCGAGACCAGCCTGGCCAACATGGCAAAACCCCGTCTCAACTAAAAATATGAAAATTAGCCAGGCATGGTGGCACATGCCTGGAGTCTCAGCTAGTTGGGAGGCGGAGGCAGAAGAATCCTTTGAGCCCAGGAGGCACAGGTAGCGATGAGTTAAGATTGCACCACTGCACTCCAGCCTGGGTGACAGAGTAAAGACTGTCCCCCGCCAAAAAAGAAAAAGGGCATCAGGTGTTTTAATTTACTGCACAGGCTGGAAAAGCCCCACCTGGGGCCCATGGTCTCCGTATCAGTGACTTGGAGTTCTCACTAGCAGACAGAGGGCCAGGGACAGAAGTGATTGAGCCTGGGACAAGGGAAGCCGAGCAGGCTAGCACAGTGGGAGCCGGTCTGGATAAAGTCCCAGTTCAACCACTGCAGCTAAACTTCAACACGACAAACGGCCTGCTGAGTTACACGAGGCACTCCTGGCGAGGGGCCTCTGCAGGCGTCTGCTGAAGCTCCAGCCTCCCCTGCTCCCCGGCATGTGCCTTCCACCACAAGCTGCCACAGTGGTGCTGGAAGATTCACAATCACAGTGGTCTTGAAACGAGCCACCGTGGCAGCCACAGTGACCCACGTCCTCCTTAAGGAGGACTAGAAAGTGAGGATGGACGTCGTGGGCTGAGGATCCCTTCCTTGAGGAGCTTGAGACCAGAAGCGGCTTTCGCGGTTTTCCTGCTTCCCTCCCTCCCTCCCTCCCTTCCTCCTTTCCTCCCTTCCTTCCCTATTTCTTTCCATCGTTCTCTTGCTTTTCATTTTCTTTCATTCTCTTTCTCTATTTCTTTCTTTGTTTCTGTTTTTTCTTTTTCTTTTGTGCTCTCCCTTTTCTCTTTCTCCTTTTCTTTCTTCCTTCTCTTTCTCTCCCCTCTCTCATTCTCTCCCTTCCTCCCTCCCTTTATTCCTCTTTGTCTCTCTTTCTCCCTCTCTCTCTCTTTTTTTTTTTGAGAAAAGGTCTCACTCTGTCACCAGGCTGGAGTGCAAAGTGTGATCACTGCTCATTGCAGCCTTGAACTCCTGGACTCAACCAATCCTTCCATCTCAGCCTCCTGAGTGGCTGGGACCACAGGCATGCACCAACATGCTTGGCTAATTTTTTTAGAGGTGAGATCTTTCTATGTTACCCAGGCTGGTCTGCAACTCTTCAGATGTATTTCAGATTTTGGATATTGTCAAATTTGGGAATATCTGCATTATATTCAACAGGCTGAGCATCCGTAATTTGGAAATCTGAAATCCAAAATGTTCCAAAGGGCACTTCTTTGAGTCATGTCTGTGCTCAAAAAGTCTCATATTTTGGATTATTTTGGATTTCAGATTTACAAATTAGAGATACTCAATCTGCTCCCTATGAATGACTTCTTGGTTCTCTCTAGAAGGAAAATTTCGATCTATCCAACTTAATATGATCACATAAGTTTGGGGGTTAGGGCTTTTGTTTTGTTTTGAAATACTAATTTTGTTGGTGACAAATGTGAATAGTTTTATCATAGAATCCTGAACGATTAGGACTAAAATAAAATTAATAGGTCCTTTAGAGTAAGTGATCCAGATCTTGCCTCTCCATGTCATGAGCATTTTGTTTGTTTGTTTTAAAGAGACGGGGTCTCATTCTGTCATGGGGGCTGCAATGTAGTGACTCTATCATAGCTCACTGCAGCCTTGAACTCGGGCTCAAAGGATCCTTTCGCCTCAGCCTCCTGCAGAGCTGGGACTACAGGTGGGCACCGCCATATCCAGTTAACTAAAAAAAAAAGTATAGAGATGGGGTCTCACTATGTTTCCCAAGCTGGTCTTGAACTCCTGGGCTCACGCAATCCTCCTGCCTCAGCCTCACAAAGTGCTGGGATTGAGATTTTATACGTGATTTTTTTTTTGAAATTATGTTTTCTGGGGCCAACCAAAACAGAGACAGGTTGCTAAAAATACCCAGACATAAGCATCTGACCGGTAGAGGAGACAATGCAATGATCTGGAAAGTTCCTCCACGCTCTCTATGCTTATTGGTCCTCCCAGAAAGCAGAGGCTACTCGTGGAAAGAAGGATGTGGCTGAAATGTCCGCAGAATGACATTGCTTCCCAGGGCTGCTTACTGCTGACCTTTTGACATTCTCGCCTGTGACTTCTTTAATGTGATTGCTGTTTCTTTGCTGTCTGACAAAAGGTCAGTTCCTGTTTGTCTTCTAATAAATCGGCTACTTAGTGCTAGGGGGAGAAGAAAGAGACCAACAGAAAAGCCTCATTGCTATCTACAAATAACTTCAAAGTAAACCAACTACCTTTTGCTTTCTTCTCTGAACTTCTAAATTTTTATCACATCCGAATGTACCATCGTTAGCTCTCCCTGGCAGCCTGCACCCCTTGACGGAGTAACTGCCTCTCAAAAAAGATCATGCTTTTCTGAACATGCTGGATTTTTGGCTGCAGCCCCGAACTGCTGGGAATGCAATGGCTTTTTAATTGGAACCAACGACCAGTGTTGGCTTGGATTCAGAACTAGCTTCCCCGCATCAGAAATGTCTACCGGAGGCTGGGGATGGGGGTGGGGGGGGCATTAGCCACCTTCGGGCTGTGACTCCCCGGGCGGGCGGCGGGGGAGCTCTGTTTGTACCTGGAATCTTGGCTGGCTCAGAAAACAGAATTTCCATTTTCTGACCAGATAAAGAAACGCTTGTCATTGATGGGGACTGGCAAACAGAAAACCGAATGGTTCACTCAGGGAGTTTTCACCCTGCCCAGTTCACGTCTGCAAGTGTGTGAATAAACCAGGAGCTTAGATGAAAGAGAGCAAAAGAATCACGAAGGAAATTTCTGGTGTTTTCCATCAACATGACAGGCTAACACAGCCTTTTCCTTCCAAAGGGAAACAACTGTAGGAATGGGTTCCCCTGCCTTTTGTTACCGAGAGAATCATCAGCATTCTGAAAAGAAAGCCAACGCTTCAGGTTCTCATCCTATCAAACAATTATTTATAATTTACAGCCTATTAATAGAACAGCACATCTCATCTACACTGTGTGCTAAAAAGCTCACGCTTCATCAGAACATCAGCACCGTGGCTTGCTGAACACATCCGCTTCTCTACGCATTCCTTTGATTTCACTAATTTCGACCCAATGCACGAAGGGCATGGAACTGCGTGCCGGCGGTCCATACTGCAAGTAGAGGAATTACATGCAATACGAAGCGACAAATATTCAGGGTCTAAAGGTCTACTTCCACATGCAGTTCTTCAGATGGGGCATGTGGTTGTGCTAGAGTTAGCCACAGGGCAATGTGGGATGAAAATCCAAAGGCGTGGAATCCGAATGCCAACGAAAAATCCAAAGCATTCGGGTCAATGTCCTGCTTCTCCCACTCATGCTGACTCAGGTCTGACCTCAAATTCCTTTGCTCTCGTGGTCTAAGTCTGAAAAACATCTTCTGCATTGGGGGAACATTCCATTTGAATTCAATTTACACTGACAATACAGACTAAGCAGGGTTTCCAAAGACAAAAAGAACAAAGAAATCTATTTCGGCCTGAATGATGCTGATTGCCTCAACCAAGAGATGGCACCAATTGGCACCCAGATCGAGGCTGGGTGGTAGGTGTGCGGATCATTCATCTCCCGGGTTTCTCACTGGAGATCTTCCTCTCCAGATGAGGCGGCCCCTGAGCTGTACCCACATACTCCCCGTACTCACTTCCTCTCTCTCCTTGAGCTTGTTTTCCTCCCTAATTTCTCTACTGACATAAGGCTTTCCACTCTGCAAAGCCTGCAACACCAAGGCATCCTGGGTTACTCTACACCATTCTCTTCTTCTTTGTCCAAATTCCCTTAGCATTTTCATGGCACTGGATACTATATAATTTCTCCTTTTCCTAAGAGTTTAATGTGTGCCTTTCGACAAGCAAGTTAGTGCTTTTGTGGGGGTGTAGGGGGCGGGCGCATGGTGGCTCTAGATTGTGACAAGAGTTCTTTGTCATCAAGGAAAGAAACATTTTATCTTGGATTTCTGTGCTCCGGACCTTCTTCAGGGGCATAGTGAGGAAGAGGAGGAGCAGAGAAATTTCTAGAGGGAGTGGAACAGGGCAGAGAAGGGTATAAGCTATTGGGAAGAAGAAAAAGCAACAGATACTTGTTTCTCTGTGATATCACAGTGTCAGATCAAATATAAGCAGAGGGAGAGTCCTGGGATAGAGGGAGAGATAATGATGACTGGTAACTAAAGGTCAGCTAGCACTTGGGCTGGATATTTTTTTTTTTTTTTTTTTGAGATGGAATTTTGCTCTTACTGCTCAGGCTGGAGTGCAATGGTGCAATCTCGGCTCAGTGCAACCTCCGCCTCCCAGGTTCAAGTGATTCTTCTGTCTCAGCCTCCCGAGTAGCTGGGATTACAGGCACCTGCCACCATGCCCAGCTAATTTTTTTGTATTTTTAGTGGAGACTGTGTTTCGCCATGTTGGGCAGGCTGGTCTCAAACTTCTGACTTCACCTTAAAATCCAGTGAGTTGGATAAGGTCCATGTGGAATGGTCCTTGAGTGCCCACCCCAGAGGACAGATTTTAATCCAAGAGTAGAGGGATATAACCAATGTTTCTCATGAGGGAACAACAGGACGCTATCGGCTTTAGCAAGAAGAGACGGCTGGAAGATCCCATGGTGGGGAGGAATAATGGTCTCGAACAAAGCAGGCGCTGGGGTAGGGGTGGGTTTTGCTGAGAGACAATCTGAGGGAGCCCAGGGGAAACTGTGGATGAACGGGACATGGGGTATGACGCGTAAAGGAGACAGTGGAGACAGACCAGACAAAAGTTCAGAGGCCATGTGGCTGGTGGACTTTTTTTTTTTGAGACGGAGTCTCCCTCTGTCACCCAAGCTAGAGTGCAGCGGCGTGATCTCAGTTCACTACAGCCTCTGCCTCCCAGGTTCAAGCAATTCTTCTGCCTCAGCCTCCTGAGTAGCTGGGAGGCTGAGTAGTATACCACCATGCCTGGCTGATTTCTGTATTTTTAGTAGAGATGGGATTTCACTAAGTTGTCCAGGCTGGTCTTGAACTCCTGACCCAGGTAATCTGCCAGCCTCAGTCTTCCAAAGTGTTGGGATTATAGGCATGAGCCACTTCACCCCACCTTTTTGATGGAGATTGAATATTCCTGATTTCTCCAGAATTCCATGTAATAATAATGACATTAAAAGCTGTCTGTTACCCTTTGGGCATTATTCTGGCAATATTCCTTGTGTTCTGATAAATATCTGTCACCCAGGCTGGAGTGCAGTGGTATGATCATAGCTCACTGCAGCCTTGGGTTCAAGTGATCCTTCCATCTTAGCCTCCAGAGTAGCTGAGACTCCAGACGTGCACAACCGTGCCCGGCTAATTTTTTTTTTAAGAGATAGAGTCTCACTATGTTGCCCAGGTTGGTCTCAAACTCCTGAACTCAAGCGATCCTCTACCTTGACTTACCAAAGTGCTGGGATTACAGGTGTGAGTCACCATACCTAGTCGTTTAGGACCATCTTAATGTCTAGGATATCTTTCCATCAGGGGTCTTGATATTTAATTCTATATTATAAATTTTGATTTTATTACGTTGTGATCAAAGAATAAGGTCTGTAAAATTTCTGCTTTTTAAGATCTATGAAAATTTTGCAGCTTTAATAGATCACCTTTTGTGACTGAGTCACGGACACAGTTAAAAAGACATTACATTCTCTTTTTGGGAGACATTAACGTTCTAAAAAACTCTATTAACTATATGTGTTCATTCACTCATCAAAGAATTAATGAATAAATATTGATTGACTGAGCCTAATTATACTTCTCATATCAGCTACATAAATTATTTCTCTCAAGAATAAAACCTACTGTCTAATAGTACAATTAGATGGTTATTAATAATAACAGTAACTTGTTATTGACTATATGATGACTATATTCAATAATAACTTACTTGTATATATTAAAATAACTAGAAGAATGTAATTAGATTGTCTGTAATTCAAAGGACAAATGCTTGAGGGGACAGATAACCTATTCTTCATAATGTGATTATTATGCATTGCATGCCTGTATCAAAGCATCTCATGTACCCCATATATAAATATACATGTATTCTGTACCCGCAAAAATTTTTTAAAATAATAAACCATGAAAAAAATTCTTTCTCTCTCTGTTTTCTCAGCTTGCCGTGAGTTAAGAATGGAGGAATAACAGTATCTACTTTCTTGTGACAACTCTCATTCATCTGGCCCATTGAACGTGCCTTCTTTCTTCACCTCCACAGTGGCGGGTTCTGCCTCTTCATCAAGACTTCACTACTTACAAAGGAACGTTGGTGACCTCAGCCCTCACCTTTCAGGCCTATGGTACCTGACTCCCCCTCAAATGCTCACTCATTCTGAATCTGTAATCCGCACAGACAAGTCCAGGCAGAAGATTCAGAATAGATGAACCGATGCCAGGGAAACAGAGAAAGACACAGACTTCAAGGCTGTGATGTGATCTTAAGTGAGAAGACAGACAGGCAGAGCATGCCAGGATGGCTTTGATCAGGATGAAGAAAGGGTGGCAGGGCACAGTGGTTCACACCTGGAATCCCGGTACTTTGGGAGGCTGTGATGGGTGGATCACTTGAGTCCAGGAGTTTGAGATGAGTCTGGGCAACAAAACAAAACCTCATCGCTACAAAAAGAAAAAAAAAAAATTAGGCTGGGCGCGGTGGCTCACGCCTGTAATCCCAGCACTTTGAGAGACTGAGGCGGGTGGATCACCTGAGGTCAGGAGATCAAGACCATCCTGGCTAGCATGGTGAAAACTGTCTCTGCTAAAATACAAAAAAAATAGCCAGGCATGGTGATGCATGCCTGTAGTCCCAGGTACATGGAAGGCTGAGGCAGGAGAATCGCTTGAACTCCAGAGGTGAAGGTTGCAGTGAGTCGAGATCGCACCACTGCACTCCAGCCTGGTGACAGAGCAAGACCCCATCTCTAATACTAATAATTAATAATAATAAAGGATGCCAGTTCATCTCCACAGTTGCTGGTATTCTGGCCTCTTCTTCAAGCCCTCACTACTTACAAAGGGACTTCTGTGACTCCAGCCGTCCACTTTCAGCCCTCCACTGGTATCTGATTACTCCTCAAATGCTGGGATAAAAAATGAGATGGTGTTTGCTATGAACCTGGCCAGAGAGTGGAGGATATCAAGTAGAATCAGGTCTCTCTTTGCCATTACAACAGTAGAGCTAAAAATTATATGCTGGTAATTGAGTATTTCATTATGTTGATACCACTTGTATTTGTGTAACACTTTTCATTTTCTTTTTTTTTTTTACTAAGGTTATTGTGATGGTGACATTGACTGCTCACTGACTCTCCATGTGACACCTTCTCCCCTACCCAAGTCCTGCCCCTGCCCCCTCCTCCAACCCCCAGTAGATGGATGGAGGCTTACAACTCCTTGAGTGTCAAGTGGAAACAGAATCTATCACTTCAGGATCAAAGTATTTCAGAACAAAACTGCCCCATGAGTCTCTATTCTTTCTTCCCTGCTACAGTGACCTGAACGCCAGATTCAGGTGGTGAAACTCTCAGATGACTATAAGTTATGCACTCACAGGCATGTTTCTGAGAGTAAAAGAGGTATTAGTGATCATTATGTCAGTTCAACAGGAATAATTCAGAACTTTCCTGGAGAAAACAGAATATGGGCTCCCTATGTCACACAACTGGGAGGCAGATTGGATCCCTGAGTCACCACATGGAAGGGAACTGCTCTAAAGGGTCATTCGACTCTGACCGGATTTTACAGGCGTGAGACGTTAAGTTTTTTGTGTTACACAATTGACAGTTCAGGACCAAGTAACTTAACGTAGTTCAGCGTGTCTCCCAAGGAAGTTAACCATCAAGAAGGAAGAAGGGAGTTTGGTTCACATTTGGTTTACTCTGTTGAGAAAGTACCAAGAGAAAAGTGAAAATCAAGGGATAGACTCTTTTCCTCATTTAATCTGGGGATTATTTTTCTCTTTGCATTGGGAAATCATGTTTTTCATAGATTATGTCTTATAACCCTGACGGGTCACCTTTTCTCATTTTCCTTTAGCAGTATTTCTTGAGTTTATCTCTTTATACCTTTCAGTGTTAATTTTCTCTTCAGTGCAAATTAACAACAAACGAATAGTACGTGTCATCTTTTCTTAGTTTTTATTCCACTTGTTTATTACCTGCTACCCTGTTTATGAGTAATAGGTATAAAGCCCTCCTCTATCTGACTGAGAATTTGTAAAAATTGTCTTCCAACTTTTCTGTGTGTTTCAAGTAAGAAATAATTAGATGCACCTTTAAGCTCTTAAGAGCTTATTGTTTTGTGTTACAAAATGTCCTCACAGGCTTTAGTTTAAGTATATTCATATGCTTTCATCGTCAATATATTGAAGTTAAGAGTTCAAACAAAATTCTTAAGTTCAGTGAATTGATGATGAACTCCTTTAGTTTCTCATGCAGCCTTAGAAGTATTTTTAGTGGACTTCTCATAATATCGCTATCTTGGCTATCAATTTCTATTTTCTTTATTTTTCCTCTTAGGTAGGGTATCACTCTGTCACCTGGGCTGGAGTGCAGTGGTATGACTGTGGTCACTGCAGCCTTGAACTCCTGGCCTCAAGCGATCCTCCCACCCCAGCCTCCCAAAGTGCTGGGATTACAGGTGTGAGCCAACATACCTGGCGTCAATTAGAATCTTAACAAGGCATTCACCCAAGAAGGTAGTCTTGTGGGAATGGGCCATTTGCTTCTGACTACCAAATTATTGTGGAGCTTTTCTACCCGTGTCTTTCAGACTGTACACTGCATTTATACCACATATAGCTTCTTGAATGTATCAGCATATCTCATCCTGTTGCAGAGAACTGTGATCCAGAATTGTGAGCAGAAAAAAATCAAGATGGGATTTCCACATGTGTACGTGAATACATGCCAGCACATATGTGGGCAGGAAGAAGAGTTGATGATGGCTAATGCCGACAGAAGTAAACCCAACAAAACCAAGGATCTCCTAAGAAATATTCACTCATCACATGCCCGATTACATGCTAGAACAGAGGATGATGGAAGTGGGTATCAGGCCCACTAAGAGATGAGACAGTCTAATCAGACTTGGGTACCACGTGCAAGAACCCTAACATACGTGAAGAAGGAAGTGTACTGTCATTGCCAAGAGAGAAGAGCAGATGCTATTACAGGTCAGGAAAAGCAGGAAGTCACTCAGATGGAGGAGGACAGGAGAAAGATAGGACAGTCTCACAAAAGGGTATCACTCTAAGAGTTACAGATCTTCCTTTACACGCCTTGTGTGAAGTGCTGGCCATCTAAGCGTGCTGACCACCAAAGGTGACAGATTCGGAATGGGGTGGGTATCTTTGGAAAGAGTGTTGCACCCTTTTCAAAATAGTTGCAGTCCAGCCGGGTGCGATGGCTCACGCCTGTAATCCCAGCACTTTGCGAGGCTGAGGCAGGCGGATCACGAGGCCAGGAGTTCTAAGACCAGACTGGCCAACATGGTGAAATCCCGTCTCTACTAAAAAATATATATATATATATATATAAATTAGTTGGGCATGGTGTCTCACGCCTGTAATCCCAGCACTTTGCGAGGCTGAGGCAGGCAGATCACGAGGCCAGGAGTTCTAAGACCAGACTGGCCAACATGGTGAAATCCCGTCTCTACTAAAAAATATATATATATATAAATTAGTTGGGCATGGTGTCTCATGCCTGTAATCCCAGCCACTTGGGAGGCTGAGGTAGGAGCATTGCATCAACCAGGACCTGGGAGGCAAAGGCTGCAGTCTGCTAAGATCACGCCACTGTACTCCAGCCTGGGCTACAAAGCAAGACTCCATCTCAAAAAAAAAAAAAAAAAAAAAAAAAAAAATAGTTGCAGTCCGTAAGCATTTAAATGTATAAGCCGTTGGGCACAGTGGCTCACGCCTGTAATCCCAATAGTTTGGGAGGTCAAGGTGGGCAAATCACTTGAGCCCAGGAGTTCGAGACCACCTTGGACAGCAATAATTAAACCCCGTCTGTACAAAAGAATTACAAAAATTAGCTGAGTGTGGTGGTGCACGCCTGTAGTCCTGGCTAATTGGGAGGCTAAGGTGGTAGGATCCCTTGAGCCAGACAGACAGAGGTAAGCTGAGATCACATCACTGCACTCCAGTCTGAGTGACAGTAGGTGATCCTGTCTCAGTTAATCAATCAATCAATCGATCAATCAAATGGGTAAGCCTCATTCACTGTGCCATTAGCTATGACGTAGATTAGGTTTACAGTTAGATCAAGCCTTCCTTAGTAACATAGTACCTGGTATATGGACGTAGCATAGTATTTGGGATATGCACTTAGCATAGTATCAAGTATATGCAGTTAGCATAGTACCTGGTATATGCATTTAGCATAGTATCCACTGTATGCACTTAGCATAGCTCCTGGTATACGTACTTAGCATAGTATCCAGTGTATGCCCTTGGCATAATACCTTGTGTATGCACTGAGCATAGTACTCAGTTTTATTAGCCTGTTTTCACACTGCTGTAAAAAACTACTTGAGACTGAGTAATCAATATAAAAAAAAGAGGTTTCATTGACTCACCGTTCCACATGGCTATACAAGCCTCAGAAAACTTTCAATCGTGGTGGAAGGCAAAGGGGAAGTGGGCACCTTCTTCACAAGTTGGCAGGAGAGAAAGAGCAGGAAGGAAGCCACACACTTTTAAACCATCAGATTTTGTGTGAACTCACGTATTATCATGAGAACAGGATGGGGGATACCACTCCCATAATCCAATCACCTGCCACCAGGTCCCTCCCTCCACATGTGGAAATTACAATTCAGGATGAGAGTTGGGTGGGGACACAGAGCTAAACCATATCATCAATGTATGTACTTAACATAGCACCCGGGTACACTTAGCATAGTATCATATCTGGTGTATGCTGGAGCCAAATCATATCATCAGTGTATGTACTACATAGTACCTGGATGCACTTGGCACAGTATCCTATCTGGTTTACATACTTAGCATAGTGTCCAGTATATGCACTTAACATTATACCTGGTATATGCACTTAGCATAGTGTCTGACATATACACTTAGCATAGTACCCAATATATGCACTTAGCATAGTATCCACTGTATTCACTTAGCACAGCAGCTGGTATATGCACTTATCATAGTATCCAGTGTATGCACTTAGCATAGTACCTGGTATATGCACTTAGCATAATATCTAGTGTACGCACTTGGCACAGTACTCAGTGTATGCACTTGGCATAGTACCAGGTGTATCCAGTATTTCCAGTGTTCCCACCAGTCCAGTGGCAGAAGTAGTGAAGGAGTTGAGTGTCTCATCACTGGAGGAGTTTAAGCACAGGTCAACTGACAACTTGCACAGATATTTCACTGTTTACACAACATAAATTTTGGGGGCCCTCTGACAGTCTACAATTAATTCAGGAGCCTGAAAGTGATCTGGTCTGTCACCTCCCATGCCACATGGCTACCGGCCCCACGTATCCCCCAGTAGCTGCAGAGAGAGAGAGGGGGCAGAAGCAAAGCCTAATCTGTGTGCAAGAACCATCTTAGAGACGGCAACACGTAGAGTCAGTTGTCATAATTCCATTCCTAATTTGAAATGCTGCAATTATGCCACATTAGAGCACCGTTTTTCAAAGCTGAGACATCAAAGGTACAGCTTTTATTGCCTTCCCAGGTTACTACTGGTGAGTTAAGGAGGGTCAATCTGTTTGGGGTGTGTGCTGGGAGCTGGGAGCTGCCTCTCCAGCAACAGGACTGGAATCTAAAGCCCTTCCTCCGCGCAGACTGTGGATAAAAAGGGCCAACATTTGGGGTCTGAGAAGAGAGCAGTATTTGCGAAAAAAGTGCCATAAAGTAGCATCATTTCTCTTTGTAGATGAAAAGCTTGGGCGAGAAATACTCTATACATTTTGTTTTATGAAATTAGGGACGCTCATAAAATTCCTTCCTGAAAAGATGGTGAGTTTAGGGCAAGAAAGAAGTCAGTTAAGACAGGCCCCGGGGGAAGTAGGGAGCATTTTGATTCACTTAGCAGGTGTGAAAGGCACAGCAAAGGGCAGGCTCGCACGGGTCAGCTGCAAAGACTCCATCTGCAGCTGCTCAGCTGGGCCCGTTCCCATCTCGCTCTGCAGCCGGAGGAGAGGGAAGAGCGCGCAAAGGCACCAGGAGAAAGTCATTTCACAATCTCACTGAAATTCTGAGCTTCATTCATTCCAAGCTTGTTGGACTCTCAACAATCCCCTGCCTCCCCCTTCCCTCCTGTGTAATGTCTCAATTTTCAGTTTACTTTATTTATTTTTTCCCCAAAGACAGGGTTTTGCAGTGATGCCCAGGCTAGGGTGCAGTGGCATGATCTTAGCTTGTCACAGCTTTGATCTCCTGGGCTCGAATGCTCCTCCTGCTCCAGTCTCCCAAGTAGCCAGGACCACAGGCGAGGGCCACCACACCTGCCTAATTATGTAATTTTTTTTTTTTTTAGAGACGGGGTCTCCCTGTGTTGCCCAGGCTGGTCTCAAGCTCCTGTTCTCAAATGATCCTCTTACCTCAGCCTCCCGAAGTGTTGGGATTGCAGGTATGGTGGCCAATTTCCCATTTTCTTCCAACTCACCCCTCCTTTCCCGTGTTCCCTTTGCTCCCTTCCCAGCTGTCTCCAGCCTATCTCCCCTGCTCTTTACCGATCCATTATCCCAAAGTACTACCCAAGGAATGTAAACTCGTACAGCCACTGTGGAGAACAGTGTGGAGATCATTTAAAGAACTAAAAGTAGAATTACCAATTGAACCAGCAATGCCACTCCAGGTATCTACCCAGAGGAAAATAAGCCATTATTTGAAAAAGATACTTGCACATGCATGTTTACAGAACCACAATTTACAACTCTGTGTGTGTGTGTGTGTGTGTGTGTGTGTGTCAGTCTCTCTCTCTCCATACGTCTTAGGAGCCTTGCGCCAACGTGTATGAAGGACAGCTTCCTTAAAGCCATCATGCTGGGAAGACCAGGAGGACAGCAACCTTGATACACAGAGAGAAACACCCAAGAAGCCCTCACTGTTCCAGCCCGGCTGTTTAAACCTTCCAGGGAATCGTAACTGTCACTTCTTCGTCTTTTTTGTTTTTTGAGGCAGAGTCTCCCTGTGTCACCCAGACTGGAGTGCAGCGACACCATCATAGGTCACTGCAGCCTCAAATTCCTGGCCTCAAGCAATCCTCCCACTTCAACCTCCCTAGTAGCTGTGATTACAGACATGTGACACCATGCCCAGTCAAACTGTTATTATTTGTACAGACAGGGTCTTGCTATGTTGTCCAGGCTGGTCTTGATTTTCTAGCCTCTAGTGATTCTCAGGTCCCGGCTTCCTAAAGCACTAGGATTACAGGCATGGGCTGCTGCCCCCCACCCTCTTCCTCGTCTCCTTCCTAGCTTTTGGTGGTGGCCATCGGTCTTTGGGGTTCCTTGGCTTGGAGTCACATCACCCCAATTTCTGACCCTGTTATCACATAGCATTCTCCCGGTGTATCTGTGTCTTCCCCTCTCTTTATCACGACATGAGTCACGCTGGATTACGGCCAACTCTAACGACTTCACGTTACCTAGATTCTATCTGCAGAGTCTCTATTTCCCAGTAAGGTCACATCCACAAGCACAGGAGTAAGAATTTCAGCATGTCTTTTGCAGGACACAATTCAACCCATAATACACTATTTCCTATCTGAATACCTGGTACGCAGGAGAGATAATGAAATGATGACTGTTACTTTAAACCATTTAGCACTGGGCTATTTGGTGCATAGCTGGAACTGGAACATCAACCAGCCTCCTCAAGACCTCTCATTCCTCACTTGGCAGGTTCTCGAGACATCCTGCCTGCCTCATCCCCTTCTGTCTGGGCATACATCTCTTCCTACCTTAACAGCTTTACCGGAGTTTCTCATGATAGCCTGCTTCTGGCTAGGCACAGTGGCTCATGCTTATAATCCCAGCACTTTGGGAGGCTGAGACAAACCCATCACTTGAGGTCAGGAGTTCAAGACCAGCCTGGGCAACATGGTGAAACCCTGTCTCTACTAAAAGTACAGAAATTAGCCGGGCGTGGTGGTGCATGCCTGTGGTCCCAGCTACTCAGGAGGCTGAGGCAGGAGAGTCGCTTGAACCCAGGAGACAAAGGTTGTCGTGAGCTGTGATTACACCACTGCACTCCAGCCTGGGTGACAGAGTAAGACTGTGTCTTAAAAACAAAATGAATGAATGAATAAATAAATAATCCTGGTTCTTTAGGTGGTCTGCGTGCCTTTTAGAGTTCCCTTTAGCCACACAGCGCAGACCCCGACCCTGCCGAGGGGCTGTCAGACTCAGGCCACCCGCCTCAACTTGTCCCAGTGTCTCGAGTCCTTTTCCTCTGATGACTCCAAAAGAGCCCCACATTTCCATCACCATGTAAGCCCAAAGAAATGGCTGATTTTCTGGGTGAGCAAAAAAGAAAAAAAAAGAGAGAACTTGATGTATGTCAGCAGGGATGAAAACATTTTTTAAAATGATAGCTTTTCACTGAGATCTGCACATTGCTTTGGCCTCTTTTACATCTGGAGAATGGACATTTGTAATTTTCCTACGTGGTTGTTCTTGTAGGAGGAATGGAATCTGAATGTGCCCCCAGAAAATTTGGAAAAACAAAAGTCCAAATGCAAGCTTAGGAAAATATGCGGGTTTAGTTCTTTCCGTTTCTGTCACAGGGAGGAAGCAGAAAGCTGTATTTCTAAGCTTGAATACTTTAGAATTAAAGGAGCTGTCCGATGCACAAGACAGTCCCCTTTTAGATTCTCAAAAGAGAAGGGAATTCATTAGAGAATGGAGAAACAGGTGCCATTCTATTTTCTGTAAGGCAGACACGGGCTGCATGTGGCTGTCCACTTAAGAAGTTCCCATCCGTGACACTGGGCCAATCTAGAGACAGTAGCTTCGAGGGTGAGAGTCAACACGGGCAAATCTGTCCACCAAACTTCCATTTAGCCTGCTTTTCCCCAAACTAACTGTTTAAAAATTTTATTTTGGGAGGCCAAGGCGGATCACGAGGTCGAGAGATCGAGACCATCCTGGTCAACGTGGTGAAACCCCGTCTCTACTAAAAATACAAAAAACTAGCTGGGCGTGGTGGCGCGTGCCTTTAATCCCAGCTACTTAGGAGGCTGAGGCAGGAGAATTGCCTGAACCCCGGAGGCGGAGGTTGCGGTGAGCCGAGATCACGCCATTGCACTCCAGCCTGGGTAACAAGAGCGAAACTCCGTCTCAAAAAAAAAAAAAAAAAAAAAAAATTTATTAATATTATTATTTGTGCAACAAGGTCTTGGTCCGTCACCTAGACTGCAGTGCGATGATGCAATCATAGCTCCCTGCAGCCTCAACCTCCTGAGGCTCAAGCAATCCTCCCACCTCAGCCTCCTGAGTAGCTGGGACTACAAGTGTGCACCACTACACTCAGCTAATTTTTAAATGTTTTTGTAGAGACAGAGTCTCACTATGTTGCCCAGGCTGGTCTCGAACTCTTGAGCTCAAACGATTTTCCCTCCTCTCCCTCCCAAAGTGCTGGGATTACAGGCAATGTGCCACTATGCTTGGCCATAATTGGTTTAAGTAAGAGCTTCCGCAATAATGAAGGTCACTAGTAGGAGCAGTTTTCTCACTGAGCTAGGCAGGTATATAACACTTAGGAAATGACGTTCAAGAACAAATGTTGCCAACCAGGGAGACCCCCGGCAGAAACCACCCAGACTGAAAAAATCAGAAAGGAATGTTGGAGATGTTTTCTGCACAAATCCAGGTCCCTAGGAGCGTCCTGAAGCTGGGGAATGGGCTGCCTTATTTTGAAGGCTTTTATTTTATTTATTTATTTTTGAGACAGAGTCTCCCTCTACTGCCCAGGCTGTACTGCAGTGGTGCAATCTCGGCTCACTGCAACCTCCACCTCCTGGGTTCAAGAGATTCTCCTGCCTCAGCCTCCCAAGTAGCTGGGATTACAGGTACCTGCCATCATACCCGGCTAGATTTTTTTGTATTTTTAGTAAAGATGAGGTTTCACCATATTGGCCAGGCTGGTCTTGAACTCCTGAGCTTGTGATCCACCCACCTTGGCCTCCCAAAGTGCTGGGATTACAGGCATAAGCCACCATACCCGGCCTGTTTTATTTTATTTTTGAGATGGAGTTTCGCTCTTGTTGCCCAGGCGGAGTGCAGTGGCACGATCTCGACTCCCTGCAAGCTCTGTCTCCTGGGTTCAAGTGATTCTCCTGTCTCAGCCTCTCAAGTAGCTGGGATTACAAGCGCTTGCCACTACCCCTGGCAGCCAGCCTGCCCAAGCGTCAGGCTGCAGAATGCATGGGAAAGACAGCAGGGGTCCCAGAAAGACCCTACCCAACACAAGTGCCCCTCTGGACCCAGTCTCCGCATTGCTTGGCCTGGTCCATCATTTTTCCTCTGGCCTTCCTGGATCTCTGATGCTTCGGCTTATACACTCCAGCCCTGATTCCTGCCTGCTCTTGGCAGGTCCTCCTCTGAGTGATCATTCAAAACTCTTCCCACTGCCCACCGCCCTGGCCCTGAGCACACCCACAGTTCCAGGCACAAACAGCACTGTCTAGGCACTGGTCCCACAGTGCCATAGGCAACCGACAGAAGGACATCTCCATCTCTGCCCTTGGCATCTTTGCAAGGGAACAGAGAATAAAACAGCGACATTTCTCAGATGAACCCAATTCCAATGGGCCAAAAGGTGGGAAACCATAGATAGATAACTGGAGCATGCCCAACAGGTTGCAAATACCTGAGGGGTCCCTCAGACGTGTGACTAATTTCCTGTTGAAGCCCCAAAAATGTAGGAGATTGCAGTGGAGGACCTGGAAGGCTGAGCACACCAGAGTGCCCATGGCTCTTCCCCAGACATCTACCCAACTGCTGGATCCAGGGCTGCAGGGAGCAACTCAGGACCCTTACAGCTGTTTCTTGTTCTTTGATATTCAACAGGTCTAGAGCCAGGAGTGGTGGTTCACGCTTGTAATCCCAGCACTTTGGGAGGCCGACATGGGCAGATCACCTGAAGTCAGGAGTTCAAGACCAGCTTGGCCAACATAGAGAAACCCCGTCTCTACTAAAAATACAAAAATTAGTTGGTGTGATGATGTGTGCCTGTAATCCCAGCTACTCAGGAGGCTGAGGCAGGAGAAATGCTTGAACCCAAGAGGTGGAGATTGCAGTGAGCAGTGAGCCAAGATCAAGCCACTGCATTCCAGCCTGAGAGACAGAGCGAGACTCAGTCTCGAAAACAAACAGCCAGGTGCAGTTTGGGAGGCTGAGGTGGGTGGATCACCTGAGGTCAAGAGTTCGAGACCAGCCTGGCCAACATGATAAAACCAAGTCTCTGCTAAAAATACAAAAGATTAGCCGGGCTTGGTGGCGGGCACCTGTAATCCCAGCTACTCGGGAGGCTGAGGCTGGAGAGTCACTTGAACTCGGGTAGTGGAGGTTGCCGTGAGCCAAGATCAAGCCACTGTACTCCAGCTTGGGCAACAAGAATGAAACTTTGTCTCAAAAAACAAACAACAACAACAACAACAACAACAACAACAAACTGATATTCAACATGGCTACCTGGGTAGGGAACACATAGTTATGCCCTAAATAGAACAGGGGCAAGTCGAGTCCCCTCCCCTTTTCTGTGGCAACAGCAGAAAATGACAGCAAACACACTAGGATGTCATCTTCCAGGGCCTTGCCCCAGAAACGCAGGGTCACAATTCAGCCACATCACTAAAGTCTCAACTGGAGAGGATGGTGTAAATTCAGGTTCACATTTACAGAGAATCAAATTATTGCTTTATTCCCAAGGAGATGGATGAGAGTGACAGACTTTTTGGAGTTGTAAAAGATGGATGCTTCCTATAAAATAAGTCACAGATGCCTACAATAATTTACAAAAGATCTGGCAGGCTGGGAGCAGGCAAGTGAAATTCCAAAAAGAACACCACACTATTTTCCAGTGCTAGAGTAAACGGTTTGGCTATTACGATAATACATTTCAGCAGAGCAAATATATCTCCCCTTAATAGAAATACATTAGACACCATTTATAAAAATATCAACATTGCAGTTCTATTTCTTGAACTATAACTCAGACATAAATATAATACAATTTATGGATGAGAAAATCCAATTTCATGCTGTTTCAAACACATTTTTGTTTATTACATAACTACAGTTCTCTATATATGAGATAGTGTAGTACATGAAATACCTGTACAGGCATGGTTTCTATCTGAGTGTCTACATAAAGATTATGAACATAATTCACTGCAGATGGAATTGTTTTATGATATACATTATATACAAGTAACATCCTTAGCACCTACAATTTGACTACCTCACTGCGTACCCGCAATATTGTCAAAGTTATCCAGATGGTGGAAGAATAAATTCCTCTGGATGAATAAATATTCCAAGCAAGAGGTCGTAAGCCTCCTAGAACTCGAGTTATGCAGATTTGGGTTGAGTTTTGGCTGTTCTGTTTATTAGGTATAAGACCTTGCAAGCTGACTTCTGTCTATTAACATTTGTAAAATGGGCTCAATAATGAAAAATGCACAGAAATCTCGTGAGCACTGAATAACGTTTATAAAGTGCTTACTGCAGTGTCTGGCATAACGTTAGTGCCAATCAACCACAGGTATTCCTTTTTTTTTTTTTAAGAGACAGGTTATCCGTTTGTCACCCAAGCTGGCATGTAGCGTCATGATCACAGCTCACTGCAGCTTCAAACTCATGGGCTTAAGTCATCCTCCTGCCTCAGCCTCTCAAGTAGCTGGAACTACAGGGGCACACCACCATGCCTGGCTAACAGTTTTATCTTTTGTAGAGACGGGGCTTCCTGTGTTGCCCAGGCTGGTCTTGAACTCTTGGACTCAAGTGATCCTCCTATCTTGGCCTCCCAAGGCACTGGGATTATAGGTGTGAACCCCCTGTGCCTGGCCAGGTATTACTTTTAAGTAATACCCTCTTTGTCCCATTTAATGTAATAATATTAATGTGAAGTCATTCTCAAAACTGGTACCTGCTAGATTGCCTTCCTAAGCTAAGTACTCCGAACGCAGACTAACTGTGGTGCAAAAAAGTGCTTCTCAAGGAAAAATAGAGAAGAGCCTGTCTCTGGGTTTCCCTCACGGGAGCTTCTGTGCCCTTCCCCCAGCAGTCCATTCTGCTCTCTGCGACCTCTGCACACTAAGGCAGTGCTGGTGCTCCTTCACAGTCTCTCCCCATGTTTGGCCTTTTAAGGGCACCGTATTTACCCCTGTGTGGGCTATTTCGCCTCTCTGGCTACGTTTTGGTATGCAAAGGTTTAGCTTGGCTTTGACAATCAGTAGGTTACTTTGGGGGAAGGCGGGTGGAGGATTTATTTTTTCTTTTGTCTGGCCGTTCTTGGATTTTTACCCAGTGCTGTAGCAGTAACAGTGATCAATGAGCTTCCAGCTGGTTTCATGAGACCAGTCAGCTGGTTTCATGAGACCAGTCACAGTGATGGTGGGCTGGGATGAATTAATAAACAGAACAAATCCATGTGAAGCAGAGGCCCAGACCTGCAGCTTCTCTGGCAGTGTGGATTGTTGGACACCGTAGAACTGAAGGCCCAAGAGAGCACCGGGTGCAATCAGCTTAAAAGCAGAGGGTTCGGTGCACGTGGCTGTGACGACACAGCAATGCCTAAAGAATGCTAAAACTTTAGGTCAACTGAGTTTAGTCAACTGACTCAATTACTCAATGCCATATAGCTCCAATATTCCATATCAAGGAGGTGGTATAAGCAGACAGAGAAAGTTACGCCAAATAATTTTAAAGACATTGACTGCACATCTATAATGGAATATATCCTAGGGACGAAACAAACCATAGAGGAACATTAAACTTCATTGGATCAACTTGTTAGTTATTATTCTTATTTTGAAACTACTATGTACATGTTGTAGGTAAGTCAAATAAAAAATGCTGTCAATAAGAACCAAGGCTTTCAGTGAAAAGGAAATATAAAACAGAAGAAGTAAAAATCCGGCAAAGATAAATTTGAAGAGAAGATACTAGTATGAAATAATGATTTACCTTCCTCTTTCTAAAAAAAAAAAATCAGTATTGTCTAGCTTTGTTCATGGCAAAGGCTTCGACACAAGGCAACCTGGTGGCAAAGAACACTCTCCTGACAAGACTTCGCTCTCTAAATACCATTTCCCGCTGGAAGGGATTGGGATTCCTTGGAGAAATGGCTAATTCCAGGTCTAGGGCAGGAAATAACAAGATGAAACTGGAACTTCTTGTTGGGCCAGAAAGCAAGGAAGCTCTGCAATGTGACTGCCTAAGCCTTTTTGCAATATTTTATTCTTGACTTTTAGGATTTGTTATACATAATCTGCATAAGATCCCTTCATCACTTACAGGCACTATGAGTATTTTTTCCAGCATGTGGCTTGGCTATTCATTTTTTAATACTTTATTTGGATGAGCTGAAATTTAATTTTGATTAAGTCAAATTTATCATTTTTTTATTAGTTTTTTTTTTTTTTTAATGTGCTCAGTCCAAAAAAGTATTTCTCACAGCAAGATACTCTCTAATGGTTTCATCAGGGCCTTTATGATCACAGATCTAAATGTGAAAGATAGAACCATAAAGTTTCCAGAAGAAAATACACAAGAAAATGAACATACAAGCCACAGACAGTAGAAAAATATTCACATAGTACGTATCTCTGAAAAAGTAACAGTACCCAGAATACATATCATATACCGCTGGAAATCAATAATGAAATGAAACAACAATGTTTAAAATTGGGCAAAAGGAGATACACAAATTATAGGCTCAAAAAAAGGTACTCATTGCCCTCAAGAAAGTGTGAATTAAAACCACACTGAAGTACCCCTTCAAAGGGTAGAGAGGAGGCCGGGCGCGGTGGCTCACGCCTGTTACTGCAGCACTTTGGGAGGCTGGGGCAGGCGGATCAATTGAGGCCAAATGTTTGAGACCAGCCTGGCCAACATGGTGAAACCCCATGTCTATTAAAAAATAGAAAAAGTAGCCAGGTGTGGTGGTGTGCACCTGTAGGCCCAGCTACTCAGGAGGCTGAGGCAGGAGAATCACTTGAACTCAGGAGGCAGAGGTTGCAGTGAGGTGAGATTGCGCCACTGCACTCCAGCCTGGGCAACAGAGCGAGACGTTTCAAGAAAGAAAAAAGCAAAAAAAAAAAAAAAAAAAAAAAAAAGTGGAGAGGAGAAAGGAGGAAGAGCTTGATGAATGGGGACAAACACACATTTTGATAGAAGAAATCAGACCTGGTGTTTGACAGGTCAGTACGGTGACTGTTGACACGTGATCTATTACGTATTTCAAAATAGCAAGAAGGAAATGAATGCTTTTAGAATAGCGTCAAATATTTATGATGGTAAACATCCCTATTACACGGACTTGATCTTTACAAATTATATGAATGTATTAAATTATCACATGTATCCCCAAAGTATGTACATCTATTATGTATCAATTTAAAAAAAGGGATCCTTTTGGTATGCCATACAATTAAAAAAAAAAGAACCCTGCTGAGTTTGTTAAAATAAATTCTGACAATACAAATACTCCCAAAGAGGTAGAGTGCCTGCAGCTCATACAGTATTGGGAGGATTGGAAACATTTTGAATACCTGACTGACAGTTTCTTTAAAAGTTGAACACACATCTTCTATATATTCCAGCTATTCAAATCCCAGGTATATACCCAAGAGAAATCTAAACCCATGTTCATAAAAGACTTTTACATGAATGCTCATAACAACCCCAAATTGGAAACGACTCAATTACTCCTCAGTAGGACAATGAATAAACAAATTGTCATATATTAACGCAAAGGAATACTTCTCAGCCAACAACAAATGCTGAGAAACACACAACTACAACATGAAGACTCTCACAAACATTCCTGTAATTGAAAGAAGTCAGATATAATAGAGTCTCTAAGGTGTGATTCCACTTACGTGACGTTCTGTAACAGACACAACCAATTTATGATGATAAAAATCAGGGCCAAAGCAGTGGCTCATGCCTGTAGTCCCAGCACTTTGGGAGGCTGAGGCGGCCAGATAACTTGAGGTCAGGAGTTTGAGACCAGCCTGGCCAACGTGGTGAAACCCCGTTTACTAAATGAGTTTTCTACTAAAATACAATACGGGTTTTCTAATAAAATACAAAATTAGCTGGGTGTGGTGGCAGGTGTCTGTCGTCCCAGCTACTTGGGAGGCTGAGGCAGGAGAATTGCTTGAACCCGGGAGGTGGAGTTTGCAGTGAGCCAAGATCATGGCACTGTACTCTAGCCTGGGTGACAGAGTGAGACTCTGTCTAAAAAAAAAAAAGCCAGGTGGGATGGCTCACGCCTGTAATCGGTCGCAGCACTTTGGGAGGCCAAGGCAGGCAAATCACAAGGTCAGTAATTCAAGACCAGTCTGCCAACACAGTGAAACTGTGTCTCTACTAAAATTAGCCGGCTGTGGTGGTGTGAGCCTGTAATCCCAGCTACTCAGGAGGCTAGGGCAGGAAAATCTCGTGAACCCGGGAGGTGGAGGTTGCAGTGAGCTGAGGTCGTGCCATTGTACTCCAGCCTGGACAATAGTGGGAGACTCCATCTCAAAAAAAAAAAAAAAAAAAAAATCGGAAAATGGTTGCTGGGGGTGGGAAGCGTGGGGCGGGGAGACGTAAAAGAACTGATAGGAAAAGAGACTTTCTCGGGCAACAGAAACATCCAATGTCAGGTTTCAGGAGGTGATGATAGGGGATGGGGGTGCACAGAACTGTGCAACTCATCAGACTGAAGACTGGAAATCTGTACATTGGATTGTATTAAATTATGCTTTAATAAAAGTAAACATAGACTGGGAAAAAATGAATAATGTCAATGGATTTAACACATAAAGTATTTATCTAAAAAAAACCTTGAGTCCATAATATTATTGAGGGAAAAAAGAAAACCTCACTGGTCATCTTTGGAGGTTGCTATGACACCAAGTCATCATTCTAAAGATCTTCAAATAAAAAGTAAAAATCACTTATTTATCCTGTTTTTCTGGTTTGAGTTGTATTTCAGAGTATACAAATACTTGAGGAGGGAAAGTTATTTTTAATAGAAGAATTACAGCTTATAAATGCAGAATGAGTGTAGAATCTAAGAATCACTGATCTGTAGGCCCTAAGGAATTAATGAACGTAGGCAGCAATCACTGGTGGCTGCTAAAACCGTTCATTAAGTGAAAGACTGATGAGGGACTTGATAATGAATCAGTCAGGCTGACAACACCTGAAGCTGCAGTTGAATCCTAACATCAGAAACAGTGAGATCACCAGACATTCTGTGTCTCCTGATGTCATGCACCAGGAAGTTCACAGCAGAACCCAGAGTTTTCTTTCCAAAAAGAAAGAAATAAATAAAGGAAGAACTAATCAACTTTGTAAATCTAATTACAGCTTAGAAAAAAAGAGAGAAGATTAAAGGAGCATGTTAAAGACATCAAGAGAAATCAATCTGCTAAATCGATTGTGTGAAATTGCACAGGACAAATGGCTTGGCTGCTTCGACAAATGAATGACGTGAAATTAATAACGGTGAGAAGAAATGTTACAGATTGAAAGGTATTTAAGAGACAGACCAGCCAAATGCAGTGTGTAGACCTTGTTGGGATTCTTATTTGAATAAGTTGAGTATTAAACAATTTTTCTTGAGAAAATATAATGGAGTTTTGAGAAATATTGTTGAGAAAACATGCACTGGGTATTGGATTTTGCTAAGTGTAATTTTATGTTGAGACTATGTTTTTAAAGAGTCTTTATATGTTGGCAATGAACTCTAAAGTATTTATAGATGGAATGAGATGATGTCTGGGATTTGCTTTTAAAAAGTCAATGAGCAGTAACCGAAAAAAAAGAGCAAAATGTTAATATTTGTTAAAGTTGAATGATCAGTACATTTGGATTCATTATACTGTGCTATCTTTGTGTATGTTTCAAGTTTTTCATTAAAAATGTTGAATTAAAAGAAAAGAAATTAGCATAAAACGTAATGACTGAATTATTCATTTTCCAGTTTGTTTTGAAGGGAAAAAAACCAGTGAGACAAAATAATCTAAACCTCTCTTCCACTCAGGGAAGAATTTCCAGACTTAGCATTACAGAATTTAAGAAACTCTAGGAAGGAGGCCCTTTGTTTCTTTTTCTGCCCTTTTTTTTTTTTTTTTTTGAAATGGAGTCTAGCTCTGTAACCGAGGCTGCAGTGCAGCGGTGCGATCTCTGCTCACTGCAACCTCTGCCTTCCGGGTTGCAACAATTCTCCTGCCTCAGCCTCCCGAGTAGCTGGGATTACAAGCGCATGCCACCACACCCGGCTACTTTTTTGTATTTTTTTTTTTTTTTTTTATTAGAGACGGGGTTTCACCGTGTTAGCTAGGACGGTCTCGCTTTCCTGACTTCTTGATCTGCCCAGCTCGGCCTCCCAAAGTGCTGGGATTATAGGCGTGAGTCACCACGCCCGACCAGGTGGCCCTTTTATTCTACAACTGACTTCACATCCTGGACGTCACTTGAAAAGCCTCTTGAGGAAGGGTTGTTTGGTGTGTGCCATGTGTGCCTGTGCACGTGTTTATGCAAATGTGTGTGTTATCAGCTTTCTACTTCAATCAGCCTGTGACTCTTCTTTAAGAGGATGGCAATACATTTTAATGAAGATAGCAAAATGGCCCTGCTGCCTAATGCCAGGGACTCTGTTTAAATTAATTTCCCCCTTTTCCACGTCCAGCAAAACTTCATTCTGCACTAAGGCTGAGTCTGTTGTGTATCAGCGAAAGCTGGAAGAAGGTGCCACTGCAGAGACAACCTTACAGGCAAGCAGCTCATCAGCTGCAGCTCTAGAGGGGACGAGGGGCCTCACTCGCTCCTCCCGGGAGGGGACACAGAGGCACACAGGGGGCTCCGTGGGAGCTCATCAGGGATTCAGAAACCCACATACTGGCCCGAAACTGGAGTACGGAGCAGAGACGTGGACGTTGGAAATACGTGGAAAAACGCAGTTTCTTTTCCTCAAAAGTATTTCAGGAAAGGAAAAAGGATGATAGGCTTTAATTTTTTAATCCAATTTTCCTAATTTATTTTATTATTTCCATAGGTTATTAGGGAACAGGTGGTGTTTGGTTATATGAATAAATTCTTTATTTGTGATCTGAGATTTCAGTGCACCCATCACCTGAGCAGTATACACACTGCACCCTATTTGTACTCTTTAACCCCTCACCCCATTCCCACCCTTTCCCACCACGGCCCCCAAATCCACTAAGCCGTTGTGTTATTCTTCTGCCTTTGCATCCTCATCGCTTAGCCCCCACTTGTGAGAATATACGATGCTCAGCTTTTCATTCCTGAGTTACCTCACTTAGAATAATAGACTCCAACCTCATCCAGGTTCTGCGAATGACATTAGTTCACTCCTTTCATGGCTGAGCAGTATTCCATTTTATATATATCTATAAAATAATGTATATAATGATATATAGATAATGATATATTAGTATCACATATTCTTTATCCACTCTTTGGTGTATATATATCTTTTTATATACATATATCAAACATATATTTGATAAATATATATTTGTTGGTATATATATTGATATTTGATAAATATATATATATTGATATATATTGATATATGTCGATATAATCAAATATATATCTATCAAATAAATATGTATTTATTTGATATATATATCAAAAGATATATATACACCAGAGTGGATAATCATATATATATATATATATATATAACATCATATATATATATCTCTCTGTCTCAAAGAGTGGATAAAGAATATGTGATACCAATGCGAATGCCCATCCATCAAAGAGTAGATCAAGAGAACAGCACCACCATTTCCCACCTGCTCAGCCTGGACTCCCACTTCTCTTCATCCCCCCATACACTCAATTTCCAGGCCTTGTCTCTTCTACTTCCTGAATTTGTCTATTCCTCCCCCACTGTCACAGCCGTACAGGTCAAGCCCTTCCTCACCAGCTTTTCCTGAGTGTACTTAGCCTTAGCAGCCCTTTTCCACATCGGCTGTCACAACGATCTTTTTAGTAAAAAAAAAAAAAAAAGTCTAATCCTCTTACTTTTTAAAATCCCCTCAAGGGTGGTAAGTAATGGGTACTTGAGACTATCTATGACTTTATCTATCTATCTATCTATCTACTATCTATCAATCATTCACCCATCTATCACTTACTGTTTATCAATTTATCTATCATCTATTTATATATCATCTGTCTAATCTAATGTGTCATCTATATCTATCTTCCACCTATTCATCTATCATCTATGTATCTAATCTATCATCTATCTATCAGTTATGTATTTAACTCTATATGTAATCAGTCTATCATCTCTATCTATCCATCAATCATCTATCTAATCCATCATCTCTATCTAATCTATATCTATCCATCTATCTGCTATCTCTATTATCAATCTAATCTGTCATCTATCAATCTATCTATATCTATTTATATATTTCATCTATCTAATCTATTATGTATCTATCCATCTATCATCCATGTCTATCATCTCTATCATCTACTATCTCTATCATTAATCTATCATCTAACTCTATCATCCATCTATCCATCCATCCATGTATCTCTCTCTCTCTCTAATCTACCTAGGCATCTATCACCCATCTCTCTCTTCCGACCTATCTATCCATGTATCTACCTGACCTACATATCTAAAACGTCTGCCATGATCCTTAAGCAGCAGCCAGCTTTTTGCTTACGGGTCCTCATCATCTCAGCCCCAGCTTCATTCCTGTCGCTGCATCTAAGAGGTTCGCCTCCCTCTTTCTCTGCACCAGCCCGAACTCCCAAGTCCTCAGGACACATTTATCTCTCAGAATTCCAATCTCGGCAGATGTTTTTCTCTCTGTCTGGAATATTCCTCCTTGCACACCTCCTTCTTTGCTTACCTGCATTAAACTCATTTTAAAATTCATAAAAGCGTTTTCGTAGAGAGGTTCTTCCCAACTCCCTAGACTAGACTATATTTCCTTCCTCTATTTTCCCACAGCGTTGTTCTTTCTTGTCTTTTCACACTCATCACATTGGTGTAGTGAACAGTATTTCTGCCTGACTGTACATTTCATGGAGATGGAGACCCCATGGATTGAATTTGGCATCCCCAGTGGAAATGCCTGCTGGGCTACAGAAGGCACTCACCAAGTTTCTATTAGAATCAGAAGTATTCAGTTGAACTGCTGGCCACCAATCATATACGCTCCTCCATGAAAGACCAGTTTGTGAAATCTCAAGGCTCACTCTACACTTGGACAAGACCAGAAACTTTGCTTTGAGCTGTACCATGACACAGTTGAGCTCTGCGCTACAAAGGTATTCACATAGCCAAACATGACCTCCTGCAGACTAGGCCTTGGGTCCAAGCTCGACCGATCCCAACGGGGGAGAGAAGCAAAGACTCAGTGCAATCTAAACAGTAAGAAAATGAAAACAGACTGAGGGTCCGGTCCTCTCCAGGAGGGACCCTTATGCAAATCACATTATTCAGTGGATGTAGTTCCAAACAACGCAGGCCACAGGAGGCTTTGGGACATCAGGGTTCCTGAGGCCAGAGGTCTCAGAGAAGGCGGGGGGAAATCGATCTTGATTAACATGGACGCTAGATGGTGGGTCCCCAAAACCACAGGGAAGCAGCTAGGGTGGGGATCAGGAGGGCAGGCAGAAGGCCTTGCCAGAGCTAGCTGTAGACAAGAGGGAAGCAAACTAAGAATAAGAGACAGGGTCGAGAGCCCCGTGGGAGTGGGAACTGCCATTGTCATTCAGGTTCCTGGGGCTTTGGCCATATCTCAGGTGGCTCATGATTCCTATAGAAGACCAGACACAGTGGCTCATGGCTATGATCCCAGCATTTTGAGAGGCTGAGGTGGGACAGTCCCTTGAGGCCAGGAGTTTGATATCAGCCTGGGCAACATAGTGAGACCCCATCTCTACAAAAGAACCAAAAAACAAAAATTAGCTGGGTGTAGGGTGTGCAACTGTAGTCCTAGCTACTTGGGAGGCTGAGACAGGAGGATCACCTTATCCTAGGAGTTGGAGGCTACCATGAGCTATAATTTTTATCACTGTATCCCAGCTTAGGTGACAGAACTTGTCTCTATGTGTGTGTGTGTGTGTGTGTGTATATATATATATATATACACACACATATATAAATTGCAAATGACCCCTCTGAAGGAGGCAAGCCTTCAAACCCACTTCTGATGTGAAAGGCTCTGCGTCTGTGAACGACCCCCCAGGCCTCCAGTATCTTGAGCTTGAATGGACTGGGCTAGCCAAGATGACAAGAGTCCTAAGCATGCTCCCACCTGAGTCCTGAAAGTGGCATCCCAGTTCCTCAGAGAAACAGAATGGCTCAGGGACATCTTGAGCTATGCAATCAGCAGTTAAGGCACCTGGGTTAAACTGCTTTTTAAGAATGTTATGTTTACCCTGCGTGCAAATTAAAATCCATTTGTTCTTGCCCATAACACCATGACACGTCTAAGCCAATACGGACTCAGTGTCTGAATCCTTTTCTGGTGACCAAGAAGATCCCACAGGGGTTGAGCCACGAAAGGTCCTGGGGCTGGGCTGGAGGAGGCAGGAAGGTTTCCTCACTGGAGCATCCTCAAATCCTTACATCCTTTTCTCCATGATGGGTTATTGGTGTGTGCATATGCCTGCGTGCTTGTGTGTGTGTGTGTATGTCTGGGAATGAAGAGTCATTTCTTTTTTTTTCTTTTTGAATAAAGTCTTGCTCTGTCACCCAGGCTGGGGCGCAGTTACACAATCTCACTGCAATCTCCGCATCCCAGGTTCAAGCAATTCTCCTGCCTCACCTTCCCAAGTAGCTGGGATTACAGGCGCCCACGACCACCCCCAGCTAATTTATTTCTACTTTTTATTTTTGGTAGAGACAGGGTTTCACCATGTTGGCCAGGCTGGTCTCGAACTCCTGACCTCAGGTAAGCCAGCCGCCTTGGCCTCCCAATCACAAATGTTTTAATAATTCAATGCACCCACACAGGAATTCTGCCTTATTCAGTCCTTGGGATTCATGACACAGTCAAGACATTCTTTGGCAGTCTGGGGATCTGGAAGTGCGTCTCTCCCTTACCTTCCTTTAGAAAGGACTTCCCAACAAGATCCAACAGACTTAGGTGCCATGTTTTATACAGGAGTACAGAAGAAGAGAATACCTTTTCTTCGTCAATGAACTGATATATTGGAGAAGGACTTTACATCATTTAAAAGTCATCTATCTTTTCTTCTGTCCTTGCAGAATTATTTTTCTCTTAACATTCAGACATGTTACTGTAATAAGCTTGGTTAACAGTTTCTGATTACTATTACTCAGAACAAGATAAAACCTTTCTATTAACATGTCATTTGTTTTCTCAATCCTGGAAAGCTTGTTAAAAAGGTCCTTTTCTGTATCGATTGTTTGGTCACAGGCAAGGTGCCTTCGTGCAGGCAACAGCCATAGAGTCAACTGCTGGGTTTTTAAATTTTTTTACTGAACCACCATAAGACTTTCTATTCTTGGGTTCTTGTGACAGATCTTTACGTACTGAGGATGGAATTTAAAAGTAACAAAAAATTTCAAGACTAGTTAGAATACTCCTAGGTACACTTGGAAGTAAATGGGTGTGTGCACTACTGAAAATTATATATATGAGTGTATATACATTTACATCAAGCCCTGCTTCTTTATTCAAGCGGTGGGGATGAATTTCTTTCTTTTCTTTTTTTTTGAGATGGAGTCTTGCTCAGTCGCCCAGGCTGGAGCACAGTGACACAATCTTGGCTCACTGCAACTTCTGCCTCCTGAGTTTCAGGAATTCTCCTGCCTCAGCCTCTTGAGTAGCTGAGATGAACAGGTGCCCGCCACCATGCCTGGCTCCTTTTCATATTTTTAGTAGAGACGGGGTTTCACCGTCTTGGCCAGACTGGTCTTGAACTCCTGACTTTGTGATCCATCCCCTCGTCCTCCTAAAGTGCTGGGATTACAGGTGTGAGCCGCTGCATCTGGCCATGGATTTCTTAAGAACGCATTTATTATGCAATTCATTTGCGCTCTAAACAGTACAAAAAGCACAAAACCAAAGAAGTAGTGCTGTCTCTGAAGCACCTTGTGTATACTGTTCCATTGGAAAACGGGAGCTCTGTCATCAGGAACCCTGCAGTCACCTGGTCGAGACTCCTGTACACGAAGCTAAAAAGGGAGTAGATGCTGGCGCCCACAGGGCTCTGACCGTGTAGGCTGCAGTGGAAGCAAGGACTCACTTTGGGCCAGTGTAGCCACAGAGGGACACCTGGAAGAGGGACTGGAGAGAGGTGGACTCTCACCGGGGCCCCTTTCTACTCAAAGGCAGGCATTTGCCAGAAGTTGGCTAAACCTAGGGGTAGACCAGTTGCTCTCCAACAAGGGCACGTGACTAAGTTTGCTGGTGCGGGGGAGGGCTTGGTAAACACCGGGAGCTGGACTTCCTGCCAAGGTGGGTTGGACAAGCTTGACTCAAAGCAGGGACATTTTTAAAAATTTTCTTTTGGAATCGAAGGCCTCATTTTTCCCATTCATTCCCTTTCAACAAACACTAATGATCACCTACTAAAAGTCAGAGATCACAGTGCGCATTGGGGAAACAGAGATGAGTAAGATTTAGGGGAAAGAATTCTAATACGACCCTCCAGAGTGCCTGATTCAGGAGGTCTGGGACGGGGCTCAGGGATTTTCATTTCTAACAAGTTTCCACATGATGTGAAGGCCGCTGACGGGAAACATGGGAACCACAGAATTCTGTGTAGATTCCGAACACAGGTCTCTGCCTTTCTGCAATCAACAGCACTCACTCCCATTTAAAAACTGGCAGAAAACCAAGGCTTATGTCAAGATCACCTTGCAGCTTACGGGATGATGGGGTCTATGGGAAGTTAAGAAGCAAAATCATTCTCCCGTCTCAGCTGTTGGAGATCCCCTGAAGTACTGTAAGAGGCAGGTCACTGCACTCCAGGGTGATATCCATGCCCTGGACAGAGGACACAAGTGACACTTTTAATAAAGACCTACTGCAGCTGACAAACATATGAAAAAATGCTCATCATCACTGGTCATTAGAGAAATGCAAATCCAAACCACATGGAGATACCATCTCACACCAGTTACAATGGAGATCATTAAAAAATCTGGAGACAACAGATGCTGGAGAGGATGTGGAGAAATAGGAACACTTTTACACTGTTGGTGGGAGTGTAAATTAGTTCAACCATTGTGGAAGACAGTGTGGCGATTCCTCAAGGACCTAGAAATAGAAATTCCATTTGACCCAACAATCCCATTACTGGGTATATATCCAAAGGATTGTAAATCGTTCTACTATAAGGACACGTGCACACGAATGTTCATTGCAGCACTGTTTACAATAGCAAAGACCTGGAACCAACCCAAATGCCCAACGATGATAGACTGGATAGGGAAAATGTGGTACATATACACCATGGAATATTACGCAGCCATCAAAAACAGCAAGTTTGTGTCCTTTGTAGGGACATACGAACCTGGAAGCCATCATTCTCAGAGTACTGACACAAGAGCAGAAAACCAAACACCGCATGTTCTCACTCATAGGCGGGTGCTGAACAATGAGAACACATGGACACAGGGAGGGGAGCATCACACACTGGGGTCTGTTGGGGGGTGGGGGGCTGGGAGAGGGACATCAGGGAGTGGGGAGGCTGGGCAGATAAAACACTGGGAGAAATGACTGATGTCGGTGACGGGGGGACGGAGACTGCAAAACACCATGGCATGTGTGTACCTACGCAACAACCCTGCGGGACGTGCACAGGTACCCAGAGCTTCAAGCACAATTAAAAAAAAAAACCTACCCTGGCAGGGGAGCTGAATTGTCCTGGGGGAGACAAAGCTGGGGAGAGATTGCCTGAGGCAAACTGGGCTCTGCAGGGCCCATTCACTCCGTCCATCAACAAGGAGTGAGGAATCCCCAAACTGCTTTCCACAATGGCTGAAGGAACTTAAAACAGAATAGCCGTTTCGCCCAGGAATCTCATTTAGTACTGAATACAGAACCAGAAGAACACAAATCATTCTACATAAGGACACGTGCGCGCGTATGTTCACTGTGGCACTATTCACGGCAGCCAAGACACGGAGTCGACTGAAATGCCCATCAACGGCAGACTGGGTAAAGAAAGGGTTGTACATGGACGCAACGGAATGCTGTAAGAGGGGAGGTCGCGGATGGAGCTGGAGGCCGCTGTCCTAACCGAATTAACGCAGGAACATCCGACCAAATACCACGGTTTCACTTGTAAGTGGGAGCTGGACACTGAGCACATATCGTTACAAAGAAGGGAACCATAGACACTGGGGTGTCTTGAGGGTGGAGGGTGGAGGGGGGCAGTGAGGAAGGAGACCCTTAATTCTCCTGAGCTTCTAAGACCACCTCCCTCTAGCCTCGTACACTGCACTGTAATAGGAGCGGTAGAGGCTGGCAGACCCGGGCGCCAACCTTAATCGCACACCTGTAGATCACAGGCATGGTACGGAGGAATCTTCCTGGAAGACATTGTTTTTGCTTAAACACAACCAAACCCCACCTGGTCACGTACCCCACGCCTACTTCATGGATCAAGACCCTTTCACACGTACTTTCTAGAACTGTAAGCCTTTAAAAGGGCTAGGATTTTCTTTGTCAGGGAGCTCGGTTCTTGAGACGCGTGTCCATGGAGACTCCTGGCCAAATAAATCACCACTTCCTTCCCTGTTTGGGATCCGAGAGGTCTGTGTGTGGCCGCTCCTTCTTCAGGAGGAGGGTGAGGATCAAAACACTACCTATCAGGTACCATACTTATTACTTGGGTAATAATCTGTGCTCACTGAGGTGTCAATTACCAATACAGGTAATACACAATTCATATGCATAATAAACCTGGACATGTGCCCCTGAACCTAAAAGGAAAATTAAAAGAAGAAAAATAAATAAAATAAAGGCCAGGTGTGGTGGCTCATGCCTGTAGTCCCAGCACTTGGGGAGGCCGAGGTGGATCGTCTGAGGTCAGGACTTCAAGACCAGCCTGGCCAATATGGTGAAACGCTGTTTCTACTAAAAATACAAAAAATTAGCTGGGTGCAGTGGCATGCGCCTGTAATCACAGCTACTTGGGAGGCTGAGGCAGGAGAATTGTTTGAACCTGGGAGGCAGAGGTTGCAGTGAGCTGAGATGGTGCCACCACACTCCAGCCTGGGCGACAGAACAAGACTTTATCTCAAAACAAACAAAAAACAAAAACAGGGAGTGAAGAGACTGCGTGAACCCACGATCTGGTGGTACAGGGACGCCGGTGGACAGAACTGTGCTGCAGGGGAGAACCCAGGAGCCCCCTCCCTGCATCAGGGACCAGGGACAGTCCCGCCTGCCAAGCTGTTACCACCCTCACCACCAAGCCTGCGGAGCCCCACACGCAGGCCTTTCCTGCCAGGTCACTGCAAAGCAAAATGAATCCTTCCTGGAGATCGAATGCATAGTATGATGGCCGCAGTTAAAGATGCGGTATTGTAGACTTTTGATTTGCTAAGAGGATAGAGCTTACGTTAAATCTTTTCACCGCCCCCCCGCCCCACCCCACACAGCGGTAACAAGATGGAGGCAATGGATGTGGCTATTAGCTTGATTGTGGTGCTCATTTCACAATGTATATATGTATCAAAACATTGCCTGTACACCTTAAACACATAGGTTTTTCTTTTTTTTACGAGACAGGGTCTCGCTCTGTCACCCAGGCTGGAGTGCAATGGCACAATCATGGCTCACTGAAGCCTTGAACTCCCAGGCTCAAGCGATCCTCTTGCCTCAGTCTCTTGAGTAGCTGGGACTACAGGTTCATACAAGCACACCTGGCTAATTTTTTGTCTTTTGTAGAGATGGGAGTCTTGTTATGTCACTCAGGCTGGTTTTGAACTCCTGGGCTCAAGCAATTCTCCTGACTTGGCTTCCCAAGCCACTGTTATTATAAATGTGAACTAATTTTTTATTCTTTGTAGAGAGAGTATCTCACTATTTTGCCCAGCTTGGTTTTGAACTCCTGGGCTCATGTGATCCTCCTGACTTGGCTTCCCAAATCACTGGTGTGAGTCACCAAAATCTTTAAATGTCAGTAACATCTCAATAAAGCTGTTAAAAACACAACCCACAAATGCCTTTGTGAGAGAGACGGAGTCTCTCTTGCTCTGTTGCCCAGGCTGGAGGGCAGTGCGATCATAGAGCACTACAGCCTTGAACTCCTGGGCTCAAGCAACCCTCTTACCTCAGTCTCCCGAGTACCTGGGACACAGACATGCACCACCATGCTTGGCTAATTTTTTAGTTTTTGTAGAGATGGGGTCTTGCTCTGTTGCCCAGGCTTGTCTTGAAAGCCTGGCCTTAAGTGATCCCACCACCTTGGCCTCCCAAAGTGTTGGGATTACAGGCATACGCCACTGTGCCTGGCCTGGAAATATTAATTTAAGGAGATCATTTAAGAAAAATTTAGAGAGAGAACAAAACTGAATGGGAGTGAGTTTTTTCTCCAGCTAATGCCCAGCGTGGGTTGCCACGGCATGAAACATACAGTCAACGTTTAGAGGGGGCGGTAACAACACAGCTCCCACATCCCCCACGGACAGGGCAGAGTAAATGCCATTCATCAGCTGTAAGAAGCTTTTGTTTTTTGGGTTTTTTTGAGACGGAGTTTCACTCTCGTTGCCCAGGTTGGAGTGTAATGGCGCGATCTCGGCTCACTGCAACCTCCGCCTCCCAAGTTCAAGCGATTCTCCTGTTTTAGCCTCCTGAGTAGCGGGGACTACAGGCGCCCACCACTATGCCCAGCTAATTTTTGATATTTTTGGTAGAGACAGGGTTTCATCATGTTGGCCAGGCTGATCTCGAACTCCTGACCTCAGGTGATCAGGTGCCTCAGCCTCCGAAAGTGCTGGGATTACAGGCATGAGCCACCGTGCCCGGCCTGTAAGAAGCTTTAAATACACCCCACGGATGACCACGCAGCTCTGCGCACACACATGGACACGCCAAGAGGAAGGGACACCATGTCACAAACCTTGATTCCAAGTTCAATGTTTTCCCCTCCGTACACGTCCATGCCAGGATCCAGAAGACCAATTTCACCGAAGAACTTCCTGTTGACCACGAACGAGCAGCCTATCATGGCTGGGGTCCTGTGGGAGGGATAAAGAAGAGAAGCTCAGTGAGGGGTCAGCACCAGAAGCCCTGCCGCAGGCACCGTTCTGGCATGGACCAGGCTCCAGCCAAGCAAATCAAGTCCCTCCCTCAGTTCCCACGCCTCCTCTCTCCGGAAGGCTGCTGACGCCCAGGCTGACGTGCCATGGCACGATCTTGGCTCCCTACAACCTCCGCCTCCCAGGTTCAAGCGATTCTCCTGCCTCAGCCTCTGGAGTGTTTCTGCGTGTTTCTTTTTGTTTGTTTGTTTGTTTTAAGATGGAGTCTCGCTCTGTCGTCCAGGCTTTGTGTCACCACGCCTGGCTAATTTTTATATTTTTAGTAGACACGCCTGTAATACTAGCACTTTGGGAGGCCGAGGTGGGTGGACCACAGGTGGGTGGATCACCAAGACCGGCCTGACCAAGAGGGTGAGACCCCGTCTCCACTAAAAAACAGTCTCCATTAAAAAAACCCCGTCTCCACTAACACAAAAGTCAGCCAGGCTAATCCCAGCTACTCGGGAGGCTGAGGCAGAGAACTGCTTGAACCCAGGAGGCGGAGGTTGCTGTGAGCTGAGATTGTGCCACTGCACTCCAGCCTGGGCAACAAAGTGAGACTCTGTCTTAAAAAAAAAACACACACACACACAAAACCCACCAAACGGAATGGCATCATGCAGCTTCTGGCCGGGCTAACAAGCAAATTAATGCAAGTCAAATACCGTATGTTCTCAGTTGTAAGTGGGCGTTAAACACTGGGTACACACAGGCAGAAAGATGGTGACAATAGACAGAAACTCAAAAAGCAGGCAGGAAGGGAGAGGGGGGACTTGAAAAGCTACCTGTTGGGTGCTGTGTTCACAATTTGGGTGACGGGATCAACGGACGCCCAAACTTCAGCATCACTCAATATATCCACGTAACAAATCTGCACACGGACCTCTTGTATCCAAAATTCTTAGGAAAATCACACGAGACACCACCACTCACAGACATACGTGCAGGGATTGACAGGAATGCTGCATTATCCCACCACGTTCATTGCAATGTTGTATGATGTTGTATGACACACAGGACCATGCGTTATAAATGACTACACTGATAAATACTACAAATTGTATCGTATTGTTGTGTCGTATTGTATTACATTGTGCATTGTAGTACAGTATCAACAGACAATTTATTGTATCTTTTGCCTCTGTTTCCAGACGCTTTTTTTTTTTGTGACGGAGCCTCACTCCTCGCCCAGGCTGGAGTGCAGTGGCGCAATCTTGGCTCACTGCAACCTCTGCCACCCGGCTTCAAGTGATTCTCCTGTCTCAGCCTCCTGAGTAGCTGGGATTACAGGCACCTGCCACCGTGCCCAGCTATTTTGTTGTTGCTGTTGTTGTATTTTAAGTAGAGAAGAGGTTTCGTCATCTTGGCCAGGCTGGTCTTGAACTCCTGAACTCATGATCCACCCACCTCAGCCTCCAAAAGTGCTGAGATTACAGGCGTGAGCCACCATGCCTGGCCTGTTTCCAGACTTTATAGGCACCCTTATATAATACATTCATTGAGTAAATATTTTCTCAGCATCTACCAAATCGTGCCCTTTGCTGCAGCATGGATGCAGCTGGAGGCCGCTCTCCTAAGCCAGTTAACACAGGATTGGAAAACCAAAGACCGCATGTTCTCACAGGTAATTTGGAGCTAAACACTGGGTACATATGGAGATAAATATGCCTAAGGCATTTTGCTGGTGCTGCAGTAGGTGGGGAGACAGAAGACATACCTCTGTGATCTGTCATCCAAGCAACTAAGAGTGACTATAATAATAATATAGTTATTGTTCTTGTCACTGCTACCATTTATGCGCAATTTCCTGTCTCAAGCACAAGGTGCAAAGCACTTTCCATGCGCTTCTTGCGGATGCACCTGCACAACCCACTGAAAGAGCCAGAACCATCTCACCGAACAACTGAGGAGCGCGGAGAGTAAGTGACCTGCCCCATCACAGAACAGAACCCGGCACCTGCCTGGCTTCAAAGCCCTTGCTTTCAGCCCTTATGCTTTACCGCACGCTTTAGAGAAGGCTTCCTGGAGGAACTGGCAAACGCCCACACTGCCAAAGGCCATAAACACTGTCCAGATGCTTCCCTGGGCCAAAGAGACACCCGACGCAGGAGGCCCATTGAAGCTCTACTGGGGCCACCAGGAAGCCATTAGGTGGAACTCTTTGGAGCCGAAGCGTGGCCTGTACTCCCAGACTCTCATCTGCTGGTTCTGCCTTCTAACTTGACTTTGACTTTGACATTCAGGTTTCTGATTCCACGAAAAACCACGGGGAACCCACGTGGTGTGGCAGCGGATGAGCCTCTTCATCCACCTTCAGTGGTGGTGCCAGCGTCCAACGTGCAGGGTCAACGCTGGTGCTGCCACTGAAGGCTGTGACTGTGTCAGTCCATGCAGCACTCTGGGTCCCAGGGAAATCTCCAGAGGGGATTGTGGTGTGGACTGAATGAGAGAAAACCCACAGTGGGTCCAGGGTAGAGAGCAGGAGCTCGATAAGTGATGTGCCTTCACCCTCTTACTGCGGGGCACCCTTCTGTTTGTTTGGTTTTTTTGATAAAGGGAGTCTCACCTTGTCGCCAGGCTGGGGTGCAGTGGCGTGACCTCGGCTCACTGCAACCTCTACTTCCCGGGTTCAAGTGACTCTCCTGCCTCAGCCTCCTGAGGAGCTGGGATTACAGAGGTGCGCACCACCACGCCTAGCTAATTTTTGTATTTTTAGCAGAGGAAGGGTTTCACCATGTTGTTCAGGCTGGTCTCAAACTCTTGACCTGGTGATCCGCCTGCCTTGACCTCCCAAAGTGCTGGGGTTACGGGCATGGACCACTGCGTCCAGCCTGGGAAAAGCATGGCTTCTAATGTCCGTCATTTCCTCCCAGCTCTTGGCCCCTCTTAGAGAACCAGCCTGACCTCTAGTCTGGAAAAGCATCGAATGAGCCCATTCCCTGGCTTCAGTTAACCAAACCAGAAAATGGGCACTGATCCCAAGCCAGGACAAATTATGTCTCCTCTGAAGGTTGAAATTCGGTTTCTTCTGAAGGGTTGGCTTTGGAAATGAAGACAGTTCTGGGAGCTAGAACTCAATAGGTTCATACATATCCAGGGCTCAGGCCCCCATTAGGAGCACTTCCTGAGGGGTTCCGTGCAAGTGGATGACTGAGCAGAAGGAAGAGGCAGATGTGCAATGGAAAAGTGAGACCACATGGGCATGGGCGGGGGGACTGGCCACCTGGGAATCCTAGCGTTCCACCTGCTGAGAGCCCTGGCTCTGCTCTCTGCCCGGAAGTCAGAGGAGGGACGTCTGTGTCTTTGCAATCGGTCGTTCTCCACATCAACAGTGTTAGATAAGTTTCTGTTCTTTGCAACCAAATGGTAATGATGAGTGACGCTAACTCCGCCTCTCAGTTGCCCTTTGGGTAACGTCTTTCCCTGTTAGGCAGTCTGATTATTATTATTATTATTATTATTATTTTTGAGATGGAGTCTCGCTCTGTCACTTACGCTGGAGTGCAATGGTGCCATCTTGGCTCACTGCAACCTCCACTTCCCGGTTCCAGCAATCCTCCTGCCTCAGCCTCCCGAGTAGCTGGGATTACAGGCACCCACCACTGTGCCCTGTTAATTTTTGTATTTTTAGTAGAGACAGGTTTCACCATGTTGGCAAGGCTGGTCTCAAACTCTTGACCTCAAGTGATCTGCCTGCTTCAGCCTCCCAAAGTCCTGGGATTACAGGTGTGAGCCACCGTGCCCAGCCAAGAAAAGAAAGCAAGTTTTATCTTGCAGTCACAGGAGGAAGCTCCTACAGGGAAGATTTCTTCTGGGAGAGCCGGAGTCAGGGTCCACCCAAGTTATGAAGATACGTTAGTGACACGTGTCCCTGGGTACGCTGGCATCAGCCCAGAAGTAGGGGATAGGGAGAGGTCCTTGGTGCTAGCTCCATTTTCTAGAGAGAATTTGTGAGCACATCAAGAAATTATGATAAGTTAGAAAAAAAACCCAGTTATTTTAATGTGGCTGGGTTTTATCTGGATGCTGTCTGCAGCGGTGGGTGGTGAGGAGAGAAGGCGCCACAGCATGACTTGCCTGGGGTCCCCTCTCTGCTGGACGCAGCTCTGCTGAGCACGTGACCCGGTTCTCTACCAGAGTCCTGGGGTTTCTCACAACAAAGTGGTGAGGTCTCCTTTTGGTATGTCTTGGTTCAAACCACGCCAGGACAGGCCAGCACGAGAGGCACAGGAGGCGGTGGGAACCCAGATCTCCACCTGTGTCCCAGGCGGCCCCAGAAAAACCCACAGACGAAGGGGCACGAGGGCAGCCTGGTGCAGCGGGGTGCGGAATGAACGTGTGATGGTGGTCGCTGTTGGTATCACAGGAAAATCACCCTAACTGGCCGGGTGTCATGGTTCACACCTATAATCCCAGCACTTTGGGAGGCCGAGGCAGGCGGATCACTTGAGGTCAGGAGTTAGAGACCAGCCTGACCAACATGGCGAAACCCCATCTCTACTGAAAATACAAAATTTAGAGGGCGTGGTGGTGTGCGCCTGTAACGCCAGCTACTCAGGAGGCTGAGGCAGGAAACTCACTTGAACCTGGGAGGAGGAGGTTGCAGTGAGCCAAGATCACGCCACTGCACTCCAGCCTACGTGACAGAGTGAGACTCTGTCTCAAAAAAAAAAAAAAAAAAAAAAAAAGAAAGAAAGAAAACTGCCCTAAACGTCACAGTTGAACTCTGCTCACAGAGCCTGACAGAGGTTGGAAGGGAGAGGCTGGAGCTGGCCCCCACAGGTGACCTTCCCTGGAAGCAGAAGCAGAAAGCCACCATTCTGCAAACACCAAGCCCTCCCCACAGTGCTGGGAGCTGGCCAGACCCCGAGCAGGTGGCTGCTGCCTGGCTGGTGATCATCGTGAGGGACATTAAATAGGGAAAGGACACAGCAGCCTGGCTGGGTGGCTCAGGCCTGTAACCCTCACCCTCTGGAAGACCAATAAGGGAGGACCGCTTGAGTTCAGGAGCTAGCGCAACAGCCAAAAATAACAAAATCCCCGTCACTACACTAAATAAACAAATAGCCAGCTTTGGTGGCTCAAGCCTGTAATCCCAGCACTTTAAGAGGCTGAGGTGGGAGGATTGCTTGAGCTTAGGGGTTTGAAACCAGCCTGGGCAACATAGCGAGACCCTGTCTCTACCAAAGGTAAAAAATTAGCCAGGTGTGTAGCAGGTGCCTAAAGTCCCAGCTACTTGGGAGTCTAAGTTGGGAGCATCACTTGGGCCAGGGAGGTTGAGGCTTCAGTGAGCTACGACTACATCACTGCACTGCAGCCTGGGTGACAGACTGAGACCCTGTCTCAAAAAAAAATTTTTTTTTTTTAAATAAAAAAAAGAAAAGACACCTCTGGCCACGGGCAGGCCAGCCAGTGTTGCTGGTGAGCTCAGCAGGCAGCTGCTCTGCATTCGGGAGCTACCTGCCTGGACTGATAAATGAGGGCTGTCCTCGTCCTCTGCCCGGGGAGAAGCAGTCCTGCGACAGGAAGCCACCACCCATCGCAACTGGACCTGCCTCATGGGCAGCAGGTCAGCCGGGAGCAAAGCACGGCCCCTGCTTCCCCTCCAAGGCGTCACCACCCCCTACCCAGCCATGCAAACTGCATTCAATGCCACTCGGGGGCTGACGAGATCCCCGAACGTGAGTCTCCAGCCTCATCCTTCAAACTCAACTGCGATCAACACCATGAGTGCAAACATTTCATTTCAAAATCATTCAAAAATGATAATCATATTAAGGGATCTGCCAAAGCCTAATAGCTCCATTACAGCAGAGAAGAACGGAAATTAAAAATAATCACTTATTGTTGCCGTTACACAAATATATGCAACACACAACAGTTTCGACGGAACGACGGAAGAGCGGAGGGATAGACAGTGAGGGGAGGGCGGCAGCCAGAGGTATCTGCAGCTTTCTCAGGCTCACTGTGCTCTCCTTCCATAGGCCACAAAGGGCTCGTCTGCATTCCACATGCTGCCCCTCCTCTAAATCCTTCAATGGCTCACTATTCCTTTCTGAATCAAGCACGAGTTCCTCCTTGGTATCTCTGCCTCTCTCAATTCCCTGCCAGCCATCAACCCAATAGAACCTTCGGCTACTCTGCACCAGGAGTCCTCAGCCCCCAGACCTCAGGCCAGCACCTGTTAGTGGCCTGCAGGGAAGCAGGCTGCACAGGCAGAGGTGAGCAGCGGGCGACGGAGTGAAGCTTCATCTGTGCTGACAGACGAGGGTCCCCATCGCTTGCGCTACCACCTAAGCTAACAGCTGGGGCTGCCACCCTCTCCTCATTGGTAAACGGGGGCCGTCCTCGTCCTCTGCCCGGGGAGAGGCTGTCCTCCAACAGGAAGCCACCGCCGCTCCCATCTGGGACCTCCTCTCAGATCCCTGGCAGTGTTAGACCCTATCGTGAGCAGTGCACGCAGGATCTAGGTTTCCTGCTCCTCAGCAGACGCTAATGCCTGATGATCTGTCACTGTTACCTGTCACCTCAGATTAGAGCCTCTGGTGGCAGGAAAACAAGCTCAGGGCTTCCACGGATTCTACAGAATGGTGAGTTGTAGAATTATTTCACTATCTATTATGATGTCATAATAATGACTTCTGGTTGAAGGCGTGGTGTCCCTGTGGTGTACGTCAGTCAGTGAGGCTGTAGGTATGGGAAGAGAGAAAAGATGGAGCCAGAAGTCAGTGAGCCGGGTGCAGTGGTGCACACCTGTAATCCTAGTGCTCTGAGAGCCCAAGGCTAGAGGATTGCTTGGGTCCAGGAGTTTGAGAACAAACCGGGCGACACAGTGAGACCATGTGTTTCTACCAAAAATAAAATTTAAAAAAATATCCAGGTATGGTGGTGCACACTGGTAGTCCCAGCTACTCGGGAGGCTGAGGCTGGAGGATCAGTTGAGCCTGGGAGTTGGAGGCTGTAGTGAGCTATGGTCATACCACCGCACACCAGCCTCGGCAACAGAGCGAGAGCCCATCTCAAAAACAAAACAAGGCAAAATAAAACAGAATATCTGCTGACCACAGCCTGTAAATTAGGAGAGTGTCTATCTCCAGAAGATACCAGAAGGCAGTGCCCTCGGGCCAGGGTCTTCCACCTGCCCCTCACTCCCCTGTTGGTGACATTCTCCCACCTGGCTGCCTGCCTGTCGCCGTGCGGCTGGCCGTCTCGGTCACCTGGTGGGCACAAGGGCTGGTGGTGTCTGACTGCTGCTTTCTCCTGACACCTTCACCCCCGGACGTTCTTGTAGGCCCCGGCCACCCCCGGGTCTCTGTTCCCTGGCAGTCATGTCTCCAAATTCCATCGTGACAGCAGTTCCTGACTCAGGGATCGGGGCTGACTCTATTTCTACTTCCTGATTCCAGCCAGCCTGCCGGGACTTGCCGCTTTTCTCTGACCTCAGACTCAAAGAGCTGCCACGTTCTTGGTCTTAGCTCTGCTCCAGCTGCTGCGAAGCACCCTCCATTCCGAGGGCCCATGTGCAAAAAGCCCGTTGTCACCCCTGGAGTTGTTCTTATATGAATGTCTGCAGATCCAACCCTCAAGGTGTGATTGGAAGGGGAGGAGAGGGAGAATGAGGCAGGAGCACATACCTCGGGCTGGAGGGAGCCTTCACGAGGCATCTCAGCGCATCTGGTGCCACCATAGGACAACTCGAGATTATTTCTTTTTTAATTTTAATTTTTAAAATGCATTTATTTTTAATACGCAAGACAGAAAGAAAAACCTGCAATCTTGGCTCACTGCAGCCTCGATCGCCCAGCTCAAGCAATTCCCACACTTCAGTCTCTCAAATAGCTGGGACTATAGGCACACACCCCCCTACTAACTTTTTGCTTTTGGTAGAAACAGGGTCCCTCTCTGTTGCCCAGGCTGGTCTCTGATATCTGGCCTCAAGCAATTCTTACACCATGGCCTCCTAGAGTGCTGGGATTACAGGTGTGAGCCACTGTGCCTGGCTGATTCATAATCCCTCCCTCCTCCCTCCCTCCTCCCTCCCCCCTCCCTCCCTCCTCCCTCCCCTCCTTCCCTCCTCCCTCCCTCCTCCCTCCCTCCCCCCTCCCTCCCTCCCTCCCCCCTCCCCCCTCCCTCCTCCCTTCCCTCCCTCCCTCCTCCCCCCTCCCTCCTTCCTCCCTCCCTCCCTTTCTTTCTTCCGTCCTTATTTTGTTTCCTTCTCTTCCCTCCCTCCCTCCACTGTGCCTGGCTGATTCAAAATTGATTCCTTCCTTCCTTCCTCCCTTGACAGAGTTTCACTCTTTCACCCAGTGGTGCCATCTCAGCTCACTGCACTGCAACCTCCACCTTCCGTGTTCAAGGGATTCCCCTGCCTCAGCCTCCTGAGAAGCTGGGATTATAGGTGCCTGCAACCACGACAGGTGAATTTTTGCATTTTTGTAGAGATGGGGTTTCATCATGTTGGCCAGGCTGGTCTCCAAGTCCTGACCTCATGATTCGCCCACCTCAGTCAATCAAAGTGCTAGGATTACAGTCAGCAGCCACGGCGCCCGGCTGGATTCATGACTATGTCTAATCCTCACGGCAGCTCTGTTTGGTAGATATGACTAGCCCGATTTTCCAACTGAGGCTCAGAGGTTCAGGAAACCGACCGAGGGTAAACACAGGCAAGTAAGTACAGAGCGAGGGGCAACCCAGGGGCCTCTGACCCTCAGGTACCAGCTGCCTCCCAGACCAGATCATCTCACGCCAGCAGCAGCCAGGGGCTCTTGCACTGGGTGAAATAAGTGATCCCACTTTGAAGATTTCTGGGAACTTGCAGCTGCTAAACACTAAAAATATAATTTTGAGGAAGGAGTTGGCTGGCTTGAATAGAATTCTCAACTGGCACAGTGCGGTAATTTAATGCCCAGAGTTCCAATTGCCTCTGCTATACATATAAATACCAAAAGGACAAGCCGGCTGCCTTTTAAAACAATCAAAGACTGCGTCCGCTCACAGAAAAGGCCAGGGCTTTGCCTTTAAGTGGAAGTGGCACTCTCACCTTTGTCACTGAAAAGATAATTCATGCCGAAACAGTGACTTCCTTCAGATTGGGAAGTGAACTGTCAAGGAATTATGAGCCTTTCCTTTTGGAGGATAAAGGAAGCCTCATCTCTCTGGGGTGTGATTTTTCACAGATGCAGAAAAAATGCCAGTGGGGACTGAAGTTGCCAGTCTCAGAGCGCATTTCCTTGGCTGACTGATTTCTGTCTGGGCTTGTTTTATTAAAACAAAGACCCACATCCAAACTCCCCAGTAAAATGTTCCCTATAAGCAATTTTCTCAGGATAATACTTTTACATTTTTAAATCATATTTCCTTGAAGCTTTGAGAGACTGATATGCAAGTAAGCCTTGGAAGAGCGTTTTTGTAAACGCACTATTTCTTAAGAACTGGTAACACATTAAGCCGTTGTCAGCCATGGACACATTATATATATATATATATATATATATATATATATATATATATATATACTGTGTATATGTATTTTAAGGTGTCTGGTTGGCTATCTTGTGAGATGAGACATTGAGTGAATGTTTGGGGAAAGAAACAGAGAAAGTTCTAGAACAGGCATGATTAGCAAACTTCACTTCCTGTTTTTGTCTGGCCAGAGAAGTAAGGATTTTTTTTTTTCTACAGATGAACTCTTACAACTGATTTGATGATGATGGTGATGGGAACTTTGAATCTAAACAAAGCAACGTGTTACCTACACACATGCAAATTCAAATATTCTCACTAGGAGACCCAGATGCTCATAAAAAAGCACTCATTAATATCCAAAATTTTGGATTTTGTCCATAAGATACTTGTAGAAATCAGATTTTGCACTCTGTTTATAAGTATCCACATAGTATCCTTGATTTGGGCTAAAATGTTAACTATCCAGCCATCAGAGAGAAATTCCATCAGCCTCTGTGTGAGAAGATGAAGCCACGGAGGGGAGTGCAGTCTCTGTGGACTGGGAGGGCCTGACAAAAACGTGACTTTGCTTTTGTTCCGTTTGGTTTTGTTTGGTATTGTTTTTGAGACAGAGTCTCGCTCTGTGGCCCAGGCTGGAGTGCAGTGGTGTGATCTCGGCTCACTGCAACCTCCATCTCCTATGTTCAAGTCATTCTCCTGCCTCAGCCTCCCGAGTGGCTAATATTTTTTATGAGAGACAGGGTTTCCCCATGCTGTCCAGGCTGGTCTTGAACTCCTGACCTCAGGTGATCTGCCTGCTTCAGCCTCTCAAAGTGCTGGGATCACAGGTGTGAGCCACTGCACCCAGCTAGGAAGGTGACTTTGAAAGAATGAATGGGGACTCAGGTGGAGAGAAAGATTTGAAAGACTGATCAGCCTCCTTTTCATCTGTAAAAGGAGGGCAAAAATCCCTCTCCAGCTTCCAGGGCTGACGCAAGAACAACTCTGATAAAAAGCTTTAGGCTGTACATTTTAGGATGATAAATTAGGCAGCAACATCACTGTGTTCTGTAAAGAAAGGAAGAGTACTGAGATTTTCGCATGATGGAGAAGTTTTTCTGAGAATGTTTTAGGACATCCTATATCAATGCAGGCACTATGGGAGAAAATAAAATGAAAAGGAAGTAATTGTGACCAGATGTGGTGGTTCATGCCTGTAACCCCAGAGCTCTGGGAGGGCGAGGTAGAGGGATGGCTTGAGGCCAGGAGTTTTAGACCAGCCAGGGCAAAATGGAGAGACTCCCATCTCCACAAAAGTTAAAAAAAAAAAATAGCCGGCGCGGTGGCTCAAGCCTGTAATCCCAGCACTTTGGGAGGCCGAGGCGGGTGGATCACGAGGTCGAGAGATCGAGACCATCCCGGTCAACATGGTGAAAACCCGTCTCTACTAAAAAAAAATACAAAAAAAAAAAAATTAGCTGGGCATGGTGGCGTGTGCCTGTAATTCCAGCCACTCAGGAGGCTGAGGCAGGAGAATTGCCTGAACCCAGGAGGCGGAGGTTGCGGTGAGCCGAGATCGCGCCATTGCACTCCAGCCTGGGTAACAAGAGCGAAACTCCGTCTCAAAAAAAAAAAAAAAAAAAAAAAAAAGAAAAATAGCTGGGTGTGGTGATGTGCACCTGTAATCGATGAGGAGGAAGGGTCGCTTGAGCTTAGGAGTCTCCAACCTGGGCCAAAGAGCAAGAATCTCTTAAGAAAGATTAAAAATAAAAGTAAATAATTGGGAATTAGAAGACAAAGAACAAAATAAGATGATGTCAAGGGGGCCAGGCGCAGTGGCTCAGCCTGTAATCCCAGCACCTTAGGAGGCCAAGGCGGGTGGATTACCTGAGGTCAGGAGTTCAAGACCAGCCTGGCCAACATGGGGAAACCCTGTCCTCGTGTATGCCTGTAATCCCAGCTCCTCAGGGGACTGAGGCAGGAGAATCACTTGAACCTGGGAGGCAGAGGCTGCAGTGAGCCGAGATCACGCCATTGCTCTCCAACCTGGATGATGAAGAAAGACTCTGTCTCAAAAAACACTGAAAGATGATGCCAAGGATAAGTTTAGCAGACAAAATGCAGGCACTGACATACTATATCTTTAACAAAAGTGGGCCACAAATTCAGCCCCAAGCTCTTTCATCCCACTGTGGACAGAATCACAGGAAGCAGCTGCAGCGTCTAAAAGATCTTTTACAAGAGAAATAAAGTCACGTGACCACTCAGACCCAAGACACATTTCTCTCCTGAGTGACTTGGTCTCCTTAACCACGTCTCCTAACACCACTTCAGCAAATAGAATGAGCTCCACAAATCTGATTTTCAAAACACTTCTCAGCATTGATTGGCCTGCCATGTTCACCCAAGGACGGTCACATGACAGCAATTGTTCTCGGGACCAAATGAGACTCAGATAAGAAGACAGCTTTCTGATGGCCCTGCGTATTTAAGGGCTACCCTAGCAGCAAAATAGTGGTAAGAAAGCAGTCAAATAAAAGAGTATAATCATTTATTTTGAAACCTATGAATGGGCTTTTTCTCTGCTGGATTTGCCGTTTCATCCAGAGGCAGTTGTGGCCTTGATCTGGGGGAAGACGGTCAGAGACGAGACAGAAGGAAAAGCAAAGATGGCAGTTTTCGGTTGTGACTGTAAAACAGACTCCTGAAGCTGACGGCTGCAGCGATTGTCTCTAAGCCCGGATTTCAAGGACATGAGCCGTGCAGCAGAAACAGGAAAGCACTCGCTAAATTCCAAAAGCCTCCCTTTAGATGTTAAGGCCAGCAGACGGGCGAAGCCAGAGGACGGGGCTGGCTGCTGGCTCACCTCAGGACCACCTGGGAACCCTGAAAAATCACATGCGTGCAGGCGCACTCCCAGACACTGATTTGATTGGTCCACATCCATATTTGATTCTAAAGCACAACCAGGGTTGAGAATCACGACATGCGGGAGAGTCCCAACGCCAAAAAAGGCGGATATAATTTGGATATTTGTCTCTTCCAACTCTCATGATGGAATGTGATCAACCGTGTTAGAGGTGGGGCCTGATGGGATGGGACTGGGTCCTGAGCGGGGATTCCTCACGAACGGTCTGGCGTCCTCCCCATGGTGACGAGTTCAGTAAGACGAAGCTGCGGGCGCTCACTACTGGCTCACCTAAGGATCACCTGGGGAGTATTTAAACATCACCTGTGTTCAGGTGCATTCCCAGCCACTGGTTTGATTGGTGTACGTCCGTATTTGATTGTAAAACACAACCAGGGTTGAGAAGTACTGACATGTGGGAAAGTTGCAAAGCACAAAAAGGCTGATGTCATTTGGATGTCCATCGCTTCCAAATCTCACGACGGAATGTGATCACCAGAGTTGGAGGCGGGGCCTGAGTCTGGCCATGAGGGTGAATCCCTCATGAATGGTTTGGTGCCCTCCCCAGGGAATGAGCTCAGCGTTCTCTGCCAGGACCTCCCCTGTCTCTCTCACTCGCTCTCTCACCCTGGAATGCTGGTTCCCCGCCCCCTTCCCCTACGATTAAAGATCTCTGAAGCCTCCACCAGCAGCCAAGCAGATGTTGGTGCCATGCTTCTTGTACAATCTCAGAACCATAAGCCAATCAAACCGCTTTTCTTTATAAATTACCGAGCCTCTGATACTCTTTTAGAGCAATGCAGAACCCTACTTCTCTTTATAAATCCATCAGCTCTCATGAGATTTGGCTACTATCATGAGAACAGCACAGGAAAAACCCGTCCCCAGGATTCAGTTACCTCCCACTGGGTCCCTCCCATGACAAGTGGGAGCTACAATTCAAGATGAGATTTGGGGGGACAGAACCAGTCAGTATCAGGAGGCAAACAGACAGGTTGGCTCACAAAGCGAGTCGAGGGACAGGAGGCGCCCACTGTGTGGGTCTCTTGCCCAGAAGCTAATTCTCCCTGAGCTACGGAATAAGTCTGGAGAGAGAAGAGACAGACATAAGGGAAGGTGTCTCCTGGGGGAGTTTCTGTCTCACCCTGCTGCTCAGGTTGTCATTCAGGGAGTGGGCAGAGAAATCTGCAAAGGGGTTTGAGGATGGGGAGGCAAAGAGATGGATGTTTTGCTTCCCACCTAGCACTCTGGCGGGAGGCAACTGTCTTGCAGCGTGCTGTAGGCACCGGGACAGGAGGGGTGGAGTGATGTTTAGGCAGAGAGGGGACCTGAAATAATGCTCTAAATGCCCACAGCCAGCTCCTGGCCGGTAGGAAATCCCGAAGTCCCTAAGTACCCAGAAGAAGGGGAGGTGTATTAGTCAGTTCTCACGCTGCTAATGCAGATATACCCCAAGGCTGGGTAATCCATAAAGGAAAGATGTTTAATGGACTCACAGTCCACATGGCTCTGGAAGCCTCACAATCACAGCAAAAGGCAAAGGAGAAACAAAGTCACGTCTTACAGGGTGACAGGCAAGAGTGTGTGCAGGGGAACTGCCTTTACATACCCATCAGATCTCACAAGATTTATTCACTATGAGAATAGCATGAGAAAAACCCATCCCCAGGGTTTGGTTACCTCCGACTGGGTCCCTCCCATGACATGCCGGAGCCACAATTCAAGATGAGATTTGAGTGGGGACAGAACCAGACCATATCAGAAGGCAAAGGACTAGACAGGTTGGCTCACAAAGGGAGTCAGGGGACAGGAGGGCACCCACTGTGTGGATCTCTTGCCTGAAGTTCAGGAGCAGAGCCAATGACATCAGCTGTGAATACAGAAGGCACAGAACTCAAGATGGGGAGGTGTCAGCAGAAGCCAGAAAGGTCCCAGAAGACAGGCAGCGGCCCCCACACCCCTCCCAGTGCCCTGAGGCAGCGCCCACTCCCCTTGCTCCCAGGCACTATTTAAGAGGAAAGCCCGGAGAGGGAGAACTTTCAAGAGGGAAGAGCAGCCCTTACAAATAACAGCCTGTCGAAATTTCGATTTAATGGAGCAATTGTCCTGAAAGAGATGGAGTTTTCAATTGGAAGAAACTGAGTTACCATGAAACAAAAAGATTAGTTTTCTTTTCCATCATCAGTGAACACGAGGACTGGAGAGCAAGCTGAATTCAAATTTGGAAAAATAAAGTCACCCTTTCTTACATCTGACTTGGCAACTAAAATTTAAATTGTGTTACAGGTTTTAAATTACTATAGAAGAATGAACAGAACTCTGAGACACCAACAGATACTTAGGAAGGGAAAAAAACACAATGATTCAATATGAAAAACAACTTTTCTGGAAAGTAATTTGGCAATCTGTCTCATAAGTCTTAAAAATATACATGTCTTAGACCTAGAAATTCTACTCTTAGGAATTTAAAGGATAATAATGACTTCTTCCTCTGAGAATGTCAGATGATGTAATTTGGACCAACTCTATTGCTGAAAAAAAAGCTGGATAATACATATATATATATATATATATATATATTTTAAAGAGACAAGGCCTTGCTCAGTTACCCAGGTCGAAGTGCAAACATAGCGTACTAGCCTTAACCACCTGGGACCAAGCAATCCTGCCTCTGCCCCTAAGTAGCTGGGACTACAGGCACATACCACTAATACCACTACACCCAGCCAATTTGTGTTTTTTTTTTTTGTTTTTTGTTTTTTTTTCTTTTTGAGAGATGAAGTCTTGCTACGTTGCCCAGGGTGGTCTTGAATTTCTGAGCTCAGGCAATCCACCCACCTTGAACTCCTAAAGTGTTAGGATTACAGGCATGTGTCACCACAGCAGCCTGCATGAAACTTTTTGATGTTAACAAAACCACTGAAGATGAACACAATGAAAATCATTAGGTTGAACTCTGGCTGAGACTGGAACAGAAAAAACAATGCCCAGCTACTGGGTTTCCTTCTAACCTGAGGTATGCTCCAGTCCACAAAGCAGGACTGAGAGGCTGGGTTCCACTTCTAGCCACCTCAAAAGGCCAGAAAACCAAGAATTGGATTTCAGTTGCCCATTAATAATGGGCAACCTGGTAAACCACCCTTCATTTCTGGCTAAAATACAAACCTGGGGGGCTGGGCACAGTGACTCACTCGTGCAATCCCAGCACTTTGGGAGGCGGAGGTGGGCAGACCACCTGAGGTCAGGAGTTTGAGATCAGCCGGGCCAACATGGTGAAACCCCATCTACTAAAAATACATATATTAGCTGGGTGTGGTGGCATGGGCCTGTAGTCCCTGATACTTGAGAGGCGGAGAATCACTGGAACCCAGGAAGTGGAGGTTGCGGTGAGATGAGATCGCACCACTGCACTCCAGCCTGGGTGACACAGTGAGCCTCTGCCTCAAAAGCAAGACCCTGTCTAAAAAAGGGGGAAAAAAAAATCCAGTTAGCTGGAAATCAAGCTGACCTCTCTCCCAGACAGCAAGCTCACTTCGTTCCTCTGGGCGACCCAGAAAACCTCCTATCTTGCATTTCCATTAAGGGAATTAGAGGCTGTGAGCGCTCCTGTGCTCCTGGCAGAAGGAAAAAATCTCACTAGAGGCAGGTAACACCATCCTAGGTTACAAATTAACCGGATAAATAACTTTTGCTTTCTCTCGCTCTCTCTCTCTGAAACGGGGTCTCATTCTGCCCCCCAGGCTGGAGTGCAGTGGTGTGATCACAGCTTCCTGCAGCCTCCACCTCCCAGGCTCCAGTGCTCCTCCTGCACTAGCCGTCCACGTAGCTGCGCGTACAGGTCTCTGCCACATAGCTGGCCAATTTCTTTCTGTATTTTTTTAAAGAGACGGATCCCGTTATGTTGCCGAGGTTATACACAACGTTTTCAAATGCAGCAGCGAACATCTCTAACACATAATCAAAGACAATTGAAAAGCGTTAGGCGTCAAGAGGCCAAAAGTCAGACTTGTGTGAAAATCACAGACAACAAAAAGAGAGGCAAAAAACTTCCAGATACTGGAACGATTCGACTTATCACAAAACATCTATGTTTACTGTACTTAAGAAAATAAAAAAGAAAGCTTAAAATTTTTGACACGAAACTGAAAATTTCAGAAAGTGGCACAACACGTTTGAAAAAAAAAAAAAAGAGAAAAATCTAAAATCAGAAAGTTCAGTCACTAAAATGAAGAACTCAATGGATAGTTTACCAGCAGATTAGACACAGCTAAAGAGAGCATTAATGAACTAGAGGCTAAGGCATAAGACACCATGCAGAATGAAGCACAGACGGGGAAAACAGATGAAGAATACATGAAAGAAGGTAGGCAACATAAAGAATACAATGATAAGGTCCGACACAGGTTTGTGAAATCCCAGAGGATAAACAGGGCACAAGCAGTATTACAAGATATAATGAATGAAAATGCCCCATAATTGAGGAAAAAAATGAACCCATATATTCAAAGCTCAACAAACCTCAAGCAGAACAAATAAAAAGAAATCTATCCTTAGATACATCATAATGGGAAATTTAAACACAAAGGTAAAATCTTACAAAAAGCCAGACAAGAAAATTAAAAAATCAGAGATTTTAAAAAAATGTTTTTGTACAAGAACTTAAATCATATTGATCATAATGAAAAATTTTAAAGCTTCTAAATTTCTACTAATTGGGATATAATTAAGTATACTTTGGCACAGTCCCATGATAAAATGAATGTAGCTATTAAAACATCTTGGGCACAGTGGCTTATGCCTGTAATTTGAGCACTTTGGGAGGCTGAAGTAGGCGGATCACGTGAAGTCAGGAGTTCAAGATTGGCCTGGCCAATATGGCAAAACCCTACCTATATTAAAACTGCAAAAAAGTTAGGTGGGCATTGTGGCATGGGCCTGTAGTCTCAGCTACCTGGGAGGCTGAGGCAGGAGGATCCCTTGAACCTGGGAGGCAGAGGTTGCCGTAAGCCAAGATCACACACTGCTCAACAGAGCAAGATTCCATCTCAAATACATATATATATATATATATATATATAACGCTATCATAAAAACTTCATGCTATAATGCTAATTATAAGGCCAAACAAATCATAGCGATATGCCTGACCCATTATTTATTTATATACAGCACAATAAAAGGTTATATGTTAAACAAGCTACCAGTCGTTATTCCTAGGTTGTAAGGTTGTGGGATATTTTTATTACCTGCTTTAAATTTTTTTCCATGCCTTTACAACGAACCTGTTGACTTTTATAATTAGAAACGAAGTGGTTTTGCTCTGTTTCATTTTAAAAACAGAACACTGGCCCCCACTGTTGTTTTCAGTGTCAAACCGGGGCAGGGCTCACCTCGCTGGCACTTACGTGGTGCAGAGCACATTCCAACCCTTCTCTTCCAAGCATGGCGGCCTCTGCGCGTTCAGAGACAAGCAGGACGCGGTTTTAGGCGGAAACACAGCTACTCTTGAGCAGGGTCAGAATACAGTTGAGAAAGTCACGCGCTTTCTCCGGATGCTTTTGCAGAGTCAATCTACTTTCTGTCCGAACCTGCGGCCCCGCGGAGCCTCCTTCCCCCGGAACCCGCTTCCCCTCGGAATCTCCTTCCCCCGGAACCCGCTTCCCCTCGGAATCTCCTTCCCCCGGAACCCCCTTTCCCCAGGAACCCGCTTTTCCCCGGAACCTCCTTTCCCCCGGAACCCGCTTCCCCTCGGAACCCGCTTTCCCCCGGAACTCGCTTCCCCTCGGAATCTCCTTCCCCCGGAACCCGCTTTCCCTCGGAGCCTCCTTCCCCTCGGAACCTCCTTTCCAACGAAACTCGCTTTCCCCCGGAACCCCTTTTTTATCCGGAACCCGCCTTCCCCCGGAACACTCTTTCCTCTGAACCCGCTTTCCCCCGGAATCCCCTTTTATCCGGAACCTGCTTTCCCCCGGAACCCGCTTCCCCTCGAAATCTCCTTCCCCCGGAACCCGCTTTCTCTCGGAGTCTCCTTCCCCTCGGAACCTCCTTTTATCCGGAACCTCCTTTTGTCTGCTTTCCCCCGGAACCCGCTTCCGCTCGGAACCGGCCTTCCCCCGGAACCTCCTTTCCCGCGGAACCCGCTTTCCATCGGAGCCTCCTTCCCCTGGAACCCTTTCCTCCGGAACCCCCTTTTCCTCGGAACCCTCTTTCCCTCGGAACCCCCTTTTCCCCAGACCTGCTTTCCCTCGGAACCTCGTTTCCAACGGGACCCCCTTTTCCTCGGAACACGCTTTCCGCCGGAACTTCCTTCCCCCGGAACCCACTTCCCCTCGGAACCCGCATTCCCCGGGACCTCCTTTCCAATGGAACCCGCTTTCCCCCGGAACTTCCTTTCCCCCGGAACCCGCTTTTTCCCGGAACCTCCTTTCCGGCAGAACCCGCTTTCCCCCAGAACCTCCTTTCCTGAGGAACCCACTTCCGCTCGGAACCCGCCACCCCGCGGAACCTCCTTTCTCTCGGAACCTCCTTTCCTGCCGAACCTGCTCTCCCCAGGAACCTCCTTTCCCGCGGAACTTCCTCTTTTGCACTCCCGGAAGACCCATGAAACAGAACGAGGTTCTTGCTCCTCTAGAATTCTTCCAGGGGCTTGGCATAACCTCATGCCCTCCTGGGCCTGGCATATGCCAAGCTGTGATAACAGAAAAGGACTTTTTGTAACACAACCCAAGTAGAAAAAAGGAAATACTATTTGGTATAATGAAACGTATATGTCTTAATGCGTATTGTAATATATTTATTCATCTATCTAACTATAAGATGGAGTCTCTCTCTGTTACCCAGGCCGAGTGCCATGGCATGATCATAGCTCACCGCAGCATCAAACTCCTTAGGCTCAAGCGATCCTCAGTCCTCCGCCCTCAGCCTCCTAAGTAGCTGGGATTACAGGGATGCACCACCATGCTAGGCTAATTTTTGTACCTTTGCAGAGACAGAGTCCCACTGTGTAGCCTAAGCTAGTCTCAAACTCCTGGGCTCAAACGAGCCTTCCACCTTGGGCCTCCCAAAATGCTACAATTAGAGAGTGAGCCACTGTACCCAGCCAAAATCTTCTCCAATGGTCTTGTAGATGCCTCCTTTTACCACTTCTTTAAGCCATATAGGCCTAAAAGCCTATGAAATTCCATTCCAGAAACAAATCAACAAAGGGACATATATCTAGAAAGACTGGCAACTCTGCTTGAGTAATGGAAAGACCATCTGAAACAAGGATGGTGCCCTCCTGAAGATCACAGCACACTGAAGGGATATACAGAGGCCACTGGGATACCAGGTCCAGCAGCTGGCAAGGGGCATCCCTCTCCATAACCCCAGAAGCTCAGAAGTAAAGCTGTTTCTCACACACACACACATACACACACACACACACACCCACACACACACACACCCACACACCCTCCCTGGCTCCCTGGCTCAATGACATAAACCACAAGTGCAGTCAGTTATTTCACTGGAGGCTGATTTGTTGATAATGACATGGAGATGTACCACATAATTAAGCAAGACTCTACAGGAACAGGATTTTGGCTGCCTTTTTTCTTAATGAAAGCATTCCTTTCTGGAGGAGTCTGCTCTGAGGAAGAAGAGACAGGACACTGTATTCCTTTGTTTTCATACTGCTGTGAAGAAATACCCAAGTCTGGGTAATTTACAAAGACGAAGAGGTTTAGTGGATTCACAGTTCCACATGAGACCTGGGGGGCACTCACAATCATGGTGGAAGGCAGAGGAGGAGCAAAGGCACATCTTACATGGCGGCAGGCAAGAGAGTGTGTGCAGGGGAACTGCTCTTTATAAAACCATCAGATCTCATGAGACTTACTCATTATCAAGACAACAGCACAGGAGAAACCTACTGCCAGGATTCAATTACCTTCCTCCAGATTGTGAATGTTGAACTCTGAGGCTAACCAATTTCCTCCCTCCTCCCAACAAAAGGAAAGATGGCATGTCCCATGGCCATAAGGCCTCACCCGTATAACCCTCATGCATGAAAGCAGAAGAAAAGGTTGTCATATGACAAGGGGTAGAATGAGACACGAAGGCATCTCAACCACTCAAGAAAACAAAGAGATAAAGCCCCCAGTTTTTATGTTTTTTTTTTTTTTTTTTTTTTTTTTTTTTTTTTTTTGAGAGGGAATCTCTCTCTGTCATCCAGGCTGGAGTGTAATGGTGAGATCTCTGCTCACTGCAACCTCTGCCTTCTTGGTTCAAGTGATTTTCCTGCCTCAGCCTCCCAAGTAGCTTGGATTACAGGCACACGCCACTACAGCTGGCTAATTTGTTTATTTATTTTTGTATTTTTGGTAGAGACGGGGTTTCACCATGTTGGTCAGGTTGGTTTCAAACTCCTGACTTCAAGTGATCCACTGACCTTGGCTTCTCAAAGTGCTGGGATTACAAGTGAGAGCCACCACATCCAGGCCCCTCTATAACCTTTGAAGTCTCCCACACTGCTCTCAACTAAATCGATTCACATACTATTAGTGCTAATAGTCCTTAAATAGTCCTAATAGTCCTTTAAAAAATCACCATGTACAACTCATTTCTTTACCGGAAAAATAAGGAAAACAATTAGCTTCAGTCCCTATTACATGTGGCTAATAACATATTGTTTAGGGAAGCCTAGAGAATGGATAATAAAAGCCATTTTATGAAATATCTTTTATTGTGCTTCCTGTATTGTTAGAAAATTATTTCCATTTTCAATGAAAACAGTGACAGCCTCTCCCCTCTCAGTGTGGGTTTCACTCTTGCTGCAAGGTGGGCTTAAGTTTGAAACAGAATTTAAGGTCAGGTGCAGTGCCTCACACCTGTAATCCTAGCACTTTGAAAGGCCAATGCAAACAGATTACCTGAGCTCAGGCAGTTCGAGACCCTCCTGGTCAACATGATGAAACCCTGTTTCTACTAAAAAATTAGCTGGGTTGGGCAGAGTGGCTCACACCTATAATCCCAGCACTTTGGGAGGCTGAGATGGGCAGATCACTTGAGGTAAGACATTTTGAGACCAGCCTGGCCAACATGGTGAAACGCTGTCTCTACTAAAATACAAAAATTTGCTGGGTGTGGTGGCTGACACCTGTAATCTCAGCTACTTGGGAGGCTGAGGCATGAGAATCACTTGAACCTCCAGCCTGGTGACAGAACAAGACTCCCTCGCAAAAAAAAAAAAAAAAAAAAAGGAAAGAAAAAGAAAAACTAGCTGGGCATGGTGTGCATGCCTGTAATCCCAGCCACTCAGGAGACTGAGGCACAAGAATCACTTCAACGTGGGAGGCAGAGATTGCAGTAAGTGGAGATCGCACCATTGTATGCAAGACTGCGTGACAGAATGAGACTTTATTTCAAGAAAAAAAAAGAAAAAAGAAAAACACAAAGAAACAGAATTTAAGGAAAAAAACAAAAACAAAAACAAGATAAAACCCTTAGCTCTTCCATTGTTTGAAGGCAGGAAAGCTTACTCAAATGTGGGTCAGTGGACCCATAACGGGGTTTCTGAGAGGAGGCTGATGGCCTAAGCATGGTGTCCTTGCCCCATGGTACCATCACTGGGTCTTTCAGGGTCTGAGATTTCTTATCTCTGAAATGGGAAAACCAAGAACAGCTACCATGTATAGACTGTTCCCTCTACGGCAGGTCCAAGGCCATGAACTTCACATTTATGTAGGGTTCCATCTCATTCTCACAGCAATGCTTTTAGGTGAGTAATAGTACCTGCTTTTGAGAGCTGGAAGCACTGAACTTCAGAGAGGTTGAGTACCCTATTTTAACACAGCTATGAAGATATAAACCTGAATGTCTCTGACGTTCGGATGGTGATCACATAGGCTGACTGGATTCAAAAAATCTACTCGAATCATAAATCATAAAGAAACCTGTCTGTCTCTTAACTGCTGCACATTTAAAACAAAACAAAACAAAACAAAACAAAAAACAGTGTCAGCTGGGCGCAGTGGCTTGTGCCTATAATCCCAGAGCTTTGAGAGGCCAAGGTGGGAGGATCATCTGAGCCCAGAGGTTTGAGACCAGCCTGGGCAATATGGCAAAACCCCATCTATACTAAAAACTATAAAAATTAGCTGGGAGTTGTGGTACACAACTGTAGTCCAGCTATTCTGGAGGCTGACATGGGAGGATTGTTTCAGCCCAGGAGGCTGAGGCTGCAGTGGGCCGTGATTGTGCCATTGCACTCCAGCCTGTTTGACAGAGTGAGAAGCAGTCTCAAAAACAAAACAAAACAAAACAAAACAAAACAAACAAGAAACAGTCACTGGAGAATTCATAATGACCTGCCTCTAAGAGGGTATGAGGTTTCTTTTTCTGTTGTTGATGTTGTTGAGACAGGGTCTCACTGTGTTATCTAGGCTGGTCTTAAACTCCTGAGCTCAAGCAATCCCCCTGCCTTGGCCTCCCAAAGTGCTGGGATTACAGGCATGAGCCTCTGTGCCTGGCTAGATGTCAATTTATATTAGATACATAGTCAAGAAACAGCAAGCCTAGAAATTTACATGAAGAGTAGTCGTGGAAGATGACACCCAGGAGTGACAAGCAAAAGCAAATGAGGAAACCTACTAGAGAGGTCCACACACAACCCAGAACTGCAGAGCTAAGGCTCCATCAAAGATGAGCTCTCAATAGAAAATTACAAACACATCAGGAAACAATCTACTGTAAGCAAGACTCAAGAGATACAATAAGGGCCGGGCGCGGTGGCTCAAGCCTGTAATCCCAGCACTTTGGAGGCCGAGGTGGGAGGATCACGAGGTCAAGAGATCGAGACCATCCTGGTCAACACGGTGAAACCCCGTCTCTAATAAAAATACAAAAAGTTAGCTGGGCATGGTGGCACGTGCCTGTAATCCCAGCTACTCAGGAGGCTGAGACAGGATAATTGCCTGAACCCAGGAGGCGGAGGTTGCGGTGAGCCGAGATCGCGCCATTGCACTCCAGCCTGGGTAACAAGAGCGAAACTCCGTCTCAAAAAAAAAAAAAAAAAAGAAATACAATAAGATTAGCACTCTCAAGAACCTGACATAATAGAACCACCAGAAAGAGACCATAAAATACAAATGTTCAAAATGAGTAAAAAATAGGCCAGGTGTGGTGGCTCATGCCTATAATCCCAGTGCTTTTGGAGGTGAAAGCAGATGCATCACTAAAAGCCAGAAGTTGAGATCAGCCTGGCCAACATGATGAAACCCCATGTCTACTAAAATTATAAAAATTAGCCTGGCGTGGTGGTGCATGCCTGTAATCCCAGCTACTCAGGAGTCTGAGGCATGAGAATCACTTGAACCCAGAAGGCAGAGATTGCAGTGAGCCAAGATCATGCCATTGTACTCTAGCCTGGGTGACAGTGCGAGACTTTGTTAAAAACAAAACAAAACAAAACACAGGAAAAAAAAAAACAAAATGAGTAAAAACCTAAAAATAGGAGTCAAAACCATAAGAACAAAACTGTGAAAAATAAACAGAGAGATGTGAAAAACAGCCAAGTGAAAATTCTGGAAATGAAAAATAGAGTCTTTAAACTTAAAACATAGCAGGCAATCAAATAGCAGGCTATACATATGAGGAGAGACACAGAGAGGACAAGAGTTAGCTCAATGGCATTACCCTTGAGTACATTAAAGAGATGGAAAATATGAAAACGATATAAAATATGAAAGAGATATGAAAGTTGGATTCTGAAATGCAAACCCTCGCCAGCAAGCCACTAGAAACTTGCCAATTTCCCCCTGTTGCCAGCAGTAGAGGAGATTACTAAATGTCCTACATTCAAACAATTTGTAAAGAAAGCTTTCAAGGTTTCTAATGCATTTGATCCCCAGAAAAATCCATGTGATGGGGGTGCAGGTATTAAATTACTCATCTTACAGATAAAAAAACAAACGGAAACTTAGATGTACGAGACTTGCACAAAAGGATACAGCTCATCAATGATGAAGCTGAAAGTCAGATGGAATCTTCAGAACCCAAGACTTCCCTCCCTACTGCATCCCTTCCTGATGGATATTCACCTTGATGAAAGGGAGACGCCGAGTGAGATGATAAACACTTCTAGAATTTTTTTGAAGTGTGAGGTCAACTACACCACCCAGGCAAGAAAGCTATTTTCCTTCCTGGGCTTTGGAGAGCCTCCCGTCTCTGCTTAGGCTGATTAAGTCTGCACTTGGAGAGGATGAAAGACAAAAGACTGGCTTCCAAAAGAATGGATTGGTGGCTGCAGTCAGTTCTCAGAACTAACCCCCATTATTCCAGACTTTAGCCTTTAGGGTAGGCATGAAATCATATCTTAAAGAGTTAAAGAAGGCTGGATGTGGTGGATCACATCCGTAATCCCAGCACTTTGGGAGGCCAAGGTCAGGAGTTCAAGGCCAGCCTGGCCAACATGGTGAAACCCTGTCTCTACCAAAAATACGAAAATTAGCTGGGTGTGGTGGAATGCATCTATAATCCCAGCTACTCAAGAGGCTGAGGAACGGAAATCACTTGAACCCAGAAGGCAGAGGTTGCAGTGAGCCGAGATCATCACATTGCACTGCAGCCTGGGTGACAGAGTGAGACTTTATCCATAAGAACAAAACCCTATGAAAAATAAACAGAGAGATGTGAAAAACAGCCCATTGAAAATTCTGGAAATGAAAAACAGTCTTTAGAACTTAAACACAGCAGGCAATCAGATAGCAGGTTATACAAATGAGAGAAACAGAGAGGGGACAAGAGATAGGTGCAGTGAAACTACCCTTCAGTGCATTAAAGAGATGGAAAATATGAAAAAGATATAAAATATGAAAGAGAAAAAAAGAGGTTGAGGAAGAATCTCTTGAACCCAGGAGGCAGAAGAATCTCTTAAACCCAGGAGGCAGAGACTGCAGTGAGCTTAGATCATGTCACTGCCCTCCAGCCTGGGCAACAGAACAAGACTCCATCTCCAAAAAAAAAAAAAAAAAAATAGAGAAGCCAGTAACTCTCAGAAATTCCTGAGTGTGCAGGATAGCAGATAAGAAATAAAAAAAACCTACTGAAACGCTGAAACTCCCTCTGCTTGTAAGGTAACAGAAGTCGCTGAAATCAGTTAGGCCCAATATGGCCAGCAGGATTTTGCACAGAATGAGCTCGTGGATATCATGGCCTGAGTTCCCTTGCAAGTTTCATACTAACGCCCCCTGAATTTGCACGAGACCCAGGGGGGAGGCATGAAGGGATAGCTGTATGTGGCTGAAGACTTTCCAGATCTCTCTTCTCCTCCCACCAATCACCTGCAAATCTCAGAATCCATCCCAAGACCTTTTCTGATAAAATTCCTGTCTTAAAGTCCACGCAGAGAGACAGATTGGAGCTGGATTTGTCTCCTTGTTAGTGGACTAGCAATCAAAAGCTGTCCTTTTTTCACCAACCCAGTGTCACAGTGTGGGCTTCTAACTCCTCAGGAAGGAAGACCCTTTTGTTTGGTAACAGAAGGATCATTTCCTACATATTTTAGGGAAAAAAAAAATAACTTGAATGGGAACTATGCCAGGGTCAATTTCACAGCAGGGCACAAGATGAGAGACATAGTCTCAGCTATGGGATGAGACCGTAACTCAACCATCGGTTACTGAAATTCCCTGACCCAAGACAAGAGAAAATAAAATTCTTCCAGAGGTGGGCTTTTTTTAAAATACAAAGGTCAAGCATTTCCCCACTCTAAACACTAAAATGACTGAAGCTCCTTGTTCCTGGGAAATCCTCCCACACCAGACAGTCTTGATTTCTATAGTCATACAGCTCAAATTTATAGGTTATTGGGACCCAACATGTCTGCCAGGTGAGATCTTAAATCTGATAACCTGTGGATCCATTAACCTTGGCTGAAGGAGTCTGGGTAAACCTGCCTGCAAATATCTGCTGTGTATTTTAATTCTCAAAGGAACAGGGAAAGTACAATGTAAATCTCTGTCTCCCATTCCAATTGCACCTATGACAGTTTCCGTCGCTGCCTCCACATTATCATTATCTTTCTTCTTCTTCTTCTTTTTTTTTTGAGATAGTCTCACTCTGCTGCCCAGGCTGGAGTGCAATGGCGCAATCTCGGCTCACTGTAACCTCCGCCTCCCGGGTTCAAGCAATTCTCCTGCCTCAGCCTCCTGAGTAGCTGGGATTACAGGCATGCGCTGCCACACCCAGCTAATTTTTGTATTTTTACTAGAGACAGTGTTTTGCCCTGTTGGCCAGGCTGGTCTTAATCTCCTGACCTCGTGATCTGCCCGCTTTGGCCTCCCAAAGTGCTGGGATTACAGGCGTGGGCCACCGCGCCCGGCGATTATCTTGCCTTTTAGTGAAGGGTGACTTCTCCCAGAGTTGCAGAAAAACTGGCAGCAAAGCAAGTCGTTCTTCTAGGTTTTTTTTAAAAAATTCCAACAGATGCAACAATTAATCCTTTAAATGTATATTTTATTACACCGGTATATTTATGGGCCACCTTCCTGAAAGTAGAAGTGTTCTGTTTAATCATAGAGCGTGACAGTGTTATATGTAATTTGCAAATCAGAAAACAAGGTTTGAAGCTCCTTCTCTGGACTCCAAGCAAGCTCTGTTCCCCACACCTCAGGCATTTATTACATTCAACCTTCTATTGTCCTTGCTCACCTGCATGATCCGGTTCTGCGGCTGTAAAAATGTATCCCTGTTTTATTCCCCTTTTTGTATCATTGCCTGTTTTTAACACAAGGTTTTTCACTTAGCGAGTGCTCTATATGAATGAATGAACGGACCCGCATCCTGTACTTTCTTCAGCAATAGTTCTGCTTAAAGAAGACGTCGTCTCTGAAAACGGCCTCCCTGTGTGTGTACTCCTAAGAGAGTGGCAGTCGTTCAGAAAGAAATGATGTGTAAGTAACCCAGTGGTGATTTAATACTGTTTACAATGAGGCTGCCCTTTCCTTTTTCATTTCAGACGTGCAGCTTGATAGCATTGGGCTCTCTGGAAGAATTAACAGGAAGGCATCCCAGCCTTGATTCCAATCTCCTTAAGTTGTGAGAAATCGGGAAAGGGTGGCTTAGTGACATTATACAGGTGGAAGAAAGGGGGTCTCTGAAAGAAAATGAGGTGAGGCTGGGCACAGAGGAATTATCTCTCCACACTGAAAGCGAGTGGTCATCGTTGCTTTTTCTTTTTTTCTTTCTTTCCTTTTTTTTTAAATTAATTTGAGAGAGTCTCACTTGGTCACACAGGCTGGAGTGCAGTGGTGAGATCTCGGCTCACTGCAACCTCCACCTCCCAGGTTCAAGTGATTCTTCTGTTTCAGCCTCCTGAATAGCTGGGATTACAGGAGCCTACCACTATGCTGGGCTAATTTTTGTATTTTTAGTAGAGACCGAGTTTCACCATGTTGGTCAGGTTGGTCTCGAACTCCTGGCCTCAAGTCATCTGCCCACCTCGGCCTCCCAAAGTGCTGTGATTCCAGGCACGAGCCACCATGCCCGGCTGGCCGCCGTTTCTTTAGCTTAACTCTTTGGTGTGTGTTAAATAATCCAGGGGAGGCAAACACAGAATATTAATCTAAGGCAGGGAGAAGCAGACCTAAAGCAGCTGTTGAGAGTTAACTGATCCTGTGTTAACTAAGGAAACAGCCCTTTGGTGAACGCTGTTGTCAGAGGCGGTTTGAACCTCCTGTTCTGGCTTACCAATTACGTGCATATAACACTGTCATGCTGTAGGATTACACAGAACACTTCTAGGAAGTGGCCCATAAATATATCTGTGTAATAAAATATACGTTTAAAGCTATTAACTGTTGCATTTGTTGAAATAAAAAAATAGAAAAACAAACCCTAGTGTCTGTCAGTAGGTCCTGATTAAAATACTCTACAGGGCAGATGGAGGCCTTTGGTCTTTTGAGTCATTGCTGTAAACCCGGCACCTACACACTCAGGGACACACAGCAGGTGCGTGCTGAATTAGATGAACAAAATGACATTTCACTGTTAAAAAGGCCAGGCGTGTCACGTCTCTAATCCCAGCGCTTAGGGAGGCCGAGGTAGGTGGATCACTTGAGGTCAGGTGATTGAGACCAGCCTGACCAACCCAGTGAAACTTCCTCATCTCTACTTAAAACACAAAAATTAGCCGGGCATGGTGGCTGGCGCCTGTAATCCCAGCTACTCAGGAGGCTGAGGCAGGAGAGTCACTTGAACCCAGGAGGCAGAGGCTGCACTGAGCCAAGATCATGCCACTGCATTCCAGCCTGGATGACATAGAGAGATTCTATCTCAAAACCAAAAAAAAAAAAAAAAAAAAAGAAAGAAAGAAAGAAAGAGAGAGAGACAGAGAGAGAGAAGAATGAAAGAAAGACAGAAAGAAAAAAGAAAGAAAAAGGCTGAGTGCAGCGGCTCACAACTGCAGTCCCAGGACTTTGGGAGGTTGAGGCAGGAAGGTGGCTTGAGCTCAGGCGTTCAGAACCAGCCTCAGCAACATAGCAAGATCTCGTCTCTACAAAAAGCTAATTTTTCACTTAGCCAGGAGTCGTGGCTATCGGAAGGCTGGGACTATCCTTGTACTACCACAGTAGCTCCAGACTGTGGTCCCCCCGCCTGCAGACCCAGCTATTTGGAAGGCCAGGGCTGGAGGAGCACTGGAGCCCAGGAGTTAAAGAGGCTGCAGTGAGCTGTGATCGTGTGCCTGGGCAGCAGAGCCAGGCCCTGTCTCCAAAAAAAAAAAGAAAAGAAAAAAAGGTAGGACTAAACTCCTGAAATAGATATGTGTCCATATGTGTCTTTGATGCATTTAGTGGGGGAAAAAGTTACAGAATAATATAAATGACATATTCAAAGTTTGACACATCAGAGGTGTTATAAAAATATTTGCTAGAAAAAAAGTGTGTTGGATTGATGTCGAAGGCACCGTGTATATTCATGAGTGCATGTGCCTGTCCATGTGCACACATATGTCTTTGTAAAGGCATAAGAAAATAGGGTCTGAAGGTTCTACACTAAATTGTTCAAAGGAAGAATGTGAGATAAGGGGCTTTGAGCTTATATAATTAATTCTCAATAAGTTCCTTTTTCTTTAGTAAACACATTTCTACTTTTATCATTCAAAAGGCATTTTAATAACCTCAGCCTCCAAGAAAAACTCCCCATGCCAAGGGCCAAGAGTGAGCATGAAGGATCAAAAACCACCGAGTATCCTGAGGCCGAGCCCTGTGGCTCAGACTTATAATCCCAGCTCTTTGGAAGGCCAAGGGGCACAGATCACTTGAGGTCAGGAGGGTGAGACTAGCCTGGCCAACATGGTGAAACCCTGTCTCTACCAAAAAATACAAAAATTGACTGGGTGTAGTGGTACATGTCTGGAATCCCAGCTACTCGGGAGGCTGAGGCCAGAGAATTGATTGCATCTGGAAGGTGGAGGTTATAGTGAGTAGAGATCACGCCACTGCACTCCAGCCTGGGCAACAGGGTGAAATTCCTTCTCAAAAACAAAGAAAAATACAAAAAAAAAAAAAAATCAAAAAACATTGAGTCTCCCTCTCTTTCTCTTTCCCTCCATCTCTCTCAGTCTCCCTCCCTCCCTCCATCCTTCCCTCCTTCCCTTCCTCCCTTGAACGGAAGATGAGACGAGCAACAGAGGATGTAACAGTTCCAAGGGCTCAGCCCCTGAGCGAGTGGAGGAGAGGCTGCAGAAACCCACTTTTAAAAGAGGGTTAATTTGACAGTGGAAAAGCTATTCCCGCCACCACATTACCAAAAGGAGGGAGGTTGATAAGGGCGATTGATCATTTTATTTCATCACTTCAAGGGACTGGAAAGCTCTTTCGCAGGCACTGAACTCTCACTCTCAAGTTTAAAAGCTTTTAAATCAATTTTATTAGGTTAACTGATGATATCTTTGGTGCACTTTTGCTCTGCAATCTGTCGTGTCCCATCGGGTTGACTGAAAAGCTTGAAGTGGAGTTCTCCGTGCCCTAATTCTTGCTGAAGACAGAAAGCACAGGGGGTGATGTTGCAGCCATGTGCTGCTGGTTTACGGACTGATGGAATAAGAGGTTATTTCCTCCTTTGTGGAGGAGAGGGATGCTTGAAATAGCCATGGCAAGCTCTGCCTTCCAGGGTTTCAAGTGGACTCATAAAAACGTAATTGGAGCAGAAGACACATTTAGAATTTTCTCTTTCGTCTTAAATATCTTTAACCACTCGAAGTGTTCTAAGTACAAAATTATCAATGTTCGTTCAGTTAACAGCTGAGCTCTTTCTTTGTGCCAGTTGTTATATATATTAGTTTCCGAAGGCTACCTTAACAGCTTAGCACAAACCAGATGGCTTACATCTGAAATTTATTCTCTTAGAGTTCTCTGTAGGCCAAAAGTCCAAAATCAAGGCATAGGCAGGCTGTCCTTCCTCCATGGGCTCCAGGGGAGAATCTGCTCCTGACTCTTCTAGTCTCTGGTGGCTGCAGAAATTCCTTGGCCTGTGATCACATAATCCCAACCCCAGGCTCCATCCTCTCACGGCCTTCTCCTCTGTCTCTGTGTCTTTTTTCTCTTCAACTTTTTTTTTTTTCTTTTTGAGACAGAGTTTCACTTTGTTCTCAGGCTGGAGTGCAGTGGCTTGATCTCAGCTCATTGCAGCCTCTGCCTCCTGGATTCTTGTGATTCTCCTGCCTCAGTCTCCTGAGTAGCTGTGACTGTAGGCATGTGCCACCATGCCTGGCTAATTTTGTATTTTTAGTAGAGACGGGGTTTCACCAGGTTGGCCAGGCTGGACTCGAACTCCTGACCTCAAGTGATCCGCCTGCCTCAGCTTCCCATAGTGCTGGGATTACAGGTGTGAGCTAGAGTGCCTGGCCTCTCTTCTGTCTATAAGGAGACTTGCTGGTCTGACTTAAGGCCCACATAAACAATCTTGGATGATCTTATCTCAAGACCTTCAGATCAGCAAAGACCACCCACCCCACCCCCCCACTTTCAAACAATCAGATCTGCAAAGACCCCCTCTTTCCAAGCAAGTTCACAGTCACAGGCTTCAGAAGTCAGGATGTGAACATATCCTTTCAGGGGCCACCATTCACCCTGCCATATTACGCTGCGAAGGGAGGAGTCAAAGAGATTTAAGCCACACTTCTCCTCATTAAACAGTTCCTGGTTGGTTCTACAGCGTCCACAAATGACTACGATATACAATGCAAAAGGAAACCAAATCGAGGGATGGAAACAGTGCTCCTGAAGCCGAGAGACCGATTCAGGAGAAAGCTGAAGAAGGGGTGGCATTTGGGATGAGCCTTGAAGGATAACTAGGGCATCACCAGGCAGACAAAGATGCAATGGGACAGAGATGACATCTCAGGCAGCAGAAGGATGATGGGCTCATGGAGGAAGGAACGGAGGTTTGAATATGTATGGTATGTTCAGGGCACACAAAGGGACCCGACGGGACAGGAGGATAGGGACCCTGTCCAGGGGCTGAGGAAGGGTTCCAGGAGATAGAGTTGACCATGTGACATCAAGATGTGAAGATCCTCCAAGTTCAGGTCTGGCCAGCCACTTGCTATCACTTAACCCTTTCAGGGGAAACACCAAGCCACTCGGAACTTATCTTTACAGCTGTCATTCCCGTTCTACAAGGAGCTTGATACGGTTTCTCATCTTGAATTGTACTCCCATAATTCCCGTATGTTGTAGAGGGACCTGATGGGAGATAATTTGAATCACGGGGGCAGTTTCCCCCATACTGTTCTCATGGTAGTGAGCAAGTCTCACGAGATCTGACGGGTTTATCAGGGGTTTCTGCTTTTGCATCTTCCTCATTTTCTCTTGCTTCTGCCATGTAAGAAGTGCCTTTCACCTCCTGCCATGATTCGGAGGCCTCCCCAGCCACATGGAACTGTAAGTCCAACTGAGCCTATTTTTCTTCCCAGTCTTGGGAATCTTTATCAGCACTGTGAAAACGAACTAATACAGAACAGTCAAAGCTGAACACCTTTCTTCCTTGCTGCCTCTCCTGTCTAGGGCCTGCGTCTCTGAGCCAGGCTGCCTTAGCTGTGCCTGGAGAAAAGGTGAGACCCAGATCTAGGAACCTACCAAAGGCAGGGGCATCATTAGAGCCTGGGTAAATGCGAGCCTGCTGAATTATCTCTGGGAAAAGGAGCTTCCAGAGAAGAGCAATCACTGAAGTTGATAAACAGTCTCTTTTGCTATGAACAGTCACTGATGTTTGGTCTTTAATCTTTGAAAGCTAAATGCCCAAACAGACTCAAATAGCCAGTTGAGTCATAAAATGAGTTGCTAGACTGAATTCATTGATTTTTATGACTAAACAAGCTCTGATAATGGCCTGGATGCAGTGTTATATAGATACAGCTCCAGTGTTACAGTACACAGAGTCAAACATTCTAACTGTTAGAAATTAAATGCGTTTATTTCTACAAATTAAATGGCCTTGGGGAAGTCAGCCTCAGGTGCAACAATGCTTAATGTTTACCAACTAATGGTCAGATCGTCAAGTGACTCTGTTAGATCTTGACACTTGGCCCAGAAATGGCATCTGTCTTCTTGATAAACAGATAAAAAGAAATCATGACCAAGGATTTCTTGCTAGCCACTCTTCCTAACACAGACGTTTGATGCAAACTCCAGAGACAAAGACAGTAGAGTCATTATCAGGCCATATGCGAGGCAGAAGCATCACATCTTGTGTTGACTTATTGCTTGGATGATCTTTGTGTTGATAAGCAGAACTTAATGGTCCTCAAACATGAATTTTATATACATTCATTTTGCAGGTGAGAATACACAGACATTACAGGAAATGTATTCGATTTTACTCCACTGTCCTTTTTTTCTGTACCTATTTAATCTGGGTGTCTTCATCGACAGGGAGCATGGACCTGGGTGACATTACAGAACAAAGAGATAGCAAACTAAGGATCTGCACCAAATTCAGATGGCAGATGCAGCTAGCTAGCCTCTCATGCCACTTTCTTATCAGGTGCTAAGATGGATGAAGAGGCAGAAGAAAATAAAAAGTTCTTATCATCACAAAGCTTGGATGCAGGCAACCTATTGCTAAACTCTGGCAGAAACAGCTATTTAATACTAACCATAAGGCACTGGGGCTGGATGGAGAAACACAACTGTGTCCTCCCTCTTAAAACATAACATCCTTGTCCTTCTGAAGGATGACAGGGAAGCCACATGGCCCTTCCTCATATCTTCCCACTGGTCCAGAGGCTCAGGCACAAAAGGAAAAAAAAAAAAAAAAAAACAGGCATCTTGGCTCCTACTACTTTGGAGGACAGATCTTGGGTTGTATGTACTATTCTTCCCTCTTTGTACTAAAATTAAGAGGCTGAAACTCCCAGAAAACAACCAGCTGGAAATAGGATAGAAGGGAACCTGGTACACCATATCACAGAAGTGATGAGGAAAGAGAGATGGTAGCACTTACAACATGCCTGAGATTGTGAGAGTTCGTATGTAAAATGCATGTAAAATTGGCCTGAGTTTTGCATGGAACTGAGGCTTGAGAAACTTCCTAATGGTTTGGCTGTGTCCCCCACCCAAATCTCATCTTGAACCATAGTTGTCAAAATCCCCACATCGTGGGATTAAATTATGGGGGTGGTTACCTCCATGATGTTCTCATAATAGTGAGTTCTCATGAGGTCTGATGGTTTTATAAGGGGCTTTTCTCCCCCTCCTCGCTCTATACTTCTCCTTGCTAGACCCATGTAAAGAAGAACACATTTGCTTCCCCTTCTGCCCTGATTGTTAGTTTCCTGAGGCCTCCGCAACCATGCTGCACTGTGAGTCAATTAAACCTCTTTCCTTTGTAACTTACCCAGTCTTGGGTATGTTTTTATTCGTAGTGTGAGAACAAACACCTTACATTTGTTTTATCTGAGTTCCTTTCTTAGAAAACCAACCATCAAGCCAGGTGTGGTGGCTCAAGCCTGTAATCCCAGCACTTTGGGAGGCTGAGGCGGGTGGATCACGATGTTGAGAGATCGAGACCATCCTGGTCAACATGGTGAAACCCCGTCTCTACTAAAAACACACACACACACAAAATAGCTGGGCATGGTGGCACATGCCTGTTATCCCAGCTACTCAGGAGGCTGAGGCAGGAGAATTGCTTGAACCCAGGAGGCGGAGGTTGCGGTGAGCCAAGATCGTGCCATTGCACTCCAGCCTGGGTAACAGGGTAACAAGAGCAAAACTCCATCTCAAAAAAAAAAAAAAAAAGAAAAAAGAAAACCAACCATCAGACCTCCCAGGTGGTATCAAGGAACTGAAACTTACCAGATTACCAAATCCGGACAACCACCTGTTAACCAGTTTCTCTTCCTTACTCTGAATTCCTGTTTTGCCACACATGGCTAAAACAGATGCCAGACCCTTCATCTGACAACCTGCTGACTACTAACCAGCTCCTAAACCCCTAACTTTAGCTGGTTAGGGAGATGGATTTGAGACCAGTCTCCCATCTCCTAGCAGACATCACCTGTGTTACAGCTTCCTGGGCAATACTTATTGTTTCAGCGATTGGCTCTCTGTGAGCAAGCAGACCTAGGCCAAACCTCTAGGTATTCAGCAGCACATGCAAAGAAACCCCAAACAAGCATGCAAAGCAAAACTACAGCACCCTAAAACCTTTTAGAATGGGGTACAGAGATGAGGCCACCTCATTCCATGAAGGAAGTTTCCAGGAGCATTCCTGTGATCTGTGCATATTGCTCTGCACCCCCCAGCTGCTAAAGTGGAAAACAGGCTCTCACCAGCAACTCAACCCTAAGATAATCAACTATGCTGCTGCGCATATCTCCTGAGGATGAGAGTCTGTGGAAAGATATTGCAAAGCAAGGGAAAGAGAATTACTTCCTGAAGTCTCAAGGAAATATTTTAGCTCTGAAATTATTTGCTATAGAAACCAGGCATTTAGGAAACGTTTTGGTTATCAACTGCAAGTTGCAAGAATACACTGTCTCATGGCCTTCTCTGATTTATTTCCTAATTTATTATAGTTCACATTTATTTTATGGATTCTGGCAGGGAAAATGGACATACTTTTGCTCCCTTACAGTTTAACAAACGCATGAGCTAACCACCACATTACTAACTTCTGTTGGTTCCTGTCTCAAGTCCTCACTTCTCCTCCATGGGAGGACTTTTAAGCCATGTGATGAAGATTAATTCTCTCAGATAATTCACAGTTTTATGAGGGAATATATTTCTAAATATCTTGGTCTGAGTGTTTAGTCAAAGGGAAACATGAGCATCTCTTACTCTCTGACCTCATGCAGGGTTTGTGCGTGGAAGTGGGCACACGTTCTCCCCAGTCCATCTCCAAAAATGAAGAGCTTTGTATAATCCACACCAAACTGAGGAGAAATGGAGGCCCTACGAAGGCAATGGGGCTTTTACTGGGAGAAGCTCAGAAATTGTAAACAGGAGCAGCAAGAGATAACTTCTCTAGCATCTATTTTTTTTATTGCTTTGTTCCTCCCCACATGGGAGTAGAATGATTTGGAGGTCTGCAGATGGGGGTGAACTCAGAAAAGGCAAGAAGCAGGTCCTTTAGTGTGGCCTCTAGTACTTCAAGCCAACTGTATGGGAACGCCTGACAGCACAGGAGGAAAGAGACCAATTTGCCGAGTAGTGAGGAAGTTCCCCTATGCATGCATGCCTGTACATAGAACCTAGCTGGGGTGTCTGCAGCAACTGAAGATGAATCAAGATTTGGTCGTTTACATTCATGTCATTTCCCTAAGACCTGCCTGGCATGTACTGTTTAGCCCAGAAAGTGACGATATCATTAATACATTTAGACATAGGGTACTCTAAGCAAAGTGCTTATCAAAAAATTCCGTGCAAGTGATCTGTCTCTTCTCCTCAGCTCCAAGCTCATCTTTCTACACCTTGAACTATGATACTGGGGCAAGAATTTCCCAGATAACATTTTCCAGACCCTTTTGCCTGATTATATTCTGATTAGATTTGTGATTAGCTTCTGATTAGCTAGAGCTATGCAGGTGTTGCATGCCCCAAAACTGGATTCCGCCAATGGGAGGCTCAAAGTCAGAGGAAGGAAACAGGGCTTGTTTCCCATCTTCAGCACAAGTCTACATTTCTCAGGAGGTGAGGGAGGACAAGGACTCTAATCTCAAGCTTCTGGACTCCAGTCATGGTACTTGGGAACTCATCAAGTTCCTGCCATCCACCACACTGACTTCCCCGTGCCCTGAGCATTTGCTATTAACACTCCATGGTGGTTCAGGTCCTTCCTGTGTTCATCTTCCTTCTGTTCCCTCAGTTCCCCAGCCCTAGGGACGGCAGCTGCTTCCCATATTATTGATCTAGGTTATATCAGTATTCCCTTTTCCCTCTCAGCCTTTCAATGCCAGTGTAAACAATCAATATCCTATATTCATTCTGCTCTGTTTGAAATGCCTAGCTTGGCTTCTGTCTTCCTGACTGGACTCCAATGATCTACTATCTTTAAGAAATGTCTTGGCTGGGCGCAGTGGCTCACGCCTGTAATCCCAGCACCTTGTGAGGACGAGGTGGGCAGATCACAAGGTCAAGAGATCAAGACCAGCTTGGTCAACATAGTGAAATCCCTTCTCTACTAAAGTACAAAAAATTAGCTGGACATGGTGGTATGCACCTGTAATCCCAGCTACTTGTAAGGCTGAGGCAGGGGAATCGCTTGAACCTGGGGGGGCGAAGGTTGCAGTGAGCTGAGATCATGCCATGGCATTCCAGCTTGGTGACAGAGCAAGACTCTGCCTAAAAAAAAAAAAAGAAAAGAAAAGAAAAAAGAAAGAAATGTCTTCAGCCAGACGTGGTGGTGCATGGCTGTAGTCCCAGCTACTTGGGAGGCTGAAGTGGGATGATTGCTTGAGCCCAGGAGGTTGAGGCTGCAGTTAGCCTAAGCAACACAGTGGGCAACAGAATGAGACCCCGTCTCAAAACAAAATCTTATCCTAAAATGTTATGAGATTTAAATGAGTTTGTATCTGCAAAGTACTTAGAATAGTGTCTGGCACATAGTAAGTTTAAAAAGCCTGGGTCAAGTCACATACGAGTATTCACTATTGTTACTCCCACTCCTATTAAGTGTGCAACTGCTGCTGAATTATCATCTAGCTCTGTGCTATCCAATCTGGCAGCCACTAGCCACATGCAGCTACAACATAGCGCCTATAGTTAATAATACTGTATTGTATAATTAAGTATTTGCTAAGGGGGTAGATCTTATGTGAAGTGTTCTCATCACAAAATAATTATAATAGTAAGTGAGAGTGGAGAAAAACTTTTGGAGCACGTAAATATGGTTTTTTTTGCTTTTATTATTATTTTTAATTGAGGCACAATGGAGGTGATAGGTTTATAGCATTAATTGTGGTGTCAGTTTTATGAGTATATACTTATCTTCAAATCTATCAATTTGCATACATGTACTGCTTTTTTTTTTTTGGAGACAGAGTCTTGCTCTGTTGCCAGGCTGGAGTGCAGTGGCACAGTCTCGGCTCACTGCAACCTCTGCCTCCTGGGTTCAAGCAATTCTCCTGCCTCAGCCTCCCGAGTAACTGGGACTACAGGTGCTTGCCACCATGCCCAGCTAATTTTTGTATTTTTTTTTTAGTAGAGATGGTGTTTCACCATGTTGGCCAGGATGGTCTCGATCTCTTGACCTCATGATCCGCCTGCCTCGGCCTTCCAAAGTGCTGGGATTACAGGTGTGAGCCACCGCGCCTGGCCTGTACTGCTTTTTATAGGTCAATTATACAACAATAAGATAGTTTAAAAATATTTTAATAAAATATATTTTGATATAAAGTAATTAAATATTCAGTGAGTTGTGCTGGCTATATTTCAAGTGTTCATGCAACCACATATCTCTACCATATTGGGTAATGCCAATACGAAGTGTTTCCATCATCACAGAAAGTTCGGTTGGACAATGCTGACCTAGATCACTGTGTGCTTGAGAATCAACTGGAGAGCTTGTTAAAAATAAAATTTGTGTTATCTCTCCAAAAGACACTGATTTAGAAGGTTTGTGCGATCGGGGTTGACAACCAGTCCCTCCCAGGAGATGGATGTAGGCGTTCCTAGACCACACGTTAACTGAAAGAGACCAGGCACCATGGCTCACGCCTGTAATCCCAGCACTTCGGGAGACCGAGGCAGGTGGATTACGAGGTCAGGAGTTCAAGACCAGCCTGGCCAACATGGTGAAACCCCGTCTCTACTAAAAATAAAAAAAAAATATCAGCCAGGCTTGGTGGCACGCCCGTAGTCCCGGCTACTCAGAAGGCTGAGGTAGAAGAATCGCTTGAACCCAGGAAGCAGAGGTTGCAGTGAGCCAAGATCACGCCACTGCACTCCAGCCTGGGCAACACAGCGAGACTCGATCTCAAAAAAAGAGAACTGAGATGGAAGATGAGTATTTATCTCCTAACATTCTTCCTATAGAAGTCTTTAGGAGAAGTAAACGTGTGTGTGTGTGTGTGTGTGTGTGTGTGTGTGTGTGTGTGTTGTTGTTGTTGTTGCATTGCATAGACTTACATGAATACTGTGAATTCACAATTAACCAGCAAAATAGAAATCAAAAAGGTGGACATGAACCCAACTCAAAACAAAACCTCAGTCAATCCGGATACTTAGGAGCCTATGAATTGCGTTAGAGGGACAGCAGGGACCAGGACTTGCCCCTTGCGTCCAGAACTCTGTCACTAGGTAACAGTTGACCAGGGAAGTAGAAAAAATGATGAGTAGCCAAATGCTGCCTGGGTTAAAATGGAAAAGTAATCAACTAACTAATGATGTGTTCTTGTTTACCTTTCTAATCATAAAGCCCACTGTTCCATTAAATGCTTCCACTTTTGATTATCATAATTAACCTCTATTTTTAAACAAAAATATGTTTACATTTTCTAGCTATTTGGACTTCAAAAGCTTTCCCTAGAAAAGCCCAGAAATAAAACTTAAGCAACTCTTTTGTAACAATGAATTCTTGATTGAGCAATTAGCTTCGCAAATGCTGAAGTAAATATAATGAAAATTCACAGATAATTAATTACCTAGCTGCATGGTAACACTACTCAACCTTCCCTTACCGAGAAGTTGCATGTGGCATGCGGCATGCCTCATCTGCTACTGAAAGTATCAATCCCTTTATGCAAAGAAACAAATAATGAATGCTACTCGAAGCTTAGAGCTGGGAAAAGCTGTCTCACTTAATATGTCTGTACACATTTCACTACCACCAAATGAAAGCTTGGTATCCCATCTCTTTTTACTGGGACAACTAGGTGGGTCGTTTCCATGGCTGAAGCATTATATATCTATTTTATATATAATTCTGCCTTTTATTTTACATTTAATTATGTCACTTGGTTTAAACCTTATACATCTGGGATTTTACTGTAGGCCTCTTCAATTTGTTTTCTACAAATAGGTGATTATGAATTTATCCATCCATCCATCCACCCACTGGGTCAAACTTCCTTTTTTACTGTGTGTGGAAGCTGCCATTTGGTAACTAATTTCTCTAGAATTTCTAATTGCCTCCCATCCTCTGAAGATACTGGAGTTGTAAACAGAGAGAGATGGTATTGATTAAACACAATTATTCATTCCCTTCCTGTTATGACCTTGCTTTCCTGGGTAATTTCCTACCCTACTGACCTTCAGCTTGGTAATGTAACTTTTTAATGTTTTGTTGATTATTTTTATTTTAATGGAGCCAGAGTATCTCTCAGTTGCCCAGGCTGGAGTGCAGTGGCACGATCTTGGCTCACTGTAACCTCTGCCTCCTGGGATCCAGTGACTCTCCTGCCTCAGCCTCCAGAATAGATGGGATTACAGATACGGACCACCATACATGTGCCCAGCTAGTTTTTATATTTTTAGTAGAGATGGGGTTTCACCATGTTGGTCAGGCTGGTCTTGATCTCCCAACCTTGTGATCCACCCTCCTTGGCCTCCCACAGTGCTGGGATTATAGGTATGAGCCACTGTGCCCAGCCCTTTGTTTTTTTAATCACTGTAAAAATGTTTTATTCATCTTCTCCATAAGCTCACTCTTTTTTAAAATTTTATTTCAATCGTTTTTGGGAAACAGGTGGTTTTTGGTTACATGAATAAATTCTTTAGTAGTGATTTCTGAGATTTTGGTGCACCCATCTTGGTCATGGAGCTTTCTTTTTGTTCCTTTTTTTTTTTTTTTAGACAGTCTTGCTCTTGTCTCCCAGGCTGTAGTGTAATGGCATGATCTTGGCTCACAGCGACTTCCACCTCCTCGGTTCAAGTGATTCTTTTGCCTCAGCCTCCTGAGTAGCTGAGATTACAGGTGCCCGCCAGCATGCCTGGATACTGTTTTTGTATTTTTAGTAGAGACGGGGTTTCGCCAGGTTGGCCAGGCTGATCTCAAACTCCTGACCTTGTGATCCGCCCATCTCAGCCTCCCAAAGTGCTGGGATTACAGGTGTGAGCCACCGTGCCCAGCCGGTCATATAACTTTCATGGACCAACTGAATATGATGAATGTGATGTGGACCACACTCAAACACGATCTTCAGGTACACTTCCATGCTTTGCCTCTCACTACTCCTGCCCCTTCTCTAAAAATGGGGTGGATCCCACAGTTACTACTCTTTGGCCTGGGTCCCAGAAAGAGAAGCTGTAAGGAGCAGACAGCCTACTGCCTCAAGATGTTGTCTGCAACCTGCAGACGACATGGAACCTGGGAAACCACAACCTTATGTTAGGGAGGCCGGCACGATTTGGGGTCAGTGCTTATGCAACACAACGGAGCAAACACACTCTTCTCAAGTTTGCTGTCGTTGACGTAAGACAACACTGGAGTCCTGGCCCCATCTAACGGGGGATGCCCAGATGGGATCAGCCCACCGGACATGACACCGGAAGATAAGGTCGGAGATTGAAGTGTGCTATGCTTATCTAAAAACCTTCTCGCCAAGACAACAGATGTGAAATAAAAGGAATTCCCAGCCCATTTTCTCTGTGTTTTAGATAGTAACAAAACAAGATGATATCAAAAATACCAACAACAAAATCCAAAGGTGTTTGATAATTCTGTACCACAGGTTGCAAAATTTAAGTTCACTGTCCTGGAATGGCTGATTTTCAAGCTATTTTGTAGCTTGCCTGAAGAGACCCTTCGGGCTGACACAATATCCTTGATAACTTGGCCAAAACTGGAGGGAATTTTGGTTAAAGAAAGAAACAAACCCTGGTGCAACAGTTATATTTTCAAAGTGGAGAAAAGATAGATGAACACAGAAGGATTGTAATGAAGAGAGTGCAATGTGCAGGGCGTGTGTGTGTGAGAGAGTGGTGTGTGTGTGCTGTGTGTATTGTGTATATATGTGTGTGCTGTATGTAAATATGCATGCATGTGTGTGCATATACACACGAGTCAGTGTTTAATTATAAAATAAAGGTCTCTTGTTAGGAAATGCCAAGTTTCTTGTCTTGCTTTTCAATGCAGACATTTTAAGATTTTGGTACCTTTTAAGATTTGCTACAGATGGCAAATATTTATTAACAAACCAACTCTGAATTGAGTACAGTGAGAAAAGACAGTTAAAAGTTTACACAAGTCTTGAAGTTGAGAGTAAAGTGAGCCTGCCGTGTTAGCCTTCAGAGGACAGGCGGATAATCAGGCCAGAAATGAGGAGAAATAGATCCCCATGCGGCTGAGGATTTGGAATCTCTAGGCTCAGGGCTCCTTTCAATTACTATCAGAAAGCTTAATGACATTCTCAGAGGGCTGATCGGGGAAAACTGCTGTTCTTCACATTTAAATGGCAGCGTTATGCAATGATTTCATTCCAATTTTTCTCTTCTATGAATTTGTATTGCCTAATGACCAGTATATAATGGTTTTTCTAAGTGATTTTTATGTATCATGCTGAACTATCTAGACCTTTCACTTTTATTATTTTACAGGAGATGTTTTCATACATCCTGAATTAACTGCATTCATTCATTCTACTGAATAGCTGCATCAACAATCACAATTATAAAAACAACAATGGGCTGAATGCCTTCTAGGTGTGATACACACTTGACACCAAAAGAGAGAACAAGATTCTAACTTAAAATTCTAAAAGAGAACCCAATAGAGCTTAGAGACTGGTGGAAGACATAGAGATATAGAATTTAGTAACCAATAAGATAAAGGAAATGATCATTGTGATGCAGATGAATAGACTGTGGAGAGATTACAGCTCCCTAGAAATAAAGGTGGACTTCCTGGAAGAGGTGGCACCAAGAGGGGCTGAGGCTGTTTCTGGGAATTGGCAGTCAGGGAGGGGATTTGAATCACATGTAACTAGCCGGGTGTGGTAGCTCACAGCTGTAATCCCAACACTTTGGGAGGCTGAGGCAGGTGGATCACATAGGAGTTCAAGACCAGCCTGGCCAACATGGTGAAACCCAATCTCTACCAAAAAACCACAAAAATTAGTCAGGCATGGTAGCACATGCCTGTAATCCCAGCTACTTGGGAGGCTGAGGCAGGAGGATTCCCTGAACCAAGAGGCAGAGGTTACAGTGAGCCAAGATTGTGCCACTGCTCTCCATCCTGGACAACAGAGCAAGACTCTGTTTCAAAAAATTAAAATAAAAAATCCCACGTAACCATGTCAATAAAGCCACAGAAGCAGACTGGTGTCTGGAAAAGCAGAGAGCATGGGATGGTGCCGTTTTGCAAAATAATATATTTTTCATTTCAGCATGAGAAGTCTTGTCCGATTTTGCAACTAGGCTCAACCACTTTGTGAGGAATTGGCTGTGGATTCTGGAAAAGAAATCAGTTTTTGACAGAGAAAAGGAAATAGAAATAGTCTAGGTACTGTTTCTATTCCTGGTCCCGTGCATAAGTGGCAGTCACATCAACTCTCTTCCAGGAAAAAAGTCTAACATCCTACCAAGAATGAAAATGAAGAAGGGTAACTGAGAACATTTTTGACTAAAAGAACTTGTGGCTGGCACTGAAAGCCTCTAAACAGTTAAATCTAATAATCATTACAGGTGTGTGCATTAGCTTGTTTCCATGCTGCTGATCAAGACATACCTGAGGCCAGGCACAGTGGCTCATGCCTATAATCCCAGCACTTTGGGAGGCCTAGGCAGGTGGATCACTTGAGGTCAGGAGCTCAAGACCAGCCTGGCCAACATGGCAAAACCTGTCTCTACTAAAAATACAAAAACTAAGCAGGTGAGGTGGCACATGCCTGTAGTCCCAACTAGTCAGGAGGTTGAGGCAGAAGAATTGCTTGAACCTGGAAGGTAGAGGCTGTAGTGAACTGAGATCATGCCACCGCACTCCAGCCTGGGCAATAGAGCAAGACTCCGTCTCAAAAACAAAAACAAAAACAAAAACAAAAACAAAAACAAAAACCAAGACTGGGCAATTTATAAAGAAAAGAGGTTTAATGAACTCACAGTTCCACATGACTGGGGAGACCTCACGATCATGGCAGACGGTGAAAGTCATGTCTTCCATGGTGGCAGACCAGAGGGAGAATGAGAACTAAGCGAAAGGGGAAACCCCTTATAAAACCATCAGATATCATGAGACTTATTCATCACCACAAAAGCAGCATGGGCGAATCGCCCCGTGATTCCATTATATCACACTGGGTCCCTTCCACAACACATGAGAACTATGGGAGCTACAATTGAAGGTGAGATTTGAGTGGGGACACAGCCAAACCATGTCAGTGTGGTCATAGAAGTAAAGGCTACCATAAATTATTCTGCAAAGAGAAGGTAGGTAGGGTAAAAATTGCTCTTTAACCGATAATAATATAGATCAAATCCCATGGAAAGCAGGAAAAAAAGGAAGAGAGGAAGAGGTAGGAAAAGTGTAAATAAGTTAAATATCTTGTATTATTTAAAGCAGCGAGGTCAACCAGTGGATATTTCTACTTGACCTTGCTAATTTAAAAATACAGGCTTCACATGTCTTTGAAAATATAAATAAAAGTAATACAACTAGGCCAGGCACAGTAGCTCATGCCTATAATCCCAACACTTTGGGAGGCTAAGGCAGGTAGATCACCTGTGGTAGTGAACAAGTCTCATGAGAGCTGATGGTTTGATAAGGGGAAACCTGTTTTGCTTGGCGTTCATTCTCTCTCTGCCTGCTGCCACCCACGTAAGACGTGACTTGCTCCTCCTTGCCTTCTGCCATGATTCTGAGGCTTCCCCAGGCATGTGGGACCGTAACTCTTTTTCTGGTAAAAGACATACCCAGTCTCGGGTATGTCTTTATCAGCAGCATTAAACAGACTATTACAGTGTGTCCACACCAACAGAAGCTCTGAGGATAAAAGCCTGCATTTCCTGCACCTTCTCCGGAAGCACCAACCATGGTCAAGAGGATTTGAGGACTCTCTACATCCAACGTTTATACCATGCCAAAAAACTCACAGAAACCCATGAGTTTCCAGCACAGTCTGTCTTCTTCTCCAAGAGAAGACAAAGTCAGGATCCGCAGGCTCTGTGGTTTGCACGAAGAGCATTAGACGGATCGTCAGGGCCCTGGGTTTTGTTCTCAGCCTCATCACTAATTAGCTCAATTACCTTGGCAAATCCCTTAATCTCACTGTACTTTTTCTGTGTGTCTGTAAAAATGAGACATTTGGACAAGAAGCTTTCCAGGGGCCCTTATGATCTCATGTTCTGTAACTCCTTCTAGAATCAAAACTTTAGGGGAATTAAAAAAACCCTCTGTGATTATGAGAGCACTCACTCAAGAGTTACACTTTTAATACAGACCATCTGTTACTGTTTCGGATGTGTCATAAACACAACAAAGCCATCAGCTGGGAATCCGTGTTCCCTTCTTGTAGCATGACTGATGATATTCAATCTGCCACCAAAAGCATCGGGAAGAAACCATTTTTTTTCTGAGCAAGCCAGCGTGGTGAAACCCACTGGGTCCACGGCCTGGGTGTGAGAAGGCCAGGAAGGAAAAACAGAGCTGAGAAGTGAAGTCAACAGCTGGCTCAGAACTGCGTTTGGCCACGGTGATCTGATTTCACTGCAGTCCTTACCCGCCAGAGGCAGAAAGGCTGCCATATTAGCAAAAGGGGGCTCCAAGCGCTTCCACGGAGAAGGTGTGACTAGCAGTAGTTAATACAAACATATGTCTCCAGGCAGTTTCTGCAAATCTTTTGTGGTCCAGGACAGATGAACATGAACGATAGATGAAGGGAAGGGCCTCTTCCTGCTGGGAAAGGAGGTGGTCAAGGAGAATGCAGCCTTTTTATTTACTGGGCAGATCTGGCTGCTCTGTCCACCTGGGCACAGCTGTGCTAAGCCTGGTCTTGGCCTAAGTCACCAGCACATAGCCCTAGGACCTGATTTTGGAAAACAAAAGATCTGGCATCTGTCTGAGCATCTATGCCACAGCCCTTCTGAGCTACAGAGATATATAGCATGACGAGCTGGAATTCCAGCATCCAGTACCACACATACATACACATGCACACACGTGTGCAATGAAAACGCATGGCACACACATCCAGAATCTTCCAGCATCCAGTACCACATGTACGTGCACATGCACACACGTGTGCAATGAAAACACATCGCACACACATCCAGAATTCTCTGTGGCTCCCAGGACCCTCAGGCATCTTCCATGGGTAGCTTTCACTCTCCTCCATGCCTACCTGGAGATCAGCTTGGCACTTCTGAGAATGTCTTAAGATTGAACTGACCCCTTATCAGATGCTATGCAGGTGAGTTGGAAGGGAGCGACACTGTTTGCTGCTCAATAAAACTCAAGCCAAGTTTACTCCGTTGTTGCCCCTGTTCCTCCTCTCCTCGTCTCCCTTCCTGACAATGCTTTTGCTGGGTCTCTGCACCCCGTGGCCCCATCACCTCCTGCCACATGCTTCCTCCCGCCTCCTAAACCCATCTGCCCTCCCACCTCAAGCCTGGTCATCTTTCCAAAGACCACACTGATGGAGAATACAGTGTTCACCAGGATTCCAGGGCCAGGCAGGGTGGCCTCTCCATCTCCTGCCCTTCCCGCCATCCAGGCAAGTCTGCTTTCCAGCCTCCACAAACACCATGCAGCTTCCTACCTCCTTTGCCTGCTGGTCCCTCTGCCCAGCAGACTCATTTCACCTTTTCTTTTTTTGAAACAGAGTCTCGCTCTGTCGCACAGGCTGGAGTGCAACAGCATGATCTTGGCTCACTGCAACTTCTGCCTCCTGGGTTCAAGTGATTCTTCTGTCTCCACCTCCTGGGTAGCTGGGATTACAGGTATGCACCACCACACCCAGCTAATTTTGTATTTTTAGTGCAGACAGGGTTTCACCATCTTGGCCAGGATAGTCTTGAACTCCTGACTTCAGGTGATCCACCTGACTCAGCCTCCCAAAGTGCTGGGATTACAGGCGTGAGCCACTCCACATGATTTTTATATATCATGCTGCACTATCTTTAGACTTTCTTTCTCTTTTATTTTTCATTGGAAATGTGTTCATATATCCTGAATTAACTTCATTTATTCATTTTATTGAATAGCTATGTTAACAATCATAATTCTTAAGACAATGGACTGAATGCCTTCTAGGTACAATACAGACTGGCACAAAAATAGAGGACAAGATTCTCACTTAAAATTCCAGGCCTGGCACAGTGGCTCACACCTGTAATCCTAGCACTTTGGGAAGTTGAGGCAGGCGGACCACCTGAGGTTAGGAGTTCAAGACCAGCCTGACCAACACGGTAAAACCTGGTTGCTACTAAAAATACAGAAATTAGCTGAGCTTGGTGGTGCATGCCTGTAGACCCAGCTACTCAGGAGGCTGAGGCATGACAATTGCTTGAACCTGGGAGGTGCAGGTTGCAGTGGGCCAAGATCACGCCACTGCACTCCAGCCTGGGAAACAGAACAGGACTCCATCTCAAAAAACAACAAAATTCTAAAGGAAATATTCAATAGAGCTCAGAGACTGGTGGAAGTGACAGACATGTAGAATTTAGTAACCAGTAAAGCAAAGGAAATGATACTTGAGGTGCAGATGAAAGGACAGCAGAGAGATCACAGCTGGACAGACACACGTGTTCAACAAATAAATGTCTGGATTATAAGTACTGCTGCTGCCTTCTATCATTCCCTTCTGCTGTCTCTCTCCTCCACGCCCCTCAGTCCCTGCACCCTGCATTTATCCGGTAGTTACACACGCCTACTGGGAACACTGCTGAGCCGAGTGCCAACTACACTTCCCCCCTTGCCACACTCCCTGCGCCAACTGGACTTGCACCTGGTCTTACCTGGCCTTTTCTGAAGCCACCCAAGCTTGAGGGTAACACATTAGCTTGGGAAATAGAAATATGTCTGGATAATTCCCAACCATGACACTGATGTATCCTGTGGCTTTCTGGAAGGAAGAAACGATGTCTTTCTCCTCTCACCACCCTCCAGAACAGCTGGCAGAACGTGTGGTTACAAAATGAATGAATGTGAAAAGGGAGAAATTAATTGGCCAGTTCTTACTGATCAAACCTTTTACCTAATCCAAGCAAGAGACTGGGAAAAATAGGCATGAGATCATTTACTGGGGCCCAGAGAATCTTCCAACTTCCTTCCAGGCAAAGGTTTCAATCTCGTCTGGCAGAGGGTTTTTAAAAATATGTGTTGTTCAGAACATCCATCCTTCCTCCCTCCACCCAGGGAGACATGCGGGAGTCTATCCAAATCCTGTTTAGAGAAAGCCGCTTTAAAATCTATACGGCTATTCCGAAGTTTCCTAGTGACTCACTAAGTGAGGAGACATTTTGGAAATCACAGTCTCAAGCCATATTGATTTTAGTAACTGCTGCTGGACTTGTGTCTCGTGGGTGATTAATGGCATCCTGGTTAAATCTCACAGTTTATCCCGGACTCTAAGAAACACCATAGTCACAGCATAGCAGATACTGACGGCTGGAAGTGACGGCACGTCAGCCATCCGGAGTTTCTGGGGAAGCAATTTCCAGATTAGATCTTGGATCCCAAAGCAAAGAACAAGTAGAAATGATAATATGAAGACTGTCTTCTTTAGAAACCAAGGGAAACAGGAAATGTACAGACCTGGTAGAAAATAAGGGATAAGACGCCTGAGGTAGCAATTCCTGATGAGCATTCTCACACGGCATTTCTATTTTTATAAGTAGATCAGACCATGTCATGCCCCTGCTTAAAGCCCTCTAAAGACTTCTCCCTTGAGCTAAGAATAAAATGCTGCTTCCATGTCCTGGCAGGGAAGGAATGCATGCCCTGGCCCTGTCTTTCTCTTCTCCTCTCACCAGCTCCGGCCTTTCTGGATGGCATCTAGTTCCCAGAGCAGGGACACATGCTGTGTCCACGGGACCTTTCATGAGCTGCTTCCTCTGAGATAAGAATTCATCACCCAAATCTGTTCCCCACAGCTCCTTGTGCCTGTCATTCACACCTGCAGTGGTCCCCATGCAGCACACTTACAACGCCATATACAACTTCCTGCACAACTTCCATCACAGGCTCAGGTTTTCTGTTTTTGTTTACTTGGGAGTGAGATGGTTCCATGTCTATCTCCCTACTGCAGGGTGTAAGTGCCGTGGAAAAAAGGTTATTCCCTGTACTGATCACCACCGACTTCTCCAAACGAAGAACAGCTCCTGGCAAGGAACTGACAGTCAGTGAATATTGTTTGATTAAATGCTTGAACTCCATTATCCTACATCCCTCTTGAAGTCTTATGTAGTAGTGATGCCTAATCTCATAGGAAAAACAACCACCACATCACTGAAAATGTTAAAATGCTGGCTAGAAGGACATTCCAAAGTTCTGTAATTCATATATATACACATATATACATATAAAGCTACACCGTAAAATCAAGGTAAGGTGCACTAAAACAGCAGAGCAAACACTTGCCCTCTCCCAAGGATGTTATGGAGTGAGTGTCTGTGTGCTCCAAAGTTCCTATATTGAAGTGCTAACCCCCACTATAACAGTAGCAGGTCGTGCTTTGGGGAGGTGATTAGGTTTTGAGGCGGTGATGTGAGTGGGGCTCCCATGATGAAATTAGTATGCTATAAGAAGAAAAGACTGGAGTCCTCTCTCTTGCCATCACGTGAAGACGCAGCCAGAAGGTGGCTGTCTGCAAACCAGGAAGAGAGCTCCCATCAGAAACTGACTACGCTGGTGCCCTGACCTTGAACTTCCCGGCCTCTGAACTGCAAGAAACAAATGTCTGTTGTTTAGGCTGCCTAGACCATGGTATTTTCATTATGGTCGCCTGAGCTAAGACATGTGAACTTTGACATCCCTACATGACTGTAAAGGAGCCCCTGGGGTGGCTTCCAGCTCTGAGCAATGGTGACAAGAAATAGAGTATCAATGTTGGCCAGGATTACGTTTATCCCAGGTGGCTCAGGAGATTCCAGTGAGGGTGTTGTGTGCTCTGAGTGCAGAGAAACCAAGCATGACCCTGAGAGGCTGTAAATGCTTTCTTGCTAGGTCAAACACAGGAAGTCTAGCGACAAAGGATGAAAGCAGTTGTCTTGGAGGTAGGAATGTTGAGTTAGAGCAGAGATGCCGCTGTGGGTGACAGGGAGCATGGGCAGAATGGGAAGAAATGAGGAGCATGCATGGCACAGGGTTGGCAGGCAGGGCTGCTCTGGAAGAAAAGTACCTGGCCAGTTTTGGGCTGATCTCAAGTCACTCCTGCAAGTTCCTGTTTTCTTCGAGGAGCCCTACACACCTGCCAAGGACAACATGTACACCAACACCCTGCCTGCATTCTGGAGCAGGCCCTAAGATCTAGAGCAAGCTACTCAGGAGGCAGGCGAGAGAGTGTAGAAGGATGATTTCTGTACCTCTTAGAAGCCAGGGCTACTGCAATCAACTTCTCCACTCCAGCTCTAGAATTAAGGGTGCTACTGCCGATCCCACCAACACATACCAAGGACTGCTCCATCCTCCAAAAAAGTGCGACTCGAGTGCTAATCTTTGTCTGTTGCTAATCATGGGAGATTCAGCCTGGGAAAGGAAAATGAAATCTCAGGACTCCAAACTCACTATGCCAAAGGGGAAAGTCAAGCTTCGCAATTGAATCATGCGAAAACTGCCCTTTTTAAAATTCCTAAACAGAGAGCTGCAAGATGGAAGGTTACATGTCTCCCCAGATGGCCTCCACCCTGACAACACAAATTAAAAGCTTACCTTCACAGGTACAGGACAAATACGAGACTAGAAATCATCCCTCTGTCCACCCAGAGCCAAAGGCATATTCAACTTCTTCCTCTACTCCATGTTTTTCTTATGTAAAATGCAGTTGACTGATTGCAAGATAAATCCATGATTGGCTGTTCCTCTATCCCCTCCCTTCCTGTGGGTCCACTGAGTGCTAATCAAAGTCTCATGAGAAAGTGATTACTTATCTCACTACCTACCTTCCCTTTCTTTCTCTTTCCTCCATCCCATCCTGCCACTCTTTCCCCTTCAAATACTGAAGTCCTCAAAACCCTCTTTGGAAAAAGCACAGGTCCCAGATCCTACTGTAATTTTTTCTCTTTTTATCCGGGTGCATTCTCACCCTTGACAAAATAAACCTCTAAATTGATTGAGGCCTGTCTCAGATACTTCTTGCTTTACATGAGCAAACACCACATTCCTCAATTATCTGAAGGAGGAAGGTGATAGCTCTCCTCTCCCCATAGGGAAAGCAATGGAAATTTAAAAAAAGATGAGCCGATTTAAAGAGGGACAGTACCCATGAGTAGGGAGTGGCGGTGCTATCCAGGGTCCTGTTAGAACCTCAGGGAATATTCCTTAGAAGCACAACCTCGAAAGACGCTATCACTGCATCTGATCAAGTCCTCGACCATGAAGCCCACTCAGAAGAAAGTGAAAGATGGAGAGACACTTGGGTGATGTAGCTTGTTATGTAATTAACAAGCTTCAGTACAAGACTATTGATGTAGATGCAGGAATGTCCCCTCCATCCCCCTCCAGCTGCATTCTGCTAGCAGGGATCTCCTGGCAGCTGCACAGCCCAGAGGACTCAGGGCAGAGGGAGACGTGTAGTCCCAGGAATGCAACGCCAGCCTCAGCCTCTCCCTAGCTCCTAAGGCACTTCTGTCTCTTTGTATCCTTTGCAAACCAACCATGGAGTGGTGTATTAGTCTGTTCTCACACTGCCATAAGGACATACCTGAAACTGGGTAAATTATAAAGAAAAAGAGTTTTAATGGACTCACAGTTCCACATGGCTGGGGAGGCCTCAATCATGGCAAAAGGTGAGGGGAAGCAAAGGCACATCTTACACGGCAGAAGACAAAAGAGAAGGAGAGCCAAGTGTAAAGGGAAACCCCTCATAAAACCGTCAGATCTTGTGAGACTTATGCACTCTCAGGAGGACAGCACGTGGGAAACTTCCCTCATGATTCAGTTACCTCCCACTGGGTCCCTCCCACAACACGTGGGAATTATGGGAGCTATAATTCAAGATGAGATTTGGGTGGGAACATGGCCAAAGCATATCAGGTGGTCAGGCTCTGGTGAGGGAAGTCTCACTGCCAAACTGAAACTGATCAAAGCAAGACAGTAATTTTGGCAACTGCAAACCAAGGAGTTTGAATGTATACCTTAGAGAAAGGGAGCCATTGGAGACAGAGCCAGGCTGAGCAGGCACTAGATTAGAACACATTCCAGAAAGACTAACTGAATTTCCAGCGACATGCTGGACAGACATGGAGGTCATGGGGCCAGTTAGGAGATTTTTATCCAAAGAGATGGACGACAAGATGGGCATCGGATGAGGAAGGGCTGGAGAAGAGAAGACAGATGGTAGCGATTGACAGTGGTAGATCCATCAGGACCCAGAGCCTGTATCTCAAGGCAGGCACTGGGACAGCAATGCCCCAGGTCCTGGCAAGGGCCCTCCGCACCCTCGTGTTTATGAGCTCAATAGGTTCTTATCCTTCTCCTGGCTAGCGTCTACCTCTTTAGGCCACTGCCATCCTTGATCATTCCCAGCTGGGCAGGGTCCATCTCCATGTGCTCCCATAATGCCCCTTAGAGGAATAACACCTATACCCCATCCTGCAGGTTTTTGTTGCTGGCCTTGTGTTTTGAGACAAGGTCTTGCTCTGTCCCCTAGGCTGGAGTATAGTAGCATGATCATCCTTGACCTCCTAGGCTCAAGAGATCCTCCTGCTTCAGCCTCCTGAATTGCTAGGACTACCAATACATGCCACCATGCCCGGCTACATTTTTAAATTTTGTTTTTGTAGAGACAGTCTTGCTGTATGGCCAGGCTTGTCTCAAACTCCTGGCCTCAGATGATCCTCCTGCCTCAGCCTCCCAACATGCTGCAATGACAGGCATAAGCCACCATGCCCCCAACCCTGGGTTGTGAATTCTTGTATTTGACTCAGCTGTTTTCCCAAGCAGATGTTACACTCTACAGAGCAGTAGTGCCAATTGTCTCAGTCATCACTGAACCCACAGTCTCAGGATACAGAAAGCCTTTCTTCCATGTCAATATCTCTTACTCAATTTTCCTACATGGTTGTTCTTCTAGGAAGAGTCAACTAGTACCTTAGTGGACTAAAAAAAAAAAAAATAGCCAAGGGGCCGGGCGTGGTGGCTCACATCTGAGGTCTTAGCACTTTGGGAGGTGGAAGGGGGCGCAGCACTTGAGGCCAGGAGTTTGAAACCAGCCTGGCCAGCATAGTGAAACCCCATCTCTACTAAAAATACAAAAATTAGACAGATGTGGTGGTACATGCCTATGATCCCACTTAGGAGGCTGAGACAGGAGAATCACTTAACCTGGGACATGGAGGTTGCAGTAAGCCAAGATTGTACCACTGCACTCCAGCCTGGGTGACAGAGCAAGACTCTGTCACCAAAAAAAGAAAAGAAAAAACAAGGGAAGATTGGCTATGAGATGATAATTGTTTAAGCTGGGTGTTAGATGCAGGGAAGTTTGTTATATTTTTCTCTCTACTTTTGTATATGTGTAAATTTTCCATAATAAAAAGCTGGAAATGAAAATAAAGTGAAATTGCCAAGAGAGGAATAAAAGTTGGAATTTAGGATTCCTTGGCTCCTAGGGAATGGTCCAATCCGTAAACGACAGCTCAGCCTTTAGTTACAACAACCACCCCCGAAAAACAACACAAACAGCTTAATCAACCCGAGAACATAGAAGGCTGTTTGTGAAACGTAATTGCCATTTTAATGTGTTTTAATTGCATAGAAATGCTATTTAATGTAGTGTTTCAGTTTCCATTTGCCATTTTGGGAAATTGCAGTGCTCAGAAAAGAGGAGGCCAGGTTGGATCTAAAGGAATCTTGGCCCATTTGACAGTCATGAAATATTTCCCTTGTCAGCAGACCTGGGCCTCAGGCCTGATTCTCCTCATTCTCCCCCTCCACCGCTGCCTTCCCTCGATGTACAAGGAGCCAGGTTTGTGCCTGTCCGTCAGACCAGAGAGAGGGAACAATGCCTAGAGCAGTACCTGGGCACAGTTCATCACCGGAATAACTGGGGCACAGCATAAGTGGGCCACTTCCCAGGGGGTGGAGCAGACAGCCCTGAAAAACAGCCCCCGCCTCAATGGCCTCTCACGTTCATCTCTGAAGGGGACTCTGAGGAGTGAAACAGAAAGAGCTGAAAAGCAAACTTGCCCTCCTGAACATTTGTGCTCGTGGCCCAAGCTGACTGAAGCATTGTTTTCAAAGAACATCTCCCCAGAAGGATGGTGGAGAACCTGGAGGTCTTTTATGAGTCAGAGACAGACAGGCTTTCCTAAGGAGCTGGAAGTCAGGGCTTGTCCACCTAGATAGAAGAACAGCTACCCTGGGCGACCTCTCACTGTCATGTGTCATGACCCAGAGAGCAAAGAAGGGTAACCTCCATGATTTTTGAAGGCTGAAACCCAGGGTCGGGCACAGTGGCTCATGCCTGTAATCCCAGCACTTTGGGAGGAGTGAGGCAGGCGGATCACTTGAGGTCAGGAGTTTGAGACAAGCCTGGGCAACATGGTGAAACCCTCTCTAACAAAAATACAAAATTAGCTGGGTGTGGTGGCGCATACCTGTAGTACCGGCTACTCAGGAGGCTTAGGCAGGAGAATCGCTTGAACCTGGAAGGTGGAGGTTGCAGTGAGTCGAGATTGCACCACTTCCCTCCAGCCTGGGAAACAAGAGTGAAGCTCTGTCTCAAAACAAAAACAAAAACAAAAAAAGCCAGAACCCAAATTAACTAAATTAGCTGTACATTGACATAGGGTTAGTGTTGAGACTTTACTGCAGATAAAGGAAAAAATCCTTTTCATCCTGGCAGATGGGACTTGTGTCCTAAGAGTACTGTGGGACATGGCAGTTACTTCCAGAAATGTCTAGAGGCACAACTCTGGGATATATAACAAGAGAAGGGGCCCCTGGGCAATCCAAGCAACAGCATCAGAGATGTCTGTTGTGGGTGGTATGCAGGACTGCCACCTAAGGTTGTGCAGGTTGTGCACTGCCCAACTCTAGGGGGCACCATGGAGATTTATGTATTAATGATGGTGGTTTTCCAGTAGATGGCAGGAAAGGGTCTTGAAAAAGGGTACTTTTGCCTAATTTGCACAAAGTGCTACTCAGGCTAGCAGGGGTGCTAGAGACAGGCCCCATGTCCTAGGATTAGAGTTTAATGGCTGGACGAGGGTCACATGGATTCCAGTAAAGAGAGGAAGTCCTAGGGAAATGGACTAGGTCTCAACAGGAAGTCAGATTAGGCTGCGCCCCTGCGGGAAAGTCTTCGAGGCTTCCCACTGCTTTCATCATAAAATCGCCCAAGGCCACAAGGGCTGCTTGCAGGATCTGCTGCTTCCACACTCTCCCCTAACCTCATTCTGCCCCTCACCCCCTATCACCCACACTCCCGGTACCCTGGTTTCCTCTCTGATCCTTGCCAAATCCAAGCCCATTCCACTTCCCTGCATGTGCACTTGAACCCACCGCTTGAGATGCTGTGCCTTGTCCTACTAAGCTGGGTCAACCTCTCTGTCTCTCTCTCTCTCTCTCTCTTTTCTTGGAGACAGGGTCTTCCTCTGTCACCCAGGCTGCAGCACGGTGGCATGATCATGGCTCACTATGGCCTTGAACGCCTGGGCTCACACGATCCTCCTGCCTCAGCCTCCTGAGTAGCTGGGACTACTTTGTGCCACATGCCTGGCTAAATTTTTCTTATTTTTTTATTTTTTCTAGAGATGGGGCCTTATTATGTTGCCCAGGCTGATCTGGAACTCCTGGCCTCAAGGGATCCCTCTGCCTCGGCCTCCCAAAGTACTGGGATTACAGGTGTGAGCCGCTGCATCCAGCGTCCACTGATCCAGCCTCATCTTGCAGGTCTCAGCTCAGACAGGCCTGCCCTGACCTTCCTCTCCAAACAACATTCCCTTCCCATCTGGGAAGAGGATGCAATCAGTAGAATGAACATGATGAGGACAGACTTTTCATCACAACCTCCCTGGATCTTAGGGAATAAAAAGGCACAGTTTAAGAGAAGGATGCAGAAGAGACCTCTGAATGAGAAGAAGAGAGAGGAAGCCTGGTAAGCTGACACTGTCAGGACCTGGCCCGCACCCCTGAGGTCTCCCCATACCTTCTGAAGCCCTCAGCTTCCAGGACCTCCATCTGGGTGGATTCTATGTCCTCTTGGTGGTTGTGATCTTGGCCCATGAGTCTGTACTCTGGGGCAGGTTGGAAGAGACAGAAAATTAGCACCCAGGTGTGACCCACCTGATGGAGGACTTGGGTGGACAAAAAACTCAGCAAATCTATAGACAGGTAGTAGATTTGTCGCTGTGTAGGGCTGGGAGGGTTGGAGCTGCTGAGAAATAATGGCTAAGAAGGCTGAGGTTTCTTTCTGAGGTAATGAAAGTGTTCTAAAATGGATTGTGTTGATGGACACACAATTCTGTGAATATTCTAAAAGCCATTAAATCGTGCATTTCAGGGGCCAGGTGCAGTGGCTCATGTCTGTAATCCCAACACTTTGGGAAGCCCAAGTGGGAGGATCACTTGAAGCCAGGAGTTTGAGACCAACCTGGGCAACATAGCAAGACCCTATCTCTACAAAATAATAAAAAACATTAGCCAGGTTTGGTGGTGCACGCCTGTAGCCCCAGCTACTCGGGAGGCTGGGGCAGAAAGATTTCTTGAGCCCAGGAGTTCAAGGTTGCAGTTAGCTATGATTGCACCACTGCACTCCAGCTTGAATGACAGAAAGAGACCCTGTCTAAAGAAACAAAACAAAAATTGTACACTTTAAATGGAGAAATGAATGTGTACTATATCTCAATAAAGCTAATTAAGAAAAACAAAAGCCCCCCAGTGTCCTTTCCTCTCTTGTGGAAATGTTGTAAGGATGCAACAGGTGCACCCTGTTTCTCAGGGGATCCCCGGCAGAGTGAACCCCAGCTGCCCACAGCAGTGACCCGAACTTATTAAGCCTCCATCTCTCCGTTCCCATGTCCAGCCTCCCTTCCCCTGACAGTGCTTTCTGGGATCAGGTCCCAGAGGAACTGCATGCCCGAATCCTAGCTGCAGGGTCTTTAAGAGCATTTGAAACAAAAAATGCAGGCTCTAGTTTGAATCCTAGCTCCTGTGACAAACTTCTGAGCTATGTGATTATGGGCAAGTTTAAGGATCAGGAAAGCCAAGCGTTTCCCTAGTTAGATAACAGAGATAATTATACCCACTTGGTCAACATACTTGTGAGAATTAAATGAGATAGCGAATTATAAATACACAGAACGGGGCTGAGCACAACTATTAACAGAGATAGGGGTTAGCTTGAGTATGAACTCTCCTCCACTCATGCTTGGGGTTACATCCCCATACACCCAGACTAAGCTGAAAACAGCCTCAGTGGAAATGCCTAATCTCCAGATTAGCCTGGGCTCTGCTACACGTGCTCAGAACACTTACGGTAGCTGGCTGTGGGGCAAAATCATCTAACACAGGACGATTTTATAATAAAACCTTGCAGAGCTCATGAAATTTATTGAATGTTGTATTGAAAGTGAAAAACAGAAATGGCTGGATGGGTACCCGAAGTACGAATTCTACGGAATGTGTGTTGCTTTCACACCCTTGTGAAGTGGGAAAATCGTAAGTCGAACCATTGTAAGGCAAACAATTCTAAGTTGGAAACTTTTTATGGTGGAGTGGCTGGAAAACAAAGTGGGTGAGAGACTGCACGCAGACACACGGGCACAAGCATCCACACGCACACACACACACACACACAGACACGTGCACGTACACACAGACGCATGCACACACACAGACACATGCATATGCACACACACAGACACGTGCACATGCATGCACAGACGCGTGCTATCACACACAGGCGCTTGCACACACATACAGACACGTGCACATCACACACAGACGCGTGCAGACACCTGCACATACACAGACGTGTGCATACACACACAGACGTGCATGCACACAAACATGTACACACACACAGACGCACACACACAGACACACGCATGCACACAAACACGTGCACATGCACACACACACACATGCACACGCACAGGAACGTGTGCAGGGTCCCTTCCTGGGACCTTCTGAAGCTCCAGAACCCAGCAAAAGACTCGAAGCAAACTGCAAAGCCAGCAGCCCCACAGCGGGGAAGCTCCAGGGTGTGAAGTCTGTCACTGGGGAGGGAACACGGTTTTCTGGAGGGTAGTGAAATGGGGAGATGGTAAATGCTCTCCAAGGTCCTGCTGCCCCCACAGCCGGGGCATGAAGGCTGGACTGGGAGCACCTAGGCTCCTCCGAGCTGCTGCAGTCAAGAGCCTGCCATCCTCTCCCACACCCACAATGACAGCAGCTCCAGTAACACTCTGAGAGTCTGCTAACCAGCCACGGAGGGGATGTGTGTGTTCACTTCTCTAGTTTTTAATGACTGCTCTAGCTTCCAAGGAGCCAGAAAGGCAGGCAAATGCTCTCACTGTTTAGCCAACGGCATCCAGGTTTCTGTCTCTCAAAAGCCAACTGGAAATTATACAGTGTCACAGATACAAACACAAGACCACAAATTTTTGCCTGATGGAATCTGGATGCTGAATGGCTCTAATATTTCCAAGTTGCCAAGGCCTAGATCCAGGATTAGCTGGTGTAACATAATTGCAACAGACGTGGAAACCTTTTTAAAAATATGCTGATCAATGTCATGAACTTATGCTGAAGGTTGCATTTATTTCTTGCCTCGCCTGCCCGGAGACCAAGTCTCTGGCTCTACAAATCCCCCCAGGGAAAGAAACTAAGCAGAGGAAAGGGGAGGCTCACGCCAATGAGTGGGGGTGCTGCAGGCCTGCAGGAAGCCCCTCATTCCAGCAGCTCAGCCTCCATCTCATTACAATGAGGAAACTCAGCACAATTAGAATGAGGGGTGCTTAATTTCTCTAGGGTGGACTAGCGCAGCTTAAAATACTTAATATTTTGTTTTATCTTCATTGACTTGTCTAATAATGCAGAAAATATCCTCCTCGGGCATTGAACAAAGGAGATTATCCTGTCACACAAGCTTAACAAAGCTGGCGAGCTGCAGGCCGATCCCAGGCCTAGAGAACCTGAAATCCCCCTGCTTAAAACAATTAGGCGTATTGTTTGAGCGAGAAGCTTCCTCCTCCTTCTTCACCCTGCATGCAACAACCTCCCAGCTCCTTCCCAGCTCAGGGCAAGTGTGAAGTGTTCTAGATCACTCTTTACCTGACAGGTAATAAATAGGTAATCAGAAGATGCAAATTCCTGCGGCATTAAAGGAACACGGCTCACAGATTAACCAACACGTTGGTGCAGGGCCCAGTGGTAGCAGGTTTAATTTTCTTGGTGTGCCAAGGCCAGACGAAAAATTCAGTCTTGCGGGGTCAAAGGGGACCCCGGGTGAGTTCGGACCACCAGGCAGCTGTTCCAGCAGAACTGTCTCCCAGTTATTCTGGGCCTGTCACAAGGTTTTCTCCAGAAATCACCTAGATAGTATATGTAAACAACAAGTGCTTCCCTCATTTTAGCTCAATTTAATTTCCATCATATATACGAAAATAAATTGCCAAATAACTTCAGGCTCAAAACTGTATGTCAAGGCGGGGGAGGAAGGGAGCAAGCTGGAGGCTTAGCAGTGGACTCTCTGGTGCACTGAATGTGCCTTTTGTTTTATTTACTTATTTATTTATTTAGAGTCAGGAGTATTTACTCTGTCACCCAGGCTGGAGTGCAGTGGTGTACCTTGCGGCTCACTGCAGCCTCAACCTCCTGGGCTCCAGCGATCCTCTTACCTCAGCTTCCAAGTAGCTGGGAGTACAGGTGTATATCACTATGCTCAGCTAATTTTTAGTCATTTTGTAAATATGGGGTCCCACTATGTTGTCTAGCCTAGTCTGGAACTCCTGGCCTCAAGCGATCATCCCACCTCGGCCTCCCAAAGCACTGGGATTACAGGCTTGAGCCGCTGCACCTGGCCTGAATGTGCTTTCAATGGCAATTACTTTGTCACCAACCTAATAGATGGGAAGAATAAGTTCTAGTGTTCTATAGCACTGGCAGGTGACTAAAGTGAACAATAATATGTTATATCGTCTCAAACAGCTGGAAGAAAAATATTGAATGTACCAGCACAACACAAACAAATGACAAACGTTTGTGATGATAAATATGCTAATTATCCTGATTTGATCCCTATATGTGGTATGTATTAAAACCTCTCTATGCACCCCATACATATGTACAATTATTATTTGTCAATTAAAACACAAAGTTAAATTTAAAAATTTAATATTCTTAAGGCCACGTAGGGTGGCTTATGCCTGTAATCCCAGCACTTTGGGAGGCCACGGTGGGCAGATCAGCTGAGGTCAGGAGTTTGAGACCAGCCTGACCAACATGGTGAAACCCTGTCTCTACTAAAAATACAAAAATAGGCAGGCATGATGGCGGTTGCCTGTAATTCCAGCAACAAGGGAGGCTGAGGCAGGAGAATCTCTTGAACCTGGGAGTCGGAGGCTGCAGTGAGCCAAGACTGCACCACTGCACTCTAGCCTGGGCAAGAGAGTGAGACTCCATCTCAAAAAATAATAATAATAGAACAAATAAATAAATAAATATTCCTTCTATGCCCCAGTGTCCTCTTGTTTGTCTGTAAAATTGTGAATTTTAATTTTATTTTTTATGGATACATAATATTTGCAAATACATATGGAGTACTGGTGATATTTTGTTACATGCATAGAAGGCGTAATGGTCAGAACTACAATCCCACTACTAATGGCTGTCTATCCAAAGGAAAAGAAATCTGTGTATCAAAGAAATACTTCTCCCTTGGTTTGGATTATTGGTTTTGCTGTAGCTAAGAAGCACAGAAAGAAATGAACATGATAGCGCCTGTGGCTTCTGAACCTCAAGTGTATCCGAGACTTACTGTGGAGCTAAGAGAAACATTGGGTCGGACAATCAGGGACATAAGAGTTTGGTGCCACAGAAGCAGAAGATTACCTCTCTTTTTGTTCTCACTTTTCTTACTAAGTTCTCTGAGGGCAGGCACTTATGAAGAGCCTGCTGAGGGTTTGTGTTGAGGGGAAAATATACTCAAATATTCACATAATTAACAACAGAATCACTGGAGCTCAACAATGCAGGAGAAGCGTGTGACATTCCAAATGCACATAACGGGGTGAACTGACCTCTTCGGGAATGCTGGGGAGGTTCTCCAGGAGAGCTGACTTCTGTTTTCTGAGACAGAATCTCACTCTGTCACTCCAGCTGGAGCGCAGTGGCAAGATCATGCAGCCTTGAACTCTCAGGCTCAAGCAGCCCTCCCACCTCAGCCTCATAAGTAGCTGAGACAACAAGTGTGTACCACCTCACATGGCTAATGTTTATATTTTTTGTAGAGATGGGGTCTCAGTATGTTGCTCAGGCTGGTCTTCAACTCTTGGTCTCAAGTCATCCTCCCACCTCAGCCTCCCAAGGTATTGTAATTACAGCATGAGCCACTGTGCCTGGTCCCAGGAGAGCTGACTTCTGAGCGATGAGAAGTAATTCACTGGTGGGAGAGGGAAGAGAAGAGATTAGGCCAGGTGCAGTGGCTCATGCCTGTAACTCCTGCAGTTTGGGAGGCCGAGGCAGGCAGATTATGAGGTCAGGAGTTCAAGACTAGACTGGCCAACACAGCGAAACCCCATCTCTACTTAAAAATACAAAAATTGACTGGGCCTGGTGGCTCGTGCCTGTAATCCTAGCTACTTGGGAGGCTGAGGTAGGAGAACTGCTTGAACTGGGACCCAGGAGGAGGTTGCAGTGAGCCAAGATCAGCTCCATCTCAGTGAGGGAGACTCCAGCTCAAAAGAAAAAAAAAAAAAAAAAAGAAAAGAGATGCCCACAGCAGGATTGGCACGTGCAAAGGTCCTGAGACCAGGAGATGTGTCAGGAAGAAGAGGAAGACTACAAATGGGCGCAAAGAAAGTGAGGGTGAGACTGTTCAAACTGGGGACAAAGAGGAAGAAAAGACCAGAGCACGTGGGGTTCTGTGGATCAAGTATGATGTTAGAGTTTGAAGCCCATAAAACAAGGAGGGGCCACTGCGTAATTTAGTGTGTCTGTACAACAGCACGTGGGGTGTGATCCAATGTGCATTTTGAAGAAAGCCCTGGGATTGCAGTGTGGGTTATAAGGGGAGAGAGGACAATGGCCTGACCTCAGGTAGCTGCAGCACAGGTGCGTGGAAGCAGAGAGATCTGAGAGCTACTCAGGACGTAGCTTTGAGAGTCCACGGGCCACAGAGACAGGGCAGAATTCAAGGCATTTTCCGACACTGCCCTGAATCCACTTGTCTGGCCCAATAAATAAACTGAAAGAGAGTGAAAAATACCAGACAGCAACTTTGACATAGGTAATTTGTAAATAGATAAAATATGTAAGTAAGTAAACTAGGTAAATAAGTAAATTACCTTTGTCTAATTCGCTCTCTGGTACCTGTCACTCTTGTTTAGTTCATTTATTTATGTATTTATATATTTGACTACCTGCTCTAACTATCTAGAATAAAAGCTCCATGAGGGCAGGAATGTAATCTGTCTCACTAAAAGACTGGGTAGAATTACCCCTGGACAATAACCCACTCTCATGAACCCACAAGGCAGACCAGGTGGAAAGAGGAATTCAGCTCTGAAATCATGGCTACACTGAATTTGAGGTACCTTTGACATTCCCAAGAGGGAATTCCCAGTAAGAAACTGGATCTATGGGTCAGGAGCTCAGAAAAGTGATATAGGCCAGGCATAGTGGCTAATGCCTGTAATTCCAAGACTTTGAGCAGCTGAGGTGAGATCACTTGAGGTCAGTAGTTCGAGACCAGCCTGGCCAACATATCAAAGTCCTTTCTCTACTAAAAATAGAAAAATTAGTCAGGCATGGTGGTGTACACCTATAGTCCCAACTATTTGGGAGGCTAAGGCAGGAGAATCGCTTAAACTGGGGAGGCAGAGGCTGCAATGAGCTGAGATCACACCACTGCACTCCAGCCTGGGTGACAGAGCAAGCCCTGTCTCAGGAAAGTGAGGAAAATTATGACCCGTGCACAGAAGCGATCACTGACATGTGATCATGTAGGGAATTGCCTAGGGAGAGAGCTTGGAGGAGGAGACAGGGAAGTCTAGGTGTGAGTCGTCCAAGACTTTCAACATTTAATAGCTGTGGACAGAATGATGGGGAAAGTAGCCCAAGAAGTAAGAAGAATGCTGCCAAAGTCCAGGTGAGAGTTACACAGTGGATACCAAGGAATCAGCAGTGCAGGGGCTGATGACCAAGAAAGGAGACATTTCAGCAGCGGCTGACTTGGCAACAGTATGTGCCCACTGAGAACTATTTCGAGCACTCCACGGGACAAACGGATATCCTGGGGTGAAGGCAGAGGTTGTTTTGGTGACTTCGCGCTGTGAAACAGATCACTGTAAACTTAGTTTATTAAAACAATATATTTGCTCACAAATCTACAATTGCAGTCAAGCTCAGTAAGGATGGTTGCCTCTGTTCTACTCAGTCTGAGCTGGGTGACTCCAAGCCTGGGTGCTGGGATCATCTCAAGTATTCTTCACATTGTGGTTGACGTTGCGAAGACTGATAATAGTGAGGCTGAGACAGCAGGAGCTCCTTGGGCATCACTTTCTGTGTCTATAGTTCCTGTTCACATGGCCTTCCCAGCATGATGGCTTTAAGGAAGCCATCCTTCATACGTGTTGGCTCAAGGCTCCCAAGATGCGTGGAGGGAGAGAGAGACTGAGACACACGCACACACCGTATTGCTCGGCACTACTTCCTGCCATCATGTAAAGAAGGATGTGTCTGACAGATGTGGAAGGATGGCCGAAACCCCGAAGGACAGGCAGCAACACTTCCACCATATTCCGTTGGCTGACATAACACAGATTCTCCCAATTCTGATGAATCTGACCCTATCTCTCAGTGATGGAAGTGTCAACATCACACATAAGAAGATGGTGAAGGATGGGATACACTAATGTGATTCACTTTGGAAAAGAATTTGCTGAAAAATGAATGGGCCGTGAGGAATGGACACAGCACAGGTTGTGAAATTTGATCACAAGGAGCAAGAGAGTAGACGCTGGCAGATATGAGATTAATTTGCTTCTTTTTGCTTTGATTTTAATGCAAGAGCTCGTGGATGTTGAAAGGCTGGTGGGAAAGATTAATTTGAGAGGGAAAGGTTGAATAAACAAGAGAGTTAAGGGATTATCTATAAACAGTGCAAAGTGCCTGCAATGACATGGGATGGAATTTGAGTGCAGCTGAAGGCACTGGCTTAGGAGGACACAGAGCTCTTCTAGTGAAATGGGAGGGAAGAAGGGGAGGGTGGTAATCTTGCTTTTTTTTTTCTTTGAGACAGAGTCTCGCCCTATTGCCCAGGTTGGAGTGCTGTGGCGTGACCTTGGCACGCTGCAACCTCCGCCTTCCAGGTTCAAGTGATTCTCCTGCCTTAGCCTCCCAAGTAGCTGGGATTACAGGCATAGGCCATCACCCCCAGCTACTTTTTTGTGTTTTTGGTAGAAACGGGGTTTCACCATGTTAACCAGGCTGGTCTCGAACTCCTGCATCGTGATCCACCTGCATCAGCCTCCCAAAGTGCTGGGATTACAGGCGTGAGCCACTGTGCCCGGCCAAGAGTGAAATCTTTCTTCAGTTTGTATTTGCCACCCTGAAGACACGCAGATTCCTAAGAGATGGCTCCTGCTTCCTCTGTGCAATGGAAGGTACAGTCATTTGCTGTGAGAAGAAGGGAGAAGGCAAGACAGATGTTTGGGGACACTCTATATGACCATAAAAATTTCCTTAACCTTAGCCACAGAGTGGAGGGCTGGGCTGCTTGGGTTGCTGATCAGAGCCTGTCTGCCCTGCACTAACTATCAACACTCAGGACATGAGTTTTGGCCAGAGAAGATCCATCCAGGGTTGAGGTCTTGCCATTTGTATACAACAGAAAGACAGAAGTGGGCAGCCATGATGGTGCACACCTCTAATCCCACCTCTTTGGGAGGTTATGGCAGGAGGATCACTTGAGGCTAGAAGTTTGAGATCAGCCTGGGCAACATAGTAAAACTCCATCTCTACACAATTTTTCTCTTTTTTTTTTTTTTTTTTTTTTTTTTTTGAGACGGAGTTTCGCTCTTGTTACCCAGGCTGGAGTGCAATGGTGCCATCTCGGCTCACCGCAACCTCCGCCTCCTGGGTTCAGGCAATTCTCCTGCCTCAGCCTCCTGAGTAGTGGGATTACAGGCACGCGCCACCATGCCCAGCTAATTTTTTGTATTTTTAGTAGAGACAGGGTTTCACCATGTTGACCAGGATGGTCTCGATCTCTCGACCTTGTGATCCACCCACCTCGGCCTCCCAAAGTGCTGGGATTACAGGCGTGAGCCACCGCGCCCGGCTCTCTTTTTTTTTAATTGCATTTTAGGTTTTGGGGTATATGTGAAGAACATGCAAGATTGTTGCATAGGTAGCCAGACATGGTGGCACATGCCTGTAGTCCCAGCTACTTGGAAGGCTGAGGCAGGAGGATCGCTTGAGCTCAGGAGTTTGAGGCTCCAGTGAGCTATGGTCACACCACTACATTCCAGCATGAATGACAGAAAAAGACCCTGTCTCAAAAAATTAAACGAGGCTGGGTGCGGTCACTCATGCCTGTAATCCAAACACTTTGGGAGGCTGAGGTGGGTGAATCATCTGAGGACAGGAGTTCAAGACCAGCCTGGCCAACATGGTAAAACCCCATCTCTACTAAAAATACAAAAATTAGTCAAGCATGGTGGTACGTGCCTGTAATCCCAGCTACTCAGGAGGCTGAGGCAGGAAAATCGCTTGAATCTGGGAGGCAAAAGCTACAGTGAGTTGAGATCACACCACTGCACTCCAGAATAAACAATGGAGTGAAAAAAAATTAAGAAGACAGCGGAACAAGAGCATTGAGCACAGCAACGATTGAAATGATGGTCACCACCCCCATTATTCAATTACCTCCTACTGGGTCCCTCCTGGGACATGTGGGGATTATAGGAACTACAATTTAAGATGAGATTTGCTGGGGGACACAGCCAAACTAGACTGATACAATAAAGGGGGGGGGGAGAGGACAGAGGTTGAGGGGAGTGGCTCAACCGCAGCACTCACTGTGATGGTCGGAATTGCCTTAACCATTGCCACACGGTGAAGGGCCACTTGGGGTTGGTGATCAGGCCCATCTTCCCTGCTGGGAGGGTCCCTGGAATCTAAACTAGACAAGGGGAAAGTGAGGAAAGGAGAGCCCTGGAAGAAACAGTAGGAACTGTGCTGTGGGTTCTGATGCCAGCAAAGGATACTTGGAGGAGAGCCGGTGGGACAAGCAAGGAAAGGGCAGGGGATGAGTATCTGATTTACTGCTTTGCAGGTAAGGCCAAGCTCTGGAGGTGTGGCCATAAGATTGGGTGGCTGAGGACCAGTGCAGGAGGCCGACAGAGAGGAGCAGTTTGCGACCTGGAGAGGCCAGTGTGCTAGAAGGACATCCTTGTAGACACTAAAGTCGCTCGTGATGGTGGGAGGTGGAGGAGGATCAAGGAGGACCAGGATGAGGATCTGTCTCAGCTGACTTCAAAATTATTGTGCAGTCAACAAACAGTGGTCTCCTGAATAGATCAGAGAGTCTTTACTGAGCGTCTGCTGCTTTTGGACGCTCTAAACACTAAACTCTATCAGAGGACAGAAATATACAAAATAGACATTAGCAGACATTCAAGACTGTAATAAGGGAGACAGGGCAAAGCAGTGCAATCAATTGTCAATAATTGCTCTAGGAAATTAACAGGCCAAAGCAATCAATTGGGATGGATGAATATATAAGTCCATTCTTACGCTGCTGTAAAGGACTGCCTGAGACTGGGTATTTTATAAAGGAAAGAGGTTTAATTGACTCACAGCTCCGCATGGCTGGGAAGGCCTCAGGAAACTTAACAATGAGTGTGGAAGGGAAAATAAACATGTCCTTCTTCACATGATGGCAGGAAGGAGAAGTGTCAAGCAAAAAAGGGAAAAGCACCTTATAAAACCATCAGATCTCGTGAGTACTATCATGAGAACAGCCGCATGGGGGTGACTGCACCCATCATTCAATCACCTCCCACTGGGTCCCTCCTGGGACACGTGGGGATGATAGGAACTACAGTTTAAGATGAGATTTGCTGGGGGGCATGGCCAAACCACATCAATGAGTCAGGGTTGGCTTGACAGAGGAAGAATGTGGATTAGAAATGCCTCGGGAGGAGAGGTAAAATCTGGATAGATGAAGAGAATTTGCAAGTGCATTTCAGGCAGATGGAGGCCAGAGAAAACAGCCTTCTTTGCAAGGCATTCTGAGTGCAAGGAAGCTTTTCCCTGGAATCTTTGGAGCCCTCATTATAAAATGATTGCATCATTAATTAAAATGCTGCTATATGTGGTATTTCCTCTCACTGTAATCTGAGCCTACACTTCACTGTACCATGTTCAAGTTATACTGAGTCTCTCCCACTTGCCAATAATGTCTATAAATCAACATCACCTGAGATGAGAAATACTTTTTGTAGAGATGTGGGGGTGTCTGGCTGTGTTGTTCAGGCTGGTCTAGAACTCCTGGACTCAAGTGATCTGGTCCTCCCACCTTAGCCTCCCAAAGTGCTGGGATTTGGAAATACTATTCGTGCATGCAAAATACCAGTAAATGACAACTCCACTCCACTCCCCAACCCTGTCCCAACTGGGGCCTCATTGCAGGTAAGAAAATTCATATTCAGTTAAGAGGATGATGGTCTGAGAATGAAATGCCATTCAATTACATGGCATTTAGCTTGGACATGAGGTATGGAGATTTAAAAAAAAATAATGCTTCGCTGTCCTGCCTTCAGATCATCCAAAGAAAATACTTCTGCTTAAAGAGTTGCTATGGAGATTCACGAAATATTCCAATGTCCTGCAGGTCACCCTTACAGGTGAGTTGGCACAGTGCACATTTCAAAGAAAATATCAACAGATGCTTTTAGCATCAAATGTCACCATGTCCTCAAAGGTAGCTTAACTCAGAGCTTCTATATTTTAACAAAACCACAGAATCTCAGAGTTAGGAAGGACCTCAAATGTCATCTATTTCAACCCTATTCATCTCTTTGATGGAGTTATCTGGCTTCTGCAAGAACATTCATCTCCAGGGTTTTCAGAGGCAGCCCAATCACTCTTAGTATGATGCTTCACAGACACACCAAAGGGCCCTCTACTCCCCAGTCCCGTCATATTCAGATCTTCTGATTCCAGCCATCTTGATTCCGGGCAAATGTTCATCTCCTCCTTGTACACCTGATTCTCTTTAGTTCTCCCAAACCCGTCAATCTGACATTTTAAATCCTGGCTCAGAAATCCAAATTCCATTCACTGACTCCAACTATGAGGCCAAACATTCACCTCCTGTTTCTTTCCAATATTCCCTTTCTCTCTTCTGTCATTGCATTTTTTTTTCCTTTGAGACAGAGTCTTGCTCTGTTGTGCAGTGGTGTGATCTCAGCTCACTGCAATCCCTGCAGAGTTCAAGTGATGCTCCTGCCTCAGCCTCCCAAGCCGCTGAGATTACAGATGTGCACCACCAAGCCCAGCTAATTTTTATATTTTTAGTAGAGACAGGGTACTGGGTCTCAACATGTTGCCCAGGCTAGTCTCAAACTCCTGATCGCAAGTGATCCGCCCAAGTCAGCCTCCCAAAGTGCTGGGATTACAGGCATGAGCTACTGTGCCCAGCCCCTTTTCTCCCTTTTATATCACAAAAGTAACATAAATTCATTGTAGCAAATACTGTACAATAAATTGTTAAAATGGAAGTCACCCATCTTCCCAGCTGCAGCAATAACCTCTGCTACCCTATTGCTGTCTTTCATGTCTGAGTTCTCTGCTTGCACAGATGATCCCACATGCATGCACATACACACATTCTTTTTCTATTTTGAAAAACATTCTTTTAAAATCCAACCATGCTGTACTGTCGGTTTTGCAAACTGCCCTTTTCATGGAATAATGGTACACTGTGGATGTTCTCGTTTCTCTAAGTCTCAGCCATCTGCAGGACAAAAAGAGCACCTGGGTTTCCAGTGCTTCCTGTTCCTGCTGGAGCCCCCACAGATGGTGTTCCCAAGCCTTCTGGCCTTGCCATTCAGTATCAGCAGCAACAGCAGGAGTGGGCAGCAGCCGACGTCACTAACCTTGGCAGGCTGCAGGCACCATGTGCTCCAGGAAAATAGCACACTTCCCCATGGGCCTCAATGAATCCACATTTAATGGACTGTCATGGGCTAAATCCTGAACCCTGAAACCAGATTCACATGTTGATGTCCTAGTCCCCAGTACCCCGGAATGTGACTATCTTTGGAGAAAGAGCCTTTAAGGTGATAATTAAGTTAAAATGAGGGTATTAGAGTGGGCCTTAATTCAGTGTGCTCACTGTCCTTAGAAGAAGAGGAGAGGAACACGACACGCCCAAAGACCGTGAGGCCCCAGAGAGAAGAGAGCCATCTGGAAGCCAAGGAGAGAGGCCTCAGGAAGAATCAATGCTGCTCGCATCTTCCTCTCAGACTTCTGGCCTTCAGAGTCATGAAAAAATAATTCTTTCTTGTTTAAACCACTCAATCTATGTTATGGTACGCAGTTTGCACGTGTGCTATGGCAGCATTCACAGATTAGTACACAGAAGGCTAGCTCACTGCAGATACAAATGTCAAATGACTCTGTGTATCTAGTCCCTGCTCCCAGTTAGAGGATGTGGACTCACATTTCCCTCCCTAGACAAATTTCCTAACTTTCAGATCATTCTCTTCTTTAGAGAGAGAGATTCAGGGTCTCGCTGTGTCACAGTGGAATGATCATAGCTCACTCTGTAGCCTCAAACTCCTGGGCTCAAGTGAACTTCCTGCCTCAGCCTCCTGAGTAACAGGGACTACAGGTGCATGCCATCACACCTGGTTATTTTTTAAATTTTTTTGTATAGACAGGGTTTTGCTACTTTGCCTCCCAGGCTGGTCTCAAACTCCTGGTTTCAAGCAGCCCTCCTGCCTCGGCCTCTCAAAGTGTTGGGATTACAACACTGAGTGCCCCCACCTCGCCCCATCCAGCCTAGGTCATTTTCAGTGATTGACATTTAGGCCGGTTCAAATGAGAACACTGAACCATTCTGCTTTCACAGCTCTTACCCTTCCCCAGGGCAGCCGGGGTTTACGATGGGAAAGAGGGAGCTGTCTGTTTCTGTAATGCCTTCCTCCTCATCCTCCATCTATCTCCTCTACTTCCCTGAGGTTGGGCCTCGGGGAAGAAGGGCAGGAAGAGAAGAAGGCAGAGATTATTTCTATGTCACTGGGCGATGTCTGTGCTGAGAGGAGTCTCTGTCCTCATTTTGACTTCCTTTGGTTCAACCTATGGCTACTGACCTCACCAACTTGTGAGGTCCACCAAACACGTATTATGCCCTGCTGTTTCTCTAGGGAGATGCTCCCTTCTAATGCTAAAGATGCCTCCCACCCTCACCAGAGTGAGACAGCCATGTCTCCAATTGGCCCATTGATGGGTCGAGCCAGCACATACCCTGGGGCCTGGCTCCAAGCTGCTGGCCCCTTCTAGCACCTGGGCATTGCCATGATCCCCGGGCCCGCCCACTGCAGGGTCCTTCACACTTAAGTCCTGGGAGCTGTTCTCTTCCCTGTGCTACTAAGACAGGGCAACTGAAATGGACTCCCATTATTCTTTGCTTCTAAAGGACATCCTTTACCTCTGCCCCTGGTGGCACCTGCCAGTCACTGGACTTCCGATATTCATCAGTCTCTGGACCAAAATCAGATACTCCTGGAATCTTCTCTTCCCTACTATACAAAGTAAAAACTTCCTCTTCAAAGTTTCCCTTCTTGTTAAAGAAGAAGAATATGTTAGAAATAGTAGTTTCTTTTAAAGACCAACTTTCTTCAAAGCCTTCTTGCTTTTTGCTGGTAAGTCTTTGTTAAGCCCTATCCTGTGTAGCTATTAGATATAAAGAGATAAGAACATTCTATGTCCTTGTGCTTTAACCAAGATATTTATGTGCTAGACATGCTTACAGGCACGTAGTATATTCTATGTCCTTGTACTTTAACCAAGATATTTATGCTATTACTTTTCAAAGTCCTTTCACAAGCAACTTCCTCTCCATTCCTTATTTAGACTTCCTTTTTTCCTTTGTTTTCCATTGTCTTTACCTGTTTAGAAAATGTTTAAGTTGTTAGCCAATCAAGTTTAGTTTAGATTGTGAAGTCTGGCTCTAACCAATGGAGAAAAGACACAGCAGTAAAGACCCAATGCATAAGGAATGCCTTCCTTCCCTTTGTTCATTATCCTCTTGTGGCAAGATGGCTGATAAGCAGTACCCTTTCTGCAGAGAGTAAAACTGCCTTGCTGAGAAAACTTTTTGTCTGGATGCTAATTTTTCATTGCAGTTTCTAAAAACAAGCATTCTGTCTCTAACACCTACCCTGCAATTCCCTATACAATTGGAGAGAGGATGGGACAGTAATCATAATATATAAGAAAAGTATTGTTATTATGTCCAATTCAAGCAGAGGAATGACCAGCTTTTATATGTGACAATCAGGCATTCTCCAGTTACTGGGAATGAGCCAAGGTACAGTGCTCCCATTCCAGGCCAGGTCAGGAGTTCAGTTATTAGGAGCCTGGCCTCTGGGGATCAGACTTCAGCTGTGTACTTAAACCCAGCTCTGCGGCCTGCCAGTCCTGGTCATGCTATCTTAACCTGTTTCTGTATCATCTGTAAAATAATAATAATAATAATAATAATAATAATAACAATAATAATAATGATACCTCACCTCCAGGGTTATTTTGATTAATAATATGTTACTAATGCATAGAAAGAGGTTAGTAGCACAATGCCTGGCATATATTAAGTGATTAAAAAAGAAAACTGCTATGGTTTTCATTGTTATTATCACAGAATATGGAGTACAGTGTCTTTGCTGGGCTTCTGATATGGTTTGGCTGTGTCCCCACCCAAATCTCACCTTTTCTGTCTGTCTTGCATGCTTTCTCTCTTTCTTTCCTTCTTTCTCTCCTTCCTTCCTTTCTTTCTTTTTCTTTCTTCTTTCTTTCCTTATTTTTTTTTGAGAGATGGAGTCTTGCTCTGTCACCCAGGCTAGAGTGCAATGGCACAATCTCAGCTCACTGAAACCTCCCCCCTCAGGTTCAAGCGATTCTCCTGCCTCAGCTTCCCAAGTAGCTGGGACTACAGGCATGCACCACCATGCCCAGCTAATTTTTGTATTTTTTTTTAGTAGACATAGGGGTTCACTATATGTTGGCCAGGCTGGTCTAAAACTCTGGACCTCAGGTGATCCACCTGTCTCAGTCTCCCAAAGTGCTGAGATTATAGGTGTGAGGCACCACACATGGCCCCAAATCTCACCTTGAATTGTGCCAGGTGGAGATAATTGAATCATGGGGGCAGTTGCCCCCATACTGTTCTTGTGGTAGTGGTGGTAAGTCTCATGAAGTCTGATGGCTGTATAAATGAGAGTTCTCCTGCACAAGCTCTTTTGCCTGCTACCATGTAAGATGTGACTTTGCTCCTCATTTGCCTTTAGCCATGACTGTGAGATCTCCCCAGCCACATGGATTGGTGAGTCAATTAAACCTCTTTCCTTTATAAATTGCCCAGTCTCAGGTATGTCTTAATTAGCAGTATGAGTACAGACTAACACAGCTTCTCTCTTCTTTATCAAAAAGCTGACAGGTGAGGTCTCGTGGCTCAGGCCTGTACTCCCAATACTTTGGGAGGCCAGCGCAGGAGGATTACTTGAGTACAGGAATTCAAGACCAGACTGGGTAATATAGTGAAGCCCAATTTCTACAAAAAAAAAAAAAAAAAAAATTAGCCAGGTGTGCTACTGCACACCTGTAGTCCCAGCTACTTGGGGAAGGGACTACGCAGAGAGGCTGAGGGAGGAGGACCATTTGAACCCTAGAGGTAGAGGCTGCAGTGAGCTATAATGGCACCATTGCACTCCATCCTGGGTGACAGAGCAAGACCCTGTGATATGGTTTGGCTCTGTGACCCCACCCAAATCTCATCTCCAGTCATAATCCCCAGGTGTTGATGGAGGACCCTGGTGGGAAGTGACTGGATCATGGGGTGGTCTTCCTCATGCAGTTCTTGTGACAGTAAGCCTCATAAGATATGATGGTTTTCTAACTGTTTGACAGTACTTCCTTCACACACATACTCTCTCTCCTGCTGCCATGTGAGAATGTCCAAGTTTGCTTCCCTTTTATCTTCTGTCATGATTGTAAGTTTCCTGAGGCCTCCCCAGCCATGAGGAACTGTGAGTCATTTAAACTTTTTCCTTTGTAAGTTACCCAGGGTATCTCTTTATATTAGTGTGAAAATGGACTAATACTTAAAAAAAAACAAAACTTTATAAAAGCTGAGACTTCTTTTTTCTCTGCAGGTAAGTAATCTGAAACATCTATTAATCCCATCAAAAGTAAGATATGTTTATTTATTAGAGAGAGAAACAGAGAATACATAATAGATTTAAATGGAAATATCTGCATTGTTCAGAGAGGACAGGCAAAGCCAGGCAAGGGGATGGGATGATGAGGAGAAGGATGGAGAAGTAGAGGCGAGAGAAGGGAAGAAAAGGCATTAATGTGGTCTGGCTGCGTCTCCACCCAAATCTCATCTTGAATAACAGCTCCCGTAATTCCCGTATGTTGCAGGGAATAACCACAGTGGAGATAACTAAATTATGGGAGCAGCTTCCCCCATGCTGTTCTCATGGTTGATGATTTTATTAAGGCCTTTCCCCTTTCACTTGGCTCTCATTCTTTCTTGTCCGCCATCATGTAAGACATGCCTTTCACCTTCCACCATGATCGTGAGGCCTCTCCAGCCACACAGAACTGTGGGTCCACTAAACTTCTTTTTTCTTTATAAATTACACAGTCTCAGGTATGTCTTTATCAGCAGTGAGAAAATAAACTAACATAGGCACTAATCAAAACTAATTTCTTTCTCTTTACCAGGGAGCGTGATTCTTCAATATGAAGGTATACTGGGGCCCAGTGAAGAACATCTAGATAACTGGGGCAACATCACAGATGCCTGGCAGAACCATGCTGGGCTGAGGAGCCCATGTTTCCACTCACTGACCTGGAGGAAAAACCCAGGAGAGCCTTGAAAGGCACTGGCTGGATTTGAGCATCAGACTGTGAGCTCTTCAAAGAGAAGGTGATACTTTATTCATCTGTGTGTCCCCAGTCTGGCTGTCTGCTACCTGCTGAATGTATGCATGAGCTGTAGCATACATCAGAACTGTTTACTCTGAACACTGTCCACTTTGACTAAAATCTATTTATTTTAGCTGTGTAACTTATTTGAATACAAGTAGAAATCTAGGGCCTGAGAGGGACCCATCCATAGTATGTGAATTTTAAAATGCTATATGGGGGATCTCCTGGCCTCCAAATCTTCCACAGCCCCTTTTCTGGTCCATCATGATCCCCCAAACTGTCCCTCCAGGTCACCCCTTCAAGACAAGGATCCATGAGAATGTATTTCAAAATGAAAAGGGAAGAATGACAGAGAACAGCTATATGTCAAACGCTCCATTGTCAAACTGCATTCTCACAATGGTTCTACAAAAGTGTACCATCTCTATTTGCCAAATTAACAAACGGAGAGAACTGGAGTCACTTGCTTACTTTCAGAGAAGTACTTGGCCAATTTACTTTGGAACCCAAATCCACCTGCACCAAAGCTTCTCTCTTCTCCACCAGGGAAGAGCCACCCATTAGATGCCTTAGTTAGATTGTGGTTGAATGACGATAGTGGCTCCTTGCAAGACCATGAGAGTGAGAACCAAAGAAAAGAGCGTTTCCACCGGTGCCAAGTCTGGCACATTCTAGCACAGGATGCATCTCAGGAAGGTGGGTATAAGTGAGAGGCTCCTAGCAGCTAGCCTAAAACAGACACAGAGATCACTGGACATAAATATTATTCAAAATCATGCTTCTATTTTATTCATATTTTATTTATTTTATTTTTGAGATGCAGTCTTGCTCTGTTGCCAGGCTGGAGTACAGTGGCTTGATCTAAGCTCACTGCAACCTCCGACTCCCGGGTTCAAGTGATTCTCCTGCCTCAGCCTCCCAAGTAGCTGGGACTACAGGCATGCACTATCATGCCTGGCTAATTTTTGTATTTTTAGTAGAGACGGGGTTTCACCATGTTGGCCAGAAGGGTCTCGATCTCCTGACCCAGTGATCTGCCCCCCTCAGCCTCCCAAAGTGCTGGGATTATGGGCTTGAGCCACCACACCCAGCCTATCTTATTTTATTTTATTTGAGATGGAATCTTGCCATGTTGCACAGGCTGGTCTTGAACTCCTAGGCTCAAGCAATCTTCCCACCATGGCCTCCCAAAGTGCTGGGATTATGGGCTTGAGCCACTGAGCCTGGCCCAAGCTCATGCTTTGAGAAGGACAATTGTGGCATGGATTTCTTTAGATCAGTGCTTCTTAAAGTAAGACTCCCAGACCAGCAGCATCATCACCATCTGGTACTTGCTAGAAATGCATATTCTCAGGCCTGCTCTTGACCTAGTAAATCAGAAACTCTAGGGTAGGCCTGACCAATCTGTGTTGAACAAGCCCCCCAGGTCACTCTAATGCTCACTCACAAGTTTGAGAAGAGCTGGTTTAGATCCAGGTCCTCTGACTGCATCACGATGGACTGGAGTTTGCTGCTAAGGCCACGTAAGCTAATCTACACAGGCTGATAAGGGAACCCTGCCTCTCTCCATGGCACAGATAGCAGATTAATTTTCTGGGGTCTGCAGCTGCCTTAAATCTTCCTTGGAACAAGGCAGGGTATAAACACATAAATAATGGTGTGTGCTTCCCTGTCATGATGGACCTCGCTGTAAATCATAACCTGTAAAATGCAACTGGTGGAGAGAAGGCGTTGTGCCAGCTTCTTACATTCTGGTCGAGGGAAAAATGAAGGCCACTGGTATCACGCCTCCCACACCCTCACCACCAGCTACTCAATAGTACCATGAAGACCCAGGGAACATGAGCAAGAGACAGAGCCCAGAGCACCAGAAGGGCTAAATGTGAGTTTTCTTCTTATAGAGACAGGATCTGCTACCCAGGCTGGAGTGCAGTGGTGTGATCATAGCTCACTGCAGCCTCGAACTCCTGGGCTGAAGAGATCCTCCTGCCTCAGCCTCCAAAGTACTGGGCGTACAGGCACATGCCACCTTGCCTGGTTAATTTGTTTATATTTTGTAGAGATGAGGTCTTGCCATGTTGCCCAGGCCTCAAAGGACCCTTCCATCCTTGCCTGGCTAATTTGTTTATATTGTATAGAGATTGGGTCTTGCTATGTTGCCCAGGCTGATCTCAAACTCTTGGCCTCAAGGTATCCTCGCCTCAGCCTCCCAAAGTACTGTGAGTACAGACACCTGCCACCTCACCTGGCTCAATTGTTTATATTCTGTAGAGATGGGGTTTTGCTATGTTGCCCAGGCTGGTCTCAAACTCCTGGCCTCAGGAGATCCTCCTGCCTCAGCCTCTCAAAGTACTGTGAGTACAGACACACACCACCTCACCTGGCTAACTCATTTATATTCTGTAGAGATGGGTCTGCTGCCCAGGCTGGAGTCTAATGGTGTAATCATAGCTCACTGCAGCCTCAAACTCCTGGGCTCAGGAGATCCTCCTGCCTCAGCCTCCCAAAGTACTGGGAGTACATGCCACCTCGTCTGGCTAATTTGTTTATATTTTGTAGCAATGGGGTCTTACTATGTTGCCTTTGCCCAGAGAACACCAATTAGTCTTGTTATGCTTCCCAGGCTGGCCTCAAACTCCTAGCCTCAAGGTATCCACCTGCCTCAGCCTCCCAAAGTACCATGAGTCTAGTACACACACCACCTCACCTGGCTAATTTGTTTATATTCTGTAGAGATGGGATCTTGCTATGTTGCCCAGGCTGGCCTAAAACTCCTGGCCTCAAGGGATCCTCCTGCCTCAGCCTCCCAAAGTATTGGAAGTTCAGGCACATGCCACCATGCCTGGCTAATGTGTTTCTGTTTCGTAGAGATGGGGTCTTGCTATGTTGCCCAGGCCTCAAGGAACCCTTCTGCCTCAGCCTCCCAAAGTGCCCTTGTCCAGAGAACACCAACTAGTCTTGCTTCACTAGCTAGAGCTGATATCCACTGCCCGTGTGTATCCTGACCATACACAATAAATGCTTAAGGGGGTCTCTGTAGGGTAAATGCCCCTGATAGGAATAACTTTAGTATATCCTAAGAATAACCCTGTATGGCAGGTGCACCCGAATCTATGTTCAGAGCTGGGGTGAAGAAAGAACTGAAAACAGGCACAGAGATCACTGGGGCATGAATACTGTTCCAGATCATGCTTCTATTTTATTTTTATCGTAGAGATGGAGTCTCGCCATGTTGCCCAGGCTGGTCTTGGACTCCTGGTCTCAAGCGAACCTCCCACCTTGGCCTCCCAAAGTGCTTGAATTACAGGGTGTGGCCAATGCAGAGACGCATTCCTTATCTATGACAAACATCCGAGCCCCCAGCCATACACGAGGTCATAAATTTGGGGTTAAGTGAAGGTTGCCAGGTGGAGGGCACTGAGGGAAAGGTGTTTAGTGAAAATGCTGCATAAGCTAATAAACAAATTAGCCAGGCAAGGTGGCATGTACTCCCAGTACTTTGGGAGGCTGAGGCAGGAGGATCTCTTGAGCCCAGGAGTCTGAGGCTGCCGTTGAGTGACAGTCACACCATTGCACTCCAGCCTGGGCAGCAGACCCATCTCTACAGAATATAAACAACACAGCACGATGTTCGCAAGGCGTTGCAGTTTCCCTGTGCCGCCCTCTGCCACTGTATTCTCTTCCCTGCGGGTAAGCCTCTAGCAAAACCCATGTCTCGTTGGCTGGCACTGGGTCTCTCCTTCAGGTTTTTGAGTCTGGGGCCCTCTCTACTGAGTTTAATAGGGATTCGGCACAACAGGCTCACATCATTTGATCTTTCATCCTTAAAACAATCCCACATGATAGCTCTTCTTATCCTCTTTTGACAGATGAAGACACAGCTCAGAACAGTTAAGTCACTTACCATGGCAGATATCTGAGGCCAAAGCCTGTTGATCCTATCAACGTGTGTTTTGTCTGAATCTCCTGATGGTCTTTCAGGTTTCTAGGCCTAATTCTGTCTTCCTCTATATGAGCAGGGTGTGAATGAGGCATTTCAAGGTAAGAGTCAGGTATAGGTGTTCAGTGACCCATCTGAAGGCTCTCATAGTGTGGCCCTAGAAACATAGTATCTGCACTACTTGAGAACTTATTTAAAAGGCAAACCTGGCTGGGTGCAGGGGCTCATGCCTTAATTCCAGCACTTTGGGAGGTTGAGGCAGGTGGATCACTTGAGGCCAGGAGTTCGAGACCAGCCTGACCAACATAGTGGAACCCTGTCTCTAATAAAAATACAAAAAATTAGCTGGACATGGTGGTGTGCACCTGTAGTCTCAGCTACTTGGGAGGCTGAGGCAGGAGAATCACTTGAACCTGGGAGGCAGAGGTCTCACCACTGCACTCCAGCCTGGGCAACAGAGCAAAGCTCTGTCTAAAAAAAAAAAAAAAAAAAAAAAAGGCAAACCTGGATGGGCACAGTGGCTCACGCCTGCAATCAGAACACTTTGGAAGGTCAGGCAAGTGGATCACCTGAGGCCAGGAGTTCAAGACCAGCCTGGCCAACATAGTGAAACCCCAATTCCACTAAAAATAGAAAAAAATAGCGAATGTGGTGGTGCTCACCTATAATCCTGGCTACTCAACTACTCGGGAGGCTGAGACACAAGAATTGCTTGAACCCAGGAGGCAGAGGTAACAGTGAGCTAAGATCCTGCCACTGTACTCCAGCCTGGGCAATACAGTGAATCGCTATCTCAAAAAAAAAAAAAAAAAAAAAAAAAAAAGAAGAAGAAGAAGAAAAAGGCAAGCCCTGGGGCCCCACCCAACCTTGACTTGCCCAGCGGGAATATCCACAGTGGAACTGGGATTGTGCAACAAGCCCTCCAGACAATCCTGATGCCATTCCCATTTAAGAAACTCCACTCCATGTTGTGTTTTAATGAGCAAAGGAGTCCTTTTCTCACTGTGCGGAAGGTGATTTTTGTCCCGAAAGTTCCTTGACAATTCCCCACAGCAAAGACTGAAAGGCCTTTGCTGCACTCCAGGCAGGTAGCATGCTTGGTTTTGCTCTCTTCATTAGCTTGCCTGCCCAGACATTCCATAGTCTCCACCAAGTCTATCCCTGGGCTCTGCCTTGCCTCATTGCTCCTTGGGCGCACTGTCTACGGCTGGCTTCTTACTTTGGCTGTTTTTGTTTTGTTTTTTTAAGAGACAGGGTCTTGCTCTGTTGCCCAGCCTGGAGTGCAGTCACACAGTCATAGCTCACTGCAGCCTCAGACTTCTGGCTCAAGCGATCCTTCTGCCTCAGTCTCCCAAGTAGCTGGGACTACCAGCATGTACCACCACGCCCAGCGAATTTTTTAATTTGTTGTAGAGACAGTGTCTCTTACTATGTTCCCTAGGCTGGTCTTGAACTCCTGGCCTCAAGTGATCCTCCTGCCTCAGCCTCCTGAATCACTGGAATTAGAGGTGTGAGCTACCAGGCCCAGCTCCAAAACTGGGATCTTCATGGCTGGCCAGCTATCTGTGGGGCAATTTTACAACCAGGTCAGTACCTGGACCAGGATGCCATATGGTCCTGGCTTCTCTCACTTCCTGTTCCTGTAACCACTACGATTAGGTCAGTGCAAAAGTAATTGTGAGTTTTGTGATTTTTTTTTTACCACTGCTGCAATTCTACAATATTCCTTTTCTGTCTCAGCCTTCTGAGTAGCTGAGACTACAGGTATGCACTACCATACCTGGCTAATTTTTATTTTTAATTTTTTTTTTTGTAGAAATGGGGTCTCACTATGCTGCCCACGCTGGTCTCAAACTCCTTAGTTCATGCAATCTTCCTGCCTTAGCTTCCCAAATTGCCAGGACTATAGGTGTGACCCACTGCATCCAGGCTTGACTTGATTCTTCTTGGCATTAACTCTCAATTACTGGACCCTGGATGGGCTTCTGGTGCCTGTCTCCACACTTCTGACTCATCTGCTCTTGTTTCCAGCTTCCAGTTGCTTCTGGATTAAGAACAAACCCATGTTCTTCCTCCTCCACCCAACTTAGCAAAACCCTGTGTGGGAAGTAGAAAAGCTCCTTTTTAAAGTTTCCCTTCTTGTTAAAGAATAAGTGTGGTAATAACTTTTTAAGCCCTGTCCTATGTAGCTGTGAGACATGCCATGCTTACAGGCACGTAGTACATTCTATGTCCTTGTACTTTAACCAAGTTATCTGTGCTGAACGTGCTCACAGGCATGGCCCAGCTCTCCATTGCTTTTACCTGTTTAGAAAAGTTTTAAGTTGTTAGCCGGTTGGGTTTTAGTTTAGATTGTGAGGTCTGACTCCAGCCAACGGAGATCAGACACAGCAGGAAGGATGACCCCAAATGCTTAAGGGATAAATTTGTGTGTTTTTCTTTGCTCTTTGTACTCTCATGGCACCATGGCTAGCGAGGGAACCCTTCCTGTAGTCCAGGAAGTAAAAATTGCATTGCTGAAAGATCCTTTGTCTCAGTGCTCATTTTTCCTTGCAACACCGAGCATGTGTTTCCAACACCCTGGGAAATACCAAAGGAGGAAAAGTATCACTACCCTGATGGAGACTCTTGTCACAGGTTGGGTCCCTGGGAGGAAGCTCTGAAATGGAGATTTGGGCCCATGGAGGGAGGAAAGCAGACTGATGAGAGGAGACACTGAAAAATGATGCAGTCGGACCAGATGCTCAGCTGGCTCCTCGGGGAGCTCTGACGCAGAGCTGCTGCAGAGATGTCCTGAATCAGGCAGCAGGCTGGGGCTTCATGCCCCCCACTGCAAAGTCAGGGGAGGAGGGACAAAGGTGGGAAGAGCATCATCCCAGGCAGGCAGCATCCTGTGTCATCTCAACACCCAGGGAGGGACTTGGCTGTGAGCTGCCAGCAAGCAACACTCCACCAGCAGGAGCAAGAAATGCCTTATTATTATATTTTTTTTATTATTATTATTAGAGACAGGGTCTTGCCCTGTTGCCCAGGTTGGAGTACAATGGCACCATTATAGCTCACTGCAGCCTTGACCTCCTGGACTTCAAGAATCCTTCCAGCTCAGCCTCCTGAGTAGGTGGGCCTACAGGTGCATATCACCATGCCGGGTTTATTTATTTATTTTATCAACTTATTGTTGAGATGGGATCTCACAATGTTGTCCAGGCTGGTCTTGAACTGCTGGGCTCAAGCAATCTGCCTGCCTCAGCCTCCCAAAATGCTGGGATTATAGGTGTGAACCATTCCCAGCCTGAGTACCTTGGTCCTGAAGAGAGGGGGTCTCAGGGATGTGTCACCGTGCCCTAAACCACTGTGGAACACCCAGAGCTGTCTGCTGTGGTGAGAAGCAATAAACTATGGTTCACTTGGGAAAGTCTCAACCATCTACAAGTCATGAAAATCTGTCACCACAAATGAAGTCAAGACCAGGGAGGAAATATATTTTTCATTATTATTATTATTATTGTTTTCAGACAGGCTCTTACTCTGTTACCCAGGCTGGAGTACAGTGGTGCAATCTCAGCTCACTGCAACCTCCACTTCCTGGATTCAAGTGATCCTCCTGAGTAGCTGGGATTACAGGTGGGCATCACCACACTCAGCTAATCTTTGTAATTTTAGTGGAAACGGGGTTTTGCCATGTTGGCCAAGTTGGTCTCGAACTCCTGACCTCAAGTTGCAGTCTCCCAAAGTGCTAGGATGATTACAGGCATGAGCCACTGTGCCCGGCAGAGGAAATACATTATATGCCCCTTAAGTCCAGTACCTCTATTGAAATTAGTAGCTGGAGCTTTATTTGTTCGAATAACATAAAATCAGAGTCACTAAAATGCCATTTTGCTCCAGTCAGGGAAATGTGACAATTAGATTAAGAATTCCTTAAGAGGAGGACACTGCCTCCTTGTATCTGACTACATAGCCCACATAATTTCTGGTAGACAAAGAAAATATTCATTCATCCAGCCTTCAGACCAGAGGATGGCTAACCAAATTTTTAAGATGTCAGACCCATGGGAGGTCTGAGGGCACTACAATGATGGCAAGTGACAGGGCCATGTCTTAGCTCTCTTGCTTCTTAACTGTAGAATAAGAGGTGTTTCTTGAGCAGAAAATAGATACAGTGGCTATCTTCAAAACTATTTGTACTAAGCTGTAGGAGTGTCTGGGTGGAAGGTGGCCAGGTGATCTCTCAGCGATGCCCCCACAGGTCAGGGACCTGCCGTGAGACACATTGTCAGAATGAAGTCTGAGCCAGGATGGGTAATCAGAAGCTGGGACTGGCACTCCTGGGGTCGAACTGAAAGCAGAGACCAAGTAGGACCTAAGATTAGTAAACTCGAAGAGCAAAAATGCCTGACAATGCCTAGTGCAGCAGCTCTCACCTGTAATCCCAGCACTTGGGGAAGCCAAGCAGAGAGGACTGCTTGAGCCCAAGAGTTCAAGACCAGCCTGGACAACAAAGCAAAATCCCATCTTTGCAAAAGTTAGCTGAGCATGGGATTGCACGCCTGTGATTTTAGCTATTTGGGTGGCTGAGGCAGGAGGATCATGTAAGCCCAGAAGGTTGAGGCTGCAGTGAGCTATGATGATGCCACTACACTCCAGCCTGAGCAACACAACAAGACCCTATCTTAAAAAAAAAAAAGTCCTGGCCAGGCATGATGGCGCATGCCTGCAATCCCAGCAGTATGGGAGGCTGAAACAGGTGGATCACCTGAGGTCAGAAGTTCAAGATCAGCTTGACCATCATGGTGAAACCCCGTTTCCACTGGAAAAAAAAAATAGCCTGGCATGTTGGCGCATGCCTGTAATCCCAGCTACTTAGGAGGCTGAAGTAGGAGAATCACTTGAACCCAGGAGGTGGAGGTTGCAGTGAGCTGAGACTGCACCATTGCACTCCTGCCTGGGTAACAAGAGCTAGATTTTATCTCAAAAAAAAAAAAATTCTGATGTTCGGTTCCCAGTTTATCAGCCTGGGTTCAACCTGAGAAATAAAACCAATAGGAAATCTATATATGCAGTCATGCACCACACAGCAAGTTTGGGTGAATGACAGATTGCATGTAGGACAGTGGGCCCAGAAGATTATAATGTAGCTGAAAAATTCCTATCATCTCATGATGTTGTAGCTGTCATAACGTCGCACAGCACAATGCATTAGTCACATGTTTGTGGCGATGCTAGTGATGCAATTCATCAGCCAGTCATAAAAGTATCACACATACAGTTATGCCCAATACATTATTATTATTTTTTTTTTAGGCAGGGTCTCACTCTGTCACCCAGGCTGGAGTACAGTGGTGCGATCTCAGCTCACTGCAGCCTCCGCCTCCCAGGTTCAAGCCATTCTCCGGCCTCAGCCTCCTGAGTAGCTGGGATTACAGGTGCATGCCAACACACCCGGCTAAGTTTTGTATTTTTAGTAGAGACAGGGTCTCGCCATGTTGCCCAGGCTGGTCTCGAACTCTGGAGCTCAAGGAATCTGCTGGCCTCGGGCTCCCAAAGTGCTGGGATTATAGGCATGAGCCACTGCACCTGGCCCAGTACATAATACTTGATAATCATAATAAAAGACCTTACAGGAGGCGGAGCTCAGGGGCTAAAGGCGAGTGACGGGGAGCAGCTGTAAATACAGATGAATTCAGCTCTGCTCACTCACTCCTGCTCTGCAGCCCGGTTCCTGTTGGTGGGCACAGTGGCTCACACCTGTAATCCCAGCACTTTGGGAGGCCAAGGTGGGTGGATCAGTTAGAATCAGGAGTTTGAGACCAGCCTGGGCAACAGGGTGAAACCCCATGTCTACTAAAAATACAAAAATTCACCAGGTATGGTGGCGGGTGCCTGTAATCCCAGCTACTTGGGAGGCTGAGGCAGGAGAATTCCTTGAACTTGGGAGGTGGAAGCTGCTGTGAGCCAAGATCACCTCACTGCACTCCAGCCTGGGCAACAGAGTGAGACTCTGTCTCAAAAAAAAAAAAAAAAGGAACCTTGTCATTATGCAATGCATGATTCATGACCACACATACACACACACCCCCCTATACATGAATGTACATAGATATGATTTATATGACTTTGTGCAAGGCTTTGACCTGCAACTATGGGAGCTGGTTAAGCAGTCTCTAGAACTGACTTTTTCTTTCCTTGTCTTCCCCTGATGCCGGCACCTGCAGTCCACAGGGCAGACAGCCAGGAAGGGAAGATGACAGCTATAACCTAAGGAAGCAAGAACAAGCTGAAACCCACAAACTCAAGCTGGAGCCCAGGAGGACGAATGAAACTTGTCAAAGTGCCCTATGGCCTCTGCCCTTGGGTTTTGTGTCGTGCACAAGGCAGGGTCCTTCCCAGTGGAGCCAGACACACGCACCAGGTCCAGGTGTGGGAGAACCCGGAGGCGACCCAGGGGCAGGTGAAGCTGCGACAGGCCCAACTAACAAGGGGAGGCGGCAGATGAGCAGTGCAGTGGGTGAGCTACAGAGCGGCTGCTGCCTCCCCTGCACCTTCCACACCTCCTTTATTATTTTTCTTTGTACCCCCAAAACCGAGTCTGGGGCAGCAGGGGGAACTCCTGGCCAACGAATCTGAGCCTCGCCCTCCTGTGATGAACCTGGTACGTGCGGTTTTCTGGCTAATTATATCCCTGAAAACTGGTGCGGGGGGCGTACTTCTGAAACGAATGAGCATCTAGGAGCTGAATCCTCCACGCGGGCCGCCCAGGTTGATCTGAATTTCTGAGGAATGGCTTGGCTTGGGGGAACGAGAGCCCGCCCAGGACCAAGCCGACCCTCCTCGACTGTGGCGTTGAGGGCTGGAGCCAGGTTGCTGCGAGGCTCCCTGCGTGGCTGGGCCCACCACGAGGGGTTGCAGAGCGGCTAGGGACCGATTCAAGCATCTCCTCTCCTCCCTCACCCCCAGACAGAGCTGGGCGCGGGATTCTCTTTCCAGATGGAGCGAGGGTCTTGGGAATCCCTCCTGCAGTCCCCGCTACTGGGAAACACATGAGAATGGGAATTCTGGGAGGTGTAATTTAGCCAGGCTACCCACTGTACACAGCCTTTATCTTTTTTTTGAGACAGGGTCTCGCTCTGTCACTCAGGCTGGAGTGCAGTAGCGTGATCTCCACTCACTGCAACCTCCACCTCCCAGGTTGAAGCCATTCTCCCGCCTCAGCCTCCTGAGTAGTTGGGATTACAGGTATGCACCACTACCACTGGCTAATTAAAAAAAATACACACACACACACACACACACACACACACATATATAAATTTTTTTCTTTTTTGTAGATATGTTGTTTCACCATGTTGGCCAGGATGGTCTTGAACTCTTGATCTCAAGTGATCTGCCCACCTAGGTTAGTAGGCCTCCCAAAGTGCAGGGATTATAGGCGTGAGCCACCTTGCCTGGCCCACATCCAGCTTTCATCTAAGGCCAGTCTTTCCAGAGGACTTGTCAAGTGGCCTTTTGTAAGGGATTCCAAGCTGCCTCCTGAGAAAATCCACCAATTTGGTGCAAAGCCAGGGACCAGACTCAGAAAAGAAGTGTCAGCCTGTGCAGGATGCGGTCTGTCTGTCTTATTATGGTCACAGGCTGACGGGCAGAAGTCCCCTCCCTCTGTAGCTATGTGCTGACTGGGCTGTCATGAAAGGGCTCATTCAGGAAAATCTCTAGTGGGTTTGAAAGCACCAGGCCTCAGTGGGGTTGGCACCAGCCACTTTGGCAGTGATGAGAGACAATGTCTTTGACTGCAGAAATCAGTGGCTTTAGCTAGGCACAATGGTTCATGCCTGTAATCCCAGCGCTTTGGGAGGCCAAAGTGGGCGGATCACCTGAGGTCAGGAGTTTGAGACCAGCCTGGCCAACATGGTTGAAGCCTGTCTCTACCAAAAATATAAAAATTCTCAGGGTGTAGTGGTGGGCACCTGTAATCTCAGCTACCCAGAAGGCTGAAGCAGGAGAATCACTTGAACCCAGGAGGTGGAGGTTGCAGTGAGCTGAGATCGCGCCACTGAACTCCAGCCTGGGTGACATGAGTGACAGAGCTAGACTCCATAATAAAATAAAATAAAATAAAATCAGTGGCTTTGCTGGTCAGTAATGTTTCATCAAGGCACCACGCACTCAGGTGTTCAGAGCATCGGAAGAGATGCCACGCATGAGTAGGACAGGAAAATGGAGGCTATCAAGCTGGTGGACACAGGGACTGACTGCAGGGACCCTGCCCAGAAGAGGCATGGCCAGGACTGTGTTAGAGTCCTCAGAGGGTTTAGCCAGACATGGTGGGGCACACCTATAATCCCAGCTACTCAGAAGGTTGAGACAGGAGAACTGCTTGAACCCAGGAGGTGGAGGTTGCAGTGAGCTGAGATCGTGCCACTGCACTCCAGCCTGCGTGACAGAGAGAGACTCCATCTCAAAAAAAAAAAAACAGTCCTCACAGGGGGTTCTCTAAGAGCCATGGACCCGTGACTGTTACTACCAACCTCGTTTTAACCTCAGCCCAACTGGTGTTAGTGTGGCCCTGAAAACAAGCATCAAATATTGAGAGTCCATCAATATTTGTGGACAGACAGGTGGCAAAATCATATCCTCAAAGGATAGAGCTGCTCTGTTGAGATTGGGTTTACTATAGAGGCTGAGCAAAATCTTTTGCATGTATTCCAAAGGAGAAAGAAGATTTTCTCTGGCCATGGTCACAGAAGAAGACTTGCCGCCATTTTACAGGAGCAGCTCCACTGTGGTGTTTGCATTAGAAGATTTCCTAGAAAAATAGCTGGAGTGGCCCAAAGTGGACCCAGTGCCTGAGAATATCAGCGCCATCTTTGACTCAGACACCATCAGCTGGTCTTCAAGACCCAGCCCATTCGAGTGCAATTTTCTTATGTCTGAGGAGGAATGAGCTTGACGCCATCTTTGCAAACATGATGTTGGGTTTTACAATCTCTGGGCATTTTTACAGAGGTTTAAACATATTTCTATATGCAAATGAAATGTGTTCCAGCACAAGAAAAAAAAAGTCATTCTCTAAGACTGAATTAGAGAAACTTCTAACTGACCACTTGAAAATAAAAGGTCTATGCTGCTTATTGCCCACAAATTATCTTGCCTGAATCAATTAACTACCCGAGTGTCATGTGAACCATGCTGAGCTGTAATCAAGGAAGCTGTCTCCACCTGTCATGGCCTCTATTCTGCAGCTTCTTCCAGGAATATGTTAAGACAGCGTTTACCTGAAACCATATGTGCTGAGCACCAGTGCAAAACTGAGTGGGAGAAAAAATTAACTTGATGCCTCTTCTTTACTTGCAACATTTTTTTAAAATTCAGGTTCAGAGGTGGAGTCAGTCATGCATGCAGTCATCATGAACTGAGCAAAGCGCTTTTTATAAAGCTACGGATTCCGAATCCACTGCAGAAGACAATTTCTGGTCTATTTTAAGGTTATGCTTGTTAGTGAGTTCTTCCAAAACCCACCTAATTAGGGCAGGCAATACTGAGGAGGTGGGAGCAGTGTGGGCTTGTCTGAGGGTGACAGTCACTATTTCACAAAACTGCAGAAGTGCGAGTGGTTTGGTCTCTGAGATATTTCCACAGTAACATTTCTCCTGTATCAGGCAATGGTTGTAGTTACGGCCCCCAAACCAATTTGAGCTAGTTTCGGAGGAAAGGGATTTATTAAAAGAGGGTTCCTAAAGCCAGCTGCCACTTTGTCCACACAGGTGATGAGATGTTGCCACTTCTGCCTTTCAAAGTTAAATGTCTCTCCTCCTGTCATCAGGATGGGTTTTGCCCAATACATTCTCATTCTCCTCCCACCCCTAACTTCCCAGACAGAACCACCCTGCCTGTGAGTCTGACTGGAGAAGCCTGGCTCCCAGGACAAGGTCTAGCTGCAAGGGAGGTAGTGAAGGTGGTTTCTACTTTGACCTTGGAAAGGCAGGACGCAGGCCGGGTATGGTGACTCACCCTTGATACCCCAGCACTTCGGGAGGCTGAGGTGGGAAGATTGCTTGAGCCCAGGAGTTTGAGACTAGCTTTGGCAACAGAAGGAGACGCTATCGCTATAGAAAAATTTAAAAATTAGTCGGGCATGTTGGGGCACACCTGTGGTTCCAGCTACTTGGGAGGCTGAGGTGGGAGGATTGCTTGAACCTGTGAGTTCCAGGCTGCAGTGAGCCATGATCATGTCACACTGCACTCTAGCTTGGGCAACAGAGTGAGATATTGTCTCAGAACAAACAAACAAACAAATAAAGGCAGGGTTCAGAGGGTTTAAACTCCTCCAAACATAAGCAGAGTGATCACAGGATGACAGGTGTGCAATAGCCACTGGGAAGGATAGATGTCCCCACAGCCAGTGTGCCTTTATTCCAGTTCTCACCATCTATGTTTAGAAGAGACATACACATAAGCTACGGATTTATTTAAAACTCCAGGGTCCGGAATATATATCAGAGATGGGATAATTTTAGCCCTAAATCCTACACCCTCTAAATGTTCACAGCCACGTACAGGGTAGACACAGTAAATGCCTTGGTAAATTGTCTCCATACGATTCTTAATAAAGAAAGAACTCTTTTTATTGTATCCAGCTTAATGTGTTTTTATGGTCAGAAATTAAACCAGTTCATGTCAGCAAGATTTGCAGAAATGGGTTTCAAACCCCATAGGTTTTCCTAACAAGGTCTGAAAAGACGTTTGGAAGGGTGGGCTCAGGCACCGGGGGTTCCAGTCCTACATGTGGCAGTCTTTATTCTCTAACACAAAATAAAACACATCAGTTATTTTCAAACATTTTTTTTTAAAATACAAGATCTTGCCCTGTTGCCCAGGTTGGAGTGCAGTGGTGCAATCATAGCTCACTGCGGCCTCGAACATCTGGGCTCCAGCGATCCTTCTGAGTAGCTGAGACTACAGGTGTGAGTCACTATGCCCAGCTCTAGGCAGCAGCAACACTGACCTCCATGCTGTTTGATCACTGAAAACCACACATCTTTCCATTTAATTGTCCTCTGTGTAGTTTGCATCTTCCCAGCCACTCAAGACAGCCAGCTGGAAGGGTAGGGTAACCTCAAAGCTATCAGGGACACTTTGGCCTTCTACTGCTAGTATCTTGTCTTTGCACTCTCACAGCTAACATGGAAAACACCAACCTCTGTGGCACAATCACGGCTCACTGCAGCCTTGAACTCCCGGGTGTTCCCAGGAGTTCCCACTCATAATCCCATTATTCTCTTCCACTGGGCATGGAAGCCTGTCAGTCAAGAGAATCATTAGTTCCCACTCAACACGACCCACCAAGTGAAAAGAACCAGCCAACTACATAAAAGGGGATGGTGATGGTGACTGATGATGATGATGATGATGATGATGATGATGATATTTATTATTAGTAGAAGTATCACTAAAACTTACATTGTGATGTTTACTATGAATAGTTATATTTCTGTCAGCAGAAATACTCATCCCTGCACCAACATCCATTGCAGTGTGATGTGATAACACCACGAGATCCCCCTCAACACCCTCTGCTGCCTCTCTAGTCCCTGGGATCCTGGCACTTCCCCCTACCCTGTGGGATATGAAGCATGTCCTTTAAAAGTCATGGAACCTCACAATTGCTAAGGTCCCTTGCAGGACTCTGATTCTGTGAGTCTGGAACTCTCACCCTAAAGCTGAGTTTCCTGGCCTCAGCATTAGTGACATTTGGGGCCAGATGATCCTTTGTTATAAGAAGCCGCTCTGTGTTTTGTAAGGTCTTTAGTGGCAGTCCTGCCCTCTACCAACTAGACATCAATGGCACCCCCAGCTGTGATGACCAAAAATGTCTCTAGGCTTGCCGCATTTCCCCAAGGGGACAAAATCCACCTACCCCCTTGAAAACCACTGGCCTAGATTAACTTAAAATGCTGCTGAATACCACACTCCATTTCTTCAGCAATTAGTCAATCTATAGTTTTTCTTCTCTCTCTCTCTCTTTTTTTTTTTTTTTTTGAGATGGAGTCTCGCTCTGTTGCTCAGGTTGGAGTGTATTAGCACCATCTGGGATCACTGCAACCTCTGCCTCCTGGATTCAAGTGATTCTCCTGCTTCAGCCTCCCGAGTAGCTGGGATTACAGGCGTGCACCAACATGCCCAGCTAATTTTTGTAATTTTAGTAGAGATGGGGTTTCACCATGACAGCCAGGATGGTCTCAATCTCTTGACCTCATGATCCTCCTACCTTGGCCTCCCAAAGTGCTGGGATTACAGGCGTGAGCCACTGCACCTGGCCTCTTTTCTTTTTTTAAACAAAATCTCCTTTTCCCTTAGCAATACCATCCTTGCTTCCCCTGTTCAGGGGATTTGTGAGTAAGTATTTTTATACCCTCATCACACTCTCCATGATATTCACTCAGGGAAAACCACACATCTTTTTATTCAATTGTCCTTTATGCAGTCTGCATCTCCCCAGCAGCTCAAGACATCCTGCTGGAAGGGCAGGGTAACCCCAAACCTATCATTGACACCTTGGTCTTCCACTGCTAACGACTTTTGCCTTTGCACTCTCACAGCTAACAATGAAAACACCAAGCTCCATGGCACAATCACGGCTCACTGCAGCCTTGAACTCCTAGGTGTTCCCAGGAGTTCCCACTCATAACCCCATTATTCTCTTCCACTGGGCATGGAAGCCTGCCAGTCAAGAGAATCATTGGTTCCCACTCAACACAACCCACCAAGTGAAAAGAACCAGCCAAGAAGATAAAAGAGAATAATGACGGTGATTGATGATGATGATGATAATTAATTATTATAATTAGTAGGAATAGTAGGAGACTCACTAAAACTTACATAGTAATGCCTGCTATGAATTACTTTACATATATCCCAAGCATTTTGTGGACTAAAGTTGTCAGGAAAAACTGTCCAAACTTAGGAATGGGTAGGAGATTCCTGGGCGTCTTTTAAGTGAGTTACTGGGACTCACTCGGAATATCTATTTCTAGCAGACTCATTGGGAATATCTGTTTCTATAGAGTATGTGCCTTTGATTAACTTTCTGTCAAGAAGTTTACTTTTGCAACTTTGTAACCTTGTAGCTAACTCCTGTGGCTACTGTAACAAATGACTACAAGCGAAGTGGCTTAAAGCAGGGGTCTGCAGCCCCAGGGCCTGAGACGGATACTGTTCTGTACCCTGTTAGGGACCTGGCCGCACAGCCGGGGGTGACTGGTGGGTGAGCCAGCGAAGCTTCACCTGCATTTACAGCTGCTCCCCACCACACCCATGACTCAGTGCCACCTGCTGTCAGATCAGTGGCAGCCTTAGATTCTCGTAGAAGCATAAACCCTACTGTGAACTGTGCACGCACGGGATCTAGGCTGCACACTCCTTATGAGAATCTAACCCCTGATGCTCTGTCACTATCTCCCATCACCCCCAGATGGGGCCGTCTAGTTGCAGGAAAACAAGCTCAGGGCTCCCCCTGATTCTACACAATGCTGAGTTGTATAATTATTTAATCACATATTACAATGCAATAATAATAGAAACAAAGTATACAATCAATGGAATGTTCTTGAATCATCCCGAAGTCATCCCCGCCCTCGTTCCATGGTAAAACTGTCTTCCATGAAGCCAGTCCTTGGTGCCATAATGGGTGGGGACCACTGACCTAAAGCAACAGATACTGATTCTCTCACATTCTGGAGGCAAAAAGTCTGAAATCAGTTTCAGACTGATTTTGTGTCCAAATCAAGGTGCCAGCAGGACCTTGTTCCTTCTGAACGCTCCCAGGGAGAAGTCATTCGTCACCACTTCCAGCTCCTGGTGGCTGCCAGCATTCCTTGGCTTTTGGATGCATCCCTCCAGTCTCCACCTCTGTAGTCACACCACCTTCTCATCTCCTGTCTGGCTCAAATTTTCCTCTGCCTCTCCCTTTCTAGAGCCACCTGGAAAATCCAGTATAATCTCCCCATCTGGAGACTGTTGTGGAGTGAATGAATCACAACTGTAAAGTCCTATTTTTGCCATATGAAGTACGATTCACAGGTTCTAGGATTGGAATGTGGGTATCTTGGGTGGAAGGCATTTTCCAGCCTATCTCTGTAAGGATAGCTGCAAAGTTGTAGGAAAATAACAGCACCACAAATGACTCCTGTAATGATTTTTTTGTGGTGGAGAGTATATACCTCTGTAAGGTAAATTCTCATTTGAACTGGACTTAACACCTTATTGATTCTCCCATGAATTAATAAGTTGAATGAAATATGTTCCTTGGTTTCATTTTATACGGAGACATAATTTTATCTTTTTGGATGTTACACGTTACCGATAGTAACTCATTCATGCTCACAACAAGCCTGTGACATAGTGTCAGGGGTGTTTAAACTAGAGCAACTCCATCTTGAACAGGGGCTGGGTGAAATAAGGCTGAGACCTGCTGAGCTGCATTCCCAGGAGGTCAGGCATTCTTAGTCACGGGATGAGAGAGGAGGTCAGCACAAGATACAGGACACAAAGATCGTGCTGATAAAACAGGCTGGCCCAAATCCATAAAAACCAAGATGGTAGTGAAAGTGACCTCTGTTTGTCCTCACACCTCATTATACGCTACATATAATGTATTAGCATGCCAAAGACACTCCCACCAGGACCGTGACAGTTTACAGATGCCATGGCAACACCCAGAAGTTACCCTTTTTGGTTGAAAGAAGGGAGAAAACCCTCAGTTTCAAGAATTGCCCACCCCTTTCCTGGAAAACTGATAAATAATCCACCCCTTATTTAGCATATAATCAAGAAACAACTATAAGTAACCTTAGTCCAGCAGCCCAAGCTGCTATTCTGTCTATGGAGTAAAATCCATCCTTATTCCTCTACTTTCTCAATAAACTTGCTTTCTCTTTACTCTATGGACTCGCACTGAATTCTATCTTGTGTGAGATCCAGGAACCCTCTCTTGGGATCTGGACTGACATTTGTCCCCATTTTACAGATGATAAAATTGGATCCCTGACAGGTTAGGAGACCTGTCCAAAGTGTAAGGCAAAACTAAAAGCCTAAGCCACCTAACCGACTGAATAGACCCCCTCTGGGCCAAAAGGATCCCAGAGAACGTGAAAAATTGAATTCCTGGCCATGACGGGAAGAAAGATTGGACAAACCTCAATATGCCCCATCCCTTTTGGTGTTTAGGCATGAATGACCAGCATTGACATTAAAATAGAGATGGTCAGACTGAAGAAACAGACTCACTGTGGCAATAAGATACCAATTGCAACCTGACTCTGGTACAGCGTCACATGCCAGACCCTGAAGGAAATCCAAATATTTTACCCCAAAATATATTGCACTGACATATTTTGAAATGGCTCTGCAAAGCTGTCTTTTCTGAGGAAAACGTGGGTCTGCAGAGAATCTCCATTAATGTAACCAGAACTTTATGGGATCTGGAAGGGATTAGCTAAGAGTCTGACGCCTTTGAAGGTCCAAAAGAGGTATTTACCATTTATTCTCTCTGAAGCCTGCTACCTGGAGGCTTCATCTGCATAACAAGAACCTTGGTCTCCACAGCTCCTCTTTTCTTAACTCAAGCAGTTTTTTCTACTGACTTCAAGTCTTTAGACAAAGCTTAACACTTTTAACCAACTGTCAGAAAATCTTTGAATTCAGCGATGGCCTTGTACCAACCCCAACTGCCTGGCACTTCAAGACATCCTGCCTCTTTATGCTGAGCCAATGTACACTTTCCACGTACTGATTTATGATTTTACCTACAATTTTTGTCTCATAAAATGTATAAAACCAACCTGCATCCTGACCTAATTGAGCACACTTTCTTGGGACCTGTTGTTCCCCAGGTCATGGTTACTCACATTGGCTCAAATGTAATCTCTCTAAAGACTTCACATAGTTTGAGTTTTTGGGGGCTAGTGTTTGTTTTTGTTTTTTGTCAACAAAGGTCACAAGGTCCTATAACTAAAAAGGGTGTTTAGACTGAGGGTCCACTGTGTAACACTGTTACAGTATGATATCTGGACTACATGACTTTTAATGTCTCATTAAGCTAACTTTATCATTTGCTTCAGATGCTCAGTAAACATCTTCCACAATAACCATTATGAGCTAAATGTTTGTGTCCCCTCAAAATCCTCATGTTGAAACCCTGACCTCCAATGTTATTCCCTCAATGGTATTAGGAGGTGGAGCCTTTGGGAAGTAATGAGGTCATGAGAATGGCCTTCTCATGAATGGGATCAGTGGCTTATTAAGAGGATCCTGGAGGCCAGGTATGGTGGCTCATGCCTGTAATCCCAGCACTTTGGGAGGCCAAGGCAGGCAGATCTCCTGAGGTCGAGAGTTCAAGACCAGCCTCACCAACGTGGAGAAACCTCATCTATACTAAAAATACAAAATTGCCTGGCATGGGGGTACGTGTGTGTAATCTCAGCTACTCGGGAGGCTGAGGCAGGAGAATTGCTTGAACCTGGCTGGCAGAGGTTGTGGTGAGCCAAGATCACACCACTGTACTCCAGCCTGGGCAACAAGAGGGAAACTCTGTCGCAAAAAAAAAAAAAAAAAAAAAAAAAAAAAAGGGACCCTGGAGAGCTCTCTTGTCTCTTAAGCCATGTGATGACACAGGAAGAAGGGGTTACGTTTTAACCAGGAAATGGGCTCTTGCCAGATGCTGAATCTGCTGGCACCCTGATGTTGGACTTCTCAGCCTCCAGAACTGTGGGAAATAAATTTATGTTGTTTATAAGCCACCCAGTCTATGCTATTTTTTCATAGCAGCCCAAAACAACTAAGATCACAACCTACATTAAAGAGAAAAAAAATGAGACACAGACCAGACCTTCTGAGGGCAGACATGGTGATGCACTTGCTTAGGGAGATTTGGGTTATTTTTCTCTCAATTCAGAACACAATCATGAAATGCAAATATTAGGATTGAGCCAATACGCATATGCAAACTGAAAAAGAAATATCTCTGGTGGGAAAAAATGGCATTGGTTGTTTATAATCCCTGACTGCAAAGATGGATCACTAGAAGGCTCTTGTTTGCTAAAAGAGATTCTGAGCTTGAGAATTCAGACTGAGAAGGCTAAGAGGTAACCTGCTTAGCATAAAAAAAAAAGGAGAGAAAGATGTAGGACAAGGAGGAGGAGGGGATAACCAGTAGCCCATGAGGACTTTGGAAGGTAGAATTAGGTCTGTGATTGCAATTTCATTAAGTTTTAAAGAGGCTTGTGACAGAGACTTCTCTAGGACCTCATGCGTTAATTGCCTGTAGAATTTATTTTACACAAAATATGCTTTGTAGAGCCAGATACATCTTTGTGTTTTAGGAAAAAAAGTGCTGAGTTCCCCCAGGTGTGGTGGTTCCTGCCTGTAACCTTGGCTCTTTGGGAGGCTGAAGTAGGCAGATCCATTGAGTCCAGCAGTTCAGAGACCTGCCTGGGCAACATGGGGAAACTTTCTCTATGAAAAGTACAATAATTAGCTGGGTGTGATGGCACCTGCCTAGAGTCCCAGCTACTTGGAAGGCTTGAGCCTGGGCGGCTGAGGTTGCAGTCACTGAGATCACATCACTGCACCCTAGCCTGGCCAACAGAGTGAGATCCTGTTTCAAAAAAAAAAAAAAAAACCAGAAAACAGAAAAAAATGCTGAGCTCTACTTTTAGAAGAATGCAGGCTTAGAAGAAAGGAGATCCGCAGGGCTGCCATCACATTTGGGTCCATGTTATTCCATTTTAAAACTACATGTGTACTTTTCACATGTAGTGCCATGTGAAAACTACATGTAGTACTTTTCACAAATGTGCCAAGGATTAAGTGTGGTTTGGGGAATCAGATTGACAGGATTTCAGTATATTGCTGCATTTCAAATTTAATGAACTTGCTATGCTTCTTTGAGGTGGAATCTCACTCAGTCACCCAGGTTGGAGTGCAGTGGTGTGATGTTGGCTCACTGCAACCTCTACCTCGCGGGTTCAAGTGAAGTGATTCTCCTGCCTCAGCCTCCTGAGTAGCTAGAACTACAGGCACACATCACTATGCCCAGCTAATTTTTATATTTTTAGCAGAGATGGGGGTTTCACCATGTTGGCCAGGCTGGTCTCGAACTCCTGACCTTAGGTTATCGTTCTCCTCAGCCTCCCAAAGTGCTGGGATTACAGGAACGAGCCACTGCTCCTGGCCTGGATTACAATCTTAAACATAAGGCCACTATATATCTTGAGACCAACATTTTAATCCAGCGAACAATATCTCTAGTTGTGTGATAAAGTCATATTTTCCTCTGGTCCCTGATGTCTTCAAGGAATGGAAGAATTACTAAATCCTGTTCAATTAGGTTTAGCCTAAAGCTACGTCCTTAAATATTTTAAATTCACCCTCAAGGTTTCTCTGTCTATAGTGAACTGTAACAGAATTGGATGTATAAACATACAGTCACCTACTCTTCTGCCAGTCACCGAATTTCGACCAATCAAAGGGAGCCAAGTGTTCTCACCGTGTTCATTCATTCCTCTATTTGCTCAATAAAAATTTGTTGAGCTCTTATTTGTTGGGTTCAGGGTCATGATCATAAACCCATGTCTGTAGCCATTGCTCACCTCTTGATCTCGATCTCTTTTTCTCTTTCCCCTTCCCTTAGCACAAAAGGAGCCTAAAGTTTGTATGAACTTAAGACGGTTCTCTAGCATGCTAGTCCACCATCTTCTCAGTTTGCTAGATCTCCAAAATAAACTTGCCTTCCTTGCCCTGACACCTTGTCTCTTCACTTATTGGCCGTCGTGCACTGAGCGTGCAAGTTTGAACTCAGCAGCAGTCGCAGCTCTGGAACTAACGTGCATTGAGGATGCTGGAGAGAACAGTACGTGACAAGGAAAACAAACAAAAGAGAAAGCAGTCTCTTCTCATCTCTGTCTCTCCTCAGCCCCATGGCACCAAGGTTTTTGGAGTCTTGACCCTGTCCACAGACCAGGTGGGGAATCTGAGATTAGCAACATGGAAGGATTATTAGTTGGCATTCAAACCCGCGCCCTTTCTGTTTGCCAAAGGAGACAGGAAAGAATGAAAAGATCATTTTCCCAGCAGCTATCTGTGGTCTAACGGTTATGCTGAGGGAGGGGAGATGGGCAGTAAGACAGCATCTTTCTGTTTCAGGGGAGTCCTGAAAGAGCCTCTCCCCAACCTGACTCTTCTTGAGAGGTTGGGTCCATCAGAGCTGCAAAGGGAAAGAGGACCAGGAGACGTTCTCCTTGACCAGTCCTTGCTTAGGCTCCCCTGATCCCACTTAACTACTAGGCCTTGACTTTGACCTTCTATGTCTGTCCATGCCACATCCACTTTTAGTAAGAATGCTGCAAAACCAGGTTTGAGAAGATGCCCTAATTTGATATCTGATCAAGTTCATCACCTGCTCCCCCTGTTGTCTGAGCCCTTGGTCTGCCTTTAGCAAGAATCCTGTTAGGTCTATTTAACAAGAATCCCTCACCCTTGATATCTCCTACCAGCAGTTTTCCATCCACTGACATGGAATCCATCCCAACAGGGTAGAAAAGACTTGCGGGCTAGATTCTGAACAGAAATATAGTTATAATTAAATGTCAGAAGCATTTGAACCATCTTGAATAGCAACTCCATCTTGAATAGGGGCTGTGTAAAATAAGGCTGAGACCTGCTGGGCTGCTTTCCCAGGAGACTAAGGCATTCTTAGTCACAGGATGAGACAGGAGGTCAGCAAAAGACACAGATCATAAAGACCTTGCTGATAAAACAGTTGCAATAAAGAAGCTGGCCAACACCCACCAAAACCAAGATGGCGACGACAGTGACATCTGGTTGTCCTCACTGCTCATTATGTGCTAGTTACAATATGTTAGCAGGCTAAGAGACACTCCCACCAGCGTCATGACAGTTTACCAATGCCATGGCAACACTCAGAAATTACCCTATGTGGTCCAAAAAGGGAAGGAGCCCTCAGTTCTGGGAGTTGACCACCCTTTTCCCAGAAAACTCAAGAATAATTCACCCCTTGTTTTGCATATTATCAAGAAATAACTGTAAATATATTCAGTGTAGCAGCGCAGGCCACCACTGCCTACGGAGTAGCCATTTTTAAAATTCCTTTACTTTCCTAATAAACTTGCTTTCACTTCACTCTATAAACTTGCCTCGGACTGTTTCTTGCATGAGATCCAAGAACCCTCTCTTGAGCTCTGGATTGGGACCCCTTTCCGGTAATGTAAGCATTAAATCAGGCTGCTCTCTGGCCTGCTTCCTTGTTGCTGAAAGTCCCACAGCACTAGATACTGCCCATGTACAGACAGGTTCTCTGACATTAGGGCCCTCAGACTGTTTAAGGATAGATTCCAACCCCACTGTTTCTATAGGCAAGGTCTCTGATGTTAGAATCCTAAGACTTTTGTTGAAGGATCACTAAAGATGTTTTTCAGACCCCAAATTCCAGCAACCAGTTTTAAGACCCTCACAGAGGAATGGGGTCAGCCTGAGAATATACAGCTGCTTCCTCTCCCTGTCCCATGACTTCACCCTGCATTCTTCCATCAGTCAAGGATCTCCATACTTTAGCCTACTCGAGAACCCTCAAAACCCCTAACGCCGAATTCCTTGAGGAAAGGGATAGGATGCTTACTTCCATGGACTTGTTCGGTGACCCACCCGCAATCTGTTATCTCAGTGCATCGAGTTGCCATGGGCATTGGGCAACAGACCTATTACAGCCATGTGAGAGAAAAATACCTTGGGTATCCAAAAGGACTACTCTAAAAGGAAAACTCAAGATGGAAACTGCTTAGGGCAAACCTGCCTCCCAGTCTATTCAAAGTTATCCCTCTGCTCAGTGAGATAAATGCATATCTGATTGCCTCCTTTGGAAAGGCTAATCAGAAACTCAAAAGAAAGCACATGTCTGTCTCTCATCTACCTGTGACCTGGAAGCTCCCTCTCTGCTCCAAGTCGTCCTGACTTTGCTTCAAGTTGTCCTGCCTTTCCAGACCAAACCCATGTGCTTTTAACACTTACTGATTGATGTCTCCTGTCTCCCTAAAAGGTGTAAAGCGAAGCTGTGCCCTGACCACCTTTGGTATCTGTCATCAGAACCTCCTGAGGCTGTGTCAGGGTCATGCGTCCTCAACCTTGGCAAAATTAACTTTCTAAATTAACTGAGACTTGTCTCAAATTTTTGGGGTCCACAGCTTACAACCCTGTCACCCTGCTACTTAGCTACAAATCCCACTTGTGCTGTTGTATTCAGAGCTGACCCAAATCTTTCTCCTCTATGGCAGTGGAGTCAACCTCTATTGTAATAGTCTGGAATAAAGTCTTCCTTAGTATTTTACTAAGGAAGACTTACTTTACTAATGTCAGGCTCTGAGTGGAGGGAATGAATGGGTGAGGGCGAGTAATGAATAACCTTGAAAAAGAGGATAAAGCGGCCAGAATTTCGGGCTCTACACTCCAGGGGGAGAAGCATGCGCTACACCCTGCAGCGCCCCACCAGGGAAGGGCTGCAGGGAGGACTCTGGGGGGCTGAAAATCTGGAGAATCCTCTGAATCTAGCCCAGAGCACCTCCCACTTCTGCCATCACTGAGTAGGGCAGGTCTGCTCTGCCCTCCGAGACCTCTGCATCCTTGAAGAGTAAGAGGCAGAACAGGGGCATTAAATAATGGCACTGCTGGACATCGAGCCAATTAAGCCAGTTTTCAATTGATCCAGAAGCTAAAGATAGGCATCGTGTCCTATGTCGGAGGGGTGCACAGCACGCTGATGGCAATTACATAATAAGTAACTCGGACCTGTTGAGAAATCTGTGGCCGAGAGCGCCCAGATGAGCCGACCTGCTGGGAGTGACACTGCAGAACCGGACAGGAAAAGGCAGAGGAGGGGAGGGCAGCAGGAGGACCCGCCTGGCAGCCCCACTCCAGGGAGGAACGGCAAGAAGTCACGTGGGATTGCCTCATTCCTCCCCTGTGGATATGTTAATGGAGGTCTCATTTCTGACTTTTTATGTTAATTTAAATGATGTATGTTTACACCCCACTGAGTAAAAAGGACATTGAATTAATGTGCACATGAAAGAAAAGCACAGCCTTCAGCAATTCCTCTTCAAATGCTCCTCTAAGTCCTTTTGGAAGAAGGAGTGCTGTGTTCTGCTTCTAAGAAATCCTTCTATTATCACCTCTCCATGTTGAATACTTCCCGTAGAAGTCATTAAATAGGTACTTGGTTTCTTAATGAGAACAAAGTACAGTGGGTCAATAATTGCTTTAACACTCCTGCTTAGGAAAAATGACAGGCCCTTTCCTACGTTCTCCTTTCGATGTTTTCTTCTTCAACTCATTTTCTAAAGTGTTTTCTGACATCCTGGAGATAATATATCCAGTGTTCACAGTAATGTGTACATTTGGTTTTCCCTTGATAAGTCTACGGTGTCAAATGCTGGACCTAGAAAAAATGGGTTGGTGCATACTCTGGCTGAAATATTCTTAAATGGCTTCGGTTTCCATCAAAAGCATGAGAAAGTCCTTAGGAATGTGAAGTTTTATGTCTCTCCTTTCCTCTACTGTCAGAGGCATCTGAATTAGAGTGGCTCATTGGAGCTGGGTAAAATAAGGCTGAGACCTACTGGGCTGCATTCTCAGATGGTTAAGGAATTCTCAGTCACAGGATAAGATACGAGGCCAGCACAAGATACAGGTCATAAAGACCTTGCTGATAAAACAGGTTGTAGTAAGAAGCTAGCCAAAACCCACCAAAACCAAGATGGTGATGAGAGTCACCATCCTGGCCGTCCTCACTGCTACACTCCCTCCAGCGCCATGGCAGTTCACAAACGCCATGACAATGTCGAGAAGTTACCCTACATGGTCTGAAAAGGGGAGGCATGAATGGTCCACCCCTCGTTTAGCATATCACTGAGAAATAACCATAAAAATGGGCAACCCGCAGCCCTTGGGGCTACTCTGCCTATGGAGTAGCCATTATTTTATTCCTCTACTTTCTTAATAAACTTGCTTTCATTTTTCGGACTCACCCTGAATTCTTTCTTGCAGGAGATCCAAGAACCCTCTCTTGGAGTCCTTTCTGGTAAGACTACTACTAATATTTTGGTCTCAAACTCCATTATATGGTGTGAGATCTACTTGTCCTTCAAAAATCCATCCCATAGATCAATTGCAGGTGGACAGTGACCACAAAAATGGCTGCTCTGCTTGTAGTGTTTTGCTTTGTTTTGTTTTTTGAGATGGTAGTGATTTGGTATTTATTTGTGTCTATCATTTTTCACCAAAAATTCTATTTAGGAACTAAGAATCTCATGGTTAGTAGCTTACTTTTCCTTCCCACTCCTGTGGTCCAATGCTGCCATCCGTGTCTATTTGATAGACATTTTGTTGTGTTAAGTTTGGCCTTGTCGATGAAAAGAGTCGAACCCTGTAAAACATTTGAAGAGATTTATTCTGAGCCAAATATGAGTGACTGTGGCCCATGACACCGCCCTCAGGGAGTCCTAAAAACATGTGCCCAAGTTGGCAGGGGTGCAGCTTGGTTTTATATATTATAGAGGCATGAGACATCAATCAAATACAGTAGAGAAATACATTGGTTTGGTCCATAAAAACAGGACAATTCAAAGCTGGGGGCTTCTAGGCTTTAGGGGAATTTAAACATTTTCCGGTTGACAACTGGTTGAGTTTGTCTAAAGACCTGGGGTTAATAAAAGGAAATGTTCAAGTTAAAATAAATGATTGAGGAGACCAAGGTTCTCCTGAAGTCTCACAGAGGTTGCCCTTAGAGACAGAAGGTAACAAGCATTTCCTATTCAGACCTTTAAAAGGTAATAGAAAAAAAATAAAAATTAAATAAAAATTTAAAAGGTGGTAGATTCTCAGTTAATATCTTCAGTATAAGGAGTGCCTAGAGAAAAAGATTTAGCTACGTTAGAGATTCTTTACAGATGCATATTTTCCCCCACAAAGAATGCTTTACAAGGCCATTTCAAATCGTGGCAAAGAAGCATGTTTTGGGGTAAAATATTTTGACTTTCTTCTTTGTCAGGTAATGTTACGCCAGAGTCAGACTGGAAAGTAAGCCATGACATATAGGATTAAATAAAACCCATGTGATGAGCCTCCAGTTTGTGGGGCATGACTCTCCAGGACCCTTAGACATTTGGGCAAGATAAAAAAAAATCAGAGCTTAGTCCTCAGCCTAACAGTTTCTCCAAACACAATGAACTGTAACCTACCTTAATGTGTAAACAGACTATATCCTGCTCTCGTAATAAATAACTGAGTCTCAGGCAACCACAGGCAACCAACTGTTCAAAGCAGGTTCAAATAAGGCAAAGGCCCGGTTGCGACCAGCCCAGCTGTTTCTGCCTGTCACTCTCTGTTCTGTATTCCACTTTTCTTTTTCTGCCCACAAATGTTATCTGACATTTGTGGGCAGAAAATAGCTGAACCTATTCTTCTGTAGGCTGTCTGATTTGGGAATTGTTCTTTGCTAAATTAGACTGTTAAATTTGCCTAAAGGTTTTTTTTGCAATATCCAACCCCACCTGTATATCCACTCTGCCCATGGTCTACTTCATGCTGATATAGATGGGAGACAGGAAAATGCTGGGTAGAAGAGAGCAGCTCCCCAGCAAAGGCCCCACACTCAAGCCTGGAAACCTGCTGCTCTAAATTTGAACAGGAATTCCTGTTTTCAAACCCAAATATTGCATTTTGGCCCACCACACCCCCCCATCCTATACCCGTATAATGCCCAAATCCCCAGCTCCATGAGCTGACAAACAGAAGAGCAGAAGAGTGGCAAACAGGGCAGCAGAGAATGAGAGGAAAGAAGGATCATCTGAACATCACGAGGAGTTCAGCTGGGGATGGTCAGAAAGAAGATGGGCCACTGGACAGCCAAACTCCAGGAGAAGAGCCTCTTCCCACTCCATCCCCTTTCCAGCTCCCCATCCAACCTGCTGAGAGCCATCTCCACCACTCAGCAAAACCCCTGCATTCACCATCCTTCAAGTCCATGTGTGACCTGATTCTTCCTGGACACTGGGCAAGAACCCAGGTGCCAAGAGGGCACTAAGCTGGTTAACACTTTAGCCATCTGTGGGCAGCAGAGTTAAAGGAGCACTGCCACATGCCCCCTGGGGCTTTGGGTATTGCAGGCACCCACCCCTAGATACTACCGTGGGGCTGGAGCCCAAAAGTGCTCACCCCGGCTCCTGCATCTGATTATTGTGTGCTCCCCTTCCTTTTAAGGGTGGCAAACAGACAAACCACGCCCCTGTTGCACATGCCGTGAGGTGGGGTCTGGGAAGCCTCCTGTTTCGATGTAGTCGTTAATGCAATAGGAAAGTTCTACTTCCTATGTTCCTGGAGCAAACAAAGACCAACTAGCTGTTACTCTGCTAATGTCCTTCCATACGCAGGCTGAATGCTGGAAAAGGACCAGGTAAGCCTGCTGCCTCAGCCCCGGCAGCAGGTGTCCCCTCACATGGATGTCTGCTTGTGTCTGTCTGTGACAGTGTGGGGGTGGAGAGAATAGAGTGCCCTACTGGGGAACACAGCATGGTTTCTTACAGAGGTAGAGGAAAAGACGGGTGGGCAGCTGTGTCCCTGCTTTTTAAAGATACCCACTGTTCTGGATAAAACGTGTGAAAATGTAAGAGTTGTTTGAAACAGAGCAGCTCCATCTTGAATAGGAGCTGGGTAAAATAAGGCTGAGACCTAGTGGGCTGCATTCCCAGACAGTTAAGGCACCCTAAGTCACAGAATGAGATAAGAGGTTGGCACAAGATACGGGTCATAAAGACCTTGCTGATGAAAACAGGTTGCAGTAAAGAAGCCGGCTAAAACCCACCAAAACCAAGATGGCAAAGCTCTACCTTCCATGTTCCTGGAGGAAACAAAGACCAATTAGATGTTACTTCTGCCAGTGTACCTCTGGTCATTTTCACTGCTACGCTCCTCCAGCACCACTGCAGTTTACAAATGCCACGGTAACGTCAGGAAGTTACTCTACATGGTCTAAAAAGGGGAGGCAGGAAGGAGCCACTCCTTGTTCAGCACGTCATCAAGAAATAACCATAGAAATGGGCAACAATCAGCCTTCGGGGCTGCTCTGCCTGTGGAGGAGCCATTCTTTTATCCCTTTACGTTCCTAATAAACTTGCTTTCCCTGTACAGACTTGCCCCGAATTCTTTCTTGCGCGAGATCCAAGAACCCTCTCTTGGCATCTGGATCAAGATCCTTTTCCAGTAACAAAAGAACCCCCAAATCCCAAAGCCAGGGGAAAATTCAAGTTGGGAACTATATCAGGCAAACTTGCTTTCCTAGTTATTCCTAAATAAGATAGCTATAAAGATAAAACAGGTACATCTCTCCCTCGAAATTTTCCCAGGAGGAAATTCCTTGTTGGCCTCAAACTCTTTCCCCTAAAACAGTGCTGTGGAATTTCACCGTGACAATGTAAACAGAGAGCTTATCTTTACAGGTGCAGGACGGAAAGTCATCCCTCTGCTCACCTGAGACAAATGCGTATCTGATTGTTTCCTCTGCCCCTATTGGTTATGTAAAAATGCAGACACACTGAGCCAGAATAAATTGTGTATTCAGTGGAAGGTTAATCAAGGACTCAAAAGATGTCAATCTTCTGTCTCTTATCTACATATGACCTGGTATCCCCCGTTTTGAGTTGTCCCACCTTACCGGACAGAACCAATTTCCATCTTACACAGTGATGAATACGTCCTGTCTCCCTAAAATGTGTAAAAGGTAAGCTGCACCCCGTCCACCTTGGGTACATGTCCTCAGAACCTCCTGAGGCTGCATCACAAGTGTATCCTGAACCTTGGCAAAATTAACTTTCTAAAATGGTTGAGATTTGTCTCAGATATTTTGGGTTCACAAATGTCATTAGCTACTTTCTACAAAGAGGCTTATTTTAAAATATGAATATAATATCATAAACATCCCTCCCAGGCCTTATATGTGATTTTCAGAAGTATAAAAATGAACTAACAATCCACTAACTCACAATATCCTTGGTGGTCAGGTCACTGGCATCTCACATACTACTCACAGCTTAATCTTTTTTGAGACAGATTTTCACTGTTACACAGGCTGGAGTGCAGTGGTACAATCTCAGCTCACTGCAATCTCCGCCTCCTGGGTTCAAGCAATTCTCCTGCCTCAGCCTCCCAAGTAGCTGGGACTACAGGCACCTGCCACCACGCCCAGCTAATTTTTGTATTACTAGTAGAGATGGGGTTTCACCACATTGGCCAGGATAGTCTTGATCTCTTGACCTTGCGATCTGCCTGCCTCAGCCTCCCAAAGTGCTGGAATTATAGATGTGAACCGCTGTGCCTGGCCTCACAGTTCAATCATCACAGGAGCTCTGGGATGTAGGTGATGTCTCCTGAGACTTCTCATGGGAGTATAAGGTTCCCTGCCTTTAATCAGGTCAAACAACTCACAAATACTGAGACCAACGCTGGATCCTGATCTACTTGTTTTCAAAAGCCTAACTCGTTCTCTTACTCAAACTGGAAAATCTCTCACAAGGAATTCATCTCCTGGCCACTGTGTTATTTGCCAGGTAGGATTTGAGATTTCAGATTGAAGTCCCTATGCCCCATGCTGGCTGAGGACTGTGGACTATGAGCATGAGAGACAGTTGCCTTCTCTGGGAACAAGAACTGTTGGCTTGTCCAAAGGATCTGGGGTCTGGTACAGTGCCTTCCTCATAGTGATGTTCAAGAAATGTTTGGTGAATGAAGAAATGAGAAGATGAATACAGACATTAAAACGCAAAAAAAAAAAACCTGGAAAGTATTCATACTGGGAAATAAGAATAGAATCCAAAACCCCTCAACTGATTGATTGAACTCCACCTGGCCAAGAGGACCCCAGAGCAACCTTCAAACAGAGTTTCTAGCCATGACAGGATAGGAGGTTGGACATACCTCATAACTCCTCCCTGCCTCATCGCCATTGTGCCTTCTGCCCTAAGGGCCAAACAGAAACCAGCCCTTTCAATAGGCTCCATCTACTATTTCAGCCAACTGTCTGAATGCTGCCTCTCCTTTTGATGGTTTCAACATGAACAACTGACCAGCATTTCAAAATTTTGCTCTGTTGCCCAGGCTGGAGTGCCATGATGTGATCACCATTCACTGCAGCCTCGACCTCCCAGTCTCAGGTGATGGGCTCATCTCAGCCTCCTGAGCAGGTGTGACTATAGATGTGTACCACCACACCTGGCTAATTTTTTGTTTGTTTGTTTGTTTTGTAGAAATGGGGTTTTGCCCAGGCTGGTCTCAGACTCCTGAGCTTAAGGCATTTGCCTGTGCTGGCCTCTCAGAGTGCTGGGATTATAGGTGTGTGCTGGCATACCCGCCCCAAGATTCCTTCTTGATAAGAAGGAACTTATTCCACTGCCCATGGAACAGTTTGATGGAGGATGTGCAGTGAATGTGTCATGTCCTCTGCTTCACCTTTTGATGTCAGAGAGCCAAAAGTTCCACCCTGAGATCATGCTAGCACTGCCATTTTTGTACATGCAACTCATGAAGAGGCATAAAGCTGAACTGTACATGCACACATTTCTTCTTTGATAAATATTTATGACTCTTCTTGTAGCTTATTAAATACATATATTCAGCCACCCAGCTCAGCATAAATTCTTATTACCTTTGACCTTCCCTCAAAGTGTTTCTGGCTTCTGATAAGAGGCTAAGCTTCCCAGTCTATTAGAGTGGCCTGGAAACGATGCAACACTTTATAAGAAATAAAGTTCTCCTTTCCAATCAACACAAATATCCATCAATGATAAACTGGATAAAGAAAATGTGGTACATACACACCACAGAATACTATGCAGCCATAAAAAGGAACCAGATCATGTCCTTTGGAGAGATATGGATGAAGCCAGAGCCATCATCCTCATAAGACTAACACAGGAACAGAAAACCGAATACCACATGTTCTCATTTATAAGTGGGAGGTGAACAATGAGAATACATGGACACAGAGAGGGGAACAATACACACTGGGGCCTGTTGGGGGATGGCGGGGGGCAGAGAGCATTAGAGAAAAGAGCCGGTGCATGCTGGGCTTAATATCTAGATGATGGTTTCATCGGTGCAGCAAACCACCACAGCACACGTTTACCTATGCAACAAACATGAACATCCTGGCACACGCACCCTGGAACTTAAAAAATTAAAAACATTTAAAAAGCTCTCCTTTCCAAATGTATGAAGCCCATCATTCTTCAGTTGACAATACCCTGGGACATATTAAGTGGTGACATGAGCTTTTGAAATTGTAGTGTGAATAGGTATATGGGAAATTAGCAGGTGAGTCACTACATAGGGCCAAGGCACAGTGACAAAAGCTCTTGCAAGAAAGATGTGGAAAGCCCATTTGGGAGCTGGAATGGCAGAACCAAAAGGAGTGTCTGCTGCTGTCCACAACGAGGCCTGATGAGATGTTCAACATTCACTGAGGATATACGCAGAGAAGGAGAGAAGGGGGTACTGAAAGAGATGAGACAGTCAAGAGCAGCAGTCAGAGACAGCATCCTGAACATATGGCTTAATTCAGAGCCTCATTCACCTTTTCCTCTCATCTGCTAGCTGATGTACAAAGGAGAGTGACTGAAGAATGTCAACCATGAATATTGTTGATATGGTTCGGCTGTGTCCCCACCCAAATTTCACCTTCAACTGTAACTCCCATAATTCCCACGTGTTGTGGGAAGGACCTGGTGGGAGGTAATTGAATCATGGGAGGGTTTCCCTCATACTGTTCTCATGGTAGTGAAGAAGTCTCCTGAGATCTGATGGTTTTATAAGGGGAAACCTTGTACACTTGGTTCTCATTTTTTTTTCTTGTCTGCCGCCATGTGAGATGTGCCTTTCGCCTTCCGCCATGATTGTGAGACCTCTGCAGCCATGTGGAACTGTGAGTCCATCAAACCTCCTTCTTCTGTAAATTTCCCAGTCTCAGGTATCAGCAGTGTGAAAACAGACTAATACAATTGTGGAATCAAGTTTGCTGGTGAACTAGGTTATAATGCTAGACAAAAGATCCCTGGAGTATAATTATGAATGATGTTCCAAATGAAATCTGGTTAGCACCTCCCTTTATCCAGGCAGCCACTCTCAACTGAAATTCAGGCAAAACAAAAATATTTATTTACTCTATTCCAGGCAGGGTACTTATGCCATAGAGACATAATAATGAACAGTATTCACATATCTCTTACCCTCCTGGGGTTTCCAGTCTGGAACTTATTAAATCACCAAAGAGAACAGAGAAAATAGTGGATGGCAGAAGTCAGAATAGTAAGAGTGACACAGAATCTAAGGCCAGGATCAAGGAAGAATCAGCAATCCTGTTAAGGCAGAAGGAGCAAAACTGAGAAAAAGCAACCCAGGGTTCAGCACAGAAAAGACACTGACTATACTTCATAAACTAGCCTGGAAAGAAAAAAAAGCAAGATGCTTAATTCTTGCTCCAGAGCCTCTGGGCCTGTACCCACCAGAGAGGCCCCTTTTTATCAGACACTGAACTAGAAAGTAGACAGAGTCACCCCTGCTCAGTTCAGCTCAGCTGATGCTGCTCCTCAGGTACAAACCAAGGATGTAAATACAAATCATCTTTTTAAATGCATGCCAATTTTTCTACCCAATGAATAACTGTTTGTCCAATAACCATTATAAAAACTGATTATATATTAGGACCCCTAAAATCATTTTTTCATTTCATTTTTATTTTTTAAGACAGTCTCACTCTGTGGCACAAGCTGTGTGCAGTGTGTGACTTTGACTCACTGCAACCTCTGCCTCCTAAGTTCAAGTGATTCTCCTGCCTCAGCCTCCTGAGTAGCTGGGATTACAGGTGGACGCCACCATGCCCGACTGATTTTTGTATTTTTAGTAGAGACGAGATTTTACCTTGTTGATTAGGCTAGTCTTGGACTCCTGACCTCAAGTGATCCACCCACCTCGGCTTCCCAAAGCGCTGGGATTACAGGCATGAGCCACCATGCCTGGCCCTAAAATCTTTTTTTTTAAAAGAGAGCCTCATTCTGTCACCCAAGCTGGAATGCAGTTGCAAAATCATAGTTCACTGCAACCTCAAACTCTTGGGCTCAAGTGATCCTCCCATCTCAGACTCCCAAGTAGCTGGGACTACAGGTGTGTGCTACCACACCAAGCGAATTTATCATTTAAATTTTTTGAAGAGTTGAGGTCTTGCCATATTGCCCAGGCTCATCTTGAACTCCTGGGCCCAAGGGATCCTCCCGTCTTGGCCTCCAAAAGTGCTGGGATTACAGGCATGAGCCACTGGGCCCAAACCAAAATTTTAATTCTTTAACACATACACACACATACACACACACACACACACACACACACACACACACACACACACTTCAGGGAAAGAAACTAAGAATAAAAGCTACATTTAAAAAATTAATTTGGTTTTTAAAAATACTTCTAAATAACTCTTAGATCAAAGAGAAAATAAAATCTGGAATTAGATGCTATCTAGAAAATAGTGGCAACTCTAACACTACATATAAAAACTTATGAGTTGTAGCAAGATCCATACTTAAAGAAAATACATAACATTAAATGCTTTTGCTATTAAGCAAGACAAAAAGAAAATAAATGAACTAAGATTTCAATTCAAAAGAGCAGAAAGAGAGCAAGCAGACCAAGGAGAAAAGAGGAGCAGACAAAATGAATTTACAAAATTCAAATATAAGGAAGGAGGGAAATTGATAATAAGGAGTTAGTTCTTTGAAAAGATTTTAAAATTAAATCTCATTTAAAAGAAAGAAAAAACACTGATAAATGCTATTAGGTCTGAGCAAAGAACTCTTACCAAAAACATATAGAAGCTTTTAAATTTTTTAATGATGAGTAGAAGAATGGTCAATGGTCAAGAAAACTTTCTGAGACAGAGTAGAAAACTGGCATAGACTAATCGCCGAAAATTCTGGAAAGGCTATCGAGAATGACCATCCAAAAAGACCCTAGACCCAGATGGTACTATAGGTAAATTCTGTCCATTTTTTGAGGACTAGAAAAATGCCATGCAATTTGCAGTAGTCTAGAACAGAAAAGAAAATAAAAAAGTTGGCCAGGCATGGTGTCTCACGCCTGTAAATCCAGTACTTTGGGAGGCCGAGGTGGGTGGATCACGAGGTCAGGAGTTCGAGACCAGCCTGGCCAAAACAGTGAAACCCTGTCTCTACGAAAAGTAGAAAAATTAGCCTGGTGTGGTGGTACATGCCTGTAATCCCACTACACAGGAGGCTGAGGCAGGAGAATTGCTTGAACCTGGGAGATGGAGGTTGCAGTGAGCCAAGATCGTGCCACTGCACTCCAGTCTGGGTGACAAAGTGAGACTCCATCTTAAAAAAAAAAAAAAGAAAAGAAAATCAAGACAAATGGTTAGAACTTATAAAAGAGTTCAGAAAAATAGCCAGCTGTTATTTACAATTAAAACTTTTCATTGAAGTGAACAAACATATAGAAAAGTGCACAAGTTTCAGGAGTTCAACTGTCAACTTTAACAAACTGAATGCATCCATTTAAAACCAAGTCAAGAAATCAATCCATCCATCACCCAAGTCAAGAAATAGAAGATGATCAGTGCCCTAGAAATCTCTCCTATGAACTCTTCGAGTCATTACCCCCACTGGCTACATGGCTTGAAATAAAAGCTAAATTCTTTTGGCTTTAAAATTTATTTATTTTTAAACAATTTATTAAGGTATGATTCATACATAAAAAGCTATAAATATTTAATATATACAACTTGATGAGTTTGGAACTGAAATTTCTATAAAAAGCATCAAATAGTATGCATTTTTTGTGCCTAGATTCTTTGATTCAACATGATGTTTTGGAGAACTATGTGCCTTTTGTTTCGAAAAAAATGACATTTATAGTCTCAGATAATTAGAGAAGACATTGCACTGATAAAACAAGTAATGCTATACCAAAAGATCAATAGAGAACCAAAAAGAATCTTTGAAAATTAAAAATGTAAAATCAGAAACAGAAAATGTTGGAAACAAAGTGAAGAAAATATCCCAGAAATACCAAAAAAAGATAAAAGGTGAAAAATCAGAGATTAAAGAAAACAAAGAAACAGTTCACAAGGATGGTTCAACACCCAAACGAAAACAAAAAGAGTTCCAAAAATAGACCACACATGCACGCACACACACACACACACACACATGCACCCACATGCACACACAGGCACACGCGTGCACACACACACACACACACACACACACAGGAAGTAAGGATATTAACAGTGTACACACATTTCCTATGGAAAGTTCTACTGAGTGCCAGTGCAATGAATAAAAAAGAAATATACTCCAAAACACAGCATCATGAAATTTCAGAGAACCTATAATAAAAGTATTTCAAAAGAGAAAGAGACAAGTCACATTCAAAGAAATAGGAGTCACAATGGCTCTGAACTCTCCAAAAGCCATGTTGGAAGTTAGTAGACAATGGAATATTGTCTTCAAATTCTAAGGGAAGGTCATTCAAAGTGGAAGACAGAATCCAGACATTTTTACACTTACAAGCACTAAAAATAGTTACTTGAAGATATGCACCAATAAAATGAGAGACTAAAAACTACAAAAGCATGAGATCTGGGACGCAGAGGAGAAGTGAAAAGAATCCCAGGATCACTGCCAGAGGGCAGCCAGTCCTGATAGATGGGGCCACAGCATCCTGGAGACTTTTCTTCAGGAATATAAACCAGACAGAATACCTAAGGTGGCTGAGAGGATTGAGAGGGAATTCAGACAAGTGACAGAAGGTACGTAGTTGAATTTATTAACAGTATATAGAAAACAAGTTAAGAAAACAAACAGAAAGGCAATGGTTAAGAACAGGAAAAACAAAAAGCTATGCAGGAAAAGGAAAAATAACCAAAGTATACCATGTGGATCAGCTGCAAATAGTTATAATAATGTAAGTATTAATAAGGGATGTAAGGGTTGGCACTGTGGCTCATGCCTGTAATCAGAGCGCTTTGGGAGGCCAAGGAGGGTGCATCATTTGAGCCTACACATTCAAGACCAGCCTGGGCAACGAGGTAAAAATCCATCTCTACTAGGCGTGATGACACATGCCTGTAGTCCCAGCTACTTAGCAGGCTGAGGCAGGAGGATCACTTTACCCCAGGGAAGTCAAAGCTGCAGTGAGCTGTAATCACCACTGCACTCCAGCTTGGGCAACAGAGTGAGATCCTGTCTCCAAAAAAATTACAATAAAAATAAAATAAATGATGTTAAGTTACAAATTAATGATAATGGAAGATAAAGGTGGTATAACAAAACATGTTTGGTCTTTGTCCCAGCTCCTGGCATAGACCTCCTAAAACATTTGCAACCTCCAGAATGATGAGTGTCTTTGGTATGCTAATGAGGTGACTTGACTGGGGAACTCCTAGATAGCTTTGGGATGGTGGCTATAAAGACCAAACCATGATTAGAGGGGCTGAATTCAATTTCCATCTCCCCTCCCTAGAGGGGGAAGGTATACATTTCTTCCATACCATATGGATCAGCTGCAAATAGTTATATAAGTATTAATAAGTGATGTAAGGGTGGGCAGAGTGGCTCATGGCTGGAATCCCAGCACTTTGGGAGGCCAAGGCAGGTGGATCACTTGAGCCTGGGAGTTCAAGACTAGCCTGGTCAACATGTTGAAACCCTCTCTCTACTAAAAATATGAAAATTATGCCTTGGAGATGCCTTGGGAGAAGATACACATTTCTTCTATTCAGCTATTCCTGAACTAGTGTAGGTCAAGTATCCCTTAACCAAAATCTTGAGAACCATCATGCAAATCTGAGATTTTTTGGATTTTAGATTATTTGCATTATACTTACCAATTGAGTGTTCTAAGTCAGAAATCCAAAATCCAAAAAACTCCCCAGTAAGCATCTCCTCTGAGCATCATGTGGGCACTCAGCTGGATTTTGGAGCATTTTGAATTCCAGATTTTCCGATTTAGGACGCTCAAGCTGTAACAGTTAGTAGTGTTTTCTTGAGCTCTGTGACTCATTCTAGCAAATCATCAAACTTGAAGGGAGTTTGTGGGAACCCCCAAATTTGTAGCCATGTTGGACAAAAATATGGGTAACCTGGAGACCTGATACTAGTGCCTAAAGGGAGGGCAACCTTTGGGACTAAGCTTTTAAACCTATAGATTCTTTTTTTTTTTTTAGACGGAGTTTCACTCTTGTTACCCAGGCTGGAGTGCAATGGCGCGATCTCGGCTCACCGCAACCTCCGCCTCCTGGGTTCAGGCAATTCTCCTGTTTCAGCCTCCTGAGTAGCTGGGATTACAGGCACGCACCACCACGCCCAGCTAACTTTTTGTATTTTTAGTAGAGACAGGGTTTCACCTTGTTGACCAGGATGGTCTCGATCTCTTGGCCTTGTGATCCACCCGCCTCGGCCTCCCAAAGTGCTGGGATTACAGGTGTGAGCCACCGCGCCCGGCCTAAACCTATAGATTCTAATGCTTACTCTGGGTAATCAGTGGCATAATTGAATTGAATTGTAGGAAACCCAGTTAGTGTTGAGAATCAGAGAACTGAAGATTTGGCTGATGTAGTGGGAACAGCCCTCAGTGAAGGGATGAGTAGTATGTGAATTTGTGGGAGAGGTGGATGTAGGGGAGTGAGAAAGAGTTAATACCTTGTCTCCCATAGTAGAAAGTCAAGAAATAATGCCTACATCTCAAAATGAACAATGTACGACTGAAGTGTATTATTTAGGGTTATAGAGGTAAACAAAAGGTGTATTTAAAGGAACAGGATCAGGCGCGGTGGCTCATGCCTATAATCCCAGCACTCTGGGAGGCTGAGGCGGGAAGATCACTTGAGGCCAGGAGTTTGAGACCAGTCTGGCCAAAGTGGTGAACCCCATCTCTACTAAAAATACAAAAATTAGCCATGCATGGTAGCACATGCCTGCAATCCCAGCTACTTGGGAGGTTGAAGCAGGAGAACCCCTTGAACGCAGGAGGTGGAGGTTTCAGCGAGCTGAGATCATGCCATTGTACTCCAGCCTGGGTGACAAGAGCAAAAATCCACCTTGAAATAAAAATAAATAAATATTTTATTATAAATAAATGAAAATGAAAGAATAGAAAGTGGTGACTCTAGACAGTAGATAGAACCTTACAGAATATATGTTTGACTTTTAAACATGTACATACAAAATTTTTATATGTAAAATATAAATTTTACATAATTTATAGGAGTCAAAATAATGTGAAATATGTAAGCTACTCATGAAACATTAACAGTGGTTATTGTTATCATTGGGTGTTATGATTACGATGATTACCTAATGAGCTTTTGCATTTTGAATTTTTACAGTGAATATTAAATTGATAATGGGTACAGTATAAATTTTAGATTGAATACATAATAAAAAAACAATTTTTACATTATAATTTTTAAAGTAATTAGTCTCCTAGTCTCTGGTCTTGTTCTTCTCTACGGGGCTGGAAGACAACACCTGGATTAGAAGCAAAGCAGAAAACCATTCTTACTTCTTCCCCTCCTGAATGGCCATAGACAAATTATAGAGCTCTAATTTCATGGCTGTCAGCCTCTGCTCCTCTCGCCTTATATATTTGAAGATTTAAGCCTCTGCAATTTCAAGTTTCTTCAAGAAAATATTCCTGTTTCTCAGAAACGACTACAAGATTTAGGGGATTTTTCCCCCCTCAATAAAGTTACTTTTAAGAAAATACTATAAGGGGCCGGGCACAGTGGCTCACACTTGTAATTCCAGCACTTTGGGAGGCTGAAGCGGGTAGATCACCTAAGGTCAGAAGTTCGAGACCAGCCTGACCAACCATGGTGAAACCCTGTCTCTACTGAAAAAAAAAAAAATAGAAAAATATTGGCCAGGCACGGTGGTCTGTGCCTATAATCCCAGCTACTCAGGAAGCTGAGGCAAGAGAGAATCACTTGAATCTGGGAGGGCTGCAGTGAGCTGAGAACATGCCATTGCACTCCAGCCTGAGTGACAGAGAGGGACTCTGTCTCAAAAAAAAAAAAAAAAAAAAAGAAAGAAAGAAAGAAAGAAAAGAAAATACTGTAAGGTTTGGCCTGATGTGGCTGATGCCTATAATCCCAGCACTTTGGGAGGAGGAGGCGGGTAGATCACTTGAGGCCAGGAGTTCTACACCAGCCTGGGTAACATGGTGAAACCCTCTCTCTACTAAAAATACAAAAATTAGTTATGTGTGGTGGTGCGTGCCTGTAATCCCAGATACTCAGGAGACTGAAGCACGAGAATTGCTTGAACACTGACGGCAGATGTTACAGTTAGCTAAGACTACACCACTGCACTCCAGCTGGATGACAGAACAAGACTCTGTCTCAAAAAATAAATAAATAAGAAAAAATAAAATTCTGTAAGGTTTGGTGGAGGAAGATGCAGATGTCCTAGTTACCTAAAAATTCACAATTAGGGTGGGCACTGTGGCTCATGCTTGTAATCCTAACATTTTGGGAGGCTGAGGCAGGAGGATGGTTGAGGGCTAGAGTTCGAGACCAGCTTGGGGAACAGAGAGGCCATGTCTCTACAAAAATTTTCTAAAAACAGAAATTAGCTGGACATAGAGGCACAGGCATCGTGCATTTTGAGTTCTAGCTCCTTGGGAAGCTGAGGCAGGAGGATCACTTAAGCCCCAGAGTTCGAGGTTGCCGTGAACTATGACTGCCACTGCACTCCAGCCTGGATGTCAGAGTGAGATCTTGCCTCTGAAAAAGGAAATCAAACATACGATCAGTCGGAGCACCACCCTGGAGCACTACAAGGGAGTCCATGGGGTAGGAACGTTCAAGGTTGCCAAATGGAGTCCAAGCGTGTCATGTTCTAGCCACAGAGGCAGACTGGAGAAGGTTAGCCCATTGAGCAAAATCTCTGCAACTTACCACCTGAGCTCAGGCGACCTGGGCACCAGAAATCCAAAGTGAGATCATGGAACTGGGTGAGGGACTCCACTGGGCCAACAAAGGAGGAGAATCCAGAAATATTTGAAATCAGGGCAGGCAGGCACAGAAGTAATTTCCAGGTGCCTAGAACTCAGTGTGGATGACTAGGCTCCCCCAAGAGAGGAACTGGGGATGGTGAGAAAGGCCCCTGGCTGCAAGGAAGCCAGGATTCTATGCACAGGGTCCTCTGTGGAGTAGAACTGCTATTCCACAGCCTCATGATCAGGACAAAGACCTGCAGGAGAAAAGACTCCTGAATCCTGAAGCTGGCCCTAAAACCAAATGCCTGAGTGCCTCAGGGTTCAAGGCAAGAACACTCCCCTCTCCATTACTCCATAAAACCCTCCTGTTACTTTCCCTCGTGAGATACTGCTTTGGAGAAACTTCCCAGTGCTCTCCTTACTTGTTAAGAGTAATAAAACTCCTATTGATCAAAGCCTGCATTCTCCTGGAGAGTCATTTGTTACTCCCCAGGCAAATAAACTAGTTGTTTTTGGGGGGGTAACATTTTTGTTTGTTTGTATTTTTTTTTTTTCCTTGAGACAGAGTCTCACTGGCCCAGGCTGGAATTACAGGTGCCACCCAGCTCATTTTTGTATTTTCAGTAGACACAGGGTTTAATCATGTTGGCCAGCTGGTCTGGAATGTCTGATCTCAAGTGATCTACCTGCCTCAGCCTCCCAAAGTTCTGGTATTATAGGTGTGAGTCACTGCACCTGACCCTCAGCTAACATTTTCACCCAGAGAGGGAGAGGTGTAGCAAACAGTGAGTTTGCTACAGAGGGCAGAGAAGGGCTTTTCCCCATTTTCCACGGAAGGTGTGTCATGAAGCTGACCGCCGGTGTCTATATCCACCTAAGGCCCACTCTCATGAACTTGATGGTTCAGTGTGGCCACATGGCAGGCGGCCACGTGCAATAGCCCTCTGCTTAGTTCTCATAGGAAGGAAGACGGAATTGGTGATGGATGGCAGAAGAGCCGTTGATGGCTTTTCCCTGGGCAGGAATGAAGCCTGCAGCTGGGCTGGAATGGGTAGGGGAATGTGGCCAGGCTCAGGGGCTTGCAGCCAGCATGAGCCACAGAGAGCTGGGCCAGATGGGCCCTGAGCAAGCTGAGAGGTCAGATCCCAAGTTAGGCCCATGGCAGGGCAAGGAGTGGTCAGCCAGGCTGGGGGCACTGCTCAGAGGGCAAGAGGATGCCTTGGCCCATTTTGTGTTATAAAGGAACACCTCAGGCCAGGCACAGTGGCTCACACCTGCAAACCTAACACTTTGGAAGGCCAAGGCAAACAGATCACCTGAGGTCAGGAGTTCGAGACCATCCTGGCCAAAATGGTGAAACCCCATCTCTGCTAAAAATACAAAAAAATTATTCGGGCATGATGGCAGGTGCCTGTAGTCTCAGCACTTGGGAGGCTGAGGCTGGAGAATCACTTGAACCTGAGAAGTGGAGGCTGCAGTGAGCAGAGATTGCGCCGTTGCACTCCAGCCTGGGCAACAAGAGCAAAACTCTGTCTCAAAAAAAAAAAAAAAGTAGCACTTCAGACTAGGTAATTTATAAAGAATAGAGGTTTATCTGGCTCGTGGTCCTGCAGGCTGTACAAGCATGGCACCAGTATCTGCTCCCGGTGATACCTCAGATAGCTTCCACTCATGACAGAAGGTGGAGTGGGGGCAGGCATCACATGGAGAAATAAAGGGAGCAAGAGAGAGAAGGAAAGTGCCACACTCTTTTAAACAACCAGCTCTAACATGAACTAAAACAGCAAGAACTCACTTATTACCAGGAGGAAGGCACCAAGCCATCCATGGGGCATCCGCTCCCATGACCCATACACCTCCCTCCAGCCCATCTCCAACACTGGGATCACATTGCAGCATGAGATTCGGCGGTGACTAATAGCCCAGCTCTAGGGAGAAACACTGCGTGCAAAGACCATCACGCTTCCCCTGGACCACAAAATAAATCCGCCTCTCCCCACCTACCCAGAAGCCATCCTGGGGAAGGGATGGCACAGGAGGCAAAAGAACGGAGAAGTTGCAGAGAGACCCAGAATTCAACTTGAATGAGATGAACTTGGACTGGCGATGAAGCCAACCTCGAAAGTGAAGAGCTCACCTGCCGTGAGTCATTCTCAGAGCCTGTCCATGGAACTGAAACTTCAGAGCTGCTTCTAGCACAGGAAGGACTCATGCCACCAGCTGAAACCTCCTGCAGCCGCCTCAACAGCCACAGTTGGAAATTCAGTGTTCAAAAAAGACGCTCAAGAAACATTTCCTCTTTCCTTTAAGCTGAAGTTCTTAGGAGCCTGGGAGTCCATTGAATTTCATGCACAGAAGTTAAACTCCAAAATACTGACTGGGGCATCCTACCAAGTGTATAAAGGGTCGCCCGTGCAGGCGAGCTCACCCAGGCCTCACACACTGCCCATTCTCAAAGGGCTTTGAAGGGGCCACTGCTTTCTCAGGCACGACTCGTAGTTATGTTATTCGTAACAGTTAAGCAAGCTTGTGGCAACCTCTCTGCGGCTGTAAGGATGTGCCATCAGATTGATTTAATGACGCAGCAGCCTACACATCTAACAGAAAATGAAGCCAATTGCCCCTGGCTGCCTGCCTGCCTGCCCAGTAGCAGAAGCTACTTTAGAGTCATGTTGGCAGCCAAAAAAGTAAAGACCATGACGTAACACTCCAAAGAGATATTGCAAAGTGCCAGCCCACATTTTCAGACTTTGGGAAAGTCTGGTTAAAACTTCTGCAGCTTTGACTGACTATTATTAAAAAGTCAAAAGAATAACATGCTGGTGAGGTTGTGGAGAAACAGGAACACTTTGACACTGTTGGTGGGAGTGTAACCATGTAACTGGGAGTTCTACTTAACCACTGTTAAATTAGTGTAAATTAGTTCAACCATGGGAAGACAGTGTGGTGATTCCTCACGGACCTAGAACCAGTATTACCATTTGAGCCAGCAATCCCATCACTGGGTATATACCCAAAGGAGTATAAATCATTCTACTCTAAAGACACATGCACACATATGTTTACTGCAGCACTATTCACAATAGCAACGACTTAGAACCAACCCAAATGCCCATCAATGATAGACTGGATAAAGAAAATTCGCACATATACACCTTGGAATACTAATCAGCCATAAAAAAGGATGAGTTCATGTCCTCTGTGGGGACATGGATAAAATTGGAAACCATCATTCTCAGCAAACTAACACAGGAACAGAAAACCAAACACATGTTCTCATTCATAAGCGGGAGCTGAACAATCAGAACACATGGACACAGGGAGGGGAACATCACACACTGGGGCCTGTCGGCGGGTGGGGAGCAAGGGGAGGGAGAGCATTAGGACAAATACCTAATGCACGCAGGACTTAAAACCTAGATGATGGGTTGATGGGTGCAGCAATCCACCATGGCACGTGTGTACCTACGTTACAAACCTGCACGTTCTGCACATGTATCCCAGAACTTAAAAGTAAAATTTAAAAGGAAAAAAAAAACTGTGGAGGGTCAACAGGATGAAAAATGGAAATGGTGTCCAGTTGGCTAACCAACAGTCATTTGCATATGCAGATAGTTCATTGGTTGGAATGGAAGGCCACTCAGGCTCTGATATCAGTACTCACAACTGACCTTTCAATCTCAAATACAATTCGATATGCTTTCTCTCCAACCCACAAGGTGCAAAATACTCATGTGTTCCTGTATTTCCATAAACGAGAGGAGAAATGGATGGCCTCAAACATAACACACCTTGTGGGACTGGTAAGTCCTGATGAGAACTTATTCACTGCCACGTCTCGGAGGATGAAAACTCCAGCAAGGGCTACCAAAGAGTCTGGGCAAACACAAAACGCTGTTTGGGTGTGAGAACAGGTTATAATCTTAGTTATCTTTTCTAAAGTGTTCCCTGAACACAACTAAGAAATAATTTGTGGAGGACCAGATAGGCCAGAAGACAAGAAAAGAGTTCTGAACTGTGCTGTAGAAAAAAACCATCAGAGGTAGTGGGGGAGAAAGGAAGAAAGGTTATTTTCTGCCCTGAACTCAATTTGAGGGTCTTCTGCAGTTACTTTTCAGGGTTTCAGGATAAGGTGGAAAAAGAAGAATAAAAAGAAAGGACAGGAGAAGAAAGACATCTAAGAGGGCCTGAAAGACGGATCAGTCGAGGTCAGGAGTTTGAGACCAGTCTGGCCAACATGGTGAAATCCCATGTCTACTAAAAATACACAAAATTAGCTGGCGTGGTGGCACATGCCTGTAATCCCTGCACTTTGGGAGGCCAAGGCAGGTGGATCACGAGGTCAGGAGTTTGAGAACCTGCCAGGCCAATATAGTGAAACCCCATGGCTACTAAAAATACGAAAAATCAGCTGATGTGGTGGTACATGCCTATAATCCCAGCTACTCGGGAGGCTGAGGCAGGAGAATCACTTGAACCCAGGAAGCGAGGTTGCAGTGAGCCAAGATCATGCCACCGTATTCCAGCCTGGGTGACAGAATGAAACTCCATCTCAAAAAAAAAAAATAAAATAAAAGAGGGCTTGGAACTATCTAGAAAGGGGGATTAAAGCTACCACAATAAGAACTGGGGTCTACCACTTTCCACCCCTCACTATAGCCTACATCCAGCTCCAAGAGAAGATTATGAAGCCTATTGCCCTGTCTCCCCACAGATCAGCTCCATAAAATTAATGGGATGGCTGCTTCCCTATTTATGTCCAGCAATAACTCAGAAACTGAGCGTTTAATTCAGAGGTAAAGTGTCTTCCATTTTTAAGAATCCTTAAATTTAAAATAAAACGTGTCTGCTCCTTGGCAGCCCGCAACACTGAACCTCTTTACAAGGGAGGAGAAAAGTCATTCTGACATTATTCAGATTAATCTACCTGCCGCTGGGAGCTGTCACAGTGCATGTCGGTTGATGGAGGCAGGTCTCTCTGCTTGTCATTGCAGAGGAAGTTTACGTTGCAAATGCTTCTCTGGCTCCAGGGCACTGCCTGGGAATTTTGCTTCCAAAGGAAAGCTATCTAGCAGCAATATTGGTGTATCATGAAAAAAGAAATATCGATCAATCCAGGCTGGTGCAGAAGGCACCTAGGTGATGTCAAGAAATGGCATGTATTTCACCCAAAAGCAAGGCGTTCACCATTCTGTAAGTGCGCTCCCATTTCATAGGAATAGTTTTCTGAAGAGAGCGGCTTGAAGAATATGAGTCCTTTATTTTCTGTGCAAACCTGTTGGCATTTAAAATGTCTCTTGAAGCCTGGATGGGCACAATGGCTCACCCCTGGCAAAGTAATCCCAGCACTTTGGGAGGTCCAGGTGGGAGGATCAGTTGAGGCCAGGAGTTTGAGGCCAGCCTGGGCAACATAGCAAGATCTGTCTCCATGAATGATTTTAAAAAATTAGCCAGGCACAGTGGTGGTGCATGCCTGTGGTCCCAGCTACATGGGAGGCTGAGGTGGGAGGATCCCTTGAGCCTGGGAGGTCAAGACTACAGTGAACTATGACCACACCACTGCACTCCAGCCTAGGCCACAAAACAAGGCCCTGTCTCAGAAAAACAAAATAAAACAAAAAACATAAAAAAACACAGTTTCTCATTTATTAGCATCCAGAGTCTGTTTCATGTGTAGGATATAAATGAGTGATAATCCAATGATCAAGTTATTTGTTATAACTATTTGGTTGTATAACCTCAACCAGATAAGAAGAAAAGGGTTACAATATTCCCAAAATGAGAAGCAAGACTGCCATTGTAGACAATTACTCTAATAATATGATAACAAGAAGAGCTTTTATTCCTAGAGCACTTACTATGCGCCCTGGACCATTTTAAGCATTTTTCATGTATTATCTCATTTAATCTTCACAACAATCCTGCTAGATAGTACTATTATTATCCCCTTTACAGATGAAGAATCTGAAGATATCTCATACAATGCATCTGTGATGGTTAATACTGAGGGTCAATTTGATTGGATTAAGGGACGCAAAGCATTGATCCTGGGTGTGTCTATGAGGGTGTTGCCAAAGGAGATGAATATCTGAGTCAGTGGACTGGGAGAGGCAGACCCGCCCTCAGCCCGGGTGGGCACCACCCAGCACGGCTAGAATATAAAGCAGGCAGAAAAATGTGCAAAGACCAGACTGGCCTAGCCTCTCAGCCTGCGTCTTTCTCTTGTGCTGATGCTTCCTGCCTTCAAACATCAGACTGCAAGTGCTTCAGTTTTGGAATTTGGACTGGCTTCCTTGCTCCTCAGCTTACAGACAGACGGCCTATTGTGGGACCTTGTCATCAGGTGAGTTACTACTTAATGAACTCATATATATCTACAAATAATCCTATTAGTTCTGTCCCTCTAGAGAATCCTGACTAATACAGCATCTACATCACATCTAGTCCAAATTCACCGTTTTACAGAGAAGCAAACTGAGTATCAAAATTTGTGGTTCAAATCTGTCTTAGAAAACAGGTCTCTTGAGCCAGGTGTGGTGGCTCACACCTGTAATCCCTGCACTTTGGGAAGCTGAGGCAGGTAGATTACTTGAGGTCTGGAGTTCGAGACCAGCCTGCCTAGCATGGTGAAATCCCGTCTCTACTAAAAATACGAAAAGTTAGCTGGGGGTGGTAGCGGGCACCTGTAGTCCCAGCAACTTGGTAGGCTGAGGCAGAAGCATCACTTGAACCCATGAGATGGGGGTTGTGGTGAGCTGAGGTGGTGCCACTGCACTCCAGTCTGGGCAACAGAGTGAGGAAGGAAGGGAAGAAGGAAGGAAGGAAAGAAGAAAGGGAGGGAAAGAAAGGAAGAAAGAAGGGAAGGAAGGAAGGAAGAAAGGAAGCAAGATGGAGTCATTTAGATTAGATCTTTTTCACCGTCTCAATCATAATTTTGCAAAGGCAGTTTCAGGCATGCACCACCACATCCAGTTCATTAAAAAAAATTTTTTTGTAGAGATGGGGTCTTGCTATGCTGCCCAGGCTGGTCACGAACTCCTGGTCTCAAACAATCCTCCCACCTCAGCCTCCCAAAGTGCTGGGATGACAGGCATGAGTCACTACATCTGTCCATATTCCTGAGTAATATTTTATAATGCCTCTTCCAGTGTGATGTGAATTCCCTCCATTGAACTTATACCCTCTGCCAACCAGCCTTCTCCAGACTGGTCCCCTGAAGAAAGCAAACAGAATTCTGTGGAGGGTTTTTTTTTTTTTGTAACCATATATCTCTCCACGTCTTGCTTCCGTAGCAGAAATCTATTAACTGAAATACTGAGTATCTACAACAGCCCATGCCACAACTTTATAAATGCTTCAGAGCATTTATAATCAGTGCTTTTCGTCTAAGGGACCAAAAGATTTGTTATCGAAATATTCTATGAGTAGAATACACCTTTCAATGCTGGTGAAGTTTTAAGGACAAGAAAGTTAAAAGCACATTTACACAACAAGTGAGTGACCTCCCTAAAGACACAAACCCCATGGGTGGCAAAAGTGAATAGGCCATTTTTCTGTTATTAGAAGACTAGCAGGACAGGGGAAAAAAGGAGGGGGAGAATGTCTATCTCCTTCACTGGGATTTTTCTCTTCCTGAAATGTGACAGCACTCACTTGGCCCCTGGCTAGATTGCTTTATGAACTCTACTTTGCTATACCAAGGAGAAGTACCAGCCTTCGACCTGACCCTACCCACAACATGCTGCAATTGACCAGGATTCTATGCCAGGCCCAGTGAAGTCAGTGGCCTCAGCTGGTCTGGTCTGTGTGATGCTAAACCTTTGCCAAGGATGTTCCTTGGTGTATTTGTGCGGTTTCTCTAGAGGGACTGACTAGCAGGAGAGCTGTAGATGTGAAGGGGAGTTTGCGAAGGAGAATTGACTCACAGGATCACAAGGTAAAGACCCACAGTGGGCCGTCTGCAGGCTGAGGAGCAAGGAAGCCAGTCTGAGTCCCCAAACCTCAAAAGGAGGGAAGCCACAGGGCAGGTTTCGGTCTGTGGTTGAAGGCCCACGAGCCCCTGGTGAACCACTGGCGTGAGTCCAAGAGTCCAGAAGCTGAAGAACCTGGAGTCTGATGTTCAAGGGCGGGAAGCATCCAGCATGGGAGAAAGATGAGGCCGGAAGACGCAGCCAGTCCCGTCCTTCCACGGTCCTCTGTCTGCTTTTGTTCTCGCCATGCTGGCCGCTGATTACCTGGTGCCCAAACAGACTGAGGGTGGGTCTGCCTCTCCCAGTCCACCTACTCAAAGGCTCTCCACGCCTATGTGACTCACCTGCAGTAAAACCCCAGGATGCCAAGGCTCACGTGAGCTTCCCAATCAGCAGTACTTCAAACAAGTTGTTACGTGCCACTGCTGGGCAAATCACCCTGTCCACATCGCTCCACTGGAGGAGGACGATTGGAAGCCTGCACGTGGCTTCTGCTAGACTCTTCCATGCATCTTTGCAGATTTTTTATTCTTTGAGAAGGAGTCTTGCTCTGTTGCACCAGCTGGAGTGAAATGGCGTGATTTCAGCTCACTGCAACCTCCGCCTCCCATGTTCAAGTGATTCTCCTGCCTCAACCTTCTGAGTAGCTTGGATTACAGGTGTGCACCACCACACCCAGCTGGCTACTTTTTGTATTTTTAGTAGAGACGGTGTTTCACCATGTGGGCCAGGCTGGTCTCAAACTCCTGACCTCAAGTGATTCGCCCACCTTGCCCTCCCAAAGTTCTGGGACTACAGGTGTGAGCCAGGGCACTTGGGCTGCTGATTTTCATCTGTATCTTTTCATCATTAGCAAATAATAAACATGATTTTACAGCTTTTCTGAGTTTCGAGAGTTCTCCGGGTGCATCATGAAACATGAGAGTGGGCTTGAAGATCCCAAACACACTCATTTGCAGAACTACACCCTCTGCTGGGTTATCTCCCACGTACTCAGCCTATGAAAATCTCCTCCAGCTTGCAAGGTCCAGCTAGTCACATCTTTTCCAGGAAGGAGAGAATGGCAGCTAAGAGCACAGACTAGGCCTGACTACTCACGAATCCCAGGTGTGGGACCTTGGGTAAGGCGCTTAACTCACGCCTCAGCAGCTCTGCCCATAAAAAGAATATAACAATGTTCATCTTGGCTGGGCACAGTGGCTCACACCTGTAATCCCAGCACTTTGGGAGGCTGAGGCAAGTGAATCGCTTGAGGTTAGGATGCCTGTAGTCCCAGCTATTCGTGAGGCTGAGGCAGGACAATCACTTAAACCTGGGAGGTGGAGGTCACAGTGTGCTGAGATGGCACGACGGCACTCCAGCCTGGGCAACAGAGTAAGACTCTGTCTCAAAAAAAAAAAAAAATCTCATCTCATAGGGTGAGAATGAGGAGTAAATAGATTTGTATTGTGCAAAACACACGAACAGTACCCAGCACATAGAACATATGGCAAACTCCCTCCCTCCACGATTCCACATGTCCTTGCACTGAAGTGCTATCACACGAATTTGAAAGCCTGTGTCACCAGCCAGCCCATGAACTCTTTCAGGAGAGGAGAATCATTTCATTTACCAATACTGTCCCCACTGGAAATGCTTACCACAAAGCTGAGCACACAATTGGCTCCTAAAATATATTTGCTGATGCATAGGAAAGATACCTCTATTTTAAAGTCTAAAGAAGTCTGATTTCTTCTCTTAAAGCTCTCCTCCTTTGTAAGCCAGTCATATTCCTCTAGGGAAGAAAATATAACCTTCTCCCTTTGTACACATCTGTGCACAGAATTTGAGATCCCAGTGACTATATATCCAGGGCATCCCTTTCAATTAAAGCAATCTAACAGGCTCTAACAGCACTTGTACCTTATAATTTATTATCAAATTACATATTGGATTAAGGATTGCTAATTGTTAACCACGGCCTTGAATTAGTTATTAATGAGTAATGTCACTAATTATAGGACCACATAACATAGAGTGGAGAGGAAACACTGTCATTTTATAGAAGATGCCTGACTCAGCTCTCAGCCAGTTCGCTGAAAGCAACATGCTGTAAAATGTCCCTGCCAGGCATTGTGGCTCACACTTGTAATCCTAGCACTTTGGGAGGCCAACGTGGGCAGGTCACCTGAGGTCAGGAGTTTAAGACCAGCCTGACCAAGATGGAGAAATCCTGTCTCTACTAAAAATACAAAATTAGCCAGGCATGGTGGCACATGCCTGTAATCCCAGCTACTCGGGAGGCTGAGGCAGGAGAATCCCTTGAACCCGGGAAGCAGAGGTTGCAGTGAGCCAAGATGGTGCCATTGCACTCCAGCCTTGGCAACAAGAGTGAAACTCCATCTCAAACAAACAAACAAAAAAAAAGGTTCCATCAGTGGCCCTTTAGAACCTTCCCTTTGATGGCGAAAGTCCCAGGCTTTTGCAGCTGGAGAGAACAGTAGAGATCAGTAGTTCTTAAGCTACAAGAAAAGTTCTCTGAAGGTTGCAGAGCTAAGCCAGGTTTCCATGAACTTATGGTGCACCTAACCTAGGTGTCTTCAGGCTAAATAAATGTTATCCTTCATTCTTATCTTACACCTAATTCTTTCCCCATATATACACATCATGTCATGAATAAGAAAATCTGAGTTCATAACAAAGCACAACTGGGGTGAGGTGTAGTGGCTCTTGCTTGCAATCCCAGTGCTTTGGGAAGACAAGGGAAGAGGATTGCTTGAGGCCAACAGATCAAGACCAGCCTGGGCAACACAGCAAGACCCCCGACTTTCAAATGTGTTTTTTTACATTACAGCTGGGCGCAGTGGCTCACATATGTAATCCCAGCACTTTGGGAGGCTGAGGCGGGTGGATCACTTGGGGTCCAGTCTTGTCAAAATGATAAAACCCCATCTCCACTAAAAAAGTACAATAATTAGTCGGCGTGATGGTGGACACCTTTAATCCCAGATACTCAGAAGGCTGAGGTAGGAGGATCACTTGAATCCAGGAGGTGAAGTTAGCAGTGAGCCGAGATGGCACCACTACACTTCAGCCTGGAAGACAGAGTGAGACTCTGTCTCAAAAAAAAAAAAAAATTAAAATATTAAAAAACTAGCTGTGCATGGTGGCACATGGCTGTGGTCCCAGCTCCTCTGGAGGCTGATGTGGGAGTATCGCTTGAGCCCAGGAGTTGGAGGTGGCCACAGTGAACTAAGAGCTCACCGCTGCTCTCCAGCCTGAACAACAGAGGGAGATCTTATCTCTAAAAATAAAAATAACTTAAAAACCGAAATCCTGCTGGAAATTTTGTTGAATTTAGATTCCTTGCACCTTGAAATAGCCATTATTTTTTCTGTTCTTGGTGAACTCACCCATCTTCATTCCTGTCGGCAGTGGTTCCAGACCTTTAACCCTGTTTGGGAGCCTCCTACCCAAGGCCCAGCTCTCACTCTTAACAAGTGAATTTCTCTCCTCATTCACAAGGAAAAACGTGAGTCACACAGCGTGAGCTTGCCCTTCCTACTGTTCAAGACCAAACCACTCTTCATGTCCTTAGCCCACCCACACCTCCTTCTTCAGGATCTTTCTTTCCCAATCAGCCCCACCCCTTCCTTTCTGTCTTCAGACTTTCTCTTTCACCCTGTTCCAGGCCTTCAGATGTACGTACTGTGTTAAAACAGGGCTCTTCGTGTCCACACTGGGGCTGAAGACATTCTGACAACAGATGCTACATTCATAGAGATCTTGCGAAATTTCAATAGATAGACGAACCGATTCGCTGAGTATTTAGAATAAGTAAGTGGAGTCTGGGAGAGGAAGGTGTCAGGAGGGTTTCCCAGAAGCAGGCTGTACCCCAGGGGAGGGGGGAGAATCCTACCATCTAACCCCAAGTCTAGTGGCTGGTGTCCCTGGAAGTGAAGCCACATGCTCACTGGTGTGGCCCACACTTAGGAAAGGGAACAGGACCTGTGGAGCGCAGGGGAGCCCTATGTCAGGGAAGCCATTGAGGGAATGTATTCTCTCCTTGGGTCCACAAGGGGTGTGGTTTCAAAGGCAGGAACTTCCCAGTGACACGCCTGACCTGCCTTCTTTCATGCCTGCATCAGGGAGCTCAGCGGTCTTCGTTTAACTTTCGCACACTCGAGAAGACAGACTGCCCAGGTGAGCTTCCTTTGTTTGGAAAAGCCTGTGAGGAGCTCCGGGAGGACTGTTGGCCAAACAACCAATCAGATGTCAGAAATCAAAGATCAATCACTCCAGCAGAAGTTTAAAGGAACTCCTTTCACAGGAGAGAAAACTTGAATGGGGTGGGAATAATTCCCAGGTTAAAAGGACCCTTCTCCCACCTCTGGGCAGACTCCATTTCTGGATCCCCTTTCATGACAGCATGGGAGCTCTCTATCTATTTCTTTCTCCTTTTTCTCTCTCCACCTAAATAAATCACTTTCTGCAAAACTCTTTGGGGTCCGATATTTACTTACATGTGCACACTGTGCCCAGTGGGATCCTCTCCCTCATTCTTGGGTGAGTGAGGGACCAAGGGCCTGGAAGAACACATCCTATCAAGGAGCTGAGACTCCCCCGCATCCTGTCACCCAGTCTCACCATGTTTCCACCCAAGAGGGACAAAGGTGTGCAAATCCCAGAAACCAGATATGGAACCTGCCAAAGGAATGTGTACTTGCAATCACCTTAAAAGGATGTCTGCCAAGAAATGCAATGGGTTTCTGAATTTTAATGGAAGAAGCTGTATGCTAATGGAAGAAGCCAGAAACAAAAAGCCACATTCTATAGGACTCCACTTACAGGAAATGTCCACACTAGGCAAATTCATAGAGACAGAAAGCAGATTGGCAGCTGTCACGGCTTGGTGGGAGGGAGGAACAGGAAGTGACTGCTTAACGGGCATCGGGTTGCTAATTGGGGGAATAAGAACACTCTGGAAGTAGATCATGGAGATGGTTACACAACATTGGGAATGTCCTTATTGTCACCGAATCTCACATTTTACAATAGATAAGACGGTAAAGTGTATGGTACATATACTTTGCCACTATTAAAAACAACATCATAAACAAAACCAGAAGGTATGCCCTAGACCAGCAGTCCCCAACCTTTTTGGCACCAAGGACTGGTTTTGCGGAAGACAATTTTCCCATGGACGGGGGTGGCAGGTGGGGATGGTTTCAGGATTAAACTGTTCCACCACAGATGATCAGGCATTAGATTCTCACGAGGAGTATACAACCTACACCCTTCATACATGCAGTTCACAATAGGATCTGTGCTCCCATGATAATCTAATGCCACCGCTGAGCTGATAAGAAGCCAAGCTCAGGCGGGAACATGGGAGATGGGGAGTGGCTGGAAATACAGATGAAGCTTCGTGTGCTCGCTCACCTGACACTCACCACCACTCACAGGCTCGGTTCCCAACACGCTACGGACCAGGGCCAGTACCCGTCCACAGCTCAGGGGTTGAGGACCCCTGCCCTAGACAGTGGCTCACCAGAGCACGGAGACTCCAGCAATAATAGGACACAGGGCAAACAAGAAGGCAGAAACCGAGGGTGCCTGGGAGAGGCCAGCTGAAGGGAGCCATTGCCTACATGGGGTCAAGAAAGCAGCCTGGAGGTTCAGATTGCCTACACCCCAATGTGGTACAGACATTGAAAAAATATATATATTGCCTAATCATTTGGTACTGGCCTTATGACTACTAAGAGTAAATCAGGCTGGGCGTGGTGGCTCACATCTGTAATCCCAGCACTTTGGAAAGCTGAGGCAGGTGGATTATGAGATCAGGAGATCGAGACCATCCTGGCTAACACGGTGAAACCCTGTCTTCACTAAAAATACAAAAAAAAAAAAAAATTAGCCAGGCATGGTATCTCACACACAGCTACTTGGGAGGCTGAGACAGGAGAACTGCTTGAACCCGGGAGGTGGAGGTTGCAGTGAGCCAAGATTGCACCACCGCACTCTAGCCTAGGCAACAGAGCAAGACTCCATTTCACACATACAAAAAAAGAGTAAATTAAAAGCTATATATAAAGCCCTCAATATGCATTCAATAAAAGGTAAATCTAGTAATAATTAGTTTACCATCATTATTAATATGGATCAATGGTATAACTCCCTATGAACAACAGCTTGTCTTTCTAACTCTCCAATCCCTTTTTTTCTTTCTTTTTGCTTTTTTGACACAGAGCCTTGCTCTGTCACCCAGGTTGGTGTGCCATGGTGTGATCTTAGCTCACTGCAACCTCTGCCTCCTGAGTTCAAGTGATTCTCCTTCCTCAGCCTCCGGAGTAGCTGGGATTACAGGGGTGTGTCACCATGCCCAGCTACTTTTTGTATTTCCAGTAGAGATAGGGTTTCTCCATGTTGGCCAGGCTGGTCTTGAACTCCTGACCTCAAGTGATTGGCCCACCTCAGCCTCTCAAAGTGCTGGGATTACAAGTGTGGGCCACTTTGCCCAGCCTCTTCTTCCTGCTTTTGTGGTGAGATGTGCCTGCTCCCACTTCACCTTCTGCCATTAGTCAAAGCTCTATGAGGCCTCCCCAAAAGCCAAGCCAATGCCAGTGCCACGCTTGTACAGCCTGCAGAACTGTGAGCCAATTAAACCTTTTTCCTTTATAAATTACTCAGCCTCAGGTATTTCTCTGTAGCAATGCAAGAACTGCCTAACAGAAAGGAAGTCACCCTTGGAGAATAATCAGAGCTTAAGACAGTAGATTTAAGAAGCTTCTCAACACAGACGCAAGAGCTGGCTCAGTGCTGCACAGACTCTCACACAGACGAACAAAGGGCTATGGACACACAATGGCACAGCTGGAGGGGAATCTCTACAGGCTTAACTGGAGTTCCAGGAAGTTTGGGTCATGTTGCTCCTATGGCTTTGAGTGACACTTCCCCAAAATCCCCTAGCCCCACTGACATGGTTTGGCTCTGCGCCCCTGCCCAAATCTCATGTTGAATTGTAATCCCCAGTGTAGGAGGCGGGGCCAGGTGGGAGGTGACAGGATCACAGGGGTGGATCCTTCATGAATGGGTTAGCACCATCCCTTTGGTGCTGTGTTCATGATAGAGTTCTCATGAGATCTGGTTATTTAAAAGTGTGTGGGACCTTCCCCTGTGTCTTCTTCCTCCTACTCTGGCCATGTAAGACGTACCTGCTTCCCCTTCTGCCATGACTATAAGATTCCTGAGGCCTCCCCAGAAGCAGAAGCCTCCATGCCTCCTGTATAGCTGGCTAAATCCTGGGCCAATTAAACCTCCTTTCTTTATAAATTACCGAGACTCAGCTATTTCCTTATAGCAGTTCAAGAACTAATACACCCTCCATGACACCCACAATACATACCACAGATACTCACTGTCAGTGCAAGATGCATAAATAAAAGCTATTCTAGGAACCACAGAGGTCTCCAAGGGGCTGGGTGTAAAGGCAAAATCAAGTTCTGGAGGCTCGGTGGTCAAAGACAGTCTAGACACATATGGCTGGGTCCTTGCCATTTTGAAGAAGAGAGGTTTATCATCAACATTTAGAAGGTAGGAGATTTCACAAAGGCTCTAGATTTATGGCTTCTCTTAAAATTTTGAAGACAGGACCATACTGGTCCTATGTACCCCCATCACCATAAAGCAGAGCTGGGAGCAGCTGCCCCCTTGGGCAGGACCTGTGTTCTTCCGTTCCCCCACCTCTTACCCTTACAATCTGGCCTTTGCCCTCTTTAATGGCACTCACACACTTGCTATACTGGAAATGCTGGTGTAAACAAGGAAGAAAGGAGGACAAAGAGAAAAGCTGAGAAAATAGCTATTTAGCAGGCAGGACAAAAGAGGTATCTGTATATAGAAAGAAACAGGAAAGGAACTGAAACAGAAGGAATATCCATTCCCTTAATGCAAATCTCCTATATTATGTTGCTTTCCAGGAAGTCTTAGTATCTGAAGATGCATCTAATGTAATACCATTTGGATGATGAAACATTTTCCTCGACTTATCTTTCACTGGGGTAAAACTGTAACTATCAAAATTTTGGCATCACAGCAAGAAAGAGAAACCGCCGTGTCGTCATGTCTAAGAAAGCATATTGTATCCGCTTAATAATTCCAGAAGGACCATAAAAATTCATCGTGCAATTAAATATCCCCATCAACAATTAACAAATTAAGCATTCTGTAAGTTAAGACACATTAAAAAGAGATAATTGGCATTTGATTCTATTTTGTATGTCAAAGATGGATGTAATATTAATGACTCATGATCATGACTCTATTTTCTTGAGTCTTTTTAAAGTGCATATTAATCATCTGTTAATGTTACCGTAACTCATGAAATACAAGCTAACTCTTTGCTTGGAGCCTTATACAGTCAGAGACAGTCATTACGGATGTCTGGTGGGCATCCGCTAGTACTCCACTAAAGCACTTCCTTTTCTTTGTTGTTAACACTTACAATCACACCTCCTTTCTGTCATCTGTCCTGGCTGGAGGCTGGCCTCCTGAGTGTCAGTGTGGACACTTGAGAGAAAGCACCTTTCAGCCAACATGTGAAACTCACCGCCTGTCAGTCCATCATTTGAGTTTCATCCCTTTGAGATCTGAAGGTCAACATATCTTCAAGCACTCACCATTAAGGCTCAAACATCTCTGAAGGCTTTGCTTTAGTTAACCTTACAGTATTAATATTATATGCAGATAGCCAAGGATGTAATCCTGAAACACTCCATGATTAACAGTGGGGTGGGAAGTGAACCATAGGATAGCTTACCTTCTCTGCTGTAAAAAGTTGCCCATGGCTGGCTCTACTCAAATGTAATTTTGCAGCTTTTGGTGTGAGCAGAAAAATAAAAGAACTTCTCAAAAATCACTTTTTTTTTTTAAAATCTGTGATAGGGTCTCCCTCTGTTGCTCAGGTTGGAATGCAGTGGCACGACCATAGCTCACTGCAGCCTCAACCTCCTGGGCTCCAGCAACACTCCCTCCTCTGCCTCCTGAGTAGCTGGAAGAGCAAATCACCACCCTGGCTATTTTTTTTTATTATTTCAGTGGAGACACAGTCTCGCTCTGTTGCCCAGGCTGGTCTTAAACTCCTGAACTCAGGCAATCCTCCTGCCTTGGCCTCCCAAGGTTCTGGGATTACAGATGTGGGCCACTGGGCCTAGCTAAACCCTTACTCTTGTTAATCACAAATTTTTAAACTGAGAAAGAACTTTATGACTGTCTGTAAAAATTCTTCATCCCTACTCCATTATTCTATCTTACTATCTTAACACCAACAAGCATACCCATAAAACTGAGCCCAGGTACACAGGCCTCTCCTGCCTCTCCCAATGTAAGACAGAACCATGATTTTAAGAGTCAGTTTGGCCCTCAGGTAGAACTTACATAATGTATTGAACTATAAATCCAGGATCAGAGGATTTTCAACGAAGCCCTTTTCCCCAAATAAGGTACCATTCACAGGTTCCAGAGATTAGGATTTCTACATCATGTCTGAAAAGGCCTTTGGTATGGGATGGGGGCAGGAAAGTTCTGGGTAGAGAAGGGCAGGGACTCTGGTGATGACTCCACCCTCAGGCCTGTGCCCACAGACCTAAAAGAGGACAGGCATTTCTGTTTTTACACTCAAAAAGTTGCCTTTTGGCCTACCACGACCCCCCATCCTGTGCCCATAAAAACCTAGGACCATAGTGAGCACAGACACAGGCAGCTGGACACTGAGAGGAGCAGAAGAACACACAGACAGACACCAGCAGACACCGGGAGCAGAATGACATGGATGCTGAGGGGAGTTAGGCTGGGGTGGTTAGAGGAGAGTCTGGCAGTTGGGCAACCCAACTCCAGGGAAAGACCACCTTCCCACTCCATCCCCCCTCCAGCTCCCCATCCCTTTCATTGAGCGCTACCTCCACCACTCAAGAAGACCTCATGCTCATTCTCCAAGGCCACATGTGATTTGGCTTTTCTGATACACTAAGGCAAGAACCCAGGATACAGAAAGCCCCCTGTCCTTGTGATAAGGCAGAGGATCTAACTAACTTGATGAACACAACCTGCCTGCAGATGGCAAAGCTGAAAGAGCATACTGTAATACACGCCCACTGGGACTTCAGGAGCTGTAAACACTCAACCCTAGACACTGCCATGGGGTCAGAGCCCAAAAATGTTCCCTGCAACCTGCCCATCTGCATGATGCCCCTAGGGCTTTCAGCAGTGGGGCGCTGAAGAAGCAAGCCACACCCCTGTCACATGCCCTGCAAGGGGGATAAGGGAACACTCTCATTTCACTTTTTCCCAAATGAGGGACCATTCACAGGTTCCAGAGATTAGGAAAAGGACTTCGCAGATGTGACTAAGTTCAGTATCTCAAGATGGGGAGATGATCCTAGATTCGTTGTATGGATCCAAAATGTAATCAGTCACAAGAGTCTTTACAAGTGGGAGGGAGGGAAGGCAGCAAAGGAGGAAAAGGTCACGTGATGAAGGAAGCTGGAAAGAAAGGGAGACGCCACACAGCCAAGAGCCAAGGGAAGGAGCAGCTTCTGGAAGCTGGAAAAGGCAAGGAGATGGATCACTCTGAGAGCCCGCAGAGGGACCCAGTCTTCCTTGATTTTAGCTCCATAGGCTCATTGCAAACTTCCAACCTCAAGAACTGTAGCACCATCTATCTGTGCTATTTCAAGTCATCATTTTCACAGAAATTTGTTACAGCAGCATGAGAAAACTAATATACCATCGAAATCAACCTAATGCATTCAACCGCCTTTTTTTTTTTTTTTTTTTTTTTTGAGATGGAGTTTTGCTCTTGTTGCCCAGACTGGAGTATAATGGCATGATCTCAGCTCACTGCCACCTCCAACTTCCGGGTTCAAGTGATTCTCCTGTCTCAGCCACCCAAGTAGCTGGGATTACAGGCACCCACCACCATGCCTGGCTAATTTTTGTATTTTTAGTAGAGATGGGGTTTCACCATGTTGGCCAGGCTGGTCTCGAACTCCTGACCTCAGGTGATCCACCCACCGTGGCTTCCCAAAGCACTGGGATGACAGGCATAAGTCACCATGCCCAGCCTCAACCTTCTTTCTATTTGAGTTTTGCAACTGGTATGCCTCAAGATATTGATCTCCATATCCAGAGGGGCAGCTGGGTGGGACCCAGGGCAAGAGCCATAAAGAGCTCCCCCACGGCCCTCCAGTTTCCCAGAACGCCACACAGGCTTGTCCTTTTCTATGATCCTGCATCATGGAAAACACTGCAAACACGGCAACAGTACGAGGCTTCAAGTATAAAATAGCCCCAGAAAAAATAACTTTCAAACTTCATCCTTAAAAGCTCCTGAACACAGCTCCTCTTACACAAGGAAGAATAAAGAAGTGTGAACATGACTATCACTTTGAAACTTTCGGTATCGCAGTTGGAAAGCTGCACTTGAAAACTTTAGATAAAGGTGCAAAATGCAACATCCTCCCTCTGCAGGAAAGCTGTGATCCCGAGACACCCGTGCGTGGCTTCTAGAGAGCTGTGTGCACACAGCAGCTCCAGCCCAAGGCAGGCTTCCCTGGCCTCTCTCAGTGGCTCCTTTTTACCCTTGAATTTGGGGGCTCACTGGCCGCCAGAGCTCACCAGCCACAGACCTGATGGGGAGAGAAGGGTCTCCGGCGTCCCACCAGTCTTTTGGGGGGCTGATGTACATGCACCACAGCTCCCAGCTGTACCCATGGGCCGAGTTCTCGTACCGCTGCACCTCAAAGTTGTCCTGTTTGATGTTGTCAATGGAGGGGAGGATCACACGCTTCCGGTTTTCCTGGATGCGGGACAGAACCGGCTCAGCCCTGAAACACAGAGAATCAGACGTGAAACCTCTCTTCTCTCTCCTGAGGCACACCTCCCAAGACCACAGGGAATGAACAGCATTTGGCTAAAAGGCTGGGCTTTGGGAAGCGTGGAACCCAGATGGAAACTGAGGCTCCCAGGGACCTGCCCACGTTAGATCCTGCAGCCTCACACCTGGGCCGGGAAGTGTGTGAAACCCACTCACACCGTCACCCTTATGGGAATGACCACAGTGATGCCTGTTCCGGCCTGAAAAGCCTGGAACGAGGGTTCAGAATGTGGGGTCTCCTTCCGAAGCAAGTGCCAAGTCTCATTTTCATATCAACAGTGGACTCTATGATTTACATTGCATGACAGGTTTTTAAAAAAATTTATTTATTATACTTTAAGTTCTCGAGGACATGTGCAGATCTTGCAGGTTTGTTACACAGGTACACACGTGCCATGGTGGCTTGCTGCACCCATCACCCCGTCATCTACACTAGGTACTTCTCCTAATGCTCTCCCTCCTCCCCAATTCCTCCACTCCCTGCTATCCCTCTCCTTGCCCCCCAGCCCCCGACAGGCCCTGGTGTGTGATGTTCCCTTCCTTGTGTCCATGTGTTCTAATTGTTCAACACCCACTTATGAGTGAGAACATGCAGAGTTTGGTTTTCTGTTTTTGTGTCAGTTGGCTGAGAATGATGGTTTCCAGCTTCATCCATGTCCCTGCAAAGGACTTTTTTATGGTTGCATAGTATTCCATGGTGTATATGCACCACATTTTCTTTATCCAGTCTATCATTGATGGGCATTTGGGTCGGTCCCAAGTCTTTGCTCTTGTGAACAGTGCTGAAATAAACATACGTGTACATGTGTCTTTATAATAGAATGATTTATAATCCTTTGGATATATACCCAGCAATGGGATTGCTGGGTCAAACGCTATTTCTATTTCCAGATCCTTGAGGAATCGCCATACTGTCTTCCACAATGGTTGAACTAATTTACACTCCTGACGGTTTTATACAGTCTCATCAGTTTCCCCCCAGGGCACTGACTAACACTGCTTGTTTTTTCTGCTGCCACTGAATTCCCTTTCCCAAAATAGGTCACTTCTGCCTGGGATGGCCTGGTTTTAATATGCATTTCACTAGCTTTCGCTTTCTCTCTCTCTCTCTCTCTCTCTCTCTCTCTCTCTCTCTCTCTCTCTCTCTGTGTGTGTGTGTGTGTGTGTGTGTGTGTGTGTGTGTGTGACTATTTCAGTTGTTTTAATTGATTATTTAATTGATTTCTTAAAAGGGATCTAATGGAATTGGTTAGTAATAGAAGGCTGGAAACTAATTAAATGCAAAGGCAGGCAGAATCCTGCCCTGCTCACTTCCCCAGCTCGAGGCTGCAGCGGGCGATCATCGGGGATCTGGCTCCAGGTTCAAGGTGTAGCCCGGCTGGCTTAGGGGACAGCAGATGATCAGACACCTCCACCATCGTGTGCCTCGGAGGCAGACGCAGGAAGTGATCATTTCCCACATTTGAGAAGGAGAAGATGGCTGTCTCCTAAGCCAGGGCATTAATCTCCCAGCTTACAACAGAAAGCAGGCTTTGGAACAGAGTCAAGCGAAAATCCCATTCCTCTGCATTATCAGGAAGAATAATGAGAACACACAGTCGACAACCCATCTCTTTTCATTTGCAGCTATTGAATTACCTGTTGGCTCATCTCATCTTTCTATTTAAAATGAGCAATAAAATATACCCTGGGCCATTACCTGCTTCCAATACTTTTGCACACACCATATAAGCTGAAGCCAAATGGCACTGATTTTCCTAGGTTTCCGGGCAGGCTTAGGAGCATGGCCCCGGCCAAGTCTACACTCATGAAATTCTCCTCTGGGAATGCCCTTTGCTACTGACAGAAAGCCTGGCCACCTAAGGAGGCTTAGACCAATTACCACCTCTCTCACTACCTGCTCCCAAGACCAAGTACCACGTCTGCCACGGGACTTCTTCCTCTCAACTCTTAGGCCATTTCTCCACCTTATTTAAGTCACAATGACTGCACAGCTACCTTTGCTAATAATCTCTGAACACACACGATTTTTCCTTACGAACTAATCATAGCTGACCTTTATTGAGCACTTGCTGGTGTAAGGTACCATTCTAACTATTTCACGTGCTGACTGATGCAACCCCCAAGGTAATCCAATGAGGTACATATGATCATCACCATTATCCAAATGAGGAAACTGAGGCCCAGGGAGGTTAAGTACCTTGCCTCAGGCTACACAGCCGACTGGTGGTAGAACCAGTTTCCTAACGTAGCTGGTCCGGTTCATGTCTTCATTCTGAAGTTCCTTGACCTCCCTGATGAACCGTGATGAACCCACATCCAAGTCCAGGCCATGCATATAGAAGCGTTCAGTTCAGCCTATCCATCAGCTGTGAAAGAGTCACTGAGTATGAAGGCAGAAGACCTTGGTTCCAGTAATATTTCTGCGGCTGAGAAGTTTGATCCCACTGTCTATGGGACAATGTATGACGGTTCCCAATAATTTGCTTCCTCTTCCCTGGGGATGTCCTGACTATTACCAAATGGCCTGCAGTGCTTCCCTAGGGAAGCACATTCCTTACTCCAACCTTCAATTAACACTTAACCTGGACCTGTGAATTAGTTTGCCAAGGGGATGGAAGCCAATGTGACAGTGTCACATCAGAGCGGAAACTTTAATAGCCATTTCCAAGTTCAGCCACTGTTCTTTTCCCTGAGCCACCAACATGGAATGTCCTAGATGGGAGGATTCCTTGGCTCTCAGAACACAGAGGATAAATCAAGCACAGCCACAGCCAGACAACCACAGCTGACGTGCCATGCACACAAGAGAGAAACATGTATTGTCATAAGTCATTGAGACTGGAGATTATTATTGCAGTAGAACCTGGTAAAAGTTGAGACACACTGTCTATCTTGTAGTGAAGAGCCGCAAAGGAGTTTTAATTGAAAGAGGATTCTATGCCACCTGGTAAAAGTGTGGAAAATGAGTCTGAATGGCAAAGACTAAAGTCACAGAAATCAATGAGAACTAGATGGTAAGTGGAATAGATTACATAGACAGGAATTAGACCTGAGGGCAGATACCAAACCTGCCAGCTTTTGAATCCCAGCTGAGTGTCTTTTAGACACAAGAAGAAGTTCCTCTTCAAAGAGCTTAGTTTATTTAGTTTCCTTCTTTGTTCCCCGCTTTCAAGGCCAGACTTCCTTATCCTTTGTGCCTCCCCGCCCTAGTTTCAGTAAACAACTTTCCAGCCCATCCTAATCCACAAAGCCCACATCCACTACTCACTCTGTAAATTACCTCTCCTGCCGCAATGGCTCTTCCACTGAAACTGCCCCTCCCTCCTCATTATGCACACCCCATGCACTCTTCAAGTTAGCCAATCTGGTTCAGCTTAGATTGTGCGGTCCAACTCCAGCCAAGGGAGGCAGGACACACCAGCAAAAACGAACTGCATTAGGAATAAAAACCTCTTCCCTTCTTTGTTCAGGGTGCTCTCGTGGCACCCTTCTGCAGAAGTAAATTTGCCTTGCTGAGAAATCCTTTGCGTAAGTGCTCATTTTCTTTGCAACTCTGAGCTTTTATTCCCAAGTGTTCAACCATCCCAGTTTGTGCAGGACTCTTCCAGCCTTACCACCAAAAGTCCTGAGAAATCATTCAGCACCAGACTTCTTACTAATTAAGCAACCCAGGGTACAGGTTATTTAACCTCTAACTTGATGGATCATTGGTTAGTTAGCAAAAATCATCTGACCATGCTTTAAAACTGGAACGTCCTATTCCAGTTTTAACACAATTTTGGCATTTTGTGGCCTCACTCTTTGTGCATCTAAAATCTTCTAATCCCGACATGCTCAGCAAACCTAGAACAGCACCAGGGATATGGTAGGTATCTAGCAAGTATCTGTCAAAAGAATGAGTTCCAGCAGTGACCACTTTTGTTTAGGTCAATGTTAAGGAAGAGCCAAGCTGAGAGAGCGGTGGTCAAGACAGAAAGAAAGAGGGAGACAGGAGAAACAGCAGGCAAAACTGGCTGGAGCTAGAGGCTGACTGGATGAGCAACATGATGGCAAGGGGAAAATCGAGGGAAAGGGGCATGTGTGGGGACCAACCAATTTGAAAGGAAAGAAAAGAGGAGGCAACGGTGCCAAGGAAAAGACAAGGTGTGCCAAGCCTGAGGCTGCGATAGAACATTCACATGTCTCTGTTCAGAAGGCTTCTATGATCCCTCAGTGCTTCTCAAACTAGAGCATGCATGAGTCCCCTGGAGGGCTGGTTACAACAGACTGCTGGATCCCACCTGCACGGCTTCTGATTTCAGGGGACTGCGTGGAGCCCAGGAATTTGTATTTCTGCAAGTTCCCAGATTCTGCAGATGCTGTAGGTCTGGGCACCACACTTTGGGAATGATTATTACTAGTGATAAACAGCCCTGGAGTGCAGAGAGAGATGGGGACAGAAGACACGCAGCTGGGAGTCACCAGAGTTTGATGACAGCAAAAGACTAGGAGGGAAAATTGGTGTCTAAGATGGCAACAGACCCTAGCGTGCACTTGAAGGAGTCAGTGTTTTCAGTGGCCCCAGATTTCTTATGTGGTCATGTGCATAAATATAGGAAGTAGAAAAGTTTTTCTTCAACGTTTCCTTTCTTGTTAAAGAATAAATCATAAGCGTTAGAAATAATAGTTTGTTTTAAAGACTTTCTTCAGGCCGGGCGCGGTGGCTCATGCCTGTAATCCCAGCACTTTGGGAGGCTGAGGCAGGTGGATCACGAGGTCAAGAGATCGAGACCGTCCTGGTCAACATGGTGAAACCCCGTCTCTACTAGAAATACAAAAAATTAGCTGGGCATGGTGGCGCGTGCCTGTAATCCCAGCTACTCAGGAGGCTGAGGCAGGAGAATTGCCTGAACCCAGGAGGCGGAGGTTGCAGTGAGCCGAGATCGCGCCATTGCACTCCAGCCTGGGTAACAAGAGCGAAACTCCGTCAAAAAAAAAAAAAAGACTTTCTTCAAAGCCTTCTTCCTTGTTGCTTATAACTCTTTATTAAGCCCTATCCTATGTAGCTGTTAGACAAGCTCACAGGCACGTAGTACATTCTATGTCCTTATACTTTAACCAAGATATTTATGCTATTACTTTTCTAAGTCTTTTTGCAAGCAATTTCCTGTCCCTTCCTTATTTAGACTTCCTCTTTTCCTTTTGTTCTCCATTGCCTTTAACTATTCAAGAAAGTTTTAAGTTATTAGCCAATCAAGTTCAGTTTTAGATTGTAAAGTCTAGCTCCAACCAGTGGAGATCAAACACAGCAGTAAGGACAGCCCCAAATGCATAAAAGTCAAATAATGTCTGCTTTTCTTTATTGATTGTACTCAAGTGGCAAGACTGCTTGTGAGAGTACCCTTTCTGCAAGAAGTAAAGATGGCCTTGCTGAGAGATCCTTTGTCTCAGTGTCGATTTTTCTTTGTGGCTCCGAGCATCTGTTTCCAACAATAAACACTGTCTTTTTATCCTGCCATTAAAAGGATTCTAGAGGTTGTTGCAAATGAAGAACAGACATTTTAATGTTAATTTTTGATGGGATATTGGTTCTGCGAATCTAGTACAGTGAACAACACTTACTCAAGATAGCCTCAATGAGTGTAAATAAACACATATGTGGACTAGAAAACTCTGCTTCTTACTAATTAAGCAAACCAGGGTACTGGTTATTTAACCTCTAACTTGATGGATCGTTGGTTAGTTAGCAACAATCATCGGACCATGCTTTAAAATTGGAATGTCCTATTCCAATGTTAACATGATTCTGGCACATTTGTGGCCTCACTCTTAGGGCATCCAAAATCTTCTACTCCTTATACACTCAACCAACTTCTCACATACTGTTTTCTTCACCTGGAAAAATATCAGAGCCACCTCTGCAGAAAATACACTTCACCTTCCTCTGAATGATGTTAAAGATAATCCCATACATTCTGGGAAGCTTTCTTTGAGTAGTTAGAATGATAACTATATCGCTTTTCTCACAATGACAGTCAACCATTCTCCCCTGCAAAGAGAACAGCAGAGAAGAAAAAGAGAACAATAAAAATATGACTGCCTTGTGCTGTTTGCAGGAATTCTGTTGAATTCTGTCTAATTGAGACATTATTTTCTTTTTCTCTTCTCTTCTTTTTTTTAATTCTTATTCTTTTTTTTTTTTTTTTTTAGGTGGAATCTCTGTCACCCAGGATAGAGTGCAATGGTGCCATCTCAGCTCACTGCAATCTCCGCCTCCCAGGTCCAAGCAATTCTCCTGCCTCAGCCTCCTGAGTAGCTGGGACTACAGGCATGCACCATTATGATCGGTTAAGTTTTGTATTTTTAGTAGAGATGTTCCCCAGGCTGGTCTTGAACTGAACTCACCATGTTCCCCAGGCTGGTCTTGAACTGAACTCAAATGATCCACCCACCTTGGCCTCCCAAAGTGCAGGGATTACAGGCACGAGCCACCGTGCCCAGCCTGATACATCATTTTCACTGGGGATTTTGATGATGATGACAAGATGCCAATGATGATGAACTGAACAGATAGCAGACAAATTTCTCCCTGCTCCCCAGTTTTATCCCAGACAATGGTATCACTTTCTTCTTCAACGAGCCTTTCTCCATTCTTCTAGTGCCCCTACAGGTGACAGGTGCAATACCTCATATCCCACATTCCAGCCCCTCTCAACCACAGCACAGGTCTTGAGCACCCCTGAGTTTCAGCTCATGACCTACCAGCCAGCAGTGAATTCCACATGGGCATCAAAGAAGCCAGTGACCTGCCCGGTGGCCACCTTCCAGCCCTCAATGCGAGCACGGATCAGGCCTTCCCTCTTCCGATTTCTCACCACCTTCACCAGCCCGGGGTAGCGTTTGTGGACATACTCCTCCAGGGGAACCTTCAGCTCCTCTGCAAATGACAAAATACAAGGTCCGTAAACATGTCATTTCGAATTTGCATCTAACCCACTGCAATGCCCACAGACCTTCTGGGAGGTCCAAGATCTCAAAACAAAATTGCATGTTACTCTTTCTGGCAAAAAAGAAAATCTCATCAGTCTGGGAGTCAGAAGACATCTCAGATGCATTCACCCAGGACAGCTATCTTCTGACAGCTTGCAATCCGTACTGCCGGATGGGAACCATGCCTGGCTTTTACATCCTAGCTGCTGTGAGCCGGCACACGGCCTTCGGGATTCCTTTTCTTCAGGGCCCTTCCTCCACCTTGGCCAGAATCCTTGCCCTTGTCCCTGTCCTCCTGTCACCCCAGGGTCCACCCGGTTTATCTATTTCTGTATCGGCTTTTCCATCTGCGCACAGACTCATTCTTACAGTAACGTGTTTTGGGATGCAAAAGAAGTTTTTGCTCCGTTTAAGAAATGCTATCCTGGGGGCAGAACTAATGCTACCAGGGATTGGATACTCTCCCTTCTGCAACCAGCAGGTGGGAAAGTGCTTCATTTCTGAGCTAATTTAATCCTTGCAGAAATCCTAGGAGGTTGCTAGATTAATTCCATTAATTAACTAGATTAATTCCATTTTGCAAATGAAGACATAATCTCAGGGAGGCTAAGCTGTTCCAAGGTCATGTATGGGGTAATTGGAGAGTTGAAACGGAACCCAGCTGAATTTAACTCTATAACGATTGATATCCAGCCAGGTGTGGTGTTGTGCACCTGTACTTCCAGCTAGTTGGGAGGCTGAGGAAAGAGGATCACTTGAGCCCAGGAGTTGGAGGCTATCATTATACCACTGCATTCCAGCCTGAGCAGCAGAGCAAGATCTGGTCTCTAATTTTAAGTATAAATAAAAATAAAGGCATCTTTAAAAATTTTTAAAAAAGAGCAGTACTTTGTGTGCATAAAAATAACCAGCTGTAGGGAGGAAAAAGGAGGAGCTAGCAGGGAAGGCATTCTTAAATACCTGCAGTCGGTGCTGGGGAACTCAGGGACATGCCACTGAAGGCCACAGATCATGGAATGCTACAAGGGGAATCCCACCTGCTCACCAGGGTTGGCCTATGACTGCAGGAATCTCCATAAGTTCAGGGAGAACATTCTCAATGCTGAGCGCCAGGCACAATGCCAGGAGTTCGGCAGGCACTGTTCTGCCACGTGACCTGCGACCTACTTGTGGCTTTTCCCAGGAACAGGACGTCAGCTCCTGGCTACACCAGCCACCACGTCCAGGTATCAAATGAATTTCTCATTTGTTAAGCAGTTGCAAGATTTTGGGGGAGGTATATGGGCAGGGGATTGGCAAGGTTGGAAAAAGAAAGTGTGGGTCATTAACACTGGCCTTCTCACATCTAAAGAGCTTTGAGAGGTATTAAAGGGTTAAAAGGAGAATGCCTCATCCCTTGGTACTAGTCTCATGGCTGCTCAGACTAAGGGAGAAGCCATATATATAAAGCCCTAAATATCCACTCAATAAATGGTAAATCTAATAATAACTGGTTTACCATCATTATTAGTATTGATCAATTGCATAACTCCCTATGAACAACCACTCGTCTTTCTAACTAGCCAATATCAATTTTATTTTCATTTATTTTTATTTTCTGAGACAGAGTTTCCCTCTTGTTGGCCAGGCTGGAGTGCAGTGTCGAGATCTTGGCTCACTGCAACCTCTGCCTCCAGGGGTTCAAGTGATTCTCCTGCCTCAGCCTCCTGAGTTGCTGGGGTTACAGGCATGTGTCACCATGCGTGGCCAATTTGTGTATTTTTAATGCAGACGGGGTTTCACCACATTGGCCTGACTGGTCTCAAATTCCTCGCCTCAAGTAATCCGCCTACATTGGCCTCCCAAAGTGCTGGGATTACAGGCGTGAGCCACGGCACCCAGCCAGATGCCACTGATTTAAAAAGAGAAAAAGAAGAGAAGAGGAAGAACAAGTCGATGAGTTTCTCTGGGGACAAGCTGAGGTAGCCAGAGGGCATTCTGGGGTACGCAGCTGAACCACAATGGTCTAGAAGTGACAAGGCATGGCAGAGGCATCAGGACTGTGTGAGAAGAGATGATGTCTTAAGGTGGAGAAACCCCAACTCTTCTAAAACACAGAAACTACTACCTGGGCATGGTTGAGGCTGGAGAATTGCTAGAACCTGGGAGGCAGAGATTGCAGTGAGCCGAGATTGCCTCACTGCACTCCAGCCTGGGTGACAGACTCCACCTCAAGAAAAAAAGAAGAAAAGAGAAGAAGAAAGGAGAAGAAGGAGGAGAAAGAGGAGGAGGGGGAAGGGGGAGGGGGAGGAGGAGGAATAGGAAGAAGAAGAAGAGGAAGAAGAAGGAGGCCTGAGAAAGAGGGTGGCAGTTCCAGGAACTGCAGTGAAGAAGGGTTCGAACCGCACTTTGTGGAACACATGTATTTAGGAGGCAGGAAGAAGCGCTAGTAAACAATCATGGCTCACTGCAGCCTCAACCTCCCAGGCTCAAGCAATCCTCCTGCCTCAGCCTCCTGAGCAGCTGGAACCTCTGGCATATACCACTATGCCCCGCTAAGTTCTTTTGTTTTGCAGAGGGCTAGATAGAGAATGTAGAAGGAAGAAGGGCTGAAGAAGCCATGCTCAAGGGAGTACAGACAGGTCTACAAGGAGGAACCACAGACCTCAAACATGAGAAGCCAAGAGCATCATCTGGAGGTGTTGAAACAGACTCCAACACTTTGCAGGATAATGCTCCTGTGACGCCACCTCAGAAGCATTATCCTCTGAAGCATTTGGCAGGGTTTCTACAAGAAGCATATGTGCATTCATTTTATAAATATTTAAAGGGAGCCTCTGCGGGTGAGAAGGACAGTATCCCTGTCCTCAAAAGACTGCTCAACCTCTGGAGATAGGAAAGTCAAATGCATTAGAGAAAATGAGAGCTGAGACTGGCCTGCTATCTAGACAAACAGAAGGTCCCCAATGGCACCAGTGAGAAGAAAGAAATCCCTTCCAGATGCAGCTGTCTCTGGCGGGGACATGGTCAACACAGTGAGAACTGGATGAGGTCATCTCAAGGGGGACTTTCAGAAAGCCTGGCTCTGATAGAACACATTTGAGACAGCCTAAGAGCATCAGGGTGTTGAGGTTTTAAAATGGAGAGAAACGGAAGTTGAGGTGGAGTGCAACAGTCCAAATTCACCCTAAAGTGAATGAGTGTATAAATTAGCCAAGTAAAACCAGGCCCCCAGGTCTACCATGGAAGCACACAAATCCCCAGTCTAATGCTGGCCAGCCACAGTGGCCCATGCCTGTAATCCCAGCACTTTGGGAAGCCTAGGCAAGCAGGCCACTTGAGCTCAGGAGTTTCAGACCAGCTTAGTCAAATAGTGTGACCCTGTCTCTATTAAAAATACAAAAATTAACCAGGCATGGTGGCACATCCCTGTAATTCCAGTTACTCAAGAGGCTGGAGTGGAAGAATTGTTTGAACCTGGGAGGTGTAGGTTGCAGTGAGCTGAGATCGTGCCACTGAACTCCAGTCTGGCTGACAGAGCAAGATTCTCACAAAACAAAAGAAAAAAAGAAAAAAAAGAAAGAAAGTAAGTCACCCCTCACCTAAGATCCTTTATTATCCTTAACAGATGAAACCATTCTAAGATATTATAAGAACACCAAGAAAAACATCTTACTTTTTTTTATTTCCTCACCAACAAACTCAGAGAAGAAAACAGAAACTCATTTCTGCAAAAATAAATGTTTACCTTCCGCAAAAATAAATGCAGAAACCTCATTTCAGCAAAAATAAATGTTTTGAGTTCAAAACAAAATTGGCCAAGTGCCATTTGGAAACTTGCTGTTTCTTAAGATTTTGATAAACAGCATTTGAGGAGGTTGGGGGTGGGGGGAAGCAAACACTGCCCGTGATCTGGAAAACTGGCGAGGGAGGAATGCATGCCTGCGCCTTAACAATAAAACACACATGTCATCCAGGCGTATGGAGCATAAATTGGCAAAAAGAAAGTTACAAAACAGTAAGAACTAAAGTCAGGAACATTACAGAATTCTGTCTCAATCCCGCACTTTTAGTGAGATGACAGAATAAACTATGGGAACCATCCCTGGTCTCAGAGTCCTGCTCAGGAGCAAGTATTAACCTAGTAGACTTGAAATTGCCTCTATACATTTTATAAAATTAATCAGGAGGCCAGGCGCTGTGGCTCAAGCCTGTAAACCCAGCACTTCAGGAGCCCAAGATGGGTGGATCACCTGAGGTCAGGAGTTCAAGACCTGTCTGGCCAACATGGTGAAACCCTATCTCTACTAAAAATACAAAAATTATCTGGGCATGGTGGCATATGCCTGTAATCTCAGCTATTTGGGAGGCTGAGGTGGTAGGATAGCTTGAATCTGGGATGTGGAGGTTGCAGTGAGCCAAGATCGTGCCACTGCACTATAGCCTGGGCAACAGACTGGGACTCTGTCTCAAAAGAAAAAAATTATCAGAAAAGAAGGGATGGGGAAAATGAAAATAAACCAAGCACGCAGCACATTCAGGATTAATGTCATCTAGTCATCTGAAAATGACTAGGACAACAGACCCTGTTACAATATTATAGTCCCCCTTAACTGCTCTATAGATAACAACTTGAACATTATAAAACATTAAGTTTCTCCTTTGAGATATTCTTTCAGGTCCTGAATACCAATGAAACTGCTGACATCAGCTGGTCTGAAGAACCCCACAAGAAGCTGACTCACCAGAAAATGAAGTTTCTACATCCTGATGATTTCATCCCCTTTACCCTGATCAATCAATGACCTCAATTCTCCAGCCTCTCAGCTTCCATGATCCCCTTAAAAGCTCCAGCCTAGAAATCCTCATGGAGGTGGGTGTGAGGATCACCTCTGTCACCTCATTTGGGTACCCTATGATCATGAAACTCTTTCTCTGTTGCAAACCCTGCTGTCTCACCTGCTGTCTCAGTGTAATTGGGATATTTCTGCATGGTGGACTTACGAACCTGGTGGTCCTAACACAGATTCAGCTCCACCTGCTTCCAGAACCTATGCAAAAGTCTCAGTGCTTGGGAATTTGATGTGGGCTTGGGAAGTGGCCACCTAGTCCAGGGTTGGACCAAGTGTGCACACCCACAATGGTGCGCGACCTGACCTCTCAACTCTCTCACAGTTACTAAACCTTGATGATGACTGAATATTGCAATTGCCCTTCAAGATGTGGAGATTCAGGAGAATCCATCTAAGCTTAGATGAGTGAGTGTTCCTCAAACTTTAACCTGCATCAGAATCACCAGTAAGTCTGAGGTGGCCCAAGAACTTGTATTTTTTACAAGCACACATCAGCTGTGGTGCTAAGGGCACTTGGCTCTGACTTAGCATTTACCCTCCCTGCCTACCTGGATCTGGGATTAATCAGACCCTGAGTGTGGACAAGAACTTACCCGAACTGAGCTGACATTCCAGAATTCCAGTGTTGCCCTGTCCATCTCCACTTTCTCCACTGCCTGGGACCTACTTGTCCTGCTTCATCTAAAAGATTGAACCCCTTAGAAGTGACCTTGGCCTACATGGTGAGGGTTTTCCATGCTGTTTCTGAAAATGGGATCTTTTAAAATATATATACATATGCACACATACACATACACACATGTATACAGTATATTTATATACTGTATATATATTTTATATACATATAAATATATATACTTGCACACATACATATACAGGGACAGAGGCAGAGACAGGGTCTGGCCTTGTTCCCCAGGCTGGAGTGAAATGGTGCTGTCATGGCTCACTACAGCCTCGCCCTCCCGAGCTCAAGCAATCCTTCTGCCTCAGCCTCCTGAGTACCTGGAACTCGTGGAATGCACTACCATAGCTAACTAATTTCTTTTATTTTGTAGAGATGAGGTCTTGCTTTGTTGCACAGGCTGGTTTCAAACTCCTGGCCTCAAGCAATCCTCCCATCTTGCCCTCCCAAAGCTCTGGAATTATGGGTGTGAGCCACTGAGCTTGGCTCCCAAACTGGGATCCTGATGGCTGGCCCTCTCTGCATGGGGAATTTCACAATTGGGTCAGTCCCTGGACAAGTATCCCATATGGTCTTGCCTTCTGCTTTCACTCCCTGTTCCTGTTACCACTGCTACTAATGCTATGATTCTACCAATACTCCTTCTGACACCCTCAGCCCCCATTACCACCACTGCCATGCTTATCACCAACACCTCTCCCTGCCAGCAGCTGCTGAGGTTTGGGCATGCTGCTCACTGTGAATGCATGGGTTGTGACAGCTGGGGACGAGAAAATAGCACATATGGCATGTTCCAATTAAGAAACAAAATAGAACGAAAATGCCTGCCAGTATTCCCAGAGTGAGAATCACTGGGGACCGTCTGAAAATGCAGGTTCCAAGGCTCCTTTCTCAGTATCCCTGATTCAGTAGGCCTTCGTGGTACTGGCCAGAACGCTGGGTAATTCTCATGCAAACCCCAAACGTCTCAAAAGCACTGATTCACTTTTTTCATTTTTTTTTTTTACCATGTTTAAAATGTTTTGAACATTTTAAAATATATACTTCATTGGTATTAAGCACATTAGCAACGTTGTGGAAATACCACCACTATCTATAACTTTTTCGTCTCCTCAGACAGAAACCCCATTTCCATTAAGCAGTTGCTCCCCATCTCCCCTTTCCCAACCCCTTGTAACCGCTAACAAGCTTTCTGTCCCTATAGATTTGCCTAATAAATGTAGTTCATGAAAATGCAGTCATAAAATGCGTGGTCTTTTATGTCTGCTAATTTTGAAGGTGCAAAAGAAGACGTGATTTTATGGTGTGTGTGATTCTTTTTTTTTTTTTTGAGAGGGTCTCATTCTGTCACCTAGGCTGGATGGAGTACAGTGGCCGAATCACAGCTGACTGTAGCTTCCAACTCCTGGGCTCAAGTAATCCTCCTGCCTCAGCTTCCTGAGTAGCTGAGACTAGAAGGATGCACCACCATGACCAGCTAATTTTTTAATGTGTTTTTTGAAGATACAGGGTTTTACTATGTTGCTCAGGCTGGTCTTGAATGCTGGGCTTAAGTGATGCTCCTGCCTTGGCCTCCCAAAGTGCTGGGATTACAAGCATGAGCCACCATGCCAGGCCTGTGTGTGTGAATTTGAAACCCCGTCCTTGCTGAGGGTCTGATTCCATATTCTGTGGCCAGGGGCTCCTTCCATCCCCCATTTTGGTAACTGGTGGGTTGGAGGCTTGCTCCTAAAGCCCAGTCTGGTCATCTGGCCTGCCCCTCCCCTGGGTTCCTCGAAGGCCACCTTCTCCCTGGGCACACCTCTGCTCCTAGCTTGTTCCATGAGTTTCCAAGGCTAACTCTGTCTGGAAGCTTCTCGTGAGATGCTCAGATAAGACTCTTCATCCTGATGGGACTCGAGTTCCTGAACTCTCCAGATCGGTTGTGGAAAGAATCCAGGCCCTGAGTGGGGTCCACACCCTGGGCCCTCCCAGATGCCTGCGTTTCTCTCCACCCCTGATGGGAACTTCCAGCTCTCTGTGCTTGGGAACTCATGACAGAGCTCACAGTGAAAAAATAGTCTTCAACACAGAGTTTTAGCATAGACATTGGTCAGGACACTCAACATTTCTGCAACATCTCTTTCCTTTTCCTTTTTCTGAGATATTTCAATATTTTATATATGTAAGAATTAGTTTTGATGACCTAGAAAGAACATAAAACACAGACTGAAAACACTGGGATATTAAGTACTTCGGAAGCTGAGGTAGGAGGATCACTTGAGCTCAAGAGGCAGAGGTTGCAGCGAGCAGTGATCGCACTACTGCACTCCAGCCTGGGTGACAAAGTAGGATGTGATCTCAAAAAAAAAAAAAAAAAAAAAAAAAAAAGAACCACCTGGAAATGCACGTGTGTCTGAGAATATCTTTATGCCTGAAATAACCAATCAGCTAAATGTATAAAAGCAGCCATACAAAGACCATGTTAAAATATTTCTAAGTCTGGGCACAGTGGCTCACACTTGTAATACCAGCACTTTGGGAGTCCAAGGTGGGTGGATCACAAGATCAGAAGTTCAAGACCAGCCTGGCCAAGATGGTGTAACTTTGTCTCTAATAAATATAAAATAAAAATAAAAATAGCCAGGGGTAGTGGCACATGCCTGTAATCCCAGCTACTCGGGAGGCTGAGGCAGGAGAATCGCTTGAACTTGGGAGGCACAGTTTGCAGTGAGCCGAGACTGTGCCACTGTACTCCAGTCTGGGTGACAGAGCATGACTCAGTCTCAAAAATAATAATAATTAAAATAAAATGTAAATATTATTACACAAAGTTTTAAAATGTTATATTTAAAAATGAATGAAAGATGGGGAAGGGGGAGAAAGCAGGTTGGATATTCTGCTCGTGCGACATAGGGGTTCCTTATGTGTCCAATGGAGACAGCAAATCCCAAAAACAAACCTGGGTTTTGGGGACCTGATATTTATACAATTTGGGGGATTCTCTTTGAGAAAAAAATTTAAAAGCTTACTTTGTAAGTTTTCCAAAAATGCATGACATATAAACACACAGCAAGGGCCCCTAAGATGACCTCAAAGGGCACCCCTGCAAGTGAGGACTGAATGTATAAGCTTTGTTAGTTTCTCAGTGAGAAATTTCACCAATCCAAGTGTTCCCTTTCTGCTGACAGTCACTATTTTTCAAACATTTCAAATACTATGCTTGTCTGTATCTATAATGAAATATTTATATCCCCAAATTGCTAACCAAGCTGACTAAAAATGTCAGCTAATCAGGAAACACTCCAGAACACTAGTCAGCCAATGCAGATCTCCGTTGCTAATTTAACCAGTGAATGGGCTGTCTCGCAAACTTGCAACATTCCACATGTGTCTTCACACTTCGTGAGTCCTTATTAAGCGCCACATGCTGCTGACCTACAGCAACTCCTTCATATTTCCCTTTTTTATTTTTTTGAGCATTACCCTGTCACCCAGGCTGGAGTGCAGTGGTGTGATCTCGACTCACTGCAACTTCTGTCTCCCTGGTTGAAGCAATTCTCCTGCCTCAGCCTCCCTGGTAGCTTGGACTGCAGGTGTGTGCCCCCACACCCAGCTAATCTTAAAGACTCTGTGGAGTAAGGACATAATTATCCCCACTTTATGGATGAGAAAAATAAAACACAGAGAGGATGCTATGTTCTGAATGTCTGTTCCCTCAAAATTCATACATTAAATGCCAATCAGGGCCTCCACAAGGGATATTAGGAGGGTAAGCATTTGGGAGGTGATCAGGTCACGACTCAACCCTCATAAATGGGATGAGTGTCCTTACAAAAGAGGCCCCAGGGATATGGTTCATCGCTTCCCACACATGGATACACAGAGAGAAAGACAAGTATGAGGACTGGGCCTTCGGCAGACACCGACCTTGGACTTCCCAGACCCCTGAATTGTGAGCAATAAATTTCATTGCTTATAAATTACCCAGTCTAAGGCATTTCTTTTTAAATTCTTTATTTTTTATTCTTACGGATACATAATAGTTAAGCTATTATTTCTTATTGCATTTTGTTTCATTTAGAAACAGAGTCTCCCTCCATCACCTGGGCTACAGTACAATAGAATGATCATAGCTCACTGTAGCCTCCAACTCATGGACTCAAACAATCCTCCTGCCTCAGCGCCCCTCCACCCCAAGTAGCTGGGACTACACGTATGCACCACTATGCCTGGCTAATAATTTATTTTTATTTTTTTGGTAGACATGGGGTCTTGTTATGTTACTCAGGCTGGTCTCAAACTCCTGGCCTCAAGTGATCTTCCTGCCTCAGCCTCCCAAAGTGCTGGGATTATAAGCTTGAGCCACAGTGCCCAGCCTAAGGTACTTCTTATAGTACTTCTTATAGCAGTCCTCAAATGGACTAAGACAGAATTTCCAGCAACTTTCCCAAGGTTACTCCATTTGTAAGTGACATGCCTACATGCATCACCATTCTACTTCTGATTCCTGTGAAAGAGATGTTGTGAAATTTGAAGTTGTCTATCTGCTCATATAAAGCAGCTGTGGCTTGGTCTGGACTTGCCCTGAGAGCCAGCTCCCTCTAGTAGCTTGGAAACACCCACTCTGACTACAGACTATCAGTGTGCACAAGCTTATTCCACTATACAGGGTTGCATGAGGACCAAATATAACTGCAAAGCACCAGTAAAATGATCCCTTTTCTTTTGAATCTGCAGTCATCAGCACCAATTTCAGAGGGGAAGGTAAGGGACTAGGGCTGCAGCCATGAGTGGAAAGCTGGCTAGAAGGCAGGATGGGAGCAGTGGGCCCTGGACTTGAGGCAGGTGCCTACCTTTCCTAGGCTGCAGGATGGGAGCAGCGGGCTCTGGACTTGAGGCAGGTGCCTACTTTTCCTAGGCTGCCTTCTGCTGACTGCTGTCAATGCTCTGCAGAGAAGAACCCTAAGGGCTGATTCAGAGGGCTCAAAAGAGTGGGCCTCCGAGGAACCTTCTGAGCTTCCAACTCTTCTGAACAATACAATGAAGGTCCAAAGAAGCCTCAGGGGTACAGGAGCCGTGTATCTGGTGATACATACACCCCACCCCAGCATTGCCACCATGGCCTGGGCCCATCTGTCTCTGAAATCCTGGGCTGGAAGAACAGCCATGGTGAGGAAGCAAGCATGTAAAACTGCAGGATGAAATAACCCGGGAGGTGGCCGCACTGCATATCTTATTCTCCAAGCATCCCTCAGCTTTGCAGACTTAAATAATGCACTTGCTGACTATGGACTGGAGAGAAAATGAGGCGAGTGTGAGAAACTTGAGGAAGAATGAGGGAGATTAAAGAGGGAGGCTTTTGCTGTCTATGAAAGCATTTTGAGGGCGATTCCATAGTGAGATCAAAGCAAGGACAAAAGAAAGCAAAAGACAAAAAGAAAAGCAAAGAGATGTGAGGTGCAAAATACCAAAGTGTTAAACTAAATATAACACACCGGGTTGTGCATTCATCAGAGGCACTTTGAAAAGGAAAGCCATCTCGGCTTCCAATTCCTTTGTTGAGAAATTCCTCTCTACCCCTTCTTCCATTTAAATTTTACCTTTTAGAAAACCAAACCTACAAGGAAACATAATAGTACATATAGGCTGTAGGCTACCTAGCCAAGAGCTCCCAAGTTGTCTCCCCAGTTTAAAAGAGCATTCCCCCCTGTCTTACCCCATCAAAGACATTTGAAAGTCTGGCATTTGCAGCTGATTCTAATAACAACACATGAATTTCAGCAACCAAATTTGTCTACAGGCTGGGGTGTGTTTTTCTTTCATTATGTTCTTATTTACAGCAATATTGATTCCGAATGCTCTGAGGCTGGCAAATCTCTTCCTTGAAATAGAAAAAGTCATAGTCATTAAAGAGAAAGCAAAACAGAACACAAGAAATGCAAAGCCGTGGAGGGAACAGGGTCACATGTTGGTGCTTGGTCACTTCTTCAAGTTTTCTTTAAACACATTTGGCAGCCAGAAATGGAATAACAGAAGGGAAGCATCCGGCCAGTTCACCCTTCTCTAGCATTTTGGGGAGCTCTGTATTCAGGACCCTGAAGTTCCCAAGGTCAAAGGCAGTGTGAATCCTATGCGCAAATGAAATGCTCATGCCTGCTCACAGCGAATGTCCACGTTATTACTGTAGCATATGAGTCTTCTATAAATAGCAGCTCTTATTAGCATCCCAAAGTTCTACAGACCTAACATGCTTCTTTTAGCTAATGGAGACTATTGAACTATAAGACATCAGAGCAGATGTGGACTGGAATGGCATTGTGGAACATTCTGCCTGAACAGCAGCTCTGCTAATACCAAACCACCTGCCATTCCCACACTTCACAAACATTTGGGCTAACAAGCCAAGGTAGCAAAGCCAATGTGTGGGTTGTGACAGTATCCTAGAGTTTTGCGAGATGTTATGACCAGAAGAAACTGAGCAAAGGCTACATGGAATTTCCTGTACCTCTTTGCAACTTTCTGTAAACCTATAATTAGTTCAAACTAAAAAGGTTTTGTGGTTGTTCTTGTTTTTAAAAGCCAGTTAGTTGCTGAAGCTTTAGCTAGGGTCTCACACTATCGCTTGTGTAAAGATACACACTTTGCTCATTCCTTCTTCCTTGGGGCCTAAGAAAACACAAAGAGAAATGTAAATGCACAGCCTAGTTAGGATTACAAACCCACACAGCAAATGCTGTCACACTGCTGTGATCTGTTTGGGGGCAAAAACAAGTATTATTTCTGATTAGGAAGGCTCTTTACAGGCAGCAGGGAAGGCAGGTGATGTTCAAATAAAGAGAGCCTGGCCAAGCATGGAGCTGCATGATAAGAAGTTGTCTCTCGGCTATTTCACTCACAGCCTCAGCAACACAGGAAGAATGTTATCTCTTGGAAACACAAGACTTCTCCCATCTCTGCATTATAAACCCAGAATAAAAGCAAACAATGCCAGTGTGACTTCTTCTCCAAAATCCCTTTTGGAGGTCCAGAGGGTATAACCTTCTGCTCCAAAAAGTTTTTTAACCTGAGCCATCTCGCTTTCAACCTTTGAATACAACCAGCCAAGACATTGATCAGATATGCTTGTCGTACAGGGAAGTATTAGTGCAAGATGTACAACTGCCCAAATCATCAAGAAACTCACATGACTGTGGTGGGAGATAGGCAATTTCTGACACCTAAACCAACATAACTATAGCATTCAAGCCAAAATATGTGCAATGTGATGTGCAAAAACTTCCAGAACAATGCCAGCAGTTGAAAAAAAAATCTCTGCACATGTGCAACTGAAATTAGCTTATTCAGCAATTACTATAATTTAGCTGTGTGCTAGACCCTACAGCACAGAGCAAGCGATCATCTAACCATCAAGTGTTTTACCATTTAGAGGCAGGCAGGTAAATGAATACAATTCAGTATAGTTTCCCAGCATGGATGACATGCAAGTTGAACACTGATGAATAGACTGGAGCCGGCAAACCAAATAATGTCATGAGCACACGCAACAGTACCCTTTATGATGCTGTCAGGACTTGGACCTTGTGCATTGTAAGTGTTACCTCTAAACCTCACAATGAACACTCTGCATGAAAGCTGCTATTACCCCAACTTACACAAGGTCAGGAAAGTTAAATGTCTTGGCCATGACCACGTAGCTAAAGTTTGGGCTGGGATTTCGTTCCTCTCTTTCTTCTAAATGGAATTGCTTTAGAACTGCGGTCCCCAACCTTTTTGGTACTGGGAACCACTTTTGTGGAAGACAAGTTCTCCATGGACAGAGCGGAGGGAAGTTTTCAGGATTTTTCAAGAGCATTACAGTTATTGCGTACTTAGCTTCCTTTTACTTTTTCTTTTTTGAGACAGTGTCTCACTCTATTCCCCAGGCTGGAGTACAATGGTACAGTCTAGCTCACTGCAACCTCTGCCTCCCAGGTTCAAGTGACTCTCCTCCTAAGCAGCTGAGATTATAGGTGCTTGCCACCATGCCCGGCTCATTTTTTGTAGTTTTAGTAGAGACGGGGTTTCACCGTGTTAGCCAGGATAGTCTCAACCTCCTGACCTCGTGATCTGCCCACTCACCATCATGTAGAAACAGTGGGAGCCCTGAGCTCTTCCTACAACTAGACAGTCCTATCTGGGGGTGTTGGGACACGGGGACAGTTCATAGGCATTGGATTCTCATAGGGAGTGCACAGCCTGGATCCCGTGCATGCGCAGTTCACACACAGTAGGGTTCACGCTTCTGTGAGACTCTAATGCCACCGCTGATCTGATGGAAAACACAACTCAGGTGGTAACGCGCGAGCGTGGGTAGTAGCTGTAAATACAGATGAAGCCTTACTCCTTCACTGGCCTCTCACCTCCTGCTGTGAAGTTTCATCCCTAACAGGCCATAAACCAGTTTACAGCCTAGAGGTTGAGGACCCCTGCTTTAGAACAAAGAAGATAACAAGGTAAGTTTGGGGGGAAATAGGGGAGGGACAGCGGGGGGTGGGGAGTTGGGGAGAGATAGCATGGGGAGATATAGGTGATGGGGAGGAAGGCAGCAAATCACACTGCCATGTGTGTACGTATGCAACAATCTTGCGTTCTTTACGTGTACCCCAAAACCTAAAATGCAATTAAATAAAAAAGTAAAGTATTGATAAGACATATAAAAAGAGTATTGAGGGCTGGGCATGGTGACTCACACCTGCAGTCCCAGCACTTTGCGACATCAAGGTGGGCAGATCACCTGAAGTTGGGAGTTTGAGACCAGCCTGGACAACATGGTGAAACCCCATCTCTACTAAAAATACAAAAATTAGCCAGGCGCGGTGGTAGGCACCTGCAATTCCAGCTACTCGGGGGGTGCTGAGGCAGGAGAATCGCTGGAACCCGGGAGGTGGAGGTTGCCGAGATCGCACCACTGAGCTCCAGCTCAGGCAACAGAGCAGTACTCCAGCTCAGGAAAAAAAAAGAAGAAAAAGAAAAGAGTATTGAGAACCCTAATTATAGAAACAAAGAAGCTTCTCATAGTAGTTTAAGGAAAATTTGATGGCTAAAGTTACACCTCACCTACGTTTTAAAGGCACAATAAATTTCCATAGGACGTTGGAACTTGACATATCCCAAAAGTGAAGTCCATACCCTTCCCAAACCTGTGACTCTTAACTCTTAGCATATCCCATTCTTAACGAGGCATCACTCTCAGCAAATAACACAGGAATAGAAAACCAAGCACTGTGTGTTCTCACTAATAAGGGAGAACGGAACAATGAGAACACACTGCCCATCTTGTCACCTGAGCAGGGACCCTGGGGGTCCTCTTTGACTCCTGCCTCCTCTTTATAACCAATCAGTCATCACATGATTCAGCTTCAGTGTTCCCAAATATTAAATAATTCAGCAGATGAAAATAGTGAATTTCAGATTGGTGGTTGGAGGACTATTAAATTGAGATAACCATGTCTTGGGACAGAGTCTCTATGTTAAAAATCCTTATGCTTTATATAAAATATTTCCTCTGTCTGGAATTTATTTTAAAAATAAGTATTTACCCACAAAAATATATGTTAATATTTGTATAGTCTAGGAATAATGAATCACATTCCTGAGACCTTGGTATCAAAAAGAAAAGATTGATAGTTTTGACTATATGATGTAAAATTTATACTTATCAAAAAAGACTACGAATAAGTTAAAGTGAGAAGCACAAATTGAGAGAAATGCCTGCAAAGTGATGTAAAAGTTTGTTTAATATATAAAAAGCTCCTGATGTATACCATGGAATACTCTGTAGCCATAAAAAAGAGAATGAGTTCATATCCTTCCCAAGGACAGGGATGAAGCTGGAAACCATCACTCTCAGCAAACTAACGCAGGAACAGAAAACCAAACACTGCATGTTCTCACTCATAAGGGGGAGTTGAACAATGAGAACACATCACATACCAAGGCCTGCTGGGGGTGAGGTGAAGGGGAAGGAGAGCATTAAGACAAATTCCTAATACATGCAGAACTTGAAACGTAGATGATGGGGTGATGGGTGCAACAAACCACCATGGCATCTGTATACCTATGTAACAAATCTGCATGTTCTGCACACGTACCCCAGAATGTAAAGTAAAATAAAATAAAAGGTTCTTGGAGATCAACAAGACAAAGAAAAACACTCCAATAAAAAAGGAATAAGGAGTCATCAATAGGAAAATCTCTAAAAAATATACAGTTAAGCATATGAAAAAGTGTTCATCATCAATATATTTTTAAAATGCAGATTTAAAAATGAAATGCTGTTTTCCCTGCATCAGAACAACAAAGATGGCAAAGATTAATAAGATTCAGTATTGGTGAGAATACAGAGAAAAAGACACATACATTCTCCATGAAACAATGCCACATACCTGGAAGACAGTTTATCAATTTATATTAAACATTCTCAAAGATGAATATAAAACTTTTAGGATAAGATGATGAATTTAATTCATGAATCAGAGAGCACTACTCAAAATTCACTAAAAACCTAAAGTAAGAGGATTTCTAAAATAAACAAACAACAACAAAACCCATAAACCTTCCAAAGCCAGAGAAAATGCAAGACAACAGCCACAACACTGAGGAAGCTAGAATGCAGATTCAGAGGGTTAACCAAGTGACAGATGTGTGACATAGGACCCCAAGCTAACAATTCTGGAAACTGGGAAACCAACTCGATATATACCAGAGGATGCTCAAGAGGCAGAGTATTTGATAAAGATGAGTTTACAGAATATATAAAAAATAATTACAAGTCAATAATTTAAAAAGTTAAATAATCTATTTTAAAATAGGCAAAGTACTTGAATCGATGTTTCTTCAAACAAGATAGATTAATGAAAAATAAGCACATGAAAAGATGCTCAAAGTAATTAGTCATTAGGGAAATGCAAATCAAAACTACAAGATACCACCTTATACCCACAAGATTGGCCATAATAAAAAAAGAGTAACAAGTGTTGTCAAGCATGTGGAGAAACTGGAACCATCATATATTCATGGTGATCATATAAAATGGTGCAGCTGATGTGGAAAACAGTCTGGCTATGGAAAACAATTTGACAGTTTCTCCAAGAGTTAACCATAGGATTACCATATAACCCAGCAATTCTACTCCTAGGTATGTACCCAAGAAAACCGAAAACATGTCCAAACAAAAACGTATACATGAATGTTCATAGCCCTATTATTCCTAATAGCCCCAAAGCAGAAACAACCCAGATGCCCATCAACCAACAGATACAAATCATATGTGCTATATCTATACCCAGAATATTATTGTCACAAAAAGAATGAACTGTTTATATATGCCACAATATGGATGAACCTTAAAAATGTGAAGTGAAAGAAGCCAGCAAAAGAAGGCCACATGTTGTAGATTTCATTTATTATCAAATGTCCAGAATAGGCGAATATATCGTAACACAAATATATTAATATTTGACAAGGAATGGGGTAAGGGGAGAATCAGGAGAGACTACTCCCAGATTCAGTGTTTATTTTGCAGGTGAGGACAATGTTCTGGAATTAGGTAGAAGTGATAAGTGTAAATAATTTGAATATACTAAAAATTGCTGAATTGTATACTTTATTTTTTGTTTTTGTTTTGTTTGTTTGTTTTGGAGATGGCAACATACTGTGATGCCCAGGCTGGAGTGTAATGGCATGATCTCAGGTCACTGCAACCTCCACCTCCCAGGTTCAAGCGATTCTCCTGCCTCAGCCTCCCGAGTAGCTGAGATAACAGGTATGCACTACCATACCCGGATAATTTTTGTATTTTTAGTAGAGACGGGGTTTCACCATATTGGCCAGGCTGCTCTCGAACTCCCAACCTCAGGTGATCTGCCCACCTCAGCCTCCCAAAGTGCTGGGATTACAGGTGTGAGCCACCATGCCCAGTCTCTTTTATTTTTACAGTATATCTTATGGTATGTGAATTACATCTCAATCAGAAGTGAGGAAAAATAAAGAATGGCCATGCATGAACCAATGATGGAGTGTGTTAAGAATTATGACTGTGATAACTCTGTGAGCATGAATTTCCCCATTCCAATCCCCCAAACAAAGTTCAAGGCAAACAATGCAAGTTCATCTTTGGACCAACTGAGCTACAGTTTCAAAAACCCAGGGTGAACATCTGGGAGATAGAGGCCTTACAGGTTTGAAGCTCAGGGAAGAGGATGAATTGTTCTGAGCTTGAGTGGTAGACCCCATTGGACAATTCCAATGGGGAACTGTAAGAACATTCCAATGGAGGAAACTGTCCATTGTGTCCTGATACTGAGAATCATGAGTGATCCCAATTTAAGAAGGGAGAGAAGTCTGGGCGCGGTGGCTCAGACCTGTAATCCCACCACTTTGGGAGGCCGAGAAGGGTGGATCACGAGGTCAGGAGTTCGAGACCAGCCTGGCCAATATGGTGAAACCCTGTCTCTACTAAAAAAACAAAAATTAGCCAGGTGTGGCAGTGTGCACCTGTAGTCCCAGCTACTCAGGAGGCTGAGGCAGGAGAATCGCTTGAACCTGGGAGGCAGAGGTTGCATTTAGCTGAGATTGTGCCACTGCACTCCAGCCTGGGTGACAGAGCCAGATTTTGTCTTAAAAAAAAAAAAAAAGGAGGAGGAGGCCAAGTGATAAGGTTGATCCCCTCTGAATCTCATGTTGAAATGTGATCCCCAGTACTGAAGGTGGGGCCTGGTTGGAGGTGTGTGGGTAATGGTGGTAGATCCCTCCTGAAAGGCTTGGTACCATTCTTACAGGATTCAGTGAGTTCTGACTCTTAGTTCCTGTGAAATCGGATTGTTAAAAAGAGCCTGGCACCTCTTCCCCTCTCTCTCTCCACTCATCTCTCATCATGTGATCTCACCGGCTCCCCTTCCTCTTGTCCCATGAGTGGAAGCTCCTGAAACCCTCGCCAGAAGCAGATGCTGGCACCTTGCTTCTTGTACAGTCTACAGAGCCATGAGTGAAATAAATAACTTTCCATTATAAATTACCTATCCTCCAGTGTTCTTTGTAGACAAAACAAATGGACTAAGAAACCAAGGAAGAGAAGAACAGCTGCAAAAAGATTAAAGGGGAACCAGAGTAGTGTCAGGGCCCCAGGAGGAGTGATACTCCATCAAGGAGGCTGCCTGACTACGTCAGATGGTGCAAAAGATCTGGGCAGCAAAAGATCCTGCCCACCAGACTTGGTGAGCAGTGACTTCTGGCAAACGTTGATTTCAGGTGGATGTACAGGGTACAAAGAATTGCATCTCACTGGAGCTTAACATAGGCCAGTCTCAGTACCCAAACTGAGTGAAACAAATGACAAAATGAAAATAAAAGACCTTGTCTGCTTCTCCACAGTCCCCGGCTTTGCACACCCATTCCCTGAGCCCATCTCGAGCAGATCTTGGTGGAGTCTGAGATTAGACCAATCTGCCCTCATTCAAATGATGTTTGCAGAGCTTTTCTAATAAAAAAGGGCATTAATTATGCCTTACACTTCAGGGGAAAAAGCAGAACATTAACTTGTGTATACTATGGATCTTAACTCTGCAAAATGTGCATTAAAGAGGGTAAGGACATGGGCGAATGAGCAGTTGCCTCTGGTTAGTCTCTTCAGTATTTACTTTTTCCAAATATATTTGCTTTTTGATACATTCGAATTTTTGCAACAAAGATTACTTTTAAGATCATTACTTTTAAGATCAGGAAACAAAATTGTAAGGCTGGGAAAAAATGTTTTAATCAAATGTGAGCTGGCAAGCAAGAACAACAATACTATAGTAAGAAGAACTAAATTCAGGACAAAACAAGGGTATGCTTTAAGATAAAGAGAGCGTTACATAATGGCAACAACCATGGCTATTAATGAAGCCATGCAGATACAAATCTATAGTTACCAAAGAAACTGACGAGATACCAAAAAACAAACATTAGGAACACGGGAAGGAAGAGTCTTTACAAAAGAAGATTTTAAAACGCCATTATCAGGAAGACTTAAAAAACAAACAAACAAAAAAAAAACCTCACAGCCTACCGGAATACACAAAATTGATGTCTGGCAGGAATTCAATTTCATGATTACAGTGTGTGGGGGTCTTTTTAAAGAGATGTAGAACATTTACAAAACTCGATAATACCAGTTACAAAGAATATCTCAATGAAATGAAAAATAATTAGATTCCTCTTCTAGTTCAAGAGAAGAGATTTCTGGCCTGGGGAAAACACAGAGAACGGAACCAGGAACTGAAAAGAGGGAGATGGTGTTAATATCAACTCCAGGGTCCCTAGGCATGTGGGAGAGGTGGCGGAAGATGAATGGATATTGATTTATGATCTGGCTGAACCAAATACCTCCTGCTAATTTCCTTACTCACTAAACATCTTCATGTAGACCTGAAATGTGAACCATTAAAATGGGACTCACAGAGAGGGCTCAAGGCATGGTTGCTTAACCCATTGGTTCTCAAAAGTGAGTTCCCCACATCAGCTACAGCAACATCAAATGGGAGCTTATAAGAAACGCAAATTTCCAGCCCTACCCCAAGCCTCCTGAAGCAGAACTTCCTCTAGGGTGAGTTCCAGGGGGTTCTCACACTAAAGCATCTGATGCTAAAGTTGTATAAATACCACAGCTTCCTCACCCTTGGAGCAAGTGAACTCTGAGGTCTGAGTTTACACTGGCTTTTGGAGTTTCCCCAGTGAAATTAAGCTCTGTCACCCATAGTACTAATCTTCTAGGGATGCTTTCCCTTCACAGTCTGACTTCCCCAGTCCCCTCCTGGTGCTCTCTTCACCTCCCAAATAAACTGCTTGCACTCGTGATGTGAATAAACATAGCTACTTGAAGTTATCTACTAATAAGGTTTGAATATTTGTCCCCATCAAATCTCATGTTGAAATGTGACCTCCAATGTTGGAGGTGAGGTGTGGTGGGTGTGTTTGGGTCATAGGTTGGATCCCTCATGAATGGCTCGGTGCCTCCTTCATGGTAAAGAGTAAGTTCTCACAGAGTCTGGGGCCTCCCCGCTCTCGTTTCCTTTCTCACCATGTAACACTCACCTACTCCCCTTCCTTTCTACCATGACTGAAAGCTTCCTAAGCCCTTACCAGAAACCAAGCAGATGCTGGTGCCATGGTTCATGGATATTCTGCAGAACTGTGAGACAAATAAAGCCTCCTTTTTTAAATAAATCACCCAAGGCCAGGCACAGTGACACAACTGTAACCCCAGCACATTGGGAGGCTGAGGCAGGAGGACCATTTGAGCCCAGGAGTTTTAGACTAACCTAGGAAACATGGCAAAACCCTATCTCTACATAAAAAATACAAAAATTAGCTAGGCATGATGGCACATGCCTGTGGTCCCAGCATCTCAGGAGGCCGAGGCAGGAAGATCACCTGAGCCCAGGAGATGGAGGCTGCAACAAGCCATGATTGCACCACTGCACTCCAGCCTGGATGGCAGAGTGAGACCCTCTCTCAAAATCAATCAATCAGTCAATCAATCATCCAGCCTCAGGAATTCCTTTATAGCAACAGCAAACAGACTAATACACCTACTGAACCCACTAAACGTCTAACCCTGCACTGGAGGTCCCTGCAGTCAAGGAGCTGGAGCTATGGCTGAGATTGCCTTAACTTTCCCTTCCTCCTCCTCGGCTGGGCTCTACCTAGACTTCCTCAGGAGAGGGGGCATCACTGGCAGCAAGTCTTCACCCCAAACCAGCCCGATCTGCAGTTTTGGGTGCTCTAGCCCCAGGCCACCTCCGGACATTTTGCCAGTAGCTCACACCTCCCCTTTTCTTAGCCCTACCTGGCTCCATCATGCACTACCTTGTTGAGAGACTTACTGAATTTCAACCACCAGCCAGGCCCTGGGAAACAATGTCCCACCCAGGGGACATTGAGAGAGTCCACTGGGCAGAACAAAGACACACTGCATGCTAATAAGTGTGACAGTTGGTAGCAAGGTGCTGAGATGGCACAGAACGAGGGCTTCATTATCCTAAAGGTGTATAAATACCCCAGCTCCCTCACACTTGGAGCAAGTTAACTCTGAGGTCTGGGTTTACAATGGCTCCTGGAGTTTCCCCAGTGGGATTAAGCTCTGTCACCCACAGCACCATTCTTTTTGGGATGACTTCCCTTCACAATCTTACTTCACTGCTCAGAGGACAGAGGCGGCTTCTCTGAGGAAGTGCTCTGCTGGAGACAGCTGGGAAACAGGTGGAACTTACTTAGAAGGCTGATCAAGGGGTCTGCAGCAACAGGGAGTTCAAGAGCAGAGATTTCTGGACTGGGGAAACTATAGAGGGAGTCCCTGCAGGGGGGAATGGGAGGACTGGTGGAGCAAGACATCTGTGGTAGGTGCAGAGAAAGGCCACAGAGAAGGGAGCTGTGGGCATGTCAAGAAAAGAGACTTTGCTGCACTACTTAGAGGCTTCCAGGAACTGAAAGAGCTTCCTGTTCACAAGGAGACAATCATTGTCAGGTTTAGAGGAATCTACAGATGAATAATGGCCAAAGGTAAGGAAATAAAACTAGAGATGTGAAAAATCCACCAAATGACCCATCTCTATAAGCCAGAGGTCCCAGAGAAGGCATACCGCTAGGCCCAGGTACAGCCAGGCCCTTCAGAAGAGGCAGCCAGTTCAGAAGGGGCAGGGACATCACCTCCCAGGCTGATTAAATAGGAGAGGCTCATTCCTGTGCTCCTGAAGATAATCCGGTTTGAAACAGGACCCGTGACATGGCCTCCTCCTCACCATCTTCTTGAGACCGGAGGGGCTTCCAGGGTAATCCTCCACTCAGCACGATGAAAGGAAGGGGTTTAGCCTACTCCTAATCCTGTCGTTGCTTAGAAGATAAGGTTTCTTGGCCTTCAGGCCCTCACTCTAGCTGGTTTTCTTTTATCTCATCAGCTTGTGGGGGTCACTCCCTGCAGTGAGCAAGGTGAATTTTGCAGGCTGGGGACCAACACCAAGGCACCATTAGCAACATCCAACCCCATTGCTCTGGATGCCACACCTTTGTCCAACCATTAAATATCTCCACGGACCTCTCCGGAGTTTTGCAATTGACATGCAATATTTGCTTGTTGTAGATTTTTCGTTGAGCCATCATTCCTAGTAGCACTGAATTCCAGAAGATCAGCAAACGCCACTCATTGCTACTTAAGATCGTTTCGTCCACAGTGACCCAGAGGAGAATTCCAATGTAGATAAATAGTTCCTAATAGTTCCTAACACAGGATGGAATTGTTTATTTTGCTTCTCGGAGAAGGACAACAAAGATGGGGTGTGGGCTGGGGAGTGAAGGAGGAATGCAGCCCTTCACTGCCATCTACCTTAGGTCATGCGAAGCGGGAAACTCATCTAGATCCATGGGCAGTTGCTGATTCTTACCCACTCTAGAACAGCAGTCCTCAACCTTTGTGGCACCAGGAAGCGGTTTTGTGGAAGACAATTTTTCCATGGAACTTGGGGATTGGGGAAGATGGTTTCAGGATGAAACTGTTCCACCTCAGATCATCAGACATTCGATTCTCATAAAAAGGGTACAATCAGCCAGGCGCGGTGGCTCATGCCTGTAATCCCAGCACTCTGGGAGGCTGAGAGGGGCAGATCACCTGAGGTCAGGCTTTGAGACCAGCCTGGCCAACACAGCAAAACCCTGTCTCTACTAAAAATACAAAAATTAGTCTGTCATGTTGGTGTGCGCCTGGGGTCCCAGCTACTCCGGAGGCTGAGGCAGGAAAATCACTTGAACCTGAGAGGCAGAGACAGCAGTGAGCTGAGGTGGCATCACTGTGCTCCAGCCTAGGTGACAGAGCGAGACTCCACCTCAAAAAAAGGGGGGTACAACCTAGATTGCGTGCCCGCATAGTTCACAATAGGGTTCATGCTCCCATGAGAAGCTAATGCTGATGCTGATTAGACAGGAGGGGGAGCTCAGGCAGTAATGGAGCAAAGGGGAGCAGCTATAAATACACAGGAAGCTTCCTCATTCTCCTGCCACTCATCTCCTGCTGTGCAGGCCAGTTCCTAAAAGGCCACACAGATGGCTGCTGACCCATAGCCTTGGGTTGGGGACCCCTGCCCTACAGGACTCAGAGCAACAGGCCAAGGTGTGCCCAGACGCATTCCTCTAAAAGACAGCAGTCCTCAACCTTTTTGGCATGAGGGAGCAGTTTTGTGGAAGACAATTCACCACCCAACAGTAACTGCTCAGCATCCGTCTCAGTCATCTGTCTACCTGCATCTACCTGTGTCACCTCCCTGCGCCCTGGGCTTCAGGGCGCACCTGCACAACTTCCGACTCCAGCCCCTGCACTTCCTTGCCTGAAACCTTTGCGGATGCCTAAGCCATCGCTCCACCCCCTGCCACTGGGGACAAGGTGCCCTGGCTCATGCCTGTAATTTGAGCAGTTTGGGAGGCTGACACTGGAACATTGCTTGAGGCCAGGAGTTTAAGACCAGCCTGGGCAACATAGCTAATTTTAAAATTAGCCAGGTGCGGTGGTGCGTGGCTGTATTCTCAGCTACTCAGGACGCTGAGGTGGGAGGATCACCTGAGCCCAGGAGATCATGGCTGCCATGAGCTCGATCAGGCCACTGAACTCCATTCCCCAGATACGCTCTGGAGACCAGGAGGCACAGGTGATTGGGCTCATGCTGGAATTTCCCCCTGCTGTCATCAAGTGCCGTGCACAGGTCAGCCACCCCCGTACCTTCGTCGCTGTTGTCATCCACCAGAATGATTTCCTTCAGCAGGTGTGTGGGCGTGTGATTGACGGCACTGTGCACTGACCGCAGGATCACGGACAGGGCCTCGTTCACGAAGATGAAGATGATGGATATCTGGGGCAGGTCCTTGGAGTACTTGAGCTCCTTACACCTGCGGAAGGAGAGATTGGAAATGCAGAGTCAGAGGAAGGGTAAAAGCTCATCACTGCAGCTGGATCCAACGAAGATTTCAGCCCGTTCTTCATCCAGTCCTCCCGAGGCGTGAATCACGGTTCCCTCTGGGCTTTTCCTTGGCTAAGAATTGAGAATGAACCTTGAGGAGGAGAGCATTAACAGATCCAAACCCACTTCCCCAAACTTCACCACCCGACAAGAAAGTCTCAGCGTCAGTCCCAGGCACGTCTCCCTGTATCTACCTGTCACCTCTCTGCGCCCTGAGCTTCAGGGTGCACCTGTGCAACTTCCAACTCCAGCCCCTGCACTTCGCTGCCTGAAATTTCCTTTAAGGATGCCTAAGTGATTACTCTACCCCCTAAATCTCTCAACTAGAGACCACTGGGGACAGGGTGCTGTGGCTCATGCCTGTAATTTCAGCAGTTTCGGAGGCTGACGTGGGAGCAGCACTTGAGGCCAGGAGTTTAAGACCAGCCTGGGCAACATAGCAAGATTCTGTATCTACAAAAAATTTTAAAATCAGTCAGGTGCAGTGGTACATGTCTGTGTCCCCAGCTACTCAGGAGGCTGAGGTGGGACAATCACTTGAGTCCGGAAGGTCGAGGATGCCATGAGCTATGATAATACTACTGCACTCCAGCCAGAGTAACATAATGTGATACTGTTTCAAAAAAAAAAAATGCCAGGAATTGATGTATTTAGTTGGTTCAAAAGTAATTGCATCAACCTAATACAAATAACCCAGATCCCTCAGCTCTAGAGCAAGTTAAATGTAAATTCCCCTAGCAGGATTAAGCCCTCATCACCCACAGCTGCAATCTTCAGCACGCTTTGGAGGGGGTGCCTTTCTCTCCCCGTCTCCCCACTCCCCGAGTGATGCTGTCTTCACCTCCAAAATAAACTACTTGCACTCAAACCTTTGCTGCAGGTTCTATTTCTGGGGGAACCCAAATAAAGACATCTAGTGAGCCCACTAAGAATTCTGTTTTGTATCACACTAGAGGTTCCTGCTGTCACAGAGCTAACATTCTAGGAGAGGAAATAAAACACCGATGCCAATAAACATAGTAAAGGCAAAGGACCCTGTACCTGCAGCAGTGTGCAACCTGAGGCACATCAGCTCCTCTGCAGGCCGTCCTAGAATCTCCCTGGAGACAGGAGACAGGATGACCTGCTGACATCCCTCCCTCAGAAGAGCCAGCAGTCCCTCACATGCCGGAGCGCAGAGATTAAAGGGGGGAATTCCTCTCATCCAGGCTGGACTCCAGAGCACAGAGCTTTGGCCTCCTCCACGGCTCCAGGTGATGTAAGGGATGAGTTAGTACCCGGGGAACGTGCTCTGCTTTTATCAGTCACAGGTGCACTAAGAGTCTGTCCAGGCAGCACTGGGGAATTTGGTTTTATGCTTACACCTGGGCCATATGTGCTCATAGGCATGGCCCAGCTCTCCATTGCTTTTACCTGTTTAGAAAAGTTTTCAGTTGTTAGCCAATCAGGGTTTTAGTTTAGATTGTGAGGTCTGGCTCCAGCCAACGGAGATCAGACACAGCAGTAAGGAGACTCCAAATGCATAAGGGATAAATGTGTGTGTTTTCCTTTGTTCGTTGTACTCTCGTGGCAAGACGGCTAGTGAGAGTACTTCCTGCAATCCAGGAAGTAAAACAGCAAAGAGAAACAGTGGAACGCAGTGCCGAGGTATGCGCGCTTTAATGCATCCTTCTGCTCCTTGTGGGAGATGGTATGATATACAGCACAACTGGATAGGGAGCAGAATAAAGAAAACAGATGAAGCCACGGAGAGAGAGAGGAGCAGAGCTGAAGAAGGAGCAAGAAATACGGCTGCTTCCTATGCCGAGCAGCTTGGGCCATGTCGGGTCGTATTAATCACGCAGGCAATTTTCAGAAGAAAATAAAGTTTTGTTACAATATGTGTTTGTGTCTCCTGGAGGAGCTGGTCCAGGGATGCATTGATGAAGCAGCGTCATTTTTACCATGCTGCTGTAAATCTATTCTGGGGGCTGCCAGAGAGATTTCAGTGATTATTGACAGGTTCACGGGCAGTTGGCAGGAATCAGCTCATTGACTGCGTGGTGGTCCGCAAGACAAAAGCACTCCAGAGGGTCCCTGAGAGGCCCCTCGACCAGAGGTCAGCAGCCATCCTGTGCCTGGCAGTGTGGCACCTGTCCCATCTCAGCTCATTCTCACCAGCTGTACACATGTGTGTTTGTTACCAGAAAGCGGTCCTGATGCAGACCCCAAGAGAGGGTTCCTGGACCTCACGCGAGAACGAACTTGGGGCGAGTCCATAGAGTGAAATGAACGCAAGTTTACTGAGAAAGTAAAGGAATAAAGAAGGAATGGCTGTTCCATAGGCAGAGCAGCTAAGAGAGCTGCTGCTTGCCCAATTTTATGGTTATTTCTTGATCATCTGCTAAATAGAGGTGGATCATTCATGAGTTTTCCGGAAAAGGGGTGGGCAATTCCCAGAACTGAGAGTTCCTCCCATTTGTAGACCATATAGGGTAACTTCCTGATGTTGCCATGCCATTTGTAAACTGTCATAGTGCTAGTGGGAGTGTCTCTTAGCATGCTAATGCATTATAATGAGCTGTGAGGACAGCCAGAGGTCACTTTCATTGCCATCTTGGTTATGGTGGGTTTGGGCTGGTTTCTTTACCACATTCTTTACCTCATTATTTTACCAGCAAGGTCTTTGTGACTTGTACCTTGTACTTACTTCCTATTTCATCCGTGACTAAGAATGCCTTAAACCTCTGGGAAAGCAGCCCAGTAGGTCTCAGCCTTATTTTACCCAGCCCGTATTCAAGATGGAGTCTCTCTGGTTCAAACACCTCTGACACACGCTGTCAGAGGCACACAGTACACACCCACTGACTCTGTGCATGTCTTCCTGGCGCTAATTTTTCTCTGATCCTTTGCTTTTAACAGCTTCTGGATTTTGAAACTGAAAAGAAATGAGGCCAGATTGTACAGTCCTAGCACCATCTTCTCCACCCACAAGCAATGGGGTTACACTGCAATCAAGGATCTGGTTGTTAAGTCAAGCCTCTTGGCTGGGGCAGGCAACTCCCCCTGGGGAAATGGGAAATGAAGCAGCTGTAGGAAGTAGGAAAGTTCCTTTTTAATGTTTCCTTTCTTGTTAAAGAATAAGTGTAGTAATAACTTTGTTAAGCCCTGTCCTATGTAGCTGTGAGACATGCCATGCTTACAGGCACATAATACATTCTGTGTCCTTGTACTTTAACCAAGCTGTCTGTGCCGGACATGCTCACAGGCATGTCCCAGCTCTCCATGGCTTTTACCTGTTTAGAGAAGTTTTCAGTTGTTAGCCATTCGGGTTTTGGTTTAGTCCAGGCGTCCCCAAACTTTTTACACAGGGGGCCAGTTCACTGTCCCTCAGACCGTTGGAGGGCCGCCACATACTGTGCTCCTCTCACTGACCACCAATGGAAGAGGTGCCCCTTCCTGAAGTGCGGGGGGCGGGGGGGCGGATAAATGGCCTCAGGGGGCCGCATCATGTGGCCCACAGGCCGTAGTTTGGGGACGCCTGGTTTAGATTGTGAGGTCTGGCTCCAGCCAGCGGAGACCAGACACAGCAGTAAGAAGACCCCAGATGTGTAAGAGATAAATGTGTCTGTTTTCCTTTGTTCATTGTACCCTCATGGCAAGATGGCTAATGAAGAGTACCCTTCCTGCTGTCCAGGAAGCAAGAATTGTGTTGCTAAAAAGATCCTTTGTCTCAGTGCTCATTTTTCTTTGCAGCACTGAGCATATTTCCAACACCAGGTAAGGTGGGCAGTTGCCTGTCCCTGGGGACCAGGTGCATCCTTAGCCCGGAGCAGGCGCCAAGCTTCTGGCTCTGGGTATGACCTAAGTCTGGGAAAAAGCCACAACCCACACCAGGACGACCTGTCCCCTCAGACTACTTCAGATGCTGAGCCCAAGCCAGGGGCAGGAAGCTAGACTGATGCTTAGGGTAGTCCCGACAAAGTCCCTGGTTCTCCCCAGACACATTGTCTGCCTCTCTGTTGGCCTTCCAGGCTACAAAAGCCAGGCAATGGGAGATGGAAGGCTGAGGAGGGTGGATCACTTGAGGTCAGAAGTTTGAGATCAGCCTGGCCAACATGGCAAAACCCCAACTCTACTAAAAATACAAAAATTAGCTGGGTGTGGTGGCGTGCGCCTGTAGTACCAGCTACTCAGGAGGTGGAGGCAGGAGAAGCGCTTGAACCCAGGAGGCGAAGGTTGCAGTGAGCCGAGATCGTGCTTAACTGGGCGAGGTTAGAAACCTGGGTTCTGGCCAGACACAGTGGCTCACGCCTGTAATCCCAGCACTTTGGGAAGCCAAGGTGGGCGAATCACTTGAGGTTAGGAGTTCGAGACCAGTCTGGCCAACATGGTGAAAGCCCGACTCTACTAAAAATACAAAAATTAGCTGGGTGTGTGGTGTGCTAAAACAAAAACCCCTCGAAATCTATACCTGGGGGTTGCTGTATGCTCCCTCTAGCAACACGGACTTGAATCTGAGCTTCAGAAATCATAAATGTCCTTTCAATAACTACTCAGTGAGCAATGAACAATCCTTTATCTGAAAGAAGACTGGTAGCTAAAAAGCTATTTTAAGGTCTGGACCAATTTCTTTTTTTCTTTTCTTCTTCTGTTATTATTATTTGGAGAGAGAGTCTCTTTCTGTTGAATCTTTTGACCCAGGAGACAGAGGTCACAGTGAGCCATGATTGCACCACTCCACTCCAGTCTGGGCGACAGTGAAACTCCATCACAAAAAAAAAAAAAAAAGAAAGAAAAAGAAAGACACGCTTGTGACCCAGTCTGCCAACTTGAAAACCAAAAGCTCCGAAAACATCCTCTCACTGAAAAACAATTTAGGTATGACTGGGCCTAGGAGGCCTAGCAGGCTACAAAAAACGGTGATGATGCTGGTAATAACTAACACGTACTTCAGGCTCTGTGCCAGAAACCGCTGGAAGCTACCACGTACTAGACTCCCTCATTTAGTCCTTACATCGTACCTTAGGAGTTAGGCTCGTTCTGCAGAGGAGGAAACCAGGGCCCAGAGGGGTGAATTCACTCGTCATAAGTCACACAGCAAGTCTGAAAAGCAGCAAGATGGGAACAGCTCTGATGGTGTTTCAACTTCCAAATGCCCCTGGCTGGACAGGCACGGGACGACGGCTGCAGCAGACAAACTTCCACACAATTTTCAGCCCAACCTTTCAACCACTTCCTATGTGAGTCTTGATTTCTTTTTTTTCCTTTCTTTTTCTTTCTTTTTTTTTTTTTTTTTTTGAGATGGAGTCTTGCTTTGTCACCCAGGCTGGAGTACAGTGGCGTGATCTCAGCTCACTGCCACTTCCGCTTCCCAGGTTCAAGCAATTCTCCTGCCTCGGCCTCCTGAGTAGCTCGAACTACAGGTGTGTGTCACCACACCTGGCTAATTTTTGTTGGTTTGTTTTTTGAGATGGAGTCTCACTCTGTCGATAGTCTGGAGTGCAGTGGCGTGATCTCAGCTTACTGCAACCTCTGCCTCCCAGGTTCAAGCAATTCTTCTGCCTCAGCCTCCAGAGTAGCTGGGATTACAGGCTCCTGCCACCACACCCAGCTATTTTTTTTTTTTTAATTTTATTTTTAATAGAAACAGGGTTTTACCACGTTGGCCAGGATGGTTTTGATCTCTTGACCTCATGATCCACCTACCTTAGCCTCCCAAAGTGCAGGGATTACAGGCGTGAGTCACCCCCCTCCAGACTAATATTTGTATTTTTAATAGATATGGGGTTTCACGATGTTGGCCAGGCTGGTCTTGAACTCCTGAGCTCAAGTGATCCGAACACCTCAGCCTCCCAAACTGCGGGAATTACAGGGGTGCACCACTGTGCCCAGCCGATTTCTTGATTTCTTCATCTCTGCCCTAAAAGCCCCAACCAGGAGAGGGTCCTCTGCAGCCGGGTCCACCATGCCCGTGGCCTGCTGGGGGCAAAGTATTCCTGGACAGTATCCTGAGCCAGGTCAGATTTGATTTCCCTTCAGGGGGGATGTGGGTGAGCAGAAGCCAATTCCACCTCCCCTGGGGTTCATGGGGCTGGCGGGAGTGAGGATAAAGCTCATGTGGGAGAGTGTTCTGTCCCAAGCCCCGGAACTGAAGAACCCCAAGCGGAGAGGAGCCAAGGTTGCCCTCCGACACTCTGAGCCTTGCAAAAGTCCTGTGCTAATGAGCTGCCGCAGCACTTCAGCCGCTGTGCGTCCAGGGCTAAGTCTGTCATCTCCATCCTCCCTCAGGGCAGGGGCACAGAAGACAACCTTAACGGGGCTGGGGACGGAAGGTGCACCTGTGCACGCTCAGGTGAATGGGCAGGCGACTGCACGGCCTGAGCTCAGTCTCCACTCCTTGTCTCTTGGGTCCGTCTAAGGCGAGTGCTCCCCTTTCCAGGGTTTACCTGGGTTTCTTGGTATTGCTTGGCTCACACGGGCAAAACCGTGTGGCCCATCTGCAAAGCTTCCTGTCTTCTTACCTCAACTCTAGCTCCCAAGTGCAGTGATGCTCCTCAGTCTCTGCGCTTACATCTGACGCACCGAGGGACAGGACCAACTGCTAAGCACTGCCCCGCCCCAATCACCCAGGACGGGACCAACTGCGAGTCACCACAACCATGTGTGCCAGGTCCTTAAAATGAATCTCTCTCTACTCAGCATCACTAATCATGAGGGAAATGCAAATCAAAGCTATAGTGAGATACATCTCACATCTATTATTGGAAGCAGGTTTATAATGTCGGGGAAAATCCACACTGAGACAGTGGATCGCTCAGCACGGCTGGTTTACCTCCTGCAGGAAGGCTGCTACTTGCGGGCAGTCTTGCCACGAGAGCACACCTGAACAAGGAGACAGGGACATTTACACCTTTCACAACCTGACGCAATCGCCCTACTGCAGTGTCCAGTTTCCAGTGGCCGGAACTGACCTCACATTCTACGCTTGACCCGATTGACTAAAAACTGGTAAATTTTCTAAAGAAGTAAAGGCAGAGGAGAACAAAGAAAGGAGGAAGTAACCTGAGGAATGCTTAGAGAAGTGATAGCATTTTCAAATAAGGAAAGGAAATAAGCATTGACCTAAGACTTGTCAGGGCAAATATCTAGGTTAAAGTGTAAGAACTAAGAACACGGGATACACATTTCTTTATTATGACTAACAGCTACTTTAAGATTATTAGCAAAAGCTTTAAAGTAAATTAACCTTTGAAGAAACTATTACTTATTCATAATGAACTAAGAGGAAAGCTTTGAAGAGGAATCTTTTATTTATTCTTTTTTCCTACATCCATTAAAATGACTACTGTAAAAACAAAAACAAAAACCCCTGAAAATAACAAGTGTTGAAGAGGATGAGAAATCGAAACCTTTGTACACTATTGGTGGGAGGGTGGGATGCTATGGCCGCTGTGGTAAACTGGATGGTGGTCCATTAACAATAGAATTACTGTATCAGTAGCAATTCCACTTCTGGGTATATATCCAGAAGAATTGAAAGCAGAGCCTTGAAGAGATACTTGTACACTCATGTTCATAGAGCATTATTCGCAGCTAAATGGTGGAAGGAATCCAGGTGTTCATCAATAGATGAACGTATAAACAAAATGTGGTATATGTAGCCAGCCTTCCTAATCCACAAGTTCTGTTTAAATATTCAACCAACCACAGAAGAAGAATATCCCCAAAATAAAGATAAAAAATAACACAGAGCCAAACATAGCAACTCACACCTGTAGTCCTATTTGGGAGGCCAAGGTGGGAAGATTGCTAGAGGCCAGGAGTTCAAGACCAGCCTGGGGAACACAGTAAGACCCCCATCTCTAAAAGTAAAAATTAGCCAGGCATGGTGGCCCATGCCTGTAGTCTCAGCTACTCAGGAGCCTGAAGTGGGAGGATTGCTTGAGTTCAGGAGTTCAGGGTTACAGTGAGCTATGACTGCAACACTGCACTCCACTCTGGGTGACAGAGCAAGACTCAGTCTCAATAATGATAATAATGATACAAAATCATTTATTAGTGATACAATTATTGACATGACATTTACACTGCATTAGGTATTACAGGTACTCTGGAGATGATTTAAAGTATATGTGAGGATGTGCACAGTTTATGTACAAATATGATGCCATTTTATGTCAGGGACTTCCTTGAGCATCCAGGGATTTTGGTATTAAGGGGGGTCTGGAGTCAATCTCTTTCAGATACCAAGGGATGACCGTATATATAAAACAGAATATTATCCAGCTTTACAAGGGAAGGAAATTCTGCAATATACTTCCACATGGATAAACTTCGAGGATTACTAGGTGAAATAAGCGAATCACAAAACACAAATCCTGCATGATTCTACCTACAGGAGTAACTAGAATGGTCAAATTCACAGACAAAGTAAAGAGGTTATAAGGGACAGGGAAGGGGAGAATGGGAAGCTTTTCTTATCGGGGAGCGTGTTTTTGTTTCAGACGATGAAAATGCTCTGGAGATGGGTGGTGGTGACAGTTACATCACAAGGTGAATGTGCTTAATGCCAGCGAGTCACCTAAAAATGGTTAAGATGGTAAATTTTATGTTATGTTTATATTTAACACAATAAAAAATTGGAAAAACAAAGAAATTGATTTTCTCTCTCTCCCTCCCCATCCCGCCCCTGCCCAATTCCTTCTCCTTCTCTAGGAAACCCGAGTGAATGCATTACCCTTTGGTTTGAAAAAGAAGATGACACCAGATTGCGGTGTCACCCCTCATCAGAACCTTGTCATTGCAATCGTTCCTCCCGTCACCACCTCAAGAGCCTCTGACCCACACCCGGGGAGGCCCAGCAGGACCCCCTGCTTCGGTTACTGCAGCGGGTCTTAAACCCCCACAGCCTGACCTGGCCCTCACTGACACCCAGAATGGCTGCCCTAGGACCACCTTTGACTTCCACAGTCATAATCTCCCTTCATCCAAGTACTCCGGCCTCATAGTCCCCAAACCCCTACTCCTCGCCGTCCAGGCCCCAGGCCACTGGTTTTGTTTGCTTGCTTGTTTGTTTTCTGAGACCACGTTCCACTTGTGTCCTCCAGGCTGCAGTGCGATGGCAGGATCTCGGCTGACCGCAACCTCCACCTCCTGGGTTCAGGCAATTCTCCTGCCTCAGCCTTTTGAGTAGCTGGGATTACAGGCCTCTGCAGCATGCCCAGCTAATTTTTGGATATTTAGTAGATGTGAGGTTTCACCATGTTGGCCAGGCTGGCCTCAAACTACTGACCTCGGGTGATCCTCCCGCCTCGGCCTCCCAAAGAGCTGGGATTACAGGCGTGAGCCACTGTGCCTGGATGTTTTTTGTTTTGTTTTGTTTTGAATCTATTAGCCCTTCCCTCATTTCATGTTCGTCCAGTCCAGCTGGAATCTCCGTACTTCCCTCAAACAGGCTCTGCCCGTTGCCAGCCCCCAGTTCTCCTGTCCCTCTGCCTTTCTTTCCCAAAGTGCTGAACAATCCCAGCTCTAGATGGCACCACCCATCTGCTTCTCCTCCCCTTTTCTCACACAGCTGACACTGCAGGATGCAGGACTGAGCCTCACATTCATGAGCTGCGAAGGAGACACCTCCAAGGGCTCCAGTCTTTGCTCTGCAGGTTTCATCTTCTTTTCTTTTTTGAGACAAATTCTCGCTCTTGTCACCCAGGTTGGCATGCCACAGCTTGATCTCGGCTCACTGCAGCCTCCACCTCCCAGGTTCAAGCGATTCTCCTGCCTCAGGCTCCTGATTAGCTGGGATTACAGGCATGCACCACCACACCCAGCTAATTTTTATATTTTTAGTAGAGATGGGGTTTCATCATGTTGGCCAAGCTGGTCTCCAACTCCTGACCTCAGGTGATCCGCCTGCCTCTGCCTCCTCCCAAAGTGCTGGGATTACAGGTGTGAGTCACTGCACCTGGCCTGCTCTGCAAGTTTCTTCCTGTTCTAGGTTAGAAACCTGGTTTCATTCCCTTTCACTGTCCTCTACCTTTTGCCAAGTTCCTTGGGGCAACCTCCCTCTCCGCAAGGAATTGTGCCTCCTACTCCACAGAGAAATCAATCAATGCCACCAGCCCAAATTCCCACATGTGTTCCACAGGTCTGTAGCATCTACAACAGCATTATCTGGGAACTTGTTAGAAATAAAAATCCCTGGGACCAGGCCAGGCGTAGTGGCTCATGCCTGGAATCCCAGCACTTTGAGATGCTGAGGCAGATGGATCACCTGAGGTCAGGCGTTCAAAATCAGCCTAGCCAACCTGGTGAAATCCTGTCTCTACCAATAAATATAAAAGTTAGCTGGGCATGGTGGCACACGCCTATAGTCCCAGCTACTCAGGAGGCTGAGGTGAGAGGATCCCTTGGGCCCGAGAGGCAGAGATTGCAGTGAGTCAGTATCGTGCCTCTGCACTCCAGACTCTGCCCCTAAAAAATAAAATAAAATGAAATCCCCAGGCTCCTTCCAGACCCAGGGAATCAGAATCCCTGGAGGTAGGGCCCAGTAATCTCCCACTTATCAAGCTCTCTGGGTGGCTTCTGTGGACTGGAAATAAGAGAGGCACTTTCCTCCTGCAAGCTGACCTACCTCTCAAGCCATTCTTGGTCTCCCCTCCTCTCTTGACGGAAGCTGAGTCCAGGAGCTCAAGGCTGCCCCTGCATCCTTACTGTGGATCCCAGCCTCCTCCCGCTGAGTCCAGGAGCTCAAGGCTGCCCCTGCATCCTTACTGTGGATCCCAGCCTCCTCCCGCTGAGTCCAGGAGCTCAAGGCTGCCCCTGCATCCTTACTGTGGATCCCAGCCTCCTCCCGCTGAGTCCAGGAGCTCAAGGCTGCCCCTGCATCCTTACTGTGGATCCCAGCCTCCTCCCGCTGAGTCCAGGAGCTCAAGGCTGCCCCTGCATCCTTACTGTGGATCCCAGCCTCCTCCCGCTGAGTCCAGGAGCTCAAGGCTGCCCCTGCATCCTTACTGTGGATCCCAGCCTCCTCCCGCTTCGGAGCCTGGCCTTGTCCATCACTCTTTCTTGCCTCTTTGCTCTCCCGCCACCCATCTTCTCTACTCAACTCTCTTCAATTTAAGTAAAAAATTGAGTTGGTGTGGTGCCTCATGCCTATAATCCCAGAGTTTTGGGAGAGTGAAGCAGGAGGATCGCTTGAAGCCTGGAGTTTGAGACCAGCCTGGGTGACAAAGCGAGATCCTGTCTCTACAAAAACATTTTTAAACTTATCTGGGTGTGGTGCCGGCTACTCAGGAGGCTGAGGCAGGAGGATCACTTGAGCCCAGGAGGTCAAGGATGCTATGAGCTATGATTGCATCACTGCACTCCAGCCTGGCCAACAGAAAAATACCCTGTCTCAAACAAACAAAAAAAACAAAAAGCAGTGACAATAAATAAGTAAACAGTCTCCTTTTCCATAGCCTTAATTGCCCTGACTACCATGTTTCCTGCCCTTCCTGTTTCCCTTCTTTACTTCTCATTCATCCCTCGCTTCACCCATCGTTTGGCTCCTGTGCACATTATTTTGCTAAACCTGATCTTGTTAAAGTTTCCAGTGACAGCTACTCTATGTGGCTAGAATGGAGGGACCCTTGCAACCTCACCATAGCTGATGATCCCTTCTGCAGGATGCAACACCTCCATCCCTCCCCCTTATATAATCGCTCTTTCCTCTCGGATCCTGGACACTCAGTATTCCTCCCCCATTCCCACCTGTGCTTTTTCTCCCGTGGGACCTTCCCTGGCTACTGGTTTTGCTGCACAGATTACCCTTTCTTTTAAATGCCCCCAATCCTCAAGCTCCTTCTTTTGCCCTTTGTAGTTCTCTCTCCAAAACTGGTCCTCGGTGACCTCATGCAAGTCTATACAGCTCTGAGTACCCAGCAACTCCCAAACCTGCATCTCTAGCCTGGGCCTTCACTGAAACTTCAGCTCCTCCCTCCAAATCTCCACGTGGAGAGCTCATAACTACCCCAAACTCAGCGTGCGGAAAACTGAAACCTGCTCTCTTTGTATCACCCTGTCTTTGCTGAAGACACCACCCTGTGGTGTCAGGATTCAAATTCAAGTCATGACCCCTCAACATGCCAATCAGTCACCAAATCCTGCAGATTCTGCTGTCAGGATCTCTGCCATTTGTCCATTCTCCTCCATTTCCACAAGCTTAGTTCCAGTCCTCATCGTTACCTCCTGAATGACAACAAAAGCCACCTACCTGGTCCCTTGCCCCCAACCCCATCTCGCTTACCCTACTGCTACCAGAGTGACCTCTCTGAAGTACACATGTGATCATGTCACTCCTCTACTTAAAGGATCTCTTGGCCTCTCCTAAGTCTAACCTTTCAGAATTAGGTTTAAATTCCTCTGCTTGGCACCCAAGTTGAGCCCAATCCATATCTCCAACCTTATCGCCTCTCCCTGCCCTTTCTCCAGCCACTGTGAATCTATAAGTATTTGTTATTTCCTAGAACCGAGAATGCTGTCTCTCAAGCCACACAAATGTTCTTTCTGCCCAACACTACCTTCTTCCTGCTAGGCACGTTCTCCGGTGTCCAGCCCCCGCCTTCCCAGAGCCCAGCTGGGTACCAGGCACTTCTCCTTTGTTATTTTCTGTCCCTCTGCAGGCTGCCATCATGGCACTCTTCACTCTGGTCATTCCCACTCTAAGAGTGCAGGCGTTCAGGAGCTACAGTATCCCTCTTTCTTTTTTTTCTCCTTTTTTAGAGATAGGGTCTTGCTCTGTTGCCAAGGCTGGAGTGCAGTGGCACAATCATAGCTTACTGCAGCCTCAACCTCCTGGACTCAAGCAATCCTCCTGTCTCAGCCTCCCAAGGAGCTGGGACTACATATAGGCATGCACCACCACACCTGGCTGATTTTGTTGTTTTTTTTTGTAGAGATTGGATCTCACTATGTTGCCCAGGCTGGTCTCAAACTCCTGACCTCAAGCAATCCTTCCTCCTACACCTCCCAAAGCACCGGGATTACAGGCATGAGCCACAGTGCCTGGTCTTATTTCTTTCTGTTCCCCCAGAGCTCGGCACAATGCTTGGCAGATAAATGGTTACTGAATGAACAAATGAAAATCCCTTTCCTATTTATTCCCTCTGCTCCTCTTATGATCAAAGGCATCACTTATTTCCTACCTCAATTAAAGCATCAGTGACGGCACCTCAACACTTAAAAGACACCATCCCAAACACAGCCGCACTTCTGTCTCCCTGGATTTACTGATCAGGGCTCAAACTCTGAAAGCTGCTTGGGTCAACTGCATTAACCAGCCCAGTTTTCCCTTTTTGCTTCCCTCCTCATCAAGCCTTCCCTATAATCTCAGGAAAGAGTGGTATCATTTTTGGCAACAGCAAACCTTGCAAAACGAGATGTGGGTTGGAATCAGTGAGAGGTGCGAGGCCCCCACTTCTGGGGCTCTCATTATTAGGAAAAATGCACACTTTGCTGAGTGGTTTAATTTCCTCCAGTTGAGCTCTGCAGTTGTTCCAGGAATCAACAACACACCTCATTAGCTCAGTTCCCACACAGAGCAGTCTCCTGGACAAACTGCCTACTCTAGCATTTGAATCCAAGTGTGCCCTGCCTATTAGTCATATTGGGGCAATGTTCACACATCAAGATTTAGCCTGCTATAAAGCATGAGAAATCTCATGGTCTAGGGGGCCCCTGCAAAACTCCCAGAAACTGAATGCAAGATATTGTATGAGTCCGTTTTCACATGCTATACTGAGACTGTGTAATTTATAAAGGAAAGAGGTAGGCTGGGTGAGGTGGCTCATGACTGGAATCCCAGCACTTTGGGAAGCTGAGGCAGACAAATGACCTGAGGTCGGGAGTTCAAGACCAGCCTGAACAACATGGAGAAGCCCCGTCTCTACTAACACCACAAAATGAGCCAGGCATGGTGATGCCTGTAATCTTAGCTACTCAGGAAACTGAGCAGGAGAATCACTTGAACCCAGGAGGCAGAGGTTGTGGTGAGCCAACATCGTATCACTGCACTGCAGCCTGGGCAACAGAGAAAAACTCTATGTCAAAAATAAATAAGTAAATAGATACACACAAAACAAAGAGGTTTAATGGACTCACAGTTCCACATGGCTGGGAAGGCCTCAAGAAACTCATAATCATGGTAGAGGGCAACAGGGAAGCAAGCACCTTCTTCACGAGGCGGCAGAAGAGAGAAGGAAGGAGGAACTTGCAAACACTTACAAAACCATCCGATCTCCTGAGAACTCACTGTCACGGGACAGCATGGGGGAAACCACCCCCATGATCCAGTCGCCTCCCTCCCTCCACACACGTGGAGATTAAAGGTCCCTCTTCAGACACATGGGGATGACAATTCGAGGTGAGATTTGGGTGGGGACACAGACCCAAACCATGTCATTGTGGGTGCCTGCACACTGATTTTCTTTTTGCCGGGAGATAATTCTACCTTTTATCAGCTTCCCACAGAAGCAGGGAAGGAAGGGATGAACTCAGTTCACACAGCCAGACAACAGTCAGCCTGAGTCCCCCCAGCACCACAGTCACACCAGTGACTGGCACAGCTTCTGGTGCCAAGCACTTTAGGCTCAACACAGCTTTATGTCTTCTTGCCAGCCTGGCTCCCATTAACATTTGTTTCGAATATTCTCCAAAGACAATTTTTATTCTTGGGCTGATCACCTACTGGCTCCGTGGCTACCTGGGAATTACGGATTTTTCTTTGAGTCATAAAGAGTTGCTTTTCCAAGGACAAGGTAATTGCCTTTAGCCAAAAATCTGTGGGGCTCAGCTTTCCCTGGCGAGCTATGCCAATTTTCAAGGTATGGTACGAGGCCTTGTCATGGGCAGACAAACTAACTCTCTATTATCAGAAAGATTTTTTCTTTTCTTTTCTTTTCTTTTTTTTTTTAAATATAGAGTCTTCTGTCACCCAGGCTGGAAAGCAGTGACACGATCTTGGCTCACTGCAGCCTCCATCTCCCGGCCTCAAGTGATTCTCCTGCCTCAGCCTCCCAAGTAGCTGAGATTACAGGTGTGTATCACCACAACCAGCTAATTTTTGTATTTCTAGTAGAGAGGGGGTTTCACCATGTTGGCCAGCCTGGTCTCGAACTCCCGACCTCAAGTGATACACCCACCTCAGCCTCCCAAAGTACGGGATTACTGGCATGGCACCATGACCAACTCATTTTAATTTTTTTCAGAGATAGGACATTGCCAAGCTGCCCAGGCTGGTCTCGAACTCCTGGCCTCAATCAACCCACTTACCTGGGCCTCCCAAAGTGCTGGGATTATAGGCATGAGCCACTGCACCCAGAAGGATTTTCTTCTTTTAGCCTCAGTTCCCTGCTTTGTACAGCACTGCTTTCTCTAAAAGGGAAGAAAAGACACACACACACACACACACACACACACACACACACACACACAGAGGAGCAGAAGGGAGGCATCTTTCAGATTCTCAGTTCAGTAAATGAATCTGTCTGGGTATTGTACAGCTCATCTTGAGGAATTCAACTAAAGCAAAAAAAAAAAACAAAAAAAAAAACCCTAGAGTTTTATTAAGCAATGGCTCAGGAATAGAATTTCTAAAAACAATTAAGGGTAAATTAATGCAGACAGTTTCAGGCCAGAGCTAAAAAAAAATTCCTCCCATGAATGTACAGGAAATACTGCCTACGTTATTCATACCTGGCATTTATCCTATAACCTTTCCATTACACCTGTAGAACCAGAGGGGACAACCCTGACTGCTGCAGGAGGGATGAAATACATCAGGAAATCATGCAAATTAGAAATAACAAAAAGCTTTATGCCAAGGACCAGCAGATCCAAAATTTGGCCAGTAGGATTCTATTTTTTTTTTTTTTTTTTTTTTTTGAGAAGGAGTCTTACTCTGTCGCCCAGGCTGGAGTACAGTGGCACATTCTTGACTCACTGTAACCTCTGCCTCCCAGGTGCGAGTGATTCTCTTGCTTCAGCTGGCTGAGTAGCTGGGATTACAATTGCACTCCACTATGCCTGGCTAATTTTGTATTTTGAGTAGAGATGGGGTTTCACCATGTTGGTCAGGCTGGTAGTGAAATCTTCACCTCAAGTGATCTGCCCACCTTGGCCTCCCAAGTGCTGGGCTTACAGGCATTAGCCACCACACCCGGCCCAGTAGGACTCTTCATAGAAATTAAAAGCCATAGGCTGGGGGCAGTGGCTAATGCCTGTAATCCCAGAGCTTTGGAAGGCCCAGGCAGGATCACTTGAGGCGAAGAGTTTTAGACCAGCCTGGGCAACATAGCAAGACCGCATTTCTAAAAATAATTTTAAAATTAAGACAGGCATGGTGACACATGCCCGTAGTCTTAGCTACTCACCTGCAAGGATGAGGTGAGAGGATCACTTGAGCCTAGGAGATCGAAGGTGCAGGGAGGTGTGATTGCACCACTGCACTCCAGCCTGGGTGACAGAGTGAGAAGTGTTTCACCCTCCAACCTCTTCAATCTTTTACAGAGCTCCAAACTGGTCCTAACGGTTATTTTGAATAGAGACAGGATTTTATCATGTTGGTCAGGCTGGGCGTGAACTCCTGGCCTCAAGTGATCCGCCCACGTCAGCCTCCCAAATGCTGGGATTACAGGCATAAGCCTCCTTGCATGGTGGTGTGCGCTTGTAATCCCAGCTACTCAGGAGGCTGAGGCATGAGAATCGCTTGGAACCAGGAGGTAGAGGTTGCAGTGAGCCAAAACTCTGCCACTGCACTCCAGCCTGGGTGACAGAGCAAAACCCTGCCTCAAAAACATAATTAGCCAGGAGTGGCTTCAGCAGACTGATGAGAAATGTATTACCAGAGGAGCTGGTTTTCCTTTTACTGTTCTGCCCAAATCGACCCAGCAAGGTTTTTCCTGACACTGACCATGAAAACACTTCTGTATCTTCCCACATCTGTACCATCCTTATGTCCTTGTTTTACTTTTATTATTATTATCATCCCCACTTACAAAATCTTCCAGCTAGGTGCGGTGGCTCACACCTGTAATCCCAGCACTTGAGGTTAGGAGTTTCAGACCAGCCTGGCCAACATGGAGAAATCCCATGTCTACTAAAAACACAAAAATTATCCAGGCATTAATCACAGCTATTTGGAGGCTGAGGCATGAGAATCTCTTGAACCCAGGAGACGGAGGTTGCAGTGAGCCAAGATTGTGCCACTGCACTCCAGGCTGGGCAACAGAGCAAGACTCCGTCTCAAAAAAAACGAAACAAAACAACAACAACAACAAAAAAAACAATTTCCTGGAGGACAGGGCAAATGCAGCTTCTCCAGGCCCAGCTTAGTCCTCACCTGATCTCATCTCAGTCAACCCTGAAATGCCTGCTTCCATCCTGAACTGCCAGGGAGACTGGCAGATCCTGTTTCCATCGTGTGGCAAAATGCATCCATAGCCCAATCCTTTACCTTCCGTGTCTCCATATCCTTTGCAGTGTGACTTTGAAGTTTTTCCCACTAAAGAGGCAAAGTCTGTTTTCTCTACCCCCGGATCTGGGCATGAGCATGTGGTTTGCTTTGACCAGGTGAAGAGCTACATTCCAGCTCCAAGCATGGGCCTCACGAGGGACCTTCTCATACCGTCACAATGAGAAGACTGGGCTAGCCCACTGGTCCCAAAACACAAGGATCAGAAAGGCAGCCCCAGCTGGACGTATGTGCAAGGGTGAGCTCAGCCATGCCGGCCGCTGTGCTGGGAAGTGTACAGCTATACATCATCTCATTCTGCCTCACAATAAGCCAGTCATGTTGGAATCCCCATTTTTCAGATGAGAAAACTGAGACTCAGAGTCGCTTTCACAAAGCCAAGAGCGTGGTAGCTAGAGTAAGACTTTAAATCTAGAGCCGCCTGACTCCAAAGCTCCTGCCTCTGAAAAGAAAGAATTATTCATCAAGGAGGGTGTGAGTGGAGGAATTTTTTATTACTTCTGTTTACTCCTTTATATTTCACTGTAGTCTCCAATTTTCCACACCAAACACCCATTACCTTTATAATTTAAAAAGTACTACAAATGTTACCTTTGTAAGTATTTCTATGGAAACAATTTTAGCACTTGACAAATGATTTCAACATTGCACCTGAAAGAATAAATAGGTAACGATAAATAAAACCGTGGAAAAGAAAAGGGTATAAGGAAACCCAGAGACGCACAGTCCTGTGGTGCTTAACGATATGATATGTTTAGAGAAATGCCTGGTTAGAAGATTTTATGTATCCTGTCACTGGCAGACAGGATACAGCAGCGGTCCCTAACCTTTTTGCCATCAGGAACTGGTTTCATGGGAGACAATTTTTCCAAAAACCAGAGGTGTAGGGTAGGGTGGCGGCAATGTGTTTTTTCTGTTCCTGTTTTTAAGATGGAGTCTCACTCTGTCACCCAGACTGGAGTGCAGTGGTGTAATCTCTGCTCACTGCAACCTCCACCTCCCAGGTTCAAGCGATTCTCTCCTGCCTCAGCCTCCCAAGCAGCTGGGACTAGTGCACACGCCACCATTCCCAGCTAATTTTTGTATTTTTAGCAGAGACGGGGTTTCACCGTATTGGCCAGGCTGGTCTCGATCTCTTGACCTCGTGATCCACCCGCCTCAGCCTCCCAAAGTGCTGGGATTACAGGCGTGAGCCACCGCGTCCGGACGGGGATATGGTTTAGGGATGAAACTGTTCCATCTCAGATCATTAGGCATTAGATTCTCATAAGGAGTGTGCAGCCTATGAAATAGCTCCCTCGCATGCACAGTTCACAATACCCCTATGAGAATTTAATGCTGCTGCTGATTTGACAGGAGGCAGAGCTCAGGTGGTCGTGCCAGTGATGATAAGCAGCTGTAAATACAGGTAAAGCTCTGCTGGCTCACCTGTCACTCACCTCCTGCCATGGGGCCCAGTTCCTAACAGGCCACAGGCCACAGACCCAAACCAGTCAGCTGCCCAGGGGTTGGGGACCCCTGGTGTAGAGGCTGGGACCTGGCAGACCCGAGGCATGGTCACCAAGACCCCTCACATGTTCCCCTCCCTACACCCCTGCCTCCCGTCACCAGCTGACCCAGGTCACACAGCAGAATGTAAGCCCCTCCTAATTTAGCTGACCAAGCAGAATTCCCAACTATAAAAAATCTGGCCCGGTGCAGTGCTCCCACCTGTAATCCCAGCACTTTGGGAGGCTGAGGCGGGCAGATCATGAGGTCAGGAGTTTGAGACCAGCCTGGCCAACATGGTGAAACCCCGTTTCTACTAAAAATACAAAAAATTACCCGGGCGTGGTGGTGCATGCCTGTAATCCCAGCTACTTGGGAGGCTGAGGCAAGAGAATCGCTTGAACTCAGGAGGCAGAGGTTGCGATGAGCCGAGATGGAGGCGCTGCACTCCAGCCAGGGCGACAGAGTGAGACTCCATCTCAAAAAAAGAAAGAACTTGACCGTTTCTCTCTTTGAGTTACTTCTCCCCAGGGTGTTACGGAGGGACCGTAGCATTCCTGCTAAGAGCATGGCCGTCTTCTAAGGCTACCGAAGTGAGACTCTGGCATTCCTGAAAAGAAGCTGACCGAATCCAGTCAGCACACAACAAGATGGGCTCCAAGTGCTGACCTTGCGCTGAGTTTTTCCTCATTATAATCTCATTATGATACCGGAGGTTTCACATGCTAACGAGACACACGATGTATGAAGACGCATGTTATCAAACTCTGCCGACGCTAAAAGCTCCTCGCCTCTATATGCCTATGGATTACTCCTTTTTGGTCCTCAGTTTCCTTAAAGTTACAAGAGTTAAGCCCTTCAGGGATCTGGCTTGAGGATCCCTTTCTTGTATGCTACCTGGAAACCATTTTTCAGCTTTTCACCACCGTATATGTAGGCCACAGATGACCAAAGCATCATTGTGTGCCACCTATCTGTTTATGATATTAAATACAATATAAAGCTAATATAATTATGGCTGGGTGCAGTGGCTCACATCTATAATTTCAGCACTTAGAGAAGCAGAGGTGAGAGGAGCACTTGAGGCCAGAGGATGGAGATCAGCTTGGGCAACATGGTGAAACTCCATCTGCAGAAAATTTTTTTAAAAAATTAGGCAGGTGTGGTGGCACATGCCTGTAGTCCCAGCTACTCGGGAGGCTGAGGTGGAAGGATCACTTAAGCCCAGGAGGAGGAGGTTGCAGAGAGCTGTGATGTTACCACTGGGTGAGAGAGCAAGACTCTAGCTCAAAAATGAAATAAAACAGGCTGAGTGCAGGGGCTGACGCCTATAATCCCAGCACTTTGGAAGACCGAGGTGGGTGGATCACTTGAGGTCAAGGGTTCTAGACCAGCCTGTCCAACATGGTGAAACTCCATCTCTGCTAAAAATACAGCTATACGATGGGTGTGGTGGTGGATTCCTGTAATCCTAGCTACTCAGGAGGCTGAGGCAGGAGAATTGCTAGAGGCCAGGAGGTAGAGGTTGCAGTGAGCCAAGACTGCACCACTGCACTGCAGCCTGGGTTACAGAGCAAGCCTCCATCTCAAAAAGATGTTAAAAAAGAAAAGAATTAGGTGGGCGCAGTGATGTGTGCCTGCAGTCTTAGCTAATTAGGAGGCTGCAGCTGGAAGATCACTTGAGCCTAGAAATTCAAAATGGCAGTGTGTTATGATAGCACCACTGCACTCCAGCCTGGGTGACAGAGTGAGACCCTGTCACACACACAATAATAACTCTAATTCTAAGGCTAATATAATTTACTCAGAATGGGTCTAGAACAAGTCAACTGGCAAGTGCCACAGAGGCCACAAACCGACCTGCTCTTAGAGAATAAACACCTAGAAGGTGCCACAAACCAAAGGCAAGGAGAGAATCAGTCAATAAATGGTGTTGGGGTCCTTTCCTCTCTGCATGGGGTAAAATAGTGCACGTCTCCCTTCCTATCACACTTCAAAATCAATTGTAGATAGATAAAACCGTTAAATTTAGATTTATAAATCTAGGGAAAGTAAAGTAAAAATATAAGTGAATATTCGTACAAATTCTGGAAATTGGCCGGGCACGGTGGTTCACGCCTGTAATCTCAGCACTTTGGGAGGCCAAGAAGGGTGGATCACGAGGTCAGGAGTTTGAGACCAGCCTGGCCAACATGGTGAAACTCCCATCTTTACTAAAAATACAAAAAGTAGCCAGCATGGTGGCGGGCACCAGTAATCCCAGCTACCTGGGCAGCTGAGGCAGGAGAATCGCTTCAAACTGAGAGATGGAGGTTGCAGCGAGCCAAGACCACGCCCTGTACTCCAGCCTGGGTGACAGAGCGAGACTCCATCTCAAAAAAAAGAAAAAATCTGGATGAAGAATGTTCAAGTTTAAAAGTAATAGTTTAATAATAGCCGAAAACCTCTGATCATCAAAATAAAATTAAGACAATGGCAAATTGCAAACAAATCATTTATAGCAATGACAAAGGGTAAAAGATCTTACACTATTCAAATAATGCAAACTCAAAGAGCACAATTAGATAAACACAAAATATGAATGCATAATTCATGTAACAAAAGAGACAAATAACTAAGAAACTTATGAAAACAGGTAGAGCTTCATGAGTAATAAAAGACCTTCAAAATAAAACAACAATGAAATGTTATTTTGCTTCTGAGTGGTGAAATTATAAATCATTTTTGTTGCTTCTTTATACTTTTTCTGTTCTTTTTTTTTTTTTATCATAAGCAAGCGTACCACAGAAAAACACATCAATTTAGATAAATCCATAGATGACAAAATCATATTGCAAAGTTAAAGGGAACTGCAAAGCTTGACTAAGCCTGAGATTTTCACATGGGCATGACATGAAGGGGCATGCATAAGAGGTACACCCTGTCACCCTACAATTGCCCTCTGATGCCACAGTCAGAAACAGATCTGAATCAAAACTGAAATCACAACTATTCTACCTTTTCACATCAGCTGTGGGGAAGAAGGATCCAACTCGACCTCCCATTATTCATTCTTGACAACAAATACAAATGCCACTAAAGTGCACCTCCAACTTCTGTCTCTACGCAGGAGCAATCCCACGATATGCTTGTATAATAAACATAAAGTCACACCAGGCACAGTGGCTCATGCCTGTAATCTCAGCACTTTGGGAGGCTGAGGCAGGAGGGTCATTGAAGGCCAGATGTTTGAGATCAGCCTGGGCAACAGAGAGACCCCATCTCTACAAAAAATAAGAATAGGGGTCAGGTGCAGTGGTTCAGGCCTGTCAACCCAGCACTTTGGGAGGCTGAAATAGGCGGATCACTTGAGACCAGGAGTTCAAGAGGAGCCTGGCCAACATAGCAAAACCCCATCTCTACTGAAAATACACAAATTAGCAGAGCATGTAATCCCAGCAATTCAGGATGCTCAGGCACAAGAATCACTTAAACCCAGGAGGCAGAGATTGCAGTGAGCCGAGATCACACAAATGCACTCCAGCGTGGGTGACAGATTGAAACTCTGTCTTGAAATAAATAAATAAAATTTTTAAAAATTAGCCAGCCATGTGTGGCACACACCTGTAGTCCCAGCTACACAGGAGGCTGAAGCAAAAGGATCGCTTGAGCCCAGGAGTTCAAGGCTGCAGTGAGCCACAATGCTGCCACTGCTCTCCAGCCCCTGTCTCAAAAAGTAACAAAATAAAATAAAATAAACATAAAATCAGTCACTCCACTTGTAGACTTTCCTCTGTTGGTGAACAGGTAGCTCTGAAAAAGCATGAGAGACTTAAACAAACAAATCTTGTTTGGAATGTTTGGAAATTGAGTTAGCTCCCGCTGCATGCCAATTTCTTAAGGTCACAGAACTGCTGTTCACAATGATGACAGCGCCAGGATAGGATCTGGGGCTCGGTGTTTTATGAAGAAGCTGAACTCTCCAACTGAGCATGCCTGACAATAAGCCTCCTTCACTAATACCCACCTGTAAAGCAGCCTAATAACTTACATGGCCAATTGCTCCCTCTGGACAGCACTTCCACCCCAAGACAGAATGGCATGAAAAGAACATTTTCAATCCTCTTTCAGTCCCATTTCCACCGGTTTTTTAACACCCTGTAGAATTCTCCCTGCCATCTGGACCATCACTCTGATATAGGTCAATAACACACAGTTTTCATTCTTTCTTTTTTTTTTTTTTTGTTTGGACACACAGCCTCACTACGTCACCCAGGCTAGAGTGCAGTGGCGGGATCTCAGCTCACTGCAACTTGCGCTTCTGCGTACAAATGATTCTGTGCCGCCGCCTCCTGAGTAGCTGGGATGACAGGCATGTGCCACCACGTCTGGCTAATTGTTTTTATTTTTAGTGGAGACGGGGTTTCTCCATGTTGGCCTGGCTGGTCTCAAGCTCTTGACTTCAGGTGATCCGCCCACCTCTGCCTCCCAAAGTGCTGGGATTACAGGCGTGAGCTACCATGCTTGGTACATTGTTTTCATTCTTTTCAACCTTCCTCCAACTAGAGGTGCCTTCCTTTCCAAAACCCCACAGGGAACATCTCCTACAAACTTGGGGACTGCCACCTTAACTCCTCACGTTCTGGGCTGCTGAGGAAGCTATAGAAATGGGGGTGGATAGATGAGGCGGAACTCAGGGTGGCAACAGTAAATCTCTCCACAGCCTTTGCTCCTGACACTTACCCTTTTCATCCTTAGCCTACAGGTTCCATGAGGTCAGGGACCATATCTCTTTGGCTGATGTATCTACTGAACATAGGTTGAGCTCATCCCAGATACTCAATAAGTATGTGTTAAATACATTAATAAATAAAACAGAGATATTCTAGTCATATGCACCTAAAGTAGGTTGTCCAGAGCACATAGTTCTAGGATTCTAGGGACTTATTGAAGAGCCTATAATTGTAGAAATACTGATTTCCCTCTCAGGATATCTCTTACTCCTGGTTGAAAATGCCACATCAGATCACTGGAGAAGAAACTCATCTCTTGCTGAAGATGGTGACTTTATTTAATTCCAATTCTTATTTCGTCCCACTGGCAAACACCAGGAGAGAAAAATCCCCCAGGAAACTAAGTGGTACAGATATGCCTCAGTGCTTATCACTGATGGAAGGCCACAACTGGCCTTTGATTTTAATATGGATCTTGTATCCAGTTAAAAATCTGTTTCTTTATTCTTAACATGCCAAAGAACAAGTCTGTCTATATCATGCAGAAACATTAGCTTAACTGTGACATTTGCAAACACTGAGCATCAATTATGAGACAGCAAAGTGTTGAAGATAGAGAAATTTCTAAAACCTCACTGTTATTCTCGAAAAGCTCACCGCTCCATAGGAAAAAAATATATATGTAAATCATAATTATGACACGGAAGGATAAATGTCACAAGAGACGATTGTTCAGCCTGCTCTGGGAGCATATTTCTGCCTTCAAGGAGATCAGTGGGGCCCAGGGAAGGTTTCACAGAGGAGATTAAATTTGAGCTGGGTCATGAAGCACGAGGAAGTAATTTCCAGGTGAGGGCCTGCAAAGGGGGAGACAGGAAAAGTCTCTAGGAAAAAAATGAATAGCATGTGTAAAAGCAGAGAAGAGGCCAGGTGCAGTGGCTCACACCTGTAATCCCAGCACTTTGGGAGGCACAGCGGGCGGATCACCTGAGGTCAGGCGTTCGAGACCAGCCGAACCAACATGGAGAAACTGCATCTCTACTAAAAATACAAAATTAGCCAGGCATGGTGGCACACACCCATAATCCAAGCTATTCCAGAGGCTGAGGCAGGAGAATCGCTTGAACCCAGGAGGCAGAGGTTGTGGTGAGCCAAGATCGCACCATTGAACTCCAGCCTGGGAAGCAAGAGTGAAACTCTGTTTCAAAAAAAAAAAAAAAAAAAAAAAAACAGAGGAAAGAAAATGTGTAATGTACCACCAAATATATCATCAGGAAAGAGAAATAGGTGTTTCAGGAAGGGACTGGGGAGAAGAAAAGAAGATAGCACTGGACCAGGTGTTCTGAAGCCAGCTTATAAAATTCAGACTTGATCCTCCAGTCATGGCAAGTCCCAGCATCAAGGCTTTTAGACCAAAGAAGTGACCCTACACAATTTCTGCGTCCCAGTCAAAGAGCAGCATTGCGTCCCTTCCAGTCCAACAAAGTGCAGTGTGAACGCTCTCTTCCCAGATCACAGTTCTCTTCCTCCCCATGTCTGTTCTTCGGCTCCTCCCATGGCCCCAGAGATTCCACCTCTTCTTTTTGGCCCCAAGCCATTGGGAATGTGTGGAGACATCTTCCGTTGGCATTCAAGACTGGCTCAGAGAGCCCAAGTCCTCACCTAGGGTCCAGTGCTCCAGCTGGTGACCTGCTTAGTTCTCTGCGTGGCTCTCACAAGTCCCCTCTTCCTTATTCTGAATAAAGCCCACCAGTAAGAAGTAAGAGGTACTTCCTTGACCATATACACTTACCAAATTAACAATGGCAGCTGGTTCTATGGCAGCCAACAGCATCATTGGCAGAAAATGGTGTCTTTCAGTCTAAATTATCAAAACTATGAACAAAGCATCTGATCTGATAGGAAGAGCCCCAAATGGAAGAGAGCATTTCACCCCTGAAATTAAATTTGAAAGGAGCTGGTGGACTCATCAGTGGCTAGTGAGACCAGTCAAGGAAATAGGCAACTCACTAGATCTCATTTCTCAATTTTCCAGTGGCTTCAGGCATTAGGCGGCCCCATTATAACCTGGAACCAGCCCTTAAAAGCAAACAACCACATAACTTAGGGACACCCATCTGGAAATCACCAACAAACACATCAAACAGAAGGGAAGCTCTGCCTATACCAAATGGGCTCCCTTCTCAGTTGCCATTATGATGTATGATCCAAATTCCAGTGGTCCAAACCGTCCCCTTCCCACCTCCCCTGCACAAGTGTCAAGGTGAACCCATGGCCAGCACTTGGGATTTGGGGTTCCACCCATATGTTTTTTGGTTCCATACCCTTCATCAGTTTGTCCTCATGCTAACATCCAGCTAGAACCTATTGATGTTTTACATAGATACTCAGAAGCCAACAAGGAAGAAGTATTGATGAGGAGAGGCAAGAAAAGTAGATCAATAAGATTACGGCAATGGTTTTACAAGAGACATGAAGGAATGCAGGGTCAAAGAGGAACTTTTTTATTGATCAAAGGTATTACTTAAGACAATTAAATAGTCACAAATATCCATACTGTGGGAAGCAGAAAAGTTCCTCTTTAAAGTTTCCCTTCTTGTTAAAGAATAAATCATAAGCGTGCTAATAACTTTGCTAAGCCCTATCCTATGTAGCTGTGAGACATGCCATGCTTACAGGCACGTAGTACATTCTGTGTCCTTGTACTTTAACCAAGCTATCTGTGCTGGACGTGCTCACAGGCATGGCCCAGCTCTCCATGGCTTTTACCTGTTTAGAGAAGTTTTAAGTTGTTAGCCAATCAGGTTTTAGTTTAGATTGTGAGGTCTGGCTCTAGCCAACGGAGAGCAGACACAGCAGTAAGGACGACCCCAGATGCATAAGGAATAAATGTATCTGTTTTCCTTTGTTCACTGTACTCTTGTGGCAGGATGGCTAGCGAGAATACCCTTCCTGCAGTCCAGGAAGTAAAAACTGCGCTGCTGGAAGATCCTTTGCCTGAGTGCTGATTTTTCTTTGTGGCACCGAGCATCTATTTCCAACACTTACCTAACAACACAGTTCACCAACAGTTAAAGCAAACTGTACTAAAAATCCATGACGTAAAAGACAAAAAGTTGCCATCAAAGTGAGTGATATTAACAAATGTCTCTCAGAAATCAACAGAAGAAACCAATATATCGAATACACATAGGAAAAGATGATCAACCTGTGTGGTAGTCAAAGAAAGGCATCCAAGAACTTTTAAGAAATATTTTTCTTAGCCTTCAGGTTGGCAAAACAAACTGAAGACTTGTCTTATCTAGGGTGGTCAAGTGTGAAGAAGAACACACATGCACTGTCAGTTGACCTATAAATAGGCAAAGTCCTTTAGAGAGCAAGTTGACAGAATCTTTCAAGATTAAAAATGGGCATGTCCAGCATATTCATACACAAGGAAACATCAGAAAGACACACAAAAAGCAGCCAACAGTAGCTGCCTTTGCTGAGAACAGAGAGATCTGGGGCTGAGGCTTGAAAAGGTGTTTTTCTTCTGTATAAATCTAGAGCACAGGTCCCCAACCCCCAGACCTTGGAACAGCATCAGTCTGTGACCTGTTAGAATCTAGGCCACATAGCAAGAGGTGAGTATCAGGAGAGTGAGCAATGCTTCTGTATTCACCACCTCTCCCAGTCTGCTCACATTCCCACCTGGGCTCCACCTTCTGTCAGATCAGCAACACCATTAGCTTCTCATAGGAGGGCAAACCCTACTGTGAACAGCACATATGAGGGATCTAGGTTGCGGGCTCCTTATGAGAATCTAATGCCTGATGATCTGTCACTGTCTCCCATCACCCCCAGATGGGATCACTAGTTGAAGGAAAACAAGCTCAGAGCTCCCACTGATTCTACGTGATGGTGAGCTGTAGAATTATTTCATTATATATTATAATGTAATAATAATAAACAATATATACAATCAATGAAATGTGCTTGAGTCATCCCAAAACCACCCCATCCCTCACCCCCAGTTCATAGAAAAATTGTCTTCCATGAACTGGTACCTGGTACCACAAAGGTTGGGAACTGCTGATGTAGACAATGCATAAATACCATATTCAACTGTCATTTGTGTACTTTCTTTAATTAAAAAAAAAAGACTTTAAAACTCTATGAGATTTGTCAGGAAATCAAAGGAGACATCTGTACATTTCAATATCATGTTTCCTATGATGAGTTGTGGAGGGAGTGATGGATGTAGTGGATTAAAAGTATTCCTTCCCTGGCAAGGTGCGGTGGCTTATTCCTGTAACCTCAGCCCTTTGGGAGGCTGAGGCAGGTGGATCACTTGAGGTCAGGAGTGTGAGGCCAGCATGGTGAAATCCAGTATCTACTAAAAATACAAAACTTAGCTGGGCATGATGGTGCACGGGCCTGTAATTCCAGCTACTCAGGAGGCTGAGGCAAGAGAACCACTTGAACCCGGGAGGCAGAGTTTGCAGTGAGCAGAGATCACGCCATTGCACTACAGCCTGGGCAACAGAGTGAGACTCCATCTCAAAATAAAAAAAATAAAAATAATAAAAAATGGCAAAACTATTTCTTTTGGAAATCTGGGAATGCAGGAAAAGATAAGAGAAGTAGGTCAAAAAAAAATTTTCACTTGGCATTCAGCCCCAGCAAATGAGTTCCCCTCATCTTACATTCCTACATCTTTAAAGAGTCTTGTTCTCAGCTGGGCAAGGTGGCTCATACCTGTAATCCCAGTACTTTGGGAGGCCAAGGGGGCAGATTACCAGGTCAAGAGATCAAGACCATCCTGGCCAACATGGTGAAACCCATCTCTACTTAAAATACAGAAATTAGCCGGGCATGGTGGCGTGCACCTGTAGTCCTAGCTACTCAGAAGGATGAGGCAGAACAATCGCTTGAACCCGGAGGCGGAGGTTACAGTGAGCCAAGATTGCACCACTGCACTCCAGCCTGGTGACAGAGCAAGACTCCATCTCAAAAAAAGAGAGAGAAAAAAAAAGAATCTTGTTCTCCACTCAGCCAGCAGGCAAGATTATAAGCAGAAAGCATGCTAAGCTCTAGTTGGCAAAGTCATGGCTTCTTCAAGATGAGGGCTTGACATACGTCCCTCTTTTCTCCCTGAGACATTTTGCTCCATGACTCTGTGCCTGCGTTTAAAAATTCCTTGAATGAGTCATTGAAAATGGACTCTAATGAAGAATATTTAGCGACACATCTGTACTACTCCATAAAATGCTCTACTCTGCTCACTGGCCCAAAAGAATATTGCCAGGAATGCCATTTATCTGGCAAAACAGTATGTTGTATTTGGAATCCCACCCCACACAACGACCTTATGGACGACAGGCAGGATTAGGCCCAGTGGGATATTGGCGGAGGGCACTGAGTCCTGTGGAGACCAGGATTGGAGAGCAACATTCCATCCAGGACACTCGGAGTAGGAAAAGATGAAACTGTGTGGGAGTATCAGTGTCCTGAATGCCAAGAACCGAGGAAGGCAGACAGCCATAGCTGTACCAAGGCCTGACCTCGGACCTCTTGACTACCACCAAATACTGTTAAATTAGATTTAGTCCAATAAGAAAGATACAATGGGGCCGGGCACCGTGGCTCACGCCTGTCATGCCAGCACTTCGGGAGGCTGAGGCAGATTGCCTGACCTCAGGATTTCGAGATCAGCCTGGCCAACATTGTGAAATCCTCCATCTACTAAAAATACAAAAATTAGCCAGGCCTGGTAGCAGGAGCCTGTAGTTCCAGCTACTCAGGAGGCTGAGGCAGGAGAATCACTTGAACCTCGGAGGTGGGGGTTGCAGTGAGCCGAGATTGCACCATTGCGTTCCAGCCTGAGTGACAGAGCAAGACTTCATCTCAAAAAAATAATAATAATAATAATAATAATAATATAATGGGCTTTGGGGATTTGTGAGGGGAGAGAAGGAGGCAGACAAGGGATAAAAGACAACAAATATGGTTCAATGTATACAGCTCGGGCGATGGGGGCACCAGGGTCTCACAAATCGCCACTAAAATGTAACCAAATACCACCTGTACCCCAATAACTTATGGAAAAAATATATAAATACATATACATATATAGATAAAGTCCTAGCTGCCTCCTTGCATATTTTAAGTTAAACCTCAAGGCTTCTCCATAAATAGTGAAGTGTAACATAACGTGGAAACAAACCGTCACCTATTCTTGCGCCAATCACTAAGTGTGGCCAGTCAAAGGTGGCCGACTGTTAAAACCCTTTTTCAATAAGGCAAACACTGAGCTGTAACCAAGAGCTGCTTCTGTTTTCCGTCCATCACTCTCCTTTTGCTGCCTTTAAAACTTTTTCCACCATACAGCTGCCCAATTCACCAATCCTTCTTTGCTCAATTAAACTCTGTTTCATTGAATTTGTCTATTTGTCCAGGGTTTTCCTTTTAATATTAGCTATGGGGAAGTTACTTAACTGCTGGAAGGGAATAGAGAGCCGGTTTTGAAGTCGGAGAATAAAGAAATCAGAGAATGGAGGAAAATTCCAAGTTGGGGAGATCATCAAGGGCACAACAGGGTCTCAATGAAAGGGAAGTGGGGTGATGGAGCTGTCCAGAGGACGCAACCAAATTGGCGGCTGGCATTGGCTGCTGGTCTCTTTACAGTGCCCAGAATATACATGTGTTTGCAAAAGATTGCTCTGCTCTGAGAGTAAGGACTTTGCTTCTCAATCGTCACTGTATTTTCCAGTGCCTGGTATAATTCAGGGCATATCATCTACACTCCAACAACATTGGTTATTGAGTAAATTAACACATTAGAAAGGGCTGCTTTCTCTGGCCGGGCACAGTGGCTTGCATCTGTAACCCCAGCACTTTGGAAGGCCAAGGCGAGTGGATCACTTGAGGTCAGGAGCTCAAGATTAGCCTGGTCAACATGGCAAAACCCAGTCTCTACTAAAAATACAAAAATTAACCAGGCATGGTGGTGCATGCCTGTAGTCCCAGCTATTTGGGAGGCTGAGGCAGAATTGCTTGAACCTGGGAGGTGGAGGTTGCAGTGAGCTGAGATCGGGCCACAGCACTCCAGCCTGGGTGACAGATTCTGTCTCAAAAAAGAAATGGAAGAAGTCGTGGAAGGCCACTTGTTCAGGGGCCCTGTATTTGGAGTTGGGGGAAACGGTGTTCAGCGCAGCTGAGATTTATCCAACATCAAACAACCAGTGTACGGTTTCTGAATCAAGACCTGAGAAGTCCCTTGAACAGTAGCAAATCAGCCATGTTTCCTTCACAACTCAATGGGGCAGAATAGGTGGAGCATTTCCTGTAAAAATATACACAAACAGATTTGTATTCTTGGGGAACTTTTGCCGAGAAAAATGCCACTAAATCAGCATGTCAGCCGTGAAAAAAAGCAACAGCAAGTCTTCATCTGAATCACACAGCCACGTGGGATGCATTCCCTCAGGCCCACGCACAGGCGTCAGGGAAGCAAAATGGGATCAATGAATTTCTTTGTTAATCTTGATATTTGCAGGAAGCCAGTGAACCGAGCACTCTGCAAATCACCAGCTTTAATCTTCAGAATTACTTAACTGCCATTTAGGAGAGTTTTGTTTTCTGGGGAGATCTGCACACAGCAGGCGGCAAACATCCTAATTGCTGTTAAGTACATTTGGTGTAATATGTTGGGGAAATGCAGACGTTGAATCAGTTAAGCATGAACACACATGCTCAGGGGCAGAATCTAAGTTTGTACACAAAGTGATTTAGTCACAAAGACACAATCTCATACAAAGCCGGGCGCGGTGGCTCACGCCTGTAATCCCTGCACTTTGGGAGGGCAAGGCGGGTGGATCACCTGAGGTCAGGAGTTCGAGACCGGCCTGGCCAACATGGTGAAATCCCATCTCTACTAAAAATACAAAAAATTAGCCAAGGGTGATGGTAGGCACCTGTAATCTCAGCTACTCGGGAGGCTGAGGCAGGAGAATTGTTTGAACCCTGGAGGCAGAGGTTGCAGTGAGCTGAGATCACACCATCGTACTCCAGCCTAGGTGACAGAGAGGGACTCCATCTCAAAAAATAAAAATAAATAAAAATATCGCACAGGAAAAGAACCTGCCTCTTCCAGGTATGAACAGCATCAAGCCCCAGCTGTAGTTCAATCCCATAAACAAAGGCCCAGACAAATTGTGCTCAACCTTTTATCTTCCTGCCTGTCCTCTCTCTCTCTTTCTGAGTTCATTTGCAGTCAAGATGCAATGCTATTTATAACAAATATTGTGCTGCAGTCACCCGGATTTGCATCCTGAAGCTGAAGACATTCAATCTATGCAATAGAAATAAAACTCAATGGGAACACAACATCACAGCGATTTGATTCTGCAAGTATTACAGCCAGACACGCCCGCTTCTCCTACTAGATGAAAACTCCTTGTAGTCAGGGGCATGCCTTGTGCATTTCACATTCCTTAAGCTCTGAGCTCCATGTCTACTACATAGTAAATATGCAATACGTATTTGTTGAGTTGAATTGAAGGTTACTTCCCAAGAATTAGTGACAAAGAACAGAGAGGAATATCAAAAGGGATGAAACCTTCAAGGTGGTCTCAGATAACAGAAATGGTGTCAGTGGGTTTCAGGAGCTAAAACTTGCCATGAGAGGCACCCGGATAAAGCCTGTAGGCAACCAGATCACAGCTAAGATGCAAGACTCAGATGTTGTTTATGGTGGTTTCTTGGTTTTTTTTATTTTTATTTACTTATTTTTTTGAGACAGAGTTTCACTCCGTCACCCAGGATGGAGTACAGTGGCATGATCTTGGCTCACTGCCACTTCCGCCTCCCGAGGCTCAAGTGATTCTCCCACCTAGGCCTCTTGAGTAGCTGAGATTACAGGTGTGAACCAACACACCCAGCTGATTTTCTTGTATATTTAGTAGAGACACATTTTACCATGTTGGTCAGGCTGTAATCGAACTTCTGGCCTCAAGTGATCTGCCTGCCTCAGCCTCCCAAAGTGCTGGCATTACAGGTGTGAGCACCACGCCCAGCCTGTGGTGGTTTTTAAAAATGATAATCCAATCCCGGGTTGATTTCCATTTATATTGCTAAGACCATGTAAGGTTTTCAGTCAAGTGTGAAATATTCATTTAGCCTTGAGGCCTAAGAAAAACTTTCTTAAAAATCTGACAAGCTGCAGCTAAATAAATAATTTATCTATAATGGAGAGAGAGGCATAGCACAGTTGCCTGACCATTCTACTTATTGGGAAGGTACTACCAAACCACAAAGGGCCAAGTTTCAAAGAACTGAAGTATTAGGTTGCACCGAATGAAATTGCTATTTCTAGCCAAACAAAGCAGTTTCACGATTCAACCAAATATGATGAGAATCCCACAGTACTAAAGTAAACTTACTGAACACGATTTGGGGTCTTAGCTGTTTTATAAGGACTTTTAGTGAACTCATTTGTTTAAAAATGGATTCAACTGATCAACCAGGTATAAATTATGACTGCTAACTCAGATAAGATGTGATCTCCACCATCAAAACTACTATACAAAAGGAAAACATGTGATTTCCAGTTCAGATGAGTCACTGAAGCAAGAAACCCATGAGGAAGAACCAGTTTGTGATGAAAAGTCATTTTCCAAGTTCCTGGGAATATGGATTCAGAACTTCAGTCATCACTTTAATTACAGCAGATATAAAAGCCATGACAAATTGGCCCGATCTGTATATAATTACAGACACAAGAAATGCTTTGAAATCTCAGATATCACATTGCCACTGTTCTTCTCTCCTAATAAGAGGATGTAAATTACAGATACAGATGTTTTTAAAACTTTCTGGTAGCCAGCAAGCACAGTGGCTCATACCTGTAATCACAGCACTTTGGGAGGCTGAAGTGGGTACATCACTTCAGGCTAGGAATTAGAGACCAGCCTGGCCAACATGGCAAAACCCTGTCTCTACTAAAAAAAAAAAAATACAGAAATTAGCTGGGTGCAGTGGCACGTGCCTGTAATTCCAGCTACTTGGGAGGCAGAGGCATGAGAATCACTTGAACCCGTGAGGCAGAGGTTTCCGTGAGCCAAGACGGCACCACTACACTCCAGCCTGGGTGATAGAGCGAGACTCCATCCTTAAAAAAAAAAAAAAAAAAAAAAAAAAAAGGAAAACTCCTTTCTGGTAGCCATCACATCAAGAAACAAATAATCCTGATAAAAGTTACTGATAAAAGTTACTGACTAGCTACTTACTGATATCAATAAGCTCTTATTGATTAAATATATAACTGAATGACATCCTGGAGGCTCATAAATATTACATGAGTTACCCAAAGTTCCCAGAATTTCTGGTCTGCAGTGCTGTGGCCAACAGTGGTCATTCTTATATCTGCTTTAACAGTTTTTACTATCCATACCAGTCCCACTCTCAAACCTTCATGGGCATAAGAAACACTAGGGGTGGGGGCGGGTGTCAATTGAAATACAAATTACTGAGCCCCACTCCTAGAGATTCTAATTCAGTCTATATAAGGCGGAACCTAGGAATTTGTACTTCAGTAAGAGCCACAAGGGATTGTAATGTAGTTATCTACACTGATGTAGGTAAGTATTCACATCCATGTAAGCCTTCAAACTAGTATCTCTGCACTAGAAACTAAGTGGGGAGATGGTGGAGATCACATCTTATCTGGTTGAAACCTTACATGGTGTCAGCGATATAAATGGAAATCAACACAGGATTGGATTATCATGAAAAATGATAATCATCTGGGTGTGGTGGCTCATGCCTATAATCTCATCTCTTTGGGAGGCGGAGGTGGGTGGATCACCTGAGGTCAGGAGTTCGAGACTAGTCTAGCCAACATGGTGAAAGCCTGTCTCTACTAAAAATACAAAAATTAGCCAGGAGCAGTGGTGGGCACCTGTAATTTCAATTGCTCAGGAGGGTGAGGCAGGAGAATTGCTTGAACCTGGGAGGCAGACGTTGCAGTAAGCTGAGATGGCGCCACCGCACTCTAACCTGGGTGACAGAGGAAGAATCTGTCTCAAAAAAATAAAAGGAAGCAGACTCTGTATATACTAAGTAACTATATCAAGAAGAAAGTAAAAACAGAAAATCAAAATGCCTCATGTCATAGGAATACACACTGCTTTCAGAAAATAGGCAACACATCTTCTCAATCTCAGGGGAAGAGTTGTAATCGGTCAGACAGGGTGGCTCACCCCTGCAATCCCAGGACTTTGAGAGGCTAAGGCAAGTGAATCACCTGAGGTCAGGATTTCGAGACCAGCCTGGCCAACATGGAGAATCCCCATCTCTACCAAAAATACAAAAGTTAGCCGGGCATAGAGGTGGATGCCTGTAATCCCAGCTACTCGGAAGGCTGATGCAGGAAATTGCTTGAACCTGGGAGGCAGAAGTACAGGGCTAAGATCATGCCACTGCACTCCAGCCTGGGAAACAGAGTGAAACTGTCAAAAGAAAGAAAGAAAAAAAAAGATATGACAAACAACACTCTGATCACTATGCAACAAAATTTAAAATTATTAATAACGTTTTTAAAAAGTTATCCATCTGCAAATTTTAAAAGCCTACTAAACCTATCTCGAATGGCAAAGTTAAAGCATTTCTAAAATATAATGATAATGAAAACACCACATATCCGAATCAGTGGGAAGCTTTTAAGCAGTAAGAAGAAAAACATTCAAAGTCATAAAACCTTTTTGCAATAAAAATACTTGAATTACATTTCCAACTTAGAATGCTTTTCAGAAAGAAAAAAGAATTACAAAGTAAATCAAAAGAAAATAAAAAGAAAGCAATAATAAATATAAAAAGCAGAACTCGGTAAATTAGAGAATAGAAAAACACAAGATCTTGAATAAATCAAAATTCTAGTTTTTAAAACATAATTAACAAAATAGATCACCTTTAGCTAACTTAAGAGAAAAAAGAGAAAGCATAATACACAAATAAGAGACCAAAGGGGGAAATATTCACTGAAACAAATTAATTGTTAAAAATAAAAACTCATTTGCAGATTCCTGTGCTAATGAATTTGAAAGTCTAGATGTAATGGATAATTTCCTAGGGAAAGGCAATTTGCCAAGGTTGACAGCATTAGAGACAGAAACCTTCAACAGACCTGTTTCCTCAGGAAAAAAATGTAAAACCCATCAAGAAACTACCCTCATATAAAACATGAGGCCCAGATGGTTTCACGGGTGACTTCTACCAAACATTTAAAAACCAGATAGTCATAATGGTCCATAAATTGTTCCAGAGGATTGAAAACCTAATTCCTTTTATAATGTATTAATAACTAAACTTAAGGGAAGCAGAGTTGTAAATAAAATATTAGTGAACAGTATCCAACATCACATTAAGAAAATAATACACCACAGCCTAGTGGAATTTATTCCAGGAATATAAATTTGGTTTAATATTAAGAAATCCACTAATATAATGCAAAATGTTTGTAGACATAGGAAGAAAGAAATCTGTGACTTTCTGTATAGTTACTGAAAAAACTGAAATGGCTTTGAAAAAATGGAATACTCATCTTAATTAAAAAAAACCCTCAAGATCATTAAAACTAATGAATACTTTATTAACATAATAAACTATACCATAGCCATAGAGATAGCATCTTACCTAATGAGAAACATTAGAGGCAGTTCTATCAAAGACAGAAAAGGAGGTGATTAGATCATGGGGGCAGTTTCTTATGGTTTAACACCAACCTCCATGGTACTGTGAGTGAGTTCTCATAAGCGCTGGTTGTTTAAAAGTGTGTGGCACCTCCTTCTCTCCCTCTTGATCCTGCTTCTATCACGTTAGAAACCTTGTTTCCTCTTCATATTCCACCCTGCTTGTAAGTTTCCTGAGGTCTCCCCAGAAGCCCTGCAGATGTCAGCATCATGTTTCCTATATAGCCTGTGGAACCATGAACCAATTAAACCTCTTTTACTTACAAATTACTCAGCCTGGGCTGGGCACGGTGGCTCACATCTGTAATCCCAGCACTTTGGGAGGCCGAGGCGGGTGGATCACAAGGTCAAGAGATCGAGACCATCCTGGTCAACATGGTAAAACTCCGTCTCTACTAAAAATACAAAAAATTAGCTGGGCATGGTGGTGCGTGCCTGTAATCCCAGCTACTCAGGAGGCTGAGGCAGGAGAATTGCCTGAACCCAGGAGGCGGAGGTTGCGGTGAGCCGAGATCGCGCCATTGCACTCCAGCCTGGGGAACAAGAGTGAAACTCCATCTCAAAAAAAAAAAAAATTACTCAGCTTGAGGTATTTCTTTATAGCAATGCCAGAACAAATTAATACACCACCTTTAACCCAGTAATCAACATTATCACCACCAGTAATGAGTGGCTTCCATGTCACTACATTCTCCTGAATTTCTTCCTTCATTAGCTGTTCCTTTTCCTCATGTATGTCCTGATAAGATGCACCAAGATGCAACATCATTTTTATAGTATTCCTGCCACAAAAGCACATCCTGAATCTAATTCTGATGAAATATTGGACAAATACAAATTAAGAGGCATTTTACAAAATAACTGAACTGTAGTCTTCAAAAATGTCAATGTCATGAAAGACACAGAAAGACTAAAGGATTGTTTGAAAATGGAACATCATGATAAATGAATGCAATACATGATCTAGGACTTTCTTTTTTCTATAAAGGACCTTACTGAGACAACTGGTGAAATGTGGATAGTAATACTATCATATTTGCCTGTGGTTATGTAAGAGAACTCCCTTGTTCTTGGGTTGCTCACACTGAAGTATTCAGAGACAAAGGGACATCATGTCTGCAACTCACACACAAAGATTCTGAAAAAAAAAATAGATTTACATATGGAGATATATAATATTGTCAAATGTTAACATTTAAAGAATCTGGATAAAGAAAATATAGAATTTTTAGTAGTATTCTTGCAACGTTTCTGTAACTCCTATATTATGACAAAATGGAAATTTTAAAAGGAATAATAATAATAATAATAACCTCCTTTTACCCCCACCCCCCACAGCCCTCAGCTACAACCCATGCCTCTTCTTCCTTTCACTATAAAATTTATCAGAGTAGTCATTTTGCTCCCTCATTTCTTCCTTCCCATTCACTCCTTAGTCAACCCCAATTCGGGCTGAATATCCTTGTTGAGGTCATCAACAAACTTCAAGTTGCTAAATCTGCTGAACAATTCTATCATCTCAGTATCCCTCATCACCAGTAGCCACTGCTCCTTTTCTGGCTTCCACATCACTACATTTTCCTGGATTTCTTCCTGCTTCAATAGTTGTTCCTTCTCCACATCCTTTGCTGAATTTCTCTCCTCTATCCACCCTCTAAATTTTGGAGTGCCACAGCAATCACTCCTGGGCTGTTGCCACATCTCCAGCTGTCTCTCCTTAGTGATCTCAGCTTTGATGTTCACCTCTACATTGATGCCTTCAAAGGTCTATCTCCCACCCCCTACCTCTCTCCTAAGCTCCAGATTCATAAATTGTTCAACCATCTGTTTAATATCTCCAATTATATTACTAAACATCAAATCAAACTCAACAAGTCAGATTCTTAAATAGCCCCCCAAATCTGTTTTTCCATTTTCTCATTTCAATAAATGATACTACCATTCACTCATATGTTTCAACCTAAAACCTAGTAGTCTTCCTTGATGACCTCCACCATAAATCTCTACTTCTCCCTATCTCACTATGTGTATTAGTTCGTCTTCATGCTGCTGATAAAGACATACCTGACACTGGGTAATTAATAAAGTAAAAGGGGTTTAATGGACTCACAGTTCCACATGGGTGGGGGAGGCCACACAATCAAGGCAGAAGGTGAAAGCCACTTCTTACACAGCAGTGGCAAGAGAATCAGAGAGCCAAGCGAAAGCGGTTTCCCCTTATAAAACGATCAGATCTCATGAGACTTAATCCCTACCATGAGAAGAGCATGGGGGAAACTGCCCCCATGATTCAATTACCTCCTACCCGGTCCCTCCCACAACACATGGGAATTATGGGAGCTACAAGTCAAGATGAGATTTGAGTGGGGACAGGCCCAAACCACATCACTATGCACACCTTAGGTGAAATCACTACCATCTCCTACCGGCACTACCCTCCAAATTGGACTCCTTGTATCTCTCCTGCTCTCTGCAATCCATTCTCAAACACCGTTCAGAATGACCTTCTAAATACATACACCAGATCAGGACACTTTGCTATGTCAAATCCCCAGTGGCTACCATGACCTTTAATATCTGTTCCCTAGGCTGCTATAGCAAAGTACCACAAAATGGGGGTACTACAACAAGAGAAATTGATTCTCTAATGGTTCTGGAGGTTAGAAGTCCCAAATGAAGGGGTCAGCAAGGGCATGCACCCTCTGAAGGCTCTAGAGTAGAATCCTTCCTTGCCTTGAAAATACTAGAAAAAAATTAAAATAAAAAGTAGCAATACAACAATAAAAAAATAGTTTTTAGAGATTGCTGGCAATTCTCAGCAGTCCTTGGCTTGTGGGTGCCCACTTCAATCTCTGCCTGTCTTCACCTGGCCTCCTTTCCTCTATGTCTGCCTTAGTCTCTGTGTTTCTCCTATGTTTCTCCTATTCTTTTTTTTTTTAATCATGCCACATGATTTTTAATTACACATAAAGATCTAACATATCACCCAGGGACCATTTCAGCCACTGCTCTGTTTGGCTACCAGTCTATTGTCTCTCTCTTCAGCAACGGTGAGGCGGATACCCTTTCCTTGGGGAAGAGAAATCCATGGTTTGTTGCCCTTGCCAATAACAAAAATATTGGAAAGTCGAGTGGCAAAGCTGTTGCCATTGGCATCTTTCACATGAACCACATTGAAAGATCCAGGGTGCCTCTCTCTGTGGGTGATCACACCAATTCTTCCCAGGTTAGCACCCCCAGTCACCATACACAGGTTACCAGTGTCAAACTTGATGAAATCAGTAATCTTGCCAGTCTCCAAATCAATCTGAATGGTGTCAGTCCCCTTGATGAAGGGATCAGGGTAGTGAATGGTGTGAGCATCTTGAGTCACCAGATGAGGGATTCCTTTTGTGCCCACAAAGATTTTTCGTACTTTACACAATTTGTACTTGGCCTCCTCGGGTGTAATACGATGTATAGCAAAGTGGCCCTTGGTGTCATAGATCAGATGGAAATTCTGATGACATCCATGAAACCAGAAGGGTAGGTTATATCAGTTCAGACCTTGCCGTCGATCTTAATGAACCGCTGCACGCAAATCTTCTTTACTTCATCTCCTGTCAGGGCATACTTAAGTCTGTTTCTTAGGAAAATGATGAGGGGGAGACACTCAACCTGTGAGGACCGGTGGATGGACAAGGGGCAAATACACCGGTCAATTTATCCAGTATCCAATGCTTTGCAGCTGTCACCCACTTCAGATGCTTCTTCTCAGCTGTCACCCACTTTCAGATGTCACCACGAGCCATGGCTACATTAGGCAAGGAAAGAGGACCACCATCTTCCGGTGAGCGCAGAAATTCATTTCTCCTATTCTTATAAGAAACAAACCATCTTGGAGATTTAGGGTGCATCTAATCCGGTATGCCTCACTATTAACTAATTACATCTGCAACGACCCTGTTATCCACATAAGGTGACCTGAGGTTCTGGTTGGACTTGAATTTGGGGATACACTATCAACCCAGTATATCACATTTGTTCCCATTGTAATAAATCCCAGATTCATTGTCCACAATCCCATATGCTCTGACTCCTATGATCTGACTTCCATCACCCACAAACAATTGGCCAGTGTCTACTACCAGTTCCTAAATAAAGCCCAATCCAAATTCAGGGCTTTCTAAGCACTGTTGTTTCTGCCCACAGAGATTTTCTGCTAGAGGTTTTATGTATGTATGTATGTATGTATGTACGTATGTATGTATGTATGTACGTATGTATGTATGTATTTATGAGATGGAGTTTCATTCTTCTTGCCCAGGCTTCAATGCACTGGCTTGATCTTGGCTCACTGAATCCTCTGCCTCCTGGGTTTAAGCAATTCTTGTGCCTCAGCTTCCCGAGTAGCTGGGACTACAGCACCACCGTGCCGAGCAAATTTTTGTATTTTTAGCAGAGATGAGGTTTTGTCATGTTGGCCAGGCTGCTCTCGAACTCCTGACCTCAAGGGATCCACCAGTCTTGGCATCCCAAAGTGCTGGGATTACAGGCATGAACCACTGCACTCAGCTGCTGCCAGAGTTTTGATCTGCCATTTCATCCTCATCACCTCTGCCTCTTCAATTCTCCTTCTCTAAAGCACACCCTTCTTTCCAGTTACTCTCTACAGCTGTCCCCCAGTATCTAAGGGGGATTGGTTCCAGAACCCCTTCATGGATACCAAAATCCCAGGATGCTCACATCCCTTGTATAAAATGGCATAGCATTTGCACATAACCTACTCACATCTCCTGAATACTTTAATCTCTAGATTACTTATAATATGAAATACAATGCAAATGCCATGTAAATAGTTGTTACACTGCAGTGGTTTTTATTTGTATTTTTTATGGTTGTATTGCTATTTTTATTTTATTTTTTTTTCTAGTATTTTCAATCCTCAGTTGGTTGAATGTGTAGAGCTAGAACCCAGGGATTGGAAGGGTCAGATTTAAGTTACCACCAGTTTATTTACATCAAAGCATTTATCACAATCTATCATTATCTTGTGTTTATTTTTCCCAGTTTATCATCTGTCTCCCCTCATAACCTCAACCTCCAACATAGTGCCTGGTGTGTGGGAGCTGACTGATGAGTATTTACTGAGTAAATGAATAAAATCAAATGAGTACAAGGACTGTGTCATATACATCTGTTATAGCTCCCATAGTACCTGTCCACAGCTTTCTACAAAGCCCTAGAAAACATTTGTTGAAATCATAAATGAATTCCAGTTTTCTTTTTTTTTTCACTTTAACTAATAAATAAGTTCCATCATTTTATCCATGCCACAATTCATCCTTACACAAGAATTCCCCTGACCGGACTTTGTGATGCAGAAACAACAGCTCAAATTCTGCCACCAGGGTTCCAAATATTTATTTAGAATTATGTATCCAGCACTGCACAGTCCCAGACTCGTCAAACTTCTGATGATCAAATATTGCCTAAGCACAACCATGTGCAAAGTGGGGCTGCATTCATCACAATCAGGATAAGTCTATTTAAACTACTTCAAGGTCATGTTTATGAATAAGACTGTGAAACTAAAAACTTCATTTGTGTTCATGAAACACTTGAGAGCTACAGAGAGCTCAATATTATTGCCAAGGGTCAAGTGTCCAGCAAAGTGCTACCCATGGAGACATAATCACATTGCTTTATCATCAGGGCACGCACCATTAAAGGAATTTTCCAGGAATAATCCCTTGTGGTACATCTACTTGAAGCAATTTCATATGTATTTATTCAATTGAATTATTTATGTTATTCGTAATGAAAAGAAACTCCAAACAGCATTGGTTCCATCACGTCTTCCTTTGCTTTCATTTGGTTTACCGCATGTGACTATTTTTATGCAAATGAGGTTATGATGACATTAAACATTTTCTACTGATTTTCCAAGAACAAATATGTTCTCTCCATATGCCACAGTCTTCTTTTCCCTGCATCCATCCTCAAAGCTCTGTTGGCTGATCAGAATTTCTTCTAAATTAACTAAAGGGACATGCCATCTGTAATACTGATGAGCCTGTCTCCCTCTGCAGTGCACACGTGGCTCTCCCATTAATACCTGAATTTAGTCCATTCCACCCATTCCACCAGAAGCCTGATTTATACCCCCCAGCTCTTACGAGGCTGTAAATCTCACCTTATTACGAAAGCACCATGGTTCTCTCCTACTGCCACTTGGAGAATGTTTACTTTACTCACAAACCAAGAATAAGGAAGAACTCCATACGTAAACAGGCGTTGTGATTGCAAAGGCATTCGCCTCTATTGATTATTCTCAGAGCTGAGAAACAAATGTTTGCTGTACTGCAAGTATTTCACGTAACTATCTGTCCACTGAACGAACTGAATCGGAGTGGAATTTGGCAAGCTGCCTAAAGCAAGCCTGTATAAACTGGCTTGGGCTTTCTTGTAGGGTGCACCCGTGCCCATGTAGATGCCTGGAGGCAAGTATAGAATGGGTTGGTTTCAACTCTGCACTGCTGGAGTGAGGAGGCAATGGACTAAGCAGACAGGATAATCCCCTAGAAACACAAAGGTTTTAAATATCAACTCTCAAGTCCCCAGTAACAATGTGAGGATTTCTGAATATTAGATGAGATAAGCTAGTCCCTCCTGTACTTCTCATCTGTCTACAATCCTTAGTTAAACTATCAAAGGCCAACAGAAGCAAGAACAGCCACTATTGTAAACCTCAACATTGGTTTGATTCAAACTACTAAGTTGAGAATCCCATGTCCCACAGTTGCATCTACATCTGGGGAATATGAACCTGGGACTCAGTGACCCTGGAGGTTGTAAACAGGCGACAGAGCAGATCCATATGCATAAATAGGAAAAGGTTGACACTGTTCTATCCACTGGTTTCAAATTCTCCGTGAAAGAAACTGAAACTTGTCCAGAAAGCTCTCTAGAAAGAAACAGAGGGGAATCTTGACTGAAACTTTGTTTTAAATGCATTTCAGGTGAGAATACTTTCAAGTTCCATGAAAAGACTGAATTAACTTTGCCAATTTATAACCTTTGGAGCTGGCATTGCCTCTAAAAGAAGTGGAAATTATTTCTTACACAGTTGTCTCAAGAGCATCCATTTCTTTTCTTTTATTTTTTGAGGCAGAATCTCACTGTGTTCCAGGCTGCAGTGCAGCGGCATGATCTCGGCTCACTGTAACCATCTTCTCCCAGGTTCAAGTGATTCTCCTGCCTCAGCCTCCTGAGTAGCTGGGATTACAGGCACCCACCACCATGCCCAGCTAATTTTTTTATCTTTAGTAGAGACAGGTTTTCATATATTGACCAGGCTGGTCTTGAACTCCTAACCTCAAGTGATCTGCCCATCTCAGCCTCCCAAAGTGCTAGAATTACAGGCATAAAATGTATTCTTTAATATTCAGTCCTTTTCAAGGAAAAATTACTTCAATATGTGGACAGAATCAACTTGTGGAAAGAGGAAAAACATAGATTATACTTCTTTTTTTCTTCGGGTCTGACTAATACAGAGGAAGCAGAAGCAGGAGGTAACTGATCTCAACCCTCCAGCTTTCACAAAATCTCCTGGGCCCTCAGAACATCCTTAGTGAGGGGTGAGCTTTCCTAAGTATGTTGGCTGTGGGGAATTCACAGATGCCCCTTCTGATCCAGGCCCAGGAAGAGCCTTATGAAGGAACATACCCTCCCAGACTCACCATCACCCTGGCGTCTGTCTCCAGCTGGACCCTCTCGATTTCTGTGCTGATTTGGGGACAAGGAAATGCCCACTGCCCTAGATTTAAGTTTTCTATGTAAGTGCAAGGCCAAAAATATCTTATCACTTTTCAGTAGACATTTTCCTGAAGATCTTGTCATTTAACCCAGGGTGTTTTAAAGGTAAGGGGTATGGCCAGGTGTGGTGGCTTGGGCCTGTAGCCCCAGCTTTTTGGCAGAACAAGGCAAGAGGATCACTTAAGGTCAGGAGTTCAAGATCAGCCTGGGTAACATAAGGAGATCCAATCTCTATGAAATATTTAAAAAGCTAGGCAATTGTGTGCACCTGTAGTCCCAGCTACTTGGGAGGCTGAGGTAGGAGGATCACTTGCCCAGTAGTTTGAGACTGTAGTGAGCTATGATACCAATGATCTCTAGCCTGGGCAACAGAGGGAGGCCCTGACTCTTTAAAAAATGGATAACAGTATATGTGATGAAGATTCCTTAAAAAATAACTGAAGCTTGCTGATATGGTTTGGCTGTGTCCCGGGGGAGACCCAGTGGGAGGTAATTTAATCATGGAGGCATTTACCCTCATGCTGTTCTCATGATAGTGAGTTCTCACAAGATCTGATGGCTTTGTGAGGGGACTTTCCCCCTTTTGCTTGATACTTCTCCTTCCTGCTGCCATGTGGAGAAGAATGTGTTTGCTTCCCCTTCCACCATAATTGTCAGTTTCCTGAGGCATCCTCAGCCATGCTAATCTGTGAGTCAATTAAACCTCTTTGCTTTATAAATTACCCAGTCTTGGGTATGTCTTTATCAGCAGCATGAGAATGAACTAATACACTCACACTTGCTGATCAAATGTTAATAACTACATGAGGAAAGCTTAGACTAATGCCTAAGCCTTAGTGTATTATAAGTATATAAACCAGGCGTCCCCAAACTACGGCCCGTGGGCCACGAGGTCCCCTGAGGCCATTTATCCGGCCCCCCGCCGCACTTCAGGAAGGGGCACCCCTTTCATTGGTGGTCAGTGAGAGGAGCACAGTATGTGGCGGCCCTCCAACGGTCTGAGGGACAGTGAACTGGCCCCCTGTGTAAAAAGTTTGGGGACGCCTGATATAAACGTACCTATTTCTGTGTTGGCTTAGGGACAAGGGAATGCCTATTGCCCTAGATTTAAGGTTTTCATGTTAGTGCAAGGCTAAAGGTATCATATCACTTTTCAGTAGATATTTTCTCGAAGATTCTGTCATTTAATTCAAAGTGTTTTAAAGATAAGGGGTATGGCCAGGTGTGATGGCTTGTACCTGAAATGTATATTATTGCATAAAATGTATTTATATATACATTTCTATACATTTCATGTGAAAAATTTAATCCCGACACTAATACTATAAAGTAGATATGATTACATAACCACTTTACCTATGGGGAAACTGAGGCACAGAGAAGTTAAGCAACTTGTCCAAGGTCACACAGCTAGAAAGAGACAAAGCTGAGATTGGAATTTCAATTTCTGAATGTAGGCTTTTAACCTTTATGTATAGCTTTCTCATGAAGGTTTTTAAGTGGCCCATATATCTTCTTCAGATCTAGGGAATCCACAAAAGTGAGAGGAATATTCACTCATATATATTGCAGGAATCATATCTCCCTCACACATTAGAGGAAATGGCACCCAACTTCCATATTCTACTCTTCCATCCCATTGCTGGGTGAAGACCAGCTTTAGCAAATAAAGTTCCTCCTCAGTATAAACTCCATGGTAAGACCTTTCCTAGCCCAAAAAAATTATACAATTTTTCCTTCCATGTTTTATTTTTTTTTAAATGCTGTATGCCTTAAAGAGGATTTCAACCGTATTATGCTACATACTAGGGCCATCACAAGCAACAGCTGCTCAAATTCAACATAAAACTCCTTTGGAATTTTGGTAGCTTTGCAAGGGTTAAAAAGTACCAGGAGAAGAAAACTAAAGATGCAAACCCACACACACACACACACACACACACCCGTGCCCCGACACACAAGACTCCCCAGATAGATTGTCTACTTTCTGTACGACTCAGAATTTCTTTTCCTTCTGGCAACCCCAGCATAGAACAGAAGGTTCCATTCCGCAGACATGGGTTAGGCGCTTGATGTGGGGACATCCACAGACTTTGAAGACATACACAGAGCTGGGTTTTAATCCAGGTCCTGGCACTTATTAGCTGTGTGACCTCAGGTAAGTTGCTTAACGTCTCCACAGCCACCTTGTCTCATTTATAAAAGAAGAGATGGGAACAGTTACTTCAGAGAGCAGTTAAATTTAAATGATATCAATAAAACATGCTGTACAGTGACAAAAACATAAAAGGTAGTCAATAAAAGGGAAAAATTATTGTGGTAACTCAGGGACACTCCTAAGCATGCAGCTATTTATTATTAGTATTCATTGGACAGCTACTCTGAGTGCCCATGTGGGTCTGTGAAAAAAGAAAGTTTAACATAGAATTGTTGGCCCTTTAAAAGATAATACATATAATATGTAAGTATAATACATAAATATATTTATACACATATGCATTCACACTCGTGTACATACACATTTCTGTTACCCAAGATGGAGTGCAGTGGCACGATCATAGCTCCCTGTAGCCCTGGACTCCTGGGCTCAAGCAATTCCCCCACTTCAACCTCTCCAGCAGCTGGGACTACAGGCACATGCTACGATATCCAGCTTATTATTTTTAAAAAATTTTTAGTAGAGACAGGTCTTGCTGTGTCACCCAGGCTGGTCTCAAACTCCTGACCTCCAGAGATCTTCTTGCCTCAGGCTCCCAAAGTGTTGTAATTACAGGAATGAGCCCCCACACCCCGCTGGACTCTTGACGTTAAGGCACTTTCACTCTATATGAAAACCGATCTGTGAGACACAGGGTACCTATTGTTAGAGGAATGATTCATATAAAAAAGACTCCATCACAGCTACTATAATCAGATGTGTCCTTTTCACAGTGGAGGGAAACCTGAGTTGCATATTGAGCCATGAGTAGATTCGCTCCACTCATTCATTATAAGACCAGGACTCGCATACTCATATGAGTCACATGCACACAGACTCAACCTAAAATACCCACAGGAGTTGGATGATTCTCAGATATCCATGGTCAGCCCAGACATCATTCCTGACCTCCAGACCACAGCATGCATCTGTCCACTGGACATGACATGAGGATGGTTCACTGGGGCATCATTCCATCTGCATCCCAAGCAGACATGGTCGGGATAAAATGGGTTAGGATTTGCTGTGATGAAGGAAAGAGGAGACTTTCTGAGTGAAGCAAAAGGAATTCCAAAGAAACCTGACATCAGGATTTATAAGCAAGAGGCCAAAGGAGAAATTGAAGATAACAGCAGTAGAAACTGCTCATAAATTACCTCCATGGTTTGAGAGGAGAAAGCATATCATAAAATTGGTGCAGGGATCTCAGCAGTGGCTTTAATAAGCACAGACAGATTTCTGTGGTCCCTCTCTCATAGAACGAGATAATTAGAAAAGCAGATCATTACTATGCCACAATGTGATATAGAATGGTGTATCTCAGAAAAAAAAGTCAAGGGCTTAGAAAGCCTTGCCCAGCTTCTGGTGTCACCAAGAGTTATGTTCTTACAAACACATAGCCAAATCATGAATAAAGCAGGACAGATCATGTCCTGTGGTTACTCAAGAAAATCAAAACTATGGGGACCCCTGGACAAGCAGAGCTGCTACTTTCCTTACAAAACATGAACCCCTGCAGGATTCTCTCTTCCAGATAATGAGATCACTTCCACTCCATCTCCCAAGCTAACACATCCACTTCATCTATATCGAATTAGTTGCCTCGTTCTGCTAATTCTCTCTAGGATTTTTTTGAATCCAGTTCTTCCACCTTATCCCTGCTTGGGACTTAGTTTGTTACAGAAAAGCAACTGTATAAAAGTAGCATAAGTGAGCTGACACTTTGCCACTGCACTCCAGCCTGCTGCCTGACAGAGAGAGACTCTGCCTCAAAAAAAAAAAAAGTAGCATAATAAAAAAAAAGTGCTCACTGTATTATTAAAAGCACCCCTCTTCTCTCTTTGGCAATATCTAGCACACCGTTGGCACTCAATAAATGCTGGTAACCATGACTTGTATTTAGCCATCCGGTTACCAGCCTCCATCTTCTCCATTCCATCCTCCACATTTCTGCCACAGTTACCATTATTGTTAAAAAAGAAAGAAAGAAAGAAAGAAAGAAAGAAAGAAAGAAAGAAAGAAAGAAAGAAAGAAAGAAAGAAAGAAAGAAAAAATAAATTATAATAATAATACCATCTTGCCTCTAATCCTTTATTGGCATCTACTGAAAATGTGGAAAGCCCCACCCAGTGTTGGAACATGAGGCACTTCCCAGCCTGGCTTCCTCCTTCTACTCCACATTTTTCTTACACAATTCGCTCTCGAAACTACTCTCTAGCAAAAAGTTTTCCATTTTCCCTAATCCCCAAATCCAAGAACTTTCCCCTGAGCCACAGAGTATGTGGAATTGCAATTCCTTTCTTGAAGGGCTTTTGGTTTTTTTCCTGCAGTTGATAGTTGCTTTGCTTTATCACAAACTGAGCTATTTATCACTGCACTTGCTGTTCTCTTTCTCAAATGCCCTGCCTCCACGTTAGAAGAAAAACTCCTGCTTGCCAATAAGATCAAGGTCACCTTCTGCCTTTCCCAGAAGGGCTCATGCCTTTATCTTACTTCCTAAGGCCCTCTAAAAGTGACCAAAAGGACTATAAATAGCCACCAGCTTCTCCTGCTCTCTTTGAAGTCCTCGGGGGCCAAGATGCCTTGCTCTTGTCCAAACTGCAGGCACAGTGCCTGTCAGATTGGCGACTTTAGTCAAACAACCATTTTTAGCGATTTCTACAAAACCAAGAAAGGAAAAGAAAAAGAAGAAAAAAGAAATACAGACCAAAAGAACACCACAGAGAAAATAAACCTACATATATACAAAAAGCATAAATTGTAACATATTTAGCACCTCCAAATAAGAGAAAGAGAATGGTTGTTTATAAGATTATTTTGAAAAAGCTGTTTTCTAAAAACAGGGAAAGATCTTTGAAATGAAAGATACAAACTTAAACCATATTCCAAAATAAACTCTATAAGGATGGAAGGGTGAAATATAAAAGAATCATAGAAAAGCAACACAAAACAGAATAGAATATTTATAAGTATTCTGCAGAATAATATCTTTTTACACTTTAAAGTAGGGAAGAAATGAAAATGGAAAGATTGACAGTTTGGGATTCATACAAGTTTAAAATATCTGTCCAGTGGAAGAAAAAAAATCATGGAGTAAAAATAAAATGGAAAACAGCATTTTGGAATTCATTTGCCTGAAATATGACAAATAAATGGTTAATCTCACTGCTACCTAAACATTCATTCATATTTATAAGAAAAACAATTTTCTCAAGTGTAATATAGCCATAAAACAGTAAAAATTAAAGCAACTTGAGGTTCTGTTTAAAATTGCAGTGAAATTAGCCTACTTAAAGCTTCTCAAAAACTTGTGAGAGCTGTTTGGGGCTTAACAAAAAGGATCCTACTCACTGGAGGATGATTCTCTGGAGGAAGGAAACTGCTCTGCAGAAGAGCTGCTTCTACAGGCAAAGGCCTTGCAGCCCTTTGATGGTGGGGATTAATTTGCAATTAAGAGAGGTTAATTTGGTTACTTTTACTGTGGAGCTCAGAATTTACAACTGTCCCTTTGGTTACTGCTTATGGCCTATGGGCAAGCCCTTAAATTCATCTCAAAATTCACCTTCAAATTTACCCAACACTTAGTGATCCGGATAATATAAAAAACAAATGGGATCACATCATTCAAGCTAGTTCTGCAGCTTGTTCGTCTACTGTATTTTCATCCCACAAGTTTTGCATTTTTTTCATATTGGTTTATATTTATTGTTTAATTGAAATTTTCTTAAAACATATATGGTCTCCTTCAACTTCTGTAACCTCCATGTTGCTAATTAACAATCATTATGTTACTATTTCTTGATGTGTAATTTTAGACATTTTCGATTGATTTCCTTTTATTGAAGATGTAGATTTCTTTTTCTTACATTACCCACATCTCACATACACATTTCACCTCCTCCTTCTTCCAATAATTATACCATACTTTGGGTTTAAATCAATATGCAATATTTATATTTATATGACTACAATATATTGTTCAGAGCTGAGCTATAGAGCATATGGAAGTACAGTTTGTTTATTGAAGAGCTTTTGTTTTTTCTGTAGTTATTGCTTTGCTTTTTAACAAGCTGTTTTGTGCCTATCAGTAATATGGTTGGGATCTGTGTCTCGCCAAATCTCAGGTTGAAAAGTAATTCCCAGTGTGAGAGGTAGGGCCTAATGGGAGGCATCTGGATCATGGGGTGGATCCCCATAAATGGCTTAGTGCCATCCTCTTGATAATGTGTGAGTTCACATGAGATCTGGTTGTTTAAAAGTGTGTGGTATCTCCCACTCTCTCTCTCTTTTGCTCCCCCATTGCCATTCGATAGGCTGGCTCACCCTTTGGCTTCAGCCACGACTGTAAGCTTCCTGAGACCTCATCAGAAGCCAAGCAGATGCCAAGCACCATGCTTCCTGGACAGCCTGCAGAAAAGTGAGCTAATTAAACATCTTTTATTTATAAATTACCCAGTCTCAGGTATTCCTTTATAACAACACAATGGCCTAATACAATCAGTAAACAGTCCCAAACTTTTTGAAAGAGGAGTGAAGAAAAACATTAATGCAGTCAAAAACACTAGGCAATCACACAATTTTGCCCCTTCACACCTGCTTTAGAGACATACCTCCTGGAGCCCTGCATCCTCCTGCATCCACAGGAGGTTCTAGGAGGTTTATCTCTAAAGATGTGGGAATAATTGATCTCTTGGCCTGCTACATGGCTGTCACCCTAAAATGTTATCCTGGAGCATCTCTTCAACATCTTCCTTACTTCACTCCTTTGTTTTGCTGGAGCATGTGCTTGAACAGCTTTCTCAGAACAGATTCCAAGAAGGTAAAATTGTTAAGAACCTATTTATGCAATGGGTTTACTTTGCATTTGCTCCTGGCCCAAATTATTCTATAGACGACTGTAAGAATTCTAAATTGAACGTTGTTTTTTTCTCTCAAAATTATTTAAGCATTCTTCCATTGTCTTCTAGTTTTTAACACTTCTACAAAGAAATCTAATGCCAACTATATGTAATCTGCACTTACTCCCTGAAAGCTTTTAGGACATTTTCTTCATCCAAGTTGTTTTGAAATTTTACATTTACATTTCTGGATGTGAGTTTAGCTTTTTTCTTTTCATAAATTATGTAGGAACTGGGTAGATCTTTTAATCTGAAAGTTCACATCCTACGGTTCTGGGAAGTTTTCTTGCCTCATTTGTTTGATGACTTTCTTCTCTCTGTTCTCTCTGATTTTCCCATTAGTGGATGTTGAACCTACTAGACTGATCTAATTTCTTTTGATCTTTCCTCTCCTACTTTTCATCTCTTTTTTTTCTTCTGTATGTTAGAATATTTCTCAATGCTGTCTTCCGACTCTTTATTTATTTATTTCTACTTAATTTTTGTTTTATTAGAGGTAGGGTCTTGCTATGTTGCCCAAGCTGGATTCTAACTCCTAGGCTCAAGCGATCCTCCTATCACAGCCTTCTGAGTAGCTAGGACTACAGGTCTAACTAACTTTTAACTTTTAAAATTTGTTTTTTATTCTGTGACTTTTTTTTTTTTTGAGGCAGAGTCTTACTCTGTTGCCCAGGCTGGGGTACAGTGGTGCAATTTCAGCTCACTGCAACCTCTGTCTCCCCAGTTCAAGCGATTCTCCTGCCTCAGCCTCCCAAGTAGCTGGGATTACAGGCATGCGCCATCACGCCCATTAATGTTTTTGTATTTTTAGTAGAGATGGAGTTTCACCATGTTGGCCAGGCTGGACTCAAACTCCTGACCTCAAAGGATCCGCCCACCTTGGGCTCTCAAAGTGCTGGAAATACAGGCATGAGCCACCACACCTGGCCTTATGATTATTATCTTAATATATCTATTTACTCTTGGTTTATAAAGAAAACAAAACATTCTATGACCTCCTAAGTCATTCATTATAACTTTAAAGTTTATTGTTTCTGTTTACCATTTTCTGTTGTTGTTGTTAACATCTGTTATAACAAAGATTCTGCTGAGATGTCAAGTGATCCTGCCTTTCTTTTCTTATTTTTTCAGTAGGATTGCCTTACATAAAAGGATGAAGCCTTACAACAGGCATGTTATACTAATAGTTAACGAGCAGAACCCAGCCATTTTGGGGGTACCCCTAGCTGTCAGATCTATCAGCCCTTTCCTTAGGCTGAAAAATTTTCTCTAAGTGGATTCTTCAAAACTCTTGCTTACAGGAGTAAGAGAGGGGTAATGGAGCTGGAAAGTCATCCCTCTTCATAGTAAGAGAGGGGTAATGGAGCCTTGTTATCCTCTGTCCAAGGTCACCTCTATGAACCACAGTTAATCTTCTCCAGGGAGTCAACCTCCCATATTGCGCCAGATGAGCAAGGGCAGTCGCTGGCTGTGCACAGCTGAAGAAAGGATCTGGGGACATACCTGCTAACGGCATCCCTTCTGCTCAAATCCCTCTCCAGCCACCAGAAACACCTGTCCCCTGCCATTCCTGAGTCTCTGGGGCTCCTGGTTACACTGTATTCGTCTGGTCTCACCACCCCCACCCACCTCATGTGGGAGGTTGGGCCTCAGCTTCACCACGCTTACTCTGTCATTTACCATTAGCCATCCTGTTTCCATTTTCCAAAATTTTGTACACGTCTCTTTTCCGATCATCACCTGACCTGTTTTTTTCTCTCTATTCCTTTGCTATCATTTTAGTAGGGTTTCAGGAAGGTTGACATGTAAATGGTATGTTCAAGCCATCATGCTATGCCACACAGCAATGTTGGGGTATGGGCTCTTCCCTGAGTATGCCGCTTTACTGTTCCTTGTACCCACCCCCCAACCAAGTGCGCTTCTTCTGTTCCCCTGCCTGGTCCACCCTTATCCCTCTCCTAATTTCAATTTTCCTTTTTTTTTTTCTTTTTTGAGACAGAGTCTCGCTCTGTCACCCAGGCTGGAGTGCAGGGGCACAATCTCAGCTCACTACAAACCTCCACCTGCCAGTTTCAAGCGATTCTCCTGTCTCAGCCTTCCAAGTAGCTGGGACCACAGGCACGTGCCACCATGCCCAGCTACTGTTTTTGTATTTTTTAGTAGAGACAGAGTTTCACCACATTGGCCAGGCTGGTCTCAAACTCCTGACCTCAGGTGATCTGCCCACCTCAGCCTCCCAAAATGCTGGGATTACAGGCATGAGCCACCACACCTGGCTCCCCAGTCTTCAATTTTCTATCTCTTAATGATCCTTCAGGCATTATCTCAAACAAACATTTTTCTCAGACCTGCCCTGCACATCTTGCGTGAGTGTCTAGCGGGCACATACCTTGTGCTATACTGACCTGCTTGTATATCTGTCTTCCCCACCTAGACAAGAAGTAAGTAGGCAAGGACTGGGCTTCATGAAATGGTCTAGCTCTAGTGTGGGGAAAACCATCTGGCACATGATAATACTTGTTCAACCGGCTCATTTCTAGTAATCTCGTTTTGGAGGCATTTTCACTCTCACAGAAGTACAAAAAAACAGGGCCATGTTTATTTGCCAATGTCCGAATAAGAAAGGCTAATCAGAGAGCATCAGACAGATGTTTCAGAGAGCAAAAGTCCAGGGACACAAAATAGCTTCCAGCAGGGGTGAGGTATGTTTCTAGTGATTCTAAATGAATATGCTTATTTGGTAGAGAGAGACACTTAACAGGTTTCTTAGCTAATGCTGCAAATTTAAATCCATTTAAGATAATTTTCTTTATCTTGAACCTATTTTTCTCAGTAACCGAGACACATAACTGATTTGTAAAAAATTCATTTGATAAATAAATAATCTACTTCAAGCAAGGACCGCTCTGAATAGAAAAAGAGAGACGATACAAACCTAGTAGAAAAATGGAGAATCTGTTTGAGAAGCCAAGGTGGAGGGAAAACATGGGAGCTTTCTCTCCACCATCTTGACACTATGTCCAGCCTCTTTTGTCTATTTTATAAGCAGGAAATAAGTAATTCTTAAATCTGAGAGCACAGAACAAACATCTCTCATGATCCAACCAAAATGCACACAGTTTCTAGACAGTGTCTCACTCTCTTGCCTAGGCTGGAATGCAGTGGCACTATGGCGGCTTATTGCAGCCTCAACCCCCCAGGCTCAGGTGACCCTCGGACTCCAGAGGAACTGGGACTATAGGAAAGCACCTGGCTAACTTACGGTTTTTGTAGATGCAATGCTTTGCCATGTTGCCCAGGCTGATCAACTCCTGGGCTCAAGTGATCTTCCCAAAGTGCTAGGATTATAGATGTGAGCCACTGTACTCAGCCCCAAGCTTTTCAAAAGGCAAGAATTTCATACAAAAAAAGTGTAAGTTGAAACAATAACCTATCAGGTGTTTTTTACATGCTAGTACTCAGTCTTGGAAGGGTCTAGTAAAATTCTAATAAGAGTAGAATTACTATAGATTTTCTGGAGGAAAATATTATAATATGCATCAAAAATCTCCAAAAATATCCCACTACTATACAACTTTAGAAGTGTGGATTTGGCCATGGGTCACGCCTGTAATCCCAGCACTTTGGAAGGACGGGGTGGGCGGAGAGACCAGCCTGACCAACATGGAGAAACCCTGTTTCTAGTAAAAATACAAAATTAGCTGGGTGTGGTGGCACATGCCTGTAATCCCAGCTACTTGGGAGGCAGATGCAGGAGAATCACTTGAACCTGGGAGGTAGAGGTTGTGGTAAGCTGAGATCGCACCATTGCGCTCCAGCCTGGGCGAAAAGAGCGAAACTCCGTATCAAAAAAAAAAAAAAAAAAGTATGGATTCAGAAAATAAATATCAAATCAAATATAAATATCAAATGTAAAGATATGACTGAAATAATATTCAATAGAATCTTATATATAATAATGAAAAATTAAAAATAACCTAAATTTTCAAGAATGGAAACGAACATTATTAATAACATCAGAAAATACTCATGACTTAGTGTTAAATAAGTGATATATCATCCACTCATAATCTGCATAGAAAATAGACTCAAAGACAGTATACTAAAACTTCAATAGCTGCTGTCCCCAAATGATGAGATCATGGTGATTTTTTTTTTTAGAAAAATGCAAATCAAAACCATAATGAGATATCTGTTCAACCAATCATAAAGGCCTAAAGGACTAAAAAGTCCAAAGAAATGACAGACACTGGAGAGGCTGCAGAGAAAAGGGAACGGTTATACACTGCTCGTGAGAATGTCAATAGTTCAGCCATTCTAGAAAGCAGTTTGGTGATACTTCAAAGAGCTCAAAGCAGAACCATTTGATCCAGCAATCCCATTATTGGGCATGTACCCAAAGGAATATAAATTGTTCTACCATAAAGAAACATGGACAGGTATGTTCATTACAGCACTATTCACCATAGCAAAGAAATGGAATCAACCTAAATGCCCATCGACAGTAGACCAGATAAAAAAATGTAGCACATATACACCATGGAATACTATGCAGCCATAAAAAAGAATCCCATCGTGTCCTTTGCAGCAACATGGATGGAGTTAGAGGCAATTATCCTAAGCAAACAAACTCAGGAACAGAAAGCCAAATACCACAGTCCTCACTTACAGGTGGGAGCTGAACACTGAGTACACATGGGCATGAAGAGGGGAAGGACAGACATGGGGCCTACTTGAAGGTGGAGGGAGGAGGGTGAGAATCAAGAAACTACCTATTGGGTGCTATGCTTATTTGGGTGATGAAATCATGTGTACACCAAAGCCCTGTGGCATGCAATTCACCTATATCACAAATCTAAATGTTCCCCTGACCATAAAATAAACATTAAAATAATAATAATAAATAAAATACAATATAAAGCTTTTTGTAATAAGGCCCTTTCTATATGTTTCTGGAACACTTTTACAACAACTTAACTTTTTTATTTAGCTAATCTTTCATAAGCAACAGGAGTATTAAGTTTATTTATTGATGAGGAAAATAAAAACTCCCCTAACAGCTACAAATAACAATGGAAAGTATCACAGACTTCGGGTCTACACCCACTCTTACCACCCATCACTCTCCCCGAATGACTGAACCCGAACTTACTTGGTGGGACGATAATCCGGAATGGAACGGTCCAGTGAAATTTTTTCACTGAGGTAGGAATTGTAGCCATATTTCTCATGGGGCCCCTTGGCCTTCTCTTCCTCAGCAGGGGAAAGAGTAGCCGGGAGGCCCCCTTTGCCCCGCCCACCATAACCTTCGATGAGCCCAAGGGATTTTGATAAGCCTAGAAAAAGCGGGAGAAAAGAATTATTAGAAAACCACCATACGAGGATGTATCACTCAATCTCCACTATAGCTTCAATACACATTTTAACATTACCTGGCAAAGAAAAAAAATAACGTCCTCAATTTATCCAACTTGGGTATAGGCCGCAAAAACATTTCTATTGAGAGGAAGGTCAAGGCCACGAAGAGTTCTGGGGTTAAAGTCTGGTTACCAATTACAATCCTCTCCCTCCGTCTTGACCAAAAAATACAAAAATTAGCTGGGCGTCGTGGCGCACGCCTGTAGTCCCCAGGCACTTGGGAGGCTGAGGCAGGAGAATCTCTTGAACCCGGCAGACAGATGTAGCAGTGAGCCAAGATCGCACCACTGCACTCCAGCCTGGGCAACAGAGCAAGACTCTCTCTCAAAAACAAAGCAATCCTCTCTCTCCTTTTGGGAACTGGGATGAGATGGGGGTCTGTAAGAGGGAGAGACCATCTAAACTGGGAGAAGTAGGGACCAGAGAGGACACAGGACATGAGACAAAACCGGGGTCATTATTCACGCCTGTTTCCCTGTTGCTAGGAGGAATAGAATAAAGACGCAAGTCACAGATCACCGCTAAACTGCAGGTGCTTTTGCTTCATTTGAACAGAAAGCGACATACAGGTTGATTTTTATCCTGAGTTTAAAGGGTCCAACATTCTGACACAGCTCTTTCTCTAATGGTTTTATTTAAATTTTATCTAAATGGCAACAGGAAATACAAAATGCCTGAGAATAAATCACAGAGGAAAAGAAAAAAACCCACAAGGGTGATAACCGTGCCAAGTAGAGTTGGAGGCGTCTGCAACAAGCCTCACTAAGCAATTGCAAGCTCCCAGGATGGTGGCAGCTTTAAACCTATTATTCCATTAGAAGCTAAACAGCTTGATGGGCAATTTTTAAATCCTGGAGTTATGGGAGGCTTTACTACCTAGCTAGAAAACTTTCGTTGTTAAGGGTCCTCATTGCCTTCTGCCATTTCAAATGTTCCAGCTACTCAGCGCATACACACACACACACACACACACACACACACACACACACACACACACACACACTTGATCCATTTAAATGATGGATAACCAATACCCAGCATTTCTTTGCTGCCACTGACAGAAAGAAGATGGACCAGCCTCCTTGGCTCTTGGCTTTCACAGCCTGGGCAGCCCGAGGCACCCAGAAGGATCCACAGTTTCCGCGAAGACATCCCCTAAGCAATTTAAGAGCCAAGAAATTTGCTCCGGTGGTAAGACGGTTCTCCATCACCTAGTGGCAAAGCTTGTATTCTCTCTCCTGCTGCTCTGAAAACAGAAATTTATTTTCTGTAATATCAAGATCGAAAGCAAAGGTTGAGTGAGCACCTCAGTCACTGTCAGACGAGCATCCTTTTTCTGCCTGACAATCATTTCCTCTGTCCAATACGTGCTTCAGGAGTCCTGACATCTTTTCCTGCAGCCAACATCTCCGTAGAGACCCTATCAGGGGAGAATCAGGGTCGCCAGCACTTTCTACCTGCTCCCCCATCTTGAATCTGATCCACACCAATGTGTAACAAGTATTCCAATGGCATCCCCTCAACTGTCCTCAGAACTCTACAAGGACTCTTCATGTGTTGAGTACAAACACCTGTGCTTGGTTTTAAAATCACTTGTGACGCAGCATTACTAGTGGGAATGTATGGTGGTGCCACCACTTTGGAAAACAGTTGTGTGTTTTTTTCAAAATGCTAAATACAGGCTGGGCGCAGTGGCTTACGCCTGCAATCCCAGCACTTTGGGAGGCCAAGGTAGGTGGATCACCTGAGGTCAGGAGTTGGAGACCAGCCTGGCCAACATAGTGAAACCCCGTCTCTACTAAAAATACAAAAATTAGCCGGGTGTGGTGGTGGGCACCTATAATCCCACTATTTGAGAGACTGAGGCAGCAGAATCACTGGAACCCAGGAGGCAGAGATTGCAGTGAGCCAAGATCCCGCCACTGCACTCCAGCCTGGGTGACAGAGCGACATGCTCTCAAAAACAAAAAAATGCTAAATATAGTAACCATATGACCCAGCAATTCCACTCCTAGGTATAAACCCAAGAAAAATGGAAACAGTCGTCCCCACAAAAAGTTGTGCGCAAATGTCCACAGCTGCATTATTCTTATGAGCTAAAATGTCCATCAACTGATGAATGGAAAAACAAAATATAGTATCTCCCGAAATACAGTATATAAAACAAAATATAGCATATTATATTGACCAATGGGATATTGGGCAATATAAAAGAATGAAGGTGTCAGCCAAGTTATGAGGTGAGTGAGCCTTGACTTGAAAGTGTTATGCCAAGTAAATGAAGGTAGTCACGAAAGACCAAGTCGTTATGCTATTTATGTGAAATGTACAGAAAAGTTGAATCTGTGGAACCTGAACGTAGACCCATGGTTGCTTAGGGAAGGGGGGACTTGGGGAGGAAATGGAGAGTGACTGTTAATATGGATAGGGCGTCTTCCTGGAGTAATGGGAATGTTACAGCACTAGATCATGCTGATGGGGCACAGATTTGTGGAGATACTAAATAACCACTAAACTGTACACTTTTAAATAGATGAATGATATGAGCTCTATAAAATATCTCAGTATTGCTGGGTGCAGTGTCTCACACCTGTAATCCCAGCACTTGAGGAGGCCGAGGTGGTGAGACCACTTGCTGCTTGAGGTCAGGAAATTGAGACCAGCCTGGCCAACACTGCGAAACCCCATCTCTACTAAAAATACAAAAATTAGCCTGGTGTGATGGCACGCACCTGTAATCCCAGCTACTCGGGAGGCTGAGGCAGGAGAATTATTTGAGCACAGGAGGCAGAGGTTGCAGTGAGCCAAGATTGTGTCACCGCACTCCAGCCTGGCGACAAAGCGAGACTTTGTCTCAACAACAACAACAACAACAAAAACCCTCAATACAGTTGTTAAGAAAAAAACACTTATGATAGACAATTCTATTCACAGCAAGAGGAAAGGCTACCCAACATGAAAAATTTCTAGCAAAATCCCTAAAATGCTCAATAAAACAATTTTAAAATATGTAAAATATATAGCTGATCTTGCAAGAATGAAAGGAAAACTCCTAGAGGTAAGTTAAAATCAGAGTTGAGTCTATGTCTGCTCTCAGAGGGATAGGCTGGGTTGCTGCAGTTTCAGAGCTCAAGTGTGCACAGGATATGAGATTTGGGGTTCTCTTGAGAAATATCATTGAAACGGAAATATCTGCAAAAGTTTAGGCCCCAGAAAGACTGGAATTTTGTTTGTTTGCTTGTTTGTTTGTTTTGTTTTGTTGCAAATCTAAGGAACAGCATAATGAGACGAACAAGAATATGGCCTCTGGGTGTGCTCAGAGTCGGGGTGAAAACATCCCAACCCAGGACTTGAGACTACACATGCGTTTGTCTGGATTTACAGTCTCCAGAGGTCAGAGAATTGCCATTGAAGATCACAAGCTCTTCAAAGAGTACTCAAGACAGTCATGGAAACACAGTCATAAAATCTAATTTTTAATATTTTATATGGAGGAAGGAGCCCATCTAGGCAAAAGTGTCTCAGCCCACAAAAGTCCATCTGCAGCCGTGGGTCCCTTGAGTTCAGCTTTTCATCTAGAAGTGACACATAAAGAAGGAAAGTAACAAGCTCTGAAGCATAGCTGATAACAGCACAAGGACTGACCCCAGGAACAACAGTAATGACAGTGACCATTTATTGGGTACCCACTGTGTGGTGGGCACTCAGCTAAATGTTTCACATTTATTCTACCATTGTTTCATCTAGCCTCCTGACCAGCTCAGGGGGAAGGTATTATTACAACCTGTTTCACAGATGAGGACACTAGCCGGGCACGGTGGCTCATGTCTGTAATCCCAGCACTTTGGGAGGCCGAGGCGGGTGGATCATGAGGTCAGCAGTTCAAGATCAGTCTGGCCAACATGGTGAAACCCCATCTCTACTAAAAATACAAAAATTAGCTGCGCATGGTGGCACGTGCCTGTAATGCCAGATACTCAGGAGGTTGAGGCAGGAGAATCACTTGAACTGGGACCTGGGAAGCAGAGGTTGCAGTGAGCTGAGATTGGGCCATTGCACTGCAGCCTGGGCTACAGAGCAAGTCTCCATCTCAAAAAAAAAATAAAAAAAAAATAAGGATACTGAGTCTGAGAACGTAGGAAAGTAGGAACTTTTTTTTTTAAGGGATGGCCTCACTCTGTCACCTTAGCTAGAGTGCAGTGGTGTGATCACGGCACACTCACTGCAGCTTTGAACTCCTGGGTTCAAGCAATCCTCCTGCCTCAGCCTCCCAAATACCTGGAATTGCAGGTGCATGACACCAATCTAGCTAATTATTTTAAAAAAATTTTGTAGAGTGGCCGGGCGCGGTGGCTCAAGCCTGTAGTCCCAGCACTTTGGGAGGCCGAGGTGGGTGGATCACGAGGTCGAGAGATCGAGACCATCCTGGTCAACATGGTGAAACCCCATCTCTACTAAAAATACAAAAAATTAGCTGGGCATGGTGGCACGTGCCTGTAATCCCAGCTACTCAGGAGGCTGAGGCAGGAGAATTGCCTGAACCCAGGAGGCGGAGGTTGCGGTGAGCCGAGATCGCGCCATTGCACTCCAGCCTGGGTAACAAGAGCGAAACTCCGTCTCAAAAAAAAAAAATTTTTGTAGAGATGGGAGTCTTGCTGTGTTGCCCAGGCTGGTCTTAGACTCGTGGCCTCAAGTGATCCTCCCACCCTGGCCTCCCAAAATGCTGGGATTACAGGTGTGAACCACCACACCTGGCTAAACAGATTTTCCCCTTCCCTTCCCCAGTACTTGCTAACTTCTCACAAGCCACACATTCCCCAAAGGGTCAAGGCAAAAAACTCTATCAGAATGGGACAGAATTCTTGACCTTTAACTTAACTTGGCAGCTCCCATAAAAAAACTTCTGATTCTTCCTCTGACTTCATCTGTGTGGTTTAGTTGGCTTGTCTTTTTCTTCACTTGATGATACAGCATTTCTTTTGTTCAGTCTAAATAGCTTCCAATCCAAGTCATTAAATTTCACCTTAGAGCTAAAATGCATTTCAGCTGTGTTTACCTAGCACACAGCCCTGGGCAGCCTTTCCAATGCACTCAGAGGGGCCAGAAGGAGAATTTTTTAAATAAAATGGTAAAGAAATTAAGACCAAGCACGCATGCATATCCACCAAGGAGACACAGGGAATGATGGTCCCAGTGAGATTTTCTTTCTCCTTCTGTGGCATCATTGCTCCCATGATGAAAGGCATTCATGTAACAGCCTCCAAAAAGATCATTCCTCACAGTGTGATGTGACGCCTGTGAATTATATATTTTGTGGTCCATGTGCTTCCATTTTCCACCCAATTCAATCTGCCACAAAGGTTTGACAAAGTAGAAAAAAAAATCCACAACAACAAAAAACACTGTGCTTATTTTGCAGGCCCCAGGAACTGTTCGCAAAAATAAAAAAAACTTCAACTCCACCAGCCAACCTCAAGTTGGTCTTCACTTAGCCAGGACAGGTTGACACTGAGCAAGTTGGGATGACTTCGTGTCCCCAGGAAACCTTTTCTGCAAGTGCCCCTTGCTCATTGTTCAGAAGCAGTTGCAACCTTTGCAGCCTGAAACTGAACTTGCAGGCAGAGAAGTCACAAAGTCAAAGGGGGAGAAGTGGCAGCAAAGGGAGAAAGTGGGAAGAGAATAAGGTGGCTTCTTGGCACCAGGCCTGCAAGAATTCATCATTCCCTTCTTTCCCTCCTGAGTTATTTTATTAGGTCAGTGCAAAACTGATAGCAGTTTTTGCCACTAAAAATAATGGCAAAGACTCAAATAACTTTTGCACCTAATAGCTGGCGACAGTAAAGCCAAGTGGCAGTATTAGGCATGAACCTGAAGATAAAAGGAGGAAGGACAGATTGAGATTCATCATCCTACTGCAGCTATGTCAGATATCCGTCATGCTTCTCTCCAGAGCTACTCTCCATCCTTTTTCTCCCAGTTGCATACTCCAGGAGAAAGACCTATAGGGATAGCTATAGGTTCATCTGCTTCCTGGCTTTAGGTTGGGATGAACCATTAGGAGGCAACTTAAGGACACTTCCTGACACATGGAAAGAGAGAGAGGTGTACTTATTTTCCCATCTCTTTCCCTACTGGGCTGGGGTTTGATAGAGACTACATTATCCTCGAATCCAGATACTATTAGGCATATCTCTCATAGGATTATAGCTATCCTTGCATTCCATTAACCACTTCCTCCTCTTGCCTCTGCAGACCTTATGGTGACAATTGCTTCCCCCTCTGTTGCTAGCCCTGGGGTCATTCACCAACCCTTGTCATTCCTTATTGGCTTCCCTTACCTCTTTACAATCTTTGTACATATTTTGGTGACCTCTCTTTAATTGCCCCTTCTGAGTGTGCCACCTGTCTCCTGCCAGAGAGGAAAGTCTTGATGCTATACCTGTATCCTCACAAATATGGCATCCTACTTGATATGGTTTGGCTATGTCCCCTCCGAAATCTCATTTTGAATTGTAGCTCCCATAATTCCCACATGTTGTGAGAGAGATCCCACGGGAGATACTTGAATCATGGAGGTGGTTTCTCCCATACTGTTCTTATGGCAGTGAATAAGTCTCACAAGAGTTGATTGTTTTATCAGGGGAAACCCCTTTCACTTGGTTCTCATTCGCTCTTGTCTGCCACCCTGTAAGACGTGCCTTTCGCCTTCTGCCATGATTGTGAGGCTTTCCCCGCCATGTGGAACTGTGAGTCCATTAAGCCTCTTTTTCTTTATAAATTACCCAGTCTTGAGAATGTCTTTATCAGCAGTGTGACAGGGGACTAATATACTACCTATCCCGATTGGAAGACTTCTCCTGTGGTTCTATGTTTAGTTGCCCTTCTTAATGGCAGAGATGTGGTCACCTCCAGTGCCTGACACATGGAGGTGTCAGGTAGATGGATGAATAGAGGGTAGATCTGGAGAACCAACTTGGGGCCATCTATTACAAACGGAATGTTTCACTTTAAGAAAGCAAATTAAAGATCCATAAGGAACACTTCTAATAGGAGAAGAGGTGCTGAATATATTAAATATTGTAGTCTATTTATAGTCACAAAGAGAATATCTACCAATGAATGTCACAGAAAAATCAAGCCTGAAAAGAGCCATTTGGTGTGGCAGTGAAAGGCACTGGTGACCTTTGAGACAGTGTCAGTGAAGTAAGTGTTTCTAGGGTGATAAGAAAATGAGTCAGGAGATACAGCTGTCACTCAGTGAGGATGCCCAGGCTGGAGCAAGTAGACATCTCATTATTAACAGTGCTTTTTAATTCAGCAAGAACCAACTAGAATGTACAATGTATGTAAATCTATTTCTAAAAGTAACAAATATTACAGTATACCTAGAAATAACTTTAACCAATAAAAAGATTGGTTAAAGTTACTAAATTTATGAATTTGAAAATTTTACTAAATGTAATAAAATAAGATATATATAAATGGCAGAGAAGAACACATCTTTGAGTTGGAAGTTTGAATGTTAGGAAATTGTTAGGAAATTCTTTCTTTCTTCCTTTTTTCATATTTTCCTTCCTTCCTTCTCTCTCTCTTTCTTTTTCTTTTCTTCCTTCTTTCCTCTATATTTCCTTCCTTTCTTCCCTCCTTCCTTCCCTCCCTTCCTCCCTCCCTTCCTTCCCTCCCTTCCTCCCTCCCTTCCTTCCTTCCTTGCCTTTTTTGTTTTAGTTGGCGTCTCACTCTGTAACCCAGGCTGGAGTGGAGTGGAGTGATCTTAGCTCACTGCAGCCTTGAACTACCGGGCTCAAAGGATCTTCCTTTTTCAGCCTCCTGAGTAACTAGGACTGTAGTCATGCACTACCATACAAGGCTAATTTTCTTAACTTTTGTAGAGATGAGGTCTACCTATGTTGCCCAAGCAGGTCTCAAACTCCTGGGCTCAAGTGATTCCCCTGTCTCAGCTTCCCTAAGTGCTGGGATTACAGGCATGAGCCACTGTACTCATTCACTGCCTTTTTAATGTACAGGTTTAATATAATTTCAAATGGGATCTTTTTTTTCTGTAACACAACAAAAGCTTCTTAAATTAACCCAGAAGAAAACACAGGTTAGAAAACTTAGAAAGTTTTTTAAAAGAAAAGAAGGAAAAGGGGTTGCTTTCTCGGATATTAAGCTGGAAAGTAAAGCAATAATCATTAAAGTAGCATGAAGACTGGGGAGAAATTTTAAATACAAGTTGGGAGGTGAGGCTGTAAAATATCTGTTTTCTCAGATAATCATCCAGTTTTCCAAACATAAATAAAAATAAGGTCCACTTTTGAAATTTTAGAAATTCCCTTCTGATGCAGGGAAGCCAATGACTAATTTTTGAACATCTCATGTGAGTGATGGAGCAGCTCCTTCTCACACAGAGCCCAGACATCCTCTGAGGGCCACACGGTTGACCACCACTCAGCAAGAGCACAGCACTCTGCCCACGTCTGGGGTCAAGTTCAGCGCAAGCTACGAAGGCTCGATGGTGGTGGCAAAACAAAAGAGCCGAGGTTGAAAATCGATGCTGAGCTGCCTTCCCACCTTCCTTCACACAAATGAGGACATGACTTTCTCCAGGGTCACAGTGGAAACTCATGGGTTTACAGACAACCAGCACTATTCTTTCAGAAATAAAGTGGTACGCACAATGGTGACACAAACTCAGGACAGATGGGGACCGCAGCAAAATGCAGTCTCATGCCTTGTCAACTCACAAAGCTGCTCGTCACCGCAGCCCCAGCCCAGCACGGAGAACCTCCCACCAGCCCCTACAAGCCAAAGAGCCAGGCGTGTCCTGTGGCCTGTCTTCCACTGGGCAGGTCTTTGTTTGGCAGTTTCTGCAAAGAAGCCAGAGCCTTCTGGCAGATGCGCATCTCAGGGGGATGCGACGTTATGCGAGAGCATCTGGAAGTCAACGAAACTTACAGACAATCCGGAAATTGCAGCCATAAGCTTAATAGTGAGCAACAGTCCCGATTTACTCCTGACCAACTTCAGTGTACTCCTGGCTGGTGGGGACCCACCTCTCAGAATCCAGTGTGATAATAAAAGTAAATATCTGAAAAATAGGGCTTGTCCTTCAGCTATAAACACACACTGACAAACTCCAATAATTAAGAAGGTGAAATAATGGAACAGGAAAGGACAGGCAAGATCAGTGGGACTCAAGAGCTTGTTAGGAAATATCGCCAAAAGAAGAGACAGTGCCATTTTGGCTACAATTATTAGTGATAATTATTTCAATTGACAAAGGCCTATTAGACACAAAGCACTATAATAAGCACTTTAATTATTACATGTATACAAAATTTACTCTAGATATATGTGTGCTGTGTATATATATATATTTAAATTCACATGTATATGTGTACATATATACACATGTCTATATATTTAATTCATATATGCATTAAATTAATATATATATGATATTTTAAAAATCATTACTCAAATGACTCTTGGTGTTAACTCATTTTTTTTTTTTTTTTGAGACAAGGTCTGACTCTGTCATCCAGGCTGGAGTGCAGTGGCGTGATCTCGGCTCACTGACACCTCCACCTCCTGGGATCAAATGATTCTCCTGCCTCAGCCTCCCAGGCAGTTGGGATTATACGCATTTGCCACCACACCCAGCTAATTGTGTGTGTGTATTTTTAGTAGAGACTGGGTAAGCCATGTTACTCAGGCTAGTGTCAAACTCCTGAGCTTAGGTGATCCGCTGACTTTAACCTCCCAAAGTGCTAGGATTACAGGCGTGAGCCACTGCACCAGGCCTCTTGGTGTTAACTCTTATTATCTCCCAGCCCTGTTCCCACTTCTCCATCTCTTCTGCCACCATCCAGATGCAAGCTCCAGCCACCGCTTGTTTGAGTTACTGCAGGCAAGTCCTAGCACCATCTTCAGAGTGAGCTTTCCAACATGCAGATCTGAATGCTGCTCGCTTGAAATTCCTTAGTGCCTTCCTGCCGCCTTTGGAAAATATTCCCAAAGTTTTCATGAAATATGCAAAGCTGCTCATTAGTGGAGTCCTTGCCTGGCCTCATTCTCTGCTGCATCTTTTGTTTTAGGTACCCCAATCTTCTTCTGATGCTTCTAAAGAGCTGATGCCCTTCAGGGCCACTGCCAGTCTTCCTGGAGACTCAACAGAACCGTGTAAATCCTTTCTGGACACTATCCAACCCAGAAAGTCAGAGGCTGGTGAAAATCTCGACCACAGCATTTCTGACAGCACAGTCTACGTGCCCTTGACTGCTCACTGCATGAGCAGTGGCCTCTTGTGAACAGGAAGGCATTTTTGTGTCTTACACATAGCAAACACCTCGTAAATATCATACATACGATTGAACAGCTGAATGACCAAAGTAAGTGAACAAGTGAATGAGTGCATTATAAACTGCACTGGCCAAATAAAGTACCATGTTCTAGTGTGGATACGGTAATCTCCCAGTAACATGTCAGAAGTTGGTAAGTGCTGTTTCATTAACTCATGTCAAATCATCATTGATTCCCTCGTTCATATTTCAGCATGATGATCTTGATATCTGTTGGTAACTGAATTATCATAACGATCTTGACATTTTCTCTCCTGCATTTTCAGCACTTCTCTGACATGATGTCCAAAGATTATTAATATCTTAAATAAAGTTGTAAGGATTCAACTGTATCGGTTGCTGCTTGGTGGAAGAGAATGGAGTAAAATGTTCTCTAAGTATAAGGACAATTAGAACACCTGTGGTCCAACTTAGAATCTTGGAAGAAAGGAGAGATCAGCTAGCCCCACACCCCATTTGGTGCAGAAATTCCAGAGACATGGCCACCCAGTTTGTACTGTATTCTCCAGGGACAAAGAGTCCACCCCCTTGTGATACACTGCATTCCTGGTTTACAGTTTAAATAAATAAAATTTCAAAAATGCATCCCTTTGTTTCTTTACCCAATGATCTTATTTTTTTCTTCTACATCAATCATGCAGACAATTGCACTTTCATGTAGTTTTCAAATATTGCAATACATGATTCAAGACATATCATTATCATGTAATTTTCAAATATTCCAAGACATTATCGAGAAATATCATTAACCTGTCCTTTTATCTTTTTTCCTGGCTAAACACACCCACTCCTTCAGCCACCTTAATATGACCATGTTTTCATACTTTCCACAGTGTCTCAGTCAGCTAGGGGTGCTGTAACAAAATGCCATAGACGGAGAGGCTTAAACATCAGACCTGTATGTCTCATAGTTCTAGGGGCTGGGAAGTCCAAGATCAAGGTGACAGAGGATTTGTTTCTTCGTGAGGACTCTCTTCCTGGCTTTGCAGAGGGCCTCCTTCTTGCTGCATCCTCACATGACAGAGAGAGGGAGAGCTCATGTCTCTTCCTCTCCTCTAAGGGCTCTGATCCCATTATAAGAGTTTTGCCTTCATGACCTCAAATAAAACTGATTACTTCCCAAAGGCCTCATCTCCAAATACCATCACATTGAGGCTTAGGGCTTCAAAATATGAATTTCAGAGTGGACACAACTTGGTTTATAACACATAGTGATCACTGTAAAATTTTGTCCTAGAAGACAGAACAGGGACTAACAGGTTTCTAGATTCATGCTTCCCTCAGAGCCTCACATACTGGAGGTAACTTTTTGCCCATTAACCGAACTGTTCATGTAGCATTTGTAGTTCCAAGAGATATGAATTATTGTTGGACGCTTGAAGTGCCTTTGGAGCAAACTGTCCATAAATTTTCAAACTGCAGTTTTATTCAAAATGACATGTCTTATATATATTATGAACTTTATACTTCCTGGAATCGCTTTACAAAGGTTATTTAATTTGATCCTCAAAATAGTTTTATCAACAGTCAGCAGATAAGAAAGTTGAGGCCAGACATGGTGGTTTACACCTGTAATCCTAGCAATTTGGGAGGCAGAGGCAGGAGGATTGCTTGAGGCTAGAAGTTTGAGACCAGCCTGGGCAACATAATGAGACCTGTCTCTACAAAAATAACTAAAGAAAATTAACCAGCCATGATGGCACACACCTGTAGTCCCAGCTACTCTTAGGAGACTGCCACGAGAGAACTGCTTGAGCCCAGGAGGTTGAGGCAGCAGGAAGCCATGATTATGCCAATGCACTCCAGCCTGGGTGTCAAAGTAAAGCTCTGTCTCACACACACAAAAAGATGAGGAAGGAAGGAAGGGAGAGGCGGGGGCTGGGTGTGGCGGCTCATGCATGTAACTCTAGCATTTTTGGAGGCTGAGGTGAGCAGATCGCTTGAAGTCAGGAGTTCAAGACCAGCCTGGCCAATATGGTGAAACCCCATCTCTACTAAAAATATAAAAATTAACCAGGTGTGATGGTTCACACCTGTAATCCCAGCTACACAAGAGGCTGAGGTGGGAGAATTGCTTGGACCCGGGAGCTGGAGGTGGCAGTGAACTGAGACTGCACCACTGCATTCCAACCTGGGTGACAGAGCAAGACACCCAGGCTGGAATGCGGCGGTGTCTCAGAAAAAGAAAGGAAGGAAAGAAGGAAGGGAAGGAGGGAGGGAAACTGAAGCTCAGAGACAATGAAGAGTGTTCCTAAGTGTCAGATCTAGAACTGGGGTCTCTGTATTTCAGGCCCCCAAGCATGCCTTAAGGCAATGCTCTCTCAGATATCATGCCACTGTGATGGAGAGGATCGTAAAGGCCTGACTCTCGCTCTCAGCACCAAACAAGCGTTGCCACAAACACCCCTCTGTGTGAGGAGGCCACAAACACTCCCGTGTCTAAGGGGGCCACAAACACCCCCCCACTGTGTAAGGGGGCCACAAACACCCCCCCCCGTGTGAGGAGGCCACAAACACCCCCCTGTGTGAGGGGGGCATAAACACCCCCCTATGTAAGGGGGCTGTAAACACATATGTCTGTCTTGAATGGGCTCTGGCTGTTGATATGCCCAAGAGTGTCTGTGCAAAGAATATTTCTAACAAAATAAAGAAGAGTTTCGGAACCTTCAGAACTTTCTCAGAGCAGATGGATGAAAGGTTAATTGTGTTACTTAGCCTCCTAGCACTTACAAAGCTGCGCAAGAGGAAAAAGCTGATCTAGGAGCAGGTAAGAAATATGCTGAAGCGAAGAAGCCCTCTCCCTGCCGAGACCTAAGAAATTTGTCAGCATCAAATGTGTGCTTGACCCCGTAAAACCAGGCCATGTGCTGCATCTGCTGGGCACCTCTCAGTTTCAACAACTTTTGGAGAAAATTCTCTTTTCCTTTATGCTCCAAGCACTCCTTCTAGAATTTTTATTCCTAATCAGAGGGGCTAAAGAGGAGGGACAGAGTGGGATACTAATCTTCATCGATTCTGCCAAAAGCATGTATATTTCTGATATCACATGGGTATATCCCCAGTGATTAGAAATTTTGAGTGACAACAACTCTGGTCATATCACAGAAGGTATATTATGAAATCAGATGGATAAGGAAGAGGAAGGCAGAACAAAAATGGATCACCCTAATACAATGTTGCTACATTCCTCCCCTCCTCAAAATCATCAGTAATACACATCCCACTACCACCACCATCATCTCTAATTAATTTATAGAATCTGAAAGAATAAAACATCTGTTCTAAAAGAGATATTCAGAAGCACTATCAATTTTAAACACACATCCAATTCTTCATAAAAAGACCCTCTTGACAAGATCTCATTTACTTGGATGTAAATTTCTTCCTTTAAGAACTTATCTGAGGATGGTCCGGGCGGCTCACTCCGGTAATCCCAGTGCTTTGGGAGGTCAAGGAGGGAGGGTTGCCTGAGCCCAGGAGTTCAAGACCAGCGTGGGCAACATAGCAAGACTCCATCTCTACAATTGTTTATTTTTGTTTGTTTTCTTTTTCAAAATTAGCTGGGCACAGCAGCACATAGCTGTATTTCCAGCTACTTGGGAGGCTGTGGCAGGAGGATCGCTTGAGCCCAGGAGGTTGAGGCTGAAGTGAGCTATGATCGTGCCACTGCACTCCAGCTGGGTGATAGAGGAAAACACTATCTCAATTTTTAAAAAATATCTGAGGTTGCACATTATTATTTTTGTTGAGCAAATACATACTGTCTGCCCTCTTCCCATGCATACTCTTCATCTTCACACCACTCATGTTGGACTTGATCATTCACTGAGCTAAGTGTACTTCCCCACCCCACTGACTTGGTCATGAGACTGGCGTTAGTCAACAAAATACTAGGGATGTCTCATCAGAGACTTGAAATGAGCTTGCATTGCTGCTTCTAGACTCTTCATCCTGACATCATCATGACAATATGCTTTGGGATGCCCAATGATCCAAAAAGCATGAGAGACACATGAAACAGTCAGATCCGATCCATGGCTTAGAACCAAGCCCTGCTATACTCAACCCAGAGTAGCCAAGCCTTAGCTTACCCAAAGATATGTAAAAGTAAGAAAGGATTTAAGAATCACTCACTTACACATTTATGGCCTGAGTAACGAAGGATGTTGAATGTTGGTGCTGATGATGGAGATAGAGAAGGGGAAATGAAGAATTGGGTTATGAAGGGATGTAACACAAAATGAAGAGTTTGGTTGGGACACACAAAACTGGAGGTGCCTATTAGAGATCCAAATGAAGCTGGAAAGTACACGAGAGTTCGGGAAAGAAGTCAGAATTGGAGACCTAAAACTGGGATTCACCGGTGTCTAAATGGAGTTTAAAGACAAGTTCCTTGAGGAGAACACTTGGGCAGTGGAAATACACAAAGAGAAAGGGGTCTGAATATGGAGCCCTGGACATACCAACTGGTGGGAGTCAGAAAGAGAAATAAGCAAAGAAAACACAAGAATGCAGAAGGAGACCCTGGAAACGTAGACACCAAGAACGGAGCTTTGCATTCGATAAAGCCAGTGCATTGGTGATGGTCACAGCACCAATTTCGGCAAACCAAAACCTGGGTAGATTCAAGAGAGAATGAGAGGCAAAGAACAGAAGGCAGCAGAAAGAGGCAATTTTCCCAAAACGTCTGCTGTAAGAGGGCAGATGAACATGGATCTGCTTCAATTCTAGTGATCATGCTAGAAAAACAATTACCATGGCAGAAAAAAATAAGAAAGAAAAAAACAAAAATAGCTCAGCAAGCTGCGGATGTGGTTCAGACATTAGCATAACACCGAGGAACACTGAAACATACATCCCTGGGCCTACTTTGTCCTGGTCAGCCCTGGGGAGCCCGATGACCCTGGACAGATCCCTTCCACAAAACACTCATACACATATAACGGGGATGCCGACTTAAGACCCCTGGAGCTCTTGGGATCCATACTCCTCTCTGCAACTCCATACTGAATTTATTATTCTTGGGAGGAGACGATCTGGGAGCCTTTAGGGGTTTCACGAATTACAGAACTTGAGCATTCTAAGAGGTCCCAAGGTTGAAATGCTGGTTTCTGTCTTCAAAGAGCTACAAGGAATGGATATGGGATGCCTCAGTTGCTCTTCTTTCTGGTGACAGACGGACTATAAATAAGAATGTGGAATCACATGACTGTGTCTCCAGCATCAGTAGATTTCCAAAGGCCTTCATTATCTAGGTTCCCTGATTACCTGTGACCCATGCAGATGAAAAAATGTGAGGTCCCACTGCCTGATTGAAAATTCAAAGGCTGGGAATAGTGGCTTACGCCTTTAATCCCAGCACCTTGGGAGGCCAATGTGGGAAGATGACATGAGGTCAAGAGTTTGAGACAGTCTGGGCAACATGTTGAGACCCCATCTTAACAAAGAATACAAAAAGACTAGTCCATGGTCCTAGCTACCCGGGAGGCTGAGGTGGGAGGATCAATTGAGCCTGGGAGGACAAGGCTGCAGTGAGCTGTGATTGCACCATTGCACTCCAGCCTGGGCCACAGAGTGAGACCCTGCTCCCCCAAAAATAGTGAATAATAAAAACTCAAGGCACTACAGCATCACAGAAAACCAGAAGAAAGAAAGGAAGGGGCCAAATTCTTCTTCATCTAAATGGACCCAGATATATAAATATAAAGACACTAACTTAGGATATACCCAACGGATGTACAAGTGTTAAAATCCAACTTCTTGGTGAATCAATAAATTCAAAAGATCCAAAATAATTCCCCAAATAAATATGAAGTGACCAAATACACAGAAACGCAGACTGTCAGGTCATCCAAGGTCACTCCAGCCCTCCACCTTGTGGCCAGTTCAGAATCCAGCTTTAGAATAAACACCTGCAGAGGACCACACTCACCCAGGACCCCCCAGAGCAACTTGCCCCATTGGGCTCACGTCTGAAGCTAGCATCTTTATACTGCTATATCTGGGTCCTGGCCTCAAACAATCTTCCCGCCTTGGCCTCCAAAAGCACGGGGATTACAGGCATGAGCCACCACGCCCAGCCTCTGATTCTAAGCAGGCATTATTCTTTAAGTAGAGCTAACATTTGCATAATCTGACACCTTCTAGACAGTGGTCCCCATTCTTCCTGTGAACATCCCACACCCCGACAAAGCTCATTTCCTAAGAGCTCGGTATCACGGTGATTCTCAGAGCACAAGGCATCATCTAACCAGGCAGATTTCTCAATCTTCACTATTCCATCACTCACCTGCGCTGCCTCTAGCTGTTCCATGTGACTTTAGCTTCTTCCCTTGTTAGAGTTCTCAGATGAGAAAAAGAAACAGGCACACTGGAGGTAAATATTCCATGGAGAATCATACGGCCCTGACTCTCACCATGATTAACAGATCTGCCCAGCTCAACCTGGAGGCTGCAGGTATATGCAGGTGAACAAGAGAAACAGTTGAGATATTTCACTCAAGGGAGATGGACATGAACACACACCTTTCCACGTGCCAGTTTGCCAGTTATCCTTCACCTCCCTCTGAGAAAGTGATCCTGATGGTCAGAGTCTATGAAGAATATAGATGCTATGTTTCACAGCCCTCTGCATCTGCCCTTGAGGCTGCACTTAACATTTTGCCTCAGGGTTCTAGTCTCACACTTGATCATATAGCATTAACCTCAGTGATTGCACGTTTGCTCTCTCTTCCCATCTGTGTTAAACTCTCAAGAGTCTCTGTTTCTTATCCTATAAAGGAGGAATAATGACCACAAGCCCATATAATGGAAAGCACACCAAGAGGACAGCACAGTACTTGGCAAATGGTAGGGGATCCAGTTTTAAGGGCTCTCTTGTACATTGCTGATAGGAATGTAAAATGATGCAGCAGTTTCAGAAAACAGTCTGGTACTTCCTCCAAAGGTAAACCATGGAATTCCCACATAATGCAACAATTCCGCTCCTAGGTATGAATCCAAGAGCAATGAAAACATCTGTCCACACAAAAACTTGTACACAAATGATTCACAGCAGCCTTATCCATCACAGCCAAAAAGTCAAAACAACCCACACATCCATCAACTGTTGAACAGATAAACAAAATGTGGTGTATCCATACAAGGGAATATGAGTTGAGAAGTACTGATGGATGCTACATCATGGATGAACTTTGAAGTCATCCTACTAAGTGAATAAAGGCAGGAAAAAAAGCCAAATAGACTGTATGCTTCCATATGTATGAAGTGTCCAGAATAGGTAACTCCAGAGACAAATAATAGATTAGTGATTGCCAAAGGCAGGGTGCATTGAGGAGTGACTGCCAATGGGTACAATTTTTCTTGGGTGATAAAAATATTCTAGAATTAGACACTGGTGAACTGTCGACTTTTTTAGAGTGAATTTTAATGTTGTTGTTTGAGACAGGGTGTCATCACTCTGCCACTTGGAGTGAGTACTGGAGTGCAGTGTCTGTGCAATCGTGGCTCAGTACAGTCTTGAACTCCAGGCTCGAGTGATCCTCCCACCTCAGCCTCCAGGAAAACGGGACTTACAGGCATGTGCCACCACACCTAGCTAATATTTGTTTTTAATTTCATGTAGAGATAGGTGTCTCACTATGTTGCCTAGGCTGGTTGCAAACTCCTGGCTTCAAGTGATCCTTCTGCTTTGGCACCCCAAAGTAGGGTGAATTTAAGGCAGGCATATCACGGGGTCAGGAAATTAAGACCATCCTGTCTAACATGGTGAAACCCCAACTCTATTGAAAACACAAAAATTCAGCCGGGCATGGTGGCACACACCTGGGAGTCCCAGCTACTCAGGAGGCTGAGGAAGGAGAATCACTTGAATCTGGGAGGCAGAAGTTGCAGTGAGCCAAGATAGCATCACTGCGCTCTAGCCTGGGTAACAGCGAGACTCTATCTCAAAAAAAAGACAAGACAAGAAAAAGAACATGAAGCAAAAATATCTAAAGCGCTCTTTCTAGACTTTCTTGTTTCCCCTTCAAATTATATGACCATCATGCTTGGAGTGGCCTTTTGGGGTCCTCTGACTAGCGCTGAGAGGCCTGAAACTCTTGCTCTGTTGAGTCGTGATCCCGTTCTAACTCTCTCTCTTTCTTCCTCATTTATCTAAAAGTTTATTCTCCTTTTCTTTTTTTTTTTTTTTTTTGGTGCGGGCGGTGGGGGGTTGCTGCACAGTTCTCCAAATGTTGTATTTCTCTTGCCTAATTCGGTGACTATTGCCTAATAAATTAGAAGCAGTTTTGTGTCATGGACACACACACAATATTCTGGTTTGGGGGAGGAATTAACTACTATAACTTCCACCCCATTGTCTGCAGAGCAATAAATTACACATAAAAAATATATTCAGTTATGTTTGAGTTTTGTAAAGATAGAACAATTCACTGCTCTCTACAAGGAAGAAGGGTAACATTCGCCTCCGTCCCTTGGCTAGAATGGCTAATGGTGGGTCTAAATGAAATAATCTTTTTCAAAATCCATTAGGAGGAAGTTCTTTTTTTCCCAAAGTAGACAACCTAGTGAGCCCCTCATGAATTTTCCTGACATCTCACATGACAGAAACATCCCCTTTAATCCCTTCCCAAGGCTAACAAGAGCAGCGGCTCAACCCTTCACATTTAATTTCCTTTTAAAGCCAGGTTTCTGAGGGGGCTCTGCAGCCTCCGAAATAGTGACTCTGGAAGGACTCCAGTGAGCAATAACTGCCTCAAACCCAATATGTAATCATTGTTATGCAGATTGCCTTCACAGAGAGAAACTCAGAGAACCTCTGAGTCAATCAATACACACCCTGTCCCCAGTCTACCTCCCTCTTTTCCCTAATGAGCTCTTACCGAGCTATGGCTCACTGTTTTTTAAGGTTGAAAAGTCTCCTTTACAGGATATTCACCTGATAGATGGAAGATTTGTTTTTCCACAGAGCTTCTTTCATGCTAAATAATTATTCTTTCCTAAAGAGAAGCAAGCACTGTTTGTTTCCCATGTGTCTTCGTTGCAGCGGACAGCTGGCCCACTGCAGGAGAAACCTTTGCTCCCCAACTATTACTCTTTTTCATTTTCACTTTCAAATTGCAATTTACTGAAAGAGTGTCATTGCCAACACTCAGATACCCGGAAGGAAAAAGTATGAAGATGCAGCCTCGCCTTCCTAGAATTTAAGATCTAGACAGGGAGTGGAGACAGAACCATTTTGCTGAGGTGGTAGAAATAAAGACTGCTGAGAATAATTTTTGCAATGATTCAGAGAATTGAAAGGTCAATAGAGGCTTAGAATAAAATATTTATATTCATAATATTCACAGATGATCCTAGTTCAACAAGTGGAAAAATACTTGTGTTTCTCTATAGGGTGAACTCTGGGTTGGGCTATGCTTTTTTAGAGATACAGGGTCTCGCTCTGTTGCCCAGGCTAGAGTGCAGTGGCATAATCATAACTCACTACAGCCTCAACCTCCTGGTCTCAAGTGATCTCCTGCCTCAGCCTTCCAAGTAGCTGGAACTACAGGTACACATCACAGTGCTCAGCTAATTTTCTTATTATTTTAGCAATGGGGCCTTGCTATGTTGCCCAGGCTGGTCTTGAACTCCTGGCTTCAACTTATCCTCCTGCTTCAGCCTCCCAAAATGCTGGCCCTGAGTCTTCTTAATAGCACTTACAGGCTGTTATGGGCTGAATTTTGTCCCATCAAAATACCTATGTTGAATTCCTAACTCCCTGTGCCTCAGAATGTAAACATACTGGAGATAAGATCTTTAAAGAGGTGACTATGTTAAAATGAGGCTCATTAAGTGGCCCCTTACAAGAGAAAGAGTCACCAGGGATGTATGCACACAGAGCAAGGACTGTATGAACAGGGAGTGAGAGGGTCAGTAACTGCAAACCCAGGAGCATGATCTCAGGAGAAACTAACCCTGCCAGTACCTTCATCTCAGATTTCCAGCCTTTAGATCCGCGAGAAAACTTTCTGCTATTTAAACCACACAGTCTTTTGTTATGGCACTCAGAATACACTACTCCACAATCACAGTTAATTGTACTGAATTTTCAAGAGTTTTTCAGTTGTGGTGACATCAGGGCAGAAATTAACATCAAGGTTTTGATGCAAGTAGATAGGATGACAGGAGCTGGTGGAAGCGATGCAGGGCAGGTGAGCCCCAAAACTGGGGCTTGGCCTGGGAGGGTTATTGGCTTTGCCCAGGGAAGAAAGTCAGGGATGAGCTGGTGCTGCTGCAACTTTTACTGAGGCGGCAGTGCACAGCAAAGCAGAGGTCCTGCTCCAGGCAGCGCAGGGCTCACCCCAGGCAGTTGGCCCAGAAGTGCAGCTCAGAGGACATTCTACAGTCATACTTACACCCACTTTTTAATTCCATGCAAATTAAGGCATAGGTTATTCAGAAATTGCCAGAAAAGAGGAGGTCACTTCAGGGTGCTGCCTCAGCCAGGGGCAGTAACCGCCTGGTGTTGCTATGGCAACGGTAAACCGTCATGGCGCTCATGGTCACGTCTTATGGAGAAGCGGTTTTGGTGCCTCTTCCCTGCTTCAGCCAGTCTTCAATCTGATCCAGAGTCAAATTCTACCTTCTACCTCAGAAGCAGACGGAGGGACAGCTAGTGTGGAAAGATGAGCAATATGCCAGACTAATAATGTTCCTTGCATCTCAGCAATCACCAAAGTCCTTAGCTGTAGCTTCTCCCACACAGGGACTGCTGAGCAACTGCACGGCGAGCTCATCCACATCCCTAACAAGTGAATACTCATGGGCCTTCTCCAGCCTGTCTCCGCTTACAAGAAATCACGGGAAGGCTCTCCCACTGCGTCCATGCCAGCACTCTGCACTAAGACGCTGCCCTACCCTGGACTGAGCTCTCGACCGCCTTGCCTCTCAGTTTCCTTGTCTATAAAATGCAGATGTTTTTACATCTCAGCTCAACCTGTGCTCTGGAGAAGAGAGAAGCACGAACTAGGATCCCCCTCAGCTTTTTGATTTTTTTTAAAAATGTGACTCATGACTTAGTTTTTAAAAAAAAAAATATTGGTCGAGGATGGTGGCTCACACCTATAATCCCAGCACTTTGGGAGGCCAAGGCGGGCGGATCACCTGAGGCTGGGAGTTCGAGACCAGCCTGACCAACATGGAGAAACCCCATATGTACTAAAAATTCAAAATTAGCTGGGTGTGGTGGCACATGCCTGTAATCCCAGCAACTCAGGAGGCTGAGGCAGGAGAATTGCTTGAACCCGGGAGGCAGAGGTTACACTGAGCCAAGATCGCACCACTGCACTCCAGCCTGGGTAACAAGAGCAAAACTCCGTCTCAAAAAACAAAATAATAAATTAAAAAAAAATAATAAATTCTTCCTGAATTTGGGCACCACCACGACCCATTAATTTATTTTTTATCTTTTATAGAGATGAGGGTCTTGCAATAACAGCATCCTGAGCTCACTTCTTACCCTTAGGCTCTCTCCAAATACAAGATGCTTCCCCATTTGATTGAATCAACCCTGAGCCTCATTCCGGGCTGGCTTAACCAGAAGGCCTGAGCCAAATGAGTCGGCTTGCCAAGTCTAGAGCATGCTATTCCTCCCTGACCTACACCGCACACTTTGGGAACCACGCACTCTCATCAGGCCCTTCGTTAGGAGAGAAAGTGGTTCCTCATTCCCAACCTCGCCAAGGGAGAAAACATACAGTTAAACCAGTCAAATACCAAGCCCAGACTCCAGATATTGTCAAGGAGCTTCTCCTTCCAGCTTCCTGCAGCTCAGGTTATAAATAAAGTCAGTGGAAAGAAAAATAATATCCATGGAGACATGCCGAAATGAAATACAGAGCAGCCATTCCTCTTCAGATTTGAAAGTTATTTTGGGAATAAATCTCATCAGCGGCTAGCCGCTCACTGGTGTTACCTCCTGCAAAGCAGGATTTACTAGACTGGTGTTGTGACAGAGGACTACCATGGTAGTCACTCCCAGCTGTCTTCCTGAGAGCCCTTCCTCCTCTTCTCCCACTCTCTTCTATATCAGCAGAACATCACATGGCATTCCATCCAGCCCAGAATGAATGATGGCTGCCCAGAGCCTCTTCTCCTGCCCTCTTGCTGCTAGATGTACCTGGGTGACACTGGTAGGACCACAGAAAGGGAAGTCTTCTGGAAAGATTGATCTTCACTGAAAAAAAGGACTGCCCTGGCTGGACACGGTAGCTCATGCCTATAAGCCCAGCACTTTGGAAGGCCGACCAAGGTGAGCAGATCATGAGATCAAGACTTCAAGACCACCCTGTCCAACATGGTGAAACCCTGTCTCTACTAAAAATGCAAAAAAATTAGCCAGGCATGGTGGCATGCCCTTGTAATCCCAGCTACTCAGGAGGCTGAGGCAGGGGTATTGCTTGAATCAGGGAGGTGGAGGTTGCAGTGAGCTGAGATCACACCACTGCACTCCAGCCTGGGTAACATAGCAAGACACCATATCAAAAAAAAAAAAGGACTCCCTTTTCTATCTACCCTGCTTGGGATGCTGAGGTTAGGACACAATGTTTGGATTAGCTATGAAGGAAAGGGTACAATGAATTAGAAAGTGAAACATACATGTAGCACAGTTGAACTGCTTGAAGAAGTCTGGGATCCCAGGCCACTAGAATCCTTAGGTAAATACTAGCTTGGTGCAAAAGTAATTGTAGTTTTTGCCATTACTTTCAATGCAAAAAACAATTGCTTTTGCACCAACCTAATACTAAATGTCTTCATGATCTCAGACACTGCTAAGTGTTCTTCTATTTGCAAACAGATGCAAATAGGCACATGGAATGTGAAGTTTTTATTTACAAAGACAATGCCATTGAACACATAGTGATACGATTTAGGGAATACTTTATGACAAGATAAGGGAAATTTCTTTAGGGTCTCAGCCCCTGGAAGAGTTGTTCTGCTTCTGATTCATTTTACCCCAGAGACATTGTGAAAACCACATGTATGATAAATGTATTCGTCTGTTTTCATGCTGCTGATAAAGACATATTTGAGACTGGGCAATTTACAAAAAAGAGAGGTGTAATGGACTCACAATTCCACATGACAGGCAAGGCCTTGCAATCATGGTGGAAGGCAAGGAGGAGCAAGTCACATCTTACGTGGACGTGTAAGGCAAGGAGGAGCAAGTCAGGACTTATGTGGATGGCAGGAGGCAAAGAGAGAGCTTGTGCAGGGAATCTCCCCCATATAGAACCATCAGATCTCGTGAGACTTATTCAGTATCATGAGAAGAGCACAGGAAAGACCCATCCACATGATTCAATTACCTCCCACCGGGTCACTCCCACAACATGTGGGAATTCAAGATGAGATTTGGGTAGGGACACAGCCAAACCATATCAAAATATTTCTCTCTTAGTGTTGGCTGGTAGAAAGCACAAGTCCAAGTTTAGAAAAAAGTATTCCAAACATTTCCAGCAAATGTGCTGAACATCATAGCATGTGGAATTTGTATTTACATGACCCCAGCTTCATCCCCAGTCTCCCTCTACCATTTATCATGGGAATTCCTTAACATAACTCTTATTATCATAATATAACATTCTATATTCATAGGAATATTCCTCTAGTATGTAATTTGTATATGATCTCAAATAATTTTGAAATTAATAAATAAGTAAATATATATAAAAGGACACCTTGGGGGACACTTTTGGGGGGAATGACAAGATGAAGTTCTAGACAAAAATTCTATGAAGCCAGATGAAGGCATAGTTTTCTCTTCTTTGTCTTGGCAGGAAGTATCCATGGCTTCCTCAAGGAGATAACATTTGGACGTGGTCTCAGAGGGGTAAAAACACCTTCCCAGCAGAAGGGAGACAATGTGCCTCAACTCACTTAACAAAGAAGCAAATTTGGCAGGGAAGGAGATGGGAGGGAGGGCAGGATGGCAAGCCTGGAAAGACAGATAGGAATTAGAGAGCCAAGGGTCAAGGATTTATTCGCTGAGTCACAGTGAACCATGAAAGGCTTTGAGCAGGAAAGGGAAAAGAAATCATCAAGTCTGGATGCAATGGCAGAGCATAAAGATGATTCTGACAAGAGTCGGAAAAATTACGCTGAAGGGAAAAAAGACCAGGCAGAGGGTAACGTCAGCTGTCCCAGTCAGACGCAAAAGGACTTGAGCTAGGAGAAGTGGTGGACAGACAGTAAGGAGAAGTGAGCTAGGCACAGTGGCTCACACCTGAAATCCCAACACTTTGGGAGGCCAAGGTGGGTGGATCACCTGAGGTCAGGAGTTTGAGATCAGCCTGGCCAACACGGTGAAACCCCATCTCTACTAAAAATACAAAAATTGGGCCGGGCGCGGTGGCTCAAGCCTGTAATCCCAGCACTTTGGGAGGCCGAGGCGGGTGGATCACGAGGTCGAGAGATCGAGACCATTCTGGTCAACATGGTGAAACCCTGTCTCTACTAAAAATACAAAAAACTAGCTGGGCGTGGTGGTGCGTGCCTGTAATCCCAGCTACTTAGGAGGCTGAGGCAGGAGAATTGCCTGAGCCCAGGAGGTGGAGGTTGCGGTGAGCCGAGATCGCGCCATTGCACTCCAGCCTGGGCAACAAGAGCGAAACTCCGCCTCCAAAAAAAAAAAAAAAAATACAAAAATTAGCCAGGCATGGCAGTGCACGCCTGTAATCCCAACTACTCGGGAGGCTAAGGCACAAGAACCCAGGAGGCAGAGATTGCAGTGAGCCGAGATCATGCCATGGCACTCCAGCCTGAGTGACAGAGTGAGACTCTATCTAAGAAAAACAAAAAAAGTAAAGAGAAATGAAAGGCACTTCCAAAGCAGAGCCCAGAGCACTTGCTAGCTTGTCTTCTCCAACACCAGTCACATTCCTTTTCTCATTGCACCCATGTTTATTTATCTCCTGTAAAGTGCCTGAAGCTCCGAGGTTCTGGGGATACAGAGAAGCTCTCAATCAGACAGGGGGACAGACAAGTTCCAGAGGAGCCTAATGAAGAGAGGATGCTGAAGATATAAGTCCTAAATCGAACAGAGGGAGCGCAGTGAATTTGGTACAGAATGTTCAGAAAAATTCTATTCATTCCCTCCCCATTCCTGAGAAACACATAGTGATCCTGTGACATCAGCCCCATTGGCTCTTTTGAAAGCAGTTCTATAAAAGGCAATGCCGAGGAATAAGAATGGAAACCGAACAGTCTGGGTGTGGGATGACCCTTGGCAACACGGGTGAGATCACACGCTCCCCTGGTCCCAGCACTGGCAGCCAGGATCTGCTCCCACCAAGCTGCAATCCAATGCTTCTTTCTTCCTCTGCAAATATCCTTCAAGGCTCGACACATGTGAGTCACCATGACGAGAATAGTGCCATTCCTAAATAGTAGGTCTTTATATACTTGGTTTCCTTGCTTCTGTTTGCCGCTTTGTCACTGGGCCTTACAGACAACTGTCCCCATGCAACAAACTCCCCTCTGACCCAGAGCCTTCAGCCTTCCCTGAGTTGGATGAAATGGAGAACACACATGACCCCTGAATCAGGCTGAATGAGGCACGTCCCACCTACCCACCTGCTGTGCCCCTTTTCTCCCAGAGATCTCACTGTGGCCTCTTTCTGATAAGCAAAAACTGTGACCTAAGCAGCCCAATTAGGTAAACTTTACAATCTCCCAGAGCCAGAGAAACGCACAGATGAAAAGAAAAAAAAAATGCTTCAATCATAAGCACTGTTCTTTTTTTTTTTTTTTTGAATGGGGTTTCACTTTTGTTGCCCAGGCTGGAGCGCAGTGGTGAGATCTCGGCTCACTGCAACCTCCACCTCCCCCGGTTAAAGTGATTCTGCTGCTTTAGCCTCCTGAGTAGCTGGGATTACAGGCATGCGCCACCATGCCCAGCTAATTTTGTATTTTTAGTAGACAGGGTTTCTCCATGTTGGTCAGGCACATTGTTCTATTCTAAAAATATTGCTCTAACCAATACCCACCAACCGCTTGGACTTCAGATTTAACTTCTCACTTTCTGGTTCCTTCTAATGAGTATGCTTAACTTGGTAGAAGGAGCCGGAAAAGGAGAAGTTGAGTAGGAACTAAACTGCTCCTCAGAGACAGGTCAGAGCACAGAGTGGGTGTAATCAAGGACGACTTCCTGAAGGTGGGACTATGGAGACCAGGAAGTCTTCCTTGATTGCATCCACTTTCTGCTCTTAAGACCTGTCTCTAGCACAGTACTTCATAAGCTGTATTATAATTTTCCATTTAGATGCTCATCTCCTCCAATGGACTGTGAGTTTCCTCTCTCATGGCAGAAACTGGGTCCTATTGTCTCTATAAGCAAGCACCTAGTGCAATCATACATGCCCAGCAAGCACTCCAAAATGTGGCATAGATCACAGTGAGGTACCACCTCACCACAATGAGGTACCACCTATGATAATGGCTACATTAAAATGGCTACCATCAAGAAAACAAAGTGACAAGTGTTGGCGAGGATGCAAAGAACGTGGTATCCTTGTGCATGGCTGATGGGAATGCAAGATGGTGCAGCCCCTACAGAAAACAGTATGGTGTTTCTGCACAAAGTCAGAAATAGAATTCCGATGGGATCCAGCAACTTTATTTCTGGATATAAACCCCAAAGACATGAAATCAGGGCTGGACACAGTAAGCATGTGGACCACCTGAGGTCAGGAGTTCAAGACCAGCCTGGCCAACATAGTGAAACCACATCTCTACTAAAAATACAAAAATTAGCTGGGCATGGTAGCAGGAACCTGTCATCTCAGCTACTTGGGAGGCTGAAGCAGAAGAATCACGTGAACTTGGGAGGTGTAGGCTGCAGTAAGCTGAGATCGAGCCACTGCACTCCAGCCTGGGAAACAGAGTGAGACTGTCTCAAAACAAAACAAAACAAGACAAGTGAAAGCAGGGACTGGAACAGACATCTGCACACTCGTAGTCATGTAGTCAACAGGCAGAAGTGACCCAAGTGCCCACCGATGTTTGAATAAACAGAAGAGAATACATTAAGTTGGTGTAAAAATAATTGCCATTTTTGCCATTGAAAGTAATGGCAAAAAAACAGCAATTACTTTTGCATCAGCCTAATATGTAAACATACAATGGATTATTATTCAGCCTTACAAAGGAAGGAAATCCTTACACCTGGTATAACACAAATGAACTTTGAGGATGATATTCTAAGTGACATAAATGAGTCAAAAAAGGACAAATACTGAATTATTTTTCTTAAATGAGATATGTAGAGTAGTCAAATTCTAAAAACAGAGAAACAAGAATGATAGGGGGAGTGATAGAGGGTGGGAGAGTTATTGTTTAATGGGTACAGAGCTTCAGATTTGCAATATGAAAGAGTTCTGTTGCACAAAAATGTGGATATACTTAATGCTACTGATGTGTGCACTTAGAAATTGTTAAGATGGACTGGGCATGGTGGCTTATGAATGTAATCCCAGCACTTTGGGAGACTGAGGCAGGCAGATCACAAGGTCAGGAGTTCAACATGATAAAACCCTGTCTCTACTAAAAATACAAAAATTATCCGGGCGTGGTGGTAGGCACCTGTAATCCCAGCTACTCAGGAGGCTGAGGCAGGAGAATTGCTTGAACCTGGGAGATGGAGGTTGCAGTGAGCTGAGATCATGCCACTGCACTCCAGCCTCAGGGACAGAGCAAGACTCCAGCTAAATTTTTAAAAAATTGTTAAGATGATAAATTTCATATTACATATGTTTTACCAACATTAGATTTTTTTTTTTCCTGAGACAAATCTCACTCTGTCACCCAGGCTGGAATGCAGTGGTGTGATCTCGGGTCACTGCTACCTCGGCCTCCTGGGTTCAAGCAATTCTACTGCCTCAGCCTCCCGAGTAGCTGGGATTATAGGCACACACCATCACACAGGTACCTGGGTAATTTTTGTATTTTTAGTAGAGAAGGGGTTGCCATGTTGGCCAGGCTGGTCTCAAACCCCTGACCTCAAGTGATCTGCCCGCCTCAGCCTTCCATAATGCTGGGCTTACAGGCATGAGCCACGGTGCCCGGCCTGATAAGGAATTTTTAAGTTGTAAATTAAGGCACTCCCTTGCTTAAAACTTCCAGTGGCTTCCCATGGTACCTGGATTTTTTTTTTTTTTTTAAGTGGCAGAATGAATTGCATTATGTCGGAGAAAGAGTCTTTTAAGGCCAGTTTGTGGAGTTAATAACAATTACCTCTCTTGGAATCCAAAAGGTTAGTTGAAATGTGGAAACCTCTCTGGCTCTGCGTGACGTCAGGTTGCCAACCTGGTAAGTCCTTTACTGCCGACCCCATGCAGGACTTAGATGACAGCATTCTGGAGAGGCCCTCCCCTCACCGTTGTCATAACGCCCCCCAAACACACTGTCTGGGGCAGGGGAAGGGACTTAGGGAGGTCCTGCTCTCAACGCAAAGATCAGATATCGCCATGAAATGACAGCACCAGATTTTAAGAAAAATGGCTAACAATTTCACTCCTCTGAGTTTCCAGGACCGAATCTGCCATCCCAGGGGGTAGAAAAATGTATTCTTGCCATGCATTAGTTGAAAACAAGAAAACGTGGTGCTTTAGCCTGCAGCTGGATTTGATCTACAATTTAAGGAGAACTGCCCCAGGAAGAAAGTAAAATAAAAATCTGCTAACTGAAGAAGTTTTCCATTAGCATTTACTACTAGTCCTGTCAACAGGAGTGCTGGCAGGAGAAACCATCCCAAAAAAGTCACAAAATTAAAATGTGCTCAAGGTGTTTTTGCTCCAAAAAGGATTATATTTAACAGAAGAAAAATAAAGTCAAGGATTAGGCTATTCAATTTTATATATCCATAACTATACCTATCACTGTATCTAGAGCTACATCCACCTCTACCCCACACTTATTCTATTCATCTCCCTATACAGAAAAATGCTCGATTTCTAGGTAAAATATTGGACTTGTGAGGCTCCGGCCTGTAATCCCTGCACTTAGGGAAGCCGAAACAGGTGGATCACTTGAGGTGAGGAGTTCGAGACCAGCCATGGCCAACATGGTGAAACCCCATCTCTACTAAAAATATAAAAAATTAAACAGGCATGGTGGCGGGCACCTGTAATACCAGCTATTTGGGAGGCTGAGGCAGGAGAATCACTTGAACTGGGGAGGCAGAGGTTGCAGTGAGCTGAAATCGTGCCATTGTACTCCAGCCTTGGCAACAAAAGCAAAACTCCATCTCAAAAAATCTGGACTTCTAGGTAAAACTGGCAATGGGTTCTCATTTAGCAGGCCACTGTCCAATAAAAATACTGTAGTGGGAAGTGCAAAACTAAGCTACCCAAACTGAAGGGATCCCCATGACACAAGATAAGCAAATACGGGCCGCTTGCATCTTGAGAACCCGGTAAGCTGACTGGTCTCCAGTTGATAGACCTTAATATAACCCAAGAATGATGCCCTCGGAGTATTTCCCAACAAAAACATGCATGCAACGCTGTCATCAAAACCCTGTCCATCTTCAGTGGCTTATTCCTTGACAATACAACCAAACACCTGCAGAGCACCTGTGTAAGATCACTCAGTAATCTGCCCAAAGGGACAAAGGGGGAGAGACAACATCTGTGCCCACTTTGTCACCCCCTCCATGCCTTCAGTTCCTATCTACACACTGATGAATACTTAATCCACCCCTGCATGCCGTTTCGGTCAACTTAGCTTTAGTCGAATATATGCAGATTAAACTATGCTGGCACTTTGTAAATGTCCAGAAAGTATTTCTTGGGGAAAAGAACAAATGCATCATTGAATGAATGAAGATTGCTGGTTCTCTGCTGAAGGAAAGCTTGCAAAAGTCAAATATCTGACTCCCCTAATTGCAGAAACTAGGTGTGGCTTTGTTCAGCCAACAAGGTGTGCTCAAGGGTACTGAGCAGAAATTAGAGCGAAAAGGTCTGTATACATTCATGAGGGTCAAGCTCATTTAGTATTTTAATTGGCTCAAATACACAAGTGTGCACCTCAGGACATGTGGAGAAAGAAAGGCCGACTTGTTTACAGTCTCCAGATCACTTTCACACCGTTGTTTTTAAAATACTTGCCTTACAGCTGCCCTGGAGGAGTTTAGCTATTATTTGGATCCTGCGGAGAAAAATGCACCAAGTTGTGTTGTCCGCCTTCCAGAAAGAGAAATTCAAAAGGCTAATCTCAAATGTTTGGGGTCAAGTCTTGCAAGGAATGTGGCTCTTTATCAAATTTAATGGCTTCTTCTTTAGAGCGGAGCTCAACCTACTCTGAGTCAAGAAGAAAAAAAAAAGGCAGTAATTCTCCAAGACCAGTGAATGCGTAAATCACTTCCAAGCAACAGGTCGACGTGCTGCGTATTGGTAATCACTGCATTAAACAAAAAAGAGAATCTGACATCTTTTTAGCACGAGTCAGAAAAACGTTGTATTTGACCACAAATTTTTCACACCCAAGTGTCCCTGTGTCTATTCAAAAGGCCCTCGTCCATTCACACAGACCCCACCAATTCAGACTTAGGAATCATTCATTCAAAAAGGGCTGGTTAATTTCACCTGGATATTATTTACAAAGAAAATAAAAGGAAAGCAATTAAGTGGTATATATAAGATATAAATATCAGCCTGGACAACATGGTGAGATCCCATCTCTACAAAAAAATATCAATTAGCTGTGTGTGGTGGTGGTGGTGGTGGTGTGCATCTATAGTCCCTGCTACTCAGTAACCTGAGGCAGGAGAATCTCTTGAGCCCAGGACATCAAGGCTGCAGGGAGCCATGATATCACCACTGCACTCCAGCCTGGGCAACGCAGTGAGACCCTGTCTCAAAAAAATAAATAAAAGACATAAGTAAGACTCACCTGATCCACCGAAGCTATCATAGTATGTTAATTACCACAAAATTGCCGCTCCTAATAACAAATGAACACCCATGTTGAACGGGGCAAGTTCAGCAGACTCTCAATTTAGTCCATTTTTTAAAGAGCAGAGTTATGCTATGCTTCTGAAAATAATAAACAAGACCCAGTAAAGTAGTCTTCCCAGCTTTCACCAAGTCAGCCTGGCTTTCTCTCTCCATTATAGTGACATTCTATGACATTATAGTGCCTGAGCTCATAGGCAACAGACAAGGAGACCCCAGGCCCCCAGGACAACCAGGAGAGAGTGCGCACATGGCTTTGCACATGTACGTTGGGATCTTTCAAGATCTGAAATTAGTACATGGTATTGGAAGGTGTCCATGTAGAGAACTCTCATTTTGAAGCTGAAACACTTGTAGCCCCATGTCAGTGTACTTCAGCCTGGACAGCATACTGAGACTCAGTTACCTAATTTTTTAAAAATTTGCTTATTATATTTTAAGTTCTGGGGTACGTATGCAGAACGTGCAGGTTTGCTACATAGGTATACACATGTCATAGTGGTTTGCTACACCCATCACCCAGTCATCTACATTAGGTATTTCTCCTAATGCTCTCCCTCCTCTAGCCCCCCACTCCCGACAGGCCCCAGTGTGTGATGTTTCCCCTCCCTGTGTCCACCTGTTCTCATTGTTCAACTCCCACTTATGAGTGAGAACATGCAGTGTTCCGTTTTCTGTTGTTTGCTGAGAATGATGGTTTCCAGCTTCATCCATGTCCCTGCAAAGGATGTGAACTCATTCTTTATGGCTGCACAATATTTCATGGTGTATATATGCCATATTTTCTTTATCCAGTCTATCACTGATGGGCATTTGGGTTGGTTCCAAGTCTTTGCTATTGTGAACAGTGTCACATCTAACTTTTAAAAATTTTTAAGTTCTGGGGTACATGAGCAGATGTGCAGGTTTGTTACATAGGTAAACGTGTGTCATCCTAGTTTGCTGCACCTATCAACCCATCACCTAGTGGTGGGTATTCAGCCCAGCATGCATTAGCTATTTTTCCTGATGCTCTCCCTACCCCACCCTCTCCCAACAGGCCCCAGTGTGTGATGTTCCCCTCCCTAGGTCCATGTATTCTCATTATTTAGCCCCCACTTACAAGTGAGAATGTGTGGTATTTGGTTTTCTTTTCCTGCATTAGTATGCTGAGGATAATGGCTTCCAGCTTCATCCATGTCCCTGCAAAGAACATGATCTCATTCTTTTTTAGGGCTGCATAGTATTCCATTCTTACCACATGTATTATAAGACACATGGTTTGTGATAACGCTTTGTACCTAACTTACACTATTTTCTCAAAGTCTTTCAAAGTCACTATCAATAGCAGATTCTTCACCTTTCTCCCCTGCATAAAAAGCAGAAACCACTAATAAGGGGTTAATTCAAAAGATAGTGAAAGTCTTTTTTGCCTATGTATATGCCATAATTTACCTATCATTTACATTATTGATTTTTATTCCACTTTTCTTTAGTGCTTTTGTGGTAAGAACCTTTCACACAAGAGCTACCCTCTTTTTTTTTTTTTTTTTTTTTTTTTTTTTTTGTGATGGAGTTTCACTCTTGTTGCCCAGGCTGGAGTGCAGTGGGGTGATCTCAGCCTATTGCAACCTCCACCTCCTGGGTTTAAGCAATTATCCTGCCTCAGCCTCCCGAGTAGCTGGGATTACAGGCATGTGCCACAACACGTGGCTAATTTTTGTATTTTTAGTAGAAACAGGGTTTCTCCATGTTGCCCAGGCTGGTCTCAAACTACCAACCTCAGGTGATCAGCCTGCCGGCCTCCCAAAGTGATGGGATTACAGGCATGAGCCGCGACACCCGGCTACCCTGTTAACAAATTTTTAAGTGTCCAATACTGTGGATACTTGTATATTTGAGCCAAATTAAAACACCAAATCAGCTTGTGCCTCAACTATAAGTACAATGCTGTACAGCAGATATCTAGAACGTATTCATCTTACTTAACTGAAATTATACGTCTGTTGAAAGACAGAGAAAAGAACTATGACACTAATGGAAAGCAACACAATGGCAATAGTAATCACTCCCTATCAATAATTACTTTAAAAAAAATTTATATGCAGGGTCTTACTCTGTCACCCAGGCTGGAGTATAGTGGAGCAATCTTAGCTCACTGCAGCCCCAAACTCCTTGGCTAAAGGGATCTTCCCACCTCAGCCTCCAGAGTAGCTGGGACTACAAGTGGGGACTATCACCCGTGGCTGATTTTCTTAATTTTTGTAGAGATGAGGTCTCACCAAGTTGCCCAGAATAGTCTTGAACTCCAGGGCTCGAGGGATCCTCCCACCTCTGCCTCCCAAAGTGCTAGGATTATAGATGTGAACCACCATGCTTGGCCTCAATAATTACTTTAAACATAAGTACATTAAACATTATTCATTATACAAATAGCTTCTGTAAACATGGAATAAACGGTTGATGATCTATTATTGAAAATTGCCGAGTCCATCTTCCACGGCCCTCACAGTAGCTGACATTTCCCCCACGCTGGCTGGAGGGAGGGTCTGGAAGCTCAAGGCCAGCCCAAGTCCACCTGTGGGATGTGCCCTGCAGTCCTCGGCTGTGTAAACATCAAGTCCTAGCTGAGAGGAGATGCAGTGATGGGGAGGAGTGTGTTTAGAATTCCGGATATCCAGGCTGGGCATGGTGGCTCACACCTGTAATCCCAGCACTTTGGGAGGCCAAGGCAGGTGGATCATGAGGTCAGGAGTTACAGGACCAGCCTAGCCAAAATGGTAAAACCCTGTCCCTACTAAACATACAAAAATTAGCCAGCTGTGGTGGTGTGCACCTGTAGCCCCAGCTACTCGGGAGGCCAAGACAGGAGAGTCGTTTGAACCTGGGAGACGGAGGTTGCAGTGAGCTGAGATCGCACCACTACACTCCAGCCTGGGAGGCAAAGCCAGATTCCATCTCAAAAAAGAAAAAGAAAAAGAATTCTGGAAATCCCTTTTCTCTGCTTCCCCTTTTAGAAATACGATGTGCAATTTTTGAGTTTTCCTAGCAACATGGTGATAACCGTATATGTCTGTGTGTGTGGTTGTGTGTGTGTGTGTGTGTGTGTGTGCGTGCACACGCATGTGTTTGTAGAAAACAAATGACTTGCTTTCCAAGCTAGGAAGAATAGCTGTTTCTCACTTATTAGGATCAGAAAATAACCCACCTCCATTTGTTATCCTGTCCAAGCTCATGACCATCCCCCAGTCAGTGATGCTGAAAAAATAAGCCATTTCAGCTGTGGTGGAGAGCAGACAGTCCTCTCCCTGTGCCTGCCAGCACACCAACAGGTGGTGTCATCCTGGTTTTGAAACCCAATAAGCCTCGTTGTAGAAAGAAAAGCTTCAAGCCCAGAGTCCACATACATCTCCATTTTTTTTTTTTAGACCGAGTCTCACTCTGTTGCCCAGGCTGGAGTGCAGTGGCATGATGTCGGCTCACTGCAACCTCCGCCTCCCAGGTTCAGGTGATTCTCCTGCCTCAGTCTCCTGAGGAGCTGGGATTACAGGCGTCCATCACCATTCCCAGCTAATTTTTTATATTTTTAGTAGACACAGGGTTTCACTATGTTGGCCAGGCTGGTCTTTAAACTCTTGACCTTGTGATCCGCCCGCCTTGGCCCCCCAAGGTGCTGGGATTACTGGTGTGAGCCACCACACCCAGCCACATCTCCTCTCTTTAATGGGAACACACATTCCTTCACCCTAAATTATTAAAAGGAACTCCAACTCCCAAGGGTGTTATCAAAGCAATTTAAATCATCTCCCATAAAAGGTTTATTGATGTGGCAGTCATTGTTCCCCCTCTGGAGTCAGGCATGAAGGAGAAGCAAGCTTTGAGATGCTGGGATTATGAGGCTGAAACATTCCCTCCAGGGCCAGGCCAGGTGGATCACACCTCTAATCCCAGCACTTTGGGAGGCCAAGGCGGGTAGATCACCTGAGGTCAGGAGTTCAAGACCAGCCTGGCCAACATGATTATCAACGTGGTGAAACCTCGTCTCTACTAAAAATACAAGCTGGGCATCGTGGTGGATACCTGTAATTCCAGCTACTTGGGAGGCTGAGGCAGGAGAGTCATTTGAACCTGGGACGTGGAGGTTGCAGTGAGCCAAGATCACACCACTGCACACCAGCCTGGGCAACAGAGTGAGACTCCATCTCAATAAAAAATAAAATAATAATGATAATAATAAAAGAAACATTCCCTCCAGAAAGCTACAAGCGGAGACACAGGAAGGACACACAGTTCAGTCTGACCCTTGGCATTAACCTCACCCTCAAGGTCATCTCTGCACTAAATCCCATTGATTCCAGCACTGTGTTCTCTGGGTACGCACAGAGCAGACACCTGTCCGATACCTCCATAATAAAAACTGAGACTGTGGATCTGTGGAACGCATGGAGCCTGGGAAAAATCATAATGTAACAAATCCCAATTGTGCATAAGCCTCGGTTTCCTTATCTGCACAATGGAACAAAGATTTGCCATCTTCTAGGTCCACTGTGAGGAATTCATGAGCTGGCATACACTGAGTACTTGGCAAATAGCAGGTAACTTCAGAAATGGCGGTTCCCATCCTCTCTATTCTGCAAGGTCTTAGGACAGAATTATTGAGTCCTGATGGATTAAAACATCATCCAGGAGATAAGTTATTAATATGGCAAGAGCACTGGCCTTAAAACTGATTGCACCAGGGTCAAGGTGGACCACCAGCTGGCCACATGTCCTTTGCCAGCTGCCTCCCTGCAGGCTCAGATCTCACCTGTAGAATGAGGGGCGGGCCTCAGGCCTTACAGTCTCCCTGTCTCTGTGAGTGTGTGAATAAAAGGTTTCCACCTCTTGCATTTGGAACTCCAGTAGTCAGTTGCAAGGGTGGTGACTCAACATCTGTCAGTCACTTGTGCAATAGCCCTTGTGTGCCCATCCATGAGACGTGACACTCCACAAGCACACCATCAGCACTATTCCTGGCCCAGTGTCCCGCAAAGCTATGATTTTTAAAAATCATATTTTATATCTTAGGGTTGAATTGGCCTACCAACCTCTGAAATAGGTCTCCTCACATCCAAAATGAATTTGGGCCAATATCCGAAAGAAGGCACTAGCCTGTGCACAGATTCACACACACACACACACACACACACACACACACTCTCTCTCTCTCTCTCTCTCTCTCTCTCTCTCACATACACACACATCGCTGGAATAAAAATTGTGCACAAATCTGATATCGCTAATGAAAAACTACAAACAGTGGCCTGAACACACCTTTACCCTTAGAAAGAGAAAAACGCAGCCACCTGGAAAGAACACAGGACAATCTGGCTGCAGCTGCCCGGCAAGGTCAGCTCAGGTCTGGATTCTCTCTGAACCAGAAAGGAAAAGGAGCAGATACCACGGACCGGGTGCAGGAGGTACAGGACTTCTGTCCACGCCCCGAGCTAGGATCAACCTCAGCTCTGCTTTGTACAAGGCATACTCATATTTTATTTCCACTTATATATAAATTTATAATACTATGTATCCTCATATTCTGTTCTCCTGATTGTGTGTTTGTTTTTGCAAAAAGTACAGCCATTAGTCTATTGATATATAATTTACATAAAAAAAATATACCAGCCCGCATAGTGGCTCATGCCTGTAATCCCAGCACTTTGGGAAGACAAGGTGGGTGGATGACCTGATGTCAGGAGTTGGAGACCAGCCTGACAAACATGGCAAGACAAAAATACAAACATTAGCTGGGTGTGGTGGCGCATGACTGTAATCCCAGCTACTTGGGAGGCTGAGGCAGGAGAATTGCTTGAGCTTGGGAGGCAGAGGTTGCAGTGAGAAAGAACGAAGGAAAGAAAAGAGAGAGAGAGAGAGAGAGAGAGAGAGAGAGAGAGAGAGAAGAAAGAAAGGAAAGGAAAAGAAAGAAAAAGAAAGAAAGAAAAAAGAAAGAGAGAGAAAGAAAGAAAAGAAAGGGAAAAGGAAAGAAAAGAGGGAGAGAGGGAGGGAGGCAGGGAGGGAGGGAAGGAAGGAAGGAAGGGGAAGACAGGAAGGAGGGAGGGAGGGAGGGAGGGAGAGAAAGGAGGTAAGGAGGGAAGGAGAAAAGAAGGGAGAAGGCAGGCTTCAAACTCTGCCTTACCCTCCTAGACAATTGTAAGGTAAGAGGCAAGCTGAGGGTCCTCAAGGTGGGCAAGCAATGCAATAGACACCTACAGCTGCCTAGTGAAGTACAGGGAAAATGTTCTAGATATGTCCAAAGGAAGAACCTAGAAGCAAAGGAGCTAATGCAGGAAGCAAGTCTAGGACACCCACTAGACAAACATTGAGGAGAGAAACAGGATTGGGCAGGTGGATGAGAAATGAAACCAGCAGCGTTCTCCAAGAACCTGGAAGAACTTCCATATAGAAAGTGTGCCCTTGGTCCATCATAAGGGATTCATAGGAGATGAAAGGTCAAGAACACTGAGTTAAGGGCGTAGAGGTGGAAATATTCATTTGAATCAAAGCATCGCTAAAGAGAAAAGGCATTACACAGGAAAACAGAGACCTTATATATTGATAAAAGATAAGCTTCACCATGGATGTAGACTATCGCAGCATTAGGGGAGAGGGGATTAAATGACATTACATCAAAATATATCATGCAAAATTCTTGGAAAAGGAGGCAAATGAACAAAACAACTCTTTTCCAATGACTATGCCTCTTTATATCTTTAAATTGGTCAAGCATAAAACCTATAAATCATAACAAAATGCATTTGAATATATAAAATAGAACTAATAGATGTCTATATAAAAGCTACAGGATTTATAAGACATGGCCGGGCATGATGTCTCATGCCTGTAATCCCAGCACTTTGGGAGACCGAGGCAGGTGGATCACCTAAGAGAGGGAGGCAGGGAGGGAGGGAAGGAAGGAAGGGGAAAAGAGGAGGGAGGGACGGAGGGAGGGAGAGAAAGGAAGTAAGGAGGGACTCCTTAGGTCAGAAGTTCAAGACCAGCCAATACAATGAAACCTCATCTCTACTAAAAATACAAAAATTATCTGGGTGCAGTGGTGCACCCCTGTAGTCCCAGTTACTCAGGAGACTGAGGCATAAGAATTGCCTGAACCCAGGAGACAGAGGTTTCAGTGAACCAAGACCATGCCACTGCACTCCAACCCAGGTGACAGAACAAGACTCTGTCTCAAAAAAAAAAAAAAAGAATGTATTAGACATCATCAAGCAAAACAATATGCATATTGTAGGCATTCTGGAAAGAAAGGAGAGGGCAAAAAGGGCAGCAAGCTTATTTAAAGGAATAATAAGCAAAAGTTCCCAAACCAGGAAGAGAAATAAACATACAGTCTCAAGAATCACATAAAACACCAAATACACTGAATATAAAGTGTACTACACTGAGAAACACAATTAAATTGTAAAAAGTCAAAGACAAAGAATTTTCGAAGCAGAAAGAGCAAAGTGCCTCACCACACTGAAAGAAAATGTCATTAAACTAACAGGAGATTTCTCAACAGACACCTTATAAGCGTGGGGACAATGGGATAATGTATTCTAAGCACTGAAAGAAAAAAGAATTGCTAACCTAAAACATTATACCCTGCAAAGCTACCCTTTTAAAATGATCGGGAGATTGAGTTTTCCTCAGACAAAAGGCAGGTGTAGTGTGTTTGTCACCACTACACCTGCCTTTCAAGAAATGTTCATCTACTAAAGGACTAATATCCAGAATATTCAAGGAACTCAAAAACAAAAAGAAATAATCTGCTTTTAAAATGGGCAGGCTGGGTGCAGTGGCTCACGCCTGTAATCCCTGTACTTTGGGAGGCTAAGTTGGGTGGATCACCTGAGGTCAGGAGATCGAGACCAGCCTGACTAACATGGTGAAACCCCGTCTCTACTAAAAATACAAAAAATGAGCCGAGTGTGGTGGCGTGTACCTGTAATCCCAGCTACTCGGGAGGCTGAGGCAGAAGAATCGCTTGAATCTAGGAGGTGGAGGTTGCAGTGAGCTGAGATCGTGCCATTGCACTCAGCTTGGGCAACGAGAGTGAAACTCTGTCTCAAAAAATAAATTAATTAAATAAAATGGGCAAAAGGTCTGAATAGACATTTTTCAAAAGATGACATGTAAATGGCCAACAAATATATGAAAAAAAAAAAGTGCTCAACATCACTAACTCTCAGGGAAATGGAAATTAAAACCACTGTGAGATATTATCTCACACCTGTTAGAATGGCTATTATCAAAAAGACAAGGTAAGTGCTGGTAAGGATGGAGAAAAGGGAACCCCTGTCTACTGTAGGGTATAGATTAGCATAACCATTATGGAAAAAAAGTACAGCGGTTCCTCCCAAAATTAAAAATAAAACTATCACATAATCCAGCAATCCCATTTTTAGATATATAAGCAAAGGAACTGAAATCAGTATGTTGAGAAATATTTACACTTCCATGTTGACTGCGGCATTAATCACAAAGGTGAAGATACAGAAATAATCTCAACGTCTTTTTGCAGATGTATTGATAAAGGAAATATGGTGTGTATACACACATGCACACCGTGGAATAGCATTCAGCCTTTAACAAGGAGGATATCCTGCCATTTGCAACAACATGGATGGAGGTGGAGAACATCATGCTAAACAAAGTGATTGGGACAGAAGTAAAAGTACCACATGATCTCACGTATTGAAAAACATCAAATTCATAAAAGCAGAGGACAGAATGGTAATTTCCAGAGGATGGGGGCAGGGAAAAATGGGGTGATTTGGGTCAAGTGGTTCAAAGTTTCGGTTATACAAGATGCATAATTTCTGGAGATCTAATGTACAGCATAATCACAAAGTTAACAATACTGTATTGTATACTTGTAATTTAATAAAAGGATAGATCTTAGATCTGCTACACACACACACACACACTCCCTCTCTCTCTCCCCACCAAATGGTTAACTATGTGGAGGTAATGAATATGCTAATTCACTTTATTGTCATCATTTCACAATGTATGCATACATCAACACATCTTGAATATATACAATTTTTATATGTTCATGATAGCTCAATAAAACTGTTAAAAATGCTGTTCACATTCAGACTGCAGCACAATCAAACAAGACTATCATAAGATCTCTAACAAAACAAATCCAAACCATGAGAAGATTTGAAAATAATCCTTTAATCAACTATTGCCTACACAGACTTGACAAACTTAATAGACTTTCACAGCCAAGCACTTAAAACACCCAGTGCAGGCGTGCCTGCTGTCTGCCCAGCAAAACCTAGGTATTCTTGTTTCTCTGTCACTTGGCTACCTGTGGTGCCCCCAATTCCTCTAAGTCAGTTTCTGTTTCTCAGCCTATGTTATAAGGTACGTACGACATTAAAATTAAAACTAAACACCTCCCCTGAAGCAAAAACCAATTAGAATAAATAATGGAATAAAAGGCCAGTGAAAAGATTAACAAAGAAATGACTGTCTAGGAATAAACCAAGCAGTAAATATTTAAAAACATGTGCCCTTTCTAAAGATGCTTTCCAGACTTGTTTATTCGGCTATTGACCACTCTCTCCCAGAACCCCACTGCAGAAGGGGAACTGGGAAAATTATTAGTTCAAAAAGAAAATCAAATCTACAGTCATAAACTAGCTTGAAAATATCTAAAATGTAAATAATCCATAACAGAGTTATGTGTTCCCAGAATGAAGTTAATATCCCTGATTATGTTTATTATTAAACCATGAAAAATAAATGAACCAAGCAATCTGTTGGAAAAGTTTGAGAAACAAAGAAAGAACTGGGAGGGGGAAAAACAGGAGTAAAGTAGAAATTAATGAACCAGAAAACAGAAAGAATTCTAGGTTGGTAAATAAACGCAAGAAATTTATAATAATCTAAAAGACAAATTTGGAGAAAATCAAATTTATAACAGATAAAATTATTAGATGCATATTCAATTATATGATTACATGCTTTGAAATTGTGAGATAATTAACATAATAACTCTGAAAATTAGTATATAGATCCAGTGATCTGATTGAACATAAGGTACATATAACGTTAAAATTAAAAATCAGCAACTCTCCTAAAGCAAAAACCAATTAGAATAAATAATGGGAAAAATGCCAGTGAAAACATTTAACACATAAACAGCTGTCTAGGAATAACCCTTGCAATAAATATTTAGAAAGATGCAAAATACTGAAACCAATATATCAACGTAGTCTCTTTCTAGATGAAATAACTGAATATTGTTAGCTAGCCAGGTTTCGCAGACCAAGATTTAGCTACAAAGGAATTGGATTCTAATCACAGTCCCAGTAAAATGTGGGGTTGACCCAACAAATCATGCCTAAGAATTCTGGAAGAAGAGGAACGTAAGAAGAATTAAAATTTTCTTAGTTAAAATCATGAGCAGGATTGCCTAAAGATATTAAAAAGTTTAATAAAGACATAATAAAGTTAAGTGTTTCCAATAAAATAATCAAAAACAGACCCACAGAACAAAACTGAGTCCACTAGCAAACCAAAGGATATATGAGAATTTAATATATGATATGATATAGAAGGTGTTACAGATTAACGACTCTGTTATTTAGCAAAAGGTGTTGAGGTAACTGGCTATTTGGGAGTTCATTCTAGACGGACACATTAATTTATTAAGGTTAATATATTAATAATCATGGGCATATTTCTGGTGTTAACCATTTATTAGGCACTTAAGCTGTGTACCAGGTACCATACCAAAGCATTTCCATGCATTATCTCATTTCACCCTGACCTAAGTCCTATGAAGAAGGTATTACTACTTCCAGATATGCTATTCCAACTTACTTCTAAATGTGGAAACCAAGGCTCAGAGGACGTGAGCCTCAGAGGATGTCGTCAGGGTCACAGAGCCAGGCAGAGAGCCAAGATGAGGTCTGCATCCAACATGCTGTCGCTCTTACCATCCTGCCTCCAGTTACCGCCTTTTATAAACAAGCATGGTTCTCTGGAGCCTGAATAGAAGAGTCTGTGGAACAGTAACCCACAGCAGGGAATCATAGCAAATGGAATAATATATGCAAATGGAACCTCAGGGAGGGTTTTCAGACACAGCAGCTAAGGATCCACATCAGGATGAAACCGGCCAACACTGACGCTTTTGTCGAAATTGTCAAGGGAGCTTCTTATAGACCAGCCACCCAGACCTTGGCTCACTGCCTTTCCACAGACAGCCTCTTTCTGCAGTCCTGCTCTCTTTAGTGTTGTGCCATGCTGGGCCTGGACTCACCAGGGGCTGAGAAAACAGGGGAGCCTCCCCCGGCCATCCATGCTCCCTCCCAAGGTTCCGACAGCCTCTGTTCAGGGCCTCCCAGAGGAGTTTTGGCATGCATTATCATAGCACAAGCCATTTGCAAGAAGGCGTCGCAATACAGGGCAGGTCCCTAGATGAAAATATTCCTGAGTATCCTGCCTGGACAAAAACCTTCCAAAAGAGTCTTACATAAAGTGAAAGATGTCTACCCATTGTGAGAGGACACACACACATTCACACACATTGTATAACACACCCTTGGCATCGTGATTTAGCAAATCTTCAAAACCAATATATTTGATTGCTAACAGATACAGGGTTTCTTTTGGGGTAATGATAATGTTCTGGAATTAGATGGCAGTGATGGTTGCATGCTATCATATATATGCTGAAATGCACGGAATTGTACAAAATGGTTAAAATGATGAACCTGATGGGGTTTTGTTTGTTTTTATTTTTGAGACAGAGTCTCGCTCTATTGCCCAGACTGGAGCGCAGAGGTGCTCTCGGCTCACCGCAACCTCTGCCTCCCAGGTTCAAGCAATTCTGCCTCAGCCTCCTGAGTAGCTGGAACTAAAGGTGCATGCCACCACACCTGGCCAGTTTTTCCTTTTTCTTTCTTTCTTTTTTTTTTTTTTTTTTTTTTTTTGAGATGGTGTTTCGCTCTTGTTGCCCAGGCTGGAGTGCAATAGTGTGCTCTCGGCTCACTGCAACCTCCACCTCTCAGGTTCAAGCAATTCTCCCAAGCAGCTGGGATTACAGGCATGTGCCACCACGCCCAGCTAATTTTGTATTTTTAGTAGTGGCAAGGTCTCTCCATGTTGGTCAGGCTGGTCTCAAACTCCCGACCTCAGGTGATCCACCCCCCTCAGTCTTCCAAAGTGCTGGAATTACAGGCGTGAGCCATCTCGCCAGGCCCACCTGATTGATTTTTATATTTTCAGTAGAGATGAGGTTTCACCATGTTGGCCAGGCTGGTCTCGAACTCCTGACCTCAAGTGATCTGCTCTTCTTGGCCTCTCAAAGCACTGGGATTACACAGATGAGGCAACAGCATCAGCATGAATCTGATGTTATGTCAACTTTATCGCAAGAAAAACAAAAAAAAATCGAAAAAGGAAAAAAAAACAGAAATTTAAAAATCCAAACTACATATCAATGTAGCTCCATATTTACATGTGTGATCCAATAAATGTACATAAAAGCAAAAGCCTGAGAATATTTTAATTCGATTATTTCCTTATTAATTATGCCCAATAATGATTGGGATAATAAGCCACACACACACAAAAAAATCCATGTGGTCAGATGATGCAGGCACAGAAAGGAATAGCCTTAAATACACGCTCCAGTTTTGACCTTACACTATTTGTAAATAAGATCTGGAGGAGTCAAAAGTCACACGCACAATGTTGACTGAGGATTGGTACCTGCAACCCCTGTGCTGTTCAAGGGTCAAATGCAAAAAGATATTAGGAGTCCAGTTTGACCCTGGACCTGTCACCACCAGACCTCAATTTCTCCATACATAAAATGGGCACATTAAATTACGTAGTTTATGGTCGTTTTCAACTACATGAGCTAAATCACATTTTAGCGTTCTTTTAAATACATCACCTAAAGAAAATCCTGAGGGAATGCTGCCCTTATTAAAAGAAATGGATACAGACAGAAAATATTTCTCAGCATAACTCTCCTCCCCTGCACCCTCTGGCAGGGCTTCCTCCAGCAATCTGTGCAGCCCTGACCCAGTTCCGAGATTGTGGGAGCCCCCGGAATTCCAGATGAACACAGGCATCAAAGCAGAAAATGAGGAAGCAAGGCCACAGCCCAGGAACCCGTCTAAACACAAGGTCACTGCACCGACATTGGGCCCCTGAGCATGCAGTGAGATCAGGCAGGCTGGAGAGACTCAGGATGTTCAAACACCTCTGAGAGTTTGCAACCTGCTTCGGGAATCAGAGAAGTACATACGTAATTTCCACAAGGATCCAGCTAGCTCAGGGCTCATAGTCAGGAAAAGACAGACCCCACGGGATGTCAGAATAATGCCGGAAAGGACAGGTGACCCTTGAACATGATGGGTTTGAACTGCACAAGTCCACTTCTACGTAGATTTCTTTCTGCCTCTGCCACCACTGAGAAAGCAAGACCAACCCTCCTCTCCCTCCTCCTGCTCAGCCCACTCAAGCGATCGTGACTACGATTAGGATGGAGACCTTTAGGACGATTCACTTCTATTTAATAAATGGTATGTGGATTTTCTCTTCCTTAGGATTTTTGTTTTTTTGAGATGGAGTACTGCTCTGTTGCCTAGGCTAGAGTATAGTGGTACAATCTTGGCTCACTGCAACCTCCACCCCATGGGTTCAAACGATCCTCCTGCCTCAGCCTCCCGAGCAGCTGGGACTACAGGCACGCGCCACCACACATCCAGTTAATTTTTCTATTTTTAGCAGAGATGCGGTTTCGCCACGTTGGCCATTCTGGTCTCAAACTCCTGACTTCAGGTGATCCGCCCTCCTCAGCCTCCCAAAGTGCTGGGATTACAGGAATGAGCCACCACGCCCATTCCTTAGGATTTTCTTAATAACAGCTTCTTTTCTGTAGCCTACTTAATTGTAAGAACACTGCATATAATACATATAGCATATGAAACATGTCTTAAGTGATGGCTTATGTTATCGATAAAGCTTTTAGTCGACAGTAGGCTATTAGTAGTTACGTTTTGGAGGAGTCAGAAGTTGCAGGCAGGTTTCTGACTATGTGGGTCAGTGCCTCTAAGCCCTCCATTGTTAAAGGGTTAACTGTAAATGGATAACAGGAGTGAGAGAATTAAGGAGAGCGAAGGCACCTTTTACTTCTATGTGGATGTGAGATGAGAGCGCAAGGCTGGAACCCTTCTCTTGTCTAATAGATGAAAGTGTTTCTTAAACACGGCCAGGTGTGGTGGCTCACGCCTGTAATACCAGCACTTTGGGAGGTAATGGCAGAACTGACTGAGCCCAGGAGTTTCTGACCAGCCTGGGCAGCAGGGCAAAACCACATCTCTACAAAATATACAAAAATATTAGCCAGTTGTGGTTGCAGGCACCTGTAGTCCCAGCTACTCAGGAGGCTGAGATGGGAGGATCACTTGAGCCCAGGAGGTCAGGGTTTCAGTGAGCTGTGATCGCACTAATGCACTCCAGCCTGGGCCAAAGAGTGAGACACTGTCTTAAAAAACAAAAAAAAAGCACCTCTAGGAGATAATCCCTCCTTTGCAAATGAGGAAACCAGGGCCCAGGAAGGCCTAACACAAGACTCACAGCCAGGTGGTGCTGGAGCTAGCACGGGTCGCGGGTCTCCAGATTGGTATCCACTGGCACCTTCATCACACCTACAGCCTGCTGCTGCAAAGGCTCCTCCTGAGAGGCAGACAGAGAAAGCCCTGGCAAGCCCAGAGCGTGTTTCCTTATTTACAAATGGAAATAATACTGCCCCTGTCTTGCTCACAGGGCTAGAGTGCAAAAGAAAGAAAATAAAGCATTGTGAACTCTTGCCAATGGCAAACCACTACACAGATGTAAGGGGAATGTAATTATCATTTGGTCCTAGTATTCTTAATTCCTATTTCAATGAAATGTAAAAAAATGTAAAAGGTCTAATAGAGAAAACACCCAGGGTTCCTTCACCCCAGGGGGATTTAGTAAATATTCACTTCCAGAAGTCATCAACCTGGGCAAAACTGATTTACTGTGAAGCTATTGAGGCTTAAGTTCAGAGTCTTTCAATTACAGGGGCCTCTTCTAGGGTCTTGAAAGGGCCCTAGCAAGGTATGCACACGGTCATATGTCTCGGTAAAATTTGCAAAAGCAAGATATTTTATTGCAATCAACTGAATGCCCAGTTTTCCTTCTTATAGCTCTCCCCAAATAGGGGCTGGAGCAGCACGCAGTTATTCAGGATTTGGCTTTGCAGAATTTCGGCTGAGAACACATTTAGTTTGGCTTTATGGGATGTGTTTTTGTTAGTTTCCAGTCTCCCATATATTGCTGAGCTGCCCGGAACTAGAAATAGCTTCACAAATACTTCATAATGTCCTCAATTGAACGAATATTTGTCTTAATCTGTTCAGCCTGCTGTAACAAAAATACCATAGACTGTGGCTTAAACCACAGGCATTTATTTCTTGCAATTCTGGAGGCTGGGAGTTCAAGACGAGGTACCAGCACATTCTGTGTTTGGTGAGGGCTCACTTCCTGGTTCACAGATACTGTCTTTTTGCTATGTCCTCACATAGCAGAAATGGATGAGAGATCTTTCTGGGGTCTCTTTTATAAAAGCACTAGTCCCATTCCTGAGAGCTCTACCCTAGGACCTAATCTCATCCCAAAGGGCCCTCCTGCTAATACCATCACACGTGGAGGTTAGGACTTCAATATGCAAACTTTTGGGAAAACAGCCACATCCAGTCCATAACAATATTTAATACAAGTGACCACAAGAAAATTTGAAATGCACGATAATCTTGCAACTCACACAGCAAGTGGAGAGAGGTTGGTCCAGACTTTACAATAATCCTAAAAATTTTATTTTTAATTTAATTTTATTTCATTTTTGAGATGCAGTCTCACCCTATCGTCCAGGCTGGAGTACAGTGGTGCAATTTTGGCTCACTGTAACCTCTGCCTCCTGGGTTCAAGCGATTCTCCTGCCTCAGCCTCCTGAGTAGCTGGGATTACAGCCCAGCTAATTTTTGTATTTTTAGTAGAGAGGGGTTTCACCATGCTGGTAAGGCTGGTCTCAAACTCCTGATCTCGTGATCCACCCTCCTCGGCCTCCCAAAGTACCGGGATTATAGGTGTGCACCATTGCGCCAGCCCCAAAAATATACATGACATTGCACACATTGAGTTGTGAAGCTAAAGTGAATTTTCTCAATTAACAACCCTTAGAAAACAACAAGGATCAGCCAACCACACCAGAAGAAGGGCTGAATTACCTTTTTATTCTCTTTATTAATAGAAAAGGCTATTCCAAATTGCTGTCATAATAAAGAGGTAGTCAAGTAATATGTAGTCAAAAAAGGTAGGAAAGAAAAAATCATAAAGGTGTATTCCGTAGTCAATAAAAACCTTACATGTTTTTGTGGATTTTGTAATTTTTGTTATTTGCCAGCTTTCTTTAACTTAGCAATTTGTTATGGTTTCTTTTCTCATCCAAAATAGCTATTTACTTTTATAACTAATTGTGTATTACTAATTTTGCATTATTTTTCTTAAAGAAGGAGCCAAACTTGTATAAGCTTCAGGCCCCACGACATCTTGGATGCCAACCTGCAAGTTGAGTCCTGTAAATTTTTTTTAGCCATCAATTAACTCACTTATGAAAAAAAAATGCTTAAAACTTCCTTTCAGAAAAACAAATGCAGTGATTTTAAAGCATCTCCACCAAGGACTGAAAGAAAATGGATTTGAACAACAGCAGATACATAGAAGAGATTTTTCCAGCTATGAAAGCTCGTAGAACCCTGTCTCTAGAACTCCTTGAGGAAACAGTTTGGTGTACTGGTCCATTCTTGCACTGTTACTAAAGACATAGCCGAGACTGGGTAATTTATAAGGAAATGAGGTTTAATGGACTCACCGTTCTGTAGGCCTGGGAAGCCTCAGAAAACTTACAATCATGGCAGAGGGGGAAGAAAACACGTCCTTCTTCACATGACGGCAGGAGTAAGTGCCAAGCAGAAGGGGGAAAGCCCCTTATAAAACCATCAGATCTCAGCCTGCTGTGGTAGCTCATGCCTGTAATCCCAGCACTTTGGGCAGCTGAGGCAGGCAGCTCACTTGAGGTCAGGAGTTCGAGACCAGCCTGGCCAATACCTCATCTCTACTAAAAAATACATAAATTTATCAGTGTGTGGTGGCACATGCCTCTAGTCCTAGCTACTCAGGAGGCTGAGGCAGGAGAATCATTTGAACCCAAGAGGCAGAGGTTACAGTGAGCCAAGATCATGCCACTAGACTCCAGCCTGGGTGACAGAGCTAGACTGTCTCAAAACAAACAAACCAAAACATCAGATCTCGTGATCACAAGAACAGCAGCATGGGAGTAACTACCCCCATGATTCAATTACCTCCTACCAGGTCCCTCCCACAACATGTGGGGATTATGAAAACTACAATTCAAGATAAGATTTGGGTGGGGATACAGCCAAACCATATCACCTGGAATAGATTTTCTTTCAATCTTACCTGAGTGTCTACTGATGCTGACTCCCAGAGACAGGAGAGAGCCTGGCTTTCTAAGCTTGATGAAGACTCTACTATTTTTTTTAACCAAATGATTTCTATGAAGATATGAGAATAATTTGCAGTTGGCTATAATATAAAGAAATTAATATACTTAGCATAATTAAACCAAGACAAAAATTTGAACCACGAATGATAAAAGCAGGGAGGGCTGGGCACAGTCGCTCACACTGTAATCCAAGCACTGAGGAAAGAGGATCCCTTGAGCCTAGGAGTTTGATAAAAAGCTGGGCAATGTACACAGCAAGACTCCATCTACTCTCAATTTTTTTTTTTTTATTTAGCCAGGCATAGTGACCCACACCTGCAGTTCCAGCTACTTGGGGGGCTGAGGCAGAAGGATCACTTGACCCCAGGAATTTGAGGTTACCACAAGCTATGATCACACCACAGCACTCCAACATGGGTAACAGAGCAAGACTCTGTCTCTAAAATTAAAAAAAAAAAAAAAAAAAAAGAAGTGGCCATAGGGAATGTGTTCTGGGCTCACCTTGTCTCTGAGCAGATGCCCCAGCTAAGCCACCACTCTCTATATGTCCTGCTCACTCTCAGAACCTCTCCTGCCTTCAGTCCTTTCTTGAATCTTCACCCCCACATTACCTAGCACTCCTTCCCTCCTAGCAAATTCTCCTCTTTGCTCCTGGCAAACCATTTCCAGGTCACCTCTGACACTCTCCCTCAGTAGATCACGTCTCTGACGCTTTATCCTTTTCTCATTAAACTCCCCGTGCTTCACTGAAAACCTGACCCTCCCCACAGAAGCAGACATGCCCCAACCCACTGCCCTCTCTTGAGATGGATTCACCTTTCCCACCCCAGTCCTGAGTCCATATAGGACATTCTCCAGCCCTCACCACATCTGCACAACGTTCCTCCCTCCTCTGCCCTTGTGCAGGATTTTCCCTGGGGCACATAAACAGGCTGGTTTTCTAAACAGCCAGAAGCCCTTCCATCCACTCATTCAACAAATATGCAAAGAGTACCCGCTGTGTGCCTGGTGCAGTGCTAAATGCTGGACCTGCCACGGTGGTGGTGGTGGCGGCGGGGAGGCGGCAAAGAATAACATGTCCCTTTCCTTTTCCCTTCTGTCTGCATTGCTGCTTTTCCATCACTGCTGTTCCTTCATTCTGCTGGGTGAATTCAATTACTCCTTCTTCCACCAGGCTAAAAGGTCCCACCTGGTTGCATCTCAAACCCCAAATATTTGCTAAACGGCCCTGGAAATAAGGTGGGCTGCAGAGTGGCTCTCAGGGTCCGGAGGCACAAACCTGCCAGCTGTCATTAGGATGAACATGGTTTTGCCTGAGCCTTTTAGTCACAAAAGAAAGCATCACACTGAATGGGTTTTGGGGTTTCATGCAGCGTCCCTAACCACATGGATGTTTGTAGGATCTGCCCCCATGAAAACAAGGTTCAAGGATGGCACAGGAGCCCAAGGGGGTGGCATTCTCATTGATCACCAAAGGTAGGCTTGGAGAACATTGAGGAAGAAAGAGTTAACACACAGGGGCAACCTGCGACCTGGGCCCTAGTGGGGATGAGAGGAAATCGAATTAGTTCCAAAAGAGAATTGTCTCCAGCAGGTGAGCTCATCTTCATCCCAGGACACTAACCTGAAATCTATGGGTCACTTTTTCTATTTCCAAATGAGTTTTCAAAACATCAAGTAGAAAACCATAAATTGTTCCTACACTGGGAGGTGGTTAGGTCAAAACAGATCTTTCTGATATCTGGAAATATATATCATTTCCTCCCAAATTCAAAACCCACACGATTTTCCAGCGTTAAGGAAGCAGTGGCACGTTGATACGGCGGTAGACTTCAGAGAGGGCTCAATTCAGTGATATGATCACAAAGGAAAAAGTGAGAAGTGTCAGAAATAACAAATAAAAAGAGATGATGCCTCTCTACATGATGCTCATTAGAGCTGCATGGAGAAGCCACCCACGGACCCTGCTCTACTCTCTGGGACATCATAGCACATAAGAAAGAAATCCAGTGAAAGATGCAGCAGCTGTTTTGAAATTCTTTTCTCTGGCCCATGAATCTGGATGTTTGCAGATTCCAGGAAATGGGCTATTTTCCTGTCTGAACAAGAGTTGAAATTAAAGTAAGCCGAACCCTCCTAGCTAAATGTCATCTTTTAAAAAAATTACAGAAACAGAGTCTCACTATGTTAGCCAGGTTGGTCTCCAACACCTGACCTCAAGTGATCCTCCCACCTCAGCCTCCCAAAGTGCTGGGACTACAAGAACGAGTCACTGCACCGGCTCTAAATGACATCCTTTTGTCCCTCTCCTCTCAGCGAGGCAGCCCCATGTTGGAGATGTGAAGTGACTGCCTCTATTCAGGCAGCAACTGAAGGCCATCTGAATTTTCTCTACCTGTGCATTTGCTGTGTGCACTCTTAGGGCTGAGGGCAGGACAGAAAACCTACCCGAATCCCAGGAAGTTGCCTCTAGTTGAGGTTGCATAAGGGGACTTCTCCTGAAGTTAACTTTCAAGGATGGCTAAGAAGGCCTTGAAAGGTAATTAGTCAATTTGTATCCATCTCAAAGCTAAAATAAACGTCCTGCTGGTTCTTCTAAGAATGAGTTTCCCTTATTTGGCCTGGCTGTTGCTGGTCCTCTCCACTATGGACTAAATAGTTATGTCCTCAAATTCCTAAGTCGAATCCCTAAAGTGGGGACTTTGGGAGGTGATTAGGGCATGAGAGTGGCACTTCCATGATGAGATTAGTGTCCTTAGTGTCCTTAGAAGAAACAGAAAGCTCTCTCTCTCTCTTTCTCTATCTCTCTCCTCTCTGCCACATGAGGACACAGTAAGAAGGTAGCTGTGGGCAAACCAGGAAGAGAGACCACACCAGAGCTGTGCCATGCTGCCATCTGATCTTGGACATCCCAGCCCTGAGAGCTGTGAGAAATGTTTGTTGTTTGAGCCATCCAGTCTATGGTATTTTTGTTATAGCAGTCTGAGCTGACTGAGACACTTGCATCAGAATCATAGTCTTAGACTAGACAGTGCCCAGGGTTGGTATGTGGAGTTGCCCCTGGTACTTAACATTGTGAAATAACACTGTGTTTATTTCAACTGGGCCTCCTTTTGGTTTATTTTACCTCTGACAGCTGATCAAACCTGGACACCTCAGGCGTTCCCAATAGCTGGTCCCATGCTTCCTGCTTTTCCTTGCCTTTAATGCATTTCTGTGCTGAAACAATCTAGTCTCCTGGAGAGACCATCACCATCTCTGGGCATCTGTGGTTCTCATCTGTCCAGCATGCCATCCTCCTCCTCATGGAAACAAATCCCCCCTTCTCTGTGTGAACTCCAACCCATGGCGACCAGGGTGATCCTACTACTTCCAAGTGGGCATGTGATGCAGACCAGCCCCATCACCAACTATAAGCCCCGTCCCTGGGATGGGTTGAGACAGGCACGTGCCTCGAGGCAAACTACAGGTTTTCCTAAGACATCTATAATGGAAGTTTCAAGGAAAACCCTCTTTCTCCAGAGGTGAAAATCTGCTGCTGTCTGCTGTCTGTCCCACTGGAGAAAGCCTATCTACAGGCTAGAATGGAGGGCGGAGTCCCACTGCTTAAACTTCTGAGCACGGCCTTATCTGAAGCCAGAGGCAAGTCTAAACTTCTCAGTCATAGGTGCTAATAAATTTCTGCTTCTTCCCTTTTGTGCTCTAGCTAGGTGAAATGGGTTTTCTGTCACTTGCAACCAAGAGGGTCTTGATAAGTCAATGTCCTAATCTTGATCTTTTTCACACCTACCTCATCCCTTGACTTTCTCTCTTGGTGAAGGTGGAAAGTAGAGTAGGATGGAATAGTGACATAATCCCCTGTGCCACCAAAGAGCCACATGACCACAGAGGATCTTGAAGCTCAATGATCTTAGGCTCCAAACACAAGCTATGCTCACAAATTAAATTTTCCAAACTGAAAAGAAATAATAGATTGGAAGTTTTCTTCCCCTTGGTGTAAGTGAAATGTTTTTCTTCAGGGGTGACCACCCATGGCACAAAAGCGGCATGTCAATAAATGAAAAAGGAGGGCACAGATGTGCACTGGGGTGAGAAAGACTGTAACTGTCATTATTACTCAAAGGGGAACACTCACTCCCCTCCTCTAGACAGCTGTCTACTCACTAGTGGCCTTTCTCAGTGCTTCCACCACAGTTTCAGGCAGGCTGTGATGCAGACCCTTTCTCCTGGCACATCCATGAAGTGCCCAGGTTTGCGCAGTAGCTATGTCTCAGAGTACTCCCTCTTTATTTAATTTAATACTTATATCTTTTAAAAATGTGACGTGTCATATATTATGTAATAAGTTACCTTGCTGTTTTATAATATTCTTTTTAAATTTTATTTATTTATTTTATTTTAGGTTCAGGGTCCATGTGCAGGTATGTTATGTGGGTATATTGTGTGATGCTGAGCTTTAGGCTTCTTGTGAACTCATCACCCAGATAGTGAATGCTGCATCCAACAGGTGGTTTTCCTACCCTCATGCCCCTCACTACCTCCTTTTGTAGTCCCCAGTGTCTATTATTTCCAGTTTTATGTCTATGCGAGTGTACCCATTGTTTAGCTCCCACTTTATAAATGAGAACATGCAGCATTTGGCTTTCCGTTTCTCAGTTAGTTCACTTAGGACAATGGTCTCCAGCTCTATCCACATTGCTGCAAAGGACATGATTTCATTCATTTTCATGGCTGCATAGTATTCCATGGTATATATAACACATTTTCTGTATCCAACCCACCACTGATGGACACTTAGGTTGACTCCTTGTATTCATTCATTTTCATACCATTATGAAGAAATACCTAAGACTGAATTATTTATTTATTTATTTAGAGATGGAGTCTCACTCTGTTGCCCAGGCTGGAGGCTCGAGTGCTGCGGCACAATCTTGGCTCACTTTTTTTTTTTTTTTTTTTTTTTTGAGACGAAGTCTCACTCTTGTCACCCAGGCTGGAGAGCAATGGTGCCATCTTAGCTGACTGTAACTTCCACCTCCCGGGTTCAAGCGATTCTCCTGCCTTAGCCTCCAGAGTAGCTGGGATTACAGGCACCTGCCACCACGCCCAGCTAATTTTTATATTTTTAGTAGAGACGGGGTTTCACTGTGTTGGTCAGGCTGGTCTCCAACTCCTGACCTCAAATGATCCACCCGCCTCGGCCTCCCAAAGTGCTGGAGTTACAGGCATGAGCCACTGTGCCTGACCGATGGGGTAATTTATAAAGGAAAGAGATTTAATGGACTCACAGTTCCACATGGCTGGGAGATCTCACGATCATGGAAGAAGGCATCCCAGCACTTCAGGAGGCCGGGAAAGAAGGACTGCTTGAGGCCAGGACTTCGAGATCATCCTGGGCAACACAGCAAGATCATGCCTCCACAAAAAGAATTTAAAATTGGCCAGGTATCGTGGCACATGCCTGTAGCTCCAGCTACTCAGGAGGCTGAGGCAGGAGGATCCCTTGGGCACAGGAGGTCAAGACTGCAGTGAACTATGATCATACCACTGCACTCGAGCCTGGGCCACAGAGACACCCTATCTCTAAAAACATCCATATAAATATATAAAATAAAAAGCAGAATGTCCCTCAAAATTAGTGGTGTGCTGAAGCCAGCTCCCCCTGAACCTACTGTTAAATATTTGGGACCTTTGTAAACTAGCTGCCAAATGCTGCTAACTTGAAATCCACCAGAGTAGAAATAGTTACAGCAGGGAAATGGGCAAAAGCCACAAATGAAGGTTCCCTAAATCCACCACTAAATACATGCCCTACCACATCCAGAGAGCTGGTTTATCAGCACAGTACTGCTTGAAATGAACAAGAATATTCTTTGGCATGGCACGTGCTATGCTTAGATGCCAGCCATTTTTCTGTGGGTGCACATCTCTCAAATGAGTTTCCGAAATTAAAACAGGTCAGAGGGAAACCTATGATTCACATTCTCTTTTGGTGTGTCTGTCATTCTCTCTCTCTCTCTCTCTCTCTTTCTCTCTCTCTCTCTCTCTCTCTCTCTCTCTCTCACACACACACACACACACACACAGAGAGAGAGAGAGAGAGAGAGAGAGAGAGACATACACACAAACACACACACACATACACATTATCTCATTAGAGAAAAAGTTTTGGAAATGCCAGGATCGTATCTGACCAACAGTAACAATCAAGCTTTTCATAGTTGATCAAAAGAATGCTTAGCCATAGCTCTTTATCTCACTCCCTTTTTCTATGTTCTTAAAAGAAACATGTGTTGGCTCTAAAGTACAAATGAGAATTAGACTCCAAAAAATTTTGTTTTCATACAAACTCTGCACATAACCTTGTGACGTCTTCAGGACAGAAACTGGAAACCACAAAGAGGAATCTCTCATTGTCTACCTTGATTCAACTCTTTGCTGACTTTGCTAACAGAGAAAAGGGAGACAGCAAGAACAACTCAAATCTCCAGACAGCCAAAAAACTGCATTTTAGCCAAACTTTCACAACAGCTAGAACCAGGGAGAAAATAATCTCGCCCACATTTCATTATCTTCCATTTCTCCTGTCGGAACCAACCAGGAATGGCATTGAGCAGTGAAACAAATAGTTCAAGAGGGAAAGGGAGTAATCCACAAACCATATAAACAACTCTTTTTATGTGCAAGAGTTGACAGCGTTTGAAATTGGAGCAAGGTCTACAATAACATTTCAGAGGACTGGTATCCAGGAAATGAGGTGAGTGATTACAAGAGGCCGCCTTCGCCTAAAGAGAATTTTACATTAAAAATCACAAAAGAGCATGCAGCTTTTTCTCCAAGCAGTTCTTATGTCATTATCATGGAATTATATGCCTATAAAATTGTTTAAGAATAATAAGGTGAATGAAACACAGTCTCATCAACCTTCACTACTATTAACAGGAGTGATTTTACTTCCGTCCTGATGTTTTAGCCGGCAGTAACTCAAAAGCAATAAAAATGATCATGCTCTCTTCTTTCTTCTCTGAATTGCACATTTCAACTTTCAAGGCTCTTCTTTGCTCTCTGGTAGGGTGAAAAGTCTGGCATGATTATCTCTGTATCTTCTACAGAAGAGGAGAGACAGGCATAGAGCTTCAGTGATATGGGGATGGTATAAGACCAGTAAGTGTCAAAGAAGAAATTTCATCTCAGGCCACCTCATGCCACATTGGTCTTTGTCTGCCCTGCTACTGTGCCAGCCTCTCAGCAAAGGGCACTCAGGCCTTAGGCTGCCAAGCCTCACAGTGAATTCACTTTGGCGCACAAAGTGAATCTAAACACAGAGAGTCCTGCTGTCAATGGTGTGAAGCGCAGGCTGAAGGCTTGCAGGAGAAAGAGCGTTATGGGAGCAGTAACTAGGCTGACTTTCCCACAAAGCATTCTGCCCTTCCATGTACAAAAGCCTGCATGACATCTACATACCTACTAGAATGGCTTAAAAAAAATACCTGACAATACCAAGTGTCAGCAAGGATGTGGAGCAACCTCAACTCTGTCTGATACATAGCCTGTGAGAATGCAAAATGGTATAGCCACTTTGGAAAACAGGCTGGTGTTTTTTTTACAGTGAAACATACATTCATCATATGATACCTGGGAATCCCATTCCTAGCTATCAACCCAAGGCAAATGAAAACATATGTTTACATTACTGTATATGAATGTTTAATAGAAGATTTATTCTTGATTCCCCCAAACTGGAAACAACTCAAATGTCCATCCATATTTTGGAAATTACTTAACAGTAAAAAAGAAATAAACTCCTGATACACACAACAGCATGTATCAAAATCATTTAAGTGAAAGAGGCCAGCCCCCAAAGCCTGCATACCGCATGATTCCATTTCCAGCATATATCAGTTTTGAGAAGCAAAACCGTAGAAATAGGGAACAACTGGGCACAGTGGTTCATGCCCGTAATCCCAACATTTTGGGAAGCTGAGGCAGGAGGATTGCTTGAGCCCAAGAGTTTGAGATCTCCTTGGCCAACATAGAGAGACTTTATTTCTGCAAAAATTAAAAGATCAGCAGGGCATGGTGGTGCCCATCTGTGCTCCTGGTTACTGGAGAGGCTAAGGTGGGAGGATCACTTGAATCTGCGAAGCCGAGGCTGCAGTGAACTGTGATCATGTCACTGCACTCCGGCCTGGGAGACAGAGTGAGACCCCATCCCCACCATCCAAAAAAAAAAAAAAAACAAAAACAAAAACAAGAAGAATTGGGGAACAGATCAGTGATCCTTAAGGATGAGCTGGAGACTGACTACAAAATGGGATTATTCTGCATCTTAACTGTGGTGGTAAATGCACAGCTATATATCCATTGCCAAAGCTCCTCAAACTGTACACCCAAAAAGGGTGAATTTTATCGCCTGTAAATTATCCTTCAGTAAATCTTAAAGAAAAAAACTTGAATGTGTGCCAGGGATTTTTAAAATTCATTCCTGTAAGATCACATTCTTTCAAAAACAGCTCCTAGGCCCATTAGCCAAGGCTGTTTCCTGGACATGAGGTTATCTCTGAGCAAACCAGGACGGATGAACAGCCCCGGGGAGCGACTTGGCCACTGGTCAGTGTCGCCCCTTTGGGAGCTCTTCTACTTCTCAGAGCATCAGGAAAATGCTAGACTGTGCCCCAAGTATCCTAAAGCATGATCATGTCTTGCATTAGAAGACATGTGACAGGGATCTGGAATTGGGGTGTACAGATGTGGCCCTAACTATGGGCTATTGTAAAGAAAGTGTACAGCACCCAAGGGCAGGAAGTATTGAAAGGAAATGAACTGGCACCAGATCGTGATTCTCAGCTGCTCTAACACGTTTGGAATGAGCAAGTCTTTAAATGCGTTTGTCAGCTTGCTTTAGAAATGAAATCTGGCATTATTAACACTATCCCATATGAAACAATTATATAAGTGTAAATGGAAGATGTGTTTAAAGGGTCATGATGAAATCCCTAGAAAACGCTTTCCCAGTCTTTTTCTTTCTTCCTTCCTTTTTTTTCCTTTATCTGACTAAATAAGGTCAGATAAGATGAGGACAAAACTAAGTCAGCAGGCAGAATTTAAATTACTCAAATTACTTTTCTTTCTTTTCTTTTTTTTTCCCGCAGCTGAACTTCAGACTGTGGGAGGGAAATGAACAGCTTAAACCAAAGCTAAGCTCTTCTGTTCTGTATCAAATGGCAATTACTCTTCAACTGTTTTTTTTCCATCCGTCCACTCAGCAAACATCCACCACCTCAAACAAATCTGCTGAAAGAGGCAGAAGAGCCTGGGGGTTTGGGATGCATTTTATAAAAGGAGAATTACTGAAGCCAAGTGATGCGTATATTAAGTCCATTATATTATTCTCCCTACCTTATATATGTTTAGAAAATTCTATAATAAAAAATTGAGAGAGAGAGGGATACAAGGGAGAGAGTGAGAAAACCCCAGGGACTAGAAGGTTCCTTCACATCTGCGCACCCTTTAACAGGTTTCTTAACCTCTCTGCATTTTAGTTTCTTCTCTGTAAAAACACAGCTAATAACTGTAACTACTCAAAAGGTTGTTGTGGGGAATTAAATGAGTTTAAAGCACATTTATGAAATGTGCAGGGCAGCAGGGATATGGGTTTATAAATGCCTACTATGTGTCAGACAGAGAGAGAGAGGTCACACATACTCACAAAAATATTTCCTAAAGCCTATAAATCAGCACAAAGTGTTTTAGAGAGTGTGTGAATCTCTCTTCCTAAGTCTATCCTCTGTTTTGTGCTCTTATTAGGTTTTATAACAAAGGTATCTGTGGGGGACGCAGGCAAGGGCTTCATCCGTCTTCTATCACCTCCCCAGCCATGCTCTCAGCAATCCCTTCTCAGCCGATCACAATCCCTCACCCCTCCACTCCGTTTCAGTTATAAGAGCAAAATCAGTTAGGAAACTACTACTCAGTTATAGGGTTTGCAAGGTGTGGCACAGCCTCCTGCAAACACTTCCATTCACGTCCGGTTCTCAGCCTTCTCCCTCTGCCCAGCTTAGGCTCCACGTGTGGGTCAAGGACGTCTGCAGAGAGATGGGCAGTATGGCATGGTCCTCAATGCTTCCTCCAGCCCCCACTCCTACTGGCTCCTCCAAGACCAAGGCAGATGAAAGAAGAGGGGAGAAGACGGAGCAAGGGAAGCAAAGGTTTTTTTTTTTTTTTTTTTTTTTTTTTTTTTTTAACAGACATGGTCTTGTTCTGTTGCCCAAGCTGGAGTGCAGTGGTACAATCCTATCTCACAGCAGCCTCGAACTCCTGGGCTCAAGTGATCCTCCCACCTAAGCCTTCTAAGTAGCTGGGACTACAGGCATGCACCACCATGCCCAGCTAATTATTATTATTATTATTATTATTATTTTGTAGAGCTAGAGTCTCACTATGTTGCCCAGGGTGGTCTCGAACTTCTGGGCTCAAGTGATCCTACTACCTTGGCTTCCCAAATACTGGTATTACAGGCATGAGCCATGATGCCTGGCCTACACTTGGCTGGTGTTTTCCTTCGTTACCTCTTGGCAGTGACTAAAGATGGGCTTTCTGAAAGGGCCCAGCTGAGGGTTCTCCCAGGCCCTGTTTTGAGGCTCTGCAAGCTACAGGAGTCCCTGATAAGAGCAGTGAGCTCTACAGATGGCCTCTAGGGACATTTTTTTTTTCTTTTTGAGATGGAGTCTCACTCAGTCTCCCAGGCTGGAGTGCAGCGGCACGATCCCGGCTCACTGCAACCTCCACCTCCCGGTTCAAGCAATTCTCCTGCCTCAGCCTCCTGAGTAACTGGAATTACAGGTGCGTACCGCCACGCCCAGCCAATTTTTATATTTCTAGTAGAGACAGGATTTCACCATGTTGGTCAGACTGGTCTTGAACTCCTGACCTCGTGATCCGTCCGCCTTGGCCTCCCAAAGTGCTGCAATTACAGGCATGAGTCACTGCACCCAGCCTAGAGACTTTTATTGAACATGCCCTTGGCAGCCTCACTGCCAGATCCCCTCTGCAGCCAGCCGAAATCCTCTCTGCCCCTGCCTCAGGGCCTCAAGTCTCACACCGCTGGTCATGCTGGAGGAAGCCATGTAGGCTACTCTATTGCTGCCCACCCTTCCTGCCTACTGAACTCTTGTCTTCAGAATTCTCCAGGCAGGAGGCAGGCACCACCCCAACCTTCGCCGAGGTTCCCCCAGATCCAGAGAAGTCATGTCAATTTCTTCCCTATTTCAGATGATCTCAATAACACAGTTATCAAACCCTGCTCTCGCCTGTGAAGATGCACCTGTGAGTGCTACAGTTCAGCCAGCACCCAGCAGTGAGGAAGAGGCCAGCCTCCTCTGGCAGGCAGCCCAATCTTTTCGTTTTTTTGAAATGTAGTCTTGTTCTGTCTCCCAGGCTGGAGTGCAATGGCATGATCTTGGCTCACTACAACCTCTGTCTCCCAAGTTCAAGCAATTATCCTGTCTCAGCCTCCCAACAAGCTGGGATTACAGGTATGCGCCACCACACCTGGATAATTTTTGTATTTTTAGTAGAGATGGGGTTTCACCATGTTGGCCAGGCTGGATGGGTCTCATTCTGTTGGCCCAGGCTGGAGTGAAGTGGCGCCATCATGGCTCACTGCAACACCCACCTCCCAGGCTCAAGCCATCCTCCCACCTCAGCCTCCACAGTGGGTGGGACTGTAGGAGTGTGCCACGACACCCAGCTAATATTTTTTATACTTTTTGTAGACACGGGGTTTCATTCGCCATGTTGCCCAGGCTGTTCTCAAGCTCCTGAGCTCAAGCAATCCACCCACCTCGACCTCCCAGTGTGCCGGGATTATAGGCATGAGCCGCCACGCCTAGCCAGTATCCCAATCTCTTTATGTGGCTTGCTTAAATCTCCCCCATTTGATCTGGGGAGGGGTCACTCCTGTTGGGAGGGATAAACACCCATATCCCCTGCAACTTTCTCCCCCAGGAACTCATCTTTTCCTTAGAGAGGAGAAGTGCCATTCAGGCTGCAGGACCAGTCTTGCAAATCCCTTGCTGGGTCCTCCGTGGTGGCATCCAGCATCCCTCTGAAAAATGGCAAACGCTTCTCTATTGCTCTCAGCTTTGGGAAAGAAACCAGAATTCTCAAGCAAAAGGAACAGTCTCCTTCAACATCCCATGCCCTATTTTTAAGTAAAGAAACCTGCCGTTCTCCACATGGAAACAGGAAGGGAACAACACACACTGGGGTCTGTAGGGGGTGGGTGTGCCCAGGGGGAGGGAGAGCATCAGGGATAATAGCTAATGCATGCTGGGGTTAACACCTAGGTGATGGGTGGACAGGTGCAGCAAACCACCATGGCACGTGTTTATCTATGTAACAAACCTGTACATCCTGCACATGTACACCAGAACTTAACAAAATAAAATAAGAAACCTGCTGTTCTCTATGGCTTTAAGGAATAAGCAGGATAAAGGTAAATAAAAGAGCCAGCACATACAGGAGACAAAGCAGGTTCACCATTCATCAGCAAATAACCGCAACAGATATTTACTGAAATGGATGAGAAAAACGTCTCAAAGCAGAGCGCATTTCTGAAAATACGCGGGCAAGAAGGCTTGAAAATTGGTATCTGCTATTTCTAGCTGAATCATCCCTCCTTGATGAATTATTTCAAAGTCGTTTCTACCTATTAGATTTATTTACATCCATCTTAAGGCCACATACCATTCTGGAAGAAAAAAAAAAAAACTAGAAAATCTCTTATCAGGGAATATCAAGGTTACTCACTCAGCCCCAAGGCTCATTCCAGGAGGGCGTGGAGCCTGAGAAGGGTACCCTGGCAACAGCCAGTTGCACAGTTCTCAAAGGACACCTAAATCTTTATATATCCATGGGGAGCTCAACGGAACCGAAGCGTGGCATGGACAGGCATCTTGCAACGTGCTCCAGAAACTTGTAGCCTAGCCAGTGGAGTGAGGCAAGTCACTGTGAAGCACAGGAGTGCGGCACCTGCTAACGGGAAAGCACGTTGCTTCAGGGATGGGCTTTCACATGTCAGGGAAGGATCCTGAAACTGCTGCAAAGACCAAGAGAAGTGACTCAGGCAAGTGGGAACTCAAGGCTCTGCACGCTTCCTCCTGATTAATGACACCGTTAGAAAAATGACAATATTTTACACCTCAGAGTCAGTCACGATGCCTCCTGGGTCTTCGACCTCCTCTACTAAATTCTCACCAATTTTTTTCCCTCTTAATTCAAGCCCCCATCTCCTCTCCACCTCCAATGACACCATTTGGGACCAGGCTCTCCCCTTCCCGCACACAGCCTGGTAGAGAAGCAGAGCTGGCCTTCCACATGGCATTTATCTCCACTTGCAGAGCTGAATTGTTCAATTCCCCTACAATATGCTCAATCATGGCCCGCTAAAGGTGTCCCCATCCTAACCCCCAGAACCTGTGAATGTTACCTTATATGGCAAAAGGGGCTTTGCAGATGTATGAGTCCAATCTCTAGAGACAGCGCTATAAAGATTGAGTAATTTATGAAGAAAAAGGTTTAAATGACTCACAGTTCTGCAGGTGTAACAGAAAGCACGGCTGGGGAAGCCTCAGGAAACTTAAAATTCGGGTGAAAGATGAAGGGGAAGCAAGCAGCACAACTTACCATGGCAGAGCAGGAGAGAGACAGAGAAAGCCAAGTGGGATAGAGAAAGCTACTCTTTCAAACAACCAGATTTCGTGAGGATTCCATCACGAGAACAGCAAGGGGGAAGTCTACTCCCATGATTCAGTCACCTCACACCAGGCCCCTCCTCCAATATATGGGGGTTACAATTTGAGATGAGATTCGGGTAAGGACACAGACCCAAACCATATGGGAAGAAGTGAGTAAATTAAGGCTCGTGAGATGGGGGGACTATGCTGGAGTATCTGGGTGGACCTGATGATACCACAAGAGTCCATATAAGAGGTACACGGGAGGATCAAAGTAACAAAGTCCATGCAGCCACAGATGCAGGGACTGGAGTGATGCGGCCACAGACTCAGAGATTGGAATGAGGTGGCCACAAGCCAAGGAATGCTGGCAGCCTCTAGAAGCTGGGAGAGGCGAGGAATGAATCATATTCTCCCTTGGAGCTTCCTGAAGGAAGGCAGCCCTGCAGGCACCTTGATTTTAGTCCTGTAAAACTCATTTCAGCCTCGAATCTCAATAACTGTAAGAAAATAAACGTGTGGTGTTTTATGCCACTGGGTTTGTAGCCAATTGTTACAGCAGCAACATGAAACTAATACATCCTGTTCCTTAAAAGATTAATACTCAACAGAGAGAAGCAGCACCAACCTACCCCTCCCTTCTCAGCTCCCACCATGCTTCCACCCATGGACCTCACGCATCAGCCACACTTATCTTCTGAACTCTTCCCCTACAGAGGCTGGGTTGTTTTCAACTCTTGTGTCTTTGCACATGCCACTGCCTCGGAAGACAACACTTTGGGCCTCCCTTCTCTGCCAAGAAAATCTCTGCTGATCAGTCACACAGCAGCTCTGATGCCACCACCTCTGTCAAAGCTTCCTTGCTCTCCTGTGCAAAATTAGCCTCAATACACTCTATCATTATGTGGTGTCCACATAAAGATCTTCTCTACAATTTCTCACATTAAAAAAATATTGATACATAATATTTTATATATGTGTGGGGTATGTGTGATGTTTTGTTACAGGCATCAAATGTGTAATAATCAAGACAGGGTTCTGGGGGTGTCCATCACCTCAAGTGTTTATCATTTCTCTGAATTGGGAACATTTCAAGTCCTCTTCTAGCTATTTGGAAATCTACAATACATTGTTGTTAACTATAGTAACCCTATTCTGCTATCAAATATTGGAATGTATTCTATTCCTTCTGTCTAACTGTATTTTTGTACCCATTAACCTCTCTGCAACCTCTACCCCTGCTACTCACCCTTCCCAGCCTCTGGTATCTGTCACTCCCCTCTCTGCCCCCAGGAGGTCAACTTTTTTAACTTCCAGATATGAGTGAGAACATTCAATATGTGCCTTTCTGTGCCTGGATTATTTCGCTTAACATAATGACCTCCAGCTCCATCCATGTCCCTGTAAATGACAGAACTTCATTCTTTTTTAGGGCCAAATAGTATTCTGCTGTGCATACATACCACATTTTCTCTCTCCATTCATCTGTTGCTGGACACAACTTGATTGTATACCTTTGCTATTGTGAATACTGCTGCAATGAACAGGGGTGCTGGTAACCCTCTGACATCCTTGATTTCCTTTCCTTTACATAAATACTCAGCACTGGGATTGTGGAGGGTATGGAAGTTCTAGAATGCATTACATTTTTACAGTAGCTTTAATAATGTGACTGTGTTCACCCCCTCAGTTACATCCCAGGTAACCCCAGGGATGTACCTGCCTATATAACCCCAGAAACAAGAAGAGCCCAACTAATATGGGGAGAATTAACCCAAGACTAGATAAAGGGCTATGTCTTTCTGCTGTCAAACAAAGAGGGCCTATGAGAAGGAAAGCATGTATTGCTTGCTCAGTCCCTGGAGGGCAGGTCCAAGAGGAATGAAGGCACAATTTGAAGCATCAGCAACTGCAGCAGGCTAACCCTCGTGCGCTCCCATCACTTTCCAAGTCAAAATGTTCACAAAGCTGGGAGGGCCTGCTGAGAGCCACCCGAAGGCTTGCAATTGCGATAGCAGGTGCTCTCAAACCACAGTCCCCAAGACCAGCAGCATCACCTGGGAAGATGTCAGAAAACTGAAATTCACAAGCCCCGCTTGCTCTCGTGCATGGAAACATCAGATCGCTGAGGTTTTAACAAGACCTCCAGGTGTTTGCAAGCCCACTGAAGTTTGCAAACCACCCACAGGCAAGGAAAACCCAAGGAGGCTCTGAAGGTAAATCCCTGCAAGTGGCAGACAGTTAGTTCTCTTCCCTGCCTTTGTGTGCTAGGGTTGCCATAACAAAATTGCACAGACTGGGTGGCTGAAACAACAGACGTTCACTGTCTCCTCGTTCTGGAGGCTAGAAGTATGAGATCAGAGTGCTACAGGCTTGGTTCTTTCTGCAGGCCTCTCTTCTTGGTGTGCAGATGGCCCATCTTCTCCCTGTGCAACTTCCTGTGGTCTTCTCTCTCTGTGCACACATGTCTGTATCCTAATTTCCTCTTCTTAGGAAGATACCAGTAGGCTGGGCACAGTGGCTCACACCTGTAATCCCAGTACTTTGGGAGGCTGAAGTGGGTGAATCGCTTGAGTGAAGGAATTCGAGACCAGCCTGGCCAACATGGTGAAACCCTGTCTCTTCTAAAAATACAAAAGTTAACCAGGCCTGGTGGCTTGTGCCTGTGGTCCCAGCTACTTGGGGGGCTCAGGTGGGAGGATCCCTTGAGCCCAGGACTGCACTCCAGCCTGGGTGACAGAGCAAGACCCTGTCTTAAAAAAAAAAAAAGAAAAGAAAAGAAAAGAAAAGTAGGGCTGGGCACTGTAATTCCAGCACTTTGGGAGGCAGGTGGGTCCAAAGGGCAGAAGCTCAAGACCAGCCGGCCAACATAGTGAAACCCCGTCTCTACTAAAAATACAAAAATCAGTCGGGCATGGTGGCACATGCCTGTAGTCACAGCCACTTGGGAGGCTGAGGCAGGAGAATCGCTTGAACTTAGGAAGTGGAGGTTGTGGTGAGGCTGGAGTCTGGATCATACCACTGCACTCCAGCCTGGGCAAGAGAGTGAGACTAGGTCTCAAAAAAAAAAAAAAAAAAAGTAAAAGAAGGACACTGGTCAGTTATCTTGGTTTAAGGCCGATTCTAAAGACCTCATTGTAGTTTAATTACCACTTTAAAGATCTTTTCTACAAACACAGTGTTATTCTGAGGTTCTGGGGATTAAGACTTTAACACAGGAATTTGGAGGAAATGGAATTCAATCCATAATAGCTCCCAAGAATTAAAATCATGCCATGGGAACAGCTCCAATTTGCCTGCCAATGGTAAGCAACACGTACATAAGAAACAGGTTGGGCACAGTGGCTTACACCTATAATCTCAGCACTTTGGGAGGCTGAGTCAGGAGGACTGCTTGAGGCCAGGACTTTGAGACCAGCCTGGACAACACAGTGAGACTCCACCTCTACAAGAAAAAAAATATTAAAAATTAGCCAGGTATAATGGCACATGTCCCAGCTACTCAGGAGGCTGAGGTGGGAGAATAACTTGGGCCCAGGAGTTTGAAGCTGCAGTGAGCTATGATTGCACCTCTGCATTGCAACCTGGGTGACAGAGCAAGATCTCACCTACAAAAACATAAAAATAAAAATCAATTTAAATGTAGAAGAATAAAAATAAAAATCAATTTAAGAAGAAACCAACAGAGCAATTCATCCTCACGTTCTTCTTCACCATCACCACCATCACGCTTCAAAAGCAGAGCTTCCCAGGTGTAATGGGGGTGCCCAAGTTGTAGACCCCTCGGTGCTCAGGGCTCCCTGGAACAGGGCCCAAGCTCGTCATCTCCGGCAGCTGTCTCGTTTTACTCCACTATGCTGTAGAAACACCATCATTTTCCATGGAGGCGGCGATGTGAAAAGGGTGAGATAATAATAGCAACTACCACCTCCAATTCCTAAGGGGAATAAACGAAGTACATGTGGAAAAAGCAGAGTCACACCTGGCGCAGAGGCCACACCTCCACGGAAGAATGCCCAAACAGTGTTTCTCACGGTCATCACGATCACCAGCACGGTCACGGCCACGGGCACCAGGGCGAGGCCCTGCCAGGCACCACCTCAAAAATTCAAGGCACAGGAAGCCAATCTTCCAGCAACTCTATTTCAGAGGAAGGCGCTTCCTCCTCTTGGTTGGTGACCCCACCAAGTGATTTGCAGTGTCCCTTCCAGTTCGGAGATGCTATTCATCACCTGACACTCCTATAATTTTGCTATTCTCCCTGACTCCCAGGAGAGGCCAGAATCTGTGAAGACATCAGAAGTTGATGACTGAAACACACAGCCCTTTGCCTTAATTATTCTACTGTGTGAGATCCATTTGCCAAGGGAAATTGGGAAAAGTATTTTTGCTCTGGTGGCTCTGTGCAGTCCTCAAGCACCCGGCTGCGAGTGGAAAAACTGAATGTGCCTTTGCTCAATCTCTCGAAGCTCTGAAAGGGAACAGGGGCCAATGGGTCCTGCCAGGGGTAATGCCGGATGGGTCTCAAGCAGCAACTCTCAGATGTGACCGCACTACCATCCAGGCAGCTCTGAAGACCTCTGGGGACCGACCCCACTCACATTTTGTGATCTAACCCTTCGGAGTGCAGCCTGAGCACTGGGACTTCTCCAACTGTCCCAGGGGCTTCCAAAGTCCAGAGACAGGGAAGACCTGCTCTGCCAAGTCAACTTCCACTCGGGAAGATGATCCGGTGTAATGACCAGTAAGAGCTCATCTCTGTATGTTGAGATTTAACACCTGGGTTTATAATTCTTTTGGAATCAAACCAGTTTATGGATGAAAAAGAGGCTGGGCACAGAGGCTCTTGCCTATAACCCCAGCAGTTTGGGAGGCCGAGGCAAGAGAATCGCTTGAGCCCAGAAGTTTGCGGCCAGCCTGGACAATATAGTAAGACTCCCATCTCTGCAAATTAAAATAAAAATTATCAGGATGTTGTGGCATGCACCTGTGGTGCTACTTGGGAGGCTGAGGCAGGAGGGTCATTTGAGCCCAGGAGTTTGAGGCTGGGATCATACCACTGCACTCCAGCCTTGGTGACAGAGCAAGACCCTGTCTTTAAATTTAAAAAAAAAAAAAAAAAGACTAACAAAAATCTTAATAGCGTCTCAAGGAGTAAAAATCCTGGGGAATAATAAGGTATTGCATAAATGAGGAGGAGTAGAATATTTCTAGGATAATGAGTCCCCAAAAAGCAAATGCCTTGGCTAAAAATGCTTTCCCCAATTTCCCTTGGCAAATGGATCTCGCACAGCAGAATAATTAAAGCAAAGGGCTGTGTGTTTCAGTTAGCTTAGCACTCAACTTCTGATGTCTTCACAGATCCTGGCCTCTCCTGGGAGTCAGGAAGAATGGCAGAATTATAGAAGTGTCAGGAGATGTATAGCATCTCCAAACGGGAAGAGACACTGCAAATCACTTGGTGGGGTCACCAACCAAGCAGAGGAAGCGCCTTGTCAACGTCTGTGATGTCTCTGCCTCTCATCCTGGGAGCCTTACTCTCTCTAGACAGCACATGGGACTTTCAGGTAGCACCAGCAGTTAGGGGAAAATCAGCCTCAGTACAATTTCTACTGCCACTCCAGGACTGCCTCCAAAACCACACAGAACCAAACAACTCCTTTGTGTATATACAATTCCTGCAAATATTTAATGACAGCGATCTCTCTCTCTCCATCCCTACCCAAGACCTCCTTGTCACCCTTTCTACTCCCTTAATATGTTTTTTTTTCCCATGAAACAGGACCAAGATCTGTTGGTCTCCATCTTCTGTGTGCACTTCCACTGGTTAATGTCCCGTCTCTTCATATGTGACACTGTCCACTAAGCGCAAACTGTCCATGAGATCTGAGGCACAGGACAGCGACCAGTGCCAAGTGCCCCTAAAACCCTAGGTCTACCCCCTACTAACTCTATCACCCTGGGCGATTAGTATGTCTGCTTTATGTCTTCACAATACTTTACCAGCCATTACTGTATAAGACTTAAAAAAATTCTTAAACCATTTTTCCTGCCTTCACATAGAATATAACTGATTTGAAAGACAAGGCGTACATGCATAGAACAGGAAACAATCCCCAATCACGCCTGCCTGGAACAACTTGCTTCTGCTGTTCCTTCTTTTTCCAACTTCCTCTTTTTTGAGACAGGGTCTCGCTCTGTCGCCAGGCTGGAGTGCAGTAGCATGATCTCGGCTCATTACAACCTTCAACCTTCTGGTTCAAGTGATTCTCCTGCCTCAGCCTCCCAATTAGCTGAGATTACAGGCACACCCCAGCATACCCAGCTAATTGTTGTATTTTTAGTAGAGACGGGGATTCACCATGTTGGCCAGGATGGTCTCGTTCTCCTGACCTCGTGATCCACCCACCTCGGCCTCCCAAAGAGCTGGGATTACAGGCATGAGCTTCCGTGCCCGGCCCCCACTCCCTCCACTCAGAGATCTGCAGCTTTGATCCCTGCATTTGACATTTCTGGGTACAGAATTCTCAAGACATTCAGATTTAGTCACCCCTCTGAAGGTGAGAGCTTCCTGCTCCAGCTCTACCCCATGAACTCGAACCGGGTCTCCCCCCTCCAATGGATACTGTATGCCAGGCTTGGGGCCTAAGGTAATTGCAATATCATCATAAACATCTAGGAGGGGTCCCCTCTCCAGCCTTATCCCCCATAGACACATACCCTGAGCATTAGAAACACACTATGACCCAACCTGTGGCCTTTCAACTCATGCTTCTGTATGCGTCTTTTCTGCCTCAAATGTCTTCCCCACTCCTTCACCTTACTTTCTACTCAGCACACTCCTATGAATACATCAAAACAGGGCATAAATATCATCCTCTGTAAAGGTGTCCCAAGCATTCAAGGCAGATGGTAATGCTTTTTTTCCAGGTTTCTGTGGTATATTCCTGACACCTCCCTCAGTGTTCGTTGGCAGTTTCTCCATGCATGTGTTTATCAGCAGACTGAAAACTTGCGGAGGGTTACTTACCTCACTCACTCTTAGATCCTCAGAGCCTCGCGTAGGGCTTAGGGCACAAAGGTGCCGTGTTTGTTAAATAGCACTGACTTGTAACCAGCATTATCAAGGCCTCGTGAAAAAAACTGCACTTGAGCTGAGCTTTACCAGGCTAATATAGAACCGTGGAAGACTTCGTGAAGCATGAAGAGCTCACTCTTGGCCATGAATCGGCATTGCACTTAGAGAATACTGTGTGCAGTGGACAGATTCAGATCTCCTAGCTTCAGATCTTCTTTTTCAAATTCTAAGTGCCTGTAAAACTCACTGCGGGTTCCATGCAGGACAGACTGAGGCTTCTGACATCACTCTTGGTTCTTTCTGCTGCAGATCCATCTCCAGCATTCCCACGGTAGCCTCGAAGGGACTAGGGGCATGTCCTGGGGACCCTGAAGAGACCACTGAACTGCAGACAGAGTTTTCTTCCTGAAGCTGAGGTTCAGTGTCAGAGTAAAACCATAAATAATAGTGGAGAAGGATAGGGCAGAACTTTCCACAAACCATATCAAATCCATAGCTTTTACATAGTAAATTACATTGACACGCTATTTCTACTTTTCACTTCGACTTTTTCCCCTTTGATAAATGAGCAGTGAAGGGGAGTGCTGGCTGTGTTGGGAAAATACACTCATCTTCGGAGAAGAAAAATTCATTAGCTAATCCACCTACTTGGAGAATTTATTTCTAAGGCTGAACTTTCAGGAGGTTTTATAATGGATGTCCTGACTAATAGGAAGCATGAATCTGTTCCAGATGGTTAATTACTTTTTATCATTCCTTTTAATAATAGTTAAGAATAATAAGACAACTCGTGTGAAAAATGAGGATGCAGAATTAATTAAACTGAAGTGTCCTGCACCCATTTCTCAAAAAATAACACACTGAAGTGGTACAGACAGCCCTAAAATGCCAGCTTTTAAAACTAGTAAGGTTACAAATGTTGAGCTAGATAAAATAAACCAATTTCTATGTGAACCAAATGATGTCCCCAAAAGTGGTCACACAGAGACCATTCAGCCACCCAGCAGGGATGCTGCAGAAGGCATTTCTGCAGGGGGAAAGAGTGCAAGAGGGAGAGTGCTTTTAGAAAAATTCCCCCCTCTCCTGTTCAGAAACGTTCACTAGCTCTGCATGGGAAATCCACATCTCTCAGCAGAGTCCAGGATGATAGGACCTCTACCAGCCTGGACAGTTTCATCTCCCACCTCTCTTACTCTCACTTGAATGGTCAGGAGTACTGAGCTACTGAGTTACGCAGCGTTGACAAAAACAGTGGCCCCATATTGGGTGCCAAGCTATTGTCACTGAAAAAAAATCAAAATCTGTCAAGTATTCAGAGAGATATCTTCCGAGCCAAATGTGAATGACCAGTGGCCTGTGGCACAGCTCCAGGAGGTCCTGAGAACATGTGCCCAAGGTGGTCAGGCCAGAACGTGGTTTTGGTTTTCTGTTTTGGTTTTTTGGTTTTTCTTTTTTTTTTTCTGTGATGGAGTCTCGCTCTGTTGCCCAGGCTGGAGTGGGGTGGTGCCAACTCTGCTCACTGCAACCTCCACCTCCCAGGCTCAAGCAATTCTCCTGTCTCAGCTTCCCGAGTAGCTGGGATTACAGATGTGTGCCACCATATCTGGCTGATTTTTGTATTTTTTGTAGAGATGGGGTTTTACCATGTTGGCAGGGCTGGTCTCAAACTCCTGACCTCAAGTGATCCACCCACCTCAGCCTCCCAAAGTGCTGGGATTACAGGAATGAGCCACCACGCCTAGCCCAGAACTAGGTTTTATACATTGTCGGGAGACACTAGGCATCGATCAACACATGCAAGCTGTACATTGGTTGGGTCTGAAAAGGTGGGACAGCTGAAAGCAGAGGCTTCCAGGTCATAGGCAGATTCAGATTTTCTGATTGACAACTGGTTGAAAGAGTTATTACCAATAGAAAGGAATGTCTGGGTTATGATAAGGAGTTGTGAAGACCAAGGTTTAAATCATGCAGATGAAGCCTCCAGGTAGCAGGCTTCAGAGAGAGTAGACTGTAAATGTTTCTTAACAGAATTCAGGAGTCTGTGCTATCAGTCATTCCTAAAGGGAGGAGGGTCTAATGAGGTATGTCCAGCTCCCGCTTCCTATCATGGCATGAATTGGCTTTTCATGTTAACTTGGGAATGCCTTTGGCCGAGAGGAAGGGCCCATTCATGTTTGGGGGAGCCTGATAGTTTTATTTTTGGTTTACAGCAGATGGATCTAGCCTCTGGGCCAGCCACTGTGCCTTTAATCATGCTGTTCCCTCAACTGGCATGCCTTCCACAAGCCAGCTCCCCTGAAAAAGTCCCAGGCAGCCTGTAAGTTTCCATTTAAGCGCTGCTTTCCCTATGAACACATCACCACACACTCTCCAGAGGGGACACCCTCTCGCCTGAACCCACAACCATTTTCCAGGTTGCACATGAATCTTATGCAGGAAATTTGCACGTCCATCCCAGTAGACTGCAAACTCCTTCAGGGCAGGCAGAACCCAACAGACTTTTGTCTTGACTGGACTTAGCCTCCTGTATTGGTCCATTTTCACACTGCTGATAAAGACATAGCAGAGACTGGGCAATTTACAAATGAAACAGGTGCAATGGATTCACAGTTTCACGTGGCTGGCAAAGCCTTACAATAATGGTGGAAGGTGAAAGGCATGTCTCACATGGTGGCAGACAAGAGAAGAGAGAGAGAGCTTGTGCAGGGATCCTTCTCTTTATACAACCATCAGATCTCATGACACTTATTCACTATCACGAGAACAGCACAAGAAAGATCGGTCCCCATGATTCAGTTACCTCCGAATGCGTCCCTCCCAAGACATGTGAGAATTGTAAGGGCTACAATTCAAGATGAGACTTAGGTGGGGACACAGCCAAACCCTAACAGCGCCATTCCTAGCACAGGATCACCGAGTATTCTGTTGAATGGGTGAGTGAAAATAGATAGGAATCCACTGGCGAAACGCTCTAACTTGAACATCCTGAGTCTAGATTCATCCCCACTCTCTGACATCGCCTCTCACAGCTGATGCTGGCAGTGAATGGAATCTTCTCTTGGCAGAAGGCCACTGATATACATATTCTCTTAGGAAAGCTCCAGTTTTAAACTAAACTCAGAATCTCCTCCTCAGACAGACAACAAGATGTGATTCGGTGAAAGCCGAGTCTCATTTCTGATTCCTGTTTTCAGCTTGCTCGGTGACTTGGAGCAAGCAACAAGGCCTGTGGGCTTTCATGTCGTCCTTTATATGCTCAAAAGCAGGGTACACTCTGAAAATCAAAAATAAAATCTTAAGCCCTCCACAATTAATTGACGGGCCAACTTCTTGGCCAAGGGCATTCTAATGAAACCTGAGAAGCTAGTTCAGACCATGATGGGAACAGGGGGTCAGACGTGCCTTCTTACACCCTCCTCCTTTTGGAAGACACAGGTGACCAGCATGAAAAGTAAAACAGAGTTCTGAAGATGGACAAAACAGTCTTTGGAGCAGTAAGACACCAACATGATAGATGGGAAGCTGAAAGAAATCCAGGTATTTTACCCCAAAATGTATTTCCCTGACGTATTTTGAAACGGCCCTGCAAAGCTGTCTCTTGTGGGGAAAATCTACGTCCTGTAGAGATTTCCCTTCCCTTCCCTTCCCAGGTCTTTTTTCCTGATCCAGGAAAGAATTAACTAAGAGTCTGGCACCCTTTTTTGTCTGTTAAGAGCTCTGAAGCCTGCTGCCTGGAGGTTTCATCTGCATGATAAAAACCTTGGTCTCCACAAGCCCTTATCATAACCCAAACGCTCCTTTCTATTGATTCCAGGTCTTCAGATAATAATTTAACTCTTTCAACCAATTGCCAGTTGGAAAATCTTTGAATCTACCTATGACCTGGAAACTCTCCCCGGCTTTGAGTGGTCCTGGCTTTCTGGACTGTACTGATGCACACTTTCTATGTATTGATTATGTCTCCCTGAAATTTATAAAACCAAGTTGTAACCAGACATCCCAGGGCACGTGTTCTCAGGACCCCCTGGGACTGTGTCAAGGGTCGTGGTCCTCCCATTGGACCCAGAACAAATATCTTCAATACCTTACAGAATTTGACACTTTTCCTCAACAACTCACACTGGGGAGTGCCAGAACAATTCACGGTACTGTGAAAAGGGTCATGGTCCTGTAATCAAAACTTTGGGCACACTGGGGTTTAGAATCAGAATTCTGAGAGCTGTAGAAAGGTAGTTTCTCACTGGTACCTATGTAAATCAAAGAAAATGACTGACTAGAGTCTCAGTCATTTTAGAGACGTATTTGGCCAAGGTTGAGGATGCACCCAGAAAATATAACACAAAACCACAGGAAATGTCAGTGATTCATGCTTTTTTCCAAAGAGAGTTTGGGGATGTCTATATTTAAAGAGAAAAGAGCAGGCAGTAAGGAAGAGAGGAAGTGAAAAAAAAAAAAGGGGAAAGGTAGTTAATATGGTTTGGCTGTGTCCCCACCCAAATCTCATCTTGAACAGTGGCTCCCATGATTCCCACATGTTGTGAAGGGGACGCAATGGGAGATAACCGAATCATGGGGGCAGGTCCTCCCATACGGTTGTCATGGTAGTGAATAAGTCTCATGAGAGCTGATGGTTTTACAAGGGGTTTCCCCTTCCACTTGTCTGCTGCCAGGTAAGATGTGCCTTTCACCTTCCGCCATGATTGTGAGGCCTCCCCAGCCACATGGAATTGTGAGTCCATTAAATCTCTTTTTCTCTGTAAGTTACCCAGTCTCGGGTATGTCTTTATCAGCAGCATGAAAACCAACTAATATAGTAGATAAAAGAGTATGTGGTTGCATTCACTTGAGGCTTTGATCAGTGGACACTGAATCTGTATTTTGCATGGGAAAGCAGAGGACAAGAACAGTCAATCTCATAGTTGTCTTGCACACAGTGGATCTGCATTTTTAATAAACACAGAGGATGCAGTCAGATATGCATATGGCTCAGGTGAGTGGAAGGATGATTTCAATTCTGTTCCTTGTCCTACACCTGTGAAGATAAACTGCTAATTTACATTGTCAGGGTGAAATTCAATAGAACTGCTTTAGGGTAAAAGATAATGGCGCCCACAAGGAATTTGATCATGAGTAAACTGTGAGGGAGGGACGTAGCCTTTTATCTTTGCAGCTATGTATTTAGAAACAAAGTGGAAAGCAGGTTTGCATGACTCAGTTCCCAGCTTGACTTCTCCCTTTGGAGAGTAAGTTTTGGGTCCCAAGCTTGTATTTTCCTTTCACACATACATGATCTAACACTCTCTAATGGGTCTGGATTGGCACCCCAACTTAGCATGTGAATATTCCTGCAGTGAAATGCGTGCAAAGTCACATCAAATGGGATAAATAAATGTCATAAATAGCCTCAGATCTCATTACAGTTGGGTTTTACCAGCTTCTTTTTGAGACAGAGTCTCATTCTGTCACCCAGACTGGAGTGCAGTGGTACAGTCTTGGTTCACTGCAGCCTCCGCCTCTCAGGTTCAAGCGATTCTCCTGGCTCAGCCTCCCGAATAGCTGGGACTACAGGCATGTGCCACCACATCCAGCTAATTTTTATATTTTTAGTAGGGAAAGGGTTTCACCATCTTGGCCAGGCTGGTTTCAAACTCCTGACCTCAGGTGATCCACCTGCCTCACCCTTCCAAAATGCTGGGATTACAGCCATGAGCCACTGCGCCTGCCTCATCTTTTTTTTTTTTTTTTAGTTTCAGAATCACAGATAAAAGGTTGCAAGCCTATAATAAAACTTCTGTTATAGCAATGCTTACTGATCTGAAAACAAAAAAAGTGTATCAGGTATAACCACAAAAAACACATGTCTTGGTGATAACATCCTCCCTTGGGGGTGATGTCCCATGTGGAAAGGACAATTTACTTCCTGTGTGAGCCCCTGGAGGAGGCAAAGGGGGCACCTTCTTCCCGGGTTTGATCACAGCCTGAGGCTGAACGTGCAGTTTACACGTGCCCAGGCAGTGACTGTACAGATCGTATGGTACAGGCTTAGCCTAACAAGTTCTCATAAAAAAGATTAGAGACTTAAAGATTTGGGCACAGAGCACGTGCCCTGAGATGACAGTCATAAGGCAAATACAATCCACAACCTCACAGGGCAGAGCTGATGCTTTTCCGTCTGTTGGGAGCTTGTCTGGAGCCACCATCTGTGATTAAAAGACGAACAATTTGATATAGGTTCGAAAGGAATTATCAAGAAGAGTACTGGGGTCAGTTTTGGTGGCTCACGCCTGTAATCTCAGCACTTTGGGAGGGGAGGATCGCCTGAGGCCAGGAGTTTGAGACCAGCCTGGGTAACATAGTGAGACACCCATCTCTACAAACAATTTTTAAAATTAGCCGGGTGCAGTGGTGCACACCTATAGTCCTAGCTACTTGGGAAACTGAGGAGGGAAATAGCAGGAGTTCAAGGCTGCAGTGAGCTATGATATTGCCACTGCACTCCATCCTGGGCAACAGAGTGAACTTTGGCTAAAAAAAAAAAAAGGCCAGGTGCTAGTGGCTCACGCCTCTAATCCTAACAGGGAGGCTGAGGTGGGTGGATCACCTGAGGTCGGGAGTTTGAGACCAGCCTGACCAACATGGAGAAACCCTGCCACTACTAAAAATACAAAATTAGCTGGGCGTGGTGGCACATGCCTGTAATCCCAGCTACTCAAGAGGCTGAGGCAGGAGAATCACTTCAACGAGGGAGTCAGAGGTTGTGGTGAGCCAAGATTGTGCCATTGTACTCCAGCCTGGGCAACAAGAGTGAAACTCCATCTCAAAAAAAAGGAGAAGAGTATTAAAATACGGGTACAGACCCACTACCACTAACTGTAACCTCTGCTGTAAGAATATATCATGCTTTTGGATGACATTTTAAAATAAAACATATAGAAATAGAAGACAAGTATTTGTAATGTTTTCAGTAATATTTAACATCCTGCTAGACACTATCCTAGGACCTTCCAAATCTCCCCCAAACTAAACAATAAGCATTATGATTCTCTTTCAAAGTTCCCTATTCAATAGCAAAAGGGAAGAAGCCATGTTGGGGAAATGCTTTTGCTTTCAAATACAGCAAAGATAGCAGGACTATTACACAAAAAAATAATCTGGCAATAAGCTAAATGCATTTCTTTTTTTTCTTTTTTTTTTTTTTTTTTTGAGACAGTCTCACTCTGTCACCAGGCTGGAGGGCAGTGGTGGGATCCTGGCTCACTGCAACTTCCGTTTTCCTATTTCAAGCAATTCTCCTGCCTCAGCCTCCTGCGTAGCTGGGGCTACAGGCATGCACCATCACGACTGGCTAATTTTTTGTATTTTTTTTAGTAGAGACGGGGTTTCACCATGTTGGCCAGGATGGTCTCAATCTCTTGACCTTGTAATCCACCCGCCTCGGCCTCCCAAAGTGCTGAGATTACAGGTGTGAGCCACCGCGTTCAGAAGCTAAATGCATTCTTTGTCAGCAAATACTTTTGGGAAATGTATTGAAAACACTGGCGACAATTTGAAGACAGAAACTTGAAAAAGGTACCTATAGCACACAGGTTTGCTGTGCTCGGGGAGAAGGGTTTTCACACATTTCAGCTTGTGATATTTGCTAGATTCAGTCTTTGTTACAATGCATACGAAGTCCCATTTTTGTGAGTCAATGATTAGGTTGGTGCAAAAGTAATCGTGGTTTTTGCCACTACTGGTAAATTTATATTCTGAACTAAATGAGTTCTTAGGTGAAAACCTTGTTTGAGGGGAAAAGCATCTAGGGTACTTCCTGATGGGATGGATGCTTTGACTGAAATAAGAAGCAGGGTTTTGGAGCGAGGTTACACAGACAGGAAAACAGCTAATTTCATTCACTCCATATTCCTGTAAGTTACTAGCACAGAGGACACAAAAGCCTCCAGGATATCAATTGTAAAAACACAGATATTTAAAATATAGTCATATTGTCACAAAACTCCTTTAGTAAAATAGGCAGTGACCTAATCCCCTGGAAACACCCTGAAGTTTGTATCAAAGAACTTGAGAAAAGTTGCAAATTAGAAATAAATTATGCATTTTTTTAAGTTCAAAATATAATGACCTATTCTTGGATGATAGATATCCCTCAAGAGCCTATGGCATCCATAAATATTTTCAGAAAAAATAAACCTACTTAATTTGTTACCTCAAGGTAAAGTTGACATTTAAACGATGAATGAGAAAGTAATGCTTTCCAATAAGAAGGAATACTTGTACTACTAGAGAGGCATTTTGAAAAAGGATGTTTGGAAATGTTTCCGTGATTAATGATTTGTGGCTGAAAATTCTATAATTTAATTTATAAAAAATCATATATTCACACTTGAAAAACTTTAAACAGATTTTCTAGCCTTTTAAACATCTTCCATATAAACACTTTCAGCAGGTTTTGAACCCATTTGTTAAAAATATTGAAATGCATCCCCTTTCAGTTAGTTTGCAAGAGCAAATGACGGGCATCATGAGAAATGGAAATTTAGTAGCTGAATTTCAACAAAAACTTTTGCATAATACATGGATGGCTTCAAAAAGCAAGTATCATAATTTATTAAGCACCACCAACTATGAATTTCTTCCACTTGGACCTACATCTCTTTTGGGAGGTATCTTTTCCAGTACTGAAACCAAAATAAGTGAATTAAAACTGGACATGTGAATTACTCTATCACAAAGTATGAAATCATGATTTTGAAAATAACAAAGAAATATCCACTAAGACTGCTGCCCTGGAAAATATGGCCAGTAATGATATTTTAAAGAGAGGAAAAAGGTTTCCTATGCTATTAAATAAACCATATTGAAAAATATTTTTTAAACATGCTTATTTCATCTTTATCATCTCATGCTTGTAAATACAATCTGTCAGCAATCCACACATCTAATTTATAATTAAACAAATATACAGGCATTAGAGATAAGTGCTCAAAAATTTTCACCAATAGGGATATGCAATCCAAAAACAATGGTGAGAGATCACAGATCTGTAAAGTGGGGAGACTGCTGACATACCACCCAAAATTAATGAGAGAAAAAAATAAATATGAATATGCTTTGAAAGAAGGACAAAGTGCTAAAGAGAGACAAGGCATGATCAGCATCCTCACAGGAGGTATATTTAGCCCACATAAGAAAGAAAATGTAAAACAGATGCTGTTACGTAAAGACGAACCTTGAGAATGCATTAAAATAGGACATGAACCTGAAAATATTAGCTATGAGTTCTGCTCACCATATACATGAACTTCAAGGTACTGACTCTACTTTTTGTCATTTTTTTTGATTACTTTATTATACAAACATTATAATGACAATGGTGATTAGCAGCTACTGTTGACTGAGTTTCTCCTAACTGCCAGGCCCACCTGGTATAGATCATGTGTGGGGTTAGAGAAGCCCACAGACTTCCATCATATTACTGTTGGCAATAACAAAGGTTCTGCCCAGTGAGTGGATGGAGGATGAGGGCAGGTGGGTGCCCAAGAGTTAGAACGTAATTATTTCAACCACTTAGGATCCAGGAGTCAAGAAAAGAACACAGACACCAAGAGGCATTTGGGAAGTCTTAGAGTGGGGCTAGGGGACATCGATTAATTTTTTAAGTTTTCCCTTAGAAATATTCACTTCTTCCTATGGGTCCTTCCCAAAAGATAGATTTTTTTTGGGGGGGGGTTAATTTTTTTTTTTTTTTTTTTTTTTTGCGGTAGGGTCTCGCTCTGTAACCCAGGCTGGAGCGCAGTGGTGCCACAATAGCTCACTGCAGCCTTGAACCCCTGGGCTCAGTTGATCCTCTCGTGTTGGTTTCTCAAATAACTGGAACTACAGGTGTGCACCACCATGCCCAGCTGGTCTCACTGTGTTGCCCGGCTGGTCTCCAGCTCCTGGCCTTAAATGATCCTTCCACCTCTATTTCTTACAACATTTCCAGAAAGATTCAGTAAAGAAGAGGGAAGAAGATGGCACAAAGAGGTGGTCACGGTTGTCACCTTTGCAGTAAGATTAGGTGGATCTGGAAGCCCAGATTTGTTCCTAGTGACTATGATAAGTCCTTCCCTTGCCTGTCTGTAGGTACCTACCTGATAGGTTGGTAGGGAAGACCAAATGAGCTGATGTATATATAGAAAGGCTAAGAACAAAGCATGGAGGAAAACCAGTTGCTAACATTACAAAGTATTATGACACCCATTTCACAGATGACAAAGGTGAAACCATTCATTGATAAAGCTAGGATTTGACTTATAGGAACACTGTAATTGTAATGAATCTATCTGAAAAAAAAGGAAAATGATCACTCCCTTTTCACCACGTGAACACATCAACTGTTCTCATTTTCTGTGTTTCTTTCAGGTCCTATCTGTACATTTCTGTCTTTATTTTATATATAAGTCACAGTATAGTTGACCCTTGAATAACACGGGTTTGAATTGCATAGGTCCACTTACATGGATTTTCTTCTGCCTTGACCACCCCTGAGACAGCAAGACCAACTGATATGGTTTGGCTGTGTGTCCCCACCCAAATCTCATCTCAAATTGTAATCCCCATGTGTCGAGGGAGGGACCTGGTGGGAGGCGACTGGATCATGGGTGATTCCTCCATGCTGTTCTCATGATAGTGAGTTATCACGAGATCTCATAGTTTTATACATGGTGATTTCCCACGCTTTCTCTCTTTCTTTCCTGCCACCTTGTGAAGAATGTACTTGCTTCTCCTTCGCCTTCCACCGTGGTTGTAAGTTTCCTGAGGCCTCCTCAGACATGCAGAACCATGAGTCAATTAAACCTCTTTCCTCTATAAATTTTACCCAGTCTCGGGTCTTTCTTTATAGTTGTGTGAAATGGACTAATACATCAACCTCTCTTCTTTCTCCTCCTTAGCCTACTCAACATGAAGGTAATGAAGATGAAACCCTTCATGATGATCCACTTCTACTTAATGAACAGTAAACAGATTTTTCTCTTCCTTATGATTTTCTTAAAAACCTTCTCTTTTCTCTAGTTCACTTTATTGTAAGAATATCATATATACTACATATGACATACATAGTATGTGTTAATTGACTTTATGCTACTAGTTAGGCTTCTGGTTAACAGGAGACTATTCGGCCAGGTGCGGTGGCTTATGCCTGTAATCCTAGCACTTTGGGAGGCTGAGGCAGGGGTAATGCCAGAGGTCAGAAGTTCGAGATCAACCTGGACAACATGGCAAAACCCCATCTCTACTAAAAATACAAAAATTACCCAGACGTGGTGGCACATGCCTGTAATCCCAGCTATTCAGGAGGCTGAGGCAGGAGAATAGTTTGAACCCAGGAGGTGGAGGTTGCAGTGAGCAGAGATTGTGCCACTGCACTGTCAGAGTGAGCGACAGAGTGAGACTCCATCTCAAAAAAGTAAAAGAAAGTAGATTATTAGTAGTGAAGTTTCTGGGAGCCTAAAGTTATATGTGGATTTTCAACTGCCAGGGAGGTAAGCACCTCTAATCCCTGCATCATCATTCAAGAGACAATTGTACCGATCAAAAATTTTTTCTCATGTTTTCCCCATCTATCTCCAAAGCTATCATGAGATTAGTGTTTTGTGTAGGATGGTCTATTTAAAAACACTCTCCAGTACTTCTTTAATTATGTTTTCACTCTTCTTCAAGATAAATACTAACACAAATAAAAACATTTTTTAAAAAGTCTGAAAGAGCACAAATAGACAATCTAAGCTCACACTTCAAGGAACTAGAGAAACAAGAACAAACCAAACTCAATTGCAGCAGAGAAAAAAAAATAACAGGCGAGGCATGGCCTCACACCAGTAATCCTAGCACTGTGGAAGGCTGAGGCAAGTACATCACTTGAGCCTAGGAGTTCAAGACCAGCCTGGGCAACATGGCAAAATCTTGTCTGCTCCGCAGCCCCCCAACAAAAAAAGTCAATTGTACAGACAAGAGATAAGTTTTTACATTATGCTTATATAATTAAAAGTAGTTATTTCAGATAGATGCAAGCTTCTACAGGGTATTCATAATTATAACCTTAATGAATGTATAGTAGTCTATTGATTCAATATATCATAATTTAAATGACCATTCCACTCCTATTGGTCTTTTAGGTGGCTTCCAAATTCTTAGCATTAAAAGCATTGAGGGGCCAGGTATAATGGCTCACACCTGTAATCCCAGCACTTTGGAAGGCCAAAGCAGGTATATTATTTGAGGTAAGGAGTTCAAAACCATCCTGGCCAACATGATGAAATCCTGTCTCTACTAAGAATATAAAAATTAGCTGGGAGTGGTGGTGGGTGCCTGTAATCCCAGCTACTCAGGAGATTGATGCAGGAGAATTGCTCAAGTCCACAAGATGGAGGTTGCAGTGAGCAGAGATCACACCACTGTACTCCAGCCTAGGTGATACAGCAAGACACTGTCTCCAAAAAAAAAAAAAAAAAAAAAAAGCAATGAGGCCATCAGCGTTTTCATGCATGTGGCACTTTTTCTCCTTTCTGATTGATTTCCCTAGCATAAATTCCCAGAAGGAAGATTACTAGTTCAGAGGTATAAAATATTTTTATGGCTCAGAGTATGTACTTCCAAATGGCTTTCGAAAGGTGTGATTCTGATTTTACAAGGCCACCAGCTATGGGTCCATGCAAAATCTCAACTATAGAGGGGAGGAGTGCAAAGACACCTCAGAAAAAAAATCCTGCTCTCTACAGACGTTTCCCAGTTCACACCAGTCCTCCTCTGTTGATTTCTCCTGTTTCTACTGAGCGATCTCTATGCGCCTCTTTAAAAGAATGTTTCCACCTCCAGAAGAGAATTTGAAATACTAATTTACATATAGACCTCACCTTCATTATCTCTAGCCTTTGCCCACTAAAGAGACAAAAGAATTTAAACCACGTCAGTCCCCAGGGTCCACAGGGCATTAACCTTCAGAGACCCTGAACTAGAGTTTGCACAAATGCCCAGGGGTTGCCCCCAAGTCTGCAGTTTTCCATGGCAAAGTGTTATTTTTCCACCGTGACTCGGTCAGACGTTGCCCAACCTTCCCCCTGCCTCGCCCTTTTCCAGGCATTCCAAGGACAACTGTGCCTGGAATGTCACCATTCGCGTGGACTTCTTCATACCTGTGCCCTCCTTTACACCCGTGGATGACAGGCAGCACAATGTAAAAATGGCAACAACCTTCTGCCTCACAAATTTGAGATGGTTTTTAAAATAGTCTCTCTTTTTAGCACACTCTCTTAGCTCGGCCCCCACAGAATCTTCCCACTTGGTATAGATCATGTGTGGGGTTAGAAAAGCCTACAGCCTTCAGTCATATTACTGTCGGCAATGACAAAGGTTCCACCGAGTGAGCGGATGGAGGACGAGGGCAGGTGGGTGCCGAAGAGTTAGAACGTAATTATTTCAACCACTTATTATCCAGGAGCCAAATAAAGAACACAGATTACCAAGAGGGATTTTAGAGATCCTAGAGTGAGGCTAGGAGACATTGATTAATTGCTTTTCCTTAGAAATATCTATTTCTTCCTAGAGGTACTTCCCAAAAGACAAATTTTCTTTTTTTTTTTCTGATTGCTTTTTCTTTTCTTTTTGAGATAGGGTCTCACCCTGTAACCCAGGCCGGAGTGCAGTGGCCTTGAACCCCTCTCTGCAGCCTTGAATCCCTGGGGTCAAGTGATCCTACTGTGTTGGCCTCCCAAGTAACAGGAACTACATGTGTGCACCACCATGCCCACTTAATTATTAAATTATTTTATAGAGATGGAGTCTCACTATGTTGCCCAGCTGGTCTCAAGCTCCTGGCCTTAAGTGATCCTTCTGCCTCAGTCTCCCAAAGTGTTGGGGTTGCAGGCATGAGCCACCGCAGCACCTGGTCAACTTTTAATCCAAGTCTTGGAAATGGGAGAGATCCCAGTCTCTGCCTTCATTCTAAAATCTGGATTCCCATAAAGTTCTCACGTAATTTTCTTTCATTCCTTACCATAACCCTAAGAGGTTGGCACTCTTACCATCTCATTTTGTTTATGGACAGGGATGAAGGAACTGGATAATTTGCTCAAAGTCACACAACTAACAAAGGGCAGAGTTGAGGTTCAAACTCAGATCTATGTGGCTCTAAAGACTCAGCTCCTGACCACCAAGCTCCCTTCTCTCTTAGAGGAATGCTCCCAGAAAATAAAAGAGCCATGAAACCAAACGCTACAGTGTTCAGTGTTAGAACTCCAAATGCCAGGAATTACTGAAATGTCTTAGTGTGAATCAACCCTGAATGACCTTGGCAAGCATCTCCATGATGACAGCAGACACAGAGAGAGTGAGCAAGTGGGAGGTAAGAAGGGTGCACTGAACGAAAACGGTCCAGAGGGTGCCTGTGCAGCTGCGGGGGAGCGGGACGGAACAGAGCTGGGCATGCAGGAGCAGCAGGTGGATGATGGAGCAGGCTCCTTCTGTATCCACACTCTCTTCTTCACTGCTAAACCTGCTCTAGTCACTCCCTTCCTAAACACAGGCACAGAGAGTGCCTGCCTCCTCTAACCCTGCACCTCCACCTCTCTTTCCCCAGTTTTCAATCCAATTTCTTGGCGTAGTCATCCACATCAGTTCCATTTTTCTATTTTCTCATTTCGCACCCTACCCCACTTCAATCTGCCTTCCACAAACCCTTGGTCCTGCCAATGCCATTATGACCTCGGCATGGCCAAATTCAATAGACTCGTTTCAGTCCTTATATGAACAGACATTTTTCATCTTTGCACAAGTTTGGATGTTGTTTTTTCTCGTTCCACGTACAATCTGCCCTCAAATGTGTTATTTTGTGAGGTCTCAAAGAGGAAAATAAGGACAAGATCAAAGGAAGATAAAGAACTAGATGCAGCAGCACACATCTGTAGTCTCAGCTACTCTGAAGGCCAAGGTGGGAGAGTCACTTGAACTCAGGAATTTGAGTCCAGCCTTGGCAACTAAGCAAGACCCCATCTTAGTAAGGAAAGAAAGGAGAAAAAATAGCAAAGGAAGTTAAAGGACTGCATATTTCTGCTTGTGGAAAAAAGACCTTTAGTAGAATTAAGGTTGCCTAATGTGTTAAATTATAAAGCAGGACAAGAATGATCCAATGATCTATGAGCAGACATTGAAATCATTGAAGGGTGGATCTATTACTCTATTTTCACATTGCTATAAAGACATACCTGAGACTGGGTAATTTAAAAGAAAAGAGGTTTCGTTATAAAGAAAGAGGTCAGTTATATAGAGAAAAGAGATTTAATTGACTCACAGTTCCACCTGGCTGGGGAGGCCTCAGGAAACTTACAATCATGACAGAAGGGGAAAAAACACATCTTACATGGTGGCAGGCAAAAGAGAGTAAGAATGATCAGGGAAAACTGTCGTGTAAAACCATCAGATCTCATGAGAACTCGCTCACTATCACAAGAGCAGCACTGAGGAAACCACCCCTGTGATCCAATCACTTTCTACCCGTTCCCTCCCTTGACATGTTGGGATTAGGGAGATTACAGTTCAAGATGAGATATGGGTGGGGACACAGAGCCAAACAGTATCAGTGGACTAGATTATCTACAATATTCTTCCCAACTCTAAGATTCTAATGGCCTAACTAGTTGTAGGTTACAGAAAGGTAAAGTAGTTGTGTTTTCACCTAGGGCAGTGACCTGTTAAACTGTATGGCTCAATGAACACTGAGTGTCTTCCACAGTAGGCCCAATAATGGGCACCCTGGGAGACATAAAAGGTTGTGAGTTGGCACACAAGTTCTGCTGTTTGTGACAGAGACCTCAAATGATGTCAGGTTTACCAGGGAAGATGGTAGGCTTGAACGGCAAAGTTCTCAGGGGCCCAGGCTGTGAGTTCCTTCCCACCATCCCTCAACGTTGCCCTCTTCCTTGTAGTCCAAGATGGCTCAAAACTACATCTGCTTTCCAACCAGTGGTAGATAAGAGGTGATTCAGTTTGGACATCTGTCCTCTCCAAAGCTCCATGTTGAAATGTGATCCCTAACGGTAGAGGTGGGCCTAGTGGGAGGTGTTTGGGTTTTGGAGACAGATCCTTCATGAATGGCTTGGTGCTCTTTTCACTGAATTGAGCAAGTTCTTGCTCTACGAGTTCACATGAAAGCTGATTGTTTAAAAGAGCCTGGCACCATCCTCTCCCTCCCTCTCTCTCTCGCTCACTCTCTCTCAGTATGTGACATGCAGGGTGTCCTTCCCCTTCAGCCATCAGTGGAAGTTTTCTCAGTCCCTCACCACACGCAGATACTGGCACCATGCTTCTTGTACAGTCTGCAGAATCATGAGCCAAATAAACCTCTTTGCTTTATAAATTAACAATCTCAGATACTCTCTTTTTTTTTTTGAGATAAGTTCTCGTCCTATCACTCAGGCAGGGGTACAGGGGCTTGATCATGGCTCGCTGCAGCCTAGAATTCCTGGGCTCAAGCAATCCTCCTTTCTAAGCCTCCCAAGCTGCTGGGACTACAGGTATACACCAACACACCTGGCTAATTTTTAAAAAAAAATTTTTTGTAGATACAGGGTCTCCCTATGCTGTCCAGGCTGGTTGGGAACTCCTAGCTTCAAGTGATCTTCCTGCCCTGGCCTCCCAAAATGCTGGGATTAAGGGCATGAGAAACTGTGCCCAGCGTCAGATATTCCTTTCGGGCAACAGACTAAGAGGGAAAGGGAAGAATAAAGCATACTCCCTGTCTTTAATAGCAAAATTGGAAATGAAACATGGCACTCTGGTTCACATCCCTGTTCTCTGGTTTATATCTCCGTAGAGAAATGAGATCTATTCACCTCCACACAACCACACTGAGAGAGAAGCTGGGCAGTGTCGTCATTTTCTGGGTGACCACCTGCCCAGCTAAAAAACCTATTTCAGCCAGGCATGATGGCTCATGCCTGTAATCCCAGCACTCTGGGAGGTCGAGGCAGGTGGATCACAAAGTCAGGAGTTCGAGACCTGACCAAGATGGTGAAACTTGGTCTCTACTAAAAATACAAAAATTAGCCAGGCGTGGTGGTGGGTGCCTATAATCCCAGCTATTTGGGAGACTGAGGCAGGAGATTCCTTGAACTCAGGAGGCGGAGGTTTCAGTGAGCCAAGATCATGCCATTGCACTCCAGCCTAGGTGACAGAGCAAGACTAAGTCTCAAAAAAAAGGAAGAAAAAAACCTATCTTGAGAGACGGTGAGGTGGACAAAATAGCAGTCTTTATCACAAAAGGGGAAGGCTACAAAAGCAGCTGATGTTTATCCCCAAGGCACTGACTTACCCAAACAATTCTACCATCAGAGCCCTTACCAGATCGGCTAAATGAAGGAGGAGAGAATGAGTGAGAAAGGTATGGAGTCGCCAAAGGGCATTCGTATCCTTGGAAATGTTTAACTTTAGTAGAATGCCGCAAGTATGATGGCAAAACAAGTGACTTTCAAAGAACTTACAGAGAACATCATCATAAACACAGCAAGCTCAGAGCCAGAGCAACAGAACTACCTGATCCCCAAAATGCTGCTAGGAAAAAAGGACAGTTCTATTCCCAATATCAAAGATACGGAAACAACCTAGGTGCACATCAACAGTGGATTGGATAAAGAAAATGTGGTACATACACATCATGGAATACTATGCAGGCATAAAAAAGAACAAAACCATGGCCTTTGCAGCACCCTGGATGAACCTAGAGGCCATTATCCTAAGAGAATTACTGCAGAAAAGGAAAATCAAATACTGCATGTCCTCACTTACAAGTGACATCTCAACAGCGGGTACCCGTGGACTTAAAGATGAAAACAACAGACACTGGGGACCCCAAACAGAGGGAGACAAGGAGGGAGTAGGGGTTGAAAAACTACCGACTGGAAACTGCTTGCTACCTGGGTGATGAGTTCAACTGAAGCACAAACCTCAGTGCCATGCAATAAACCCTTGTAACAAACCTGCACATGTACCCCTTCAATCCAAAATAAAAATTGAAATTAAAAACAAAGAAAAAATGCATTTGATGTCTGAGACTGTATCTCATCTAAATACGACTGACAATTCTCCGGTCTCCACTGAGGCAAACGGGACAGGCATTCATCTCTGTCGACTTCTATCTTGCTACCAGGTAAGGATCCGAAAGAGTCAGGCAAGCTTTTAATGTTCCACCCTCTAAGGGAAGATGTGGGAAATGTCACTTCTGTGTAACTGTGAGGCATTCTTTTATTTCAGTAAGTCCAAAGTCTCTTAAAACACCCAAATGTTAAAAAAAACAACAACAACTGTATTTTAACTCCCAGTGACTCCAATGTAATATAGGACAGCTATGACAGCTTATTTTTAATAAACTCTGCAAACAACCACTTCCCCTTACTCTGATGTCACTTACCACTTTGTTCTTGAAGAATAACAATGTAAAACTCATTTTTCTAGCCACACTCAGCATTTCCTAAACGGATGGCTTAAATTTCAGAGTGTGAACTAGTAAAGTTATTTTTAAACATGTTTTCCAGAGCCTCCTCACATGTCCCAGCTTGTCTGTGTCCCTACTGTGGGGCCTGGAGTGAAAAACAATCCTGAGCTGAGCTTGGCTGTGCTGCTTCAGAGAGGCAGTCTGCTTTGGGAAATCAGAAGCCTTGGGGTTAAAGCATCATCAGCCCTTCTGGGCACTGCTGACAGGCGGGAGCCTTTGGGAAGAAAAGGGAAAGGACTTTGGCACTGATTCTCTCTTGCTGCATAACAAATTACTCCAAGAATGATGGACGTCGTAGTATTTTATTTCATTTTATTTATGCATCTATTTATTTTTCAAGACAGGATCTCTGTTGTCCAGGCCGAAGTATAGTGGCACAATCATAGCTCACTGCAGCCTTGGAATCCTGGACTCAAGTCATCCTTCTGCCTCAGCCCCTAGGTAGCTGGAACTACAGGCATGTACCACCATGCCCAGGTAATTTTTTATTTTGGTAGAGACAGGGTCTCACCATGTTGCCCAGGCTGGTCTTGAACTCCTGGCCCTAAGTAATCCTCCCACCTCAGCCTCCCAAATCATTGGGATTATAGGCATGAGCCACCATGCCCAGCCCAAACAATATTTACCATCCCACAGTTTCTATGCATTAGAAATTGAGGTATGGCAGAGCTTGGTGCCTCTGACTCAGTGTCTCATTAGATTGCAATGGAACTGTACAGCTGGGGCTGCAGCCTCATCTGTAGGCTTGAATGGGGATGAGGGGGAATTCTCCTCCAGGCTCACTCAACACAGTTGCTGACAGTCCTCAAGCCCTTGTCTTGTGGCTGATCCACAAGGGGACCTCATGGTGTGGCAGCTGAGTTCTCCCAGGTGAGTGACATGAGAGATGGAGAGGGAGCACACCTAAGATAGAAGCCACAGTCTTCATATAACCTAATTTTGGAAGTGGCACACAGGGCTTCTGCTGCACTGTAGTTATTAGAATGAGTCAATAGGTCCCACCCACACTCAAGGGGAGAGGATTAACAAGGGTATGAATGCTGGAGGCAGAGACCTGGGGGCCACCAGACAGGCTGCCAACCACAACCTCTTTGTGACATAAATGGGCCTTTAACCGCATAAAGAGAGAGAGGCATCATTTCCTTATCCCATTTGGAAGCCAGAGCAAACACACAATCCCAGTCATTCATAGGGCTGGGGAGACTTGCCTTTCTCCACCTTTTAATATTTAGCCCATCATTTAATAACAAATACTGAATGTAGGCCAGATGCAGTGGGGTGACGGCTCATGCCTGTAATCCCAACACTTTGGGAGGCTGAGGTGGGAGGATCACTTGAGCCCAGGAGGTTGAGGCCAGCCTGGGCAACAGAGCAAGACCCAATCTCTACCAAATAATTATTTATTTATTAGCTGAGTATGGCGGAGCATGCTTGTACTCCCAGGTCCTCAGGAGGCTGAGGCGGAAGGTTCACATGAGCCCAGGCATTCAAGACTGCAATGAGTTATGGTCACTCTGCCTCACTCCAGGCAGAAGACAGAGCGAGAGACCATGTCTCTCTAAATCAATCAATCAATCAACACTGAATGCAGCCGATGCAAATGTGAAACACTTATGGGAGAGACCTCTTTCCCAACCCCTCACCCTCCCTGCCTCCTACCCGGGAACCAGAGTCCCCTCCTGCCTGAAATATTGCAGAAGAAAGCAACCGTCTTACCTCAGCCCCTCTGGGGTTCTCCTTACAGCTCTGCCTGCTCAGGTATGCTCTGCCCCACAGGGGAGGCCCCCAGCTCTGGCTCTTCTTGCTGAATACATTTAATAGTGGAGTGGATTAGTAAGAAATTCACTGTGGCTAGGGGATCCAAGCCACGCCCTTCAGGCCAGCTTCTCTCAATAAATAAATTGTATGTTTTTCACTCCATTGGTCAGAGTCCCATGCTCATTTCTCAAGTGATTTCAAACTAAGCAGGGATAGAAATGGGTGCTCTCCATATACACCATGGAATACTATGTGGCCAGAAAAAAGGATGAGTTCATGCCCTTTGTAGGGACATGGATAAAGCTGGAAACCATGATTCTCAGCAAACTAACACAGGAACAGAAAACCAAACACCTCATGTTCTCACTCATAAGTAGGAGCTGAACAATGAGAATACATGGACACATGGAGGGGAATATCATACACCGAGGCCTGTCGGGGGTGGGGGGATAAAGAAGGGAGAGCATTAGGAGAAATAACTAATGTAGATGACGGGTTGATGGGTGCAGCAAACCACCATGGCATGTGTATGCCTATGTAACAAACCTGCACACTCTGCACATGTACCCCAGAACTTAAAGTATGTGTGTGTGTGTGTGTGTGTGTGTGTGTGTGTATATATATATATATATATATATAGGTGCCCCTAACTCATCCCCATCACACACAAAATCTAGTCCACTAGTCCACACTCCTATTTGACAAGTGAGTAAACTGAGGCACTAGAGGCAGGTGCATGGAAAGGCACCCCCAAAAAGTTCCCAAACTCTTATTTAGCCACTAATCATTGACTGCGCCCCCGGCTGTGTGCTAAGCTCTGTGCTGGGGCTGGCTGTTTTCCATTTGTTTGTTTGTTTGTTTGTTTGTTTGTTTGTGAGAGCGTTTCACTCTGCCACCCAAGCTGGAGTTCAGTGGCCTGATTATAGCTCACAGCAGCCTCAAACTGCCAGATTCAAGCAGTCCACCCACGTCAGCCTCCTGAGTAGCTGGCACTACAGGCGTGTACCAGTATGCCCTGCATTTTTTTTTTCCAGAGACAGGATCTTACTCTGTTGCCCAAGTTGGTCTCAAACTCCTGGCCTCAAGCAATCCTTCTACCTTGGCCTCCCAAAGCGCTGGGATTACAAGCATGAGCCACCACATACACCCAGGGCTGGCCCTTATTCCAGACATCTTCCTGTTCCATCCCAGGGTAACGACTACTCTGAGCCTCAATTCTCTCATCTTGAAAATGGAGATCGACTGAAACGGTGCCCGTAAAGTTCGCACATACAGTAAACAGTCCACAAATGTCAACTACTCCCCCGACCTTGCACCGGGAATGCCTACTTGCGTTACATACGGGGACAATAAAGCTGTTTTTCGAAGGCAATTTAAAGGAGACATTTTACCTACGACTGGATGAATGGGGGCATGTCAGTTTCAGTCCCGTGGTTTTTGACCCTACCGCCCACTCTCCGGACCCCCAAAAAAGCATGTGGCAGTGTGTTTGTGCACTGTCAGGGAGCCATGAGATTCCCTGGGATTTCTGGCAGGCGACGCATGAGATTTTGCCAGGGCAGTAACAAACCAAGACAAAGAACTTAGGCAAATCCCTCAAGGACACTCAGTGAGCATGGAGCAGAGACAAAAATAGAGCAGGGGATGGATCATTCCCTTCCCTGTCCTGGCTTTCTTTCCTTCTCTCTCTCTAATGGCTTAGATTATTATTTTCTCCCAGCACGACCATCAGCTATTAGAGCAGGTGCAGTTTTTGTAAACACCCCGCAGAAGTGCTGCGAGGGAGGTCAAGGGCAGGTGCCCCCGCCGAGGGCTGGCTTGGATTCCATGTTTCTGGTTCTTGTTGCGCTGGTCCTGTTGCCTCAGTGCACAGCCTGCGATCCAGGAGTGTTTGGCAGCAGAGGAAACACCAGCCTGCCCCTTCCAGGTGGGACCGATGACAGAAAGTCTAAGGCAAAGCCATGCATTCCTCATCTTCTAGAAAAAGAAAACAATGCAGCCCTACAGGCAGGCAATTGTGCAGCCACCCAGGATATGTGGTTTGCAGAGCCCTGGAGAAAAACGCTCTACGCAGGAGACTGGGCCCGTCCAACAATGAGGCTGTGAGGGCGATGTGTTACTAAAACCCACGGCTAGCGGCCCTGACAAAGCACAGTTTGCCTCTGGTGCAGCAAGTGCCAGTTTTCCTGATTTGATCTTCGGATCTCACTTTTGCACCATTGAAAACTAAAATACCCTGAGACAGGGTAGCAGCGAAGCCCTCTGCCACCCCTTACACCTTAGTGTAAGTGCGTTTGTCAGCTCCTTTCCTAAGAGAGCAGATTTTTACTTTTTATTTTAGTTTAGTTTATTGAGAGTGTCTCACTCTCCCGCCCAGGCTGGAGCACAGTGGCATTATCTCGGCTCACGGCAACCTCCACCTCCGTGGCTCTCCTGCCTCAGCCTCCCAAGTAGCTAGTATTACAGGTGCCTGCCACCACCGCCTGGCTAATTTTTGTATTTTTATTTTATTTTATTTTATGTTTATCATTATTATTATTATTATTTGAGATGGAGTCTTGCTCTTGTCACTCAGGCTAAAGTACAATGGCATGATCTTGGCTCACTGCAACCTCCACTTCTGGAGTTCAAGTGATTCTCTTGCCCGAGCAGCTGGGATTACAGGTGCCTGCCACCATGCCTGACTAATTTTTGTATTTTTAGTAGAGACAGGGTTTCCACCACATTGGCCAAGGCGGTCTCAAACTCCTGACCTCGGGCAATCCCCCTCGCCTAGCCTCCCACAGTGCTGGAATTACAGGCCTGGGCCACTGCGCACAGCTGAGAGCAGGCTTTTAAATGGCACAGGAGATGCAAGAACAAGGACACCGGGAACCAGACGGAAGGAACGGTCCCCTTGAAAAGGGGGGGGACTGAGGAGAAAGGTGCCCCCTTCCTCATGTGCTGCGCCTGTGGGAACCCAGACCACAGGCTAAATAGAAGTTTGCTTTCATTTGGTGCAAAACCCACTACTTTCCATCACTGGGAACCTGAATGCAGTGCTGGGAGATTGATGAAAGCCTGACTTTTCAGTAAATCTGGAGAAAAATATCTGATGATGCTTTGTCTTACAATTCTGTATTTTCTGGTCCCATGGAAACTAATTCTGTATAACAGCAGTTCTGTAAAACGCTTTCTTTTCTTCTCTCCCTCCTCCTTGCAACACTGGACAAAGATTTCTCATTTCATACATCATTTATTCCAACAGTAATTCCATCCAAGTCACTTCAGGTCCTTCGCAAACAAAAACAGCAAAATGAAATTCTGTGGCGGTATTAAGATGACGGATGCGGGTGATGCAGCCTTCTGTGCAGTAAAGTCACAAACCCTGGGTAGGGGGTCTGATTCTCAACTGCGAAACTGAAAATGAACAGTCCACATTTTTTAATACGGAGTCTCGCTCAGTCACCCAGGCTGGAGTGCAATGACACAATCTTAGCTCACTGCAACCTCTGCCTCCCAGGTTCAAGTGATTCTCCTACCTCAGCCTCCCGAGTAGCTGGGACTACAGGTGCACACCACCACGCCCAGCTGATTTTTTGAATTAGTAGAGATGAGGTTTCACTGTGTCACACAGGCTGGTCTTGAACTCCTGAGCTCTGGCAATCTGTCATCCTCAGCCTCCCAAAGTGCTGGGATTATAGGTGTCAGCCATTGTGCCTGGCTGAACAGACAGAACTTTTCATCCTTAAGATCAAAATCAAACCTCCAGTGTCCTCTGCACAGGCAGGGGACCCAACAGTCACTATGCAGGAGAAGACATGGTACAAAAAGGCACTTAGTCACCCAGGCCACCCAGCAATGTGAGAATGCACTAATACATGTGTGCTCCCAAGGGCCATGGGTCAGCACAGAACCAGAGAATGACAGTCCCAAAGGCAAGGCCACCATACCACCAGGCAGTGGAGATGCAGCCACTGTCCCAGACTCCTGCCATCACAAGCTGGGTGCATCCAGCTCCCCTTGTCCTGACTCCAGGCTCCCAGAGTGACCTTCTGATCATCCTGCTTCCCATATGGCCAACAGGGAACTCTTGTACTCATCATGCCAATGAGAATATGCCAAGTTCTGGAACAGTCACATCTCTCTTTGCAATTTAATTCATTCGCCTTCTCAGGTCTACTTCTATTGAAGGGAACTTTCAGCTGACATGAGTCCCTCTCAGGGGAATTGCCTTGGGAGGCTTCAGAACAGAAGACACAATGCTGACGGAGGACGAGCTCATCAAGGGGCTGCCCAGCTCCCTCGCAGTCCTCTCTTCCTCCAACACCTCACCCCAGTCCTGTGAACATGGGATAAAACCCCACACAGTATTTAAAGTTGGGGCCTTTGGGAGGTAATCAAATTTAGATAGGGTCATGAGGGTGGGGCCCTTATAATGGAATTAGTGCCCTTATAGGAAAAGACTAAAAAGTGTTCTCTCTCTCTCTCTCTCTCTCTCTAATAAATCACTCTTCTGCAAAACTCTTTGGGTCCACAATATTTATTCGAATGGCAAACTCACCTGGCCTCTGGGGACCCTTTCCCCATTTTCCAGAGCTAGCTAGGCTAAGAACCTCTTTGAAACTGGAAGGACACCAACTCCCCCACCCCACCCCACCATCTGTGCCCCACCACTCCCCACTCTCCCACCCTACAGAAGTCAAGCTCACAAACACCACCAAACTATGCAGCTGGCAGCTGCCCAAATGCACTGAAGCTGATGAAAGAACCAGGAAACGCTCCAAAAGATGTGCCTGGGTCCAGATGGGGCCATGGCCATCTTGGTCCTGCCCTCCCCGCTAAAGTCATTCAGGCCAATGCTGGCTAGTCTGCTGAGGTAGAAGGGGCCTCCCAGGGGAATCCTGGGTCCGTTGACAGACTTCTGGTTACAACTCTCAAGTCGCAGTGGCCTGAGCTGGAAAGACGTGGAGGCAGCAGCAGCACCGCCTGGGCACTGAGCCATATCCTTCATGATTTTCTTGGCCATCCACCCATGACCATAAAATGCTTACGTCACCTCCAAGAATCATGCCCTCACGCTGCAGCACCCGGGAAAAAGAAGAAAAGGCAGGAGGACTCTTTCCATGTACTGCTCTTTTTGTCCGGTAAGAAAGCATATCCCAGGCGGCCACTGTTGAATTGCCTTTCACGTCACGGGTCAGAACCAAGCCACATCCCTGGATTATCTGGGCACAGGGGAACTGAACAAACTACAGTATAGGTGTTGGCCAGGTGGGATCAAACCAGCACTTTGCCAACAAGAAAACAAAAAGGTTATTGTAAGCTAAAAATTGACAACCAAAGATAGCAAGTCCTAATCCCTGGAACCTGTGAATGGTAATATGTTTGAAAAGAGGGTCTCTGCAAATGTGAGCAAGTTAGGGCTCCTGAGATGGGGACATTAGCCTGGATTATCCAAGTTGGCCCAAAAAGCAACCACAAGTCTTTATAAGGAGGCAGAGACAGTTCAGTAGACACATGCAGGAGAAAAGAATTAAGATGAAGACAGAGCAGACAGAGATTGGAGGATGCTGGCCCTGGCATAGAGTGATGCTGCCACAAGCCAAGGAATGCTGGGAGCCACTGGAACCTGGAAGAGGCAAGGAAGAGATTCCCTTCTAGAGCCTCTAGAGAGAGTACAGCCCTGCTGACATCTTGATTTCAGCCCCGTGGGACTGATTTTGGACATCTGGCCTCCTTAACTGGGAGAATACATTTCTGTTGTTTGGTTTGTGGCAATGTGTTACAGGGGCTACAGGAAACAAATTCAAGGGCAATGGCTTCTAGACAGGACACCGGCTGTGTTGGCCCCAGATCAACTGAGCAGACTGGAGGTGGATGGTTGATTCCATGACTTCTCACAGGTCCCAGATGGAACTAGGGCTGGCCATTAGCATAGACCTAACATTTGTTGGGTTGAATTAGGAGCCCTTAGCAGAGTCAAGCCATCTTGTACTCCTGCTTGGCTGGGACATCAGGGACTCTTTGGAGACTGCTGGGCTGTGTGTGGGCCCCATCCCACCCTGGCCTCCAAGAGCATAAACATATTCATCACATGCACAAAAAGACACACATGTACACCAAGCAAGTCCTGCCTCATTATCTGCCCTGATGTATCCTGAAGATGAGCCCTAGAGCAAACACCAAACTGGGGTCCTCTAAGACCACTGTCTCCTCCTCTACTGAGCTAGATAACTCCTATGCACATCCAGGAAAGATGGCATCTGATGAGCCACCAGCACAGAAGCAGAGAAACTGACATAGCACCTAGCATGGAAATCCAGGCATGCCATGGCCAACCGAATCTCGCCCTGTGTCTCTTCCTCAACCTGTGAGCTGAAACCAGGAATCTCTCTCAGACTCGCTCAGCCAAGCACAGAATGTTACCATATCATGGGCTTTTCAGCAAATCACTCATAAAAAATTCATGGCTGCAGCTGACCCTCATTAGAATGTGTTTCATTAAATTAGAACATCAATCCCAGAAATATATGTTTGCTTAACGGGCAGAAATGATTTGGGAACCTCATGCTGTATGCTATCAAATCACATCAAATGGTGGGAGCAAACCAAATTAAGCCATCAAGCAAAGGGGGGAGGAAGCATAACAGGGGTCTCTCACCAAAAAAACATAATCATGGCTTATGAAAGACCCGAGGCATCCAAATTGTGTGTCCATGAAATGCAAGAAAATGAGTGAGAAATGCGTTCAGATGGCTGGAATCCAGAAAGCTGGGATCTCCCCCGAGTTCTCCCAAGGACCTGCAAAATCCACCTCCATGGTCTCTCTTCTGAATGATTTTTCTTTTTATAATTTTTAGAGACAGGGTCTCACTCTCTTGCCCAGGCTGGAGGACAATGGCACAGTCATGGCTCACTGCAGCCTTGAACTCCTGAGTTCAAGCAATTCTCCCACCTCAACCTCCCAAGTAGCTGGAACTACTAGCATGTACTACCATGCCCAGCTAATTTTTGTATTTTTTTTTTTTGTAGAGACGCTGTCTCCCTATCTTGCCCAGGCTCTTCTTGAACTCTTTGGTTCAAGTCATCGTCCCACCTCAACCTCTCAAAGTGCTGGGATTACAGGAGTGAGCCATCATGTCATCATGCGCAGCAACTTCTGAATGCTTTAAATATAGATTTTGAGGAGGGGCTCAAAAGCTGGAGGAGACAGAGATGACCCTGCCTAGTTCCCTTCATTCCAAAGAAGTGTGGTTCCTTGGACTACAGCAGATAGAGGGGGACAAATTATCACGGGAAGGGGAGAGGACAAAGCGAATGTCCCAGCTTCTTTTCCAAAAGCGATCCAAAAGGAACATGGAGGCTTTCAACAATGCTTTCCATTCGTGTATACAGCTCTCTCATCTGTGACTCTACAGCTTTTAAGTAAAGAAAGCCAGGGCCTGCTGCAGTGGCTCATGTCTGTAATCTCAGCACAGTGGAGGGCCAAGGTGTGTGGATCACCTGAGCGAAGGAGTTTGTTTTCACCAACGTGGCCAACATGGCGAAACCCCATCTCTACTAAAAATACAAAAATTAGCCGAGCGTGGTGCTATACACCTGTAATCCCAGCTATCTGGGAGGCTGAGGCAGGAGAATTGCTTGAACCTGGGAGGCAGAGGTTGCAATGAACCAAGATCACGCCACTGCACTCCAGCCTGGGCGACAGAGTGAGATTCGGTCTCAAAAAAAAAGAAAAAGAAAGGAAGAAAGCCAGCTTCATCATGCCCCAGTGGAATAGAGGACTGAGTCAGCCGAGACCACAAAGATGGAAAAAGGTTTCCAAATGAGAATCCAGACCCCTGGCTTTGATGTTCAACGTTGCTCTGCTGCTCTTCAACCGGAAGCCCTGTCTCCATCCTGGGGTTCCCAGGCCAACCACCAGGAAGGCCAAGGGCAGGTGGTAGGAAATACATCCAAACCACAGACACTGAAGACCTTATAAGTTCACAAAATGATCAATTATTAAAGAAGCGCCTCCTACCCACTTCATTCATTGCTCCCAAATATAAGTACTTAGAGAAGGACACTAGTGTTAGATAGCTCACACTTGTTTTAGTTTATTTGACAAATTAAAGATAGCTCATTCTTCATTTATTAAGATATTGTTCATAAACCATATAGCTTTGATCTAGAAAAATAGAAGACAAATCATCAAAAGTTCAAATTGATATAACCTCTAATCTTTTACATACATATATACATACACACCTCTATTATATGCATATGTATACACACAATTTTTTACGAAACTCAATTATACTTTACTTACTGTGATATAACTTGCCTCTTTTTTTAACCTAATAGTGTACCATAAGCATAATTTCATGTCAAAAATACACATCAACATCATCGTTTAACAGCTGCATAGCATGTCAGGGCATCATTTACTTAATCAATTGCCCATTATTGGTCGTTTATGCTATACCCAAGTTTCCTGGGGGATGACAGCATGGCAGTAATCCTCTGGCTTATACCTTCCTTGTGTATAAATACTCGCCTGCTTAATTCCTTGAGATAATTTCCTAAGATGCAATTTCTTAGCCAAACGACAAGTTCTGTCATCCAGTGCAACAAGACATTACAGGAAGTTTCTCAGATATGGTTCGGAACGTCTCTGTGTCAGAAAACTAACATGTAGCCCAATTTATTGACTGAACTTAATTGGCGTTTCTCACTAACAGAAGGCCCGAGGCAGTGGGTTTCCAAGCCTCCAACATCTCAGATGTCAAAGAAGCAATGTCCAATGTAATCGCTGCTGTCATCATGCAGCAGAAAGCTCTCGTCAAACTGGAAGCAGAAAATAAGATGTGTTTGCTTCAAAATATTTGCAGATCGATTCAGATATAATAATCTCTAGTGCATATGCTGCTTGAAAATTTAAGGTAGTGAAGCACAATTTCTGTAAGAATGAGTCTATGGGCTGGGTATGGTGGCTCACGCCTGTAAATCCAGCATGTTGGGAGGCTGAGGCATGTGGAGGTCAGGGGTTCAAGACCAGCCTAACCAACATGGGGTAACCCCATCTCTACTAAAAATACAAAAATTAGCTGGGTGCAGTGGCACACACCTGTAGTCACAGCTACACAGGAGGCTGAGGCCGGAGAATCACTTGAATCCGGGAGACGGAGGTTGCCATGAGCAGATATCACATCACTGCACTCTAGACTGGGTGACAGAGGGAGACTCTGTCTTAAAAAAATTTTTTTTAATGAATAAATAAAAAGAACTAGTTTATGGCAGTTAGGACTGAAGTTGCCAGGAAAACCGATATAGATTGGCTTCAACAATAGAGTATGTTGGCTCATGGTTTGTATATTCAAAAGGAGGTGAGGTGATTCTTCCTACAACAGCACCTCAGACAAAACACCAAGATGCTGATTCTTTGGAGCTCTTCTTCCTCCCAGGGTGGGCTCCACCTGGGGCTCTCATACCAGTTCCAGCCTCCACTCATGGTGATACAGTGGCTACAAAAGCTCCAGATGTTTCAGAACACATCATCACCCAAAGAGAGAACAATTCCTCTGATTGTTTCCTGGCAAGAAAGAGAAATCCCCCCTTCCCAGAAGCCCGAGGAAAGGTATTCTTGTGGTTTGCTGGCTTTGAGCAGAATGGATGTACCACGTGGTTTAAACCCACATGTAGTATCAGCCCCCAAGCACACATGGGTGAGGATGGGAAGTAAATGCAGGTGACTGTTCTTGGAAGGATAAGAACTGGAAGCACTCCCTCAAGCAGATGTCCACTGTAGGTATTATTTGTTTAGATGACAGCTAATACAAATTAAAACAATGGAAAATATCATAAGAAACAAAATCTTCATGATCAAAAAAGTTTAAGAAAAATGTATTGAGGCCAGGCACAGGGGCTCATTCCTCTAATCCCAACGCTTTGGGAGGCCAAGGCAAAGGATCACTTTAGATGAGGGGTTTGAGACTAGCCTGGCCAATATGGCAAAACTCCATTTACTAAAAATACAAAAATTAGCTAGCATGATGACATACAACTACTCGGAAGACCAAGGCAGGAGAATGACTTGATCCCAGGAGGCAGAAGTTGCAGTGAGCTGACATTGCACCACTGTACTCCAGTCTGGGCAACAGAGTGAGAGTCTGACTCAAAAAATTAAAAATAAATATAATTTAAAAGGTATTGAACACCTGCTTCTCTGCTTCCTTCTGAAACCTCATGAAAATACAAGTAAAATAATCAAAACATGGAATCAATTTAACTGCCTATCAACAACAAACTGGATAAAGAAAATGTAGTACATATATACCACAGAATACTATACAGCCATGAAAAAGAATGTGATCATGTCCTTTGCAAAAACATGGATGGAAATGAAGGCCATTATTCTTAGCAAACTAACGCAGGAACAGAAATCCAAATAACACTTGTTCTCACTAATAAGCGGGAGGTTAAATGATGAGAACACATGAGCACAAAGAAGGGAACAGTGCACACTGGGGCTTACTTGACCATGGAGGGTGGAGGAGCAGAAAAGATAACTATTGGGTACTGGGGCTTAACACCTGGGTGATGAAATAATCTGTACAACAAGCCCCTGTGACATGAGTTAACCTGTGTAACAAACCTTCACCTGTACCCCTGAACCTAAAATAAAAGTTTTTTTAAAAAAAAGATAAAGTAAGGGCTCAAAAAAAATTAAAAATTGGGATTACGGGGTCATGTCAAAAGGGCACAGGAGCCAACCCAAAAAAGCTCTCAAAGCTAGAGCAATTTCAGCAAGAAGAGAAATAAACGTAGTATTAGATATAGCTTAAAGGTTAAAATAAATATTCATAAGTCCATATTGATATAAATCCATGTTTGAATAAACAAATAACTGGGATAGAAGGTGCAATGCTTCCCTACAGAAGAATTTCAATTAGTAAATGTGGGAGGAATGAGAGAGCTGGAGACTCATCACTAGGCCACTGGCAATGTCCATCACTGAATGCTAAAAACAGTGGGCAAAAGTTTAAGAAAAAGTAAGATATTTGCATAGTCTCTGAGTAGATATTAATTACCAAAAAAAGAAACCTCTACATTCTACTGTAAACTTACAGCGGAAAAACCTGAAAGAAACTAGCTTTTTTTTTTTGAGATAGGGTCTCTCTCTGTTGCCCAGGCTGGAGTGCAGTGGTGTGATCATGGCTCACTGCAGCCTTCAACTCCTGGGCTCACGTGATGGTCCCCCATCAGCCTCCAGAGCAGCTGGGACTACAAGTGCATATCACCGTGATCAGCTAATTTTGGAGGGGCAGGTTATTGTAGAGGCAGGGTCTGTCTATGTTTTCTAGGCTGGTCTTGAACTCCTGGCCTCAAGTGATCCTCCTACCTTGGTCTCCCATAGTGTTAGGATTACAGGCATGACCCACTGCACCCAGCCAGAAACCATCTTAAGCTAGGGATCGGTAAGAATATCACCAGTAATAAGACATATGATGCATTTAGAAGTACACATCACCTCTCTGATGTCCCTCCCCCAAATCTAAATCATATCATGAATAAAAGCCAGACAAACCTAATTGAAGAAACATTACAGAAAACATCTGAGTAGTCCTCTTCAAAAATATCAAGGTCAGGTGCTGGCCACAGTAGCTCACTCCTATAATCCCAGCACTTTGGGAGGCCGAGGTGGGCAAATTGCCTGGGGTCAAGAGTTCAAGACCAGCCTGGCCAACATGGAGAAACACTGTCTCTACTAAAAATACAAAAATAAGCCTGGCGTGGTGTGGGCACCTGTAATCCCATCTACTCAGGAGGCCAAGGCAGAAGAACCATTTGAGCCTGGGAGGTGAAGGTTGCAGTGAGCGGAGATTGAGCCACTGTACCCCAGCCTGAGTGACAGAAGAATACTCCATCTCCAAAAAAAAAAAAAATTTCAAAGTCAGGAAAGACAAGAAAAGAATGTGAGGCTCAGATTAGAAAAGACTAAGGAAATCTGACAATAAAATACAATGTAGGATCCTGGGTTGGATTTGGGGACAGAAAATAAAGGACATTACTGGGAAATCTGGTAAAATCTAAATAAGGGCCAGGCATGGTGGTTCACACCTGTAATTCCAACCCCTTGGGAGGCTGAGGCTGGTGAATCAACTGAGGTTAGGAATTCAAGACCAGCCTGGTCAACATGGTGAAGCCCCTTCTCTACTAAAAAATACAAAATTAGCCGGGCATGGTGGCAGGCACCTGCAATCCCAGCTACTCTGGAGGCTGAAGCAGCAGAGTTGCTTGAACCCAGGAGCTGGAGGCTGCAATGAACCAGGATCGTGCCACTGCATTCCAGCCTAGGCAACAAAGTGAGACTCCATCTCAAAAAAAAAAAAAAAAAAAATCTAAATAAAGTCTGTAGTTTACTTGACAGTATTGTACTAGTGCTAATTTACGAGCGTTTACCATTATCATACCAAGGTTACATAAGATGTTACCATTAGGGAACTCTCTGTACTATCTTTGCAACTGTCCTGTAAGTCTAAAATTATTTCAAAACACAAAGTTAAAAATGAAGCTTACATCAAAGGCAGCAGTGTGCAGAGATGCAAAGAGATGAGTTTCTGGGTCAGATTACTGCATTGCAGGAACATGCTGACATCAACCTAACCACCAGACTATCAATTAGTCCCTTACAGTCCATAGCAGGAAGAATCTATGGATTTACAAGGACAAGAAAGGAAGAGAAGACTGCAGACAGGCAACATGAACAGAAGTTTGAAAGAAGAAAAGAAGGAGAAGTCAGCCAAGCGGAATACCAATTGGCTACAGAAGGAGATACTAACTCATAACCAGGACCCCAGAAAGGAGGCTCCGGGAGATGGGGAACAAGTTGTAGGGTTGGAAAAGAAAATAAAGCACAGCTGTAATTCTGTATAAGGTTACATGGAATCAACCTAAATGCCCATCAATGACAGATTGGATGAGGAAAATGTGGTGCATATACACCATGAAATACTACGCAGCCATAAAAAATGAGATCCTGCCTCTTGTGGCAACATGGATAGATATGCTGCTCTGTCCTTAGCCCTCCATAGTCCATCCCTGTGCCAATTCCACCCAGATAGCTGAGTACCTCCCACTAGGGGCTCCAGGACTGGAGTCCCAGGCACAGAAAAGGGCAACGGGTAATGGGAGGAAAGGAAAGTTCCATGCAAGTCTAGATCCCGAATGGAGAGCCCTGAGCTCCTTCATGAGACTCAGCCCGCAGCAGGCGCACAGCAGGCCTAAACTCCCAGCAGAAACACCGAAGTTTCTTCTATAGAAAAACTGAATAGCCCTAGAGGAAATATCAATTGATAATGGGTATTTTGGGCGAGGAACAATCTATAGATTCAGGTATTTGGGTGTCACTCCATATATTAGTTTCCCATTACAAACTACTACTGAGGGGGGTGTCTTGAACACCAGAAATTAATTTTTTCCCAGTTCTGGAGGCTGAAAGTCCAAGCTGTCAGCAGGGTTGGTTTCATTCTGAGACCTCTCTCCTAGGCTTGTAGATGGCTATATTTTCCAGGCGCCTTCACAAAATCTTCCCCCTGTGTGTCTGTGTCCTGACCTCCTTTTCTTATAAGGACACCAAGCACACTGGATTAAGGGCCACCCCAGTGACCTAGTTTAATTCCCATTGCTTACTTTAAAAACCTTATCTCCAAGTATAGACACATTCTGAGACACTTGGGGTTAGGACCAAAAAAAGGATGCCTCCACTGACAGATAAATGGACTACTCCACGTGGTTAATTAGGGTGAGTTAGAGCGGAACCTGGTGGTCATGGCTGGGTGAAGGTTCCATCACATACACTGTGTTCTCAGAAAGATGTTATAGAAGCATCACAGGACCTCCCTTTCTGCAATCAAGCCAAACCAGTTCCTGTTGTTGGTGCCAAGATAAACTGAATCAAGAAGAACTCCCCTACCTCCTAACTGACCTTTTGAAAGGTCTAACAGAGACTGCTGATTTGGGGCTTGGAAACCAACCAATTAGAGCTCACCTGCCCCAGTAAGTCAGGGTTCAACCTTCCACTTCATCTCCCAAAGTTCTGGGATTACAGGCATGAGCCACTATGCCTGGCAGCTAATATTATTAATCACAGTCCTTAAAATAATCTCTAGCCCTTATGTACTCAGAACAGTTACTTGTATCCCATTGCTTCAGTTATCTTTTGCATCTTCAGAAACCACTCCATCTCACTGCACTTTAAAACAACAATCATTTTATTATTTTTCATGATTCTGTGGGTTGACTGCAGTTCAGCTGACCAGTTCTTCTGCTGGTTTTAAGCCTACGTCATCCATGGTGGACAACGCTGGAGCATCAAAGATAGCCTTACTCACAGTCTGGCAACTTGATCGGGATGAACAAAGTCTGGGCTCAGCTTGACACTGGGATAAATGGCCTTTGTCTCTCTCTCTCTCTCTCTCTCTCTCTCTCTGTTTCCACTTAGTCTCAGAGCCTCTTGCTCTATATGAGCCCTCTCACTTACACAGCAGACAGAGCACACAGACCACAAAGGCAGAGCTTCCCAGCTTCCTTAAGGCCCGTGCCTAGAATTGGAATAGCCTGGCTTCTACCACATTGTATTGATTTGACTCATAAGTCACATGTCAGTGTGGATTCTGCTGGGAGGGGAGTATACACAAGGTAAGCACAGAGGGGAGTGTGGTTTATTGAGCTCTCCTTTGGAAATAACTACAACATTAACCCTTATAAAAAGGCAGTGAGAAATAGAGAAACCTATTTGAAGTACCCAGCATGGCATCCCCCACCTCCTAAGAACTCAACAAATAGTAACCAAACAAAAGGGCAACATTCCAGTTGGAAAGAAAAACATAAAAAGGCTTGGAGGCATGAACCACCATGTAGGGAAAACACAAAATACTGGGAGCTGCATACAACATAAAAGAAAAGAGGAGGGGCTAGGCGCCATGCATCATGCCTATAATCCCAGCTCTTTGGGAGGTTGAGGCAGGAAAATGGCTTAAGGCCAGGAGTTCAAAACCAGCATGGGGAACATAGTGAGACCATGTCTCTACAAAAATAATAATAATTTAATTAGCCAGGTGTAGTGGTATAAAGCTGTAGTCCTAGCTACTCAGGTGGCTGAGGTAGGAGGATTGTTTGAACCCAGGAGTTCAAGGCTATAGTAAGCTATGATCACGCCACTGCACTCCAGTCTAGGTGGCAGAGCAAGACTGTCTCTGAAAAAAAAAATTAAATAAATAAATAAAATTCTTAAAAAAGAAAGAAGAGGGAGAGAAGACAAGGCCCAAGCACGTGTTTTTGTTGTTGTTTGTTTTTGTTGTTTGTTTTGTTTTGTTGTTTGTTTGGGTTGGGTTGGGTTTCATTTGGTTTTGAGGCAGAGTCTTGCTCTGTTGCCCAGGCTGGAGTGCAGTGGCACGATCTCGGCTCACTCCATCTTCCACCTCCTAGGTTCAAGCTATTCTCCTGCCTTGGCCCACCCTAGCAGCTGGGATTACAGGCATGCACCACTATACCCAGCTAATGTTTGTATTTTTAGTAGAGACGGGGTTTTGGCATGTTGGACAGGCTGGTGTTGAACTCCTGTCCTCAGGCAATCCACACACGTCGGCCTCCCAAAATGCTGGGATTACAGGTGTGAGCCAATATGCCCGGCCAAGGACAGGTTTTACATCCCAAGAAAAGAATTCTTCTGCCACTCTGTAACTCACCTTTCCTGCAGATCTCTCCAGGAGTCTGGAGTAAAAAGGATATTTGTTTCAACTGTTGACAATAGTAGAAATAAATATGAAGAAGTCAAAAATTATGTTTCAGACATTGAAATATTTAAAGTGTGCAAAGACAGAACCATATAGAAAACGTGAAAGAGACTGAGAAATTGTGTTGCAGATGAAATTAGCAACTTCCAAGAGATTAAAAAATAAAAATAACCGAAGACAAAGCTAAAAACCAAGCAAAACATTAGAGCCAAGTATTTCCCAATCAAGTAAATATAACCAAGGACTGATACTCAGAATATAGATTGTGCCTACAAACAACTACTGCTCTAGGGGCTGAGGGGAGGATGGCTGGAGCCCAGGAGGTCAAGGCTGCAGTGAGCCAAGATTGCATCACTGCACTCCAATCTGGGTCACAGAGCAAGACCTGATCTCAAAAAGTAAATAAAAATAAATTACAAATCAAAAAAATGAAAAATTAACACATAAACACACACACAAATTATATAAACAATTATATGACAATAAAGGACACAATAAATGACTAAGATATTAAAGTGGTTGAAAAATCAACAGGAAATGGGAACAGAAAATTTGCAGCTTGGTGCAGCTTTGCTGAGGTAACAACTTGGTCGTGTCTAGCGCAATTTAAAATGGACACAACTTTTGACTGAGTTTTCCTATTTCTGGGTTTCTATGTGGAGAAACACTAAAATATCATAAAGGGGTAGCAACAGGGATGTTGACTGCAGCAGTGGTTGCAAGAGGGAAAAAATGGAAACAGCATAATGTCCATCAGTAGCAGGCTGGTTACATAAACCACGGTGAGGCCACACTCCGCTATGCAGCCTCTAAAAGAAGCTGGTCAGAGCTATTTTGCCAACGTGTAGAGATCCCCAAGATATATTATCAGGTTAAAAAAAAAAAAAAGAAGGCCAGGTGCCATGGCTCACACCTGTAATCCCAGCACTTTGGGAGGTGAAGGTGAGTGGATCACTTGAGGTCAGAAGTTCGAGACCAGCCTGTCCAACATGGTGAACCCTCATCTCTACTAAAAACACAAAAATTAGCTGGGAGTGATAGCTCATGCCTGTAATCCCAACTATTCAGGAAGGTGAGACAGGAGACTCTCTTGAACCCAGGAGGCAGAGGTTGCAGTAAGCCGAGATGGTGCCACTGCACTCCAGCCTGGGTGAGAGTGAGACCTCCATCTCAAAAAAAAAAAAAAAAAAAAAAGGTAAATGGGTACTCTTTGTATTTTTCTATTTTTCTGCAAGGTACTTTTTTTTTTTTTTGAGACAGAGTCTCTCTCTGCCACCCTGGCTGGAATGCACTGGAGCCATCTCAGCTCACTCCAGTCTCTGCCTTCTGGGTTCAAGCAATTCACCTGCCTGAGCCACCTGAGTAGCGGGATTACAGGCACCCGCCATCACACCTGGCTCATTTTTTGTGCTTTTAGTAGAGATGGGGATTTTGCCAAGTCAGCCAGGCTGGCCTCGAAATCCCGACCTCAAGCGATCCGCCCGCCTCAGCCTCCTAAAGTGCTGGGATTACAGGCGGGAGCCACTATACCCAGTTTATCATTTTTAAAAGCCATAAAACTCAAACACTAATTTTACTTACACGTGTGCAGTGTAGATAAATGTGTAGAAAATGTTTTGAAAGGTGCATGATACGTTATCCACAGTGCAAACTGGTATGGAGCTGGGAAGCCTGGAGATGAGCTGTTGCTTTACCCTATTTTTCTATTACTGAATTTTTTCAACAACGACGTACGTACGTATGACTCAGGTACTTCTTTAAAAATAAAGTAAAAGGAGGGCATGACTCAGAGAGGTAAGAAAAACAAAAAAAAAAGAAAACTAGAATGATATAAAGTATTGAAATCTAACAATCACAGCCCTAGATAAAAGCAACCTAATTGGTCTGATAAAAAGAAGAACATTCTCCATCTGCGGTAAATCACATGCAACAATATGCTGATTACTGAAGGCTCATGAAAACTAAACACATCTAGGATTAAAATACAAAATTGGGTTAATCAAATGCAAATGCAACAATATACCTGCAAATGAAAATTGAAGCCAAAAATACAAAGTTAAAAAAAAAAAACCCACCACCAGGCACAATGGCTCATGCCTATAATCCCAGCAGTTTAGAAGGTCAAGGTGGGCGGATCATTTAGGAGTTCAAGACCAGCCGGGGCCACATGGCAAAACTATCTCTACAAAAACAAAAAAAATTAGCTGTGCATGATGGCATACACCTGTAGTCCCAGCTATTCAGGAGGGTGAAGTGGGAGGATCACTGGAGCTGGGAAGGTTGGGGCTGCAATGAGCCAAGATCACACCACCGCACTGCAGGCTGGACCACAGAGCCAGACCCTGTCTCAAACAAAATAAAAATAAAAACACATTTTTAAAAATTTTAATGGAAAATTAACACACAGAAATTATATAACAATAAAGGAGAAAACAAATGACTAAGGTATTAAAGTTGTACTCCCAGACATAAAGTAGTTCTGTAACTATTATAGTTATAAAAACACATATGTGTATACATATATGTGTGCATATTTGTGTGTCTGTGTGTATATGCATGCATTGGTGTGTCTGTGTGTTTATGTGTGTATATGCGTGCATTTGTGTGTCTGTGTGTGTATGTGTGTAGATGCGTGCATGTGTGTGTCTGTGTGTATATGTGTGTATTTCTGTATCTCTGTATATACGTGTGTGTGTATATATGTATCTGTGTATATATGTATTTGTACGTCTGTGTATATAAATGTGTGTGTATATGTATTTGTGTCTCTGTGTGTATATATGTGTATCATGTGTCTGTGTATATATGTGTGTGTATATATGTATATTTGTGTGTCTGTGTATATGTGTGTCTGTGTATATATGTGTGCATTCATATGTCTGTGTATATATATGTATGCATATATGTGTGTATTTGTGTGTCTGTGTGTATATGTGTATGTGTCTGTGTATATGTGTGTGTATTTGAGTGTCTGTATATATGTATTGTATGTGTGCATTTGTGTGTCTGTGTATGTATATTTGTGCATGTGTGTAGATATGTATAAATGTGTATTTGTACATATGTATATTATATATGCATAATATATATGTATATGCATGTGTGGACATATATGTGTGCATGTGTCTATATATTTATATACATGCGTATGTATATACATAGTAAAAATGTCATAAATTCCAGAAAAAAAAATGTTGGCAGAAATAGTGTCATATTGTAACATGCTATCATAATATGATAATCAAGTGAAAAATCAAAATATTTAATTTAAATAAAGCAATTGAGAAAGCAGCATGACTATAAGCATATAGCACGGGAAATAATAGAGATGTTTTTCAAAGTACATGAGCTCCCAAAAACTGGCCCCAATTCTATGGCGTCCCCTGCACCCACAGATCAGTGGCCCCAGCATCACTAAGAGGGGACAGCCAGACATCCTGTGGCCCCTGATGTGAGGCAGTAAGAAGCACACATTTCCACCTAGGAGGTATTCCTGCCCTCTCCCCTCCAAAAAGCAAAGATGACGTTGAGTGTTTCTGAGTCACCAGACCAGTGGTTCTCAAAGTGTGGTCTGAGGCCTCTGGCATTCCCCCAGAACTACTTCACAAAGTCCACAAAATCAAAACTACTTTCTTAACGGTACAAAGACTAATTTGCCCTTTCCCTCTCATTGTCTACAAAGCATACAACGGAGTTTTCCAGTAACTGCATGATATAGGATGACATCCTCTCTCTCTCTCCTCTCTCTCTCTCTGTTTTTGTGTGTGTTTGTTTGTTTGTTTGTTTGTAACAGAGTCTTGCATTGCTGTCCACCCTGGAGTGCAGTGGTGCAATCTTGGCTTACTGCAATCTCCACTTCCCAGGCTCAAGTAACCCTGCCACCTTAAGCTGGTTCTACAGGTGTGCACCACCACGCTTGGCTTTTTTTTTTTCTTTTCATTTTTTGTGGAGACAAGGTCTCATGATACTGCCTAGGCTAGTTTTAAACTCGTGGGCTCAAGCAATCCTCCTGCCTCAGCCTGACATCAGCTCTCTAATGGCCAAGGGAGAATGTGCATATGTCTCCTTACGTGTTAAATTTTGCTGTATAAAGTTCTAATATGCAAAATATCAAAAGGTATGACCTACATCAAGAAAAGTATTTTAGGGGTTTTCAATAAATTGTAAGATTGTGAAGGGTTCCTGAGGCCAAAATGTTTGAGAACACCGCCCTTGTTCCAACCAGCAGTTTATAGCGAATACACGGGTGTACAGAAGCAAGTTAAATTCCATGAGGAAGCATCAGCAAAGCCCCAAAATATAATATCTGACATTTATAGGTGATATGACATAGTATCTGGGATTTGCTTTAAAATACTCCAGGACAAACAAGGGTGTCTGTGGGGTAGGAGCGAAACAAGATTGAAAATCTGATAATTAGTAAAACCAGGTGATAGATGGGGTCTCTGGGGTACATTTATAATCCTCTCTATTTTAAGATAGAATTTTTAATTTTCTTGTCACAACACAAAAAAAGATAAAAAGAAATTCAGGAAACTGTCTTTATTTTTTAGAATAACAGTTACACCAGGAAAAAATATAAAATACAAGACCATTTCAAACAATAATGATAATGAAAACACTGTCAAAAAATTAAAGATGACAAAACAGGCCCCTCCACTAAGAATATCAATAAACAGAAAACAAACAATAACAAGGTGAAAAAAAAAGAAAACGATCAATGAAAATTCATTATGCGGCAGGAGCTCTAAGTCCTAGGAGCCGGCAAGGGGAAGGAATAGGGAATGGGACTCTGGTCACCAAAATGGAACAATTTCAGGATTCAAACAACATTATTCTGAGAACACTTGGCATTGACTCCCAAAAAGATGAAAGGTGGCATTTCAAAATCAATCCAGATTATGCTGAGGTTTAAAAGAAGTTTACAACAAAATGATAAGACAATTAAGAACATCCCAGAAATGTAGTCCAAACAGAATTGGTTCTGCAAAACATCAATCAATGAAACGTGTTACAGAGACTCAAGTAGAACTCAATGAATGCAGGGGAGCAAATGATGTACACAACAAGGAGCCTAATCTTGATGTCGAAGGGTGCCTGTAAAAGCCAAATCAAAAGGCTGGGTGCAGCAGCTCACATCTGTAATCTCAGCACTTTGGGAGGCCGGGGCTGGTGGATCACCTGAGGTTAGGAGCTCGAGACCAGCCCGGTCAACATAGTGAAACCCCATCTCTACTAAAAATACAAAAATTAGCCAGGCATGGTAGCGTGCACCTGTAATCCCAGTTACTTGGGAGGCTGAGGCAGGAGAATCACTTGAACCCTGGAGGCAGAGGTTGCAGTGAGCCAAAATTGTGCCATTGCACTCCAGCCTGGGTGACAAGAGCAAAACTCCATCTAAAAAAATAAAAGAAAAAAAAAGTCGAATCAAGAAGTAACAGAAAAATGTGTCCCGAGAGGAAGGAGTTTTTCTAGATTGCTTTAAAACCCAGTTTGGAGATGAAAGGGGCTCATGACATTCTTCCAAAACTGTCAAAGAGGAAGATATCAATCCCTCTCTTGGGAAATGCCTTCTTAATGCAAGGAAAAAGAGGGACTAGGTCACCTTTAAAGAAACACAACAAACAAGTCTTTTCTCAGAACTCTCATCTGAGACTTTTACGATAGACGCAAACCCTCAGAAATAAAAGCAGAGAGACTTCAAGGTACTCTTTGCCCAGCAAAGCTGTCGTTTAACAGCACCTGCAACAGAAGGACCTAAATACATCCAGCGCCTAAAGGAATTATTCATAGTGCACACCTCTCACTGAAAAATTTCACTTCTGGAATTACTTCCAAAAGCAACTGAGTTTCAATGTCAATTCCAAGAGATAAACAAAGGGCACTCATGGGAAGGGCCACTTGGTTGTGAAAAATAAGAAGCAATACCATCACAGATCAAGGAGGGCCATACATGTGGTATTAAAGACAGAACTGTTAAGAAGGAAAGAGTAACAGCTGTTTTTCCACCAAGAGGATCAAAATTGCTGGATTGATGTAAGTAGTTAAAAGTTTAAACAGATGTATAAGAGAGATGAGAGTTTGCAGAGCAATTTGGTTTGGTAATATTACAGTAGGAACAGGCTGGTTACCAGAAGAATGTCATCAATAACAGGGGAAAAAAAGGAAGGTATAAGACATTGAGGAATGGCCAGGATTTTGCAGTTATAATTGGAAAGAGATGTCAAAAGAATGATTAAAATGAAAATAAAAATTAGAATGACAGAAGATGATCCAAATATAATACTCAATATAAAAGAATTTAATTATCATCCCATGTGGGAGAAAAATAAGTTCCTGAAGTTCCTGACTGGATTAGTTAAGTGAAATCTGTTATACATGGATGAAAAGTATTTGCAGGGATGTATACAGATTTCTAAAAAGAAATAAAAGTAAAAATGGCTTGGTTACTGAGTAAATGAATCAAAATTCACTTAAGAAATATATATATATAGTTATTACAAAATGTCAAAGGCACACCAAAAATTGAAGACCAGAGAACACGGACTATGTATTTCTCAAATAATAAACATCCATGAAACAAACAAATAAATACTGATTGCCAAGTATATTGGTCTTTTTTCATGCTGCTGATAAAGACATACCGAAGGCTGGGAAGACAAAGAAGTTTAATTGGACTTACAGTTCCACATGACTGGGGAGGCCTCAGAATCATGGCGGGAGGCAAAAGGCACTTCTTACATGGTGGCAGCAAGATAAAAATGAGGAAGAAGCAAAAGTGGAAAACCCCTGATAAGCCACTAAAATTTTGTGAGACTTAGTCATCATTATGAGACTAGCACAGGAAGCTGGGCAGGGTGGCTCACGCCTGTAATCCCAGCACTTTGGGAGGACGAGGCTGGCAGATCACCTGAAGTCAGGAGTTCGAGACCAGCCTGACCAACATGGTGAAACCCTGTCTCTACTAAAAATACAAAATTAGCCAGGCATGGTGGCGCATGCCTGTAATCCCAGCTACTAGGGAGGCTGAGGCAGGAGAATCACTTGAACCTGTGAGCCAGAGGTTGCAGTGAGCCAAGATCATGCCATTGCACTCCTGCCTGGGCAACAACAGCAAAACTCCATCTCAAAAAAAAAAAAAAAAAAAAAAAAAAAAGAAACAAACAAACAAACAAATTTAAACTGCTTATTCTAGTTAGCAAATAAGAAAAAAGAAAAAGAGAATAGCACAGGAAAGACTGGCCCCATGACTCAATTACTTCCCCCTGGGTCCCTCCCACGGCATGTGGGAATTCTGGGAGACAGAATTCAAGTTGAGATTTGGATAGGGACATAGCCAAATCATATCATTCTGCCCCTGATCCCTCCAAATATCATGTCCTCACATTTCAAAACCAATCATGCCTTCCCAACAGTCCTCCAAAGTCTTAATTCATTTCAGCATTAACCTAAAAGTCCACAGTCCAAAGTCTCATCTGAGACAAGGCAAGTCCCTTCCTCCTATGAGCCTATAAAATCAAAAGCAAGCTAGTTACTTCCTAGATACAATGGGGGTACAGGTACTGGTTAAATAGAGCTATTCCAAATGGGAGAAACTGGCCAAAAAAAGGGGGTTACAGGGCCCATGAAAGTCCAAAATCAAGCAGGGCAGCTAAATTTTTTTTTTTTTTTTTTTTTTTTTTTATTTTTATTTATTTTTTTTATTTATTTATTTATTTTTTTTTTTTATTTTTATTTTTTTTTTGAGACGGAGTTTTGCTCTTGTTGCCCAGGCTGGAGTGCAATGGCACGATCTCGGCTCACCGCAACCTCCGCCCCCTGGGTTCAGGCAATTCTCCTGCCTCAGCCTCCTGAGTAGCTGGGATTACAGGCACACGCCACCATGCCCAGCTAATTTTTTGTATTTTTAGTAGAGACGGGGTTTCACCATGTTACCAGGATGGTCTCGATCTCTTGACCTCGTGATCCACCCGCCTCGGCCTCCCAAAGTGCTGGGATTACAGGCTTGAGCCACCGCGCCCGGCCGGCAGCTAAATTTTAAAGCTCCAAAATGATAGGTCTCCCATCCAGGTCATGCTGACCCAAGAGTTGAGTTCCCATGGTCCTGGACAGCTCCACCCCTGTGGCTTTGCAGCATATAACCCCACTCCTGACTGCTTTCATAAGTTGGCTTTGAGTGTCTGCAGCTTTCCCAGGTGCATGATGCAAGCTGTCAGTGGATTTACCACTCTGGGGTCTGGAAGACTGGCCCACTTCTCACAGCTCCACTAGGCAGCGACCCAGCAGGGACTCTGTGGGGGGCTCCAACCCCACATTTGCCTTCTGCACTGTCCTAGCAGAGGTTCTCCATGAGGTCCCAGCCCCTGCTGCAAACTTTTGTCTGGGCATCCAGGCATTTCCATACATCTTTTGAAATCTGGGCAGAGGATCCCAAACTTCAATTCTTGACTTCCGTGCCTCCCTCAGGCTCAACGACACATGGAAGTTGAGGCCCCACATGCCCAGATTTGGAGCTCCCACCCTCAGAAGCCACAGCCTAAGCTATCTGTTGGCCCCTTTCAGCCCAGGCTGGAGCAGCAAGGACACAGGACAACAGGTCTCTAGGCTGCACACAATACAGGGACCCTGGGCCCAGCCCACAAAACCACTTTTTCCTTTTGGGCTTCTGGGCCTGTGATGGGAGGAGCTGCTGTGAAGGTCTCTGACATGGCCTGGAGATATCTTCCTCATGGTCTTGGGGATTAGCATTAGGCTTCTCACTGCTTATGCAAATTTCTGCAGTTGCCTTGAGTTTCTCCCCAGAAAATGAATTTTTCTTTTCTATCTCTTAGTCAGGCTGCAAATTTTCCACTTTTATGCCCTGTTTCCCTTATAAAGCTAAATACCTTTGACAGTACCCAAGTCACATCTTGAATGCTTTGCTGCTTAGAAATTTCTTCTGCCAGATACCTTAAATCATCTTTCTCAAGTTCAAAGGTCCGCAGATCTCTAAGGCAGGGGCAAAATGCTGACAGTCTCTTTGCTAAAACATAGCAAGAGTCACCTCTACTCCAGTTCCCAACAAGTTCCTCATCTCCATCTGAGACCACCTCAGTCTGGGCCTTATTGTCCATATCACTACCAGCATTTTGGACAAAGCCATTCAACAAGTCTCTAGGAAGTTCCAAACTTTCCCACATTTTCCTGTCTTCTTCTGAGCCCTCCAAACTGTTCCAGCCTCTGCCTGTTACCTGGTTCCAAAGCTGCTTCCATATTTTCGGGTATCTTCAGCAATGCCCCATTCTACTGGTACCAATTTACCAATTTATTAGTCTGTTTTCATGCTGCTGATAAAGAGATACCCAAGACTGGGAAGAAAAAGAGGTTTAACTGGACTTATAGTTCCACATAGCTGGGGAGGCCTCAGAATCATGGTGGGAGGTGAAAGGCACTTCTTACAGGTGGCAGCAAGAGAAAAATGAGGAAGAAGTAAAAGCAGAAACCCCTGATAAACCCATGAGATCTCAGGAGACTTATTTATGATCATGAGAATAGCATGGGAGAAACCAGCCCCCATGATTCAATTACCTTCCCCTGAGTTCCCCCACAACACGTGGAAATTCTGGAAGCTACAGTTCAAATTGAGATTAGGGTGGGGACACAGCCAAGCATATCACCAAGGGAAAGAGAACTTCATAGAATCTCTGTTGTGGTGGTATAGCACAAAATCAGGTCACTAGAACTTATTAATGCAGTTTAGTAAAAAGCAAAGACATTGATCTGAACAATGTAATTGATAAGATTGAATCTATTTCCAAAATTGTTTTTTGGAAATATAGAGCAAGGGAAAAAAAAATTAGCAGCACTGTATCTTATAACCAGTGGGTTTCACTTGAGTCTTTAAATCAAAGTAGTGACAATAAGAGCTCATATTTATTGACAATGTACTATATGCCCATCACCTGCTGTGACCCATCTCCTAAAATCTTGGTAACAATGCTCCTAGGCAAATACTCTTTTGACTTCAACTTTACAAATGAGGAAACTGAGGCATAAGGAGGATAAATAACTTGAAGGTCACTGAACTTCCAAGGTGGGGAGTGAGATTCAAATCCAAACAACCTCTGCTGTCCACTGCACTGTCATTAAAAGTGATGAACAACTCAGGAGCCAACCTCCTTCAAGGGTTTACCAACACAGTGTATCGAGAGAGTTACTTATTAGTTGAATTATAATATTTTACAAACAATTGCAAAATTGCTTAATTACCCACTGTCCATACCACAACTCTGCAAACTCCACAAGAACAGCGCCTTTAGAGTTAAAATTAAACTCAAGCAGGCTTCAGTTCAAATTGTCATTTGGCCAGGAACAGTGACTCATGCCTGTACTCCCGGCACTTTGGGAGGCCGAGTCAGGAGGATCACCTGAGCTCAGGAGTTCAAAACCAGCTTGGACAATAATATGGTTTGGCTGTGTCCCCACCCAAATCTCAACTTGATTGTATCTTCCAGAATTCTCACATGTTGTCGGAGGGACCAGGAGAGGTAATTGAATCATGGGGGCCGGTCTTTACCATGCTACTCTTGTGATAGTAAATAAGTCTCGTACTTTGGGACACTGAGGAAGGCAGATCACCTGAGGTGAGGAGTTCAAGACCAGCCTGGTCAACATGATGAAACCCCATCTCTGCTAAAACTAGAAAAATTAGCTAGGCGTGGTGGCACCTGTAATCCCAGCTACTCAGGAGGCTGAGGCAGGAGAATTGTTTGAACCCAGGAGGCAAAGGTTGCAGTGAGCCAAGACTGCACCATTGCACTCCAGCCTGGGTGAGAGAGCAAAACTCTTTCCCAAAATAAATAAATATCACAAGATCTGATGGGGTTATCAGGAGTTTCTACTTTAGCTTCTTTCTCATTTTTATCTTGCCGCCACCATGTAAGAAGTGTCTTTTGTTTCCCACCATGATTCTGAGGCCTCCCCAGCCATGTGGAACTTAAATCCAATTAAACCTTTTTTCTTCCCAGTCTCGAGTATGTCTTTATCAGCAGCATGAAAATGAACTAATACAGGCAACATGGCAAAACCCTGACTCTACAAAAAACAGAAAAATCAGTCACACATGGTGGCACACATCTGCAATCCCAGCTACTTGGGAGGCTGACGTGGGAGAACAGCTTCAGCCTGGGAGTTGGAGGCTGCAGTGACCCATGATCACACCACTGCACTCCAGCCTGGGTGACACAGCAAAACGCTGTCTCAAAAAAAATAAAATAAAAAATAAAGTGTCATTCCACCACCATTACATAACTAAAATATAACCTTTGGCAAGTGAGTTAACTTCAAGAAGCCCCAGTTTCCCCACCCATAGATAAACAAATAAATACATAATTAAGAGTTTTGTGAAGATTATACGAGCCTATGAAAAGCATGCAGCCTAGTACCCAGCATATAGAATGGCTAAGTAAATCACCACTCTACAACCCTAAATTGTGATCTATGGAGACTGGCAAACTATGGTCCAAATCTGGTCCACTGCCTCATTTTTGAAAGGCCCTCCAGTTGAGAATGGTTTTGCATTTGTAAAGGATTGAAAAACATTCAAAAAAGAATTATATTTTGTGACACATGAAAATTACATAAAATTCAAATTTCACTCCCAAAAATAAAGTTTGGTTGGAATGCAGCCACACTCATTTGTTTATGAGGTGTCTATGCCTGCTTTCACACTGCCGTAGCATAGTTGTGTAGTTATGACAGAGACCATAAGGCCCTCAGAGCTGAAAATACTTACTCTCCAGTCTGTTTCAGGAGGAGTCTGCCAACCTTCAATCTAATCAATTATTGGACAAAGGGAGCAAAGCAAGTAATTATAAATCAATTATTTGTTTCCTCTGAGGGTGATAAGTGGAGATTCCATTCCCAGAAGCCATATCATATCATAAAAAGACAGAAACTTCTTACAAGAAAAAACATATATAAATATCAATACATTATATGACTTTAGAAGCACTTGTGATCAGGTGTAGTGGCTCTTGACTGTAGTCCCTGCATTTTGGGAGATCAAGACTGGAAGACAGCCTGAATCAAGGAGATCAAGACCAGCCTGAGCAACATATCAAGACCTCATTTCTATCAAAAAATGAAAAATTGGCTGGACATAATGGCACATGCCTATAGTCCCAGGTACCCTGGAGGCTGAGACAGGAGGATTGGAGTCCAGGAGGTCAAGATTGCTGAGAGCTATGATCACATTACTGCACACCAGCTTGGGTAACAGAGCGAGATCCCATCCCTTTTTAGGAAAAAAAAAAAAAAAGCATTTGTTAAATGAAAACAAACACAATATAAAGGCTACACCATAAATGTTTCTTGCAGGGATTTGTCTGCATTAAGTAGGTCTGACTGAGAGTTTTGGTTACAATAATCTGTGAATGGGAAGCTCCTTCTCCCTTTGATCAATCTCCCTGTGGGGGTAGGAATCTGTTGTGTTTTTTTAAGAAACATCACATTTAAATAAAAATTATAGCCATGGGCTCGGGTGGTGGCTCATGCCTATGATCCCAGCAATTTGGAAGGCCAAGCCAGGCAGATCACTCAAGTCCAGAAGTTTAAGACCAGCCTCGGCAACATGAGGAAAACCCATCTCTACAAAAAATACAAAAATCAGCCAGTCAGGGTGGTGGCATGACTGCAATCCCAGCTACTTGGGAGGCTGAGATGAGAGGATCATTTGTGCCCAGGGGACTCCAGGCTGCAGTGAGCCATGGTCATGCCACTGCACTCCAGCCTGGGCAACAGAGTGAGACCCTATCTCAAAAAAAAAAAAAAAAAAAAATTACAGGTACGTGTCCACCTCACTGCTTGTATACACCAGTGGCTCTAAATGTTGTATCCATGACAAATCCCAAGGCGAGTATAATGCCCACAAAACCACCCTCAATGAACTCTATTTCAGGAAGATGCTGATGGTTAAGCTCCAAGTATCTTCAAGCACGGTGACAACAGTTAGTAATGTATTACATATTTGAAAATAGCTAAGAGAGTGGGTTTAAATGTTCTCACAATAAATAAATATGTGCAGTGATGGACATGTTAATTAGATGGGTTTAATCATTCCATCATGTATATAGATATTAAAACATCAGTGTACCTCATAAATATATACAATCATTACTTATTAATTAAATGTTTAATTCAAGTACATTTTTAAAAAGAAAATCATTAATATGGAAAAACCTTAAAGTTAAATTAAAAATTATAGGTGGGGCACAGTGGCTCACACCTGTAATCCCAGCACTTTAGGAGGCGGAAGTGGACAGATCATGAGATCAGGAGTTGAAGGCCAGCCTGGACAATATGGTGAAAACCCAACTCTACTAAAAATACAAAAATTAGCTACACACAGTGGTGCGCACCTGTAGTCCCAGCTACTCAGGAGGCTAAGGCAGAAGAATTAGTTGAACCTTAAAGGCAGAGGTTGCAATGAGCCGAGATTGCGCCACTGTATTACAGCCTGAGTGACAGAGTGGGACTCGATCTCAAAAAAAAAAAAAAAAAAGGTTGCAAATATGCAACTGAAGTTAAGCTAGAATTAAAACCATGCAGACTTCATATACCTTTAAACAGAACTGTGTGTACACTTGAAAGAGCTGTTACGGGTGACCGTGGGTGAACGTTTCACTTTACTTTCTTTACTACTGTTGTAATACTGTCTGTGTGATGAACTATTTTAATTTAATTAAAATTTTTCCTATTATATTTCACTGAAGCTAAAGAATAAAGGCCTGCACTTCATACTCCTTTTGCCCTTGAAAACTTTTAATTGTTTATTTATACTGTTTTGTGTTAAATGCAATTTAAAACAGAAAAAAATGGAAAAAAATACTATTTGGGGGAAAGGAATGAATAAAAGAGGATTTTCTTCATTAAATATTAGAATATGTTTGAAACAAACATGGCATGCATTAGGAGAGAAATCAAACAAAAAAACTGGGAGAAGACAAACTTAGATCCATATCCAATCTCAATTTTGTGATCTAAAACAATGCTAAATATCACAAATCAAATAGAAAAACCTGGACCAAAATAAAAGAACATTGTCCTTCCATGTAAGAATTTTGAAAATGTTTGTAACAGAAGAGACTGAAAGCAAAGATAAACATTCATTCATTCAACAACTGAGCTCCCAGCAGACAGCAGGCATCAATTTATGAAGCCAGAAAAAAGCGCATGAAAAGAAAAACAGTAACACTGCAAAACCACACATGTATAGTATTAATCCACACAGAAAAAAATACTGTAATCGTTTCCAGCACATACACGAACACATTAAAAACTCCTTTAATAAGCCAATTACTGAAAATGGATTTAATGATGTCAGTAATTAAAGAAATGCAAATCAAAACAGTCAGCACACTCTTTAAAATTACTGAATTAGCAAAACAAAGAAAGACCACAAAGCTCGGTTTTGGCAGAGAGAGAACTGAATTGTCTGAATTCTTTGGGAAGAAAGTCTGACTAACTATATCAAATGTATTTTAAAATACAGTAACAATAATAATATAAATAAATAACATCATATAAATGTATGTAAGTAATTGTTTTAAAGAACAGAAAAAGAGTTTTGTTTTGTCTTCTGAGTCTAGATGCTAGGTAGAGAAGCATTCGTTATTTTTAAAAAACAGAAACGACCTAATAACTACTGATAGAAAATGGAAAAGCAATAAAGGTACATTAAACCATGTACTATTATAGAGTTATCACAGCTATGTAGGAGCAGGAAAGAACATTTACTATATAATGTAATGTGAGAAAAGCAGAAAGAAAATGAATATCCATAATGACTACAACCATGCAAAAAGCTCCATGTATTTAAATAAAGATGAAACTAGATAAGGAGAGATGAAAATAATTCAGGTATTTTAAGAAAAGTTTATAACTCAAGTTTTTAAACACTTGGAGGATGAAGGGACATAGAGAGTGATAATAACATTTAAAATCCAGCCTCTAGGAACCATTAAAGCAGTTGACACTGGTGGACATGCAGTCACCTGGATTATTAGCGCACCTAGCAGTAAATGCCAAAATGTGTATGGTCAAAGGATCCCAAGGAAGGTGGCCTAGAATTATTTACAGGGGTGCTCACTAATAGTTGAGTATGCAGTACAGGCTGACTCAGAGCAGGAGCTCCATCAATACAAACACACCGTCCACAAACATCTTGCACGAAGCCACGGGCCAGGCTTACTATGTCTTTCAAGACAAGCTGGTAACATGGCAGAGGTTTCTAAAATACACCGTATTTATTCAGAGGAAACCTTCCTGGCACCATCACCAAGAAGCTATGAAAAGCTTCCTCAGAAGGAACTGATTTTCAACACCAAGTACTTGGTTAAAGACATTTGTGCCTTTACTTCAATATGTCAGCAGATTTCCCAAAACATTTTGTAAACACAAAAATTTGTGTTTACAAGAAAGGTCAATATTAATCTAATGGATTCAACTATTAGCTCATCTCACTAGGAAGCAATAAATGCACATTTTTCTTTAAGGAAGACAAAAAAGAGGAGCTCCCCTTCAGTAATATAAACCCCTTGAGGACAAAGATATGGTCTTATTTTTCTTTATATCTCTATAGTCTACCAGTGTATTATGTTGGATAGATGCATGATGAATGAATATATATATGATTAGATGGGTGGGTGGGTGGATGGATGGATAGATGGATGGACGGATGGATGGATGGATGGACAGATGGGTGGATGGATGGGGTGTGCAAACGAATGAGTTGGTAGGTGGGTGGATCAGGTGAGCAGATGAATGGATGGATGAGTGGATGGGTGGGCCGGATAGATGGATGGATGGATGGATGGAGTGGATGGATAGGCAAGTGGATAGATGAGTGGGATAGATAGGGTAAGTGTTAACAGAGGGATGAATGGATAGGTGGGTGTGTGGGCAAGTGGACAGATAGATGGATGGATGATTGATTAGAAATCCTAATCCACAAGAACCTGTGCAAACCACTCACATATGCTAATGGGTTATAAAAATTACAACTTTAGGAATAGTAATGTTCTAACACAAGCCAAACAAGAAAGCAAACCAAAGATCTGAAAAGTCATCCCATGAAAAATAAATAGATCATTTGTGAGATCTTTAAAAGAAAAATTCCAGAGCTCCTTGCCTTGTAAATTCAGCTTTAGCCACCCCCTTGGCCACTTAATCAAAGTACATGCAGCGAAGTAAAGTGCTTAGAGACATTCTTGACAGATAAGAGAGATGTATCTCAGCCAGAGCCGAGCTATGCTGTGGTAGAGGTCGTGGCTACACAGAGGTTCTCAAAGTGTTACACAGGACTAACAGCATCAACATAAACTCCGAGCAGTTTAGAAAGGCAAAATCTCAAGTCCCGCCAAGACCTAAGGAATTGGAAATTCTGAGGATCGTGCCAGAAATTCATGTTTCAACAAGCCCTCCAGGTGATTCTGAAACCTACTAAAGTTTATGAACCACAGCAGCCAACACACAAATAAAGGGAATAGTTTTGATCAGATTTCTTTTTAGGGATAGAGAGAGGAACAAAAATACTGTCTGTTTAAAAGAAAACTTAGAGACCTGGGTGAAATGAAATGAAAATTCCTTTGATTCTGAATGCTCAGCCACACTACCTGCAGAAACCAAGACTAAAATGGTTTGTCAATCTTAAGTACCTATCTTCTGAAGCTACATAAGCTAGAGCATCGTGCATTAGGAGGTTCTTCATTCTTAGAGGTCTGCGTTGGTTTCAGTCTCTTAATGCTAGTGTTGGCCACTCACCGGTCCAGATTAGCTGTCTCCAGAAAAAATCCCAGAAGTTCAAAGACTTTTGGTTTCTTCTCTGTCTCTCTAGTATGGGTCCACGTTTAGTAAGTAGAGTCTAGGTCAGCAAAGAGCATGGAACATAACTCAATGAATGAAGGAAATGATGTCAGGATGTCTTTCTGTTATTGCAGCAATGCCCAAATACTCAGCACACACATTTCGGTTAGTTATTGCTTTTCGATGTGATAGCAGGAAAGAACTAACATTTGTTGGGGGCCACTACGTGCATATTTCTCATTTAACCCAGACCATATCCACTTGAAGTTGGCATTTGCATCCTTTTTTTTTTCTTTTGAGACAGTCTCGCTCTGTTACCCAGGCTGGAGTGCAATGGCATGATCTCAACTCACTATAAATTCAGCCTCCCAGGATCAAGAGATTCTCCAGCCTCAGACTCCCAAGTAGCTGGGATTACAGGTTCCCCCCGCAACCACATCTAGTTAATTTTTTGTAATTCTGGTAGAGACAAGGTTTCACCATATTGGCCAGGCTGGTCTCGAACTCCCAACCTCAGGTGATCCACCCACTTCAGCCTCCCAAAGTACTTGGATTACAGGCATGAGCCACGGCGCCTGGCCTGCAACCCTTTTCACAGAAGATTACAATAAATTAGGAAGTTTGAAAGCAACGAAATTATCCATCAACAGATAAAGAAAGAAAATGTGGTACATACACGCAGTAGAGTACCGTTCAGCCCTAAAAAGAAATGAGATCCTGTCATTTGCAACAACACGGATAAAACCAGAGGAAATTATGTTAAGTGAAATAAGCCAGGCACAGAAAGACAATCATTGCTCATCCTCCCTTATTTGTGGAAGCTAATAATTAAGCAATTGAACTCATGGAGAGTACAAGGATGGTCACCAGAGGCTGGGGAGGGGGGGAGGGAGTGGAAGAAAGTGAGGGTAATGGGTACAAAAATATAATTAGATAAAATGAATAAGGCCGAGTATTTGAAAGCACAACAGAGTGACTATAATCAATAATAATTTAATCGTACATTTTAAGATAACTAAAAGAATATAATTGGATTGTTTGTAACACGAAGGATTAATGCTTGAGGGATGGATACCCCATTCCCCATGATGGGGTTATTACACATTCCATGTCTGAATCAAGGTAACTCATGTACTCCATACATATATACACCTACTATGTACCCACAAAAATTAAAAATAAATTTAATTTATCCTATTCCTAAAGTTGTAATTTTTATAACCCATTAGCATATGTGAGTGGTTTGCACAGGTTCTTGTGGATTAGGATTTCTTTTTTTTTTTTTTTTTTTTTTTTTGAGACAGAGTTTCGCTCTTGCTGCCCAGGCTGGAGTGCAATGGCGCGATCTCGGCTCACCGCAACCTCCGCCTCCTGGGTTCAGGCAATTCTCCTGCCTCAGCCTCCTGAGTAGCTGGGATTACAGGCACGCGCCACCATGCCCAGCTAATTTTTAGTATTTTTAGTAGAGACGGGGTTTCACCATGTTGACCAGGATGGTCTCGATCTCTTGATCTCGTGATCCACCCGCCTCGGCCTCCCAAAGTGCTGGGATTACAGGCTTGAGCCACCGTGCCCAGCCGTGGATTAGGATTTCTAATCAATCATCCATCCATCTATCTGTCCACTTGCCCACACACCCACCTATCCATTCATCCTTCTGTTAACACTTAGCCTATCTATCCCACTCATCTATCCACTTGCCTATCCATCCACTCCATTCATCCATCCATCCATCCATCCATCCATCCATCCATCCATCTATCCGGCCCACCCATCCACTCATCCATCCATTCATCTGCTCACCTGATCCACCCACCTACCAACTCATTCGTTCGCACACCCCATCCATCCACCCATCTGTCCATTCATCCATCCATCCATCCACCCACCCACCCACCCACCCATCTAATCACATATATATTCATTCATCATGCATCCACCCAACATAATACACTGGTAGGCTATAGAGATATAAAGAAAAATAAGACCATATCTTTGTCCTCAAGGGGTTTATATTACTGAAGGGGAGCTCCTCTTTTTTGTCTTCCTTAAAGAAAAGTGTGCATTTCTTGGAGGCCAAGGTGGGAGGATCATGAGGTCAAGAGATCGAGACCATCCTGGCCAACACGGTAAAACCCCGTCTGTAGCAAAAATACAAAAATTAGCTGGGTGTGGTGGTGCACACCTGCAGTCCCAGCTATTCAGGAGGCTGAGACAGGAGAATTTCTTGGACCTAGGAGGTGGATGGTGCAGTGAGCTGAGTTCGCACCACTGCACTCCCGCCTGGAAACAGAGCAAGACTCCATCTCTGAATAAATAAATAAATAATAAAGCCAGATGATGGTTAAAGACCGCCCACTTCACAAGGTTACTTTTACAACTGGATAGGACAGTAAATACAAGAATGCTTGATATCTCTAAACTACCACATCGATCCAAGAAACCAGTATAGCTCTTTGTGAATACAGACCAAAAAGGAGTCAAATATCTTTCCTTTTTTTAACTGCACACAGACCATAACACATTATTTTATTATTCACTTGCTATTTCTGTAGCTAATTCCCTAGCTTTCATTATTCCCTTTTATAAAAGATGCAAAAAGGATATCAATGAGATAAGAATACTGCTATTTTCTGACACAAATTAAACTCCACATCCAAACACAAACAGAATCACGGCAGCATATGGGTCTATTTTCTCAATCTTCCACCCAAGGGAGAATCAGCCATATGGCAGGAAGGCGTTGGCCCGGTGTTTTGATAAATGGGGCCCGGCTTCGTCTCCAGGCTCTGAAGGAAGAAGGACACTGGCACATTTGTAAAACCAGAAATGATGTCACTGCTAACACCTTCTCCCCGCTCTGCCGTACCAACTGAGTCAAAGCCAAAAAAAAAAAAAAAGCCAAAAAAAAAAGAAAAGACAAAGGGGTATCAGGGTAAAATCTGATGCATGTGAACAACTGCAATAGATGAAGGGCAGGTCGGGGGCTCACACTTGTAATCCCAGAACTTCGGGAGGCCAAGGCAGGAAGATCGCTTGAGGCCAGGAGTTCGAAATCAGCCTGGGAAACATAGCAACAGCCTGCCTCTACAAAACAATTTTAAAATTAGCCAGGCATGGTGGTGTGCACCTGTAGTCCCAGCTACTCAGGAGGCTGAAGTGGAAGGATAGCTTGAGCCCAGGAGGTCAAGGCTGCAATGACCTATGATGGTACCACTGCACTCCAGCCTGGGCAACAGAACAAGACCCTATCTCCAAAATAAATAAGTAATGGATGATAGTTAAAGACCAAGATGCGTCCTCTCAAAGACTCTGGGTGCACACATCCCACTTGGTCATGCAGAGCCTGTGTAAAGAGAAGTTACTAAGTCCCTGAGAGGTTGATCACAGAGGATCACCTCTCCAGGTGCCTCGGAAATGAAATCAACATGTGTGATGGAACCAAATCAGTCAAGAAGTATTCAAGGAAGTACAGGGGCTGCCACTCCACAGCCACTACCATGGCTAACAGGAAAAAAACTGACAACACCAAATGTTAGTGAGGATGAGGCATAACTGGAACACTCATATGGTGAAGGTAAAAGTGAAAAATGTTACAACCACCTTGTAAATTTATTTGGCAGTTAAGAGTCAAATATAGGGCTGGGTGCAGTGGTTGATGCCTATAATCCCAGCACATTGAGAGGCCAAAGCAGGTGGATCACTTGAGGTCAGGAGCTGAAGACCAGCCTAGCCAACATGGTAAAACCCCGTCTCTACTAAAAACACAAAAATTACCCAGGCATAGTGGCACACACTTGTAATCCCCAGCTACTTGGGAGGCTAAGGTGGAAGGATCACTTGAACCTGGGAGGCAGAGGCTGCAGTGAGCTGAGATTGTGTCACTGCACTCCAGCCTGGGTAACAGAGTGAGACTCCATCTTCCCCACCGCTGACACACAAAAAAAGAGTTAAATATATACCATATACGCCTACTCCGTGATGATGAATATTCAGTGTCAACTTAGTTGGATTGAAGGATGCAGACTATTGTTCCTGGGTGTGTCTGTGAGAGTGTTGTCAGAGGAGACCAACATCAAAGTCAGTGGCAGACCCATCCTCAATGGGGTGCATCCATCTAATCAGCTGCCAATGTGGCTAGAATAAAGCAGGCAGAAGGTGGGAGGGGCTGACCTGCTGAGTCTTCCAGCCTTTGTCTTTCTCCCGTGCTGGATGCTTCCTGCCCTCGAACATCAGACTCCAGGTTCTGTGGCTCTGGGCTCTTGGGACTTACCCCAGTGACTGGCCAGGGGCTCCTGTGCCTTCGGCCACAGACAGAAAGCTGTATGGTCGGCTGCCTCACCTTGTGATTCTGTGAGTCAATTCTCCTTAATAAGCCCCCTTTCATATCTACATCTATCCTGTTAGTTCTGTCCCTCCAGAGAACCCTAATATATACCCTATGACATAGTAATTTCACTCCTACGTACTTATATAAAAGAAATGAACATATAGGTACACAAAAGTCCCATACAAAAGCATACAGTCACTTCATTCGTAATAGCCAAAAATCAAAATGGTCTGGGTGTCCACCAACAGGAAAATAGGTAAGTAAACTATGACAGATCCACACATGTAAGACGATACAGCAATAAAAACAAACAAAACTAATAAACAACATATATCAAGGTCAGCTAATTATTCCTGCAAACCAGCCATTTTCTGTAAATAAAGTTTTATTGAAAGATAGCCACATGCAGTTATTTACATATTGTTTACACTGCTTTCCTGCTACAACAGCAGAGTTGAGTAGTTGCTACAGAGACCTGCTGGCTGGCAAGTCTAAAATATTTACTTTCTGTTTCTTTTCAAAAAGACTGCAGATCCCCTGACAAAGAAAAATGAAAAAAAAAAAAATGCTGAGTGAAAAACAAAACAAAACACAGAAACAAAAGAATATATATACGTGATTTCATTTCCATAAAGTTCCAGAGCAGCCAAAACTAATCTAGGGCTAAAAATATCAAAATAGTGCTTGTTTCTCGTGGATGTGGAAGATTGACTAGGAAGGAATACAAGAGGATTTCTGAGATGATAAAATTGTCCTATATATTGGTAGACTGTGGGTTACATAAATCTGTGTGTTTGTCAAAACGCATCAAACTACACTTAGGGTCTGCAGATTTCACTCTATATGTAAATTACATCTCAATTTTAAAACACCAAAAAAATGAAAAAACTTCCAAGAAACATAAAGGCAGGATCTTACCTCTGAACTGGGCCGCCTATCTTATCTCTTTGGACTCTGTGCATGCTTAGCATTTAACATTCAGGTTCAGGCCAGGCACAGTGGCTCATGCCAGTAAAATCCCAACACTTTCGGAGGCTGGAGGAGGGAGATGGCTTGAGCCAAGGAGTCTGAGACCAGCCTGGACGACATGATGAAACCCTGTCTCTACAAAAAAAAATTCCAAAATTAGCTGGGCATAATGGTGCACAACTGTTGTCCCCAATACTTGGGAGGCTGAAGTGGGAGGATCGTTTGAACCTAGGAGTTTAAGGCTGCAGAGAGCCATGATCACACCACTGCACTTCAGCCTGGCTGACAAAGCAAGATCCTGTCTCAAAAAAAGTTTTTTTTAATCTTAAAATTCAAGTTCAAACCTGTATTAGGCCATTTTTGCATTGCTATAAAGAAATACTGGAGACTGGGCAATTTATGAAGAAAAGAGGTTGAATTGACTCACATTTCTAGAGTCCATACAGAAAGCCTGGTGCTGGCAACTACCTGGCTTCTGGTAAAGCCTCAGGGAGCTTTCAATCATGGCTGAAGTTGAAGCAGGAACAGATACTTCACATGGCAAAAGCAGGAGCAAGAGAGACAGTGGGGGAGGTGACACATACTTTTAAATGACCAGATCATGCAAGAACTCACTCACTATGACGAAGACAACACCAGGCTATGAGGGATCCGTTACCAAGATCCAAACACCTCCCGCCAGGCCCCACCGCCAGCTTTGGGATTACATTTCAATATCAGACTTTGGCAAGGGCAGATATTCAAACTCTATCAAAGCCCATCTTGTGCAACATTTTTCTTAAAGATCAGCTGTTCCTAATGACCAAGCCCCGGGTCTCTTGGGATTCGCCAGAAAAAAATGGTTCTTGCTTATTTTATCTATAGTCTTTGTTCAAACAAGCCTCCAGGGTAGGCCCAAGATATTAAAAGCTCAGACTAGGCTGGGCACAGTGGCTTACACCTGTAATTCCAGCACTTTGGGAGGCTGAAATGGGTGGATCACCTGAAGTCAGGAGTTTGAGAACAGCCTGACCAACATGGAGAAACCCCTACTAAAAATTAAAAAAAATTTTTAAAAACTAGCTGGGTGAGGGGGCACATGCCTATAATCCCAGCTATTCAGGAGGCTGAGGCAGGAGAACAGCTTGAACCTGGGAGGCGGAAGTTGCAGTGAGCCGAGATTACACCATTGTACTCCAGCCTGGACAACAAGAGTAAAATGCCTTCTCTAAATAAATAAATAAATGAATGAAGTTCAAACTAAAGATGCTTTGATTGAAGCAGAGTTGCAGCCAGGCCAACTCCTCTTGCAAACCTCCACCCAAGACAGCCCTTAAAGGACCTCCTCCAAGCACACCTACAGCATCCATGACCACAAAGCCTTGACTGCTCCCTGCACCAACCACTGCAACACATCCTCCCAGCCATGATCATTTCTGCCTTCCTTCCTCCAACTGCCCCTTCTCTCTAGGGACTGAAACCTCCATACCAGCTAGTAACCAGGTCTTATCAGTCCCTCTGACGCCTACACATCAAACATGCCACCACCACTACCTCTGTTGGTAGAACAAGTTCTGACTGAAGGACCCTCAGAAAGGCTGTCTTCCAAGCCGCAATGTATTAGTCCATTTTCAGGCTGCTCATAAAGACACACCCGAGACTGGGTAATTTATAAAGAAAAAGAGGTTTAATGGACTCACGGTCCCATGTGGCTGGGGAGGCCTCACAATCATGGCAGAGGGTGAAAGGCACATCTTACATGGTGGCAGGCAAGAGAGAATGAGAACCAAGCAAAAAGGGAAATCCCTTATAAAACCAAATCTCAAGAGACTTATTCACTACCATGAGGACAGTATGGGAGAAACTGTCCCCATGATTCAAGTATCTCTCAGCAGGTCTCTCCCACAACACATGGGAATTATGGGTGCTACAATTCAAGATGAGATTTGTGTGGACACAGCCAAACACTAGACAAAAAGCAACAAGCTCTTTTGTCTAGGCTTTCCCTCCTTCATGTTTTGAAACCTCATTTTTTCTTCTTCAAGAGCTGTAGACCATGAATCAATACACCAAGGTGTATTTTACATTTAAACTGGGCTGCCTCTCCAGAAAAGCTCTCTCCTATTCTCTCACTCTCCCCTGGCTCCATTTCTGGAGAGATACACCTGTGTCCAGTGGCCCAGTGACACATCCAAAGCTGTGCTGGGGATATTTCAAAAAGTGACTTAGGAACCCAAAAGCAAATGCACTGAAAACAAAGATAAATAGGTGGCACTTAATGAAACTAAAGAGTTTTTGCACAGCAAAAGAGTCAGCAGAGTAAACAGACAGCCCACATACTAGGAGGAAATCTTCACAATTTATACATTGGCAAAGGATTAATACCCGGGACCTACAATGAACTCAAACAAATTAGCAAAAAAAAAAAGCAAACAGTCCCATTAAGGACATGAATAGGCAATTCTCAAAAGAAGATGGCCAACCAACACATTAAAAAATGCTCAGCATCACTAATGATGAGGAAAACACAAATCAAAACCACAAGGAGATACCATCTGACTCCCGTGAGAATGGCCATAATCAAAAATATCAACAAATAATAATGTTGGCATGGTTACACTGAAAAGGGAACACTTCTACACTGCTGATGGGAATGTAAATTAGTACAACCACCATGGAAAACACTGTGGAGATTCGTTAAAGAACTAAAAGTGGAACTACCATTTGATCCAGCCATCCCACTACTGGGTATCTACCCAGAGGAAAATAAGTCATTATACAAAAAAGATACTAGTATACGCATGTTTATAGCAATACAATTTGCAATTTAAAAACATGGAACCAGCTCAAATGCCCATCACATGGATAAAGAAACTATAGTGTATGTGTATATATGTATATACACACATACAGCTCTAAGGCTGCAAAGGCATAAGAATGATACAATGGATTTTGGAGACTCGGGGTGGAAAGACGGCCAACTGAGTGCAGCGTACATTGCTCAGGTGACAGGTGCCTCAATATCTCACACGTCACCACTAAGGAACTTACAGATGTAACCAAATACCACCTGTTCCCCAAAAGCCTATGGAAATAATTTTTTCTTCTAAAAAACTCATTTGGTCCTCAGGAAACCCCCTCCTCAGCCATTCTCCCAGACAGATCAGGACAACTGCAACCTATCTGCACGTCAGTATCTCTGGATTTTGAAGCACAAACTATACTCTCAAAAGAATTCCACAGTGGAAAATGGATGAGGAGAGAGGTGGAAATAATATTAGGAAACAATTTATTTTTGTGGCTACTTTGAAAACCTGACTAGAGAACAAAACTAACGATACGAATAAATGAAGCAGAGAGAAGTGAGTGTAACTCAGAATACATTTCCACCTGTTCCTCTCAAGTTTCTCAACGTCTTTATGCCAGATCTACATATTGAGTTCACAATTTTAAAGAGGCTGAGGTGAGAGGATTGCTTGAGGCCAGGAGTTCGAGACCAGCCTGGGCAACACAGCAAGATCCCCCATCTCTACAAAAAAAAAAAAAGAAGGAAAAATTCGCCAAGCACAGTGGCATGTGCCTATAGTCCCAGCTACTCAGGAGGCTGAGGCAGAAGGATCACTTGAGCCCAGGGGTTCGAGGCTGCAGTGACCTATGATCCTGCCACTGCACTCCATCCTGGGTGACAGAGCAAGACCTTGTCTGTAGAAACAAAACCACAATAAAAAATGACGTCCCTACTAAAACGTTTCCGTTATCTCCTCTTCGTTGCAGGGCGTGCCTTCTCACACCACAGCTGGGAGCGTCTGCCAGACATTTAAGCTTTGCTTTCGAATACAAAATCGGGAGGAAACAGGAAGGGGACCCGGGGCAGGAAAGCCAAGGAAGCCACCTACTCGAATCACCCTGGGGAAGTAAAAGGAAAAACAGAGAGACACAGGCTCTGTGCGCAGAGAAGGCGTAGCCAGACCGGGCGCCGGGTCTCACTGATCCCAGCGCTTCGGGAGGCCGAGGCGGGTGGATCACGAGGTCAGGAGATCGAGACCATCCTGGCCAACGCTCTGAAACCCCGACTCTACTAAAAATACAAAATTTAGCCAGGTGTCGTGGCACGCGCCTGGAGTCCCAGCAACCCGGGTTGCTGAGGCAGGAGAATCGCTTGAACCCGGGAGGCGGAGGTTGCGGTGAGCCGAGGGAAAAAAAAGGAGTAGCCAGGCTCCAAGGGGGCCCTTTCTTGCCTCAGGGAAAATAAGCCCAAGCCTCAAACGTAAGCTCTTGAGGGAATGTGTTAACTTTTCTTCCCCGGTCCACAGGGAGCGTGGTTTCAAAGACGAGAACGTCCCCGCGCCGCGCCTGACCTGCCGTCCTTCCCGTCTCCGTCCGGAGCTGCGAGGTCTTTGTCCAACTTAGTCGGCCGCCGGGGAAGGTAGACTGGCCAGGGGAGCCTCACCCAGGAGAAAAGCCCGCCAAAAGCTATGGGCGGACTCTGGGCCAAACAGCCAATCAGGTGTCAGAACCAAAGATCAGTCCTTCCAACGGACGTTTAAAAACCTCCTCTGATAGGACGAGAACTTGAATGGGGCGGAAGTAAGCGCCAGGTTACAAGACCTCCCGCCCCTCACGTGCGCGGAGGCTTTCCGTTTCCGGGGTCCCCGCCCACAGCAGCGTGGGAGCTGGCTTTTCTCCGCCTTTTTCTGCTTCTGTTTCTCTCTCTGCCTGGTGGACCGTTTTTCTGCAGAAGCTCTTGGGGTCCGATATTTACTTGGACAGTATCACGGCGCCAGGGCCTCCTACCCATTCTTGGGCGGACCGGAGCCCAAGGGCCTGAGCACGCGCCGGCACCTGCCGCGCGGGAGCCTCGCCTCGCCCGCGTCCCGCAACCCGGTCACGCTCTTACACTCTCCGGCTAGGACTTAAGGCCGTGAAGCGTCCACAGAAGAGCAACGATAGCGAGACGCTTGGAAGCAGAGGCTCCGCCGAGGCCGGCGGCGGAGGGGAGAGGAGGCGGCGGCCGCACGCTCTTGCGCACTAACTTCTCACCGGCAGCGACCCAAGCCACCAGAAACTTGACCTCATCTGGACCAAGTAGGTAAGTGTTCCCTCCTCTTGGAGGGGGGAAGGGGGAAGGGAAGGTAGAGAGGGATGCAATTCTAGCTTCTGGTTTGAAATAATACATGGCAATTAGCCAGTAAATATTGATTTAAGGGCTTAAAGACACAAAAAAGCAGAATCCTCTTTGTTCCAAAACTACGGTTGCGTACACGGTTTCTTTACCTGGATTACCATTGTTTGAAAACCTAAGTGAAGTAATTTACAAGTAACACAGATTTTAACCATCAATGTTTACTGCACCTCTGTTGACTCAGAGGTTACAAAGGAATCTTTGAATTATCTGGGAGGTCTTGACCATGAAGGTCATCATCCTAACAGCTCATCAATATTTCCTGAGCGTTTGTGCGAGATACAGGCTGTGCTTCATATACTTTTCTCTCTAAACTTCATAACTACGCTAAGACTATGATTATTAGCTGCATTTTGCAGATAGGCAAATGGAGTTGCAGAAAATGAAAGAATGGGGCAGGCACGAAGGCTCAGCACTTTGGGAGGCCAAGGCAGGAGGATTGCTTGGTCTCAGGAGTTCAAGACCAGCTTGAGCAACAGAGACCTTGACTGTATAAAAATTAACCGAGCATGGTGGCGTGTGCCTGTACTCACAGCTACTTGGGAGGCTGAGGTGGGAGGATCACCTGAGCCCAGAAAGTCAAGGCTGCGGTGAGCCGTGATTAGACCATTGCACTCCAGCCTGGGTGGCAGAGAGACAGAGGAAGGAAGGGAGGGAGGGAGGGAGGGAGGGAAGTGAAAGGAAAGGAGAGGAGAAAGGACAGGAAAGGGAAGAAAATTAGAAATGCTTCCAGCTCACAGGACTTGTGCAGCAGACCTAGAAGTCTTACACACTGCCCTAAACTCCATCCTCTCCCACACTATTTTTAGTGCTACTGTAACAGTCAGTTTAAAACTAGCTAATGCAACTGACGCAGCACTTGCAGGTATGGTTAAACAGGGACTAGTGTAACATGGGTCTTCAATAATACCTGTCATACAGTAAAACCAAGAAGGGCAAAAGTGCATGGCCCTTTCCAAGTAACAAGCTATTTCCCACCTTGGCAGAGCGGAAGGGAACTCTAAGAGCTGGGTCAGCAGGGCAGTTTCTAGTTCAACAGAACCTGTCTTAAGAGGGTAGGGCCCTTAGATGCTTGGGCTCAAGATGGGGAGGATTTACCTGCAGTAGAGTGTGTGTTGGTGAAGACATCAGCTAGCAGATGGGCTCTGATGATAAGCTTTCTAGAAAGGTCAGGAGAGCACAGCTGGAGAGGCCAGTGTAATTTGGCCCCAGTACCCAAGCTAGCAGAGATCAAGTCATCGAGCGATTAGAGCAGGCGTCCCCAAACTACGGCCCGCGGGCCGCATGCGGCCCCCTGAGGCCATTTCTCCGGCCCCCGCCGCACTTCAGGAAGGGGCACCTCTTTCATTGGTGGTCAGTGAGAGGAGCACGATATGCGGTGGCCCTCCAACAGTCTGAGGAACAGTGAACTGGCCCCCTGTGTAAAAAGTTTGGGGATGCCTGGGTTAGAGGATCTGGGTTACTCCATCATCACGACACTGTGTCTCCACTAGGGCAGCCATAACAAAGCTATGTGGCTTCAACACAACAGAAATGTATGCTCTCACAGTCCTGGAAACTGGAAGTCCAAGATGAAGGTGTCAGCAGAGTTGATTTCTTCTGAGGGCAGTTTCTCCTTGGTTTGTAGATGGCCGCCTTCTTCCATTGCCTTTCATGGTCTTCTGTGCGTCTCTGGGTCCTAATCTCCTCCTCTTATAAGGACACCTTCATTTTCACTTAATCGCCTCTTTAACGATCTTATCTCCCAATAGGGTTGTATTCTGAGGGAGGTGCTGGAGATTAGGACTTCATATGAATTTAGGGGGAGACAATTCAGTCTGTAACTCACAGTACTTCTTAGTGAAGATGTGGTTGTCCCTGCCACTGCTTTGTGTGTGTGTGTTTGTTTTGTTTTTGTTTTGAGACAAAGTTTCACTCTTGTTGCTCAGGCTTTAGTGCAATGGTGCGATCTTGGCTCATTGCAACCTCTGCCTACCCGGTTCAGGCGATTCTCCTGCCTCAGCTTCCCAAGTAGTTGGGATTACAGGTGCCTGCCACCATGCTCCGCTAATTTTTTATATTTTAGTAGAGATGGGGGTTTCACCATGTTGCCCAGGCTGATCTCGAAATCCTGCCCTCTGGTGATCCACCCACCTCGGTCTCCCAAAGTGCATGATGTGTGTATTTTTCAGAAAGGGAGCAGACATTGGATTCTGGCTAGGGGGAGCTCCGTGGGGAATTCTCGGAGGCATCTGACCTCAGGGTCTTGGAGACGAATACCTGGAATCCACTCTTACTTGGGGAAACCATCTTAACAGGAACACTCTTCTATGCAGGAGGAATTCAGTAGCCCCAGGGAGTCCCTTGACCTCAAAAATTCCAGAGTGGGAGCCTTTGTAAAAGAAATGCCATTTAAACAGAGAGGAAGGGACTGGGGAAAGACAGCAATTGTGTGTTCCAATAGCACAGCAGGCCAACATCAGTGGGAACTGCTCAGGAGTGATTCCCTCTGTCTTCAAGAGCTACAATGGGAAGAACTGTATGAAGACAGCAAAGCCATCAGCTTCCTAGTACCAGATGAGTGAAATCGTGAACCGCCCAGCTAGAGAATGAATGTGCCCCCAAGCACTAGGCTTGATTCCTTGAGAAAAGAAAAAAGGCAACCGGGTCACTCTCATCTTCTCTGGCACAGCTTCTGCCTTGCACTGATGCTAAATTGAAAAAGCTGTACACCTTTCACGCTGCACATTTGGGTCATGAAATCATCAAAGAATCACGAAACATTGTGCAAGATCCACAATGCCCTAACAGCCCTGCAGTGCTCTGGCATGAAATCTGCATGGTCTGTTCTAAGAAACAATTGCCCTCTGCATCCAAAAGGGCCAGCTTGCAAAGCCTGAAAGCATGAAGTGGATCATTAACGGGGAAAGATTCTTTTCTTTTGAGTCCAAACAGTAACCTGGGACAACCCTGACAAATGGGCAAGAAGACCAGAGTGCCCTACCCCATGATACCTGCAGTCATAATTTTTAGGTCAGCAAATGAGCATAACGTAATCCCAGAAGCCCCTCCCCAATCTGTCGGCTGCTGGAGCGGCCCAGCTCTGCCCTCTCCGGGACACAAGATCTGCTGTAACATTTGGAAAGCCTCCTCGTCTGCTCGTGAAGAATTTGTGGCAGAACATGCTGTGTTCACAAAATGTTACCCGAGAGGCTTCAGAAACAAGACTGTGAGCTCCGGAGTTTAAGAAAAGTAATAAAGTAGATTTCCTACAAATGTTAAATGCTGATTAACGATCCCAAGGACACCTCTCTGACTGTCAGCGCCAGTAGACAAGACTGGGAGAAAAATACTCCTGCACGGCCTGGAGCATAAAGGGGAAGCAGCAGAATTCCAAACAGTTCTCATGACTTTGTACAACTGGGCAGCCCTGGGCCAGGAGGGTCAGCAGAACATGTCACCGTTTGCTCTTAGGCAAGATGCAAATTCTGGGGACTTACTGAACCAGAAACTCAAATAGGACCCACCAAGTGCTAATTAGTGATTCTTTTTTTTTTTTTTTTTAAAGTGAGGGTCGGCCAAGTGCGGTGGCTCACACCTGTAATCCCAGCACTTTGGGAGGCTGAGTTGGGTGGATCACGAGGTCAAGAGATTGAGACCATCCTGGCCAACATGATGAAACCCCATCTGTACTAAAAATACAAAAAAAATTAGCTGGGTGTGGTGGGGAGGAGTCCTAGCTACCAGGGAGTCTGAGGCAAGAGAATCACTTGAACTCGAGATGGAGAGGTCACAGGGAGCCGAGGTCATGCCACTGCACTTCAGCCTGGTGATAGAGCAAGACTCTGTCTCAAAAAAAGTAAAAATAAAAAAATAAAGTCAGGTCTCATTTTCTTGCCCAGGCTGGAGTACAGTGGTGCCATCATAGCTCACTATAGCCTTGAACTCTTGAGTTCAAGCGATCCTCCTGCCTCAGCTTCCTGAATAGCTGGGACTATAGGTGAGTCCCACTATGTCTGGCTACTTTTTTTTATTTTTACTTTTTTATAAGGATGGTGTCTCACTAAGTTAACCTAGGACTGGTTTTGAACTCCAGGCCTCCAGTCATCCTCCTTCCTTGGCCTCCGGAAGTCCTGGGATTACAAGCATGACCCACCGTGCCCAGCCCCCATCATGGTGATTCTCGTGCTTACTCAGATAGTGTCAATTTAATCGTTCATCAGCAAATATCAACCCCTCATCCTTCTCATCAGCGGCTAATTTATTTCAACCAACATTTACTAAGTTCTATGCGTCAGGCTCAGTGAAAGGCCCTGGGGCCAAGAATGAAAAGAAAGGCTGCTCTTGAATCTTTCCTTTTCTTCTCACTCCTGTATCTAGCCTCCTGTTTCCTCTCAGTTCCTCTTTTGAAAGGGCTCTGATATCTGTTTTCCTTTTCTATTAATACTAGGATGGTGCACAGGGAATTGCGGTTTTAGGTTTGACTTTTTTTTTTTAGATGAGTCTTGCTCTGTCGCCCAGACTGGAGTCCAGTGGTGCAATCGTGACTCACTGCAGCCTTCGCCTCCTGGGTTCATGCAGTTCTCCTGCCTCAACTTCCCAAGTAGCTGGGACTACAGGTGTGCACCAGCATACTTGGCTAATTTTTCGTATTTTTAGTAGAGGCAGGGTTCGCTATATTGGCCACACTGGTCTCGAACGCCTGCGTCAGCCTCCCAAAGTGCAGGTTTTACAGGAATGAGCCACCACACCTGGCCTGGCCATGACTTTCAATGGGAAAACTGCAGTTACTTGTGCACAACCTAATATTTCCGCAGTGACCATGCTCATCACATTATATAATATCTCTTGTTACACCTGCTTCCCAAACTGAGTTCCTGGCCTCTGTTCTTCCCCAAGCCCTTCCTTTCTCAGGCACACCATCCAAATGCCACCACTCAGCTTTCATGGCTCCAGCTTCTCCATCCAAACTGATTTTCCCCAGCTCTGAGCAGTTTTGTCTCTCAAATGAAAGGAAACAAAACTCCTGAAGCTGTGGAGCACCGTGTATGCATTTCCCCAGGTGTGTAGTGGTGTAAGGAAACATGGAAAGGGCAAGCCATTTAACATGTCCACCACAGTTTTTCATCTGCAGAAGGGTGATATTAAGAATGACTCTACATTCCCAAGGGCATTGTGAAGATCAAAATGAGTGATTGCATTTGAAAGCAATCTGAGAAATAGAAAGCAGGAGGTCAGTGTGAAGGAGCCTTCTTTCCCACCATTCATCTGCACATGAATTCTTTTTTTTTTTTTTTGAGATGGAGTTTCGCTCTTGTTACCCAGGCTGGAGTGCAGTGGCGCGATCTCGGCTCACCGCAACCTCCGCCTCCTGGGTTCAGGCAATTCTCCTGCCTCAGCCTCCCGAGTAGCTGGGATTACAAGCACGTGCCACCACGCCCAGCTAATTTTTTGTATTTTTAGTAGAGACGGGGTTTCGCCACGTTGACCAGGATGGTCTCGATCTCTTGACCTCGTGATCCACCCGCCTCAGCCTCCCAAAGTGCTGGGATTACAGGCTTGAGCCACCGCGCCCGGCTGCACATGAATTCTTAATAAAACTCAAAAACTCATTGGCCGGACATTGCAACCTCTGCCTCCTGGTTGCTCACCGCAACCTCCGCCACCTGAGTGGCTGGCTCACACCTGTAATCCCAGCACTTTGGGATGCCAAGGTGGGAGGATTGCCTGAGCTCAGGAGTTTAAAACGGGCCTGGGCAACACAGTAAAAACCCCATCTCTACTGAAATACAAAAATTAGCCGGGCGTGGCAGTGTGTGCCTGTAGTCCCAGCTACTAGGGAGGCTGAGGCAGGAGAATTGCTTGAACCCCCGAGTTGGAGGTTACATTGAGTCAAGATTGCACCACTGCACTCCAGCCTGGGCGACAGAGTGAGACTATGTCTCAAAATTAAAAAAAAAAAAAAAAACTCATTGTGTCTTGATTATAGCAATGGTGTCAAGGTGTAAACATATTAAATGTCTAATTGTATACTTTAAGTACAGTTTATTATATCAATTATACCTCAGTAAAGCTATTTAAACCACAACATCTCCTAGTTGACTCTGGTGTCCAGTAATGTCAGAGTAGCTTGTAAATACCAAACCTCCTGCAGGTAACAATTATCAAATTTAAACAAAATATGTTTTAAATAAACTTAATTAGGGGTCCAGAGAGTGATGAAAAGCAGGCAGAAAGAAGACAGGAGCATCCTTGAAAGACAACTGGAGAAGTAAAGATTTGCAAGTGTGTAGCAGTCTTTTGCCTGAGATCCGTAATGGTCACTGGCTTGATGTATTAGAAAAAAACCTGGGGGCTAGAAGAACAGCCAGAAAGTTAGAGGTGGAAACCTGGGAGGCAGGCCACTGTGGATGGCGCAAGCCCACAAAATCCATGTGTGAAATCCATCCAGATCCTTGGCTTACCATGAGTCTATACATGGATGTGAGAAACCACTGGTGTATGGTGAAAAAGCAGCAGCTGGAAGTTGAAAGAAAGGGTGGAGATGTCAGCTGCTGCCTGGTGTGAACCTCAAAATCAGAGACAGGTCTCAGTTAATTTAGAAAGTTTATTTTGCCAAGGTTGAGGATGAGCACACATGCCTTAGGGGGGACATGTGACACAGCCTTAGGGGAGATCCTGATGATATGTGCCTGAGGTGGTCAGAGCACAGTTTGGTTTTATACATTCTAAGGAGACATGAGACATCAATCAGCATATGTAAGATGAATATTTGTTCTGGAAAAGCAGGACAACTCAAAGCAAGTAGCCTCCTCTACTAGGTCATAGGTAGATAAGAGACAAATGGTTGCATTATTTTGAGTTTCTGATTCACCTCTCCAAAGGAGGTGATCAGACATGCATTTATGTCAATGAGCAGAGGGGTGGCTTTGAATAGAATGGAAGGCAGGCTTGCTCTAAGCAGTTCCCAGCTTGACTTTTCCCTTTTGTTTAGGGATTTTGGAAACCCAAGATATTTTCCTATCACCTTAGCTAGCCCAAGGGACCAAGTTTGAGTTTGAGCCCAGCCAAGTTAACTCTGTGTTAAATAAAAATCAGTTGAAAGGAATATAGCAGGATCCACAGTCTCCACAACATACACTTAGTAGTGTTCAAGAATTGATCAAAAATCACTAGACAGGTGATGAAATGGAAAAATATAGTCCAAACTCAAGGAAAAAAAAATCATTTTAAAAAAAATCAGCCCAAAGAAGATCCAGATGTTGAAATTAGTAGATAAGAACAATAAGGCAGCTATTATACATATTTCCAAGAATTTTAAATAAAAAATATATACACAATGAATGAACAGATGGGGAAACTAATCCCATTCCAAATCAGAAACTATGAAAAAGGAGTCATCTAGAAGTAAAGTATATACTAACTGGAATGGGAGTAACAGCATATCAGAGACAGCAGAAGCATCTGGGAACTTCAAGACAGATCAACAGAAACCACCCAATCTGAATAGCAGAGAAGAAAAAAAGGACTGAAAAAAATATGAACACAGCCTCCCAGACCTGTGTGACAATATCAGTCCATTCAATATACTTATTAAATTTAGAGTCCCAGAGGAAAGGAGAGAGACACTAGAGTGAAAAGACATGAAGAAATAGGTCTAAAACAATTTAATGAAAGACAAAATTAAAGATTCAAGAAGATCACCAAAACCCAAGCAGGGATAAGTATAAAGAAAACTACCTCTAGGAGAACTGATAAAATACAAAGTCAAAATCTTGAAAACAGCCAGAAAAAAATGGCAAATTACATACAGGGGGACAATAATACAAATGATGGTGAACTTATCAGAAGCCATGGAAACCAAAAAACTACAGAATTATATCTCTAAAGTACAGAATTTTAAAAAAACTGTCAACCCAGAATTCTGTATATAATAAAACTATTCTTCAAAAATGAAAATGAAATATAAACATTTTCAAATAAGGAAAATTAGAGAATTTATTATAAGCAGACCCACACTATAAGAAATTCTAAAAGAATTTCTTCAGCCAGAAAGAAAATGACTCCAGGTGGTAACTCAGGTATATAGGAGGGAGTGAATACCAGTGGACATGAAATGTATACAGTGGTCTCTGAATTAAAGACAGAGGGCCACAGGAAAAACAGACTCATTTAGAAGGTTACCTAAATCATCAAACAAGCAACCCTTCCCTTCCTGCTTTATTTTTCTTCCTTTTAACATAAATACATACGGATTATAATTTCTAGTCTAGATTCATTTGGATGGCTATACTCCCATTTCTTGATAAAAGTAAATGTCTTAATATATGCAGGCTGAAATATCAAAATAATTTTAATAATTTTAAGACATAAAAGTAAATAACCTGACACAAGCTGTATGCATGCTCATATAAACAAATTGTTGTTAAAATTAACTTTAAAAAAACAACTCTGTCTTGTTCCTTGCTTCTTTCCATGTTGGCCCTCTAACTGGAATGTCTTTTCTGTCATCTGTGTATGTCGAGCTCTACTTAACATTCAGAGTACAGCTCTAACACCCACTCCCTGGAACTTTTCCCCTTCTCCCCAGGCAGAAGGGCTTCTTCCCTCTCTTAAACTGCATCCGTATTTCATTGCTTTCTAACTTGAATTATAGTTGTTTCAGTATAAGCTACAAGGAACCAAACTTTCAGCCATGGTTTTCAAATAAACTCAGTGTCAGAACCACCCAGGGAAAATGATCCAAAATTGGAGTCATGACATGGGAAGCTGAGAGTGAGGGTTGAGTGGGATGGGGTTCCCAGACGAACAGGCTTTCTAATACCTTGTGTGACTGGAGACAGAGATATTGATCAAGCACATATAGCTCTGCCTTATTCCCCCAAGGGAGAAGGGGAGTCTAGGGAGGGAAACTAGCCTGCTAATGCTATTTGGTTTGGATACCAAAAGAGCTCAGTGTATGGATTACTGAGGCAGACCGCCATTACCGAGGCAGTTCTAACTGCACCTCTGTAAACAAAACTGCAAGGAAGTTTACACAGCAGCTGGGCAGAGCCTGCGGCAGCTCAGCACTGCCTTGCTGGCAGACTGTGACTAGGCTACCTCCTTGCTGGGCAGGGCGTCTCTGAAAAAAGTCAGCAGCACGTCAGGAACTTATAAAGCCCTACCTTCCCAGGACAGAGCACCTGGGAAAAGAGGCGGTTATGAGTTCCACTGCAGCAGACTTAAACGTACCTGCCCAGCAGCTCTGAATGGAACAATGGAGCTCCCAGCACAGCACTTGAGCTCTGATAAGAGAGCTCAGTGTCCATTAATGTCCCCAAATGAGTGAGGACAGTAGCATGGCCTCCCCTCTCAGACAGGACCCTACATGCTCCAGAAGAGACACCAGTAACAGTGCATCCCATGGAGAACCCAGAAGCAAGGAAAAAGCCCAGCAAATGCATATGACATCTCCTTCTGCTTAGAGCTCTGTCCTTTTAGTAACTACATTCAGAGCTTAGCATGAGCATGTGACCTCAAGCATCCTTTCCACTTCTAGAGACAAAGCTCTTCAAGGCAGGCATGGTGTTTAATGTATACCCAAATTCTTCTAGGTTTAGCATACTATGAGTGCTCATTAAATGCCTGCTGGGTGAAATCAATGAAGGTTGCATCTCCCTAGCTGCTCCACCTCCATGGAGGGAAGCAAATGCTGAGGGCCACATCCTCGCCAGCAGGCTTGGGGACACATCAGACACCTGCCACCTCCACTCAGGCTCCTGTAAGGATGCAGGGAGGCCAGCAAACTCTATTCAACTCAAAGCTGTCCAAAAACTAGGAAACCTGTTTGTTTCTTCCTCTGTGGGTCTGTTGTTCTTCATGAAGCTATCCTGATGCACTGTTTCCTAACAAATCAATGGGACCCCAAATCTAACTCCATCTTCATCATTCCCCTTTCCTGTCCTGCCACTCGCACTGCCCTCTCTGTGAATGACACATCCCATGCTGGAAACACGAATCCAAGCTCTGGGTGTCAGCCCAGATTTTTTACTCTTCTGCATTGCACATACTCAACAATTAAATCCTGCAACTTCAGCCCCTGGACAGGCTGTGTTTTCAAAAAATAGCCACAGCAACATTTTGAGATCTTGCCATACCACATCAAGAGGAGGAGATAATCTTTCCTCCTCTTGAACTGGTGCCTGTCTTGAACAGAATGGGGCAAAAATGACAGCATATGGGGACTTCAGACGCTACGTCCTAAAATTCTGTATTGTTCTGCTTGGTGTTCTCATTCTCTCCCTTCTCCTCCCCACTCACACTCATAATCCAGATACCATGTTGTGAAGGCTCCCAGGCCACATGTCGAGGCCACACATGGGTGCTCCAAATAAGATCCTAGCCAAGAGCTAGCATTAACCAGCCAGGTGGAAATGACAGGCTTCAAATGACTAGAGACCTCCATATTTCACACTTAAGCCATTACAAGTGATATCCAGTAGACCAGAAACAAGTTCATCCTGCCAAGCTCTGTCTAAATTGAAGATTTGTAAGAAAGATAAACATTATCTCTTTTTTTTGAGATAGTGTCTCACTCTGTTGCCCAGGCTGGAGGGCAGTGGCACAACCATGGTTCATTGCAGCCTCGAACCCCTGGACTCAAGCATTCCTCCTGCCTCAGCCTTCTGAGTAGCTGGGACTACGGGCATGCACCACCATGTCTGGCCTGTTGTCATTATTTTAAGCTATTAAGTTTTTGGACAGTCTGTTAGACATCATGACTAGAATACCTCCATAAATATCTCTGAGCTCTCCATTCTCCAGCCCAGCTGCTAAATTTTAGTTCAGGCCACCACCACCTCTCATCTCAACAATTTCAAGAGACACTCAATGAGTCTTCCCAAACTCCATCCTCTTTGATTTCATACTCCATGTTCCTCTCAGAGAAACCCTCTCAGACACAGTAACTCCCCTGCATAAAATCCTACAAATTTAGACAGACAGATAGGTAGGTAGGTAGGTAGGTAGGTAGATGACAGATAGATAAATGAGAGATGGATAGATGGATGATATAGATAAATAATATATAATAGAGATTGGCAGATTATGTAAATAGATGCTAAAGACAGATAACTAGATAAATGATAGATGATATATTTATAGAGACAGATAATTGATGGATAGATGAATGGATGGACAGATAGACTGATGGATGGATAGATGGATGGATGGGTGGAGAGACAGTGATAGGGATGGATGGATGGATGCACAAATGGATAGATAGATGAGCAGATGGATGAATGGGTGGATGGCGAATAAATAGTGATGGAGGAATGGCTGGATGGACAGGTAGAGGGAGGGAGGGAGGGATGGATGGATAGATAGATAACCAAACATGGCAAAACATTAATTGTAGAATCTAGGGTTGAGCTCCTTGATATCAGTATGGTCCTTTCTACTTGCATGCATATTTGAAATTTTTCATTTAAAAAGTTTTCAAAAGTGGAAATAAACCTTCCATTGCTCCGCAGAGACAGAAATCCAAATTCCTAAGCAAGACACCCTAGCCTCTTCTTCATGTGGCTTCTGCTGTCTGAGCCACCTTCCCCAAAGGTCCACATAGCCCCAGGCTGTCCTAACCATGTGCAGATCCCTGACATCTCACACCCCCATGCCATTGTGCTGTCATGGCCTCTGCTTAGAGGAATTTCCCCCTGGTTTCTTTCTCTGCTAACTTATGAAGGTATCAACACTCAGCTCAGCTGTCCCTTCCTCTGAGGCCTCCCTGACCCTGGAGATCTCAGCTAGAGCAGAACTCACAGTAGCACTCTGAAAGGCTATGTGTTTCATATCCCCAACCCTCTTCTGTCTGCGTATGAGCCCCTCAAGGGCTTTACCTGTCCTTATCAACTACATGCCTAGCATTGCACTGGGGCACAGCAGGTACGGAAGACTCTCTTAAGTCACCTTCAAGAAAACAGTGGAAACAAGAAACTGGCTCCTCTCCCCAGTTTTCTCTCTTGAGCTCCCAATCAATGCACTTATATATTCAATAGATTCATGCACTGAACTGCATCTATTGAATGCTTACTCTGTGCCAAATACTGCTCTGAAATTAAGGACATAATGTGAACAAAATAATAAAAAAGTACCCTGAGCTTGAAAAACTTTCCTTCCTTCCTTCCTTTCCTTTCTTCCTTCTTTCTTTCCTTCTTTCTTTCTTTTTGAAACAGAATTTCACTCTGTCACCCAGGCTGGAGTGCAGTGGCACAATCTTGACTCACTGTAACCTCCACCTCCCAGGTTCAAACAGTCCTTTTGCCTCGACCTCCTAAGTAGCTGGAATTACAAGTGTGTGCCACCATGCCCAGCTATTTTTTGTATTTTTAGTAGAGAGAAAGTTTTGTCATGTTGGCCAGGCTGATCTCAAATTCCTGACCTCAAGTGATCCACCTGCCTTGGCCTCCCAGAGTGCTGGGATTACAGGCGGGAGCCACTACACCCTGCCATTGAGTGGCTTACTTTTAATAAGAAAAATAGTAATATTAGCAATCACCATTAAACTAATATTAAAAGCCATCATTAAACTAATACTCTCTCCCCCCACTAAGCAATGATACCCATTACCTTATCACAATATGCACAGCCCAAGAGACACAGCCTCCCGTCATTCTATGACCCGCAAGAATACAAAATCTTTTTTCACAGTGACATGACTAGAGATACCAGGTTCACATGGAGAACCATTCCGCCAAACCGTGAGGGTCCCTCAGGGTCCCCCATGCACTACCGCATCTGAGACTCCAAATCAACGCATAATGTCCTTCCAGGGCGCCTGGGACAGGCATGTCAGTGTCCAGGGCCAGTGTCCAGCAGCTACGTGGTGCTGCGACAGGTGGGCTTACAGTCAGAAAAGACTTCTAGCCTCTTAAAGCAGACCAGTCGTAATCAGGATAGCAAGGAATGTACAGGAGCTTGGCAGTGCCAAGAAAACCCAAATTCCGCTCCAGCATCTGCTCCTCTCCTGGCCCCGTTTTCTTCTCTCAGTTTTGCTTTTCCTGCTGTCAGTTCTTCCACAGTGTCTCTTCTCTCGTTTGGGACGAACAACATGTCATTTCAAAAGACCCGTTTCAAAGCAAACAGGAGTGCTAAAACATTTCAAAGCCACCCACAACTACTTATCTCAGTTGTCAGATTACTTCATTTATTAAGAAATCCTGGGTTTCAGTGCAATTCCAAAGCTAGGGACTTACATTTATCCAGTAAACATTCATGAAGTTACTATTAGGTTTAATGCACTGTAGAAATTGGAGATATGGTGATAACGTCTTGCCCCGGTAGCTCTTACTCCAGGGGAGTGGTCTGTAGGATGCCTAAAGGATTGAGGAGTTGTGATGGCCTCTATCCATTGCTCTGGGGATAACCCGACATCACAGATCACATTAGAGACAGAAAAGGTTTATTTCAGGGTTCTTAGAGTCTGTTCCTAAGTCTAGCCCACTTCATTCATAGTTCTTTATTTATTTATTTGTTTTTAAAAAGGAGTCTGTACCCAGGCTGGAGGGCATTGGTGTGACCATAACTTACTGCAGCTTTGAACTCCTAGGCTCAAGCAATCCTCCCACCTCAGTCTCCTGAGTAAGCTGGGTCTGCAGATGCACGCGCTATGCCTGGGTCATTATTTTTAGAGATGGGGGTCTCACTATGTTGCCCCAGCTTGTCTCCAACTCCTGGGCTCGAGTGATCCTCCCCCTTCAGCCTCTCAAAGGTCTGGGATTACAAGCATGGGCCACTGCACCCAGCCTCATCCATAGTTATGATGACACGCACGTCTTAACTTCTCCTTTTCACTTCTTTGCCCTCCTCTAATATTCTCCTATATCCTGTTTTCCATCTGTCCTGTGTGATTTTCTTCCATCTATTCCTCAATTCCCTTCTATAAAATCCCTCTCGCATTACCACACCCAGGTAATCCAAGAGCTGAAAAGAATTAATTATGAAGATTGGGTAGGTGGACTGGGGTGGGAGGGTGCATCCTTTCTGGAAAGTAAATCTCAGACAATGGAAAGTCAAAAATAGTCACAGAAAACACTCTAGAAACTTTCTCTCAAATTGTTCGGGCTGTAAAATTCTCATAACCCTCGTTCTTCATGATACTGCCTGTCTCTTTACAAATGTGATCACCAGAATTAGTTAAAGAAAAGCTGTTACCAAGCCCAGCAGCAACTCTAGGACTGATTTACAGCACATGCAGCTGCATTTCCACATTCAACCTCGTCATGTGTGTTTCTAATATAGTTACAAGCAATATCCCAGACTCTTCTGCAAATAAAGCAAAAGTAAATAGCACAGAAACTTCAGAATATAAAAATCTTTGGCACTACATGACAAATTCCATGACAGTGGGATACACATTTGTCTGCATTTGTTTTACGTTTCATATTCTTCTATTGTTTTGATTTTTGGAGACAGGGTCTTGCTCTGTTGCCTAGGCTGGAGTGCAGTGGTGCAATCATAGCTCACTGCATCATTGAACTGCTGAGCTTAAGCTATCTTCCCGCCTCATTCATCCTCCCTAGTAACACCTACTCATGGCTAATTTTGTTTAATTTTTTTATGGGGATGAGGGGGTGTCTCACTGTTGCTTAGGCTGGTCTTGAACTCCTGGCCTCAAGCAATTTTCTCACCTCAGTCTCCCAGAACACTGGGATTATAGGCGAGAGCCACCGTGCCCGAGCATTTTACGTTTTTACATTCTATGATCACTACCTTCACAAAGTACAGAAAACTGAACAAAGTACACTGATAATGAGCACATTCACTTCCGAGTAATTGGAAATCAAAGATTTCTAAAGAGACTTAAATTATCTTTCTATAAGAATTATTCAGAGATAAACAGCTTCTTTTTCATTTTTGCCTTGGTGCTGTTTCTTCCTCAAACTCACGTTAAGGTACTTTAAGGGGGAAAAAAATTCCCAGAGAGACATCCTGCTAATCATATGTTTGGGACATTCTGCCTCTGACCCATCTAGAAATAAAGATGAAAAAGGGAGGGGCGGTGGAGAACTAAGAAGCACAGGTTATTTAAAATAGCCATAAAGTAAAATGGCATTTGTTTCATTAAAAAGCAAAGTTCAAAATCATATGATACCTGATCTATATCTCCTAGGAAGAAATGTATCATACACCTTGAATTATTTGGGGGCAACTTAACTCTCAATCAGCCATCACTTTGCCAATGTTAAAGTATCAAATACTCCTCATCATGACACACACGCATGCACACACATACTCAAAATTCAAAATAAGCTACTTTTTAAATAAAGCTTCAGGCTGCGTGCGGTCGTTCATGCCTGTAATCCCAGCACTTTGGGAGGCCAAGGTGAGTGGATCACCTGAGGTCAGGAGTTTGAAACCAGCCTGGCCAACATGGTGAAAGCCTGTCTCTACTAAAAATACAAGAATTAGCCAGGGTGATCACACGTGCCTGTAATCTCAGCTACTCAGGAGGCTGAGGCAGGAGACTCGCTTGAACCCGGAGGCAGAGGTTGCAGTGAGCTGAGATAACACCACTGCACTCCAGCCTGGGCAACAGAGTAAGACTCTGTCTCAAAAAAATAAAATAAATAATAAAGCTTCAACCTTTAAACTGAACGTATCCCTTCTTGATCTACATCTTTGAAAAGGGAGGAGAAAAACAGCATCCTGGACATTGTTATGGAAATGGAAAAATTGATTCACTTTCATTCATTCATTCATTACACAGCATTCACACGGAGTCTTTTGGGGGTGATGGATGTATCACTAACTTGATCATGGGGATGATTTCACTGGTGCATGCATACATCAAAGCTTATCAGATTGTACCCTTTAAACATGTGCAGTTTATAGTATGTCAATTATACCTTAATGAAACTTTTCTTTTTTTGGGAAGGAGTCTTGCTTTTGTTGCCCAGGCTGGAGTGCAGTGGCGCAATCTTGGCTCACTGCAATCTCCACCTCCTGGGTTCAAGCAATTCTCCAGTCTCAGTTGGGACTACAGGCGCGCGCCCCCCGCCACCCGTCCAGTTAATTTATATATTTTCAGTAGAGACGGGGTTTCACCATGTTGGCCAGGATGGTCTTGATGTCTTGACCTTGTGATCCACCCACCTCAGCCTCCCAAAGTGCTGGGATTACAGGCATAAGCCACTGCACCTGGCCAATAAAACCGTTAAAATAAAGCTTAAAGCCTAAGTAAATAATAGAGGTGAATTTCTGAACAAATTTGATAGACATAATCTCCATTTTATTCACAAAGAAATTCAGAACTACTTGCCCAAGCACATACAGAACTTAGCTGAACAGAGAACTTTCCTTTAGCGCTACAAGGCTGCTCTACCTTGAGTGCCAGCATCCATTTGCAAAGAAAAATCAACAGATGTGCATGCTGCATTTGAGCTACGAAGTCACTACAGCTCTGCAAAGCACAGCTCTTAAGAAGGGCATGCCGTGAGCACCTCTCTGCATATTTATGCAATGCATGGTACATGACCCATTTACAGAGGGCCCTTGCAAACAAGAGGTGAAGAGAGTTTCATGTGGGAAAAAAAAAAGCAGCTTTCATGGACATCCTTGCACCGTCCCACCCAGCCAAGGAGGTTTGCATAGTCACATACTCCACCTACTCAGTCCCTCAACCCTAAGGACCTAGCTTGACCTGAACTCTTAAAGTCTTGCTACAGTTCTGCCCCTGCAGAAATTAAACAGGTTTAATTTCAACATTAATGTCAAGTGAAGCAAATATCTTTTGCAATACAAAGTAAAATTGTTGTTTTTTTTTGTTTTTTTTTTTTTTTTGAGACGGAGTTTCACTCTTGTTACCCAGGCTGGAGTGCAATGGCGCGATCTCGGCTCACCGCAACCTCCGCCTCCTGGGTTCAGGCAATTCTCCTGCCTCAGCCTCCTGAGTAGCTGGGATTACAGGCACACGCCACCATGCCCAGCTAATTTTTTGTATTTTTAGTAGAGACGGGGTTTCACCATGTTGACCAGGATGGTCTCGATCTCTCAACCTCGTGATCCACCCGCCTCGGCCTCCCAAAGTGCTGGGATTACAGGCTTGAGCCACCGTGCCTGGCCAGTAAAATAGTTTTAAGGGTCAAAACAAAAACAGGTATCTTGACATGATTTGGCTGTGTCCCCACCCAAATCTCATCTTTAATTGTAGCTCCCTTAATTCCCATGTGTCTTGGGAAAGACCTGGTAGGAGATAACTGAATCATGGGGGCAGGTCTTTCCCATGCTATTGTCATGACAGTGAGTAAATCTCACAAAATCCAGTGGTTTTATAAAGGGGAGTCTCTCTGCACAAGCTCTTTTGTCTCTCTTGTCTGTCACCATGTGAGACATACCTTTCACCTTCAGCCATGATAGTGAGGCCTCCCCAGCCATGTGGAACTGTGAGTCCATTAAACCTCTTTCCTTTGTAAATTGCCCAGTCTTAGATATGCCTATATCACCAGTGTGAAAACAGAGCAATACATATCTCAAATAAACTAAGTGGTAGTGCCAGAACTTGAACTTGGATTTTCAGACTCCAAGCCTAGTGCTCCCCCTGGGTACTCAGGTATTGTTCTCAAGACAGTGCCAGCTGCCCTTCCCAGTCCTGAGAAACCTGTCTTTGTTAGGTTTTCTTGTTATTTTGAGCTATGGTCCACCAATGCAAAGTGAATTATTTTTAAAGCTCTTATTTTAAATATTCATCTTCTTCAAGTAGGTCACTTTTTTATGAGCCTCAGCTTCTCTGATTTCTCCCCTAACAGAAAGATGTAATGCATTCAAAGTGTGAAATCCAATTCCAGTTAATTTTATTGATTTCTTTCAGAGGCTCCTTGCTTCTCATGCAAATTCATGTTTATTTCAAAAAGAGAAAACAAAACAGCCTTCTTAGAGAAGATGGCTTCAAAAATCTGTGAAGAGCCACCACAGTTTTATTGAATTATAAATGAGCTATATAATATTTAAATCATTGGCTTGGAAATAAAGATGGGTTCTAATTCATTTCAGAGCTCAGCAATCGTCCTTAGATAACTTACCCTCATCTTTAAAAGTGAATGAATAAGAGCAGAATAAAACAAGTACCTTATCACATGCACACACACACACTCACCAGGTGAGCACATTGTTTGAAAATGTGTTGGCTCCGTTGTCACTATCCCTTGACTAAATTTCTTGTTGAAGACAGAACCACACGTTGCAAGCCCCACTTCAGTGCACTGCCCCACTATTTCCCTTCTCTGCAAAACTTTCTCTAATTTTGAAAGGGGACAATGAAACAGTTTCACTCTACGTCCCCTCTCAAATCTCATCCCAAACTGTAATCCCCACGAGTGGAAGGAGGATCCTAGTGGGAGGTGATTAGAACATGGGGTGAATCTCCCCCTTACTGTTCTCATGATAGTGAGTTCCCGTGAGATCTGGTTGTCTGATAAATGTCGAGCACTTCCCCTCTTCTCTCTGTGTCTCTCCTGCTTCCATGTAAGACATGCCTTGCTTCCCCTTCACCTTCTACCATGATTGTAAGCTTCCAGAGGCCTCCCAGCCATGCAGAACCGAGAGTCAATTAAACTTCTTTCTTTATAAATTATGCAGCTTCAGATAGTATCTTTACAGCAGTGTGAAAATGGACTAATCCAGACAACCCAGACAACTACGTGACTTTTTCCATGCCTAATTCACCAACACTTCTGTGACAAGACAGACACAAGCAGGACAACACATTGTCTCCCAAAGTTGGATTAGAGTGGCCTGGGACCCATTTAGCTCTTTCCTTGATATCAAAAATGCTCTGTTTGTACTCCAAATCCATTGGTTCTAGAGTACCGGCCTTCTCCCTACCATACATGGCAGACAGTCTCTACCGTACTTTCTGATTCTTGTAAAACGGCTACTAAAAGATAATTGGAGTAATGGATACTATGAGAAAAGATGAGATTCTAAAATATGCTGAATGTCATAAATACTAAGTTGATTCTAGACCCACAGAAGGCAATCACTGCATCCCTTTTCCATCTGTCCCAGCTCTTTAGTTCTGTCACTGAAAGAGGTAATTTACTATCTGGCCTCTATCTAAGAGGCATTCAGAATTGGTGTTTCTGAAAGAAGTCATTTCCTCCTCAATTATTAATAATTCAGCATTTCAGTGACAGCACATTCTCTCTTCATCGTAAACAAATACCAAGAAATTACCTTTACCGTCTCCCACAGGAATCTAAACTAGAAGAAACAGTTCCAAGACAAGCTCTTTCCAAAAGAAAGAACTATGACTCCAAAATCCAATCCCCCTCATGATAGTTTGGCTTATGACTGGGGCAAAGGGGCCTTAAAGACTGGTCGGTTTCTTTTTCTGAATCTGCTCCTTATTCTTCATATCCAGTCAGTCACCAAGAACGTTTTATCAAAAAGTTCTTTCTTCTCTACTCTTCTGTAGCATCGTCACCGGCAAAGCCTCTTCCCTCCCTTCTCTTCCCCCATGTTAACCAAACCCAGATCTAGAATGGTAGATCCAACCCTCTGGACAACATCTCCACTTGGTTGTTTAATAAGCATCAGAAACAATGCATCCAAAATAGAATGTTTCATCTCTCCCCAAACCTGTTCCCCTGCAAGTCTTCCCCGTCTCAGTGAATGGCATCATTTTTCTAATTGATCAGGTTAGAAAACTTGGAAGCCATTCTTAATTACTCTCTTTCTCTCATACCTCATATCCGTTTCATCAACACATCTTAATAGTGCTTTCTCGAAAATATACTCAGGATCTGACAGCTTCTCACTGCCTCCAAACAGATCCAAGTCGCGATTTTCCTCTTCCCTTGCCTGGATCGTTGCAATAGCTTCCTAACTGCTTCTATGCAGTACAGTGATCCTTCCAGAGCACTTGGATCTCAGCACGTTCACTCCTGTGAGCTCAAAACCCTCCTAAGCCTCCCCACATCACTCAGAGCAAAAGCTTTGGGTCAGTGCATCATCTCCTCCAGAAAGCTGTCTCTGGCAGCTGTGCCTGGTGGATTTCTCTCTCCCCTGTGTGACCACAGCAGCTGTGCACACTTCCCTCATGACCAACTGTGTCCTCCACTAGACAGTAGCTTGAGCTTTCCTTCCTTCAAAGTACACAACACATAGTGGATGTTCAGTAAGTAGCATAGGATGGGTGTCGATGGATGGATAGATGCAAGGTTGACTTCACGGGTGACTTCAGGCAGTCACACAGGGCCCTATATTCAGAAGAGTCCTACCCTTAGTTCAATGAACCTCCTTTATCATCTTGAAATTATTAATAATTGTTGAGCAAGGAACTCACAGTCTCATTTTTCACAGGAACTTATAAATTATGTAGCTTATTCTGGATGGATGGATAGATGGACTCAATTTATACACAGCAATATTAGATACCAGAATATAATGTCCATAGCATTCAAGGGAAAGATTCTGAAAAAGGTCTTCCATAGTTAGCCAAATAAAGGCAAAATAAAAATACAAAGTAAGGTCTCTGAAAATCCATTATTTATGTATCTTTCCTTCAGGACTGTTACTCATCTTTGAGAGAATAACAAAAGTAAGAATTCCAGTTAAGTGGAAGGTGTGACCAAAAACAGGCATAGCAACAAGAAGGATAGATGGAAGGAAGGGAGGTGGGGAGGGAGGAAGGATGGAAGGAAGAAAGAGAGGAAGAAAGGAGGGAGGGAAGGAAGGAGAAGAGAAGGAGGGAGGGAGAGAAAGAAAAGAACGAGAGAAGGAAGGAGGAAAAAGGAAGGGAAGACAGAAAAAGGGAAGGGAGGAAGGAAGGAAAAGGAAAGGAAGAGAGGGAGGAGAGGAGATAAATGGATAAATGAAGGGAACTAATATCATCTTATAATTAATGTAAAGTGGCAATGATTCAGTATAGATACTATATTGAAATAGAATAGACATCTCAGAAAAATGATCCTTCTTTGTGAATGTAACAATTGAGAGCCCAATAAAAGTGAATTACAAATCAGGTGGAAAAGTAGCATTACCCAACCAATGGGGCTGAACTATCTAAAACAAATGGAAATGATCAAGTTAGAAACTCAATTCCCAAGTATAAAAAAAAAGTTATATGCTAAAAATTCAAATTAAGTTTTAAATAAAACCAGAAAAAATATATCTGACTATTTTTTCAGATACCGAATGAGAAAAAATTTTGTAAGTTTAAATACTCTATAAAAAATCTAAAATCTGCCCATCTAGTCTAGAAAATTTATCAACATTTAAAGTAAGAAACGAGTTTGTGGAAAGCACATTCATAATAAATATTAAAGACAAAGATAATTCCTTCATGGCATTAAAAATGCATGCAAATCAACAATTGAATTAATCAACTGATAAATGGTTTTTAACAGATAAACAGAACTTCAAATTTTACAAAAATGCAAATGCAAATAAATGACGTTTGGAAAAATATTCGATCTCATTACCAATCAAGAAAATAAAAACTAAAACAGCATGTGATTCTAATCTATCAAATTAGCAAGATATTTAAAATTATAATATCTATTCATTGTGGGAGAGGATAAGGTGACACAAAGATTTTAGACGTTGCTGGTGAACGTAGACACCTAATGGAAAGCAGTTTGACAAAATACACCAAAAGTCCTTAAAGGCCAGGTGTGGTGGCTCACACCTGTAATTCCAATGCTTTGGGAGCACTTGAGCCCAGGAGTTTGAGAACAACCTGGGCAACATAGCAAGACCCTATCTCAGAAAAAAAAAAAAAATTAATTAGCCAGGCATGGTGGCATGCACCTATAGTCCCAGCTACTCAGGAGGCTGAGGCAGATGGGTTGCTGAGGCAGATGGGTTGCTGAGGCAGATGGGTTGCTGAGTCCAGGAGTTCAAGGTTACAAGGAACTATGAGCCATGGCACCACTGCATCCCAGTCTGGGCAACAGAGTGAGACCCTATCTGTAAAAAACAGTGAAACAAAAAGTCCTTTAAAAGGCCATACCTTTTGGCCTAAAAGTTCCACATGAGGCTATTTTTATTTGAAATATTAAGATGTTCATGGCTGGGTGCAGTGGCTCATGCTTGTAATCCCAGCACTTTGGGAGGCTGAGGCAGGCAGATACCTGAGGTTGGGAGTTCAAGACTAGCCTGACCAACATGGGGAAACCCCATCTCTACTAAAAACACAAAAATTAGCCAGGTGTGGTGGCATGTGCCTGTAATCCCACCTACTTGGGAGGCTGAGGCAGGAGAATCACTTGACCCCAGGAGGTGGAGGTTGCAGTGAGGTGAGATCATGCCATTGCATTCCAGCCTGGGCAACAAGAGCAAAAAAAAAGAAAAAATAGATGTCCATTACACCATTATTTACCTACTATGTATCTGCCTATAGCAACATGAGAATGTGACTTATGGTAAAGTCATTGAATGAACTGAACGAATCACTGAATGAATGTACAGCAACTAAAACTGTTTATAAGATGTTTAACAATATGGAAAAATGTTCCTATTAAAATGTTAAGGGAACATATAGGACATAAGTGTTTATATATGAGTATGTAAGATGTAAAAATGTTTACAGAGAAAAAGAAGCAAAATTTTGTTATTCTCATGATTTAGAATGATATTAAATTTGTTTTCTCATTTCCATTTTTCCCTGTTTCTCCAATTTCTCACAATTAACACGCTAATTTAATACAACAGAGGTGGCTGGGTGTAGTGGCTCATGCCAGTAATTCCAACACTTTGGGAGGCTGAGGTAGGCAGATCACTTGAGGTCAGGAGTTTGAGACCAGCCTGACCAACATGATGAAACCCTACCTCTACTAAAAATATTTTTAAAATGAGCCTGGCAGGGTGGTGCACACTTGTAATCCCAGTTACTCAGGAGGCTGAGGCAGGCGAATCGTTTGAACCTAGGAGGCGGAGGTTGCAGTCAGCTGAAATGGCACCATTGCACTCTAGCCTGGGTGATAGAGTGAGACTGCATCTCAAAAAAAATCCAGAATATGGCCAGGCACAGTGGCTCACACCTGCAATCCCAGTTCTTTGGGAGACCGAGGTGGGCGGTTGACGAGGTCAGGAGTTCAAGACCAGCCTGACCAACATGGTGAAACCCCGTCTCTATTCAAAATACAAAAATTAGCCAGGCGTGGTAGTGCATGCCTGTAATCCCAGCTACTCAGGAGGCTGAGGCAGGAGAACGGCTTAAACCCAGGAGGTGGAGGTTGCAGTGAGCCGATATTGCTCCACTGCATTCCAGCCTGGCCAAAAAAAAAAAGAAAACGGAATAATAATAATGCAACAGAAGGTCTCTTAACTGACAGTAGGGACTGATAGTCTCCATCTCTGTAGCACACTGTGACAGCAGACGCCCAAGGCATGCTGGGGGCTCACAAGTGATAGGCACCCTTTATCTAGTGTGTCTGCCCATTTCTGCTCCCGCCAGTTGGGTTGTATACCTGTTAGCAGTTCGTTGTTTTGTTCCCAAACCTCTTCGTGCCAGCTGTGCTTGTTATATAATTGCATAATTCTATTAAATTACATAAATGGATGACATTATGAGTGAGAAAAGAAAGCCAGTTACTAACATTTTAGTAAAAAACAAATTGAACGTTTTATAAAGACTTAAAATGCTAGGAAAAAGGAAGGTAGACAGTTAGATGTGGGCAAAATTTGGGAAAGGAAAAGACCTGGCAAAATTCGTAAAATAGAGACGGCTTTAGCACATCACACCACAACTTTGCCTTCTCAAAGTCTAGGATACGATGTGCAATGAACCTCTCAAATGTTTTTAGGAACTGTGAAACAACACATTGCTTTCCTAAGGCACATTTGAGTTAAAACATGACAGATATTAGCAGGGCACAGTGGCTTACGCCTGTAATACTAGCACTTTGGGAGGCTGAGGCAGGCGGATTATCTAAGGTCAGAAGTTCGAGACCAGCCTGGCCAACATGGTGAAACCCTGTCTCTATTAAAAATACAAAAATTAGCTGGGCCTGGTGGCGGGTGCCTGTAACTCAGCTACCTGGGAAGCTGAGGCAGAAGAATCACTGGAACCCAGAAGGAGGAAGCTGCAGTGAGCCGAGATCATGCCACTGGCACTCTAGCCTAGGTGACAGAGCAAGATTTCATCTCTAAGTAACAGAAAGAAAGAAAAACTGACAAGTACTGTTAGAGATGAGGTGGAAATAATTTCAGAGTCTATTCTGAAGTGCTAGGTCAGACATGAGGGCCTATGCTTAGCAGGGGCAGCAGAAACCTCTTCTGTAGGAGATGAGAGTTTATGGGAGTCAGCTATGGAAGGCTACAGATGTGAGAAGAAAAAGCACGAGATCCATATTATAATAAACTGACATAGGAAACGCCAGAAGAGGGGCGGATTTTACACTTTAAAAAATGTAAAAATTATACTTCCAGCAAACAGAATGAAACATATTCACCTAGATCCAGCTTACCAAAGAAACATTTCATGTCTCTGCTAAAAATACAAAAATTAGCCAGGCATGGTGGTGGGCGCCTGTAATCCCAGCTACACGGAAAGCTGAGACAGGAGAACTGCTTGAATACGGGAGGTGGAGGTTGCATTGAGCCGAGATTGCACCACTGCACTCCAGCCTGGGCGACAGAGTGAGACACCATCTCAAAAAAGGCAAGGAAAGAAAAGAAACATCTCAGCTGGAGAAAGATAAGGGATTGGGGCAGGCAGAAGAGCCAATAGCACTCCGATCTCTTTTTTTTTTTTTTTTTTTTGGTCTTTTTTTGTTTTTTTTGTTTGTTTGTTTCTTTAGCACTACAATCTCAAAGAAGGTGGTCAGTCTCCAAAAGGAGTGCCAACTACCTTGGCCACAAAATCACAGGCCACTGCAGCACCCAGTGATAGGGAAATGAGCCCAGCCACTATGGAGAATCATATGGAGGTACCTCAGAAAAATAAAAATAGGACTACCTACCATAGAATCCAGCAATTCCACCACTGAGTATGGATCCAAAAAAAAAAAGGAAATCAGTATATCAAAGACATATTTGCATTCCCTTGTTTATTGCAGCACTATTCACAATTGCCAAGATATGGAATCAGCCTAAGTACTCATTAATGGATCAATGGATAAAGTAAATATGTCATATACATACAGTGGAATATTATTCAGCCATGAAAAATAATAAAATCCTGTCATTCACAGCAACACGGATGGAACTGAAAGAAATTATGTTAACTGAAATCAACCAAGCACAAAAAGACAAATACTGCCTGTTTTCACTCATATTTGGGAGCTAAAAATGTGAATCTCAGGAAGATGGAGAGTAGACTAGTGATTACCATGTGCCACGAAGGGGAAAAAGGGAGGGGGGAGAATGGTGGAGAAAAAAAGAATATAAATGTATTTGTTATTACTGAACTGTACAGTTAAAAATGGTAAAGACAGTAAGTTATATATGTATATATTACCTCCATTTTTTTCTTTTAGAGTTGTAGTCTCATTCCGTCACCCAGGCTGGAGTGCAGTGGCGTGATCTCAGCTCACTGCAAGGTCCGCCTCCCTGGTTCAAGCGATTCTTTTGCCTCAGCCCCTCGAGTAGCTGGGATTATAGGTGCACGCCACCATGCCCTGCTAATTTTTGTATTTTTTGAAGAGACAGGGTTTCACTATGTTGGCCAGGCTGTTCTCAAACTCCTGACCTCAGGTGATCCACCCACCTCAGCCGCCCAAAGTGTTGGGATTACAGGCGTGAGCCACTGCAGCTGGCCAATATATTACCTCAATTTTTAAAAAAGTTTTTAAAGAAATCTACTAGAGGCCAGGAATTTATCAGATATCTCATGTGAATGAATTTAATCTGCCCAACAGCCTTATGACAACTCAACACTTTTACAGATGCAGATATGGGAACGAGGGGTGATACCTGCCAAGATCTCAAAATAGTAGTTCACAGGTATGAAGACTAAAGCTTTTGTCATGAAAAAATGACTAGAAAGCACTTCAAAGCAAGCATGTGGAACCATGCACAGTGGCTCACACCTGTAGTCCCAGCTGCTTGGGAGGCTGAGATGGGAGGATCACTTGAGCCTAGGAGTCTGAGGCTACACTGAGCTATAATCGTGCCAGTGTACTCCAGCCTGGGCAGCAGCGCAAGACCTCATCTCTATAATAAATAAATATTAATAAATAAAATATATTAAGAAAATGCAAATGAAAATATATCATTAAGAAAATGAAAAGGTGTCCTGGAGCATGGCTTACACCTGTAATCCCAGCACTTTGGGAGGCTGAGGCAGAAGGATTGCTTGAGCCCAGGTGCGGAGTCCACAGTGAGCTATGATTGCACCACTGCATTCCAGCCTGAGCAACAGAGCAAGACCTCATCTCAAAAAAGAAAAAAAAAAAAGAGAAAAAGAAAAAGCAGGGCACCAACCATCTCAATGGCCCCTCAGGATCACCCACTGAGCTTCTGGAAAAAAAAAAAAAAAAGTGTATTTCCAAGCCACATCCCACTTCATATCTCCAGCTTGAGGAGTCTGGAAATTAGTACTTTTTCCAAAGTTCCCCAAGTAAATATGTAGCTCCATCAAGCATGGGAAGCCATAGCCTTTGTATGCCCTTATCTTTGTAAAGTGTTCAAACTATAAGCATGGTGTGTGTCCAAGTTAAGAATGAAATTTTTAAAAGTTCTCACTCCAGGAAAAGTGTGGAATATTGATTTATGTCCTCTATTAAAATGACATAATTCAGACAAGCCATCTACTTCCCACTCTACTGAATTAGAATTTAAAAAGTATGCAGTGTTTATTTAATTTCCAGAGAATGAAGCACTCTAGGTTTGCAGGGTGTGTTATTTGTAGAAGCACCAAATTCACCAGGTTCTGCAAAATGTAGAAAATTGTTAGACTCTTACAGAAACAGGCTGTGTGCTCAGAGGTAGCAATAGTACGCAACAAAAAAGAAAAAATAATAAAAGTAAAAAATATTAAAAAAAAAAAAAAGAAGAGGCCGGGCGTGATGGCTCACTCCTGTAATCCCAGCACTTTGGGAGGCTGAGGCAGGCTAATTGGTTGACCTCAGGAGTTTGAGACTAGCCTGGGCAACATGGCGAAACCCCATCTCTACTAAAAATACAAAAATTCTCTGGGTATGGTGGTGCACTTCTGTGTTCCCAGCTACTGTGGCGGCTAAGGCACAAGAATTGAGTGAGCACGGGAAGCTGGGGCTGCAGTGAGCCAGGATCGCGCCACTGCACTCCACCCTGGGCAGCAGAGTGAGACCCTGTCTCCAAAAAAAAAAAAAAAAACAGAAGAAGAAACAGGCTCTATTAAAAGTGTTCTTGTCTCTGCGGCTAAAAGACCTGGAATAGCATGATGAAGGAAACTATGGTGCTAGGATTCATAGATGGGTATGATGATCAGTGTCAGATAACTCACTCATGGGGAGGGAGCCATCGCACACCAGCTGCCCTTGAATTTCCACCATAAACATGGTGCTCGGTGGTTTAGCACAACTGTCAGAAACTTGGATGAAAGACACCTGAAATTCTCGGCCAGCCTAGCCCCCACTGCAACAATCAGGCTGTTATCCGCAGTCTACCCATGGCATATAAATCTGAGACTTTCCCAAAAAATTCACTACCCACTTTTATATATAAAATCTTTAATACACTACTGTGAACATTAAGAAACAGCTTAATAAATGTTGGCTATTGTTATATATATTACTGTTAGCACCGATATCATCATCAAAAACAGCTTATAAGCGCAAGGCTACAGACCTCATGTGCCAATTGGTTATTGCTGTACAACAAACCACCCAAAAAGTTAATTACTACATTTATTTGCTCATGGATCTGCAATTTGAACAGGGCTTGGGGTGGGAACAGCCCGTCTCTGCCCAACTTGGCAACAGCCAGGGAGGCTTTAAAGATGGGGTCTGCGCCATTCAAAGCCTTGCTCATTCATGCTTCTGGCTCCTGCGCTGAACAGACACAAACAGCTGGAAGCCAGAATAGCCAGGGGTCCCTGGACATCTCTCTCTCTCTCTCTCTCTCTCTCTCTCTCTCTCTCTCTCTCTTTCTCCACATGGTCCCTCCAGTATGGTGGCTTCAGGGCAGCCGGATGTCTCATATAGTGGCACATGGCTTCAAAGATGCATGTTCCTGAAGAGCATGCTCAGGCAGAGGCTCTCTCACCCTTTTTGATCCAGCCTCTGAACTCACGCAACATTACTTCCACTAAATTAATCACTAGAAGCAAGTCTGTAAGGCCAGCGCATCATCAACAGGAGGGGAATTAAACTCTGCCTTTTGATGGGGAAGGTGTCAAATTCGTAGACACTTTTATTTTTATTTTATTTTTATTATTGAGACAGAGCCTTGCTCTGTCACCCAGACTGGACTACAGTGATGCCATCTTGGCTCACTGCAACCTCTGCCTCCCAGGTTCAAGCGATTCTCCTGCCTTAGCCTCCCCAGTAGCTGGGATTACAGGTGCCAGCCACCATGCCCAGCTAATTTTTGTATTTTTGGTAGAGAAGGGGTTTCACCATGTTGGCCAGGCTGTTCTTGAACTCCTAACCTCAAGTGATCCACGAGCGTCGGCCTCCCAAAGTGCTAGGATTATAGGCATGAGCCACTGCTCCTGGCCTATAGATACAGTTTTAAACCACCACACCTAGGCAGATTGTTTTCTATTCCTCTAGACTGAACTTTTCATAGCTTCCCAAGATGTAACTCTGACCAGTACTCAGCAGCCATTGTTTACATGAAAATAGACTCCCTTTCCATCATCAACTCTACCTTTCTGATCCATAAAATTACAGAACCTGAACACCCTTCCTATCTTGTCTAGGTGTTACAGGGCAGAAAACTGAGTCCTGGAAAGGCCAAATGGCTTGTTCCAAGGAAGAGCAGTTTTGGTAATAACTGGCACCATGATGATGTTAATAATATCATCCATCAACATTCTGCTATTGCAGGCAGTCTTCCAGGCACACTACAAATATCCTATTTACAGAAGCAGCAATGTTTTCCAGATGGGTAAACTGAGGCTCATTGATGTTAGGTGATTTTTTCCAAAGCCCCAGGTTTGGCTTGGCTTTGGAAAGTAGCCACTGGGAATTTTGGTATTTCTTCTGTCTAACTCCAAAGGCCATGCTTCATCAACCGTCTGAAACCCTGGGAGATCAACTGATTAGGTAGGTAGCTGGCAGGGCCAGGCTTTCATCTCTGGTTGATCTGTAAGTCAATGCTGTCAGATTTTCTCTCTGGAAGGTTAGCTTTCCAACAGAATCATCCCTGAGAAGTACCTGTGAACTTAACCTTCTAATAAAAATGTTAACTGGCCGGGTGCAGTGGCTCACGCCTGTAATCCCAACACGTTGGGAGGCCGAGGTTGGTGGATTGCCTGAGGTCAGGAGTTCGAGACCAGCTGCACCAACATAGTGAAACCCCATCTCTACTAAAAATACAAAAATTATCTGGGCATAGTGGCATGCATCTGTAATCCCTGCTACTTGGGAGGCTGAGGCAGGAGAATCAGTTGAACCCAGGAGGCAGAGGTTGAAGTGAGCAGAGATTGTACCACTGCACTCCAGCCTGGGCAACAAGAGTGAAACTCCATCTCAAAAAAGGAAAGGAAAGGTGAACCATTAACATTAGAGCCTGTCTCATGGGGAAGAGGAAAAGTGGATCCGGGTCCCCCAGGGCCAAGGGTTTTCAGATGGCCCTGAAAAGAGGTGGAGCACCAAGTCATGTTTCTAGCTCAGGGAGACTGACTCACTGCGGTTTTGCTAAGCTGAGCTCTTGTAAAGAGGATGAGGATGGAGACATCAGAGCAGTCCACTCCTCCCGATGGGTCTGTATATACAAGACCCTTTCTTTTACTGTAAGAGAAAAAGCGTTTAATTCAAACCACCCTTTTTTATCTCCTGTTTGACTTCTGTTTTCCCTCCAAACTGCTTTCTGCAAGTAAACACAGCCCAAGGAGGCTTTATCTTCCCAAGTGTTCACCTTCAGCTAATGAACGAAAAGAAAAAGCTTTTGAAAAAATATTTCCTGAGATTTGTGTGTTTTATTAGTCATTTTATCCCCTTTCTTCAAGTCTCCTGGAATCAGTTCAATTGCAGGAAGATGGGTAGGCAGGCAGAAAAAAAAAAAAATTAAAGTGGATTTTAGAACGACTTGGCGAATTAGCAAAGTTTTTAACATCATTAAAGAGCTCTTAAATATTCTTCCCCGAACTCCATTTTTATCTTGTGAATGCATTTCAGTAATTGCTCTAAAGGAAATTGTGGAACTTTGGCACAAACATAAATGTTTGCATGATTTAAAGTTCGGTGGCAGCCAAGATCATGATTTTTTTAATTGCTAATGCTTAAACTAACCTTTTCAGTTTGTCTCATCTTGAAAAATGCCAGTGCCTTTCAGTAGAAACTGTAATAAAGACAATGCATATATTATTTAGTTGTTTATAATTGCAAACAACTTAGCCATATTTCAATACTTATCCCTCCGCTCCAAGAAGCAGCATAAGTAGCGGATGATTATAATCATTCCATCATCCTGTAAACAGAGTACTGGTTCACAGAGAAACAAGGTTATTTTCTTAAATCCAATAGCAGATCAAGCACAGAAGCTGACCTAGAAATAGGTGGCATTCAATCCAACCATCTCACCCCACCCCACTTATTGTTTAAGATCAATCAATATTTGCTGATCACATGAATCATGGGCAGAAAGGGAGAGCAGACAGCCTGGCCTATCACTTAGGGAGACTAGTGTCCCAGCCCTGCCTAACTGAATTAGTCCATAAATAACAATAGCTGCTGTAACAGCTAAGCTCCAAAATCTCGATAGCTTAACAATGGTCCCATGCAAGAGATAGTTGGAAATGGCTGGGGAATGCAGTACTGTGCTCCGTGTAGTCACTCAGGAACGAGGATCCTTCCTTTTTTGAGGGGTGGGGAGTCAGGGTCTCACTCTGTTGGCCAGGTTGGAGTGCAGTGGTGTGATCATGACACACTGCTTCCAACTCCTGGCCTCCAGCGATGCTCCAGCTTCAACCTACCACGTAGCTGGAACTACAGGCACACATTACTGCGCGTGCCTGGCTAGGATCCTTCCATTTTATATGCTACCAAGAGATGAGCTCCAAGACCATCATGGAAAGGTAAAGAGAGAAGGCATGGAGGACCCCACAGGAGTTTTGTAGGCCAAGCCTGACCGTAGCCAACATCACTTCCGCCCGCCTCTCATTGCCTGGAACTCGATCACACAGCCCTATCCAGCTGCAGGGCAGCCTGAAGATCAGCTCTGTGCCCAAGAGGAAAGAAGAATTCCACGGGGAACACAGCATCGCCTCTGCCACCCCAACCAAAGACAAGGGTAGTTCTCGGCTGCCTGATACTGACCTCTCTAATTCAGACCCTGGTATAACAGGTACCATTTTTAAAAAAGACATGCTCCCTCCCTTCCAGGAGCTTCAAACTAAAATTCTACAATGCACACTCAAGCCTAGGTCTGTGGCACAGATCAGGATGGTGAACAGGAACAAGAAGGGTGCATTGGAATTGAAGGAGTTACCATCTCGACACAAGAGAACTGCTAAGCCATTTGCGTCAGCTTCCCAGAGCCTATGTCTAGGCAATGACACACAACCTCTGAAAGCCCCTCTTCCAGCCCTTGACACCGTCCAGGGCCAGGGACCTCAGCTGGAAGGTAAAGCTCCTATGCATGGCTTGGCAAAGATGACACTAGCTCTTGCCCAATTAGAGCCACCATGATACCAGCACAATGGATGTGCAGTCACAGGGAGGACACAGGGCAGTAGTCAAGGAGCAAACCTTGCCAGAGGCTGGCTGAGAGTCACACAAATGAAGAAGAAATTAACAACATGCACTTTGTCAGCACTCCCGTTTTGTTATGCTAATGTCCTCGCAAATATAAGCAAAGCCTTTTAATTAACTTAATATCAATTTCACTTTTCTCACATTTTGTTCTAATTATGGGCTGGATTTAAAGCTCAAACAGCATAATTTAGAGCCCCAGAATTAACAGCTTTACAACTTTACAAACGAGTGACTGCTAACCTGGGTGAAGGAGGGTTCCCTGCAACCTTCCCTGGTTGCCAGCATCCTTGAGCTCACCCCAGCACGTGTTTCCCCCTCTGCAGCCCTGGACCAGCCACCAACCAAGCAGGACTCAAACCGACACCCAGGAGGTAGCAAGTATCAGCTTCGCAAAGGAAGACCCAGAAGGGGGCAGCTGGTAGGTGTCTCTGGACAATTTGTTTATTTCTCTTAGTTTCATCTTCCTCACATGTAAAGTAGGTATAATAGTATAAGTAGGTTTGAAGTCACATTAAGTCAGCACAAAACACTTGATACGTGGTTGATGTTCAACCGAGGTAAGTGTATTAGCCAGGTGAGCTGGTGCATGCCTGTAGTCCCAGCTACTTGGCAGGCTGAAGCAGGATGATCACTTGAGCCCTGAGTTTGAGAGCAGCCCAGGCAACCTAGCAAGACTGTGTCTCTACAAAAAGATAGTTTATCATATTAGCAGGGCATGTTGGCATGTACCTGGAGTTCCAGCTACTTGGGAAGCTGAAGCAGGAGGATCACGTAAGCCCAGGAGTTCGAGGCTGCAGTGAGCTATGATGGTGCCACTGCACTCCAGCCTTGGAGGCAGAGCAAGACCTTGTCTCAAAACAGCAAAATCAAATACTTGTGTATGGTTAAGTATGGTATACATATATACAAAAAAAAAAAAAACCATAATACTACTGCATTTCATCAAATCTAAGATGCCTTCAACTGTAAGATACACCATTTTTGTTGTTGTTTGAGACAGATTCTTGTTCTTTTGCCCAGGCTGGAGTGCAGTAGTGAGATCTCGGCTCACTGCAACCTCCGCATCCTGGGTTCAGGTGATTCTTCTGCCTCAGCCCCTCAAGTAGCTGGGACTACAGGCATGTGCCACCATACCTGGCTAATTTTTTTCATACTTTTAGTAGAGACAGGCTTCCCCCACATTGGCCAGGGGTCTCAAACTCCTGACCTCGTGATCCACCTGCCTCTGCCTCCCAAAGTGCTGGGATTACAGGCATGAGCCATCGTGCCCAGCCTCACCATTTTTATGTACCATGAGGGGGAAAAAGTACACTACTATTTAAATGATGATATGTCACTCATCAAAACACCCAATTTCAGAGATACAAAAATGTGCATAACAGACAAAATACAATTATGTATGTATGTATGAAGACCCACAGCCTTCGATATTCTAGTTAATTGAATTTCTAGTTGGCCAAGAGTCTTGCTAAATTTTAACATTCAGTGGAATGTATTGGGGTAGGGAGGGCATGGTGGACACTGTGGATTCAGAATGCAAGTCTGTTCTCTCTCTCCTTCTCTTTTGCTACCACTGTACTTATTTTCTCTGAAAAAGCAACTATTCTCTTGAAGCAAAGTTGGTCATGGGACTGTGTCCTAGCTCATATATGGGAGCCTACGAGGTAGACTTCTGGAAGAAATCGTCTTTCCTGGGTCAACAATAAGAGTAGATATGGCCACTGGTACAGGAATCCCTACCTGGTACAAAGATGCAATGACTGGAACTGTGGCAGCCATCTTCTAACCATGAGGAAAAGACCAAAAGAAATATAACGACATGAGCTATCACACTATGATGCCAAACCAGTGCTAGCTACCACTACTTCTGGACTTGTGAAGTGAGAACAAGTTACTGCCGACAAATTAATTCCTAAATGACACAGAGGGATTTTTTAAAAATGAACGAAACCCATTCTTTTAGAAACTATTGGGCTGGCCGTGTCAACAATTCATTTCGAGGAAAGACAGAGATGAACAAGGGCTAAAAGAAGATCCACTGAATGTACCGTAGATGTGAGAAGAAAGGAGGTTTAATTCTGACAAGGTGGTCGGGGAAAGTTTCAGGGATAAAGTGCTTTTGAAATGGTCCTTGAAGAGTTGGGGTGTGGCGACTCACGTCTGTAATCCCAGAATTTTGGGAGGCTGAGGCGGGTGGATCACGAGGTCAAGAGTTCGAGACCAGTCTGGCCAACATAGTGAAACCCCATCTCTACTAAAAATACAAAAAATTAGCTGGACGCGGTGGCACACGCCTGCAGTACCAGCTACCTGGGAGGCTGAGGCAGGAGAATCAGTGGAACCTTGGAGGCAGAGTTTGCAGTGAGCCAAGATCGTGCCACTGCACTCCAGCCTGGGTGACAGAGCGAGACTCCATGTAAAAAAAAAAAAAGAAAAAGAAAAGGAATAGTCCTTAGAGAATGCATGAGATTTTAATAAGATGAATGTGATAGTTAATACTGTGTGTCAACTTGATTGGATTGAAGGATGAAAAGTATTGATTCTGGGCGTGTCTGTGTGGGTGTTGCCAAAAGAGATTAACATTTGAGTCAGTGGGCTGGGGAAGGGCAGACCCACCCTTAACCTGGAGGACACCATCTAATCAGCTGCCAACGAATATAAAGCAGGCAGAAAAACATGAAAAGCAGAGTCTGGTCTCGCCTCCCAGCCTACTTCTTTCTCCCGCGCCAGATGCTTCCTGCCCTTCAACATCGGATTCCAGGTTCTTCAGCTTTGGGACTTGGACTGGCTCTCCTTGCTCCTCAGCTTGCAGACAGCCTATCATGGGACCTTGTGATCCTGTGAGTTACATTTAGTAAATTCCCCTTTATATATGTATCTCCTGTTAGTTCCGTCCCTCTAGAGAACCCTGACTAAATACAATGAGGAAAAGAGATGTTAGTCATAATCTGAGAGTTAAAGGACCCTACAATCATACAGGTCTCATTTTACAGATGCATAAAATTTGGTCCCTAGAAATAGAGTAAACCCAGAACTGTGGTCTCCTGAACCCAAATTCGTGCTCTTTCACCAGGGAAGCGTAGCACCTAGCAAGCTGTGTAACCACAGGACATTCCTCAGTAAACGCTAATCACACAATTAGCGGTCGTGTCTGAGGCTAGGATGAAAGAAGTCCTTCCAGAACCCTGTTCCCCATTAACTGTCAGCGCACTGGTGTGTTGGTGTCTGGACGTGGCCGCCTGTAATTACGGCCGCAGTATATTACTCATGCATGGCGAAGTGGAGACTCTGCAGTTAGCAATGACAGGGACATGATTAAAAGGGAAAACTTCTCTATCAGTGGCTCAGCCAATTGTCATCCACATGTAGAGCAGTCTAAAGACTCATGAGCAGCAATCACTAGGGGAGAGGAAGATCTTTCAGCCCCTCTGAGTCCTGCATTGATTCTAAGTGCTGTGGAAGGGAGGGTGGGAATGCAGTGAGCGCTCCCTCTCTCTGGACTTCTTCCCCAGGGCCACATGGGCAACACATCTCCAGACTGCACCTGCTGAGAGGGAGATAATTTATCTGCTTCTTTGTGGTTCCTGTCCCCCTGCATCTTTCTGGCCAAAAGCCACCCCATGGGGAGCTGGCTTCCCTGTACATCTGAATTCCATCTCTTGTCCCTTAAGGAGCTGCTGGGAAGTCAGGTCCTGCCCTGCAACATGAACTCTGAATCCAGAAGGAGTGAGGACCCAGGGCTGGCAGTGGCCTCAGCACATCCCAGGGGAATCAGTTCTTGTGGCAGCCACAGCTGTGACAATGCCAGCAAGAAGTGGGCTGCTGGGGTGTCACCTGGGGAGAAACCAATCTCGGTGTCATTTGAGATCAGCAGTCAGTCAGGGCTGGGGAGCTGAGAGGATACTGAGTCTGGAGTCAGACTACTCCTCCCACCCCTCTCCTCCTCCCACCCCTCTCCACCACCTCCCAAAGAATCCCTCCAGCCCAGCCCACCTCCTCTTTGGCTCAGGGAGGTATGGGAAATGGAAAGGGACAGAAATATTCCTTTAAAAAAAAAAACAACCTGTATCAGCCCCGCACGGTGGCTCACACCTGTAATTCCAGCACTTTGGGAGGCCGAAGCACCAGCACTTGAGATCAGGAGTTGGAGACCATCTGGCCAACATGATGAAACCTCGTCTCTACTAAAAATACAAAAACTGCCGGGCGCAGTGACTCACGCCTGTAATCCCAGCACTTTGGGAGGCTGAGGCGGGTGGATCACAAGGTCGAGAGATCGAGACCATCCTGGTCAACATGGTGAAACCCCGTCTCTACTAAAAATACAAAAAATCAGCTGGGCATGGTGGCGCGTGCCTGTAATCCCAGCTACTCAGGAGGCTGAGGCAGGAGAATTGCCTGAACCCAGGAGGCGGAGGTTGCGGTGAGCCGAGATCGCGCCATTGCACTCCAGCCTGGGTAACAAGAGTGAAACTCTGTATCAAAAAAAAAAAAAAAAAAAAAAAAAAAAAAAAAAAAAAAACTAGTGGTGCCTTGTGGCCAGTGTCTATAGTCCCAGCTACTTAGGAGACTGAGGCAGAAGAATTGCTTGAACCGAGGAGGTGGAGGTTGCAGTGAGCTGACATTACGCCACTGCACTCTAGCCTGGGCAACAGAGTGAGACTCCATCTCAAAAAATAAAATTGAAAAAATAAACCCATATGAACTTTATAAAATTAATCAGGGAAGCAGAGTGGGTAAAATGAAAATAAAGCAAGCTTGCAGCACACTGAGTGCTCATGACTAGGTCAGCCTATTCTCTCACCTGCCTGCTCATGGTTGTTTGTTACTTACTGTCCTAGAAGCATGCAGACCCTATTTTTTATGTATTTATTGTTATTAATATTTTAGGAACAGGGTCTCACTTTGTCACCCAGGCTGGAGTACAGTGGCACAATCATAGCTCACTGCAGTCTCAAACTCCTGGGCTCAAAAGAGATCCTCCCACCTCAGCCTCCCGAGTAGATGGGACTTCTGACAGACTCACCAGGTCAGATATGGAAAGACAGGAGCATAGGAAGCCAGAAGCAGTGGCAGGGTTAGGGACTGGACCTCAGTGAGGTGTAAGAGAGCCCCAGAGAGGGCTCAGGTCAGAGCCCCACAAAGCAGATTCAGATTTTCCAAATGCAGCAATTCCAGGTGTTGACTCTTAGTTCTGGATATGATTACGGGGTCACAGAGGAAACACGTGACATGCAACTGAAATCACTCTGAGGTTCAGAGGGTAGGTTGAATTCTGAACTCAGAGGAATGGCAGGGCCAGCCATGCAAGCAACACCAGCTCTGTATACCTACTGCTGCATTCTTTTTTTTTTTTTTTTTTTTAAGTAGAAATGGGGTCTGACTATTGTCCAGGCTGGTCTCAAACTCCTGACCTCAAGTGATCCACCCGCTTCAGCCTCCCAAAGTGCTGGAATCACAGGCATGAGCCACTACACCCAGCCACTCTAATATTCTTTAGGGACATAGTGTATCCCTGGTAAAGCCACAATGGTACCTTCCCACTATTCCACAGTGCCTAAGGAAGCATGATCTCTGCACCTCACTGTACCCTTAGCACCTAGCCCACGCCTCACAGCAAGGAAGTGCTCACTGATAGATATGAATGACCATCGTGTTCTGGAACAGAGTTTGACAGAGATAGGCTGCCATTTCTTCTCCTAGGCATCAAAAGCCATCAGTCAAAGGCACCATCATTATAAGTAAGAGGAGGAGCAGGGGATTCGAGGAGAAGGAAGAAGGAAGTAGTTTGGCTCAGATAAACACATGGAAGAGAGAAGGATCCCAGAGTAGTCCAAAGAGTCCAAGAAAGTTACAGGGAAAAGGACCTCCTTTCACCTTGTTTGAGATTCACATAGCAAATAACAATGACCACACTTTGCTGTCAAGCATCACTAGCTGTCCATGTATCCATTCAGGAAGTAACTCCTGAGGGCTGGGCATTGTGGCTCACGCCTGTAGTCCCAATACTGGGAGGCTGAGGCAGGAGGATCGTTTGAGGTCAGGAATTCAAGACCAGCCTGGCGAACATGGTGAAACTCCATCTCTACTAAAAACACACACACACACACACACACACACACACACACACACACACACACACACAATGGCCGGATGCAGTGTTGCATGTCTATAATACCAGCTACTAGGGAGGCTGAGGCAGAAGGATCACTTGAACCCAGGAGGCAGAGGTTGTAGTGCACAAAGATCAAGCCACTGCCCACCAGCCTAGGCAACAGAGGGAAGGAAGGGAGGGAGGGAGGGAAGAGAGAAAGGACGGAAAAAAGGTAGAAAGAAGAGAAACATCTCCTGAGGACCTACTATGGGCCAGGGCGGTTCTAAGTGTCTGGGGCATACAATGGGAAGCAGCAAGCACGACCCCTTCCTATAAGGAGTGTGCATTCCCACAGCTGCTGCATGTTGGGTTTCATGCTTGTGCTATACATTTTGAATTTCAGTTCACCCTGATATACGATGGTCCCATTTTACACTTAAAAAGTGAAGGGACTTGACCAAGGTCACAGAGGTAATAAGTTACAGAAGTGGAAATAACAGTCCGTCTGAGTGGCCCTTTCCTTTTTCCTTTCGTGTTTTTTCCTTTCCTTTCCCTTTCCTTTCCTTTTCTTTCCCTCTCTCTTTCTTTCTTTTTGAGATGGAGTCTCACTCTGTTACCCAGGCTGGAGTGCAGTGGCATGGTCTCAGCTCTTTGCAACCTCCACCTCCCAGGTTCAAGCAATTCTCCTGCCTCAGCTTCTCACATAGCTGGGATTACAAGCACCCACCGCTGCGCCCAGATAATTTTTGTAGTTTTAGTAGAGATGGGTTTTCACCATCTTGGCCAAGCTGATCTCGAACTCTTGACCTGGTGATCCACCCTCCTTGGCCTCCCAAAGTGCTGGGATTACTGGCATGAACCACCACGCCTGGCCCTGAGTGTCCTTTTAATATACTGGTTTTCAGGGTTTTTTTAGAGTTTGGGTCTTGCTCTGTCACCCAGGCTGGATGGAGTGCAGTAGTGCAATCATGGCTCACTGCAGCCTTGAACTCCCAGGCTGAAGTAATCCTCCCACCTCAGCCTCTCAAGTAGCTGGGACCACAAGCATGCACCACAATGTCTGGCTAATTTTGTATTTTTTGCAGAGACAAGGTCTTGCTATGTTGCCCCAGATAGTCTCAAACTCCTGGTCTTAAGCCATCCTTCTGTCTCTGCCTCCCAAAGCGCTGGGATTACAGGCGTGAGCCACTGCACCTGGTCTCTTCTAATACATTCTGAAAGACTTGCAGGTCATCTCATCTTAGGGTGTTTCTTCATTGGCCTCGGGCTTGGGTGTGCTCATGTTCCATCTTCCTGTGGTCACTCTTAGCTCTAAGTGATTACCGAACTGTCTTCCTGTCCACAAAGGACACTCCAGATTTGACAACAAGCAAAGGTCAGGGGGATTGGGTTTCTTCAGCGAGAATGACACTGGCTGCCTCTCCTGCTACCTCTAGGCTGGGCAGAAGGCGGCTGCTGCCCCTAATGGCATGGTGCCTGTGGCTCTCACCTGCCAACACAGATATGCCTGCATCTGAGGCTGTCCAAGAACACAACTCCCTATTTTTTCAGGAGGGGACAGCTGCAACCAGACACCATGAGTCCTTGGAAGTAAAGGAAGTTGGTGTCCCTCTGGCACCCAGACCCTGGCTCTGGGACCAAACCTTCTGCAACCCAGGGTCCTTGCCTGTCCTCAGACCCTGCAGAATGTCTGCATGCAGCAAATGAAGGCTGGAACTGCCCTGGTTTCCTTCTGATGTTCATTGTGGCGACTGATTTTAATATGCACATTTGCCCTTTCTCTCCCTTAGTTCCCTCCTGCAAGAAATGCTGGTACCGTCCAGCGTCTGTGGGCTACAAGAAAGAAGAAATATAACACCAGGCCACCTCTGGCATTTGTGAAAAGGGATGTTTTCCAAAGCCATCTCTCTCTTTGTTTTAGGTTTTGGTGCCTCTGTTTTTGTCTTTTGAGATAGAGTCTCACTCTGTCACCCAGGCTGGACTGCAGTGGCACAATCTCTGCTCACTGCAGCCTCTGCCTCCCAGGTTTAAGCAATTCTCCTGCCTCAGCCTCCCAAGTAGCTAGGATTACAGGCGCCCGCCACCACGCCGAGCTCATTTTTGTATTTTTAGTAGAGGCAGGTTTTCACCGTGTTGGCCAGGCTGGTCTGGAAGTCCTGACCTCAAGTGATCAGCCTGCCTCAGCTTCCCAAAGTGCTGAAATTACAGGCGTGAGCCACCGCTCCCAGCCACCATCCTTCTCTTTCTGTCTCCACCTTGGAGACCTGTGAGAGCAAATCTCTCCCTCTGTCTGTCTGTGCCCACTTTCCCTGCCTAGGGAGTTCAGCTGGGTGGGCTGTGCTGGGCTGGGGCTACATAGGAACCAGTAACTCAGATTCCAGCTTCAAGTGCCTGAGTGGCTTGGGGGCAGCGCTGGAAGAGGTAATTTTGACTTCTCTCCATTTCTACAAAGATTTTCAATTTCTTCAAGCAACCCCACTTCTATTCAATATCCTTCTGAAATCTAAATTTGGTACCTAAGTTGAATCAATGGCATTTCTTCTTCTGACAGAGCTGCCCCAGGCTGACAGGGACACAGCTCTGATGTGCGCCCTGCGTGGGGAGTCTGAGGAGGGAGGGGATGACGCTAGGGCTGGGAGGCTGCGAGAGGCAGGGAAGCTCCACCTACTCCGTCTCCTTCCCCTTACTCCTCAGGAGCATGCTGGGCTTGGCAGGGAGTCCCCTGGTATTCCTGAACTCTGGCTCTGCCCTTCCCTAGCTGTGTCACCCTGGAGAAGTCACATAGTACGTCTGTTTCTCACCTGTCTTACCTCTAAAATGAGAGAAATAAGTAACTTCCTCAGAAGGTGATGGAAACATGATAGAAAGTCAAAACTCATGTATGGAAGAATTCTAACAAGAACTCCCTCCATCCCTAGGTCCACTTTCTTATTTATTTGAGACAGAATCTCACTCTATCACCCAGGTTGGATGCAGTGGCACAATCTCAGCTCACTGCAACTTCTGCCTCTCAGGTTCAAGTGATTCTCCTGCCTCACCTTCCAGAGTAGCTGGGATTACAAGCATGAGCCACCACACCCTGCTAATTTTTGTGTTTTTTGTAGAGACAGGATTTCATCATGCTGACCAGACCAGTCTGGAACTCTTGACCTCAAGTGATCCACCCACCTCGGCCTCCCAAAGTAATAGGTGTGAGCCACCATGCCCAGCCACTAGGTCCACTTTCTTAACACTCATACAAAATGGGCAGGTCATCATTTAAAATTTTCTTTTGAGACAGAAGGCTGGAGGGCAGTGGCACAATTCATAGCTCACTGTATCCTGGAACTCCTAGGCTCAGAAGATCCTCCCACCTCAGCCTCCTGAAGAGCTGGGACTACAGGTATGCACCACCATGCCCGGCCGATTTTTGTAAAGATGGGGTCTTGCTATGTTGCCCAGGCTGGTCTCAAATTCCTGGCCTCAAGTGATCTTCTCACCTCAGCTTCCCATAGTACAGGGATTACAAGCATAAGCCAATGTGTCCAGCCCATACAATTTTTTCTTTTCTTTTCTTTTTTCTTTTTCTTTTTCTTTTTTTTTTTTTTTTTTTGAGACGAGAGTCTGGCTCTGTTGCCCAGGCTGGAGTGCAGTGGCACAATCTTGGCTCACTGGTTCCCTGGTTCAAGTGATTCTCCTGCCTCAGCCTCCCAAATAGATGGGATTACAGGCACAGATCACCATGCCTGGCTAATTTTTGAATTTTTAGTAGAGGTGGGATTTCACCATGTTGGTCAGGCTGATCTCAAACTCCTGACCTCAGGTGATCCACCCGCCTCAGTCTCCCCAAGTGCTGGGATTACAGGCATGAGCCACCATGCCCAGCCTACTATTTTCTTAATAACATTTCCTTTTCTGTAACTTACTTTTTATAAGAATATAATGCATAATACACCCAACATAGAAAATATGTGTTCATCAACTGCGTATGTTACCAGTAAGCCTTCTGGTCAAGAGTAGGCGATTAATAGTTAAGTTCTGGGGGAGTCAGAAGTTATACTTGGATTGTTGACTGTGCAAGGGTTGGCGTCCCTAATCTCTGTGTTGTTCAAGGGTTAACGAGAAAGCCATATTCATGTTATGAAGTCATACATTTATCAAAAACACACTGAAACTTGCTGGCCCCTAACCTGGCTGACTGCCCCACTTCTGGGGTCCTTGAAAGATCTCGTTTCCGTCATTCAAGAAGGCGAAGACTAGAGGAGCCTCAAAATGACGCAGGCAAGATGGCTTCCTCGCACTCAGTCTCCCCAGCTGAGTCGTTCCAATCTATTCCCCACCCCTCCTTACTCCATCCAGCCCAACCCAGCCTTGACAACCTTGAGGTTATTTACTGTCTGACCATCACTTACCTCCTAAAACTAGCTCCCAACCACTTGATCAACCAGTAAATGTTACTGGCCAGGCACGGTGGCTCATGTTTATAATCCCAGCACTGTGGGAGGCCAAGGTGGGCGGATCACTTGAGGTCAGGAGTGCAAGACCAGCCTGGCCAAAATGGCAAAATTCCATCTCTACTAAAAATACAAAAATTAGCCAGGCATGGTGGCACACAGCTGTAATCCCAGCTTCTAGTGAGGTTGAGACAGGAGAATCACTTGAACCCAGGAGGTGTAGATTGCAGTGAGCCAGGATCTTGCCACAGCGAGAGAGCAAGGCTCCACCTCAAAAAAAAAAAAAAAAAAAAAAAAAAAAAAAAACAACTAGGAGAAAGTGGAGCCCTCCGTAAACCCCTCCTGCTTGGACTTCACAGGAGTCCACAGGAAAGATTTAAGAAACTTGAGCAACCTTTAAAATGCCCAGCTCCCAGTCTGTACCAAGTGGCATTGGCATCTCTTATATGCACAGCGCACTGGCTCTGGCAACATCTCCATTAATTCCAAGGGAATAAAGAACATTAAGCTCAAGGTTTCCTTCTCCACCCTTGGGAGCAATGAATGGAGACCGGCTGCAGAGCAAGAGAACATGCGAAGTCCAGGTCTCGTCTCCCAGGCACCAGGAGCCCTTGGCCTCCTCCCCCACAGCCTTCCGCTGCAGCAGGTGGCCCCAGCAGGCCTGGGGTGTCAACAGACAACAGACGGGACGCACATTACCCAAAGCAAGCACTGGCAAAGGATGGGGGTGCTTGAGGGGCCAAGTGGAGAGAGAAAGAGTCCCCTGTATTTCACAGTTCTTCCTGCAGGCTTCATGTCACTGCAAATGACAACAGCAGTCAGGACAATCACATCTGCCTAGGTGCAGCTTGCATTCTTAGCTTGCCCAGGCAAAGCTCTCAATTCAGCCTTGCTACCAACTGGCAAGTCAGGAAGACTCAGCCTTCTTGCCCCACAGCACCTGACTCCACCAGTCTGGGAACCGTTTACGTTCCCAGAGAAGGAAGGGCACCGAGAAGGAAGCTGGACACCAGCGGATCTGAAGCAAGCTGTCACATTAAGTCCCCGAAATGAGCTGGCTTTGGAGGTCAGATGGGCTTTCTTCCTTTGCTCTGCTTGGTGTAGGCAGCAGAGTGTCAGGCAGTGGGTCAAGTCTGTTAGAGAGGCAAATTCTCAGGCCCTACCCCAGACTTGGGCAGGAGGCCCAGAAATCTGTCTTAAAGGGCACTTCAGTGATTCTGATGCACGTGCTGAAGTTGGAGACTTTGGTGCAGGAGCTCCTTTCTAAAGCCTGACCTTCCAAGTTCAGTTCCCACCTCTGACACTAGCTGGGTGACTGTGGGCCCATTGTGCAGGCGGGTGTCAGAGCACCTCACAGGTCACAGTAAAGATCCCATGGTTCATGTATGTCAGAGGCATAGAGGAAGTAACCCCCTTTCACCTAGTTTTCTCCTTTCCCATCTGGGGATGAGGTGAAACCTCTCTGGACAGATGTGAACTTATTGTGAGATAATGCATTTGTAATGTCTTTGCACACATCAGGCACACAGCAAGAATTCCTTTGATTATTACAGAATTTTATTACCTCTATTAGGGAAGTATGGGGTATAGCTCTATAATATGTAATGCTTCTGACTGGAACTAATACTGGGGCCAGGCATGGTGGCTCACACCTGTCATCCCAACACTTTGGGAGGCCCAGGAGGCAGGATTGTTTATAGCCAGGAGTTTGAGGCCAGCCTGGGCAACCTAGCAAGACCGTCTCTATATTTAAAAAAAAAATTAGCAATGTGTAGTGGTGCACACCTGTAGACCCAGCTACTTGGGAGGCTGAGGCTGCAGAATGACTTAAGCCCAGGAGTTCGAGGCTACAGTGAGCTATGATCACACTGCTGCACTCCAGCCCTGACAACAGAGCAAGACCCTGTCTCAAAAAAAAAAAAAGAAAAACATAAATGAAACGGATACTAAAAAAACTGTGTCCCTGAGAAAAGCCTGATGAGTAAGGGAAACCAGGTTATCCTTCAAGTTCCTATGGGTATAGGCAGGAATCTATCCCGAATTATAAGCCCACCCCCTAAGTTTTCGATTCCTCCAAAAATGAACTATGCGTTTTCGTTGCATTCTGTGCCATATTCCAGACACCTGAGGGAAGAGCTAAGTGACTACCTTGACAGCCAGGCCACATACCCTGCAAGTTCAAGACATCCCTGGATACCTGTCAAATGGCATCAGGAAGACTGCAGTATCCTTTCACCTGCTCAGAGATCTGACCACCCCTCCTTCTCCATCCCACCCCTCCAGGAATTACCCAGCGGGACCACTGGTGAGCAGGAAGAGAACCACCTGTCATCCCCCTCCCTGCCCCCTGCCACCACAGCGAAGACAGTTGGGCTTGATCCTCCCATGTGAGCAGGTATGTGGCTGTATTTGCAATTCCGCATATTTCTGTTTTCAGCAAACCTAACACTCCTTTTACTTAGGTGAAAACCATGGCTAGAAGTGTGCGCCTGTGTGGTCAAGAGCACAGGCTCTGTGGTAAACCAGACACAAGGTTTTGACTCCACACTCCATTATTATTCCTGTTACAGTAGTTTGAGGTGCAGCTATATCTTATTTAACACAGGGCCACTGAGTTAACCTCCCCTCGCTTCGTTTCTCATTTCCCATCTGGGGATGGGGTGGAGCCTCACTGGACAGATGTGATCATACAGTGAGATAATGCACTTGTAATGTCTCTGCACGCATCTGGCACACAGCAAAAATTCCATCAGTTGTTATTACCACGATCTTCGTTGATTATCTGCAGTTCGTTTGAGAACATGAGTTAGAAGCTCAGAAAGAGAGGAGGCAGTCTAAGTATGTATCTGCCTTGGATAACCCCATACAGTCCTGGAAACCTGCCTGCACTCAGGTAGATAATACTCACTCTGATGTTGGGAACAGCAAGTATCCGGTGACCTGGCCCAGGTGTGACCATGGCATGTAAAAAGTCTCCCTCTTCTCCAGAAGTACCGAGGAGAACGTTTTAGATGGGACTGATTCTGAGAATGTCACTAATGGGATGCCACATCTCGCTTTGCTACATTCTGGAAACACCTGCTTCTCAGGCCCACCTTGAAGTTTAACAGTCGCCCCTCCGCAGCCCTCAAGGAGAAGCCCTGGCGGCGGCGGGAAGGGAGGAGTCCTCATTCTTAGCTGAGCAGCTCTCCTCATAGAGAGATGACATATTCATCCAATATACTACGGAGTGCATTAGCTCCCCGACCTGGGGCCTTGACTTTGTCTGCAAACATCTAAGCCCGCCAGTCTCCCTGCTCCCTACTGGTCTCCCACCAAACGCTGGGCTCTAAGACCGTTTCCTCCTGCACGTCTGCCCGCGCACCTCCGGTCCCATTTGGCCGCTCCACTAGTTTCTGCGCTCATGCTGGAGTCGCCAGGGAATGATTTCCCGTCCACACACCGGGACCGGGAGCCAACTAACTGTACTGACACATCTCCAGGATAAAACCAAACTTGCAGGTGGGGCACGGAAAAGAACCAGGCAGTTCTTTCCAGCAGCCCCGGCCGTCTGCCCGAGACGCGGCAAGAAGGGAGACGGCCGGAAGGGTAAGAGGGAGTGCGTGGGAGCCAGGAGGTATCGTCTTCACCAGACGCGGCGCGCAGCGTGCAGGGACCCCGGGGCTCACCCTGTGCCCGGCCACCACGCGTCCTTACCATTCAGCTGCCGGTACACGATGTCCTCCAGCAGCGAGAGGCGCTTCAGGACCGCATCCTGGATGGGGCTGGCGCTTTGCGCGCTGAGGTTGGCCACCTCGGCTCGCGGCCGGATCTCATGGAAGGCGTCTCCGCCGCGTACCGCGATGGGCCGGCACTTGGCCAGGAAGAGCACGAAGCCGGCTACCGCGATCAGGTTCAACACCAGCAGCACTTTGACTCTTCTCAGTGAAGCCATCAAACAGCCCGGCCGGACCTGCGCCCCCTCGGGCTCCGGCAACGCCCAGGGCAGCCAGGGGCCGAGCGAGTCTCACTCACCAGAGGCCGGCGGGGATCCCAGCCCCTGCGCGCCCCACCGCAAGGATTCTGGGGCGGCAGAGACGGCTGGGAGGACGGGACAGTAGTAGGGAGCGTGGAACCGCTCACGTGGAAGTCCCCGCTCTGCACAATTGCTCCCCGAGACGCCGGCTCAGTACACAGCGCGCAGCCCCTTCCAGGAGTCTCAGTGAAAGGCCGGGGACTTGGGGGTTTCTCCTCTGCACCAGCCAAGGGTTCGCCTCTGGACCTCTAGCCGCACGCAGCGCCGCGGACTCCGGGGCCGGCAGGCGGGGCTGCCCGGGAGGCGCCGCGGGAGCGGCGCGCAGGTGCCGGGTTCAGGATCGCCACCCACCCACGGCGGAGAGTGCTGCGCCTGGGGCTGCACAGCCCGTACCCTCGACCGCAGGCGGCCGTCGCGGCGCGCCACCCGCGCTCTTCAGCCAAGGACCCGCTTCCCCGGGCCGGCGCCTTTGTTCTGCTCACCGACCGGCTCCATCGCGCCGGGCAGAGGGGAAGCCCGCGTGGAGTGCCAGCGTCCTCGAGGCTCCGCAGTCACGCTCAAGTCTCAATTACTCTCAAAGTGGGGACAGCACTAGAGGGCGGGCGCGGGGCTGAGCGCGACGTCCTCTCCGCCCCCCGCGCGGGGTCCACCCAGCCCCGCTGGCAAACTCACCAGCGCGCACCGCTGGCTCCCAGACACGTTCCGAGCCCCCACGGTGCACGGAGAGCCTCCCGGGCCTGCAGTGCACCCCAGCCTGTGTCGGAGCGGGGGTAGTAAGACCTCAAAAGTCACAGCAGTTCTCCGCCCCTCCCTAAACGTCGCGGGGAGGGCGGCGGGTAGGGACGCGCGCGCGATCACCCTCCGCCGGCCAGATCGGGCGCTCCGCTGGTCCCGCGCCCCGGGGAGCCGGATGCCGAGTCTCCCAATTGGCCGACGCAGTGACACCTCCGCTGCGGCACTCAGAGTCACACAGCCCGGAGCTTGGGAGCCCGGAGGGGGAGCGCAGGTGGCATCGGAAGGCGGGGCGCGGCCCAAGGGGAGCAGCGGCAGCGCCAGCTCCTCCCCCGCCGCCCCTGGCCGCCCTGTCCCTGCGAGGGAGGCTGTCGGCCGCCGCCCGCAGGCTGCCGAGCGCACCGATCCCCGCTCCCCGGCTCCTGCGCGCGCACCCGGGCAGGGCGGGGCGCCTGGAGAGTGGGGACCGCGCGGGCTGGGGGCAGTCAGGGCATGCTGGCTGTGGCCGGTGCTGGAGGGACCCAGTAGTTCCCAGCACTCCCCAGCGGGCGGCTTCGTTCCTCCCCGGTTGGAGATGAAGACATCCCTTTCTGTGTGCTGGCTGCTCCGTGCTGCGTGGCCAGGAATGGCTGGAGGGAAAATCTGGCCTGGAGACTCGGATTCTGTGACTTTCGGGGCCAGGCCGTGCTGAGCCGGCTTGGGGGTTCTCCGCGTGCGAGAATTCTAACGTTCCCAGTCACCATTTCTAGGCCCATCCACAGCTCTGTTCAGATTTCATTATAAGAAGCAGATTGATTTGCCTACTGCTTTTCCATGACCTCTTCCTCTTCCCAACACCGAGGAACTCAAATGCTGGCATTCAAACCCCTCTGGTTGATCTATTTAATTCCTCGGGTCTAAAATAGAAATCAGGCCTCGACTAATAAAAATCGGGCCGCAAAGCTAAATGGGTCTGGTTGTTTTCCCCTCATCATTTTGATCTCATTAAAGTTTTTATTTTTGTTTTAGCAGTTGTTTTGTTTTTTATTTTTTCTGGGGCTTAGTTTTTTGTTTTGTTTTTGCTTATGTATTAAGTTTTGGATTTTAACATAGAAATGTACGTGCAAAAAAAAACCAACATAGTCTTTTTATTTCATTCTCCTGGAATTCTGTGCCTGGGTGCATTCAGGTCCTCAGGGCACGTGCTTTATAATCTACCTTAAAGAGGATACAAAACAGTTAAATGAAAAAGGTACCGGGGATGATTTTTAGCCACACGTGTTGGGCAAGAGGGAGGCTGAGTGGGAAGAAACTTGGGTTACTGAGCGTCTCATGGACTATCCAGTTGAGTCGGTTGTTATTATAACCACGCTACAGATGGAGCTAGCACAGTCAATGGAAGCGACTGCAGAAATAATTTTTGAACATTCACTCAGCTGCAGGACTGAAGCCAGAGAAGCTGAGACATTGGTCTAGGGTGCCAGGGCAGCAGTAGATGACTCCTAAGTTCGTGCTTGAGGCTGACTCGAAAGCATATGTGTATTTGGGACTGGGAGACAGGAAACAAAGCAGAGGAGACAGCCTCAGAGTCATCCAGAAGTTCCCAGGCAAATTTCAACTTCAGAGAGATTTCTGTGGTTTCTCTAAAGCCAGAGGGGTCCCTGATCCAAATTAACCTTTACCTTTATCATGCAACCTCCAGGCACCTCCTCTCAGCTCCTGCACGCGTTCTGGGTAACTTCTGTGTTCAAATGACACTGGACACTCTAGACTCAGTGAGTGACCCACTGTAACGGCCACATCCTGAGCCCTGCATTCACAGAGGAGCATCCCACGCCTGCAATCCTGCACGAAAATCCTAGCCTGTTGTTACTGCTCCCTAGCTTTTTACCTCTCCCATTCTCAACTCCAGTCATATTCTCCAGCTGCCAGCAACTTCTCTCTTCTTCCCAGGTACCCATGCCTCTCAATCCTCTCTGGAGTTCCTTCTCTCCTCTTCCGGGAGTTCATGGTTACTCATTTATTTCAAACATACTCCTAATAGCACCTGCTATTAAGGATCATGCACGCACATATGTTCTCCCACTGCCCCAGCTCAGCAATCCCCAACTCTGAATCAATGTCATCTTCTTCTTTCTCAAGCCAAGGGCAAAGGCAAGAGCAAGTGTACCCGGAGAAAACCACATCACCTCAAGGCCTATGGCCATTTCCAATTGGCATGTCTCACTTTACCGGGTCCTTCTACTCAAAAACACTGCTCCACATCCCTAGCCGGCTCCTCTCCCCAGACACACCCGAGCTAGACTTCAGGAGTTTATGAATAGCTCTCAATCAGATGCAGAAATGCATCTGCATGTTACATAGACATTTTTCTGGGGAAAAGTCCTGTAAGTTTCATGATTCTCAACATAGTCAATAACCCTAAAACTTTAAGGATCTACCTAGTGCGTGTTATATATGCAAAAACATAACCAGCTAAATGTTTATTATATACCAGCTGCTTCTGAAACTAACAAAACTACACTTCAGTGGCTGTGTGGTCTGCTCACCATAAGGTCTGGGTACTAGTCCCATTTCGGTCACCAAATAATAAATCTGTTCTTGACTTTAAAAGGAGAAATTTACCTTGGATAGCACTCAAAATCTTTCCCAGTCATAAAACTCAGTTAAACTACAAAAGCTTTATCGAAAGAGTTTCTTTGGTTGGTTGGTCGAGCAAACTGAAAGGAAAGAGATGGATGGTATTTTCAGCACATAGGTCCCCAAAGGTTTTTTATTTTCAAGACATTTTTCATTCAAGCATGGTTCAAATAACACATACCTTTGACCCGACTCTGTGCCTGTCCCTTTTGTTCGCCTGTTAAAATTTTATCACATCTCATCCAAGTTCATTACAGAAGTTAAAATACTTGGAGTTTTGCCAAGGAAAATAGGGGACTTATCTCTCTGCAGAGGTTTTGCCAACCCATTTACTCTTGCTAGAATCAGAGAGGCAAAGCCTTCAGTCTCATAAAACCCTGAGCATTGCAAGATACTGGCGTTTTTGTTGTTATAATTTCAGCTTTTATTTCAGGTACAGAGGGAGTGTGTGCAGGTTTGCTACATTAGTATATTGTGTGATACTGAGATTTGGGGTATGAATTCCGTCTTCCAGATACTACTGAGCATAGTATCCAATAGTATCCAACAGGTAGTTTTCTTTTCTTTTCTTTTTTTGAGATGGGGTCTTACTCTGTTGCCCAGGCTGGAGTGCAGTGGCACAGTCTCAGATGACTACAGCCTCAACCTCCTGGGCTAAAGGGATCTCCCACCTCAGCCTCCTGAGTAGCTGGGACCACAAGTACACACCACTATGGCCAGCTAATGTTTGTATTCTTAGTAGAGACAAGTTTTGCCATATTGCACAGGGTGGCCTCAAAGTCCTGAACGCAAGCAATCCACCCACCTCAGCCTCCCAAAATGCTGGGAATACAAGTGTGAGCCACCGCGCCTGGTCTTCCGGTCAGAGTTCTGTTGTCACATATGGCCTAGTCACTGTTAGAATTCTATTGTCTCTGCACTCAGTAAGTATTATTACGTTGGTACAAGAGTAATTGCAGTTTTTGTCAACACTTTTAATGGCAAAAACTACAATTACTGTTGCACTAACCTAATAGTTATTGTTGCTATGAAAGTCCCTACAGTTGGCCAGGCATAGTGGTTCATGCCTGTAGTCTGAGCACTTTGGGAGACTGAGGTGGGAGAATCTCTTCAGGGTGGAAATTCAAGGCCAGTCTGAGGCGGAACACGGTGGCTCACGCCTGTAATCCTAGCACTTTGGGAAGCCAATGTAGGCAGATCACTTGAGGTCAGGAGTTCGAGACCAGCCAGAGAACCATGGAGAAACCCTGTCTCTATACTAAAAATACAAAAAATTAGCCAGGCATGGTGATGCACACCTATAGTCCCAGCTACACAGGAGGCTGAGGCAGGAGAATTGCTTGAACCCAGGAAGCAGAGGTGAGCCAAGAACTCGCCACTGCACTCCAGCCTGGGAGACACAGCAAAACTCTGCCTCGAAAAAAGAGAAGAAAAAAAAAAAGACCAGATTGAGCAATATAGCAAGACCCCATCTCTGCAAATATAAAAATAAAAAAATTAGCTGGGCACAGTGACACACTCCTGTAGTCTAGCTGCTTGGAGCCTGAGGCAGGAGGATCACTTGATACCAAGAGTTCAAGGCTGTAGTGAGCTATGATTGCACCACTGCACTCCAGCCAGGGCAACAGAGTGAGACGCTCACTCTAAAAAAGAAAAAAAAAGGTTACTACAACTGAGAAAGGCCAGTAGTTGGTGAAAACAAGCATCAAAATCCACCTGTCTCTGAGACTTAGGCCATACCCCCTACACCCCAGGCCACTTTCCCTGATCAAGATGTCATCAAGCCAGCACGAGTGGTTTGCAAAGTGGAGGTACAAGGCCAGGAGTAGTGGCTCATACCTGTAATCCTAGCACTTTGGGAGGCCTAGGCGGGCAGATCGCTTGAGGTGAGAAGTTCAAGACCATCCTGGTTAACGTGGTGAAACCACATCTCTACTGAAAACATACCAAAAAATGAGCAGGATGTGATGGTGCATGACTGTAGTCTCAGCTGCTCAGGATGCTGAAGCAGGAGCATCACTTGAACTTAGGGAGGCAGAGGTTGTAGTGAGCCGACATTGCAATACTGCGCTCCTGGGCAACAGAGCAAGACTTTGTCTCCAAAAAAAAAAAAAAAAAGTGTGGATACAGGACAATCCATTGGCATACAGGAAGAAAATATTAGAACTTCTGTCTTCTAGTATATACAACTAATACAAGTAGCCATGCATGTAAATAATTTTTAAATAAATATACATGTGATGAGTATGCATGCTTCACATCTTTTCCTGATAAGATCCACCATGAAAAAGCAATTGAAGCCTACTAGCCAAGTTGCATAGCAGCCCTAGGGTTGTATTTTCGTTAAAATACATCCTTTCTACTGCTGGATTCCCTTTAAAACCCAGACCCTTGGCCGGGCATAGTGGCTGACACCTGTAATCCCAGAACTTTGGGAGGCCAAGGCGGGCAGATCACAAGGTCAGAAGTTCAAGACCATCCTGGAGAGCATGGAGAAACCCCATCTCTAGAAAAACACAAAAATTAGCTGGGCATAGTGGTGTGTGCCTATAGTCCCAGCTACTTGGGAGGCTGAGGCAGAGAATTGCTTGAACCTGGGAGGCGGAGGTTGCAGTATGATCATGCCACTGCACTCCAGCCTAGGCAACAGAGTGAGACTCCATCTCAAAAAAACACACACACAAAAAAAAAGCCCAGACCCTTTTAAGGCCCAGTTTAGTATCCCAGGCCTCTGCAGAGCCCTACCAAAGAGCTCCTAACATGCACAGCTGTTTATCTACAAATGTATCTAAAATCAAAGTGCCTGTTCAAAGATGAACTCTTTTTTTTTTTTTTTTTTTTTTTGAGATGGAGTTTCGCTCTTGTTACCCAGGCTGGAGTGCAATGGCGCGATCTCGGCTCACTGCAACCTCCGCCTCCTGGGTTCAGGCAATTCTTCTGCCTCAGCCTCCTGAGTAGCTGGGATTACAGGCACGGGCCACCATGCCCAGCTAATTTTTTGTATCTTTAGTAGAGACAGGGTTTCACCATGTTGACCAGGTTGGTCTCGATCTCTTGACCTCGTGATCCACCCGCCTCGGCCTCCCAAAGTGCTGGGATTACAGGCTTGAGCCACCGCGCCCGGCCCAAAGATGAACTCTTACTGAGGGCTGGCAATGTGCTGTTCTCTTGTTCTGTGCAGGGCATGGTGGGTACATGTTTCAGGCCCCTGGGGGCTTATTACCTATTAGGAAAGACAAATATTAAAGAAATAATAATGTGAAAGTTGTTAAATTGTAGCCAGGAGAAACAATGTGACCTACCCATGAAGGACAGGCTCTTCTGTGCCTGTCCTGTTGTCCACAGAGTCACCGAACTTCAGGGGATCCAGACCAAGTGGCTGCCCTGGGGAACACCTTTGCTCTTCCCTGCTCCCAGGCCCCATCTTTATTTTCATTTAGCATTCCACACTCTCCTCCCAAGGCCTACCCGCCTGGCAATGTCTAGGCCTGGAAAAGATCTGAGGCCAGGCATGGTGGCTCACACCTGTAATCCCAGCACTTTGGGAGGCAGGCAGATGACCTGAGGTCAGGAGTTTGTGACCAGCCTGGCCAGCATGTTCTTCTTTTCCCCTTTTCTGTGTGCTACAACCTGAAAGTTGAAACCCAGCCTTGAGCATACAGGTGATAATGACAAGACAAAGGGATCCTGGGGCCCTGAGACACCACATGGAGGAAAGCCACTTGCTAACCAGAAACACTTATACTACACCGTTAAGAACATAATAAACTTCTTGTACATTGAGCTACTAAATTGGGGCAATCTGTTCATTGCAGCAGCTTAGCCTTTCCTAATGGATAGATTTATCCGTCTCTTAATGTCTAAGTACCAATGGTATTATTATCTATTTTCTTTTTTTTTTTAGAGATGGGGTCTCACCGTGTTGGTCAGACTGGTCTCAAACTCCTGGCCACTGCCTCCCAAAGTGCTAGGATTACAGGCATGAGCCATCATGCCCAGCCCCATTTTTTTTCAATTTATTTGTTTTACTTTAGGTGCATACTCTATCTAGCATTTCTCCCCACCCTCCCCTCCCTCCCCGCCCCCCCAGTCTCTCCCCTACCCCCGCAACTGCCCCCAGTGTGTGATGCTCCTCTCCCTGAGTCCACGTGTTCTCGTTGTTCATCACCCACCTATGAGTGAGAACATATGGTGTTTGGCTTTCTGTTCTTGTGTCAATTTGCTGAGAATGATGGTTTCCAGATTCATTCAAGTCCCCACAAAGGACATGAACTTATTGTTTTTTTATGGCTACGTAGTATTCCATGCTGTATATGTACCACATTTTCTTTGTCCAGTCTATCATTGATGGGCATTTGGGTTGGTTCCAGGTCTTTGCTATAGTACACAGTGCTGCAGTGAACATATGTGTGCAAATTAGTTCAACCATTGTGAAGACAGTGTGGCGATTTCTCAAGGATCTCGAAATAGAAATTCCATTTGACCCAGCAATCCCATTACTGGGTATATACCCATTTTTTTAATTTAAGAAAATTTACTCATCTTTTCAATTATCTATATATTCACAAAGTAATAAAGCAAATTTCTCTGGATACCTACTATGCATCATGCTTTGTTTTAACTTACTGAAGACTTCACATGCATTAACTTATTTTTGTCCTCCCAAGAATTCTATAAGGTAGGTACTATTATTATCACGCCCATTTAACAAATGAGGGAATTGAGGCATGGAGACGTTTAGTTGCTTGCTGAGGTCTCACAGCTGATAAGTGGAAGAGCCAGGCTTTGAACCCAGAAGTCTTGAGTTTGAGCTCTGAACCAGAGTGGGCGGCTGCCTTTTTCACTGGTTGGTTTTGAAAGCTATATTTGCTCATAATGTACATTAAGTGATTAGCTTTTTTACAAAATATACCCATTCCTAGACCCCCTGATTGCATCGGGAGTATGGACACCACACTTTAGCGAATACTGCCCTAGACCGAATGAAGAAAGCCTTATGAAGGACTGGCTTGGTTGGCTGTTTCATTTTTTGTTTTGGTTTTCTTGTTGTTTGGAGTCTGGCTCTGTTGCCAGGCTGTAATGCAGTGGTGTGATCTTGGCTCACTGCAACTTCTGCCTCCCAGGCTCAAGCAGTTCTCTTGCCTCAGCCTCCCAAATAGCTGGGATTACAGGCATGTACCACCATGCCCAGCTAATTTTTGTATTTTTGGTAGAGACAGAGTTTTACCATGTGGGCCAGGCTGATCTCAAACTCCTAACCTCAAATGATCTGCCCACCTCGGCCGCCCAAAGTGCTGGGATTACAGGTCTGAGCCACTGCACCTGGCCCTGTTTTTCATGGGAGATCCAACAACAGGAATACGAGATGGACTAAAGGTGGCCTAGTGGGTGAAGGTGAGACTGGGTTTGGTTCAGGGGATGGCGTCCACAGGGTGCCGTGGAGGTAGGAGGGCATGACAGCAGGCACTTGGGTTGGGGCAAAGGCAGTCGGAGGTGATGGAAGCAGCCCAGGTGAGCACGTGAAAGGTGACATTCTAGGAGCAGCAATAGATGAGAGGCCCAGCAACAGGTAACTGAGTGCCAGATCAGCTGAGTAGAGAGACACACAGGGATCATATCCACACTGGTTGCTGTATCATCAGGCCATAGAGGAGGCCACAGGTTGGGGGTACAGGGACCTGGGAGAAGACATTGACAAGAAAATAGCCAGCACCGAACTAACAGCTGCCAAGCAGAGTATTGAGGGACGGGCTTGGATACAGGAAAACAGGGAGAGAACCAGGGTGTCAGGGCAGCCTTGACCTTGGGCCACGTGGTCAGAGCTGGATCAGCAGCCTGGCCCAGCACATGCTGAGCCCGTGGACACTATTTTATCTTATCTTTCTAAACCAAGCCTCCCACTGACTAAGGTCAGGCTGGGCCCCAGACCAAGGAATGGGGTTGAGCCTGGATATGGCTTGAAGTGGGTAGGTATCAAACACCCACAGCTGGGAGGACAGAGATCCTTTGGAGAAAGCAGGGCAGAGAGGCTGACACCCCAGGCTTCTCAGAGGATTAGACACCAACCTGGTTTGGATTCAATCAAAGAGCAAGATATAAAGACTTTCCTCCCCTTCTCATTATACAATCAGCCCAGAGCACTGTATTATTAAACTGCATTTTTCAGAATGTCATTACAGATTTTGCAAATTACATTTTTTCTTGTCTTCTCTTTTTTCTTTCCTTCTTTCTTTCTTTTTTTTTTTTTTTTTTTTTTTTTTGAGACAGAACACTCTTGTTGCCCAGGCTGGAGGGCAATGGCGCGATCTCAGCTCACCGCAACCTCTGCCTCCCAGGTTCAAGTGATTTTCCTGCTTCAGTCTCTTGAGTAGCTGGGATTACAGGCATGCGCCACCACGCCCAGCTAATTTTGTATTTTTAGTAAAGATGGAGTTTCTCCGTGTTGGTCAGGCTGGTCTTGAACTCCCGACCTCAGGTGATCCACCCGCCTCAGCCTCCCAAAGTGCTGGGATTACAGGCCTGAGTCACCACACCTGGCAACATTTTTTCTTGTTGATCTTTTTAGCCTAGGAAGACAAGTAGGTTACAGGTATCTCAAAGAAAAAAAAGTTAGAAGAATGGAAATCAAGAATTAGGTAACCAAATCCAAGTATCCTGTGGATTTGGGGGGACTGTATCTACATAATTGCATAATAGCAATCAATAAATACATCCATACACATTAATAAATTAGATGGCCGGATGTGGTGGCTCACGCCTGTAATCCCAGCACTTTCGGAGGTAGAGGTGGGTGGATCACCTGAGTTCAGGAGTTCAAGACCAGCCTGGCCAACGTGGTGAAACCCCATCTCTACTAAAAATACAAAAATTAGCCAGACGTAGTCGTGGGTGCCTGTAAACCCAGCTACTTGGGAGGCTGAGGCAGGAGAATCACTTGAACCCAGGAGGCAGAGGTTGCAGTGAGCCAAGATTTCGCCAGTGTACTCCAGGCTGGGCAACATGAGACTCTGTCTCCCCCCCCCCAAAAAAAAATAGATGAATAAACAAATTAATTATACCAACATGCTATTTTCTTTTTATATCCAGAAGATGGTTATAATGCAATCATCCTTTTTATCCTAGAACTAGAGACACACGAAGCAAACTTTTCTCTTTTACTTATTTCTTTTGCTTGTTATTTTCAGCCTTATGTTGGTTTAAATAAATCCATGGATGATGTGTTCATTATGGATTGTTTGAGGAAATGTTGAAGGCAAATGATTTCTCATTTAAACTGGACTTTGGCATCTCCATGTACATGTGTGGGTCAGTATGGGGGAGTCAGTGTGGGGGGATTTGTGTGTGCAAATTCTCTCCTAATTCCCTAGATTGTGTAAATTACTCCCTGTCTACATTCTCAAAGCATTGTGAATGCTTATCTAGATTGTCATATTACATTGTAATTATGTTTCTATTTGTGTTACCTAGTGGGCTGTGAGAGACTTAAAAGTCAGAAGCCACATTCTGGGCCAGGCTCTGTGACCCATGCCTGTAATCCCAGCATTTTGGGAGGCCAAGGTGGGTAGATCACTTGAGGTCAGGAGTTCGAGACCAGCCTGACCAACATGGTGAAACCCCGTCTCTACTTAAAAAAACAAAAATTAGCTGGGGATGGTGGCACGTGCCTGAATCACAGCTACTTGGAAGGCTGAGGCATGAGAGGTGCCTAAACCCAGGAAGCAGAGGTTGCAGTGAGCTGAGTGCGCACCACTGCACTCCAGCCTGGGAGACAACGTGAAACTGTGTCTCAAAAACAAACAAACCACATTCTGTATCTTCAACACTGAGCATGCAGTAGCTTCACAATGAACGTTGGCTAAATATGCCGATGAATTCATGAACTGAAGAAATAAATGACTGGCCTCTGACTAGATGAATCACAAGGCTGACCACTGTGGTCCTTGTTTTATGTTCTTCTGCCTAAAAATGTGGAGTATTCCCGCTGGAATTTGGTTTGTGTCTGCTGTTGCACAGACTTTTATTTCTATGAAAAGAAATAAAGGCGATATTTGAGTCTCCTAGGAGGAGAAAACATTCTTGTGCTCTATGCAGCAGAGAATACACAGGAAGATTTTCTTTTTGGGGATCCAGGAAGCCAACAGTAAAAATATCTGCCCTGTGCCTTCACACCCATAATATCATCACTAATCTTAGAGTATTCCTGCCTCAGTATAGACCTATGAAAGCATATTCGTTGGCATTTTCTGAGTCCAGAAACCCCTAATCTTCCATTATCATCTGCCACTTATGAGTAACTTAGTTTTACTCTCAATGTGATCAATGTCATTTTAAATAGAATCACGAAACCATGATCTGTCCTTCAGTCTTCACCAGCCAGACTGCAATTATGGTTGGAGAAACACAGCTGTGTATAAGCCACTATAAATTGGAAATTCCTCTGGAGAAGAGAGAGAGAGAGACAGAGAGAGAAATTCTTCATGAAGAAACCACGAAAATTTCTCATTTGGCTCAGCGAGGTTCGTTCCTGCTATGAGTTTTGGCTACAGGTCCATAGTAATTCCTCAGCCCATTCAGAAGTCTTTAAGAGAATTGGGGTTGTGTTTTTGGTTTGGATTTTAAATTTGTTTTTTTTAGAGACAGAGTCTGCTTTGTCATCCAGGCTGGAGTGCAGTGATGTGAGTAGAATTGCTAGAACATATGGCACCTTTATGTTTAACTTCATTAGAAACTCCTAATCTGGTTTCCAGAGTTGCTGTGTTCCCATCAGCAACACATCAGAAATTCAGCTCTTCTACCTCTTCACCAGTGCTTAGTAAAATCAGTCTTTTTCATTTTAGCCATTTAGTGAGTAGGAAATGGTTTCTCATTTTGGTTCTAGTTTGCATTTTCCCTGATAATAAATTATGGAAGGTAACTTCTTATGTGCCTGTAGGTTATTCATAGATCTTTTATGAAGTATTTATTTAAATCTTTTTCCTATTTTTCAGTAGATCATTGATTATTGTATTGAATCATAAGAGCTCTTGATACATTCTGGGCACAAGTCCCATTCCTCTGTGTAACTGGCAGCAGGGAGTGACTCAGCCTATCTTAGTTATTGGAACTAGTTATACTAATTATCATACCTGAGTGTCCACAAGAGTTATGTGAACTGGCCTGGGCTTTTGGACGTGGCTAACATCTGCTACACTTAGTGGTCTGTGCTTTCTTTTTTTCTTGGAAAAAAGAGATATGGCCTAGAAACCTTTTCCCATTCTTTTAAGTCTGACTTCTGAACATGGCAGGCAGGCAGGCGGGCAGGTGAGAAGAAAAGAAGGAAGAAAAGGAAGGAAATAGGGAAGGAGAGAGGGAAGGGAAAGAGGGAGGAAGGAAGGAGGGAAGGAAGGAGGGAGGGAGGGAAGAAGGGAGGGAGGGAGGGAGAGAAGGGGAAAAAAATGATATTCCAAGAGTTATTGGTCACCTAAATGCCAGCAGGACCTAGACAAAGCTATCATCATCACTCAAGTGACAAATCAAACTTCCCTTGACCTGGGGCAATATTCACCTTTTTAATCCTACTGAGTGTAGAATATGGAGTGTCTGTTCATTTACCCACTGATTTGTAAGAAAGAAGAACATGCCTCATTCTTTCATAATTACCTCCTAGGTGTCATCAATCACCCCTTAATCAAATAACAACTGAAGGTACAACTGACATTAGAAAAAACGAGTTTAAGGATTCCACAGGTTGTGGGTCAGTTGTAAGGATGGATTATATGCTTATCAAGGGGAACAACTTTTGATGCCAAATGAATTAGGATTCCCAGCTCAGAGCTGCAGGAAGGAAATTTTCTCTTCTCCTAGCACATGGCCAAAACACATTGCTATAAAGGAGACCAAGCTTCAGGAATACCAGCTTCACTCAAGATGCAGTGGCATGCACCTGTTGTCCCAGTTACTCAGGAGGCTGAGGAGGGAGGATTGCTTGAGCTTAGCAGTTTCAGGCTGCAGTGAGCTATGATTGTGCCTGAGAATAGCCACGGTATTCCAGCCTGAGCAATGTAGTGAGACCCCATCCCTTTAAAAAAGAGAGAGAGGAGTGGGAGCGGAGGGAGGAAAGAAGGAAGGGAGAAAGGAAAGGGAGGGAGGGAGGGAGGGAGGGAGAGAGGGAGGGAAGGAAAATAATGGAATTAACCGATTTGGAAACTTTGAGTTTATTCTAATTAAATTAACCTCCTGGATCGAGTTCAGATGGGAAGGGGGAAGGAGGGGGAGTGTGGGGAGGGCAAAGATGTTTTAAAATGACTAGAAGCTACAGAGGGAAAAAGGAAGGATAGCTGAGTTGTGTCAGCCGTTTTCAGCTTTTTGCTCCGGTACTATCTTAAGGTGCTAAACATAGAAAACGGGGAGTGGATTGGAAGGTCTTGGTGTTATCATGCAGGGAAGTGGAAAAACATTTTCTGTTTAAGGTCCCCGTATCACACATCAGCAGCCTCCTGGTTCTAAGTCATTAACTCCGAAGAGGCCAGTTGGCCTCCAGCAGGACTTTGTGTCCCACAACTTCTACCAGCATCCCTGCCCTTCTTGCAGAATATTCCTGTGCTGCAGAGCTCAGGTATCAGGAAGAGGCTGTTACAGAGAATACAGGGCACAAGAGAAGGCCCTCTCCATAGAATCTTCCCTGCTAGTCATCTGTCTTCCATAGAGTCCTTGGCCTCACTTGTGAACAGGTACATGTTCTAAAACTCTGCAGATATGAAGAGCTAACTTTCATCGATTGCCTTATGAAATCTCCAGAAACCTTATCATTTTATAGATCATGAAAATGTGGCTCATAGAACATGTACTTTGCCCAACTTAATGCAGTAAATGGAAGAAACAGGATCTGAAGCCAGAGTTAGTTCAGAGCCCAAGAAACATCACTTGCTTGCTTGCTTGCTTGATTGACTGATTGAGAAGAATCTTCCTTATTCCTTCCAGAAATAAACTAACAAAGAAGTAAAAAGACTTGAGGAACTTTCACAAGTCTGTGCCATGAAACAGGATAGAAGGAACAGCATGAAAGTCAAGATACCTAGAAACAGGCAGTTAACCTAATTCAGTTCACCAATTTGAGAAATTCTTCAAGTGTCTCTGCTCCAAATTGAATAATTTTCCAATTTCCTCCTTAAGGTAATTTTTTAAACTACTGATTTTTATAGGCTTGAGCATGTGAAAAGCTGACTACTGTATGTCTTTTTAATTAGATCTTTACATGATAATTAAAATCTCTCTCTGCATCATAGCTATTCTTAAACTCTGCAGTAATGCTCTTCTGGCTGGAAGTTAGCTGACCATCTGGAAGCAATAAAATATCTTAACCTTAAAATGCAAACTATCAGTTAGAGGCACCACAAATTAGACCTACCCGTCATTGCTTTAATGGGTAAATGCCGGGACTCCATCCTTCATTCTGTCTAATCGGGAGACTGCAGACTCTCACAGTCAGACCAAAGCTTTTCAAAGTCTCGTAGGTCTTCTTTGTTCACCTTTGCAGAACCCATCACGACCAGACTTCCTCTTTAATGGCCCTGAGGCATACTATATCCCAGATGGAAATTCCAAGACGGTTTTTGGAAACTTCCAAAGTTAATTTTTTGTTTGGTGCTAGGGACGAAGACTGCCCTTGGAAGTAAAACAGGGAAAATGAACATTGGCTAGAAGCTTGGAAAGGGTTGGAATGTGGAGAAAAGGGTATAAAGAGGGACCAGCAGGAGAATGAATTACAAGAGAAATGTCAGTGATTCCAGGTAAAGGAGGGTCACTAAAGAAGAACGAAGCATTTGATGTGGTACCCAAGAATGCTTACCATGAATTCCATTCACGATATTCCTTAAACTGGTGGAAGTAGTTAGATAATGGCTGAGATCATGTGTCCACAGAGGTGAAAGCATGATTAGTATAGTTTAGTGACTCAGAAATGTATTTCTTTTTTTTTTTTTTTCTTTTTTGTGAGATGGAGTCTCGCTCTGCTGCCAGGCTTGAGTGAAGTGGTGTGATCTTGGCTCACTGCAATCTCAACCTCCCGGGTTCAAGTGTTTCACCTGCCTCAGCCTCCCTGGTAGCTGGGACTACAGATGCGCACCACCATGCCTGGCTAATTTTTGTATTTTTAGTAGAGACGGGGTTTTGCCATGCTGGCCAGGCTGGTCTCCATCTCTTGACCTTGTGATCTGCCCACCTCGGCTTCCCAAAGTGCTGGGATTATAGACGCGAACCACCGCGCCCAACCAAGAAATGTATGTCAATGATACAGATGGTGGCTGTGCCCCTTCAGTGTAGAACCACTCCCCTTTCAGATGTCAACGCCATCGTTGTCACTTGTAGAAACAAATGAAGACAACCCAAATGAGGACAGGCAAAGGCTATTTATTCAGAGCTTGCTGTAGCCAGGAAGTCGACCAGCATCCCTTGCGTTCTGTAACCGCCCAGTGGGTTCCCCTTGCCTGCTCCCTCGACAGAGCCGATTTATCAAGACAGGGGAATTGCAATGGCAAGAATAATTTATGCAGAGCCGGCTGTGCAAGAGACCAGAGTTCTGTTATTACTCAAATCAATCTCCCTGAGGATCCGGGCATCAGAGTTTTTAAAGATAATTTGGCAGGTAGGGACTGGGGGAAGTGGGGAGTGCTGATTGATCAGGGTGGAGATGGAATCATAGGGGCTCAAAGTGAGTTTTTCTTGCTTTTTTCCATTCCTGGATGGGATGGCAGAGCTGGTTGAGCCAGATTACTAGTCTGGGTGGTGTCAGTGGATCCATCCAGGGCAGGGCCTGCAAAATACCTCAAGCACTAATCTTAGGTTTTACGATAGTGATTCTATTCCCAGGAGCAATCTGGGGAGGTTCAGACTCTTGGAGAAAGAGGCTGCATGACCTCGAAACCGTAATTTCTAATCTTGTAGCTAATTTGTTAGTTCTGCAAAGCAGACTGGTCCCCAGGCAAGAAGGAGGTCTTTTCAGGAAAGGGCTATTACAGGTTTTGTTTCAGAGTCAAAGCATGAACTGAGAAAGTTAGTTTGACCTACTCCCAGGAATGAACAAGGACAGCTTAAAGGTTAGAAGCAAGGTGGAGTCAGTTAGGTCTGATCTCTTTCACTGTCATAATTTCCTCAGTTATCATTTTGCAAAACGTGGTTTCAGTTCAGCAGAGACTGAAAGGCAGGCAGAGGAGTATAGGGGGAGAAAGAGAGAGCTTCAGGTGTGCTCTGATCAGAGGCTGCTGGCCTGGGGGAGCTGGAGAAGGCTAATTAGAAGTGGGACATTCTATGGAACTGATGAGTAGGACTATTCATTGTTTGTTTTCTCTGGCTGATCGCAAGTTAGAAATGGGGACAAAAATTAAGGAAGCTGACAGTTATTAATCAAATCCCAGCCCTGTGGGGCCAATTTTTACAGAGGTTATTGTTTGACTTGTAGATTTTTCGCTCGATCCCTGGACTGGTTACTATAGATAATAGATTGGTTTCCTTGGGCTGTTGATACAAACAGTTCTGTTTGATACATGGTCTTCCCATTGTCCATTTCTGTACTTACTCTGTCTTGTTTATTTTAAATCTATATATATTTTAAGGGGTACAATGCCTTATTATTGTTGTCATATGCAGTCAGATTTTTCATTTACCGTTTACAAAGTAAAACAGGATTCTGATTAAGCATATGAATTTTGAGGTCAGACTACATGGTTCAAAGTCCAGTTCAGCTACTTCCTGGCTGTGTGATCCGGGACTAATAGCTTAACCTCTTTGAGCCTTGGTTTCATTGTCAATAAAACTACCTACATTATAGACTTATTTTAAAGATTAAATGAGTTAATACACAGGTAATATACTTATGCCTGGCACATAGTAAACAATATATAAGTGCTTATTAAAATTTTTTTTAAATGACAGCAAGATGTCATTTTTAAATGTATCCTTCAAAGCCCAAGATTTATCAAGATATTACTCCCTAGGAATTTCTGTACATTGACTATAATGCTACAATACAATGCTATGATGCACCCACTTCAAGAAAGGCAAAGCATTTAAGTATGCAGGAAGATTCAATATTGCAGTTTAAAATTTAATATAAATGGCTTCTGAAAAAGCCACTAATACATAAAAATAAATGTTCTTCCTATACTGAATCATACCAGCAATACCCAAGTCTGCAGTTTTTATCCTGAAATTAGTAATGAGCAGCACTTTTTGTTCACACTCTTAGGAAACAATTGGTTGAATCTGAGCTCTGGGGAGAGGCAGAGCCAATTATCTCTTTCTACAACATTTTTAAAACACTATGTACAACCGTACACTTACAGAAATGTTGACAAATCAAGAAATGGACAGATGAAGGGCTTAGCACAAAGCGCCCACTTGCGTAACCAGCACTGGGATTGAGAAATAGAACATCGTCACTGTAAAACAAAAATAAAATTCTAAGGCTCCCAACCATCTGAATTGACCCCTTTTCTTGGCCAAGGGCATTCCAAAGTTAACCTGAAGAACTAGTTCAGACCATGATAGGAAGGGGAAGCTGAACACACCTCATTATCCTCTTCTCTCTTGGAATTACTAATAGAACAGACTCTTTAAGTCTGATAAGAAATATTTTCAAGGTATTCCCTCTGAAGCCTGCTACCTGGAGGTTTCATCTGCATGGTAAAACCCTGGTCTCCACAATCCCTTATCACAGTAACCCAGCCATTCCTTTCTATTGCTAATAACTCTTTCAACTAATTGATAATCAGAAAATCTTTGAATCTACCTATGACTTGAAAGTCCCCGGTTCCAGTTGTCCCGCCTTTCCAGACCCAACCAATGTGTATCACATGTCTTGATTGATGCCTTATGTCTTCCAAAAATGTACAAAACTAAGTTGTTGCCTGACCACATAGAGGGCACATGTTCTCAAGATCTCCTGAAGGCTGTGTCATGAGCCATGGGTCACTCACATTTGGCTCAAAATAAATCTCTTCAACTATTTTATAGAGTTTGACTCTCTTAGTTGACAGCACCCAGAAGCTCCCTCTGTACCTTCCCATCACGATTTTCTACCCTCTCCCCCACCCCATTTTTATCTTGTGAAATATAAACAAAGCCAGACACTAGTTAAGCTGGTAAGGCCATTATAATCTGTAGTAACTTTTGCAATAGAGAAGAGGATCCTATATGAAAGGAACTCAACTTTAATTTGTCTTGACGTGACTGGGCATTTTACAGGGAGATGAGGGAATAGAAAGTGGGCGAGTGGAGCCTTGATAGAATGGAGGAGGAGAAAACTTACAAAGGGTTTGTGAGTGTGAGTGCTGATAAGGCCAGCTGCATGTGCTAGGTGGCAACATCAAAGTCAGACTCTTTTCCCATAGTGACTGGGAGGCAGTGGCCATCTCCTTCCTGATGATTACATTTTTAAAGGAATGGCTTTTCTACCCTTGTGAAAAACACTCCTAGTTGTAGGAGATCCGTATATATCCCAAAGGGACAGAAGGAGAATTCACAATTGTAAGACATTTTTAGTAAATACTCTATGTAAGTATGGTCAGGGACCGATGGTCATGTATTGGCTGGAAAAACTCAGTAAATTTACTTAGTTACATTGAGGTTCCTCAGATAGGTTGCTTAAGGGGATCCAGGATCATCTAAGGCAGGCGTCCCCAAACTACGGCCCGCGGGCCGCATGCGACCCCCTGAGGCCATTTATCCGGCCCCCCGCTGTACTTCAGGAAGGGGCATCTCTTTCATTGGTGGTCAGTGAGAGGAGCACAGTATGTGGCGGCCCTCCAACGGTCTGAGGGACAGTGAACTGGCCCCCTGTGTAAAAAGTTTGGGGATGCCTGATCTAAGGGATGCATTCTTGAGCTGCTAGAAACTACATTAGTGTTTAAGTCTAAATCATTTATGTTGAGAATCTACACTTTTTATAGGCCAAAGTCAGGGTCTACTCAAAAGCATTCCAGGGAGCCTAGCTAGAGTTTGGCCAAGGAGAGAATCTTTGTCAATGATAAGCACTTTTTTGCTTTTTCTCATACTTTTGTCACCTACACAGCAAGTGGGTTTTGTCACTTGGCTGGTGGCAACCTGAGGACCACAACTAAGGAGGATTTAGCATGAGGCTTTCATTACTTGTAGTAAGTAAGGAGAACACCAGAGACAGCTCCCAAAGCAGTGCTTCTTTGAGCTGTGTGCTGGGTCAGGATTTATAAGCATAGGGTAATGAGGTGTGATGTGACTGGATCTTGCAATGAGATGATGTTTGGAGACATGATCTGACTGGTTCCACATGGGGTGATGGCAGAATACAATCCGATTGGATCCTGGATCCTGCCATGCAGTGTCCACTTCTTAATTCAGACCCCTCTGCTGGCCTGAGCACTTAGGTTCCACCTATGGTTGCACATTTGTTTCCTCTTGGCATGGTCAAGGCATCTTGGCACTCCTGAGAGTGCATAGCAGCTGAAATGCAACTCACAACTCCGTTACATAAAAGTTGAACCAGATTGGTCTGGTGTCGCCGCAGTTTCACCACCTAACCATGCATCCCTAATCACTCCATTTCCATTTAACTTATTTGCTTGACTTTATGCAAATGAAATCATGCATGATGCCTTCTTGGTGCTGGACATCTTTCAACATGGTTTGTGAGGCTCATTTGAGTGGTTAATGTTGTTGCTGGCTGGTTAATGTTGTTGCTGTAAAGCATTCCACTGAATTAATGCATCACAATTATTTGTTTATGAACTTGAGTTGTCTCATTTTAGGACTGTTACAGATACTGCTGCTATGAATGACTTTTGATGCATGTGTTCACATTTCTTTTAGATGTATACTCTAGCAGTGGAATTATTAGGTCATAGAGTAGGCATATGCTGAACTTTAGTAAAAACAGCCAAACGATGTAAAAGTTTAAATTCCCACTAGCAATATATGAGAGTTCTAATTACTCCATATCCTTGCCAACCATTAGAATTGTCAGAGTGTTCAGTTTGTTTGTTTTTAACTATTCAAATGGATGTGCAGGGTTATTGAATAGTGGTTTCAGTTTACTGTGCTTTCCCTGATGATTCATGAAATTAGCACCTGTTTATTGGTCATTTGAATATCTTTCTTTGTAAAGTAACTGTATTTTATATCTATAGCTCTATTGGCTGTTTTCTTATTGGCTTGTAAGTGTTTTGTATATACTTTAGTTATGACTTCTTTAGTGTCGACATACATTGTATGAGTAATTATATCAAGAAACATCCTTCTTTATGTCTTTCAGCATGCAATAAGGACTCATTTATATTGGATGGAATGTTTAGGAGAGAATTTTTTTGGTCATAGGATATATGGTATCTTTCACTTTAATATATATTTTTAAAACCATTTTCTAAAGTGGTTTTAACAATTTAAACACCACAAGTAGTATATGAAAATTTCCCTTTCTCCACATCTTTGCTAATAAACTTATTATTGTTAGACTTTTAAATTTCAGCTATGCAGACCAAATGGGTAGTGGTGTAACTTGTGGTTTTAATTTACATTTTCATAATTACCATTGAGATTTAATACTTTTCATGTGATTATTGGATGTTTAAATACGCTCTTTTTTGAAGTATGTATTCAGATGTCTTACCCAGTTTTATTTTTTTGCTCTTTCTCTTTCTTATGGTTTATAGAAGCTATTCATATATTCTTTCATAAGCCCTCTGTTGATTTGTTCATCACAGATGTCTTTTCGCTTGCTTGATTGCCTTTTCATTCTCATTTTCTCTCTCTCTCTCTTTCTCTCTCTCTCTCGCTCTCTCTCTCTGTGTGTGTGTGTGTGTGTGTGTGTGTGTCTCTTTCTCTCTCTTTCTTTAACAGTTACTGGTTTATTGTAAGTGATGTTGAAGCAGTATCGTTGTCTGGGGTAAAAACTCAAGGTTCATTTTCTCATGGCCACAGAAAACTAGGATGCAGACACACCAGAGTGAGGTTAAAAGCAGAAGCTTAATGGGCAAAAGAAAGAGAAGAGCTGTCAGCACAGGGAGAATCAAGGAATAGAAAAATTACCACATTGAGCATTTCCTCCATAGAAATCATCTTTAAAGATTTTGTATAGTGGCTGGGCGCCGTGGCTCACACCTGTAATCTCAGCACTTTAGGAGGCCGAGGCAGGTGGATCACCTGAGATCAGGAGTTCAAGACCAGCCTGACCTATATGGTGAAACCCCGTGGCTACAAAAAATACAAAAATTAGCCAAACATGGTGGTGTGTGCCTGTAGTCCCAGCTACTCAGGAAACTGAGACAGGACAACTGCTTAAACCTGGGAGGTAGAGGTTGCAGTGAGCCGAGATGACACCACTGCACTCCAGCCTGAGCAACAGAGTGAGGCTCCATCTAAAAAAAAAAAAAAAAAAAAAAGATTATGTATAGTGAGTTTCATGGACTTTTCACTACCATCATGGACAATGGCATTATCAGCACTGGCCCAGAAATGGCCACCAAATACCTGGACTGGAAGGGTATCGCCTGCTTACTCTGAAAGGTTAACTGTAGGAAAGCCCATCTGCTTCAAGCTACAGCTGAGTCCCACTCACTCAGAAGTGTAACATGTGCCTCGTGGTATCAGCACAGGTAGCAAGCAGCCCAGTCCATGCGGCAGATGAAACTACACTCAAGGCAGGAGGCTGGATCCCCTAAACTGAAACTACTTTTGCAGAATTAAAAGTAGTGATAAAAATCTTAACAGGATTGATTCCATCTTGCATCTAACTTCACAGGCTTAATTGTTTTGTTTTGCTTTGCTTATTCTAGTACAGAAGCCAAGATAACTATAAGAAATTTCGTTTGTAGTTAAACTTTGAGGCAAGAAAAACTGACCCATACCACTTGTTAGGATATTGCAGCTGTATTCATAAGACAAGATTAAAATCATGATAGTGGCTTAAACTTTGCTAAAGAATAGGCAGAGCTAAACAAGAAGCTGCCATTGCTTAGCTTATGTTTTTATAAATTGCTTACTGCCTCAGACTCATATAACTGTGAAGTCACAAGATTTATAACTTCCCCAATTACTTCCATAGATAACATCAGTATTGGGAAGCATATAGAACTGGTCTTTAAGATTATTTTTCAGATTTAGCATTTCAGCAGACCAAGAGAAGCCACCTGGTCCTGAGATGCCCTCTGGGCAACTGAGTCAACTGTGTAAAGACGATGTTAGACACTCCTGTGATTCCATCTTCTACCAATCAATTGTTTCAGGGTCCCAGCCCCCTGCCTGCCAAAGTCCCCTTATAAAACGCTAGCCTCCAAATTGTTGGGGAGATGGATTTAAGAAAACTTCCCCCATTCTTCTTGCTTGGCTGGCACTGCAGTTATTAAACTATTTAATTGCTGTATTACCTGCTGTTCTCATTATTTTTGTGGTGGGAGACAGTGGGCAAGAATCCATCAGGCTGTGACAAAACCACCTGGGGAGACAGGTAACTAGTTAGGCAGCTGAGTGAGAATACATTGAGCCAGGCAGCAGAGCCCTTGTCATTAATCCAACAGAAGCTGTTGGGATAATTGCATTGGGCAAATCTGAACATTCAACTATCCTTGCATTCCTGGAATAAACATAGCTTAGTGGTGAAATCGTATCCTTTTTTATATATTGATGGATTTGGTTTGTTAATGCTCTGGGTAGAATTTTTACATCTATGGTCATGGGTAAGATGGGCTTGTAATTTTTCTATATTATGATGCCCTGTCAGATTTTAACAGCTTTATAGACAGATACTTTACTAAAATTTACCCATTTTCAGCGTACCTTGCGGTGATTTTTAGTAAGCTTATACGGTTTTGCTACCATCACCACAACACAACTTCAGAACATTTCCATCACCCCCAAAAGTTTTCTATAAATGTTTTCATAATTTTACAATGCATGCTTTTTTTGCATCTGTCTTCTTTCCTTAGCAAAACATTTTTGAGATCTAATGATGTAACATACATAAATCATATGTTTTTATGGCTGAAAAACAATCCATTGTATGCAATCATCACATTTTGTTCATCTGTTCACCAGTTGATGAATATTTGGGGCTGTCTCTAGTTTTGTGAATAATCCTGCCACAAACATTCACATACATATCTTTGTGTGGAAGTCTATTTTCATTTCTTTTTGTAGATCCTAAATGTGACTTTCTTGAGTAATATAATACATATGAGTTTAGCTATTTAAGAAACTGTAAATTGCTTTCCAAATTTGCTGTTCCAGTTTAATTCCCCCTAGTGATATATGAGATTTCCAGTTTCTCCATAGGCTCACTAGCACTTGGTAATGTCAATATTTTTTATTATAGCCATTCTAGGGGTATATAATTTGATTTGCATTTCCCTAATGACTAAGGATGTTGAGCATCTTTTCATGTAAATATTAACCATTTGTATATCTTCTTTGGTAAAATGTCTATTCAAATTTCTTGGCTGTTTTTAACTGAATTGTTTGTCTTTTAATTAAATTTTGAGAGTTCTTTATTTTAGATGCAAGTACTTTCTCAAGTACATGACAATGTTTTCTTCCTGTCTCAAGTACATGAAAATGTTTTCTTCCTGTCAGTGGCTTCTCTTTATATTTTCTTTAAGATATCTTTTAAAGTACAAAAGTTTTTTTTTTTTTCATTTTAAAGAAGTTTAATTTATCAATTGTTTTCATAAAAATCATGTTTTGAGTATTATACATAATAAATCTTTACTTAAACCAAGGTTACAAAAATTTCTCTTAGATTTTTATTAAGAAGATTTATAATTTTAGCTCTTACAATTAGCTCTATAATTTATTTTGAGCCAATTTTTGCATGTGACTTAATGTGAAAGTTTAAGTTCTTTTTGGCTGCATATGAATAGCCAGCTTTTCCAGTACCGTTCGTTGCAAAGATTATCTTTTCCCCTATGGAATTGCCTTGAAACCTTTGTCAAAACCAATCAACCATAAATTTAAGGGTTCATTTCTGAACATTCTATTCTGTTCCATTAACATATATGTTTATCCTTCTGCTATTACTACACTGTCTTTATTATTTTGTAACAGAATTTGAAATCAGCTACTGAAAGTTCTCAAGCCTTGTTCCTCTTGTTCAAAGTTGTTTTGTCTATTCTTGTTTTTTACATTTCCATATAGGTTTTAGTATTAACTCATTAATTTCTCCAAAAATTAGATAAGTGATAAGCCTGCTATAATTTTGATAGGCATTGCATTCACTCTATAGCTCATTCTGTGAGGATTGCTATCTTAATGATACTGAACTTCTAATACAAGAACATAGAATTTCTCTTTATTTAGATTTTTAATTTCTTTCACTGATGTATCTAGGACTGGATCTCCTTATATTTACAATACTTAGAGTGTGTCGGCCTTCTTAGATGTATGCATTAATGTTTTTCATGAAATCTTTTCAAATGGTTTGAGCCGTTATTTCTTTGAATATTTTTCCTGCCCTTTTGTTATCTGCTTCTTTGAGTGTTATTTACTTTTCTTCATTCTTTTTTCTCTCTTTCCTTTAGAGTAGATAATTACTACTGGTCTGTCTTCCAGTTTACCAATTCTTTCTTCTTCCTATTCACATCACATTTGCTTTTGATCCCTCTAATGAATTTTTAAATTTTGGTACTATTCAACTCCACAATTTACATGTTCTTATCACTTATTTTTGTTTTCTATTTTTTAATTCTTATGACTATCTTTTTATTGATTTTTTTCTTGATGAGGAATTTTCATCATACTTTTCCTTAACTTTAAACAAAGTTTCTACTGCTTTCAAGTATTTGCTGTCAATACCAACTTCGGAAGTCAGTTTCTATTGACCTCTTGGTTACTGGGTATTGGTTTCGCTTTTCTGTTTCTTTGCATCTTGTTGTTGTTGCTGTTGAAATTTGAATATTTTAGGTAACATATTGCAGCTCTGGCTTCTGATTCCCTCCCTCTAGGATGATTTTTAGTTCTGACTTCATTCAGTGACTCTCTTGCTTTACTTTTGTAGACTCTATCTCCCACACAGTGTGTAGCTGCTGGAGTGTCTGCCCAGTTTTTTATGTTTTTGCTTGCTTTTTTTCTTTTTTCTTTCTTTCTTTCTTTCTTTCTTTTTTTTTTTTTTGAGACAGTCTTGCTCTGTCACCAGGCTGGAGTGCAGTGGCACAATCTCGGCTCACTGCAACCTCCGCCTACCGGGTTCAAGTGATTCTCCTGCCTCAGGCTCCTGAGTAACTGGGACTACAGGTGTGTGCCACCACGCCCAGCTAATTTTTGTATTTTTAGTAGAGACGGGGTTTCACCATGTTGACCAGGATGGTGTCAATCTCTTGACCTTGTGATCAGCCTGCCTAGGCCTCCCAAAGCGCTGGGATTACAGCTGTGAGCCACTGCGGCTAGCCATTTACAGTTATTCTTAAGCCTGCCCTTCTAGAGTCTGATTCTGAGTCAGCTTTGCCTAGTGGTTAGTCGATGACTGGTCAAAGGATGTGCTTAAATACCTTTAGCAGCAGGTCTTTTTACTCTTTACCAGTTTGGAAAACACAAAGTTTACACTGTTTAAAAGTCAACTTCAGCCAGCGCCAATTATGGGTATGCACCTGTGCAGTCAGACGAGTCCCTTGTTTAGTAGGATCTCATATTTGGTTTAATGCTGTTATTGCCATCTTGAAATTTTTATATTATTTTTAATAAAGGGTCTTGCATTTTCATTTTGTAGTAGGCCCTGCAAATTATGTAGCTGGTCCTGGTCCTACTTTGTACTTTATACTGGGCCTTCTGTCCTCTCCTCTGCTTGCAGATGATGTAAATAGGGCCCTGTCCAGTTTCTTCCAAATGCAGGAGCAACTCTGAACATGCATGCAAACTTGCAGATAAGCAGGATGAAACGGGAGCATATCAAGACCATCTCACTACGGCTATCTCATTACCTGGCTCTTACATTTCTGGCTAATGCGCCTACCTGTTGCCTGTTCCAGCGATAGGCTAGCTGTGAGAGTGGCCATCTCAGATTGTTTGCTACGGAGACCACTATTGTTTTCAACAATGTCCCCAGGCATGGGTTTTCCTTCATTCTACAGCAAATCGCATCAGCCCCAATTTTGATCCCATGGCTCACCCCAGCAGAGCTAGGAAGGCGAGCAAAATGAATGGGAGCATTCCTAGGCTAAAATACCACAGAATCCCACTGTTTTTAGCTGAGATCCAGTTGTTTCCATAGATCCTTGAATTAGGATGCTACTCTATTTTTTTAGGATTTCAGAAATTAATAAAAGACATAGAAAACCATGGAATCCTAAAAATGGTTATTTTGACAGTTTTATCCAAAAATGGTTATTTGTGACAGTTTTATAGTTTTGTGGGGTTTTTTTGTTGTTGTTTGTTTTTGTTTTTGTTTTTGTTTTGAGGTGGAATCTCACTCCGTTACTTGGGCTAGAGTGCAGTGGTGTGATCTTGGCTCACTGAAACCTCCGTCTCCCAGATTCAAGTGATTTTACTGCCTCAGCCCCCTGAGTAGCTGGGATTACAGGAGTGTGCCACCACGTCCAGCTATTTTTTTTTGTATTTTTAATAGAGATGGAGTTTCATTATTTTGGCCAAACTGGTCCTTCACTACTGACCTCAAATGATCCTCCCTCCTTAGCCTGCCCAAGTTCTGGCATTATAGGTGTGAACCTCCATGCTCGGCCTATAGTTGTTCTTAAAGAGAGGATTTGTTGACTGTTTTTTACTTCACCAATTTGGAAGTCCTGCAGCACACACACCATACATTCTTCCTGTCAAAGACTGCATTTTTAAGTTCCAGCAATGACATTCATTCTTTATATACATTCTATTTATTTGTTGAAATTCTCTATCTTTTCATCCTTTTGTTGGTCTAGATTTTCTTTTATTTTGTAAAAACATATCCATAATGGTTCCTTAAGGTCCTCTGCAGACTCTAAAACCTGGCTCATCCATAGGTCTCCTTCCACAGGATGTTATTTCTCTGTATTACTGGCATACATTTTCCGGCTTCCTTGCACATCTCTTATTTTGTGATTGTTTTTCAAATATTGTGTGTAAAAGAACCGTAGACACTGAGACCAATACTATTTTCCCCAGACAAAATATCTTCTTTTCTCTGTCAAGGAATTGAGATGCATTGGGATTGGGTCTCAGGTTAAGTTAGTTTTAGTTTTCCTTTGATTTCAAGTATATCAAGGGTGATATGTCTCTTGTGTTTATTTCAGGACTACTTCTTCCAAGCACTGAAAGTTTGCAAGGACTCCTTCTCTGCCTTTCTAGCTGTGAAAGTTGATCATATGAACTGGGTCATCCTTGTCATATTGAATAAAACCATAGTCCAGAGGCCAGAAGGAAAAGTTATTCAGGGCACATGACACAGCTCCAAGAATGCAATTCTTTGCAAGCCTGACTACTGAAACTGCCTGTTGTAACCTGAAACCAGTTATATCTAGCAACAGCTGAAACCACCTGTTGAAAATCTAAGACTACTTTTACTCATTGCAGTCCCTCAGCAGTCAGAGCTTGCCAGCTCCCCAAAAAACCACTACTGCCAATGAACTGTCTTTCCAAAAAGTGTGTAACATTTATCCTTTTCATGAGACCTCCCACCTCTTTGTTCATACTGAAGACCATCTGGTCTGTGTATATGCCTCAAATGGCAATTCTTGCTTCCCAAATAAAATGTTACATTTAGAGATTTATCTCTACATTTTTATTTTAACTTCAACATAACCAAACTCTAGTCTTAGTCACAATCCCAGCAATCAGTAAAAGTCAGTTGAAAGACAACTGGCAGGTAGGAAAAAACCAGCTTCCAATTCCTCATGCCAACCCGCAAGGTCATTAAAAATCACAATGGTTCTCTTTCCCTCACAGTGTTTTCTGCCCATTGTAATCCTGAAACTCTGCCTGTGCCCAAACTTGGCAAATTCTACTATGAAAGAAGCTTGCCAATCTCTGGTTGCCTAGGAAGGTCTCTCTCCCATCTGGAATTTACTCCTTCAAATATATTTATACCCACAGATTTCTAAAGTCTTTAAAATCCATGAAATATCACATAATCCAGTTATTTTCTAGTCACTATGACTAGAACAATAATCTTCTACAGCCTTTGACATCTTAACTACAGAGGGACTCAATGTTACCAACTTAAAAGGTTTGTGTGTGTGTGTGTGTGTGTGTGTGTGTGTGTGTGTGTGTGTATGTGTTTGCTGTATTTTATTTTTGTTTAAATTTGAGTATTTCTTTTGGTTTTATAGTTTAAGAGCTGTAAGCATAAGGAATTTGTGTCCTCTTCAGTGTACATGGTTCAGTAACAAATAAAAAGTAATTTGAGTCAATGCTAGACGTAGGAGAGGATTTTTTTTTCCTTTTAAAGGAGGTCCTTTATTTAAAATTGAAAAATGCTTTGCTACACTAAGCTCTGTCTCTCTATTTACTACTCAAACCTGTCACAAGAATTATTTCAATGTGGTTTTATAAGAATATTGCTGCTAGCACAGAGGCAAGTTGCTACATCTGACCCAGAGCTGGATTTGGAGAGCTGAAAAATGAAGCTGCCAAGCTGAGAGACAAAGACATTTCAGTACATTTCTGGAAGATAATTCTTGGTGAGTTTCAGAAATGCGTAACTCAAAGGTGTTTATAACAGTGGGTGACAAGAAAGAAATTCTAGGGAACTGACAGTCTGTACATCAGAGGCCATGTGGGCCCGATAGCTCCTAGAAATTAGAGCGTCATTACCCAGAAGCACCATGCTTTGGAAATTTCCCACCTGCTACCTTCAGGGAGGTTCACAAAGTGAGAGAATTTGCTTCAATCGGGGCTCCCCAAAACCCCCTAATTATTGTACATGTACAATTAATCCACAGATTCTCACCCATGTTTACATCCTCAAGTTATTGCCTTTTTTTTTTTTCTTGAGACAGAGTTTTGTTGTGTCACCAGGCTGGAGTGCCGTGGTGCGATCTGGGCTCACTGCCACCTCCGCCTCCCAGGTTCAAGCGATTCTTCTGCCTCAACCTCCTGAGTAGCTGGGACTACAGGCATGCACCACCACGCCCGGCTAATTTTTGTATTTTTAGTAGAGACAGGGTTTCATCATGTTTGCCAGGATGGTCTTGATTTCCTGACCTCATGAACTGCCAACCTTGGCCTCCCAAAGTATTGGAATTACCTTTTTAATGCCAAAATTGCTTTTGGATATTTATTTTTAGCTTGATGTGTTTCACTTTAGGCAACTGGGAAAAGTCCGCCGGAGGCTTTCCCTAGCTCAGCCCTCTCAAGATGGAATTAGAAAATTAGCTGGGCATGATGGCATGAACCTGTAGTCCCAGCTACTCTGGAGGCTGAGGCAGAAGAATCACTGGATTCCAGGAGTTCAAGGGTGCAATGAGCTATGATCACACCACTGCACTCCAGCCTGGGCAACAGAGTGAGACCCTGTCTCTAAATAAATAAATGAAGATAAAATCAATCAACTTCTTTTGTTATTATTATTATTATTGAGACAGAGTTTCGATCTTGTTGCCCAGGCTGGAGTGCAATGGCACGATCTTGGCTCACTACAACCTCTGCCTCCCGGGTTCAAGTGATTATCCTGCCTCAGCCTCCCAGGTAGCTAGGATTACAGGCATGTGCCACCATACCCAGCTAATTTTGTATTTTTACAAAAGTAAAAATACAAAAGAGACTAATAGAGCTCCATGTTGGTCAGGCTTGTCTCGAACTCCTGACCTCAGGTGATCTGCCTGCCTTGGCCTCCAAAAAAGTGGTGGGATTACAGGCATGAGCCACCGTGCCGGGCCTATCTTTTTAAAAAGATGGATCTCACATACACAAGGAGGTACGTTCCAAAACTCCATTCTCTCTGCCTTCTTCCATCCAAGACTTTCCTTGTTGCAGTTTGCCTGTGTAGATTCTATAGGCTACTACTCATCCATTCAGGTCAAATCCATGACAAGTGCTGCCAATTTTGTGTCTTCTTTTTTTTTTTTTTTTTTTTTTTCCTGAAGACAAGGTCTTGCTCTGTTGCCAGGACTAGAGTACAAGGCATGATCACAGCTCAATGTAACCTCAAATTCCTCGGCTCAAGCAATCCTGCTTTAGCCTCCCAGATAGCCAGGACAATAGGTGTGCATCACCACACCTGGCTAATTTTATTTATTTATTTGTTTATTTGTTTATGATTATTATTGTTTTGTAGAGATGGGATCTCACTGTTGCACAGGCTGATCTTGAGCTCCTGGCTTCAAGCAATCCTCTTGCCTCCGTTTCCCAAAGTGCTGGGATTACAGGCGCGAGCCACTGCGCCCAGCCCCAATCTTACATCTCAAAGTCTATAAATAAAATTGACTTTTTTTCTCCATTCCCACCATCACATTCCTCACCTGGAACATGGCAGCTGCCATCTAACTGGCCTCTTTGCCTCCTACCTCATGCCACATCAAGCTATTTTTCTCATAGCATCCATCCTGATCTTTCTAAGAGATAAAATTGAACATCTCTGTCTCTTGCCTAAACAGTCATGATTTGTTCTCTGTTCCCTTAGAATAAAGCCCACATCCCGGCCCTCCTCCCTCCTGGTGTTTATGACTCGTTGTTGCTGCCTCTCCAGCCATGTAGATCACCTTGCAAGTTCCACTTTAGCAACAAGAACTGCTGTCTCCCTCAACCTCTGCACGTTGATTCTTGCCCGTGCCCTCTGGCTCAGACATCCTCTCTCACTAAAACGGCCTCATATTAACTTAAGTTTGTCTGTCCTTTAAGACTCAGCTTGAGTGACGCCCTACTCAGAAAGCCTTTCCAACCAGCCTCCATGCTGCCCCCGACCCTCTTCTCAACTCCACTTACATGCTCAGAGCATCTCTTGTCATTTTACCCAGCAGCTTGTATGACTGCTGCTGACAAAGCACCAGTCTCTTCCACTAAACTGTGAGTTCCCAGAAAGCAAAAGCAATCACATCTGTTTTGTGTCCAGCTTCCTTTTTTCTGCCTACTACAGTGCTGGCACTTCAGTAGGTCCTAGGTAAATTAAATGACTCCAAAAGTCACTAATCAGGCCAGGCACAGTAGCCCAGGCCTGTAACCCCAGCACTTTGGGAGGCTGAGGTGGGAGGATCACTTGAGCCCAGGAATTCAAGACCAGCCTGGGACAGCTAGAAGTTCAAGACCAGTGAGACATCATTCTACTAATTTTTTTTTTTTTTTTTTTTTTTTTTTACTTAGCTGGGCATGGTGGGGGCCAGACTGCAGTCCCAGCTACTTGGGAGACTGAGGTGGGAGGATCGCTTGAGGTGATCGCTTGAGTTGGAGGCTGCCGTGAGCTACTATCCACCACAGCACTCCAGCCTGGGCAACACAGTGAGACCCTGTCTCTAAAAATAAAAGAGGGACTAATCATCAGAATTACATGAGGAAGCCTATTCTCGGTGTTTTTTGTAATCAATTTATTACTGTATTTACTTTTTTTTTTTTTTTTTTTTTTTTTGAGACACAGTCTCGCTTTGTTGCCCAGGCTGGAGTGCAATGGTGCAATCTCAGCTCACTGCAACCTCTGCCTCCTGGGTTCAAGTGATTCTCCTGTCTTAGCCTCCTGAGTAGCTGGGATTACAGGCACACACCACCATGCCGGCTAATTTTTTGTATTTTTAGTAAGGACAGGGTTTCACTGTGTTGGCCAGGATGGTCTCAATCTCCTGACCTTATGATCCACCCACCTCGGCCTCCCAAAGTGCTGGGATTACAGGCATGAGCCACCACGCCTAGCCCATTAGTTTTTATTTTTATTTTATTTCAAAGAGACATGTGCATATACCTTAAAAGTCTCCCAGTACTAAAATAAAGCAGCTTTTTGACCCACAACTTTCTCCACTTTCCCCAGAGGTGGTTTCTTCTGGCATTCACTAGCTATCGCTTTCATTTGTTCATCAGTTTTAGATACTATCCATTCACTTCCTCTTATGATATATAACAATATATACTTAAGATATCTCCTATTTGGATGTCATATCTTCTACATTTATCTTTTGTTCATCTCATTTGTTTTCCTTCTTTTTTTGTTTTGTAAGCTATTTTCTTTAACTTTTATTTTAGGTTCAAGGGTACATGTGCAGGTTTATTATACAGATAAACTGTCACGGGGCTTGTTGTGCCGATTACTTGATCACCCAGGTACTAAACCTAATAACCAATAATTATTTTTTCTGCTTCTCTCCCTCCTCCCAGCCTCTGCCTTCATGTAGGTCTCAGTGTGTGGTGTTCCCCTCCATGTGTCCATGTGTTCTCATTATTTAGCTCCCACTTATAAGTGAGAACATGCAGTATTTCATTTTCTGTTCCTGCATTAGTTTGCTAAGGATAACAGCCTCCAGCTCCATCCATGCAGAATGAGCTGGAGGCCATTATGCAAAGGTCATAATCTCATTCTTTTTTATGGCTGCATAGTATGCCATGGTGTACAGGTACCACATTTTCTATATCCAGTCTACTGCTGATGAACATTGAGAAAGTTGATTCCATTTCTTTGCCATTGTGAAAAATGCTGCAATGAACACACACGTGCATGCATCCTTGTGACAGAATGTTTTCTATTGTTCTGGGTATATACCCAGGAATGGGATTGCTGGGTTGAATGGTAGTTCTGTTTCCTCTTCAAGGAATCACCACACTACTTTCTGCAATGGCTGAACTAATTTACACTCCCACCAACAACAAGTGTATAAACTGTTGTTCCTTTTCCCCACAACCTCACCAGCACCTGTCATTTTTTTACTTTTTAATGATAGCCATTCTGGGCAGGGCACGGTGGCTCATGCCAGTTATCCCAGCACTTTGGGAGGTGGAGGCAGGCAGATCACAAAGTCAGGAGTTCAAGACCAGCCTGGCCACTATGGTGAAACCCCATCTCTGCTAAAAAATATATATATACAAAAATTAGCCAGGCATGGTGGCATGCATCTGTAATCCCAGCTACTCAAGAGGCTGAGGCAGGAGATTGGCTTGAACCCAAGAAGCGGAGGTTGCAGTGAGCCAAGATCGTGCCACTGTACTCTAGCCTGGGTGACAGAGTGAGACTGTCTCAAAAAAGAAAACTAAAAATAAATAGCCATTGTGATTGGTGTGAGATAGCATCTCATTGTGGTTTTGATTTGCACTTCTCTAATGGCCAATGGTAGAGAACTTTTTTCATATGCTTGTTGGCCTTGTCTACGTCTTCTTTTGAAAAGTATTTATTCATGTCCTTTGTCCACTTTTTAATGGGGTTGTTTGTTTTTTTTCTCGTAAATTTAAGTTCTTCATAGATGCTAGATATTAGACCTTTGTCAGATGCGTAGTTTGCAAATATTTTTTTCCCACTGTAGGTTATCCGTTCACTGTTTTTGTTTGTTTGTTTGTTTTTCTAAATGGAGTCTCGCTCTGTCAGCCAGGCTGGAGTGCAGTGGTACCATCTTGGCTCCCCATAACCTCCACCTTCCAGGTTCAAGCGATTCGCCTGCTTCAGCCTCCCACGTAGCTGGGATTACAGGTGTACGCCACCAAACCCAGCTAATTTTTGTATTTTTAGTAGTAGAGACAGGGTTTCAACATGTTAGGCTGGTGTCAAACTCCTGACCTCAGGTGATCTGCCTGCCTCAGCCTCCCAAAGTGCTGACATTACAGGCTTGAGCTGCTGGCCCGGACTTTTTTTAAAATTAAAATAAAAATCTTTGGTCTTCACCTTTCATCTCTTTGTCCTTTTGCTCTGCCTTCTGGGCAACTTTTTTCATCTCTGTCTTCCAAATCTATTGGGTTTTTCATTCTCCTGTCATGTTTTTCATTTCTTAGAGCTCTGCTTTTGTTCTCCGAATATTTGTTTTCTGTTTCTGTTTCACCACGGATGCAATATTTTCCTTACCTTTCTAAAAATAAGAATGACAAATTGATTGTTTTGAAGTTTTTTTATTTTCTCCCTGCTCAGTTTATATGGCTTCAAAATTGCTTTAGTTGGTTTGTTTGCTGTTTGGATGTCTGCATTCCATGCTAGAGGCTTTCTTCAGGTATCTGGCCATCCTCACATGTCTACTTAGGACTAAGAGTTAAGAAATGGGGAGCTCTACGCATGTAGAATGGACACAGTGACTTTGATTACGAGCTCATCTGTGGATGATGACCCTAGCATCAGCATCTATAGGCTTTTTCCCTTAAACTAGTCAGATTGGCCATAAAATACATATATCCTCTTAAAAGACTGTGTTTAGGTTCAGCATGATGGCTCATGCCTGTAACCCCAGCCCTTTGGGAGGCCCAGGTGGGAGGACACTTGAGGTCGGGAGTTTGAGACCAGCCTGGCCAACATGGTGAAACCCCATCTCTACTAAAAATACAAAAAATTAACAGGGCATAATGGCACACGCCTATAGTCCCAGCTATTCGGGAGGCTGAGGCAGGAGAATCACCTGAACCCGGGAGACAGAGGCTGTAGTAAGCCCAGATCACGCCACTGCACTCCAGCCTGGGAGACAGACAGAGATTCCATCTCAAAAAAAAAAAAAAAGAGTCTGTTTGGAAGGTTTTGGCTTTAAGCATTTGGAAGTCTTAATATCCAGCATTCAATATGTAACTTATGAGTCTCATTTCACTGATCCCGTTTGATCTCAAAAACTCTCTCCAGAGAATAAATCTCCAGTCTTCCACCAGGATGGAAGAGAAGTAGCCAGCTAGGGGCCTGGAATCAGGACAAGGGCTGCAGGGACCGAACGTCCCAGTTTTTACCTGATCGTCTCATTGTAGCCACTAGATCCAACCTTCACCTTAGATCCAGAAATACACTTCCTGTGCCTCTTCTGAATTCCGCAGTATGTATCAGAATAAGTCTCAGCTCCACCCACTGGTGGTTTAGGATTTAATTTCACTTGGGCTCCTAAGCCAATCACTGCACATATATCCGCTTCTATCTTCCAAAATTTTGTTGCTATTTTCTATCATTTTCCCCATACCTTTGTGTCTATATATATTTTTTAGATCTCTTTTCTACAGTTTTAGTGTAATTTAGGGAAAAAATAAAAATAAATGTGCACATTCAATCCACATTTTAACCCAACATTCCTGAACAGCTCTATAAAATGCAATTTTCCCAGACACCGTCACATGAAGTCTATTTGTAGATTTGTTTTGTTTTTTGTTTGTTTGTTTGTTTGTTTGTTTTTTGAGATGGTGTCTCTCTCTGTCACCCAGGCTGCAGTGCAGTGTCAGGATCACAGCTCACTTCAGCCTTGACCTGGCTCAGGTGATCCTCCTGCCTTAGCCCCTAAGAGTAGCTGAGACTATAGACACATGCCACCACATCTGGCTAATTTTTGTGGAGTTTTGTTGTTGTCGTAGAGATGGAGTCTCACCACGTTGTCCAGACAGATCTCGATCTCCCAGACTCATACAATCCTAGGCCTCCCAAAGTGCTGGGATTACAGGCGTGAGCCACCGCACCTGGCCTGTAGTTCTAAAGTGGATCTTGTTTCTTGATAACTTTTAAATGCTTTCCTTGAAATAATGCTGTTCACTTGAGAACTCAGAACATCAAACTCCCCCTTTCTGATCACTATAAAATTGAGATCCTCTCTTAAGAAAACATTCAACCTTCCAATGGAAGAATGTCTAGATACACACGCTTAAGACAGGGATTGGTTCGCCTATCCTGAGTTTAGTGGTTTTAGCCAAGGCTATAATTTTAAAGCAAACCACACATTCTGACGCTGATGTTTGGGAGTGACCTCTTGCAAGGAGACAGTTCTTGGGCTGTCCCTGTAAAAAATCATTTTCAGGAGGGGTAAGCTTGTGCCAGTTGAGTTATGAATTCATTGTTTTTCCCTCAAACTTCCAACATGATCTGTAAATTTGGATGGCAAGCATTTCTGCCTGTAATTAGAAAAAATGCAGTGCATGTGTATGTATTTTACAGATACATATATAATATTTATATATAAATGCCTCAGAGACAGCACCACTTAGTAAAATACAGTTCCTGTAATACACAGATTCTGCAGCTCTACAAAGACACTCATGGGAACCCAAAACAGTCTCTCTCTCCCTGTCTCTCTCTTTCTTTTTTAATTGAAACAAGATCTCGCTCTATCACTCAGGCTGGAGGGCAGTGATGCTATCACAGCTCATTACAGCCCTGAACTCCAGGCCTCAAGTGATACTCCCACCTCAGCCTCCTGAGTAGCTGAGACTATGGTTGTGTGCCACCACATCTGGCTTATTTTTATTATTTTGTGTAGACAATGGGTCTCACTATGTTCAAGGCCACCCCAGGCTGGTCTTGAAATCCTGGTCTCAGTGATCCTGCTGCCTCAGCACCCCCGAAATGCTAAACTACAGGCAGGAGCCCCCACACCCAGCTTACTTGCCAATGAAGGAAGGTAGAGCAGTGAAGAGTGTAAACTTGGAGCCCAGCTACTCTCAGCAGCCAACACAGACACTGACAACTTGTATGTCTGCCCTTAGGTAAGTTACTCTGCCTACTTGAAACCAGGCTTCTCCATATTAAAACTGGGGATAATGATAACTTACCCTGAAACATGTTCATGAGGAGTACAATAATGTATTAGTCCGTTTTCACACTGCTATAAAGAACGATCTGAGACTGGGTAATGTATGAAGAAAAGAGATTTCCTTGACTCACAGTGTCACATGCTTAACAGGAAGCATGCCTGGGAGACCTCAGGAAACTTACAATCCTGGCGGAAGGGGAAGGGGAAGCAAGGACCTTCTTCATGCGGTGGCCAGAGAGGGAGAGAGAGAGTGAAAGGGGACGTGCTACAGACTTCAGACGGTCAGATCCCTCCCCACTCACTATCACAAGAACATCAAGAGGGAGCCCCACTCCCTTGATCCAATCACCCCTCACCCGACCTCTTCTCTAATACATGGCGGTTAAAATTCAATTGAGATTTGAGTGGTAACACAGAGCCAAACCGTATCAAATAATATATGGAAAGTCCTGGCAAATATACTCTGGTGATTTAATGTATTTGTCCCTGATGTGCCAAATCCTCTATTACAAAAGAAAGACGGAGCTTGTGCCTGGGAAAGGATGGTCTCTCTGGAATGCATGTGTGTGCGCAGCTCTGGGGCCTGGACAGCTACCAATGCAGGTATTGCCATGGCAGATTCTCCTGCCAGGGGTCGTGTCCCAGAGAGGAGAGCCAAGTCACACTGCCACCCTCAAGGGATACTTTGGCCCAAAACAGGCCTACACAAAGAAGGCCCAAAGAAGGAAAAAGACCAGGTCCCACTTCCCCCTGCCACTCTGGGTTTGTGCCTAGTCTTCCCCACCCTCCCTGACTCTGGCTGTGCTCTCTCTCTCTCTCTCTCTAGTCCCCCCTCTTTTTTTTTTTTTGAGACAGTACCTCACTCTGTCACTCAGGCTGGAGGACAGTGGTGTAATCATGGCTCACTGCATCCTCAGCCTCCTGGGCTCAAGCTACCCTCCTGCCTCAGCTTCTCAGATAACTGGGACTACAGGTGCCTGCCATCATACCTGGCTAATTTTCCTATTTGTTGTAGAGATAGCATCACACCATGTCACCCAGGCTGATCTTGAACTCCTGGGCTGAAGGGATTCTCCTGCCTCAGACTCCTAAAGTGCTGGTGATACAGGAGTTAAGAATAAGTTTCTTAGGCAGATAGTGAGGGTACAGAAGTCCTTGATAAGGTTTTCTTTTAATGAAAAGCAGCCCCAAGTCATTTTCTAACAAAGAGCAGCCTATACAGTCAATCTGCAGACAGAGAAGCAACCTGGGATCTTGCATGGGTGGATGCTGGCAGGAAGAACTACCTGTGCCTAGAGATGTTCAAAATGGTGGCTTCATCTTCTCTCCTCTGCCAGCCAAGGGTACAGTAAGAAGCAGAAAGATGGCTGTGGACAAGGGAAGAGTTCATTTGCATAATAAGATTAGGGTGGGGCGCCAGCCTTGCCCACCTGCTATGCAAATATCATACCTGATGAACCAATCTGTAAGCACTATGAAAATAAGACACCGCCTCCTCAAGCCTGACCATAAAGTCCAGGCATCTCCAGGGCTGGTCTTTCCCTCTGAAATGTCCCCTCTCTCTCGCTACAGAGAGAGCAGTTTTCCCTTCTTTTTCTTTTGCCTGTTAAATCTCCACTCCTAAACTTCTAGTGTGTCCATGTCCTAAATTTTCCTAGTATAAGATGACAAACCCCAAGGATTTGCCCCAGAAGACGCAGCCACTTCACTGGGATTACAGGCATGAGCCACTGCGCCTGGCCTATAGTCCTCTTTTTAACATTCAGGCATGCCTGGCCTGGTGCTGCTTGCTGGTCTGCTGGAAATGACCTCTCAGCCCCCTGGCCAAAGGATTGACCATTCCGTCACTCACTCACTCACTCTCATTCACTCAACAAACGGGTTAAGCATCCACTTTGTCAGGTGCTAGGTAGGTGCTGGAGATACACTGGTAAACAAGAGATACATGATTCCCACCTTGGAGAATCGGCAGCCTGGCCAGTCATTTGCAGCATTCCCTAGACTTGCTACTCCTCTCGGATTTTCACATTGTGAGTGGATGTTGTCACTTAAAAAAAAATGGCTTTGGCCTGACAGTGGCTCAAAGCTGCAATCCTTGCACTTTGGGAGGCCAAGGTAGATGATTAATTGAACCCAGGAGTTTGAGGCCAGCCTGGGCAACATCATGAGAACTTGTCTCTACAAAAACTATTAAAAATTAGCCAGGCATGATGGTGAGCACCTGTAGTCCTAGCTACTTGGGAGGCTGAGATAGGAGGATTGTTTGAGCCCAGGAGATTGAGGCTGCAGTGAGCTATGATTTTACCACTGCACTCCAGTCTGGACAACAGAGCAAGACTCTGTCTCAAAAAAAAAAAAAAAAAAAAAAAAAGATTAAATTTAGATTTTGTGAATGGACAGATGGATGCAATGGATGGGTTTTTTTTGTTTGTTTGGTTTTTTTTTTTTAGTCTACGTTTTCAAAATCTAGTTTGCATTTTACACTTACAGCAGATCTCCAACCAGACAGATTTCAGAATATACAGTTAAAAAAGCAGATTTCACATACCCAAGTTATTCCAAACATATTCAGTTTCCAATAACTGAAGACTATCATTTTTTTAAATTTAAATAGAATATAAAGAAAAGTAAAAATTCTTTTCATCAATTGCACCAATCACATTTCTTTTCTTTTATGAGATGGCATTTTGCTCTTGTTGCCCAGGCTGTAGTGCAATGGCACCGCCTCGGCTCACTACAACCTCTGCCTCCTGGGTTCAAGTGATCCCCTTGCCTCAGCCTTCCAAATAGCTGGGATTACAGGCACCTGCCACCACACCCAGCTAATTTTTGTATTTTTAGTAGAGATGGGGTTTCACCATGTTGGCCAGGCTGGTCTGGAATGCCTGACTTTGGCCTCCCAAAGTGCTGGGATAAGAGGCATGAGCCACCATGCCCAGCCACACCAGCCATATTCCAAGTGCTCAGCAGCCACATGTGGCTGGTGGCCACCCAGTTGGACAGTACAACTCTAGAGTGAGGCTCTGACTGGAAAGAGACAGGAGACACTGAAGGTATAATTTATCAATATAACAAGTAAGTCACCAGGCAAATTCAAAATGTAATGGTTCCATAAGATAGATGGGCCAGACATGGTGGCTCACATCTATAATCTCAGCACTTTGGGAGGCCAGTCGAGAGGATTGCTTAAGGATAAGAATTCGAGACCAGCCTGGGGCAACATAGCAAGACCCCATCTCTATAACAAAAATAAAGAAATTAGCCAGGCATGGTGGTGCACATTTGTAGACCCAGCTATTCAGAAAGCCATGGTGAGAAGCTCACTTGAGCCCAAGAGTTGAGGCTGCAGTGAGCCATGTTCATGCCTCTACACTCCAGCCTGGGTGACAGAGCAAGAGAAAGAGGAAAGAAAGAGAGAGAGAAAGAAAGGGAAAGAGAAGGAAAGAACGGATGGAGGGAGGAAGGAAAGAAGGAGAGGGAGGGAGAGAGGGAGAAAGGAAGGAAAGAAGGAAGAAAGGGAGGGAGGGAAGAGAGAAGGAGACAGATGAGCTCTTTGGTTTCTTTGAAGAACCTGGGCTTTTCAAAAAAAAAAAAAAAAAAAGTCAATGCCTTGAAAAATTAAGAGGCAAGGTAAGTAAAAGACTAGAGAGATTTCACAACCAAATGCAATGTGTGACACTTGATAAGATCCTGAATCAGGGAGACAAATAAAACTGTCATCAAAGACATTTTTAGAACAGTTAGAGAAATTCGTACTGTATGTTAGATGAAATGATGGAAGTGTTAATTTTCTTAAGTGTGACAATATTATGTAGAGAAATGTCATTACTCTTAAGAAATACGTAAGGAGGTATTTATGGGTAAAGTGCCACAGCGTCTGCAACTCATTTCAAATAGGTAAGGATGAAAGTACATATATATGCATGTGTGTGTGTGTGTGTGTGTGTGCGTGTGCGTATGTGTGTATATAGAGAAAAAGATAATGTGTTACAATGTTGATATTAGATTAAACTACATAAAGTGCATGTACTAGTCTTTCAACTTCTCTTTAGGCCTGAAAGTTTTTTAAATTCACAATTTAAAAAGCTATTCTTGGCTTGGTCCATTGGCTCATATGCATAATCCCAGCACTATGGGAGGCTGAGGCAGGAGGATCAATTGGCTCCAGGAGGCTGAGGCTGCAGTGAGCTGTGACTGCACCACTGTGCTCCAGCCTGGGCAACAGAGTGAGACCGTATATCTAAAATAAAATAAAATGATTTTTATTTTTATTTTTATTTTTTTTGAGATGGCGTTTTGCTCTTGTTGCCCATGCTGGAGTGCAATGGCATGGTCTCGGCTCACCGCAAGCTCTGTCTCCCAGGTTCAAGTGATTCTCCTGCCTCAGCCTCCTGAATAGCTAGGACCACAGGCATGTGCCACCATGCCTGAATAATTTTGTATTTTTAGTAGAGACGGGGTTTCTCCATGTTGGTCAGGCTGATCTGGACCTGACCTCCAGTGCTCCAGCCACCTCAGCCTCCAGAAATGCTGGGATTACAGGCATGAGCCACCACGCCTGGCCAAAATAATTTTTTAAAGCCCTTCTCATGAAGATTACATTTTATAGAAGAGAAGCAGAATGCTAACCATTGAACAAACGCATAAACAGAATCATTTTTTATTACTGCATGTTGGAAATAGATGCTTGGTGCCACAAATTAAAATTAGCACTGAGACCAAGGATCTTTTAGCAATGCAATTTTTACTTCCTGGACTGCAGGAAGGGTTCCCTTGATAGCCATTGTGCCAGGAGAGTACAAAGAACAAAGGAAAATACACACATTTCTCCATTAGGCATTTGGGGTTGTCCTTAGTGCTGTGTCTGATCTCCGTTGCCTGGAGCCAGACCTCACAATCTAAACTAAAACCCAGTTGGCTAACAACTTAAAACTTTTCTAAACAGGTAAAAGCAATGGAGAGCTGGGCCATGCCTGTGAGCACGTCCAGCACAGATAGCTTCGTTAAAGTACAAGGACATAGAATGTACTACATGCCTATAAGCATGGCATGTAACAGCTACATAGGATGGGGCTTAACAAAGTTATTAGCTCACTTATTATTTATTCTTTAGCAAGAAAGAAAACTTTAAAAAGGAACTCTTTTACTTCCCACACTGCATATTACTAGTGCTCAAACATTTTTCTAAGTCATGTTGCCATAGAAAGTGTCAGGTAGGTGGGGATGAGACTGTGTTATGGTGAATGTTCAAGCCAGGTCTCACTGAGGAGGTGGCAGTTGGTTCAAGTCCTGAGGACAAGAAGGTAACAGCCATGGAAGATCTGAGCACAAAACCTTCTGGGCAAGTGGAAGAGCACATGCCTTTAGGAAGCAAAGAACTTGCCTGTTCAGGATGCTGAACGCAGACTACTGTGTTCAGAACACAGGAGAGAGCAGGGAGAGGTGGTAGGCAGGTCCCAGATGAAGGCTTGGCCAGCTGCTAGAGCACACAGTAGGAGACTGTAAGGAAACTGGACTTTAAGTGCAGTGGGGTCAATATGGGTAGAGGAGGAACAGGCTAGTGTATGTTGGTATAGGTCTTTTTTTTTTTTTTTTTTTTTTTTTTTTTTTTTTTTTTTTTTTTTTCTGAGACAGGGTCTTGCACTACTGCCAAGGCTAAAATGCAGTAGCATGATCAGGGCTCACTGCAGCCTCTACCTCCTGGGCTCAAGCAATCCTCTTGGTCAGCCTTCTGAGTAGCTGGGACTATAGTGTGTGTCATCACACCTGGCTACTTTTTACGTTTTTGGAGAGATGGGGGTCTCACTATGTTGCCCAGGCTTGTCCTGAACTCCTGAACTCAAGTGATCCTCTTGCCTCGGCTTCCCAATGTGCTGGAATTATAGGGATGAGCCTCCATGCCCAGCCTGCGTATGTATTTTAACATCATTCGGAAGGCTGCATGGAGAATGACGAAAAAGGATAACAGAGGAAACTGGCAGAGCAGTTGGGAGGCTTTGCAGTGGTCCAGGAGAGATGACGGTGGCTTGTAACAACAGGGAGGAATGATGCCGCAGAAGGAAATGGGCCAGTGATGTGTCTTGGAGGGAAAACTGAGGGACTTGCTTGTAGAGCAAGTTAGAAGACAAGGAAATCAGGAAGGAGGATGACTTCAAGAATTTCACTTAAGCAATAGAGAAGCCTGAAGTTGGGATGGGGAAGGAATCCGAGGCTCTCTTTTAGGGATACCACTTTGACGCACCCCTCAGGCTTTCTTCTGAGTACAGAGGTGGAGCCAGTAGCCAGCCAGCTACAGGAGCAGGAATGTACACTTGGAAATCATCAGTGTGGAGGCTGTATTTAAATCCAAGAGCTGGCTGGGTGTGGTGGCCCACCCTGTAATCCCAGCACTTTGGGAAGCCAAGGCAGGTGGGTCCCTTGAGGCCTGGAGTTCAAGACCAGCCTGGCCAACATGGCAAAACCCCATTTCTACTAAAAGTAGACACACACACACACACACAAGCAAACACACACACACACACACACACACACAGAGATGAATGTGTTGGTACATGCCTTAGTCCCAGCTACTTGGGAGGCCGAGGCAGGAGAATTGCTTAAACCTGGGAGGCGAAGGTTGCAGTGAGCCAAGATGGGGCCACTGCACTCCAGCCTGAGTGACAGGGTGAGACAGTCTCAAACAAAAACAACAAAAACTCTAAGAACCCAGAAAAAATGATCATTTACAAACTGTCATCCTATTTGTGAGCACATTATAGATTATTTTCTGATGTATTAATTATTATGGATAATGCTATCCATAATAATGCTATCCATAATGCTAAATTTATATAAATCTTTTTATATAAACACTTTTATATGTTAAACTGTTCCTTAAGAAAACTTTTTTGGAAAAGAAACTCCTGGAGTGGTGGAGGAAATGTGAATGGAGTTTTTAAAAATTGTAATTTGGGCCGGGTGTGGTGGCTCACACCTGTAATCCCAGCACTTTGGGAGGCTGAGGTGGACAGATCATGAGGTCAAGAGATGGAGTCCATTCTGACCAACATGGTGAAACCCTGTCTCTACTAAAAATATAAAAATTAGCTGGGTGTGGTGATGTGTGCCTGTAATCCCAGCTACTCGGGAGGCTGAGGCAGGAGAATCGCTTGAACCCTGGAGGAGTGAGCTGAGAGCACACCACTGCACTCCAGCCTGGCAACAGAGCGAGACTCCGTCTCAAAAATAAAAACAAAAAATCGAAATTTGGAACAATTTAGATTTACAGAAAAGTTACAAAAATAGTATCTTTCATCTAGCTTCCCCTAATGTTAATGTCTTGCATAATCATAGGACAATTATCAAAATTTAGGAAGTGGTAGAACACTATTAACTAAACTATAGATTCTATTCAAATTTTCCTTTTTCCCAAGATAGAGTCTTGCTCTGTCGTCCAACCTGGACTGCAGTGGTGTGATCTCAGCTCACTGCAACCTCTGCCTCCCAGATTCAAGTGATTCTCCAATCTCAGCCTCCTGAGTAGTGGGGACTACAGGCAGGTGCCACCATGCATGGCTAATTTTTGTATTTTTAGTAGAGACAGGGTTTCAGCATGTTGGCCATGCAGTCTTGAACTCCAGATCTCATGATCAGCTCATCTTGGCCTCCCAAAGTGCTGGGATTACAGGGGTAAGCCACTGCGCCCACCCAGTCAATCCAAATTTCATCAGTTTCTCCACTAATGTCTTTCTTTTGGTCCAGGATTCAATCCAGGGTCACATGTTGTATTTCATTATCATTCATTCTATGTCCTCCCATCTGCAGCAGTTCTTCAGTCTTTCTTTTTCTTCTTGTGACCTTGAGTACTGGTCAGGTATTTTGGAGCATGTCCCCAAATGTGGGTTCCTCTGATGGTTTCTTAGATCCAAGTAAAGTTATGTGTGTTGGGCAAGAAAATCTCAGAAGTGACATCGTGCCCTTCTCGGCGCATGATTTGAGGGTGTTCATAGGCTGATATGTCTTATTCTAGTGATTTAGCCTTAATCACTCAGTTAAGGTGATGTCTGATGTCTGCCAGACTTCTCCACTGTGAAGTTAGGATATTTCTCTTTGTAATTAATATACGTATTTGAATGAGTCATGAGTCTTTGGGACTATGCAAATATCCTGTTTCTTCTCAAATTTTTATTTATCTTTATAGTGGAATCCGAAACTCTATACCCATTAAACCCATCTCCCCTTTTCCCTTTCCTCCTCTTCCAAGCCCCTGGTAAATGCCATTCTACTTCCTTTTTCTATGAATTTGACTACTGTTGGTATCTCAAGTATGTGAAATCATGCAGTACGTGTCTTTTTGTGACTGGCTTGTTTCACTTAGCGTAATGTCAGCAAAGTTTATCCATATTATAGCATGTGACAGGATTTCCTTCTTTCGTAAGGCTGAATACTATTCCATTGTGTGTATATACCACATTTTCTTTGTGTATGTCACATTCATCCATTGATGACATTTGGGTTGCTTCCACCTCTTGACTATAGTGAATAGTGCTGCTACAAACATGAGTGTACAAATGCCATTTTGAGGCCCCGGATTCAGTTCTTTTGGATATATATCCAGAAGTGAAATTGCTGGATCATAGGGTAATTCTATTTTTAATTTTTTAAGAAAACACCATTTTATCTTCCATAGCGTTTGCACCATTTTATAATTCCCCGAAAGTGTACAAGGGTGTCGATTTCTCCACTTCCTTGCCAACATCAGTTATTTTCTGTTTTCTGTTTTGTTCTGTTTTACTAGTAGCGATTGCAGTGGGTCAGAGGTGATATGTCACTTTGGTTTTGATTTGCATTTCTCTGATAATTACTGATGTAATTAGTATTATTATTTAGAAACAAAGATCTGGGTACTAAATGTCCTCATTGCTACTAGGGTGTCGTTAATTATAAGCCTTCTTAGCGGACATAGCTAGAAAATGTATGTATGTATTCTAATCCACACATGCTAACACCATTATATTTGTGCCTCTCTGCATATGTATTTAAAACTATGAGTTTATATTGATACTTCCTATGGCAATCCAAAACCACAGGATTAATTCTAGCTTTTCCACTTTCCTTATTTATAATTTTTTAGAATTTATTTTTATTATTTTTTTGAGACAGTCTCACTCTGTCACCCAGGCTGGCATGCACTGGTGCATTTCCAAGCCTGTTTGTACAGGTACAGTTTATAGAACCCTTAGGAAGCCTTGGAGAAGAATGTAACTAATGACTTGAACAGAAGCACACACTTGTTCTGTGGGATATGATAAGCATGTGTAGAAAAAAATAGCCGCATCATGACCACCCCCTGGCAGTGATTGTAAGACACACTTCAATTTCACAGATGTTAAAACGTGCACATACCAACCGGGGGAACACAGCAACACCACCTCATCTCTACAAATTATAAGTTAAAAAATTAACCAGATCTGGTGGCACATGTCTGTGGTCCCAGTTACTGGGGAGGCTGAGGTGGGGGAATCACTTGAGCTCAGGCGGTCCAGGCTGCAGTAAGCCGTGATTGCTCCGTTGCACTACAGCCTGGGCAACAGTATGAGATCCTGTCTCTAAAATAATAACCAAAATAATTAGCTGTGTGTGGGGTGCACGTCTGTGGTCCTAGCTACTTGGGAGGCTGAGGTGGGGGAATCGCTTGAGCTCAGGCAGTTATGGCTGCAGTAAGCCGTGATTGCACCATTGCACTCTAGCCTGGGCAACAGTGCAAGACCCTGTCTCTAAAATAATAATTTTAAATATTAGCCAGATGTGATGGTACATGCCTATGATCCCAGCTTGGGAGGCTGGGAAGGGGGAAATCACTTGAACCAGGCAGTCGAGACTGCAGTAAGGTGTGATTGTGCCATTGCACTCTAGCCAGGGCAACGGTGTGAGACCCTATCTCAAAAAAAAAAAAAAAGACAAGAAACAGTAAAGATAAAAATGTGTGGCCAGGCGCGGTGGCTCAAGCCTGTAATCTCAGCACTTTGGGAGGCCGAGGCGGGTGGATCACAAGGTCAAGAGATCGAGACCATCCTGGTCAAAATGGTGAAACCCCATCTCTACTAAAAAATACAAAAAATTAGCTGGGCATGGTGGCACGTGCCTGTAATCCCAGCTACTCAGGAGGCTGAGGCAGGAGAATTGCCTGAACCCAGGAGGCGGAGGTTTGCGGTGAGCCGAGATCGCGCCATTGTACTCCAGCCCGGGTAACAAGAGTGAAACTCCGTCTCAAAAAAAAAAAAAAAAAATGTGTGACATGGAATTCAGGAAAGAGAACTGATGGCTTGGTCAGAGGCATACACCTTAGTGTAGTGTATTTTTTCACCACTGTAATTAACCATGAAGAATATCTCTGAAGATAAAGTTTTTGTGAGAATCTCTAGTAGAGAATCTCTTTCTGTAGGCAAATTCCTAAAATTTGATAGATTAAAAAGCTGTATTTTATTGCTGCATTGATCTGCATTTCCACACTGACATTGAATCTCCTTTCTAAGCTCACAGGTCATCTGCACTTTCTCTGTACCTTGCCTGTTAATGCTGTTACCCGACTTTTCTCCCAGCTGCTTGCCTCATTTCCATTCCTCAGTAAGAACAGTTTATGTGATAAGAACCTCAGCCATACCTGACACATGTTTCAACCCTCCTTTCCCAATTAATATTTTGTCTGTTAGCACTGGGGTGTTTGGATTTTTAATATGTTCATAATAAAACATCTAAAAATTGTAACAAAATTTTTAAATAATAGAATAAACACCATTACTTTGCTTTATATAATCTTAACATTGGTCTATATTTAGTTCAGACATTTTTAAAATTAAACTTCGCAGATGAATTTAGGGTCACCATGTCCCTTTTCCAACCCCAAGCCCTTTCCTACTGCTCCAGTTAGTTAACCAGTATCATAAACTCGTTATATTCTTTCCAGATACTTGCTACAAACTTAGGTTTCTACAGACTTTCGATACTGTTCTCCATGATTTAAACTCATATATAATACATATACAAGGTGTATTTGTCATATATCCCTCTGCACATACAAGAGGACTTCAAAAAGTTTGTGGAAAATGAATTAGAAGATGAAAATGGCCAGGCATGGTGGCTCACACCTGTCATTGCAACACTAGCAGACCAAGGTAGGAAGATCACTTGAGGCCAGGAGTTTGAGATCAGCCTGGGGCAACATAGGGAGACCCCATCTCTATAAAAAATAAATAAATTAGCCAGGTGTGGTGACATGCACCTCTAGTCCCAGCTACTAAGGAAGCTAAGGTGAAAGAATCACTTGAACTGCAGTGAGCTATGATCATGCCATAGTCTGGGTGACAGGACTCTGACTCAAAAATAAAAGGATGAAAACAAAAAAGTAAAACTGTATTTCTCATCATAAGTTTCATCAAGTTCAAGACAATTCTGTAAGTGATGATAGCAACTTACTCCATCCCTACAAAAGTGAATGAGGGTCCTAGGAATTTAACCATGTCGATGCTGTCTTTCTAACAGTATTAACTGAAGGGAAAAAATGGGGGCCCTTTAAAGATTTTTTTTAAATTAGGAAACTAAAAGATACCAGAAAGAACTGAATCAGGACTCTAAGGTGGCTACCTAATGATTTCCCATTGAAACTTTCAAAAAATTGACCCTGTTTGATAAGAGGAACAAGCAGGAGCATTGTCCTGATAGAGAGGGACTCTCTCATGAAGCTTTCCCAGGCATCTTTCTGCTAAAGCTTTGCAAAATTTCTAAAAACACTTTCCTAACAAGCAGATATTACCATTTTTTTATTCCCCCAGAAAGACAAAGCAAAATGACTTGAGCATCCCAAAAAACTGCTGCCATGACCTTTGCTCTTGACTGGTCTGCTTTTGTCTTGACTCAACCCCTTTCACCTCTTGGTAGCCATTGCTTTGATTGTGTTTTGTATTCAGGATTATACTGGTAAAGTCATGTTTCATTTCCTGTTACAATTGTTCAAATAAGTGCTTCAGAATCTTGATCCCATGTGTTAAAATTTTCCAATGAAAGCTATGGTCTTGTCTGCAGCCGATCTGGCTGCAATTGTTTTGGCACCCATCAAGTGGAAATTTGCTTAACTTAAATTTTTCAATCACAGTTGTGTATTCTAAACCAATTGAGATGTCCACAGTATTGGCTATTATTTGTGCTGTTGATTGTCAGTGCTCTTCAATTAAGGCATGAACAAGATTAATTTTTTCCTTGTAAATTAATGTGGATGTTCTGTCACTGCAGGCTTTATCTTCAACATTATCTTGTCCCTTCTTAAAATTAGTTATCCATTTGTAAACTGCTAATTTATTTGATGCACTGTCTCCATAAATTTTCCATAAAGAAACAATGCTTTTACCATTCTTCATCTCAAGCTCACCATAAATTTGATTTTTGTTCTTGCTTCAATTTTAACAGAATACATGTTGCTCTGATAGGAGCTCAATTCAAACTCATAGCTTATCCTTCTTAGTGCCTCAAACAAGAGCCTGTTCAGACATGTTATAACAAATTGGTATGAGTTTATTTTGGTATAAAAATTTTTGAAATCCATGCATAGATTTTTTCATAATATGCATTTTCCATGAACTTTTAGAGACCCCTCATGTGACTTGTATATACTGCTCTTTTTATTTCAAAATATTTTCAACATTTGCCAGTGTTAATCTATGTAGCTATAGTTCATTTGTTTTAGCTGCAGTACATTTTGCTATATTAACATGCCACAAAATATTTATCCATTTTCTAGTGAATGAATGCTCATATGGTTTCCTTTTTCCTCTATAACAAACAATTTTGCTGTAAGTATTTATAAACATGTCTCCTTTATCCCAGTATGAAACTCTGTCTCCTTAGTGATAGAGTATAAAAGTCTATTGCATGCAGGATGCAGACTTATGACTAATCCCAGGACTTTGGGAGGCTGAGTTGGGAGAATTGCCTGAAGCCAGGAGTTTGAGACCAGCCTGGACAATGTAAGGAGATTCCACCTCTACAAAAAATCCCATCTCACTGCAGCCTCAAACTCCTGGGCTAAAATGATTCTTCCACCTCTACAAAAAAAAAAAAAAAAAAAAAAAAAAAAATTAGCTGGGAATGGGTGTCACATGCCTGTAGTCCCAGCTACTCAGGAGGCCGAGGCAAGAGGATCACTTGAGCCCAGGAGGTTGAGGCTGCAGTGAGCTGTTTTCACTACTGCACTCCAGCCTGGGTGACAGAATAAGACCTTGTCTCTTAAAAAGAATATTCTTCATTACCAGATATAATCATATTTGCCTCCGAAGCTGTTAGGTCAGTTTGCACTCCCACTAACAGGGTAATAGAATTTCTGTTTCTCCGTACTCTCACCTACACTCTATGTTGTCACACTTTAATTTTTGCCAATCTGATGGCTGTAAATTGGCATTCATTGTTGTTTTAAGTTGTATTTCTGTGATTATTTGTGAGGTTGGGAATCCGTCTTTTTGAGACAGAGTCTCACTCTGTCACCTAGCCTGGAGTGCAGTGGTGTGATCTTGGCTCACTGCAACCTCCACCTCCCGGCCTCAAGCAATTCTCCCGCCTCAGCCTCCCAAGTAGCTGGGACTACAGGCGCATGCCACCTCTTCCAGCTATTTTTTTTTTTTTTTTTGTATTTTTAGTAGAGATGGGATATTATCATACTGATTATAGGCATGAGCCACTGCACCTGGCCAGGAATCCTTTTATAAGTCATTCAGATGTCATTCAAGAAAAATAACCAAGACAAATTAAATCATTTTAGGAGATTTATTTGCTAAAGTTAAGGATGTGTCCCTGGGAGACAGGTCTATGCCTTTCTCCAAAGATAATTTTGAGGGTTCCAGATTTGAAGGGGAAAGGACAGGATATTGATAAACACAATTTTAATGTAAGAGGGAGGTTGTGGGGAATAGTCATTCATGCCTTTGTTTGGCCTAGGGAATCTGCATTTTTCCGTATGATAACATAGACAAATAAGGGCAGGAGAGCAGTCAGATATGCATTTGTGTCAGGTGGGCAGAGGGGTTCTTGCATCTTTGAAAATAAGCTATCATTTACATTGTCATGGTGAATTTTAACAGAAACACAAAGGGCAAGGATCTTGGAGCTCACTAGGAATTTACTTGTGGGCAAAATATGAGGGAGGTATGTAGCTTTTCATCTTGTAGCCGTCTTATTTAGGAAGCAAAAGAGGAGGCAGGTTTGTGTGACTCAGTTCCCAGCTTGACTTTTCCCATTGACTTAATGAGTTTGAGGTTCCAAGATTTATTTTTCTTCCGGACACTTTTCTCTAAACTGCCTGCTCATACTATTTGCCTGTTTTCATTTGAGTTGTGTTTTTAAGCTCCTTAATTGTTCTGTAAATAATTTTCTTGTGCATTGTAAATACCATTTCTCAGTGTGTGACTTGTCTTTTAACTTTCTTCTATTTTTATTATGAAGATGCTATATACATTAATGTAGTCCAGTTCATCAATCTTTTGCTTTATATTTTGTGCCTCCTTTTAAAGGAATACTCCCTAATAAGAGACAGTATGTTATTCAAAATTTTCTTCTAAAAGTTTTCAAGTTTTGCCTTGGAAATGTACATTTTAGTTAATTTAACATTTATTTTATTTACAGTACATAGAACATACTTTCTGTATTTCTCTAAAATCATTCCCTTTCCATTAATTTATGCTGTTTCCTATTAATTTATTAATTCTATCTTTTAGTTAAGTAAACCTCCCTTTGTTTCCATTGTGTATAATTTCCAGTAACCATGATTTTCTTTTCTGAAATTGTACTACTTTAATTGTGTTTGTTTTTATATTTACCTGTTCTTTTTCAATCTGCTTTTTAAAATTTTGTAATGTCTTGTTTTTTTCAAACTGAAAACATATCTTCATTTTTCTATTTGAGCATTCTCATAATGTGAATTTTAAAGTATTTGTCTGGCTGTTGCGTACATTTAATGCCACCAGAGTGAATTTATATTCCATTCTGAAAGTTGATGTCATTGATTGTCTTCCATTAGGTGGCTTTTTCTTGCATGTTGATACTTTGATTTATAGGCCAGTTTTCTGAGTTTCGTTTTGTTTAGTTCTTACCTGTTTACTCCCTTCTGTTTAGTGGTTTGCAGTTGCTTCCGTCTGCTGCTCCATAACCTCAGTGTGAAACCATGCCTTGTGTTGATACTGAGACCATCATATCAGCAATCACAGAGCAAGTTCAAGGCTTCACAAGCTCCTAGTCCAGAAGTCAAGTCTGTGCTCACCTTTTTCCTTAGGGTTGCAGCTTGCTAGGAGATACAGGCCTAGCTAGGATTTTTCTTCTTTTTTCGAGGCATAATGTAGCTCTGCTGCCCAGACTGGAGTGCAGTGGCGGGATCTCGGCTCACTGCAACCTATGCCTCCTGGGTTCAAGCCATTCTTGTGCTTCAGCCTCCCAAGTAGCTGGAACAGGCACATACCACCACATCTGGCTAATTTTTTTTTTTTTTTTTTTTTTTTTGAGACGGAGTTTCGCTCTTGTTACCCAGGCTGGAGTGCAATGGCGCGATCTTGGCTCACCACAACCTCCGCCTCCTGGGTTCAGACAATTCTCCCGCCTCAGCCTCCTGAGTAGCTGGTATTACGGGCACACGCCACCATGCCCAGCTAATTTTTGTATTTTTAGTAGAGATGGGGTTTCACCATGTTGACCAGGATGGTCTCGATCTCTTGACCTCGTGATCCACCCACCTCGGCCTCCCAAAGTGCTGGGATTACAGGCTTGAGCCACCGCATCCGGCCTAAGTAGGATTTTTTTAAAGAATTTCTTAAAGACCAAACCTCTGGCATTGGTTAAGTTCTGGATAGACTCCTGTCATCCAAAGAATCGGAACCAATACTAAGGATACTATAAGGTTGGTGCAAAAGTAACTGCAGTTTCCACCATTCCTTTCGGTGGCAAAAACCTCAGTTACTTCTGCACCAATCTAATAGTGCTTCCAAAGATTTGCAAACATGAAAGAGAAAGTTGGAAAGCTACAAACCTAGGAATAAGACACAGCAGTCTCAAAGACAAGAGAAAGCTTTTTAGATAGTGATTTTTAAAACTCTGAATGGTTTTATTAAGATGATTCACATACTGTAAAATTCGTACTCGTAAATGTGCCATTCAGCAGTTTTTAGTAGTAACAAAATTGAGCAACCATCACCACTGTCTAATTCCAGATCATTTTTATCAACCCAGAAAGAAATCCTGTAGCCATCAGCAGTCATTCCTCACCCTGCTTTATTCCTGGCAACACCTAATCTGCTTTCTGTCTCTATGGATTTGCTGTTTTGGACATTTCATGTAACTGGAATCATATACTAGTTGGCCTTTTGTTCCTGGCTTCCTTCATTTAACATAATATTTTCTAGGTCCTTCCATGATGTAGTATGCATCAGTACTTCATTCCTGTTTTTTATGGCTGAATATTAACCTGTTGTATGGATAAATCACGTTTTCTTTATCTGTTCATCAATTGGGGGGCATTTGGATAGTTTCCACTTTTTGGCTATTATGATCAATTCTACTGAACTAAGCTTGGGCTACCATAACAAAATACCAAAGACGTGCCCTGCAGGTGGCTGCCTTCCTGCTGTGTCCTCTCATGGGAAAGAGAGGGAGAACAAGCCTTCTGGTGTCTCTCTCTCTCTCTCTCTTTTTTTTTTTAAATGGAGTCTCTTTCTGTTGCCAGGCTGGAGTTCAGTGGCACAATCTCAGCTCACCGCAACCTCTGCCTCCTGGTTTCAAGCAATTCTCCTGCCTCAGCCTCCTGAGTAGCTGGGACTACAGGCTCATGCCACCATGTCCAGCTAATTTTTATATTTTTAGTAGAGATGGGGTTCCACCATGTTGACCAGGATCGCTTGACCTTGTGATCCACCCACCTCGGCCTCCCAAAGTACTGGGATTACAGGCATGAGCTCTGGTGTCTCTTGTTAAAAGGGCACTAATCCCATCACAAGGGCTCCACTCCTAAACCTAATTACAGTATCTCTGGTATCTAAATACTATCACACTAGAAGTTAAAGCTCCCATGTGAATTTTGGGTATACACAATTGAGTCCAAAGCACCTGCTATGAACCACCTTGTACAAGTCTGTATATGGATATGTTTTCGACTATCTTGGGTATATGCCTAGGAGTGCAATTACTTAGTCATATGCCAATTCTATAATGAGCTTTTTGAGGAACTGCCAAATTGTTTTTCACAGTAGCTGCACCATTTTACATTTCCACAGGCAATATATGAGGATGCCATTTTCTCCACGTCCTTGCCAACACTTGTCATTGTCCATCTTTTTTTACTGTAGTTATCTGCGTGGGTGTGAAGTGATATCTCAGTGTGGTTTTGAAATGTGTTTCCCTAATGACTAATGATATGGAACACCTCTTCCCGCACTCATTGGCTATTTGTATATCTTGTTTTAAGAAATGTCTACGCAGATCCCTTACCTATTTTTTTTTTGGGGGGGGGATTCTTTTTTTAAGTTTCATTTTAATTCAGGGGTACATGTGCAGATTTGTGACATAGGTGAACTTGTTCCATGAGATTTGTAGAATAGATTATTGCCTCACCCAGATCTTAAGCCCAGTACCCATTAGTTATTCTTCCTGATCCTCTCTCTCCTCCCAGTCTCCACTCTCTGATCAGCTCTAGTGTGTGTTGTTTCCCTCCCTGTGTCCATGTGTTCTCATCATTGAGCTCCCACTTATAAGTGAGAACATGTGGTATTTGGTTTTCTGTTCCTGTGTTAGTTTGCTAAGGATAATGACTTCCAGCTCCATTCATGTCCCTGCAAAGGACATGATCCTGTTCCTTTTTATAGCTACGTAGTATTCCATGGTGTATATTTACCACATTTTCTTCATCCAGTCTAACATTGATGGACATTTAGGTTGACTCCGTGTCTGTGCTATGAATAGTGCTGCAATGAGCACATGCCTACATGTATCTTTATAACAGAATAATGTATATTTCTTTGGGCATATACCCAGTAATGGGGTTGCTGGGTCAAATGGTATTTCTGTCTTTAGGTTTGTGTAATCACCACACTGTCTTCCACAATGGCTGAACTAATTTACACTTCCACCAACAGTGTAAACACGTTCCTTTTTCTCTACCGCCTCCCCAGCATCTATTTCTTAATCATAGCCATCTGACTGGTGTGAGATGGTATTTCATCTATTTTTAATTAGATTATGTTTTTATTGTTGGGTGGTAAGAGGTCTTTATATATTCTAGGTGAAAGTCCATTTATTAGATATATACTCTAAAATTACTTTTCTCTGGCCGGATTTCACAGCTCTTTTCCCAGCCTCCTTTCATGAGCACATTCAGTCTCTCTTCAGCTCCTGTCTTCCAGCACAGCCGTGGTTTAGCTCAGATCTCCTTCCAGCCCTGATTCCAGATCCAGGCTCCAGAAAGCCCTGGTTTCAGCTCAGGTTCCTACTGTGTCCAGTAGATGAGATGTTCATCTTGAACTTGAGCCTCGATCTATCTTTCTGTTTTCTTTTTGATGTTTTATCCATCATCTCTCAGTTTCTAGCAAAGAGTCTCATTCAGTCACAAACTCAAAGCACCAAATTTTCCTGAAAGACATCTGCTAATATTGTATATAGCATTTGTGTGTGTGTGTGTGTGTGTGTGTGTTTGTGTGTGTGTGTACTTTTTAAAAAATTGTGAGGTTAAATCTATTGGCATTTGACTATTCTTTTCTTCCTTTGATTTTATGCTTAGAAAGGTCTCTGTCAATCTAAGAGAAGAGAAGCATGATTTTACAATTTCTTCTAATGGTTTTCTTCCTTCTTTATATTGAACTCCCAAATCCATTTGAAATCTGTCTTCTTATTGTGCATGTAGGAATTCAAGTCAAAGACCTTCTGAACTGTTTGCTAAATTTTTCAGCATTATCCAGTGCTTTTTAAATGCCATACATTAGACATTTTATATATTAACATATCTTTGTGTTTCTTTCAGAGTATATTTCAGTTTTAATTCTGTCCCATTATTTAATTTTTTTAAATCCCTGCACCAGAAGCTGGAAGCATAGCTTTTGTGTGTGTGTCTCCTTTAACCCTTGCATAGGACTGGTTGTATTATGGGTGCTCAACAAATATATGCTGGATGAATTTATGATTGAAAATTAGAACACGGGAAGGACACAGAGGGCAAGTGTTATAAGATGCTGATGAGGACATTGCTGGAATGGCTTACAGTGACCTTGAAAGAAGAGAAACTAGTACCTGGCTCAGTGCCTATCACATAGTAGGCACTCAATAAAACATTTAAGATGTGAGAAGAGTTTTGAAGTGGTAAGCTCTGTATGAACTAACTTCCTCCAATTCAGTTATCCCCCATCTACTATTGCTCTAAACCACCTAAAAACTGTTAGCCAGCCCCATCCTTCACTTTTCTTTTCTTTTTCTTTTTCTTTCTTTTTTTTTTTTTTTTAAGACAGAATCTCACTCAGTCACCCATGCTGGAGTGCAGTGGGGCTATCTCAGCCACTGCAGCCTCCGCTTCCTGGGTTCAAGTGATTCTCGTGTCCCAGCCTCCTGTATAGCTGGAATTATAAGCATGCATCACCGTGCCTGGCTAATTCACCCTTCACTTTTGAGGTGGACTCTGCCCTGTCTGCCTGACAACAAACAGCACTTCTTAGAAACTCAGATCTTTGCTGATCTGGCAACCAGGTAAAAACTGCTCAGACTACTTGAGGAAATGGAAGTCACGATGACAAATGATGATAACCTTTGTGAGTCTAGAGTCTCAGAGCTTTCTCCCTGACAGCTGGCCTATCATTTAAGACCCACTATACACTGGCTGTCAAAGCATTGTAGAGTAAAAGGAATATTGACTTAAATTCTGAAATTATGAGTTTCTGTTTCTAAAATGTTTCAGCTCTGTGCCTATTGGCAAGTGACTTAACTCCTCTGAGTCACGATTTCTTCATCCATAAAATAGAGATAATAACATTAACCCCAAGGGATGTTATAACAGTTAAATGAGGTAACTCAGATAAAAGAGTTCTTTAATGAGAAAGTACTACATTGGTAAGATTATAACCACCCCCTTATTACTTTACCTTGCTTCCAACGTGTAACCCTGCTCCAGACGGCATAGAATCTTCAAGACTAGAGGCTTTTCTTTCCCTCTCTCTTCCTGCAGGTCTTTCTGCCTATTGAGATTCTACCCATTCTTGAAGGCCCAGCTTCAGCCCATCCTTATTCCCAAATACTTCTTTCCACTTCTGCCCACACACATTTTCATTTCTTTGAACTGACTTTATTTTCACATGTCATCCTACCTGCTAATCCCCAGTTCTACCCTCCTTATTTGTAGGAGGTGAACACCTTCAAGAGAACCTTCAACTCTGTAAGCAGTGACCAAATCACACTCTCCTTCTTCTTCTTCTTTTTTTTTTTTTTTTCTTCGAGATGGAGTTTCACTCTTGTTGCCCAGGCTGGAGTGCAATGGCGCAATCTCTGCCTCCCGAGTTGAAACAATTATCCTGCCTCAGCCTCCTGAGTAGCTGGGATTACAGGCATGTGCCACCATACCTAGCTAATTTTTTATTTTTAATAGAGACCCAGTTTCTCCATGTTGGTCAGGCTGGTCTCGAACTTCTGACCTCAGGTGATCTGCCCACCTCGGCCTCCCAAAGTGCTGGGATTGATTACAGGTGTGAGCCACTGTGCCCAGCCTGTCTTCTTCTTTATTATTATTATTACTTTTAGAGATGGGGTCTCGCTATGTTGCCCAGGCAGATTTTAAACTCCTGGTCTCAAGCAGTCCTCCCATCCCAGCTTTTCATCTCCAGGGCTGGTTTTCTGCTAAAACCATCTTGCTTGGAAGCTGGGGAGGTCTCCTGTTTGGGTTTGTGTCAAAGTCCAGAACAATGCAGCTTGCAGATGTCCACTCGTCCCAGTGAAAAAGAAAGTCTTTGAGCAGCAAGTAATGCAAAAGCCATCCTGCCTCCCTGCATCATTTGTTTTTCCCTTTGCTTTTTACACTGACATTCCTGACTGTGGAGCCTCTGTCTTACAGAAAATGACAAGGAAGGCTGGATTTGGTTCAAGATGAACTCTAGGTTCCCAGAAGTGGGTGGATTGCAAAGAATTTACTCTACAGGAGAATATATGTATTCGAGCAAATCTAACCTTTCACTCCCCACATTAAACTGGGCCCGAACAACACCCTGCTGACTGACACCATTGATGCTGTCAGAGGTTTTACCTGTGATTTTCCAAGCAGCAGGTTTTGGGTCAGCATAGCAAAGGCCATCTGATCAAATGATGGGCACTTTTCCTCTAAAAGACAGTAGTAAAGAACAAAAAGTCAGCATGCCCAGAATTCACAAGGCTCAGGCAGCAGCTTGGTGACCACTGTTGGAAATGTGCAGGCCTCTCATCTACCGTGGACATGGAAGAGGGATGAGGGGGCAGAGGCAGGGTCACAGTCACCAGGACATGCTGGGCAGTGGAGTTAGAATCACAGAGAGTTGGCTCTGGAAAGAGTGAATTTTATTCATTTGATTTGATTTGATTGATTTTTTTTTTTTCTTGAGACAGAGCCTCTCTTTGTCACCCAGGCCAGAGTGCAGTGGTGCAATCTCGGCTCACTGCAACCTCTGCCTCCCAGATTCAAGTAATTCTCATGCATCAGCCGCTCGAGTAGCTGGAATTACAGGCCCATGCCACCACACCTGGCTAATTTTTGTATTTTTAGTAGAGATGGGTTTTCTCCATGTTGCCCAGGTTGTTCTTAAACTCCTGACCTCAGTGATCTGCCCACCTCAGCCTCCCCTAAGTGCTGGGATTACAGGTGTGAGCCAACACACCTGTCCTGGAAAGAGCAAATTTTACAGATCACTTATTCCAACCTTATCTTTTTACAAGAAAGGAAACCAAGGTCTGGAGTGTTTAATTGCTTTTGCAGAATCCAGGAAGCCACCTGACTCCCTCTGATGTTTATGTGTCAACTTGACTGGGCTACTGGATGCCCAGATAGCTGATAAAACTTCATTTCTAGGTGTGTCTGTGAGGGTGTTTCACAGAGATTAGCATTTGACTCAGTGGAGTGAGCAAGAAGATCCTGTCTCACCAATGTGAGTAGGCATCGTCCAATCCACTGAAGGCTCAACAAGAACAAAAAAGCAGAGGGAAGGCCAGTTCTGTCTTTCTCCTTGAGTGGAGACATCCACCTGCTCCTGCCCTGGGCCAGCAAAGCTCCTGAGCCTTTGAACTCAGACTGAACTACACCGTCTGCCTTCCTGGTTCACCAGCTTGCAGACAGCAGATCGTGGGACTTAGCCTTTATGATTTAAAAGAATTGATTATTAAGCTCGTGGGCACATAGTATCTGTAGGATTTGTGCGATACATGGGATGCAATGCGTCGTCATCACATCATGAATAATGGGGTATCCATCCCCCTCAGGTGTTCATCCCTTGTGTCACAAACAATCTAAGGGGACTCTTTTCATTATTTTGAAATGTGCAATTAAGTGATTATTGACTACAGCCCCCCACTGTCATAGCGAATAGTAGATCTGATTGGTTCTATTTTTTGTACCCATTAACTATCCCCACCTCACTCCTGCCTACCAAGCTTCCTTTGCTGCATATGTCAGTTCATATTTTATATGTTTATTTTATAAATATAGACTTTATTTATTTATTTATTTTATTTTTGAAATGGAGTCCCTCTCTGTCACCAGGCTGGAGTGCAATTGCACTGTCTTGGCTCACTGCAACCTGCAACTCCTGGGTTCAAGAAATTCTCCTACCTCAGCCTCCCAAGTAGCTGGGACTACAGGCGTGCACCACCACGCCCAGCTAATTTTTGTATTTTTGGTAGAGACGGGGTTTCACCATGTTGGCCAGGATGGTCTCTATCTCTTGACCTCGTGATCTGCCCGCCTTGGCTCTTAAAGTGCTGGGATTACAGGTGGTTAGCCACTGTGCCTGGCCATTATTTATTTGCTTTATAAATATAATATTTATTTATTTCATAAATACATATGTTATTTATTTATTTTATAAACACATAAATATATAAACAAGTTATTTATAAATATATACATATGTGCATTATTTATTTACAAATATGTAACTATGTAAATTATTTGTAATTATATAAACCATTTGTTATATAAATATTTGTATGTTGTACAGATATATAAATATTTGTGTGTGTGTATATGTATGTATATACACACACATAAATTCTATTGGTTCCGTTTCTTTAGAGAATTCTGGCTAATGCACTCCCCATGCAGTGGTTTTTCCTCTATGATGTGTTCAGCTCCTTAGATACTGTTCCAAGTCCAAGTTACCTTTAAGGACCTAGGGCAGAGGATTTTGGAGGCTTGCCTCTGCTTTGAGTGGCCATTGAGCGGATCCTGCCTTTGAGAGGGTCTTCCCAGGCCCTGTGACAAAACCTAGCAGATGGGAATGGGATTTCAGGACCTCCAGGGATTCTCAGGGAGAAGCTATGGAATCCACAACCCACAGGACTTTAGTCTGTTTCTGCCTGACACCAGAAAAGACAAACTGAAGCAATGTGCTAAGCCGATTTGCAGATGGTTGGTTACACAGCGGGCCAATGTGGCACTTGTCCTGAAATCTGTAGGAAGGGCCAGTCATCTGGATGTTAAGACACTCTGGCTTCCCTGGCAGGCCTGTGGACGAGTTTAACTCTGAACCCAGATGCTCCATCACCTAACCTCCCCATGCACATTGTGTCATTACTTTTCTGATCTTAGTCGCCGTATCTTTGGTTCTAAAACCAGATTCAAGAGACCAAATCAGTGGTATCATCTCTCCTCCTTACAGAGACCCAGTACCATCGCTGGCAAAATTCTCAGCTCAACAAATGAGGGTCATATGTTATTAACGTGATTGTTATTATGTGGGTGAAAGGGGCATGAGTCAAAACTACCAAGGTTTTAGCCCCAGACTCAAAAGCCCAAACTGGAGAAATATAGAAGGAAATCACTCATTTATTTATTTAAGAAATATTTACGAAAAATCTATTATGTGCTAATAACTGTGCTGAAGCTGCAATTAGAAGTCACACAAACCTGGCTGTTTCCTCTCAGAGCCTACAATATGGGAGAAAGAGAAATGATTTAAACAATAAGCAAATTATATGCATCTGTAGGAAATCATAGGACCAGGCTGGGCACGGTGGCTCATGTCTGTCATCCCAGCTACTTGTGGGGGCCAAGGCACAAAGATTGCTTGATCCTAGGAGTTTAAGGCTGTAGTGAGCTATGACCATACCACTGCACTCCAGCCTGGGCAACAGAGCAAGACTCTGTCTCTTAAAAAAAAGATAGGACAAAAAAAGCATAGGCCCATGGGAACACAAAAAAGAGAATCTTCTCTGATCCAGATTATATTTTAAATTAATAAGACCCTTTTCTCAACAGATAATGAGGCCCAGTGGGACCACATACAGATTTGCTTTCATTCACTTATGACTTGGAGGTTTTTCCATGTCTGTATTTTAGGATAAAACCATGTCTACCATTTCTCCTTTTGCATCAACCCCAGTACATAGCACATAATATTGGTCCTCAGTTCATATTTGTTAAATGAAATGAATGGATTATGTGCCTTACATTGAGGTGAAATTTATATAACATAAAACTCATCATTTTTAAGTGCACAATTCCATCGTATTTAGTAATTTCACAATATTGTGCACTCATCACCCCTATCTCATATCAAGACATTTTCAACACCTTGAAAGGAAACCCCATCTTCATGAGCAGTCATGCCCCAGCCCCCAGCAACCACTAATCTACTTTCTATCTTTATGGCTTCTGTCTTGAACACTTTATATAGAGAATCAAAACATGGGTGACCTTTTGTGTCGGGATTCTTTCTCTTAGAAAGAGTATTTTTGAGGTTTAGCTATGTTCTAGCATATATCAGTACTTTATTCCTTTTTATGGTGAATGGATTACTCTTAATAATAACATAGTAGTTTGTCCTGTGGATCGAATGTAATTTAACCACTTCTCATTTATAGGCATTTAAATGTCATTTTTACTCTCATATTTAATGGTTCATTGAATAATTTTTGTGCATAAGGCTGGTTTGTGTTAAACATTGGTGGCATTTATATAATTAATAAGCAATGAACTTAATTAGCATTTAATCATTACTATTTTTATGTAATTGATGAACAAAAATGACATATATTTATGGCATACAACATGATTCTTTTTATAAACGAGTCTTGAGGTCTTGCCCTGTTGCCCAGGCTGAAGTGCAGTGGCAGCATCATAGCTCACTGCAGCCTCAAATTCCTGGGCTTGAGCAATCCTCCCACCTCTGCCTCCTAGTAGCTGGAGCTACAGGCATAAACCACCACACCAAGCTCAACTTGATGTTTTGAAATATGCATTCATTGTGGAATGGCTAAATCAAGCTAATTAACATATATGCATTATCTCACATATTATTATTAATTTGTGGTGATAGCACATAAAATCTACTCTTAGTAATTTTCAAGTATATGTTACATGATTATTAACTATAGTCATCACGTTGTACAATAGATTTATTGAATTTATTCCTTGTGTAAAAACGATGTTTGTATCCTTCAGTCAACACCACCCCAAATCCCCACTCCCCCACCACCACCTCCAGCCCCCAGTAACCACCATTCTACTCTCTACTTCTGTGAGTTCAATTTTTTAAAATTCTGCATATAAATGAGGTCATGTAGTATTTATCTTTCTGTGCCTGGCTTATGTTACTTAATATAATGTCTCTTGTGTTAATCTATATTGTCACAAATGACAGATTTTTCTTCTTTTTAAAGTCTGAATCGTATTCATATCTTATATTTATATATACCTAGCTCACATTTTCTTTATCCAGTCATCCATTGATGGAACTTAACATTGAATCTATGCCTTGGGTTATCAGGAATAATGCTTCAGTAAACATGGGGAGTGTATAAATCTCTTTGACATACTGATTTTATATACTTGGATATATACCCGGTAGTAAGATTGCTAGATCGTAAGGTAGTTCTATTTTTAATTTTTTTAGAAAACTCTGTACCATTTTCCATAATGCCTGTAATAAATTTACATTTTCACCAAGAGTGTACCAGGGTTTACTCTTTTCCACATCCTCACCAACACTGGTTATCTTTCACCTTTTTGATAGGTACCATCCTAAGAGGTGTGAGGTCAAATTTCATTGTGATTTTAATTTGCATTTCCCGGATGGTTAGTGCTATTCAGCATTTTTTTTTCATATACCTGCTGTCCATTTGTATGTTTTGCTTCAAGAAATGTCTATTTAGGGTTTTTGCCCACTTTTAAATTGGATTATTTGTTTTCTTGCTATTGAATTGTTTGACTTCCTTATATATTTTGATATTAACCCCTTCTCAGATGTATGGTTTTGAAATATTTTCCCCCATTCCACAGGTTATCTTTTCACTCTGTTGATTGTTTCCTTTGCTGTGCAGAAGGATTTTAGTTTGATGCAGTTCGATTTGCCTGTTTTTGCTTTTGATCCTGTGCTTTTTAGGGTCATGCCCAAAAAATATTATTGCCTAGATCAATTTCATGGAGGTTTTTCCCAGTTTTCTTCTAGTAGTTTTACATTTTCAGGTTCTTATATTTAAGTCTTTTATCCATTTTGAGTTGTTTTTTTTTAATCAAGTGAGATAAGGATCTAATTTCATTATTTTACTTATAAGTATCTAGCTTTTGCAACACAATTCATTGAAGAGACTATCAATTCCCAATTGTGTGCTCTGTGATTTTTGTCAAAATTCAATTGATGGTATATGTGTGGATTTGTTTCTGTGTTTTCTATTCTGTTCCATTGGTCTAAGTGTCTGTTTTTGTGCCAGTATCATGCTGTTTTGATTACTATACCTTTGTAGTATATTTTTAAATCAGGTAACGTAATGCCTCCAATTTTGTTCTTTTCTCTAAAGATTGCTTTGGCTCTTCAGGGTTTTTTGTGGATCCATATAAATTTTAGGACTGTTTTATCTAGTTCTTTGGAAAATGTCATTGAAATTTTTTAAGTACTTTTTTTTGTAGAGACAGGGTCTCCCTATGTTGCCTGGGCTGGTCTCAAAGTCCTGGCCTTAAGCAATCCTCTTGCCTTGTCTCCCAAAATGCTGCAGTTACTGGTGTGACTTGGCCATTGGAATTTCCATAGGAATTGCCTTGAGTCCACAGACTGATTTGATTAGTATGGACATTTTAGCAACATTCTTCTAATTCATGAATATAGAATATCCATGTATTTGTCTGTGTCTTCTTCAACTTCTTTCATCAATGTCCTATAGCTTTCAGTATACAGGTCTTTTACCTCCATGATTAAATTTATTCAAAAGTACTTTATTTTTCTGAAGAGTTTATTGTTAGGGTACATAAACACTACAGACTTTGGTATGTTACTTTTGTATCCCATAACTCCACTGAATTTATTTATTACTCCTAACAGTTTTTAATGGCTTAGATTTTTTATATATAAGATTATGTCTATAGATGATAGGGAGGAAGGCAGCAAATCACACTGCCACGTGTGTACCTATGCAACAATCTTGCATGTTCTTCACATGTACCGCAAAACCTAAAATGCAATAAAATAAATAAATAAGATTATGTCATGAGCAAATAGAGACAAATTCATTTCTTCCTTTCCAATTTAGATGCCTTTTATTTCTCTTTCTTGCCTAATTGTTCTGGCTAGGACTTCCAGTACTACATTAAATATAATTTGTGAGAATGAATATCTTTGTCTTGTTCCTGATCTTAGAGAAAAAGCCTTCAACTTTTCACCCTTGAATATGATGTTAGCTGTGAGCCTGTCTTTATATGGCCTTTATTGTATTTAGGTATATTTCCTCCATACTTAATGTTTTGAGAGGTTTTATTATTAAAGGATATGAAATTTTCTCAACTCTTTGTTGCATCTATTGAGATAATTATTTTTGTCCATCTTTCTGTTAAGATTCTATATTGCATTTATTGGTTTGTGTGTGTTGAACCATCCTTGCATTCCAGAGATAAATCCCATTGGATCATGGCAAATCATTCCTTTAATCTGCTACTGAATTAGGTTTGCTAATGTTTTGTTGAGTATTATTGTATCTATGTTTATTAAACATATTGACCTGTAATTTTCTTTTTCTTCTAGTATTCTTGTCTGGCTTTAGTATCAGGGTAATGCTGGCATTGCAAAATGAGTTTGGAAGTGTTCTCTCCTATTTGGAGGAGAGTTTGAGAAGGATTGTTATTAGTTGTTCCTCAAATGTTTGGTTGAATTCAGCATTGAAACCATCAGGTTCCAGGCTTTTCTTTGATGAGAGACTTTATTACTGATTCAATATCCTTATTCATTGATGATCTATCCAAAGTTTGTATTTCTTCATTATTCAGTCTTGGTAGGTTGTATGTGTCTAGGAATTTATCAGTTTCTTCTAAGTTATCCAATTAGTCAGTGTATAATTATTCATAGTAGTCTCTTATTATCCTTTGAATCTCTGTAGTATCCATTATAATGACTCATCTTTCATATCTGATTCTGAGTCTTCTCTGTTTTTATCTTAGGCTATCTAAAGTTGTATTCATTGTATTTATCTTTTCAGAAAAGCAACTCTTAGTTTTGTTGTCTTTTCTACTGTTCTTCTAGTCTCCTTTTCACTTATTTCTGCTCTGATCTTTAGGCTTTGAAGCCAAACGTACAATTCTATCACAGAGAAAGTTCTGTGGCACTTAAGAATGTGTGTTCTGCAGTTGTTGGATGGAATGCTCTGTGTATATCTGTTAGGGTCATTTGATCTAATGTGTAGTTAAAGTCCATTATTTCCTTGTTGATTTTCTGTCTGGATGATCTGTTTATGGGGTATTAAAGTCCTTACTATTACTCCATTACCGTCTATTTCTCCCTTCTGTTCTATTAGTATTTGCTTTATACATTTAGGTGCCCTCAATGTTGGGTGTGTACATATTTACAATTTTCATATCCTCTTGTTGAATTTATCCTTTTATCATTATGTAATAACCTTCTTTGTCTATTTTTACAGCTTTTGACTTGAAGCCTGTTTTATCTGATATAAGTACATCCATCCCTGCTCTCTTTTAATTTTCATTTTAATGGAATATATTTTTCCATCTCTTCACTTTTAATCTGTGAATGTCTTTAAAGGTGACGTGAGCTTCTTAAAGACAGGATGTAGTTGAATCCTGTTTTTTAATCCATTCAGCCACTTTATATCTCTTGAGTGAAGAATTTAATTCATTTACATTTTAGGTGGTAATTGATAGGTAAGGACTTATTACCACCATTTTGTTCATTATTTTCTGGTTGTTTTGTAGATGCTTTGCTCTTTTCTTCCTCACCTGTTATCTTCCTTTGTGATTTTCTGTACTACTATGCTTTGATTCCTTACTAATCTTTTTTTTTTTTTAAGATGGAGTCTCCCTCTGTCACCCACGCTGGAATGCAATGGTGCAATCTCAGCTTACTGCAACTTCTGCCTCCTGGGTTCAAGTGATTCTCCTGCCTCAGCCTCCCGAGTAGCTGGGATTACAGGCATACACCACCAGCCTGAATAATTTTTGTATTTTTGGTAGAGATGAGGTTTCACCATGTTGGCCAGGGTGGTCTCAAACTTCTGACCTCAAGTGATCTGCCTTCACTGGCCTCCTAAAGTGCTGGAATTACAGGCATGAGCCACCGCACCTGGACTGGTTCCTTAGTTTTCATTTTTTTCTGTGTCTACTCTAGATTTTTGCTTTGTGGTTACCATAATTGACTTACATAAAACATCTTATAGCTACAACAGACTATTTTAAGCTGATATCAACTTAACTTTGATCACATTAAAAACTACATTTCCACACGTATTTTGTGTTTACGCCTTTTTATACTGTGTATCCCTTAATAAATTATTGTAGCTATCATTATTTTTAATAGTTTTGTCTTTCAACTGTCATACTAAAGATATAAGTGATTTACATACACCATTACAGTATTAGTTTTCTGATTTTCACTATGTAGTTATATTTACCAGTGAGTTTTATATTTTTATATGCTTTCATGTTATTAATTAGTGTCCTTTTCTTTCAGCTAAGTAACTCCCTTTAGTATTTTTTGTAAGGCAGTTCTAGTGGTGATAAAGCCCCATGGCTTTTGATTGTCTAGGAAAGTCTTTATCTCTGTCATTTCTGAAGGACAGACTTACTTTTTGGTTGGCAGTATGTTTTTTTTTCTATTGGTATTTTAAATATATCATCTCACTCTCTCCTGGTCTGAAAGGTTTCTGCTGAGCAATCTACTGAAAGTCTTATGCAGGTTCCCTTGTATGTGAAGAATCATTTTCCTCTTGCTGCTTTCAAAATTCTCTTTGTCTTTGACTTATGATGATTTGATTACTTTGTATTCTGGTGATGATCTCTTTATGTTTAATCTATTTGAGGCTTCATGAATCTGGATGCTCACTTCCCTCTCCAGGCTTGGGTATTCTTTTGTCATTATTTTTTGAAGTAAACTATCTTCCCCTTTCTCTTTCTCTGTTCTCTCTGGAAAACCTATAGTACATATATTGGTTTGAATGATGGTGTCTCATAATTCTTGTAGGCATTCTTTGCCCTTTTTTATGCTTTTTTCTTTTTGTTCCTCTATCTGGATAATTTTAAATTTAAATTATCTTTGAACTCACTGATTCTTCTGCTTGATCCAGTCTGCTGTTGAAGTTCTCTATAAAATTGTTAGTTCAGGCATTATATTCACTAACTCCAGATTTTCTGTTGGGTTCTTTTTATTTTCCCATCCCCCTGTTCATTTTGTTTGTGTATTGTTTTCCTGATTTTATTCAGTTGCTCATCTGTAGTTGTCCTGAGTTTGTAGTTGTCCTATTGTTTTCCTCATTTTATTTAGTTGTCTATCTTGTAACTCACTGAATCTGTTTGAGATGATTATTTTGAATTATTAATTTTGGCTTGATGTTTGAATCTATAGGGGCTGGCTTGACACTGGGGCACTGGGGCAGACGTGAAGCCTAAGTTTATGGGAGCCTGCCTGGAGGCTAGGGGGCAGTTGCTGGCCTGAAAGCTATGTCCACAAGGGTTGGTGTGGATCCTGGGGTTGTAGGTGCTGGCTTGGCTCTGGCATGGACCTGGAGACTGGGTCCCATGGGGGCCAGTTTAATCCTGGGTTGGGCCTAGACCCTGGGCCTGGCTGGAGCTTGCAGTCACAGGGGCCAGCCTGGAGTGGATGTCTTCAGGTGTCAACCTGGTACTAGTACGGGCCATGAGAATGGGTCTGTGGGTGTTGACCTGGAGGCTGGTGCTGTGAGAGCTGACCTGGTGCTGGGAGTGATCTATAGCCTGAGTATTTGGGGCCAGACTGATGTTGGGGTGTACCTGGGAGACTGAGTCTGGGCAACTACTCCAGAACCAGGGGTCTTAGGGGCTGGCCTGGCATTGAGGTCCAAAGGCTCAGTCTATGGGTGCTGGCTTGAAATCTAGGGCTTCAGTGGCTGGTCTGGCAGTGGTACAAGCCTGGATACTAAGTCTGTGGGGTCCGTTTAGAACCTGGGGCCAATCTGATGGTAGACTGAGCCTGGAGCCTGAGGCTGTAGGAGTCAACCTAGGGCTGGGGTAATCCTGGAGGCTGAGTCTGGCAGTGGTACAAGCCTGGATACTAAGTCTGTGGGGTCCGTGTAGAACCTGGGGCCAATCTGATGGTAGACTGAGCCTGGAGCCTGAGGCTGTAGGAGCCAACCTAGGGCTGGGGTAATCCTGGAGGCTGAGTCTGCAGGGCAAATATGGCGCCTGGGGCTGCAGGAAACTGCCTGGCATGGGGTTGTATTGGAATGAACCAGTGTCAGGGTCCAAGGCAAAGTCTTGTGCTCACTTTACTCTCCTATCCCTGCATGGATGGTATTTCTCTCTCCATGTTGTGCTGCCAAAGCTCGGAGTGAGGGTGATGCGAGTGATGTAAAACTGTTCTTCTTACCCTCTGCCATGTTTTTTCTTATTTTTGCACAATATCTGGGTGCTGTATTCTCTTACTTTGTTTCCTTAGCTCTTGTGAAGATATTTTCATGTACGATGGTTGTTCAAATTAATGTTTCTAGAAGGGTATAAGACCTGGAAAGTCATTCTGCTATCTCATTGATGTCACCAGTTGAATTAACTTTTTATTAACCAAATTGACCCATTTTCAACTGGTCATTTCATCAACATTGCTGAACGGGGAGCCTCATATAGACACAAACAAAACACCCTGGGAAGGGAAAAGTTACAATGAGAAAGGCGAATGAATCCAGTGGAGATTCTAATATGCCTTTCTTCCCAGCCACAGGGGAAAGCACTTACATCTTCCCAAACATAATTACATTCCTGGTGTTTAATGAATACAACCTTAATTCATGCTATGCAATTGAAATCTGCTAAAACTCAAGACATGGGGGAGATTTCCCTGTACTCGCTGATCTGGTATATTAAAATAAAGCTTTAAATGTCTGGAGATTATTGGTTTGGTTGTTTACTTGGGAAGGTCCAGTGGGGCATCCCTGCAAGCAATTGCCTAATGTATCTTAACACATTAAGCAAATCTGAAAAGAATTCCTCCAGTGCAGAATGCCAGCTGGTGGACCCAGGGGCATAGCAAGGCTTTGGAGTTCTGGCATCCAAACAGACCAAGAGTTTTCTGTCTTGGGCAGGTGTAAGGATCACTTGGGAGATTATTAAAAACGCAGATGCCCATGCCAATTTGCTCAGTCTGACTCCGTAACAAGGGGCCAAAGAATCTATATTTAAGAAAAAAAAAAAGTTACCCAAGTAATTCTGATCCACATCAAAGCTTAAAGAACACTAGACCCAATCATTGAGAAGGTGTATACTGTTTAGCTCCTGCAACAGAAGAGATTTTCCTAAATGGCCCCTCCACTCACATCGAGGACCTGCCCTGAAACTCACTGCTGCAGTGCTACACGTGATACTGAAGCTGCAGCTCTGTCCTTTCAGGGAAGCCCCATGTCAAAGAAAAAGCTTTAAACCCACCGGTCTAGCAAATGTTGGTTCATCCTGAAGAATTAATATACCTTCAGGGAGGGAGAAGAGGAACAATGAGTATTTGTAATAAATTGTAATTTTCATTTTCTTTTGGTGGCCAGGACTCTCTCCTCAATTTTAGTTTTAATACCTATCCTTTTGCCTGATGGAATCATATGAAATTCTTGGATTTCTACTAGATATGTCCCTCTATTATGTCTACGTTTTCTACATAGATGTCATGTGCCAGAATTTGACACTTTTTCCTGTTTATCAGAATGCTGATGTTCTTGGAAACCTTCTCAAAACCTTTCTGTAGAATGATAGAATAAGGCACGGTCCATGTAAGAGAGAGACTATGTGTGTGTGTTTGCTTATCTACCTATTTATATTTCCTTTTAAAATATTTATTTATTGCCTTTTGAAGATGACAATAAATTTTTTTTTTAAAGACAGGGTCTTGCTATATTGCCCAGGCTGGTCTCGAATTCCTGGACTCAAGCAATCCTCCCACCTTGGCCTCCCAAAGTGCTGAGATTACAGGTATGAGCCACTGTGTTTTACCAATATTTCTTGAATCCTGATTGTCTTGTGCAGTCCGTAACACCATGATGTCTCTCTCTGTTCCTTAATCCTATTAGCGTTCTCTCTAAAGCAAGTGCTAAGAATGTTATTAAATGGAAGGGTGGTGCCATTGATGAAAAACTGCTGTGATTAAAATGATCAGTTGTGAGAGCTTTGCCATCAAGCAAGGCTAGATAGCATTTCCTCCAGGGGCCCTCCCATTTCCCCATCTTTGCCTCCACCTCTGGGATTTGACTAGCCCGACAAGTGTCGCTTCCTTTCTCAGCCAGTTTGCTGAGTCCCAGTCCTCTGAACTTGGCCAAGTGCCTGAGAATCCTTGCATAAGCAGTAGGCCAGAACATATGGATGAAACAGGATAAATCCCTCTCTGCCCCTGAGAAACAGCTCCTAGTTTACATGCTGGTGGCTGTAGCTTAGCCATGTCATCTTCAAAAGGCAAGGATAAGATGGCTTTAAAAGAGGAAGAAATTTGTTTTACCACTCACACCTTTAATCTGCTCTGACAGAACTGGCTCTCATAGTGAGCCAGTCTAAAACAGGGACTCACATCTCAAGACTTTCAGCTAAGACCCTGGAGAGGTGATTATACAAGCCTGCCACGGTGTAGACTGCTAATGGCTTTTGCACACTGCACAGATCACGGGATGCCCGCAGAACCCAGTTACTCACAAAAGTCCTCCTCTGTCTGCTCTGCTAAATTGAGTCCTCTGGAACACATTGCATTCATATAGAAAAAGCTAGAAATAATAAGACAGCAATTATTTCTGTTTTCTGACCCAGAAACACTGTATTTAAAATGTGACCATGTCCATCTTTAGTTTCAGAAATGAATCAACAGTTCAAACCTGTTTGCTTCCTATTGGTATCTCTCTGGCCCTAGCTGTTCTTTCTCTCATTTTGATGAGTGAATTATTTTCCCAGGAAACAAATGGGCTCAGATGGGTTAAGTGGTCCACAGTGCTGAAGGCAGCAAACTGTGAACAGAAAGAACAGGGAGGCCACCACACTGATGAAAAATAACAAATTCATGTGGGTCATTTGTGGATTTACATAGCACGTGCACATTGATTTATCTCTTGGGGGGAGGAAAGATATTCTCCACTTTGGCAACAAAGACATACAAGGGTCAAAGGACAAGCCTAGACATTTATACTAGCAGGTATTGGATCAGGGCTCCTTCCACATGCCACCATCCTTTCATAAAGTTTTAATTTTAGATTCATGGGGTACACATGCAGGTCTGTTACATGGGTATATTGCGTGATGCCGAGGTTTGGGCTTCCATTAAACCTGTTACCCAAATAGTGAACATAGTACCTAATAGGCAGTTTTTCAACCCTTGCTTCTCTCCCCCTCTCCTTTTTGGAGCTCCCAGTATCTGTTGTTCCTATCTTTATGTCCAAGAATACCCAGTGTTTAGCGCCTAATTATAAATGAGAACACGAAGTATTTGTTTTTCAGTTTCTGTGTTAATTCACTTAAGATAATGGCCTCCAGCTGCATCCTGGTTGCTGCAAAGGATATGATTTAGTTCTTTTTGATGGCTGCATAGTATTCCATGGTGTGTATGTGAGACATTGACCACCACCAGCAGAAGTCTCACCTGCAGACCCTGACTGAATGAATGCACTCTCACACCACTACAGTGATACAAGTGGGCTAGCAATGGCCGTTGGCTGCTTTCAGAGTGTGAAATGCAACCAATCAATCCAGACTCCCTCTCCATTGTTACATTTATTCAATATGAATTTTACAACAGAGGTTCTAACTAAACACACTTGTGGATAATTAGCATGGTTAAAAGAGTGGCTATATGAATGATAAAAGCATTAGGTTCCAGGCCCAGAGTAAACACTATTAACAGGTAATTCCCCTTTGATCTCCCCCTGAGAGGCCCATCCAGCACAAAGTTTACATGAGTAAACACTTGGGGTAGAGACAAAGGGATGTGACGTAAACAGACTTAACTGGGAAAGCCTATCATCTCTGTCTTTTCCTATGCTAATGTAATGAATCGACTGCCTTGAGCCTGTCCCAATAAAACCTTTTGGCCTTCCAAAAGGTTTGAGACTGTAATCTATAACTTTCCCTAATATATTCCGTAATATTTTGCCAGCCACCCTGAGTAAATCTCAACATGTATGTACCACATCTTCATTATGCAATCCACCACTGATGGGCACCTGGGTTGATTCCATGCCTTTGCCATGGTGAATAGTGCTGTGATGAACATGTGAGTGCAGGTGTCTTTTTGGTAGAACAATTTAATTTTGCAGCAGGGTGAGGGCAGTAGACACCCAGTAATGGGACTGCTGGGTCAAAAGTTAATTCCATTTTCAGTTCTTTGAGAAATCTCCAAACTTCTCTCCGCAGAAGCTGAACTAATTTCCAGTCCCACCCATAATGTGTGAGTGTTTCCTTTTCTCTGCAGCCCTGCCAACTTCAGTTACTTTCTGACTTCTTAATGATAGCCATCCTGACTGGTGTGAGATGGTGTCTCATTATGGTTTTGATTTTGCAAGCTGAGACTCTTACATCCTGCCATATTCTTTTGTACCCAGCTTGTTGCCAGGTGATGAGTTAACTGGCCAAAGGGTAAACTAAGGGTTGAAATGATGTGCATGCATTGGGCAGGTTCTAGAACCAATGAAGACCATCTATCCCAGCCCAGCATCTTCTGAAACACAGAAGCCATCATGTTCCCCACTCCCTGCTACATTTTTTTTCAGCTCAACTAGTTTTACCAGATACATATAAAGAGTTATCATTTTAAAATAATCTGGGTGCTTTTTTTCTTTAATTCAATAGTGTGTTTGTTTTTGCCTGTAAATGATTTGACTTCAAAGCGTATAAAATAAATGAAAAATCTCAGCATCATTCTCATGTTAGACGCTGTTATCCAGAAATATCTATTTTGGTGCCTGCAATTTTGTTTTTCTCTCTCTTATTTGGAGAAGATGGAAGCTGCAAAGCTGTTTATCTCCTCTAAATTAACCATGTGACAAGTCTGAGATATTAATAACCACTCCCCACAGCACTAATGATTATGTCTGAGAGGGGTCAAGTGGCGATCACCATCAAGGGAGAGTAGCTAAGATAAAAACACAAGCAGCCAGGCACGGTGGCTCATCCCTGTAATCCCAGTACTTTGGGAGGCCAAGGCAGACAGATCAAGAGGTCAGGAGTTCAAGACCGGCCTGGTCAGCATGGTGAAACCCTGTCTCTACTTAAAATACAAAAAATTAGCCAGGCATTGTGACACATGCTTATAGTCCCAGCTAGTAGGGAGGCTGAGGCAGGAGAATTGCTTGAACCCAGCAGGTGGAGGTTGCAGTGAACCGAGATCACGCCACTGCACTCCAGCCTTGTGGGAGGCCAAGGGAGTGAGACTGTCTCAAAAAAAAAAAAAAAGCAACACAGCAGAAATGCAGCCCGTATGTCTTCATGGACAAATGGGAGAGGAAACGGAGTTACCCAAATGCCCCTGCTGCCGCAGGTGACCAGAGGGCTCATGATGACTTCTTGCCCCGGGGCATCAGCATAGAGCCCCTCCAGCTTGACCGAGTCAAGTCCTTATGGCTGATGGTACCCCAGGCAAGCTCCTGGAGTTGCTGGTCCCAGCCCTTGACTGTGCCCTGTTCCTATCTCTGCTGATCAACTCCTATCCTGTGGTCCAGGGATCTGCCTTCTCAGAGCCGGGGCTGCTACTGCTTCTCAGAACTTAGGGGATGCTGTCACTCTGTCCCAAGTCTCAAACATGGAACAGGCTTTGCTGACCCTTCCCCCCACACAGCAGATGCTTCTGTTTCTCAGATGGGCAAACCAGGGTCTTTAGTTGCTTCAAACTCTTGAATTTCTTCACTACCTCCGAGAGCTTCCTTTAACATCACTACAGTAGGGTCTAAAGCAAGCTTGTCTAACCCACAGCCCACGGGCCACAGGCAGCCCAGGAAAACTAAAAAATGCCCTCATTTTCTCATCTCACAAAAGAACACACACTATATGCTTCCATTTACATAGCTCAATAACAGGAAAAACTAAATGGTATTATTTAGGAATGTATTGTTTATTTTACTATATAGGTAGCAAAATAATAAAAAGGCCAAGGAAATGATTGTCACAAAATCAAAGTGTGATGTACACATACAGTGGAATATGATTCATCCTTAAAGAGGGAGTAAATTCTGACACATAACATAGATGAACTCTGAGAACATGATGTGAAGTAAAATAAGCCAGTCACAGAAACATACATGCTGTGTGATTCCACTTATAGGAGGTGCCTAGAATGGGCAGAGTCATAGACAGAAAACAGAATGGTGATTGCCAGGTGTCTTGGTCCATTTTCTGTTGGTTATAATGGAATATCTCCAACTAGGTAATTTATAGAGAAACAAAATTTACCTCTTACAGTTCTGGAGGTGAGGAGTCCACGGTCAAGGGTAGTATCTGGTGAGGGTCTTCTTGCTTGTGGGGACTCTGCAGAGTCCTGATGCTGCTCAGGCGTCACATGGTGAGGGGGCTGAGCCTGCTAGATCAAGTCTCCCTTCTCTTTCTTATAAAGCCACTAGTCCCACTCCTGTGATAGCCCAGTACTCCATGAACCCATTGATCTTTTAATCCATGAATGGATTAATCTATTCATGAGGGCAGAGCCCTCCTGACCCAATCACCCTTAAAGACCCCACATCTCAGTACTGCCACAGTAGAGATTAAATTTCAACCTGAGTTTTGGGGAAGACAATTCCAATTCGTAGCACCAGGATGCGATAGTGAGTATTGAGCATTAACTTGATTGGATCAAAGGATGCAAAGTATTGATCCTGGGTGCGTCTGTGAGGGTGTTGCCGAAGGAGATGAACATTTGAGTAGGTGGACTGGGAGAGGCAGACCCACCCTCAGTCTGTTTGGGCACCAGCTAATCAGCTGCCAGCATGGCTAGGATAAAAGCAGGCAGAGGAACGTGGAAGGACGAGACTGGCTGAGTCTTCTGGCCTCCACCTTTCTCCCATGCTGGATGCTTCCTGCACTCAAACATTAGACTCCAGGTTCTTCAGTTTTTTGACTCTTGGACTCATGCCAGTGGTTCACCGGGGCTCCCAGGCCTTCAGCCACAGACTGAAGGCTGTACTATCAGCTTTCCTACTTTTGAGGTTTTGGGGCTCAGACTGGCTTCCTTGCTCCTCAGCCTGCAGATGGCCTACTGTGGGATTGTGTGAGTCAATACTCGTTAATAAATTCCCTTTTATAGATACATCTGTCCCATGAGTCCTGTCCCTCTAGAGAACCCTGACTGATTCACAGGGGATGTGAGAAGGGAAGTGAAGATTTATTGTTTAATGGGTACACAGTTTCAATTTGCAAGATGGAAAACTTCTGGAGATGGGTGGTGATGAGAGGTGGAAAAAGCTCTGGAGGTGGGTAGTGCCGATAGGTGGAAAAAGTTCTGGAGGTGGGTGGTGGTGATAGGTGGAAAAAGTTCTGGAGATGGGTGGTGGTGATAGCTGGAAAATGTTCTGGAGATGGGTGGTGACGATAGGTGGAAAAAGCTCTGGAGGTGGGTGACACAGTATGAATGTACTTAACACCACAGAACTGTACACTCAAGAAATGGTCAAAATGGTAAATTTCTTGCTACGTAAATTTTAGCACAATAAAAAAAATCGGAAAGAAAAAAACTAGGCTAATGATTATGTCTGGGTTGAAGAGAGCAAAGAAAGACATATTTGGGGGCTGGCAACTTTCTATTTATTAACCTTGGTGGTGGTCACACAGGTATTTGCCTCATAATTATTTGCTAACCTGTACATATATACTTACTGATTGATTTTTATTCAATGTTTCATTTTGGAAATTTTCAACCATTCCCCAAAGTAAAAACCATAATATAATAAACCCAGCTGCAACAATTATCTACATTTTGCTATTTTTGTTTCACTTATACATGCTTTCCAATTTTGGAAAGCATGGGACATTTTGAGGCCAATTCCAGGTTTTACATCATTTCACCTATAAATACTTCAGGAGATACATATACATTTTTATGCATTATCTATAAGAGAGGAAACACCAAAAATAATTAAAAGAGAGGGAATGGAGCTGGTCTTGAAGGCAGAAATTCCATGTAGGGAAAGGTTGTGTGTGGGTGCATGTGTGCACACGTATGTGTGTCACAGTCATGCAGCTACAGTAGGATGTCTGCCTTGGGTTGGAGGAACAGCTAAGCCTGCGTTCTTCCATCGCAGCTTGGGGGGCATGGTTGTCGCTCCCATTGGTGGATCTGGGCACTTACCTGAACACAGTCAAGGCTACGAGTCCAGAAGTGCTGCAACCGGAGTGCAAGAAGTCTTGTAGGGCTGGATACAAGAGTCACCCTCTCATGTTGAGTACCTACAGTTCGTGTCTGTCTGTTTCATTTTGTTTCTGTCTGGCTAGCACCTAACACAGTGAATTGCCCAATGTAAAACCTCAACAACTGTTAAATGATTTGATAACGAGGAAAGAGGATGGCTCTAAAGAACGCCACAGTTTGTAGGAGGCTCAGAGTATTTTGTGTTTGTTTTTGTTTTCATGACTTTAAGCAGACTGCCCTGCTCTTGGAAAAAGGGAAGGAGACTGTGAGCTCCTTCATGGAGTAGTGGCAACCCCACCTCGCAGTGGGAGGGAGGGCTTTGATTCTCGACAGAAGTGGGTGAGGCCAAGCACAGTACCCCTAACACGGGCTTTGATTTGTCCTGTTGCTGGATGAATCAGGTCTGCAGCTAATACAAGTTGTTAATATCCAAATCTTATAAAACATGGTTAAGAGTGGGGCTGTGCTAATCAGTCCTCAGACTCCAGGTTTGGGGTCTGGGGCATCACCAGGCCTCTCTGCAGGTGTCTGGGCTCCTGGGCACCATGCATAGAGGCCAATGGAAGAGGCCAACATAGGATCTCACAAGCTTCCTTTGGTCAAAACCCGCTATTTATTGACCTGAATGGTGGTGACACAGGCATTTGCTTCATAATTATTTGCCAGTCTGTACATATATACTTATTGATTGATCATTATACTTATTGATCTTTTAAGTCTACTCAAGTTATCTCCTTTGAGAAGCTCCTGGTGCACAGCCAGCTCTCCATCCTCTCCTGCTCCTACCTCCATGCCTTTGCCTTGGCTATTCCTTCTGCTGCAAATACTTTTCCATCAGATTTTCGTGTGCTTGCCCTCTCACATTCAGGACAGCACATCTTATTGGGCCTTAATTTTAGGCCTCCCACCCCAGTTCTTCTCTAGTGTATATGGTTAAACAGGGTTCGCTGACCCATCTTGGAGATCCTGGTGTCTCTCTCTGCTAAGCTTGGCTTTGCCTCTCACTCTTGCTTTGTCCTGAGGCCACAGCTCTGTTACAGCCCATGTTTAAATATCTGTTTGTTGGAAATAGATGCTCGATGCCACAAAGAAAAATTAGCACTGAGACAAAGGATTTTTTAGCGATGCAATTTTTACTTCCTGGACTGCAGAAAGGGTATCCTCGCTAGCCATTGTGCCACAAAAGCACAATAAACAAAGGAAAACATACAAATGTATTCCTTATGCATTTGGGGTTGTCCTTACTGCTGTGACTGAACTTCATTGGCTGGAGCCAGACCTCACGATATAAACTTAAACTTGATTGGCTAATTACTTAAAACGTTTTTGAACAGATAAGGGACAGGCCATGAGTTGGGACATGCCTGTGAGCACGTCCAGCACAGATATCTTGGTTAAAGTACAAGGACATAGAATGTACTATGTGCCAATAAGCATGTCTAACAGCTGCATAGGATAGGGCTTAACAAAGACTTATTAGCAAATTTATTCTTCAACAAGAAAGGAAACTTTGAAGAGGACATTTACTACTTCCCACACAATCAAGACCACATCTCAATAAAACAAAATTAAATTTAAGAAGTCCCTCTGCCTTGACCTGGAGTTTCCTCTGGATAAGCAGTTTTTCTGGAGGATCTGCCAAGCTGGAAAATCGAGTCCAGAAGGGTCAGCAGGTAGAGGAAGTACATGGGTGCCATCTCAGCTCTCCCAGGAACAGTGCTGGGGGTCCTGGGTGGGCTGCAATCTGCGAGCCTCAGTTTCACCATTCCGAGTCCACCCCAGCTTGAATATCCTAGAGACTATAATTCCATCACATACTCTTTTTACATTTTTTTTTAATTTCAACTTTTTTTTAGGTTCAGGGGTATATATGTAGGTTTGTTACATGGGTATATATATGACACAAGGGTTTGATGTGCAGATTATTTTGTTACCCAGGTAATCAGTATACTACACATAGTTTTCCAATCCTTACCCACAAATTGGCCCCAGTGTCTGTTGTTCCTTTTGTGTCCATGTGTACTCAATGTTTAGCTCCCACTTGCAAGTGAGAACGTGTGGTATTTGGCTTTCTGTTCCTGTGTTAATCTGCTAAGGATGATGGCCTCCAGCTACATCCATGCTGCTGCAAAGGCCGTGATCTCACTGTTTTGTAGCTGCATAGTATTCGTGGTGTACATGTACCCCACTTTCTTTATCCAGTGTACTGCTGATGGGCATCAGGTTGATTCCCTATCTTTGCTATTGTGAATACTGCTGAAACGACTATATACCTGCACGTGTCTTTGTGTGTACATACATGTCCAATTCAGCACGATGTTTGAATGTGCATGGTTGAATGATTTATGTGCACGGTAGAATGATGGGTTGATTGATTGATTGACTGATTGATTCATTGATTGGATGGATTGATTGATTTTTGAGATAGAGTCTTACTCTGTCAACCAGGTTGGAGTGCAGTGGCATAATCTCAGATCACTGCAATCTCTGCCTCCTGGATTCAAGTGATGCTCATGCCCCAGCCAACCAAGTAGCTGAGATTACTGGCACATGCCACCATAACCAGCTAATGTTTGTATTTTTAGTCAAGACAGAGTTTCGTCACGTTGGCCAGGCTGGTATGGAACTCCCGACCTCAGGTGATCTGCCCTCCTTGGCTTCCCAAAGAGCTGGGATTACAGGCATGAGCCACCACACCTGGCCTATGGTAGAATTATTTCTATTCCTTTGAGTATATACCCAGTAACGACATTGCTGGGTTGAATGCCTACCACACTGTTACACGTGTAGAGGACTTGAGGCCCGACATGAGTCATGGGTGGTTAGCCCTGGGCAGATGATGGGTGGCGGGGCTTGGCCGGGCATCCTGCTCTGCAGATAGCATCCCAAACAAGCAGCCAGCGACCCCCGCTTCCTTCGTGGTGACCGAGGGGCATAGTTCAGAATTCCAGCAGCACAGGCTGGCTCCCACATTCTCCTTTTTCCCCCTTTTCTCCAGCCTGTTTCTCAATCTCCCCGTGAAAACTTGACAGAAGCCAGACTGTAGACATAACTTGGTATTTATGTTTGAAAGATGGACTCTCAAAATGATGCCAGCCACGGTGGCTCACAGCTGTGATCCTAGAGCTTTGGGAGGCCAGTGTGGGAGGATATCTTCAGACCAGGCATTTGAGACCAGCCAGGGCAACATCATAGGTCATGTCTGTACAAAAAATTTAAAAACTTAGCTGGGTGTGGTAGTACCAGTCTGTGGTCCCCACTACCTGAGTGGCTGGGGCATGAGGATTGCTTGAGCCCAGAAGTTCGAGGCTACAGCGCACTATGATCACAGCACTGCACTCCAGCTTGGGCGACCGTGACACTCTGTTTCTAAAGAAATAAAAATAAATTAAAAAAAAATTTTTAAAGGGCACCTATAAGCCCTCATATTAAGATGATTCCTCAGTTATACTCTATTCCAGCTGTTCTCTCTATAGTCTAGGTCTAAGTTCACATGTTCTCACTGATTTATGAGATCTAAAAACCAAAGCAACTGAACTCATGAAGATAAAAATCAAAGCAACTGAACTCAGGGAGATAGAGACTAGAATGGTGATTACCAGAGGCTGGAGGAGGGTGGCAGAGAGGGCTGCATAGTGATGAGTAATAAGCACAAACACACAGTTAGAGAGAATGAGATCTAGTATTTGATGGCGCAACAGGGTGACTACAGTGCACAATAACTTACTGTACATTTTCAAGTAACTGAAAGTACAGTTGGAACATTGGTGACACAAAGAAATGATAAATGCTTGAGGGGATGGATACCCCATTTACCTGTTGGGATTATTACACATTCCACGCCTGTATTAACATACCTCATGTGTGTCATAGATGGATACTATATACACATACACGCTTTTTTAAAATTTAAATTAAAAACAGTTGTAAGTGTGGTCTGGGAATCTCTGGGGTCCTCAAAACTCTTTCGGGGGGTCTGCAGGGGCAAAACTATGTTACAACGGTCCTAACATAGTGTTGGCCTTTTCATTCACGCTCCTTTCATTCACACGTGTACAGTGTTTCTCAGAGTCTGCATGACATAGGGTATTGCAACAGATTAAAGGCAGATTTGAGAATCTAGCTGTCTTCTCTTCAGCCAGATATTGAAGAGATTTGCAAAAATATAAAACAATGCTGGCTGGGTGCAGTGGCTCACCCCTGTAATCCCAGCACTTTGGGAGGCCAAGATGGGAGGATCACCTGAGGTCAGGAGTTTGAGACCAACATGGAGGAACTCCGTCTCTACTAAAAATACAAAACTAGCTGTGTGTGCTGGTGCATGCCTGTGATCCCAGCTTCTCAGGAGGCTGAGGCAGGAGAATCTCTTGAACCCGGGAGGTGAAGTTCGCAGTGAGCCGAAATTGGGCCATTGTACTCCAGCCTGGGCAACAAGAGTGAGAGTCCGTTTCAGAACAAAACAAAACAAAAATGCCATTCTTCTCACTACAATTTTTTCTTTGAAAAGATCATATGTTTTTGTAAAACGTGTTATTTATGTTTAAACATGCGATGGTTTTCTTATTGTTTAAAGTGAGTTAATATTTTAAGAATATATCAACCTCATGCTCTCATACAGTAAATATCCCTAGATGTAGCATACATAAACAAAAGGTTTTTAAAGTGCTCAATAATTTTTAAGAGTACAAAGGGAACTTTCCCTGAGACCAAAAAGTTTGAAAATCCTTTTCTACTCAACAGGAGCTTAAAGGCTTTAAAGAACACCAGATCTATGTTCAATTGCTGTGTGGAAGTAACCCAAGATTGTGTGGCATGTGATGTGGTGGCTCACCTGTAATCCCAGGACTTTGGGAAGATGACACAGGTGGATGATTTGAGGTCAGGAGTTCCAGACCAGCCTGGCCAATATGGTGAAACCCTGCCTTTACTAAAAATACAAAAATTAGTTGGGCCTGGTGGCGCATACCTGTGGTCCCAGCTACTTAGGAGACTGAGACAGGAGAATCGCTTAAATCCAGGAGGGGAAGGTTGCAATGAGCCGAGATCATGCCACTGCACTCTAGCCTGGGTGACGGCGTGAGACTGTCTCAAAAAAACAAAAACAAATGCTGAGTATGCAGCCTCCTAGCCATGCAGACTTGGGCAAGTTACTGAATGTCTCTGAACTTCAGTTTATTCGTCAGTGAAAGAGAGGTGTTGACCTCCATGCCTGGCCCTTGTGAGGTGCTGGGTGAATACTGATTTTGTCCCAGCTTTATAGGACAAGGGCATCTTATCTGGACATTGTCAGCCCAGCGGTGCCTGATGAGGGAGGAGAGACGCTTTCCAGTCGTTGCTGCTGAATCACAATTTAGCTGTTTTTGCATTTCTTCTCCCTTCCTTCCTTCTTTCCTCCCTCCCTCCCTCCCTCTCTTTGTTTTTCTTTTTCTCTTTCTCGCTTTATTTTCTTCCTTTCTTTCTTCGAGACAGGGTCTCACTTTGTCACCCACACTGGAGTGCAGTGGCACAAATCACAGCTCACTGCTTCCTCAACCTCCCAGGCTAAGGCAATTCTCCTATCTCAGTAGCCCAAGTTTCTGGGACTACAGGCACACACCACCAGGCTAGGCTAGTTTTTGTCTTTTTTTGTAGAGATGGTGTTTCACCATATGGCCCAGGCTGGCTGGGCTCGAATTTTCTGCACTGAAGCCATCCTCCCACCTTAGCTATCCAGAGTGCTGGGATATGGGCCTTGGAAGCCACTGTGCCTGGCCTTTTTTTTTTTTTTTTTTTTTTGACAGAGTCTCTCTCTCTCACCCAGGCTGGAGTGCAGTGATGCAATCATAGCTCCCTGCAGCCTTGAATTTCTGAGCTCAAACAATCTTCCTACCGTGGCCTCCCAAAAGCGCTGGGGTCATGGGTGTGAGCCATTGCGCTGGTCTGCTTTTGCACGTCAGACACACTCCCAACACCAATCCGTGGCACTGGGGCCACATTTTATCAATGGGCTTTTAAGAGTTCAAATCTTGCAGATGATTAAAAAGTGTTTTACCTCCTTGGTATTTAATGAAATCCAGGTTCTGGGAGGTTCTTGGAAGAGAAGGGGCTCCTGGGAGTGGGAAGAGTTTCCAGAAAGAGATGAGAAAGGGGCCCCTGACCAGCTGCATGAACTGAATCTTTAGATTTCTGTAAACAAACCCTTCACACACAATCTCCACCTTCAAAAGCCTGTTGTTCTAGCAGAAAGAGAGTGAGGGGAGCCATGTCCATAGGGTGTGACAAATATTACTCAGCTGCCCGAAGTGCTGGCCTGTTTCACACCATCTGTCTTCTACCCTCTCGACAGCCCTCTTCTTTCTCTCTCCTTTTTTTTTCTTTTTGAGACAGAGTCTTGCTCTGCCTCCCAGGCTGGAGTACAGTGACTCGATCTCAGCTCACTGCACCCTCCACTTCTCAGGCTCAAGCAATTCTCCTGCCTCAGCCAACTGAGTAGCTGGGATTACAGCTACCCACCACCACGCCCACCTAATTTTTGTATTTTTCTTAGAGACAGGATTTCATGTTGGCCAGGCTGATCTCGGAACTCCTGACCTCAAGTGATCTGCCTGCCTCAGCCTCCCAAAGTGCTTGGATTATGGGCATGAACCACCAGTCCCTGCCTACAAAAAAAAAAAATATATATATATATATATATATATAAAATTGTACTTTACTTTAGGTTTTGGGGTACATGTGAAGAAGATGCAGGATTGTTGCATAGGTACATACATGGCAATGTGGTTTGCTGCCTTCCTCCCCTTCACCTATACCTGGCATTTCTCCCCATGTTATCCCTCCTCAACTCTCCACCCGCTGCTGTCCGTCCACTAGTTCACCCCAACAGACCCCAGTGTGTGATGCTCCCCTCCCTGTGTCCATGTGTTCTCATTGTTCAACACCTGCCTGTGAGTGCGAACATGCAGTGTTTGATGTTCTGTTCTTGTATCAGTTTGCTGAGAATGATGGTTTCCAGGTTCGTCCATGTCCCTACAAAGGACAAGAACTCATCCTTTTTTATGGCTGCATAGTATTCCATAGTGTATATGTGCCACATTTTCCCTGTCCAGTCTATCATTGATGGGCATTTGAGTTGGTTCCAACTCTGCTTTTGTAAACAGTGCTGCAACGAACATTCATGTGCATGTGTCCTTGTAATAGAACAATTTATAATTTAAAAAATCAGCCAGGCATAGTGGTGTATGCCTGTAGTTGCAGCTATTCAGGAGGCTGGGGCAGAAGGATCGCTTGAGCACAAGAGGTAAAAACTGCAGGAAACTGTGATTATATCACCGCACTCCAGCCTGGGCAACAGAGCAAGACCCTGTCTCTTTAAAAAAAAAAAAAAAAAAAAAAAAAGGCACTGTACAAAGGAGTCCCTGACCTGGCATGGTGGCTTATGCCTGTAATTCCAGCACTTTGGGAGGCTGAAGCAGGCAGACTGTCTGAGGTCAGGAGTTCGAGACCAGCCTGGGCAACATGGCAAAACCCTGTCTCTACTCAAAATACAAAACAATTAGCCAGATGCAGTAGTGTGTGTCTATAGTCCCAGCTACTCAGGAGGCTGAGGCATGATAATTGCTTGAACTGGGGAGGCAGAGGTTGCAGTGAGCTGAGATTACACTGCTGCACTGTAGCCTGGGTGATAGAGCAAGCCTCTATCTCCAAAAAAAAAAAAAAAAATCCCTGCAGTTGACCTACAACTGCCCCCTATGAGCAGCCATCCTGACTCCCTGCTCCCTCATCTCTGAAGAAGCTGCAGTGACAGGCAAGTATTTGAGGACATACAGAGTGCAGTAAAAGCAACTCTCTGGGGTCAGAAGACCAGGCTCCAGCCTCACCAAGCACTAAAGAGCTCGTGCTTGTGCCTGACTAGCACGTTATCATGTCTCTTCGTACTTTTCTGTTTGCCTTCCATGTAGTTACAAGATTACACACCAGACTAAAAACCCCAGGGTCCCCTTTGGACAGAAGAAAGTTCCAAAAATCTGTCAAGCATTATTTAGAAGCTGATCCCATTTTTCCAGGCTGGTTGGTGACTGGGCCTTGAGGCTGCTGGTCGGAGACCTCAGTTTGACAGTCTGACAGCTGCCTTCCCACCCTCCCCCTGTGTGGCAGGGCGTTGCAGCCTTGTGCCCTGGGCCAGGAGCCCAGAGAGGCCTCACTAAAGAGACACTTGGAACTTCCCCCTGAAAACGCCTGGCTCTGATTTATTTCCCATCCTGGCCCATGTTCTGCTGACCTGATCTTATAAGCACATAATTATGTTATTAGCATATGATGAACCACAGTATACAATGCGTCCTGCTGGAGAGAATTAGAATAAACTGCCACTTCAGCAGAGTTCCAGATAAAACAGCACCACAAAAGGAGAAAGAGAAGGCAGCAGAGGATAGGCCATGGTTGTAGGTACAGCCACTGTGCCTCCCTCGAGGCTCCTTCCTGGGGTCTTGGCTGAAGAAACAGACCCAGGGAGAGTGGAGGGGTGACTTGGCTTGAAACTCACAGGCCCGGACATCCCCAGTGAGAATGAGAATGAGAACCCAGCATTAATCAAGCCTTGCCTAGGTTTTAGCAGGAATTACAGCACTGGGAAAAGAGGGGAGATGTTTCTTTTTTTGTTGTGTGTTTGTTTGTTGTTGCCAGTCAAGACAGGTTTATTTTAGAGAAAACAAACCTGAGAGGGGCTTCTGGCCGAGTTAGATGTTTTCAGCCGGCAGAGATTGGCTCAGAGGACAGAGAGCAAAATGCCCCATAATGAAGGCTCAGAGCCTCCACGGCTGGGCAGTCCCAGGAGCACGGCCCATGTCCCAGACCCAGGTGGAACCCACACTTGGTCACACCATAGCAGCCAGAGAAGCAGGGCCCAGCCCACAGCAGTGCATATAAGAGCCTGCTATGCATAGGGTCGGGGCCCACAGTGTCAAGGGAACATATCGCAGGTGTCACCGCCTCCAGCCATTCTGATCTTGAATGACCCACGTTGCAGGCTCTTCTTGACTTGTAACTATTGCTCATACAGTTCCTTCTGCCTGGTGTTCCCTTTCCCTTTCTCTTCCTGCTCTCCTTTAGAGCTCATCTCTAGGGTTGTCCTTTTTTAATTTTCATTTTCTCAGAGTTTTGCTTTGTTGCCTAGGCTGGAGTGCAGCAGTGTGATCACAGCTCACTGCAGCCTCCAACTCCTGGGCTCAAGTGATCCTCCTGCCTCACCCTCCTAAGTACAAGCATGTGCCACCATGCTCAGCTCAGTTTTGAATTTTATATAGAGATGGGGTCTTGCTATGTTGCCCAGGCTGGTCTCAAGCACCTGGCTTACAGGGATGCTCCCACTTCAACTCCTAAAGTGCTGGGACTACAGGCATGAGCCTCCATGTCTGGCCCAACATGCCTCCTTGAATATAGGGGCCAGAGGGTAAAAATAGAGAGAGTGATCTTATGCCATTTTATATTGCTATAGGACTCCAGAAGCTATGGCTGCAGCTCCATTCCAGGCTGGTCTTGAACTCCTGGCCTCAAGGGATCCTCCCTGTTAGATATAGTGGAAACCAAGTTTCTCTTCAAAGAATCAGTATGTCAGTATGTTCAGCTCTCTTATTCTTTAATTCTCTATTTTAAAGTTTAACTTCCTTAAGTTCCAGTAAACAATCTCCTCCACCGGTTCTAATCAGTAGTTCACATCTGTTCCCCCAGTTCCCGGCTCCGTCCTGACTCATCCTGGTCACCTGCTTCAGTCACCTGTTTCAGTCATCTGCTCTGGTCATCTTTGACCTAGGTCACCCCTGGTTACCTGCTCTGACCTGCCTGTAACCATCCTTCCTGCCAAACCACCCACCCTGCCACTTTAGCTCAGACCCCTGCTCTCTTTAAAATGGCCAGTCAGGATCAGGCCAGCTTGTGTGGTCTAACTATAGCCAGTAGGAGAATCACACAGCAGTAGGGGCAACCCCCATCAGGAATAAGTACCCCTTCCCCTCCTTGTCCAGGTTTGTGCTCGCCATTGTTCCGTCTGTGAGCCGCACCCTTCTCTAGAAGTAAATTGCCTTGCTGAGAAATTTATATTTGAGTGCTACTTCTTCTGCAGCATCAAAAATTGCACTTAGAACATACCACCTCAGCCTCCTCGGTACTGGGATTACAGGTGTGAGCCACCACACCCAGCCCAGGGTTGCCTTTTGCCAGTCTCTGTCACGTACCTGCCTCCCTGTGTTGAAATGATTTGCCTGGATGAGTCATCCCTGTTGTTTCCTGTTGTAATGGACTGAACATCTGTGTCCTGTGAAAATTCATATGTTGAAACCCTAATAACCAATGTGATGGTGTTTAGAGGTGGGGCCTTTGGAAGGAAGGTAATTAGGTCACGAGAGTTACAAACCCCAAAAGTCGGAGACAGGTCACAGTTAATTTAGAAAGTTTATTTTGCCAGGGTTGAGAACTTGAGCCCGTGACACAGCCTCAGGGGGTTCTGACGACACGTGCCTGAGGTAGTCAGAGCACCGTTTGGTTTTATACATTCTAGGGAGATATGAGACATCAATCAACATGTGTAAGATGAACATTGGTTCAGTCTGGAAAGGCGGGACAACTCAAAGCATGGAAGAGGCTACCAGGTCATAAGTAGATAAGAGACAAATGGTTGCGTTCTAGTGAACTTCTGATTAGCCTTTCCAAGCGAGGCGGTCAGCTGTGCATCTTTGTCAGTAAGCAGAGCAGTGGCTTTGAATAGAATGGGAGGCAGGTTGGCCTGAAGCAGTTCCCAGCTTGACTTTTCCCTTTAGCTTAGTGATTTAAGGACCCTAAGATTTATTTGCCTTTCACAAATGGAACCCCGCACAAACAGGATCAGCGTACTTGTTATCATTATTATTATTACTACTTGAGGCAGGGTTTTACTCTATCACCCAGGCTGGAGTGTAGTATGGCGCAACCTCGGCTCACTGCAACCTCTGCCTCCCGCATTCAAGTGGGTCTCCTGCCTCAGCCTCCCGAGTAGCTGGGACTGAAGGTGTGCGCCACCACACCTGGCTAATTTTTGCATTTTTAGTAGAGACAAAGTGTCACCATGTTAGCCAGGCTGGTCTCAAACTTCTGACCTCAGATGATCTGCCCACCTTGGCCTCCCAAAGTGCTGGGATTACAGACGTGAACCGCTGTGCCCAGCCAGATTAGTGCACTTATAACAAGAGGCCAGAGAGCTAACCAGCTGTCTTTCCACCATGTGAGGACGCAGAGGGAAGATGGAAGTCTGCAACCCCGAAGCAGGGTCTCACCAGGACCCACCCATGCTGACATCCTGATCTTGGACTTCCAGCCTCCAGAGCTATGAGAAATAAATTGCTGTTGTTTTGTGAGCCACCGGCCTATGGCACTTCGTTACAGCAGCCCAAAGGGACTAAGACACCTGCTCCAAACTTCCTTCTGGCAGCAGCATGGTTTGATCCATCTCTGCACAACATGGGTCAAGACACTGCAGATTTGAACAGTCATGCCGTTGGGACCTCAGGGAGGTGGCAGGCTGCCTGGACATTTTTGGGCAGTGATACATAGAGAACTTCGGTGCCTTGCTGAGGACTTCAAGGATGCAGCACTGGCCAGTGCTTGAATTTCTCCTGCTCCCTGGGATCTAGAGATGAGGGGCAGTCTGTTTCTGAAGATCAGGAGGCCCCAGCTGGGAGGAGAAGGGGATGATGAGGCTGGCAGCCAGGTGGGTGAGAGGCTACAGTTAGGAGCCCTGAAGTAGGAAGGCAGAAATAAGACCACCTGAGCAGAGGGCACAGCATGGTGGCGTTTTTGTTGCTTATTTTTAAGACGGAGTCTCACCTTGTCGCCCAGGCTGGAGTGCAGTGGTGCAATCTCGGCTCACTGCGACCGCTGCCTCCTGGGTTCAAGCGATTCTCCTGCCTCAGCCTCCCAAGTAGCTGGGATTACAGCCGTGTGCCACCATAGCCAGCTAATTTTTCGTATCTTTAGTAGAGACCGGGTTTCAGCATGTTGGCCAGGCTGGTCTCAAACTCCTGACCTTGTAATCCGCCCACCTTGGCCTCCCAAAGTGCTAGGATTACAGGTGTGAGCCACAGCGCCTGGCCTGTATTTTGCTTTTTAAGATGGGGACTTGCGCTGTTACCCAGGCTGGAATGCAGTAGCACAATCTCGGACCACTGCAACCTCCACCTTTTGGAGTCAAGTGATTCTCCTGCCTCAGCCTCCCGAGTAACTGGGATTACGAGCCTGCACCACCACGCCCAGCTAATTTTTGCATTTTTAGTAGAGAAGGCACTTCACCATGTTGGCCAGGTTGGTCTTAAACTCCTGACTTCGAGTGATCCGCCCGCCTCAGCCTGGCAAAGTGCTGGGATTACAGGCGTGAGCCACCACACCCATCCCAGAGCATGATATTGATGAGAGGCAACCTTCCCTGCATTCAGCTTCCATTCCAGACACCCAAGGGAACTTGCCCCAGCCCAGGGACCCTGCTGTCCCAGTCTCTCCATCCCCCTACCTCCACCCTGGTCGTGCCTCAAGACTCCTTCCTCTCTTCCCTGCTCCTGGATCCCAAGTGGGGCTGGCAGAGCTGAGTGGCTGCTCTGGCTATTCCCCTACTTGGCTTTTGCTGCTCTTCTTGGCTCCTTGATGAAGTTCCCAGAGCCTCTGCTCCAACATTCCCGCTTCCTGGAGGTGTCAAACTTACTCCAGTCCTCCTCGCTCTCAGCTGATGACCTCATCGGCTTCAGGGAGCGTGGAACCATGCAGCATGAACTCTGAACTCCACCCCTTCTGCTTCATAAGATGGGTCCCCTCACCCTCCTGTCTCCTTTTCTCTCCTCTCCTGGCAAGAGAGTCCCTCCCCTCTGCCTCTTCCCATTTTCCCCTTCACTCCTGTTTGTTCCTGGGTGTCTACAACAGGACGGTTTCATCCCAAAGAAAATATGACTCTCAACCCAGATGGTCCTCAAGCTGCCGTCCTTCAGTTCTCCTTCCTGTTACCACCAAACTTGGAGGAAGAAAGCTTCGTCCAAACACCTCTGCTCCTTCACCTTCCCCAACCCTCGCAATCACGATTTCAACCCGAAGCACGACCAAAAAGATGCCCTTGAGAAGATAATCACAATATGCTGTGAATCAAAAAATGCAGATGGTGAAACATGATGTGTACTGCGCTTGCATTTCTTGTTTTAAAAGTGTTATATTTACATGTCTTTTTCATTGAGAAATGTTACATAATAAAATAACAGAAGGTATACCTAAATGATGCGATTGTGGGTGTTTTTTAATTCTTTGTATCTATTTTCAGATTTTTCTTAAGGAACATGAATTACATGTGAAAAAAAATACAGGCTTCAGATAAAAGGCAGCAAACTGCTTTTCAGATGTTCAGAAATAATGTTGAAATTCAATGACACATCACTCCTTATATCAAAGGGATAGATCAAAAATTTTAAAGTGAAAAATGAAGCAATAAAAGAAATAGAAGAATCTTGGAGTAGGTAGACTTTTCTCTTCTGTGGCTTCTAGGTTTTGAGGAAGAAAGGTTTGTCCAGTACACTTGGTGGCAGCAAACACGTGAACAAAATTAAAATACGTGGAACAAATTAGGGGAAATTAGACTGGATACAGAAGTTTGAGACCAGCCTGGGCAACATAGTGAAACATTGTCTCTACAAAAAATTGTAAAAAATTAACCAGGCATGGGGGCATATGCCTGTGACCCCAGCTACTCAGGAGGCTGAGGTGGGAGAATCTCCTGAACCCCTGAAGTCAAGGCTGCAGTGAGCCGTGATCTCACCACTTCACTCCAGACTGGATGACAGAGTAAGACAGCCTCAAAAAAAAAAAAAAAAAAAATGAAAAAAAAAACAAAGTAGGTTAAATTGATTGTATGTGAAAATGGTTAGTTCCCTTAAACTAATAATTTAATTACTAATTTTAAATCAATAAGAAAAAATAGCAACTAGTCAATAGAAAAATGAGTGGGCAAAGAACCTGAAATACTTCCAGAAAAAGATAGACAATTAACTTAGAAACACATGAAGGCAAAACTTTACAAGAAAAGACACCATTTCTATTATTTGTATTAGATTGTCAAAGAATAAAAATATTGATCATGTACCGTGCAGACAAGAATATGCAGAAACTGGGGTTTTCACACATTGGGGTGGGAATGTCAATTGATCTGTGCAGTGCTATCTTTCCAAATTTAAAATTCACAGGCTCTTTGAGCTGTCACACACTTCTGGGAATTTATTCTAGAGATATTCTTCTAAAGAATCAGCTGTTGGTTTGATTTTATTGTTTTCTGCTTTCAATTTGGCTGATTTCTGCTCTAATTTTTATCTTCTTCCTGCTGCTTGCTTTAGGTTTGCTTTTCCTTCTTTCCCTTTTCTCCTTCCTTCCTTCCTTCCTTTCCTTCCTTCTTTCTCTCTCTCCCTCTTTCTTGCTTTCTTACTTATTTTCTTTCTTTTTTTCTTTCTTTCTCTCTTGGTCTTGCTGTGCTCTTCCCCCCCCGCCCCCACCCCGCAGGCTGGAGTGCAGTGGCACAATCATAGCTCGCTGCAGCCTCAGACTCGCAGGGTCAAGCCATCCTCCTGCCTCAGCCTCCCTGGTAGCTGGGACTACAGGAACATGCCACCACATCCGGCTAACTTTTTTTGTTGGCGGGTGGGGGACTTCTCCCTATGTTGCCCAGCTGTCTTATACGCCTGGACTCAAGCAGCTCTTTCCCCTTGGCCTCCCAAATAGGTTTTCTTTTCTCTCATGAGTTTCCTAAGGTAAAAATTTGAGCAACTTTGTGATTTGTTATCTTTGTCTAATATCAGTATTCAGTGCTATACATCTTCGTCTAAAGACTACTTTTGCTGCATCAAAATAAAATACATTCCAATTTATTTTATTTTTCTTTTATTTCAAAAGACTGAAATTTTTCTTAAAGCATCTCTTCTTTGACCCACAGGCTATTTAAAAGTATAGTGTTTAATTTCCAAATTGTTGGGCTTTTCTGACTATCTCTTATTGACTTCTAGTGCAATTTGGATATGATGCAAGAATTCTCATTGTATCATTTCCACTTCTTTACATTTTTGAGGTTTGTTTTATAGCACAGAATATGATCTATTGTGATGAATGATGCTTGTATACTTGAGATAAATGTGTAATCTACTACTGTTGAATAAAGTGTTCTATAAATGTCAATTAGGTTGAGTTAGTTGATTATATTTTGTCTAAAATTGACTGGTAGTGATTTGTCCAACATTAATGCAATGACTTCTGTTTGTTTTGGTTAATGTTTCCATGGTATATTTTCCTTCATCTTTTAAAAAAAAAAAAATGTATCCATGGCTAGGTGTGGTGGCTCACACCTACAATCCCAGCACTTTGAGAGGACGAAGTGGGTGGATCACCTGATGTCGGGAGTTCGAGACCAGCCTGGCCAACATGGTGAAACCCTGTCTCTACTAAAATACAATAATTAACTGGGCACAGTGGTGCACCCCTGTAATCCCAGCTATTCGCAAAGCTGAGGTGGGAGAATTGCCTGAACATGGGAGATCACACCACTGCACTCCAGCCTGGGCAACAGAACAAGACCTCATCTCAAAAAAATTTTAAAAAGTATCCATGCCTTTCCAGTATATTTAAAGTGAATATATTGTATACAAAATGTAGTTGAGGTTTGATTTTTTTAAAAAAATCCAATCTGACAATGTCTGTCTTTCAACTGGTATGTTTAGATCATTCCCATTTAAAGTAATGGCCAGGCACAGTGGCTCACACTTGTAATCCCAGCACTATGGGAATCTGAGGCAAGTGGATCTGAGACCAGGGATTCAAGACTAGCCTGGCCAACACGGTGAAACCCCGTCTCCACTACAAATACAAACATTAGCCAGATACAGTGGCCCACGCCTGTAATCCCAGTTACTTGGGACGCTGAGGCGGGAGGGTTGCTTGAACGTGCAAGGCAGAGTTTGCAGAGAGCCGAGATTGTGCCACTGCACTCCAGCCTCAGTGACAGAGCGAGACTGTCTAAAAAAAATTGGATAAAAATTTAAAAAGTAATTATCAATATGTTTTGACTAAAACTCACCATGTTTCTAAGCTCTTTTCTTTTCTTTTGTATTTGTTCTTTGTTTCTTGTTTACTGGGTTTTTGTGTTTATTTTGCTTTCCCTGGTTTTAATGAGCATTTTTGCTCATAATAATTCTGTTTTATCTTCTCCATTAATTTACTATGAGTACTTTTAAACCTTTCTATTGGTTTCCCTATGGTTTACAATATACATTTTTAAATAATCTAAGTCCATCTCTGATTATAACATTTCATCATGATGTCATATCACTTCATGCATAGTGAAAGGAACTTAAAACAAAATACCAGACTCCCAGTTCCTTCTTCCCATATCTTGTTTTACTGTGGTCATATATTTCTCATTTATACAAGCACCAATATGTCACCACTATTATTACTTTTTACAGTCAGTGACTTTTTTGTAGCAATGAAAATTTTTCTTAGTTATATTCTACTTTTATTTATCTCAATTCCAATGCTCTTCATTTCTTTGTGTATGTCTAAGTTTCTTACCTTAATAAAATTCCTTCTGCCTGAAAAAACTCTTTTAACATATCTTGTATTGTGTTCTGCTGGCAATGAATAAGGGAGTCTTCTTCCTCCTTCACTTTTGCAGCACAGTTTTAGCAGATATAGAATTCTCAGTTGACACACTATTTTCTTTCACCACTTTAAAGTCATCACTATCTTCTTTCCTTGTTGCACAGTTGCATAATTTCTTTTCTTTTTCTTTCTTTCTTTTTTCTTTTCTTTTTTTTAAGACAGAGTCTTTTTCTGTCACCCAGGCTGGAGTGCAGTGACACAATCCCGGCTCCCAGCAATCTCTGCCTTTCAGGTTTAAGCGATTCTCCCACCTCAGCCTCCTGAGTAGCCGGGATTACAGGCACCTGCCACTGTGCCCAGCTAAATTTTTTGTATTTTTAGTAGAGACAGGTTTTCATCATGTCGACCAGGCTGGTCTCACACTCCTGACCTCAGGTGATCCATCCACCTTAGACTCTCAAAGTGCTGGGATTATAGGCATGAGCCACCACACCCGGCCTCTTTCACCTCTTTTTTTTTTTTTTTTTTTGAGACGGAGTTTCGCTCTTGTTACCCAGGCTGGAGTGCAATGGCGCGATCTCGGCTCACCGCAACCTCCGCCTCCTGGGTTCAGGCAATTCTCCTGCCTCAGCCTCCGGAGTAGCTGGGATTACAGGCACGCGCCACCATGCCCAGCTAATTTTTTGCACCTTTAGTAGAGACGGGGTTTCACCATGTTGACCAGGATGGTCTCGATCTCTTGACCTCGTGATCCACCCGCCTCGGCCTCCCAAAGCTCTTTCACCTCTTTAAAGGCATTACTCTACTGTCTTCTTGCTTGCATCATTTCTGACAAGAAATCTGCCATATTTTTGTCCTTGTTTCTCTGTGGGCAAGGTGTTTCTCTCTGTAGCTGATTTCAAGATTTTCTCTTTGCCTTTGGTGTTCTGCCTCTTGAGCTCCAGCATCTGTATTTTGCTGTTATTTACTTGCTGTGATTCTTATTGGAGGCTTGTTAGCATGCTGGTAGGATATGGAGGATAAGGAGAATTTTGTAGTTTTTTTTAAATTGCATTTTAGGTTTTGGGGTACATGTGAAGAACATGCAAGATTGTTGCATAGGTACACACATGGCAGTGTGATTTGCTGCCTTCCTCCCCTTCACTTATATCTGGCATTTCTCCCCATGCTGTCTCTCCCCAACTCCCCACCCCCCGCTGTCCCTCCCATATTTCCCCCCAACAGACCCCAGTGTGTGATGCTCCCCTCCCTGTGTCCATGTGTTCTCATTGTTCAACACCCGCCTATGAGTGAGAACATGCGGTGTTTGATTTTCTGCTCTTGTGTCAGTTTGCTGAGAATGATGGTTTCCAGGTTCATCCATGTCCCTACAAAGGACACGAACTCATCGTTTTTGATGGCTGCATAGTATTCCATGGTGTATATGTGCCACATTTTCCCTATCCAGTCTATCATCGACGGGCATTTGGGTTGGTTCCAGGTCTTTGCTATTGTAAACAGTGCTGCAATGAACATTCGTGTGCATGTGTCCTTATAGTAGAATGATTTATAATCCTTTGGATATATACCCAGCAATGGGATTGTTGGGTCAAATGGAATTTCTATTTCTAGGTCTTTGAGGAATCGCCACACTGTCTTCCACAATGGTTGAACTAATTTACACTCCCACCAACAGTGTAAAAGTGTTCCTATTTCTTCACATCCTCTCCAGCATTTTGTAATTTTCTGATTAAGTCTCCAATTTTGGATGTGTACAATGGGCCTGTGTCTTGGGATGTAGCCTTCACAAGTGTGTCTGTCCCTCACCTAAGAGTAGAGTTTTTAATCCCTGTATCCTTATTCCTTTTCCATGAAGCAGTGCATAAATTCCAGGACTGCATTTTTCAGTCTACCCTAAGACTCTCCCCTCTGCAGAGTAAAAGATTTTGTATTGAGTTTCTTTTCTCTCTTATGTCAGAAAGAGATGTTTGGGCTGCATGGAGTGGCCTCTGGCAATATACTCCCTCCTGCAGATTAGGTCCTTTTTTTCTGTAAGGAAGAAGATGGGTCTCTGTGGAGCTTCCACTGTGGCTACCACTCCCATTTTCCAGGCAGTCCTCTGGATTATCTCTATCTCTCTGAGCCAGGAGGATAGGGTTTAGAGGCAGGGAACCTAAGGCTGATTCATACTGACTTCATATAACTAAATCAAAGGAAAACTTCAACTCTCCATGCCCAGGTAACAAAAGAACAGACGCTCCTCCCTTTGCAACTCCCCACTTTCTCCCATCACAGATGAGAAATGAAAAGTACCTCTGATTGGTCCTCTCCCACAACCAATCAGACTGGTCGTCCCCTGGTCTTCATTTGCATAGGGGTGTAACTTTGTAACTCCACTTCAGCCTCTGATTTGTTGCCTGCTGCAACCACTCAGGCTGATGATGCCCCCCTCCCCTTCATTTACATAGGGGAAACCTGTAGAGGGTATTTAAATACAGAAAATTCTGTGTATTTAAATCCAGAGCTCCTGAGTCTCTTCCTTGAACCCACTCTCACTCTATGGAGTGTACTTTATTTTCAACAAATCTGTGCTTCTGTTGCTTCTTCGTTTGTGCATTTTATCCAATTATTTGTTTAAAATGCCAAGAACGGAGAGGACGCTTAGTCAAGACCCTCCACCTGTAACACTTCTGTGAGAGCCTGGTGGGGCTCCCGGAGGAAAACCTGAAAAGGAAGGAGGGAGTCTCCTCCGCACATGACCGCAGCCTCTAGGAGCCTCACACTCTCATATTAGGCCAATAGGAAACAAAATATCTTGTTTAATGTTTCTATCAGTGTATGGCATACCCAGTGGCTTCTTCTCCCCGCAGATAAGCAAATCAGCAGGTCAGGAATTTCCCTGCAAGCACCTGTGTCTCCTCAAGATGACTGTGTGTCCTGTGACCTGTTCTCTAATCTCAGTTCTCTAATGGGTTCACAAAGTCATGAATGTGATGCCTGTCCACCTTTTGTCTTGTAACAGTAGGAGCTGATCTTTAAATTCTCTGCGTATCCCAGATATGCACTTACAAATATACTAGGAAAGAAATCAGTCATGCATCACTTGATAATGTGTATACATTTTCAGAAATGCATCATTTGGCAATGTTGTCATTGTTTGAACATCACAGAATGTACTTACACAAAACTAGATGACCTACCCTACTGCATACCTAGGTTACATGGTATAGCCTATTGCTGTTAGGCTGCAAACCTGTACAGCACATGCCTGTACTCAATACTGTAGACAGTCGTAACACAATGGTAGGTATTTGTGTATCTCAGCCTGTTTAAACATAGAAAAGGTAACACATTGCACTGTGATGTTACCACAGCTATGACAGCTCTAGGCAATAGGAATTTTTCAGCTTCATTATAGTCTTAAGGGACCACAGTCATATATGTGGGCTGTCATTGACCAAAATGTCTCTATGAGGCAGAAGGCTGTGTATATATGCATGTGTATGTATTCCCCTAACACACACACACACACACACACACACACACACACACACACGGAACTGTATTGCTGTATAGCCTCATTATTTGTACTAGAAAGAACGACTGAGAAAACTTAAATGTCCCTTAGGCTGGGAGCAGAAATCAACCATAACGCAGTCATATAATGAAATATTATGCGGCATATCTTAATGGCAATGAGACGTGCAGTACAGTAGTTAAAAGGAATGAGATGGAACGTTATGCAGAAGTTAAATAGAATGTGTTGATGTTAGAAGTTATTCTCCGAAAATAACACTTTGTACAGTTTACAGGCTTTTTCTTTCCATGTAATAAACTTTAGATCTGTTCCCAAATTCTCTGGTTTTCCCGCCTTCTGGAATATGGTAGGAATGCACATCCTGTCTCCTTTGAAATTTGGGTGGTATGCTTTAACCAATGAAAGTGAGAGAATTACAATGGATTTCAGCCGGCATCCACCCCCTTGGCAGGGTAGCCTTGTGCAGGATCCAACCTGCCCAACCATACACAGCAGTCCTGCCGAGATGGAGCTGATCTGTGGGTCCAGGAACCCCAAGGATCATGTGGACTTGGGTTTAGGGCTGCCATTTGAGCCCCTGACTGCTGTAGAGAGAATGAAAGAGACACCCAGGAGGGAGACTGAGAAGGACGGAGACGCAGAAAGGCAGAGAGATGAGGCGACGGGCGGGGGCAGAATGTGAGACATACGCCAATGGGCACTCCTTTTTATTTCCGGTTCACATCTTTTGAGTGACATGGCTTTACTTCATCTCCATGAGCTTTGTGAGAAATCATGACATCTTGAAATACATTTCCATTTAGTAAGCTGGCTTGAGTGAGTTTCTGCTCTTGCAGTGAAGTTACCTCCAAGACACGTGTCTTTTAAAGATTTCTCCCCAGTTTGGCTCTCCCTGGCTTTCCAGCCATTCTCCAAACGTCCCCCAGAACAGAGCCTTCCCCAAGCTTCATTATTTCCCAGACACCTCCAGTACTGGCCACCTGAGTACCTCTGAACATGACTCCCCCTGGCAAAAGCCCCTGCTCTCCTTATTATTCTGTGTAACTGACTTAAGAGAGCACCTTCTCGATGGCCCAGTTTCACGTCCTCCCTGGCCACCTCCTCCCCAGCCCCTGGACAGAATCCTTTGCTCAGCCCTGGATTTATTCTTCTCACAAATCATTTGTCAGATTCTGCCTTGCATTATAGTTGCTTTGATTGTTTTATTTCTGCACCAAACTCTAAGCTCCTTAATGGTAACAAGTGATATCTTAATCATCCTTTGAGGACTTAAATGTTTCCTGGATGTTTGCATTATTTGAGACTGTACTTATTAGTTCTACTGCTTCTTGAAATAAGAATAAAGAGGAGGAAGTTACAACCAGCCTCGAAGCAAAGCCCCCTCCTGTTCCTTCAATACTGAGCACCCAAATAATAAAACTGGCAAGGACTGATATCATTTAATCCCTACCGGGCATTGTTCTAGGGCTTTGGTATTTATTAATGCAAGTCATCGTAATTAATTCCTATAAGGAATATACAGTTAGTCTCGATTTTTCAATGAAGATACTTGCCCTCCAAGGGCACATAACAAAAGGACAGAACCTACATTATTACCCAGATCACCTGTCCTCAAGGTCCATGCCTTCAATCGCTTGACCATGAGAAGGGCCTGAGAGGAAAGGAGAAGTGGGACCTAACGTGCTCACTCCCTGGTCTACAGAGAGGACCTGAGTGAAGCCCTTGCTCTTGTCTGCAGTGTGTGTGAAAGGGATGAGGGAAGAATTCCACCTATAGACCAGTGTATTAGTTCATTGTCATCTTGCTAATAAAGACATACCCAAGACTGGGTAATTTATATTTAAAAAAAAAAAAAAGAGGTTTAATGGCTCTTCAGTTCCACATGGCTGAGGAGGTATCACAATCATGGCAGAAGGTGAAAGAAGAAGAAAGACACATCTTATATGGCAGCAGGCAAGAGAGAGCTTATGTAGGGGAACTCCCCTTTATAAGACCATCAGATCTCATGAGATTTATTCACTACCACAAGAACAGCACAGGAACAGCCCACCCACATAATTCAATTACCTCCCACTGGGCCTCTCCCACAACATGTGGGAATTAAGGGAGCTATAATTCAAGAGGAGATTGGGGTGGGGACCCAGCCAAACCATATCAACCAGGGATCTCTGCAGGCATAGAGAGACTCATATTGGGTCTATGGGAAAGTTTCACACGTACACACCCAGGAATGTGTGTGTGATCTGTCCATTTTAAGGAGGAGGAGATCCACAGTTTTCACCAGAGTCTCAAAGGCATCTGTGACCTCTCGAAAGACTAAGAACCACAGTTTGAAGGGGAGATGGATAAAGAAAGGGGAATGAAAGGAAGGGATGCCAGCAAGGTAACAGACAGTGAGAAGAGGATAGAGACAGAGAGAGGAAGGGAGGAATGTGAGAAACGTAAGAACTGTTCCAACAGCGGTCCTCAAGGGACGTGGAGAAGCCCAATCCTGGTTTCCAAAACATGCTAGGTCCTAAGTGCCCACCAGGCTGCTAGTGCTCAGGGAAAGGGGTGTGTGTGCAGGTGCATGCTTGTGAGATAAAGAGTTCTAGGGGGACAAATGACAGCCCAGCCTCAATCCTGCCCTGCCCAACCACCTTCCCCCGTCTCAGCGGAATGGCAGAGGAGAGTCTTTAGGATGGCACTGGCTTAATCCTGAAGCAGTCTCAGCTCTAAGGGTTGATCTTGCTGGGTGCTAGCACTGGTCAGTGGTTCATGTGCTTGAGGATCAGTCAGTACGCAATACAGATAATACACCGCCACCCCAGTCCTTCCCCACACTTGCACACCTCACTCTGTGCTTAACCAGTCTCATGGAAAATCACTGTCAGGTCTGTTCACACCCATGTGAATTTCTGTTGCCCTCTCTAAGTTGTCTCCTGGGGACATTACCTTGACTCTTCCCAGTGATGCTGCCATCCTGCTGCAAGAGAACAGTGGTTGAAAGTGTGAGTCAGAAGGGCAGGGTCAAGACAGCACATTCTTCATGGCCATTTCATGTCCTCCCTCACCGACCCCCCTTTCCCTGGACAGAATTCTTTGCTCAGCCCTGGATTTATTCTTCTCTTGAACCATCTGTCAGATTCTGTCTTGCATTATAGTTGTTTCATTTATTTTGTTTCTGCAGCTAAAGTTTAGGCTCCTTGATGGTGTAAATGAGAGAAAGAAGTGCCCATCAGGGTATATGTCACACTCTGTCACTTGTCCTCTGATCCTAGGCAAGTCACTTAACCTCAGTTTTCTCATCTACAAATTGGAATTGAAGTATCTCCAAATGTACAGGTTGCCCTATGTATTAAGTACACTTAGGCGTCTAAAGCACTGGGGACAGTGCTTTAGCACAGAGTATGCACTTGAGGCATTTTAGCTGTTGTCAGTGTCCGCTATGGTTTGAATGTAGTCCCCAGAGTTTATGTGCTGGAGACATAATCCCCAATTAGATAATCCTAATCACCTGTTAAAGAGCCCATATTGGGAGATGGATGCCGTCTGCCATGTTAAGACACAGCAAGAAAGCCCTCACCAGAAGCTGATGCCTTGACCTTGGATGTCCCAACCTCAGAGCTATGAGGAAATAATTTTCTGTCCTTTATAATTACCCCAGGTGGTATTCTGTATAGAAGCATGAAATGGACTAAGAGGGTGTGCAAAGCGTCTCTGTGCTTGTCCCTGGGTGTGGACCCCAAAGCCAATTGCAAAGCCATACTTTTTAACCCTCTGTGGGGTTACATGGCATTTCCCAGCCTAATCACTCACTCATTCACCAAACTTTGCCTTAGTCTTTTGATGAAGATGAGCTTCAGTTAGAAAAGAGACCACAGAATTTAGACAATTCTGAAACAGGGGAGTTGACTATTTGACCAATGACAGAACTATACGAGAAAGGGTTTGCTCTCCAGAGAGAACTACTTTGTGCTTTTCATTTTGTAAAGATTTCTTTTAATCACCACAAAGTTTTTTAAATCCCTAAAAAAGCAAAATAAGCATGTTTGAAAAACTTGAGAAGTACTGAAGTTTTAAATCAACCCCTTTTATAATCTCTCCATAAAAAGTTTATTCCTGTTATAATTTTGTTGTATTCCTCCTCATCTTTTTATTTTAAATATGGTCAATATCACATGACCTGCACATCATTGGCACCTGGGATTTTTACTAAACACAATGACATTAGCTTTTTACTGTGTTATTAAACTGTCTTTGCCCAGTCATGATAAAGATAGTGGGGTCAAGCAGGCTTCGTGATGAACCAAAGGGGACAGAAATAATTTCAGAGGAAAAACCCACCTCAAACTACCCAGAAAGTAAGAGAGGGCACAACTTCCTGGCTTACACTTTGGAAAGTGGTAGCTGGGGAGGATTCTGGTGAACATATCTCAGCGTGGCTTCTAACCAGGTAGCTACAACCAGAGAGGGAGAGGGAAGTGAAGGTGAGTTGTGAGCCAACAAAGCCTAGAAAATTCGTATAGCATCCCCCAAATAGATGTGCAGTGACCCAAGGGGCTAAAGAGCCTGTCCTAGGCGAATCATGGAGACACCACAGGCATGGAAGTGGCATCCCTGACTATGGTTGTGGTCAATGGGGGAAGCCATTGAAGCAAACAGAACTATCTTAATAGTCTCTCTAGCTAGAGTTGTAATAACTAGCAACCAATCACCCACCACTTCATCACATGCTCCCAAACACTCACCCCATACAATAAATGGGGTCTTCAGAATTAAAGACCAAAGAGAAAATAATGGAATAAAGTCCTATGAGAGAAAAGGAGTACAGAGAGAAAGATAGATAGTCAACCTTGAAGAAAAGTCAGACAGAAAAATAGAAGCAGTATCTGGGGTGCAGTATGGGTCAGGGGTTTCTCAAATAAAGAAGTCTCTCGGTGGGAGTAAAATTTGATTGAGTCCTGAAGAGTATGATTCAGGCATGCAGAGATATCCACGGGAGGTTCTCCAGCCTGCCTCTGCATTCCAATCCCCCAGGGAGCTTAAGACAAGCAGAGAAGCAACCTCCACCCCCAATTGTGCTTCTGGCTGTACTTCACAGTATGGGCTGAGGCCCAGGCACCTGTATTTTTTCAAAACTCACAAGGTGATTAAAAAGCACAAAGAAGGTGGAGATGCACATCTTTGGGTGCAAAAAGATTTCAAATTTCAGACCACTAAATTTGGTTCCTAGTAAAGGAATGATTAAAAAATTACTGACTCACCTTGGAGATACTGTGGGTTCAACTGTAGACCACTGCAGTGGAGCAAATATTTCACTAAAGCAAGTCGTATTAGTCAGGGTTCAGGGTTCTCGAGAAGGACAGGATTCATAGGATAGATGCATATATAAAGGAGAGTTTTTTAGGGAATATTGACTCACACGATCACAAGGTGAAGTCCCACAGTAGGCCATTTGCACGCTGAAGAGCAAGGAAGTCAGTCCAAGTCCCAAAACCTCAAAAGTGGGGAAGCCGACAGCGCAGCCTTCAGTCTGTGGCCGAAGGTCTGAGAGCCTCTGGCAAACACTAAGAGCCCAGAAGCTGAGGAACTTGGAGTCTCATGTTCGAGGGCAGGGAGCATCCAGCACAGGAGAAAGATGGAGGCGGGAACACTCAGCAAGTCTGCTCTTCCCACCGTTTTCTGCCTGCTTTATTCTAGCCACACTGGCAGCTGATTAGGTGGTGCCCACCCAGATTACAGGTGGGTCTGCCTCTCCCAGTCCACTGACTCAAATGTTCATCTCCTTTGGCAACACGTCACAGACACACCCAGGATCAATACTTTGCATCTTTCAATCCAATCAAGTTGACACCCAATATTAACCGTCAAACAAATCATGCCAATTTTTTGGTTGACCAGTGCTTATAAAAGTTATGTTTATAGTATACTGTAGTCTATTAAGTATGAGATAGCATTATGTCTAGAAGAACAATGTACATTCCTCAATTTAAAATCGTTGATGAAAAATGCTAACAATCATCTGGGCCTTCAGCAAGTCATAAATCTTTTTGCTGGTGGAGCGTCTTGCCTCGATGTTGATGCCTGCTGACTGATCGGGGTGGTGGTTGCTGAACACTGCATTGGCTGTGGCAATGCCTTAAATTAAGACAACAATAAAGTTTACCACATTGATTGACTCTTTCTTTTATGAAATTTCTCTGTAGCATGCAATGTTGTCTGATAGCATTTACCCAAGTAGAACTTCTTTCAAAATTGGAATCAATCCTCTTAAATTCTACCAGTGTTTAATCAACTAATTTTACAGAGCATCTAAGACCTTTGCTTTCATTTAAACAGTGTTCACAGCATCTTCACCAGGAGTAGATTCCACTTCAAGAAACCACTGTCTTTGCTCATCCATAGGAAGCAGCTCCTCATCTGTTCAAGGCTGATGATGAGGTTGCAGCAGTTTCAGTCGCATCTTCAATTCTAGTTCTCTTGCTATTTCCACCACATCTGCTGTTCCTTCCTCCACTGAAGTCCTGAACCCTCAGAGTCAACCAACAAGGTTGGAATCCACTTATTTCAAATTCCTGTTAATACTGATGTTTTGACCTCCTCCCATAAATTACAGATGTTTTTAATGGCATCTAGAATGGTGAATTCTTTCCATGAAGTTTTCAATGTACTTTGCCTAGATCCATCAGAGGAATCAATATCCATAGCAGCTCTCACCTTACAAAAAAAATTTTTTTTTTTGAGACAGAGTCTCGCTCCATCGCTAGGCACCAGGCTGGAGTGCAGTGGCGTGATCTCGGCTCACCGCAACCTCCGCCTCCTGGGTTCAAGCAATTCTCCTGCCTCAGCCTCCCAGGTAGCTTGGACTACAGGCACGTGCTACCACGCCCAGCTAATTTTTTTATTTTTATTAGAGATGGGGTTTCACCATGTTGGCCAGGATGGTCTCATCTCTTGACCTCGTGATTCACCCGCCTCGGCCTCCCAAAATGCTGGGATTACAGGCGTGAGCCACCATGCCCGGCCATACCACAAAATATATTTCTTAAATAATAAGACTTGAAGTCAAAATTACTCCTTGATCCATAAGCTGCAGGATGGTGGTTGTGTTAGCAGAAAACAGCATTAGTCTTCTCGTACGTATCCATCAGAGCTCTTGGGTGACCGCGCGCGTTATCTATGAGCAGTCATAGTTTGAAAAGAATCTTTTTTGTTCTGAGCAGTAGGTATCAACAGTGGGCTTAAATATTCAGTAAACCATGCTGTAAACAGATGTGCTGTCATCCTAGCTTTGTTCTTCCATTTTTAGAGCACACGCAGAGTAGATTTAACATCATTCCTAAGGGCTGTATGGTTTTCAGAATGGTCAATGAGCATTGCCTCCAACCCACAGTCATCAGCTGCATTCGTCCTAACGAGAGTCAACCCGTATTTTTCTTTTTTTCTGTTTTTTTTTTTTTTTTTTTTTTGAGACGAAGTTTCGCTCTTGTTACCCAGGCTGGAGTGCAATGGCGCGATCTCGGCTCACCGCAACCTCCGCCTCCCGGGTTCAGGCAATTCTCCTGCCTCAGCCTCCTGAGTAGCTGGGATTACAGGCATGTGCCACCATGCCCAGCTAATTTTTTGTATTTTTAGTAGAGACGGGGTTTCACCATGTTGACCAGGATGGTGTCGATCTCTTGACCTCGTGATCCACCCGCCTTGGCCTCCTGAAGTGCTGGGATTACAGGCATTAGCCACCGCACCCAGCTCAACCTGTATTTTGAAGCTTTAAGGCTTCAAGTCTGTTTTTGAGTGTAGCCCACCTTCGTCAATGATCTTAGCTAGATCTTCTGGATAACTTGCTAAAGCTTCTCCATCAGCACTTGCTGCTTCACCTTGCGTTTTTATGTCATGGAGGTGGCTTCTTTCCTGAAACCTCATGACCCTATCTCTGCTAGTGTCAACTCTTCTTCGGCAGCTTCCTCACTCTCTCAGCCTTCGTAGAATTGAAGAGAGCTAAGACCTTGTTGTGAGTTAAGCTTTGGCTTAAGGGAATGTTGTGACTGGTTTTACTGCCTATCCAAACCACCAAAGCTTTCCCCTCATCAGCAGTAAGTCTGTTTCACTTTCTAAGTATCTATGTGTTCACTGCAGTAGCACTTTTAATTTCCAACAGGCGCTGTTCCTTCACACTGCTTGGCTAGTTGCTTAGTGCAAGAGGCCCAGCTTCCAACCTGTCTTGGCTTTTGACATGACTTCCCCACTGCACTTAATCATGTCTAGCTTTTGATTTAATGAGAGAGACGGACTCTTCTTCCTTTCACTTGAACACTTAGAGGCCACTGTGGAATTTTTAGTTGGCCTAATTTCAGTATGGTTGTGTCTCAGGAAATAAGGAAGCCCAAGGAAAGATAGATGAAAGAATGGTCAGTGGGTAGAGCAGTTGAAACATACACATTTTTCAATTAAGTTCATTATCTTATATGGGTATGGTCCATGGAGCCCCAAAACTATTACAATAGTAATATGAAAGATAACTGATCACAGATCCCCATAACACATGTGATAATAATGAAAAGGTCTGAAATATTACAATAATCACAAAGTGCGCACATGCTGTTGGAAATATGGCACCAGTAGACTTGCTCGATTCACAGTAGCCACAAGCCTTCAGTTTGGGGGGAAAAAAAAGCCACGCAATGTTTACAAGGTGCAATAAAGTAAAGTGTGCCTTTTATAAACATTTTTAAGATTCACGATTGAATTGTCTAATTATTTCCAAGGAAAGGATGCAGAAACTTCATTTTCAAAGGGCTACTTTGAAAGGAGGAAGTGTGCATGTTGGCTCTGGTGTTTCAAACCCTTCCCTTGTACTGGGCACAGAAGCCCCTCACTTGCCATATATACGTTTTTCTCTTTGGGGGTACATTATTTCTTCTCTCCTTTTTTCTTTCTTCTTCTTTTTTTGTCTTTCTTTTTTTACTCTCTTTCATATTCTTAATAGAATCTTCCTATATTTTTAGCTGGATAGCAGAATCCAGTGACTAAACTTATCACAAGTTCTGCTGTCGAACAGTAGAACACTTCCCCAACCCAATCTATTTTATTCATTCTTGATGGATTCATAGAATATATGGAAGCTGAAGCCCCAGTTCTCTGTTAGGTCATGGTCATAAATACCAGGTATTTATTCATAGATCTTATTAGTCTGTTCTCATGCTGCTAATAAAGACATACCCAAGCCTGGGTAATTTATAAAGAAAAGAGGTTTGGTTGAATCACAGGTTAGCATGGCTTGGGAGGCCTCAGGAAGCTTACAGTCATGGTGGAAGGGGAGGCAAACACATCCTCCTTCACATGATGGCAGCAAGAAGTGCAGAGTGAAGAGGGCTGAAGGCCCCTTATAAAATCATCAGCTTTTGTGAGAACTCACTCCCCATCATAGAACATCAAGCAGGTAACTGCACCCATGATTCAATTACCTCCTACCGGGTCCCTCCCACGACACATGGGGATAATGGGAACTACAGTTCAAGATGAGATTTGGGTGGAGACACAGCCAGACCATATCATACACTTACGGATAAGCTGAGATGGAATTGGTACATCTTGCAGGTATAGTTCTCAGAGGTGGTATGTACATAGCACCTTGGCAGAATGCTGGTTTCATTGGTGGGGATTTGTAAACATGCAGAGAGCCAAAGCCTCTCTTTCTCCTTCTCCGACTCCCTGTATTCCCCTTCCACTTAGATGGCAAGAGTCTTCTGGGGCAAAAAATATTCATGACTATAAAAACAGTCACTTAAGGCACTCAGAGAAATAGATTGCAGTGTCTCCTGGGAGGTTCATCTCTTCACTTACTTGTTTTTATTCTCTTAGATTCTGTATTTGATTTCCACCTAATGTTTAAATTTAGCAGCTCTGGGTTTATCAGTTTCTCTTTTTAAATGTAAAGTCTTCTCCCCAGAGTTACTATAAATATCAGCCTAGAGGTGAGGGGAACCTGGTTGGGACATCCATCACCCCATGGACCACTAGGAATGAGGCAACTGAATGGACTGACCAAGAGGGTGATTCCCAGTTCTCCTCCATCCTTTAAAGACATCACACCCAACACCGTATCTTGGTGAGCAGGATGGCCTTTCCTTAAAAAGAAGGGAATTAGTTGTCCAGGTGTAGCAGGAAGAAGGCTACTTTCCCCACTTCCTGATCCATTTACAAGAGGACTGGGGTAGCTGATAGGGCAACACTGGTACAACGAGGTACTATCGAGGACTCTGAAACAGCATGCTGCTCCTGGCAGGAAAATATACCAAAGGGTTTGGCGAAAAGGCAAACGAAGGTGCAAAAAAGCAGCAGTGAAACTTTTGTAGCCAGACCCCACGAGAAGCGAATGGTTCCTTTCACTTTTCTCTTGGTTACATGGAAAAATTAGCCGATTATTGTTACAGTTCAGCTATGTAATGTGAAACATCTGTTTGCTAGGAACTAGTTGGATAATTTGAAAGAATATTTGTCTAAATGCCAGACTGGAGTAAAGCTTTGCCAGAGACCTCTCTTCACCACCCACTCACCCTGCATCCTGGGCCTTTGGCTACAAAACGGTGCTGGGCTCCAGCAATACATGGGCTGCCTGGGGAACAGATTTTCCAAAGATTGCCAAAGACTAGACATTTTGGCCTCATGGGCTCAGAATTTCTGAATGTAGAAATATTTGTTTTTATACAGATTAATGCTCATTTTTATCCAGATGATTTGGCCTCCAAAACAAAATCAGAGACAACAATAAGGAAGTGCTTATCTCCCCCAATCCTACGTGCCCACACTGATCTTAAATTCTTTCTTGCTAAGCCGCACTTAATGGTTGCTTAGCAAGAACAACAACTCCGTTTTACGTTATTGTTTAGCTCATTGTCAGTTTGCTGCAGGCAGTTCATGGTCAGAATTTTGCATAAATTTATAGTTTAAATAAATTCATAAGTAACAACTATCGAACATTTTTCTATGAGTTGGGACACAATGTGAAATGAGTGAATGCAATAATTCGATTAGTCATTATAGGAACCTTAAGCTGGAAGTACCATCATTTACTCTGTTTTGTAGATAAGAAAATGAAATAGAAAGAAGCTAAGCATTTTACCCCAAATCTGAAGAACTATGAGGATAAAGTTGCATTATTGTTATTTTTTTTTTTTTTTGGAGACAGAGTCACGTCTCACTCTGTCGCCCAGGCTGGAGTGCTGTGGTGCCATCTTGGCTCACTACAATGTCCACCACCTGGGTTTAAACAATTGTCATGCCTCAGCTTCCCGAGTAGCTGTGATTACAGGTGCACGCCACTACATGGCTAATTTTTTTTGTATTTTTAGTAAAGATGTGGTTTTGCCATGATGGCCAGGCTGGTCTCAAACTCTTGACCTAAAGTTATCTGCCTGCCTCAGCCTCCCAAAGTGCTGGGACTACAGGTGTGAGCCACCACCCCCAGCTGGAGTTGTAAATTCTTAAGATGAGGAACAGTGGAGGTAGAGTTTGGGTGGGGAAAGTCACGACTTCTGTTACTTCTATTTTTGATGTGTTAAATAGGAGGGGTCAAATAGGCACTGCTATGTCTGAAATGTTTTTATCCTATTCAAAACTTTTGTTGAAACTTAATTTTAATGCAACAGTGTTGAGAGGTGGAGCCCAATGGGAGGTGTTTTGGTTATGAGGGCTCTGCCCTCATGAATAAATGCATACTGCTGTAAGAACGGTTAATAGGAGTGAGCTTCCTCTCTTCTGCTCTTCTGCCATGTGAAAAACAGTGTTCCACCTTCAAGAGGATGCAGTGTACACAGTGCCATCCTGGTAGCAAAGACTGGGCTTTTTACAAGACACTAAACATATCAGTGCCTTGATCTTGGATTCTCAGCCTTCAGAACCACAATAATTGAATTTCTATTCATTATAAACTACCCATTCTTGGATATTCTGTTACAACAACACAAAATAAACCAACACATGCACCTCAGTGGAAATACCCAGAAAGCCTTTGGATACAGGTGCCTGGAGTTCAGGAGCAAGATAGAGAATAGGGTTAAAATTGGAAGTCATCAGGTATGGACAGCATTTAAGCCATGGTACTGAAGGTGTCACCTAGGGAGGTACAGGATTGCTAAGAGGATGGAGTATGGGCATTTCAGGACTAGAAGGCCTGGAAGAGGAGCCAGCAAAGGAGACAAGGAGCAACTGATGGAGCGGCCAGGGGAGGAGGAGAGCCAGGAGAACTGGAAACCAAAAGCTCAGGGTGTCCAAGTACCCAGAAAAGAGGCATTTCATTCGGGTGTGGTGGCTCACATCTGTAATCCCAGCCCTTTGGGAGGCTGCGGTGGGCGGGTCACCTGAGGTCAGGAGTTCGAGACCAGCCTGACCAATATGGTGAAACCCCTTCTCTACTAAAAATACAAAAATTAGCTGGGCGTGGTGGTGTGCGCCTGTAATCCCAGCTACTCAGGAGGCTGAGGCAGGAGAATCTCTTAAACCCAGGAGGCCAAGGTTGCGGTGAGCCCAGATCATGCCACTGTACTCCAGCCTGTGCGACAGGGCAAGACTCAGTCTCAAAAAAAAAAAAAAAAAAAAAAAAAAAAAAAAAAAAAAAAAAAAAAAAAAAAAAGAAGAATTTCAAGGAAGAGAGTGATCAACTTGTCATAAGTTGCCAAGAGGTATAGTATGAGCACCGGCCATTATATTTGGCAATAGGAGGTCATTATTGACCATGATGAGAGCCATTTCTCACAGGTGTGGGCAGAATGGCATGTCTGGGAAGCGTAGATGTTGAGGAAGGAGATTTGTCCCACCTCGACATCTGCCACCTCACTTTGCAGATCTTGGACTCACTCAGTTCCAGTGACTTCCACTTCCACTCCATTTCAGTCACCCATACCCATGGATCTTCTCACCCTGAACACTTGCACTTCTGAAATTGTAGTGCAATTTCAAAATCTGAAACTCTAAAGCTCTGTGTGATAACCACATCTCCTTTTACTGCTCCCTTCCTTATGCTGCCACATGCTTTATTATATTATATGGAGACTTCCATTCTCTTGATTCCTCCATTTCTCCCTCTAGAACATTGGCTTTCTTTAGTTTCTTTCCATTCTTTTTCTTCCCTAAAATCCCTTGCCCCCCCACCGAGGCCATCACATCACACCTAACAAAAACCCACCTTCTATGATTTGAATGTATCCCCCAGAGTTCATGTATTGGAAGCTTAATTTTTAATGCAGCAGTGTTGAGAGATGAGATCTTTAAAAGATAATTGCCTCAAATCAAAACTACATTGAGTACCATCTCACACCAGTTAGAATGGTGATCATCAAAAAATCTGGAGACAACAGATGCTAGAGAGGATGTGGAGAAACAGGAACACTTTTACACTGTTGGTGGGAGTGTAAATTAGTTCAACCATGTGGAAGACAGTGTGGCGATTCCTCAAGGACCTAGAAATAGAAATTCCATTTGACCCAGCAATCCCATTACTGGGTATATATCCAAAGGATTATAAATCGTTCTACTATAAGGACACACGCACACGAATGTTCATTGCAGCACAGTTTACAATAGCAAAGACCTGGAACCAACCCAAATGCCCGTCGATGATAGACTGGATAGGGAAAATGTGGCACATATACACCATGGAATACTATGCAGCCATCAAAAACGATGAGTTCATGTCCTTTGTAGGGACATGGATGAACCTGGAAACCATCATTCTCAGCAAACTGACACAAGAACAGAAAATCAAACACTTCCATGTTCTCACTCATAGGCGGGTGTTGAACAATGAGAACACATGGACACAGGGAGGGGAGCACTACACACTGGGGTCTGTCAGGGGAACTAGGGGAAGGATAGCAGGGGGTGGGGAGTTGGGGAGGGATAACGTGGGGAGAAATGCCAGGTATAGGTGATGGGGAGGAAGGCAGCAAACCACACTGCCATGTGTGTACCTATGCAACAATCTTGCATGTTCTTCACATGTACCCCAAAACCTATATATATGAGAGAGAGAGAGAAATAATTGCGTCATGAGACCTGTGCCTCATGGATGGATTAATGCTGTTATTGTGGGAGTGGGTTAGTTATCTTGAGAGTGGACTCCAGGCAAAAGGATGAGTTCATCTCCCTTCCTCTCTCTTGTGTGTGCTCTCTTACCCTTCTGCCTTCTGTCATGGGATGACACAGCAAGAAGGTCCTTGCCAGATGTTGACTTCTTGACCTTGGACTTCCCAGCCTCTAGAACTGTAAGAAATAAGTCTCTATCTTTATAAATTATCCAGTCTCAGATATCCCGTTATAGCAGCACAAAACAAATCCACCCCTGGATGAATTCCACATTCTACTTCTCAGGTGACTGACCCTGCTAGAGAAACTTTGACCACCTGCCCCCAGATAGGTGCCACTCCAAATGTATAATCCCCATCCTGACTGGTGTCCCCACCTCTTATTTCGTTACTTTAACAACCTCTTCCTTAACTCACTTCTTTCCCTCCTCACCAACAGAAACATTTTTGCCAAGTTTGGAAATATTTTTAGAAAATAGATTTCAGAGGTTTCTGGCCCAGTTCAATGGCTCTGGGGGTACACAATCAATTTGAAGGAGAAATGATTAATTCTGGAGACCAGGGATGGCCTGATTCATATTCTATCCCTGAGCCAGACAGAGAAAGCCCTGCCAGTGGGAAATGGATGACAGAGGTAAAAGATGAGCATTGGCAGGAATGCAGACACTCTCCCCAGACGGCCCGGTGGCTGCCTGTGCACTGCAGCATCACAATGGGGTCTCGTTCTTACACAGCAGCTGGCGGTCCCTTAAGAGACACCTGGGGGCAGGCATGGCCCTTCCATTCCACAACCAAACATGTCTCTTAATATTTAAAGAACACACATGGCCCTTGGATATTTTAACCCAAGCCTCTTTTCCTTGCTCCTTACACATGGACAGAATACAATAGATTCTGACAAGGTACTTACAATGTAAAGCAGTCCAACAATTCTAAACAATCAAAAGAGGTGGTTACTTCTTGAAGTTTCTTATGTGCTGGATATTAGCTAGGTGCCTCATAGAAATCACAGTTATGCCAGAGATGGTGCTAGGCACTGGCTAGACAGTGAAGACAGAGCCTACGCAGTTACTGCCCTCACGGTCTAATAGAAAACACAGGCTTTAAACAAACTTACAAATAAAAAATATAATTGTAATGGCTGGGTATGGTGGCTCACACCTATAATCCCAGCACTTTAGGAGGCTGAGGTAGGAGGACTGCTTAAGCCCAGAAGTCCAAGTGCAGTGAGCTATGATTGTGCCACTGCACTCCAGTCTGGGCAACACAGCAAGACCCCATCTCTAAAATTTGTTTTAAATATATGTATAATTTTAAACAGTGAAAATGCTGCAAAAATAGAGTGCTGTTATGGCTTGAATTGTGTCCCCCAAAAAGATATGTTGGAATCCTAAGCCCCTTGCACCTGAGAATGTTACCTTATTTGGAAATAGGGTCATTGCAGTATAATTAGTTAAGATGAAGCCTTATTGGAGTAGGGTAGGCTCTTAATCCAATATGACTGTACTGTCATAAGAAGAGACACACAGAAAGGAGAATGCAATATGAAGACAGAGATGCTGAGAGGGAAGAGAACCACGTGAGGATGGAATCAGAGATAGAGTTATGTTTCTACCAGCCAGAGAACACCTGAGGCCACCACAAGCTGCAGAGAAAAAGGCAAGGATCTTCCACCAGAGGCTTTGGAGAAAGAATGGTCCTGCTAACACCTTGATTTGGGGCTTCTAGACTCCAGAACCATGACAGAATGAATTTCTGTTGTTTTAAGGCATCCAGTTTGTGTACCTTGTCTGGGACAGCCTTAGGAAATTCATCTAAGGTGCTATCCAACACAAGAGTAACAGGTGCAGCCTAATTTAGTATGGAATGTGTATCAGTTAGTCTTCCTTGAGGGTAAGCAACAGAAAACTGCTCACTTATGTAAACATGAGGAATTTATTCAAAGGAGTTGGGGTAGAGAATCAAAGTAAATGCTGAACAGCCAAGCCTTGGGAAGGATTAAAACCATGGAAGTTCTGGGATCTGGGAGCAGGAATCACTGGGCAGACTTTGAGAGTACCACCATCAAAAGACATGTGTGCCGGGCGCGGTGGCTCAAGCCTGTAATCCCAGCACTTTGGGAGGCCGAGGCGGGTGGATCACGAGGTCGAGAGATCGAGACCATCCTGGTCAACATGGTGAAACCCCGTCTCTACTAAAGATACAAAAAATTAGCTGGGCATGGTGGCACGTGCCTGTAATCCCAGCTACTCAGGAGGCTGAGGCAGGAGAATTGCTTGAACCCAGGAGGCGGAGGTTGCGGTGAGCCGAGATCGCGCCATTGCACTCCAGCCTGGGTAACAAGAGCGAAACTCCGTCTCGGAAAAAAAAAAAAAAAAAGACATGTGTTCCTTTTTGGAACTGAAGGTCTTTATCCTAACTGAAGTGACTCAGGAACAGGAAGCCACATACCACATCTTCTCACTTACAAGTGGGTATCTTCTAAGGTATGCAAAGGCATACAGAGTGGTAGAATGGACATTGCAGAGTCAGAAATGGGGAGGGAGGAGGCAGGTAAGAGATTGAAAAATCACCTGTTTGGTATGATGTACACTATTTGGGTGACAGGTATACCGAAACTAAGACTTCACCACTGTGCAGTTCATCCATGTAGCCAAAAATCACTTGTACCCCTAAAACTATTAAATAATATTTCCAAAAATATTTTTGGAAAATAGATTACAGAGATTTCTGGCCCAATCAGTGGCTCTGGGGGTCCACAATCAATTTGAAGGAGAAGTGATTGACTAAACATTTATTGATTAAATAAAAATAAATAATTAAAATTATACATATCACATATGTATAATTTTAGGGAAAAGCTGGAAGAACAGGAACACACACACACACACATACATACATATATATATATATATATATATATATATATATATATATATATATATGTTCCTGTCCAAGCACAGAAGCTCACGCCTGTAATCTCAACACTTTGGGAGTCCAAGGATGGAGAATCTCTCTTCAGGCCAGGAGTTGGAAACGAACCTGGGCAACATAGCAAGACCCATTTCTACAAAGAATTTTTAGAATTGGCTGGGTGTAGTGGCATGTGCCAGTTGTCCCAGATACTCAGGAGGCTGAGGCAGGAGAACTGTTTGAGCCCGGGTATGATTATACCACCATACTCCAGCCTGGGCAACAGAGAAAGACCACAACTCAAAAAAAGAAGAAGGAGAAGAAGAAGAAGAAGAAAGGAGAAGGAGGAGGAAGAGGAAGGAGGAGGAGGAGAAGAACAAGAAGAAGAAGGAGGAGGAGGAGGAGGAGGAGGAAGAAGAAGAAAGAGCAAGAAGAAGGAAAGAACAAGAAGAAAAATGTTTCTACAATTTTACTCTCTTGGAAAAAACTCACATTTCTGGAACAGAGTCTGATGGGCTTAGCTTGGTCATGTGCCAATTCCTTGGAAGGGTTCTGGGAATGGGCTGCGGAAATTAGATACCTTGACAACCTGTCTTATCAAGACTGCTTGCCTCCCAAGGAAAAATCAGAGTACTGGTACCAACAGAAGAGGAGGATGAGATGCTGGAAAGGAAAAGTGACTCTCTTGAGGAGTGACCTTTCAGCTGACTCTTGAAAGATAATCAAAAAGTATGCAGGTGGATGTCAGCAGCCACGACAATGCCAGGAATGAGTACATGGCCACCAGAAACAACTTGGTGTGTTCAAGGAACCAGCAAACATAGATGGATGTCACATCAACTGAGAGGGAAAAGCTTGAAGAATAGACATTCAGCGAGCAGATCACAAGGTCAGGAGATCAAGACCATCCTAGCTAATATGGTGAAACCCCATCTCTACTACAAAAAAAAAAAAAGACAAAAATTAGCCAGATGTGGTGGCATGCACCTATAGTCTCAGCTATTTGGGATGCTGAGGCAGGAGAATTGCTTGAACCCAGGAGGCAGAAGTTGCAGTGAGCCGAGATCGTGCCACTGCACTCCAGCCTGGGCAATAGAGCAAGACTCTGTCTCAAAAAAAAAAAAAAAAAAAAAGAATTTAGTTGAGCAGTGGCTCACGCCTGTAATCCCAACACTTTGGGAGGCCAAGGTGGGCAGATCACGAGGTCGAGAGAGCGAGACCAGCCTGGCCAACATGGTGAAACCCTGTCTCTACTAAAAGTACAAGAAATTAGCTGGGCATGGCGCCTGTAGTCCCAGCTACTTGGAAAGCTGAGGCAGGACAATCACCTGAACCTGGGAAGTGGAGGTTGCAATGGGCCAAGATCAGGTCACTGCACTCCAGCCTGGCAACAGAGTGAGACTCTGTCTCAAAAAAAAAAAAAAAAATGGCCCTTGAAAAGTCTGTCCAATGAAGATGAACATTCTATGTCTCAATAAATCCAACCAGGCAGAGTTTACTCCTGCAAGGAGAAAACTTCACTTTCTGTGTTTGGTTTGGTTTGTTTTTTGGGATTTTCATAGTAAACTTCTAATTTCTTAAATATTATTTTTCATTGGTATATAATATTTGTACATATGTATGGGGCATATGTAATATTTTGATACAGAATTACTATTTTTTGAATGAGTACAAGATGACGTAATTGACTTCCACTAAGGGGCCATTTTCTATGAGAAATACATCTTTTTTGGGGTGGGAGACAAAGTCTGTCACTCAAGCTGGAGTGCAGTGGCACAATCACAGCTCACTGCAGCCTCAGACTCAAGTGATCCTCCTGCCTCAGCCTCCCAAGAAGCTGGGACTACAGGTGTGTGCCACTATGCTTGGCTAATTTTTTAAAAAATTTTTTAAGAGATGGAGTCTCTCTGTTGCCCAGGCTGATCTTGAACACCTGGCCTCAAGCAATCCTCCCACCTTAGCCTCCCAAAGCACTGGGATTACAGGCATGAGCCCCCACACCTAGTCTACGAAAAATGTATCTCTTGAGACACAAGATGAACACTCAGCCCTACGACTAGAAGACATACAGAGAGGCAGATTCACATCTCCCTTCACAAACAGCCTGCTGGGGCACACATTCAGCAGGTGCACCTGATATTTAAATAGTCCATGGTATTTAAATTGTTCTCACGCTTGTCCAACTATTTCGTAATAATAAGGATTGAACTTCCCCTCCTATCATAAATAACTTGAAAACTAGACAAACTGTTTTTAACTATGTATCTTTTTTAAAAATTTTATTAATTTTTTTTTTGTTTTTTTGAGACAGTCTTTTGCTCTGTCACCCAAGTTGGAGTGTAGTGGCATGATCATGGCTCACTGCAGCCTTCAACTCCTGGGCTCAAGTGATTCTCCTGCCTCAGTCTCCCAAGTAGGAGGGACTACAGGTACATGCCACCATGCCCAGCTATTTTTTAACATTATTTTTTGTAAAGACAGGAAGTCTAACTTTGTTGCCCAGGCTGGTCTTGAACTCCTGGTTTCAAGTGATCCTCCCACCTCAGCCTCCCAAAGTCCTGGGATTATCGGTGTGAGCCATCATGAGCCTGAATCAAGTGTTTTCAGACCTTGGGCCATAGATGGGAAAGGACTATGAACCCTGGAGAAGAGAAACAAAGGAAGTAAGCCCTAAATTTACCCAGGCTTACTTCCAGACCAGGCACCTAGGGAGGGGAATACAACAAGACTTTCTTAGTAGAGAAAGCTTGAAGCTTGGAGAGGCTAAGGCAGCTGGAAATTCAGGACAGAGTTCTGGAAAGGAGAGAGCTAGGCAATTAAACTGCTTCACACATCTGCATGGGAATGCCTTTGTTTCTTTGCTGAGTACTAGGCTGTATATGCACAAAGCAAAACTGCACCAGGCCAAATAAAAAATGACCTGGGAGTTGTAGCTAGACAATTGCCAGAGCTCACGCGAAATGGAAAGACATCTGAGCTTCAACCATCCGGACTGGTGTTTGTTGATCACTGGGTCACCCAGTGGAGAGCCCAGAGACCCCCATTCTAGCAGTAAGGCTCAACTCTCTTTGAAGTGAAGGCTACTCTAGACCTACCCCAGCTCAAAGGGCTCAAAGTGGTCTACAAGTAACTTACCTGCCTGCCAAGGACACAACACTATTTGAAGAAGAAAACAAACTAAAAAATGATTGGATCTTCTAAGAAGCAGGCAAATGCATTCTCACATGCTCTCCCTGAGATGCATATAGTTGAACTTGTGGGAGGTGAATGGGGCACAGCGTTGCTCCACTGCCTAAGAACTTGACCCCATGTTGCTTCTTTCATCTGCAATGTGCTTTATGCATGTGTTCCTTCCTTTGCACACAGGCAGCTCCTTATGCCTCCCATTCCTCTTCTTCCCGGCCTCATGTGTTTTTTGCTAAGAAACATTTGGAGAAGTCTAAATGTCCCAACTGCTCACTTTATGTTAATTGCATAGAAACATGACTTCTAGAAGTGACCATAGCCTTCATCACAAAAGAAAAAAACACAGATGTATGTAAGTCACATTAGAGACATTAATGTTTCCTTTGAAGAACAGTCTTGATGGTTTAAAATATTATTTTTATTGTACTTTATTTGGAACATCATGTGTCTGTTCCTAAGTGCCAGGGGTTTGGTCTAGGTCCCATTGCTCACTGCACAGAAAGCCAATCAATGAGAAAACAAGTATTTCTAGGGAAGAAGCTTTAATTGGGTGCTGCAGACAAGGAGATGGGAGATCAGTCTCAGATCCATCTCCCTGATGACTAAAATTAAGGGGTTACATAGTAAGGAAGGAATGTAACCATGTGTGGGAAAATAGAAATTAGGGAGAAGAAAGAAACAGGAGTTGGTCAACAGGAAGCAGGTGGTTGCTTAGACAATCATGATGGGCAAGGGGTCTGGTGTCTCTTTGTCTAGGTGCGATGATGTGGTAAGTTTCCATTCCTTGATACTATCTGGTAGGCCTAATGGTTTGTTTCCCGAGAAAGGAACTCAAATAAGACAAATGTAATTTTCTCAAGTTTCAAGACCAGAAAGGTTAATTTCTATGTTTATTCAAAAGAAGCCATAAACATCAGTTCTATAGCACAACTGGGCTGGTTTCATTGCATTTAAGTAGCAAAACTCCGAGTACTGTGGGGTTTTATTCCACATAGGATGTTTATCTTCCAAAGCTGTGTATCAGATGAAAGGAAGTAGGTAGGACATAAAACATCAAACAAAAGACATAAGAGAAAGAAGACAACAAGAATCATATAAACATAGATCTAAAACCTGGGACAACATAAACTAAGCCAAGTGTTAAGGTAGACTAGGGAAGAATTTTAGCACAGAAGGGCAAGCCTGGGCTGTGGAGTTACTGGGTTGAATCATGCAGTTACCATTAGCTGGTTCTTCACTGTCCACTAGCCTGACACACTTTCCAGCTGTGTATCCTTGGGCAATTAACTAAATTTCTTTGTCCTCAGATTTCTTCTTTATAAAATAAGAATGAAAATAATATGTACATTGTGGGGTTATTTTGAGTATTAGATGAGTTAAGAATGCATTTGAAGTGCTTATTATAATACCTAGAGCATGGTAATTACTCTGTTAGCCATCATTATTGTTCTTGTTATTATCTTGCTTATTATTATTAGTCTCATCTGTATAATGGCTATACTATCACCTGCCTCTAGTGCTCGACAGAAGGATCAAACAGAATATAAGCATAAATCCTCAAGCACATTGCCTAGCATAGGATAGATGCTTGATAAATACTATACATTATTCAAGAAATAATATATTATTAATTAATATGAATATTTATATTAATATGTTTATATTATTAATGTGAATAAATATTCATATTTATATTGTTAGTATGAATGTTCGTATTAATTGAATATTCATATTAATAATGTGAATATGAATATATAATTATTTAATAATATATATTTTTTTTTTTGAGAGGGAGTCTCACTGCCCAGGCTGGAGTGCAATGGCTCACTCTTGGCTCACCACAACCTCCACCTCCTGGGTTCAAGCAATTCTTCTGCCTCAGCCTCCCAAGTAGCTGGGATTACAGGTGCGTGCCACCATGCCCGGCTAAGTTACGTATTTTTAGGTAGAGACAGGGATTCATCATGTTGGTCAGGCTGGTCTCGAACCCCTGACCTCATGATCCGCCTGCCTCAGCCTCCCAAAGTGCTGGGATTATAAGCATGAGCCACTGTGCCCAGCTTGAATAATACATATTATTGAAGAAATAATATATAGCATTTATCAACCATCTATAATATAGATGGTTGGATAAATTTGAATACATATAAATGTCAAAAGTTTTGCATATACCAAAACATTAATAAGAATAAAAGACAAACAGGAAAATTTTTGCAACAAGTGATAGCCTTAATTTAAAAAACTGTTTATACCGTATAACCCAGCAGTCCCCCTACTGAGAATCTACGCACAGGAAAAGAAATCAGTATATCAAAGGGGTGTCTGCATTTTCATGTTGATGGCAGCACTGTTCACAATAGCAAAGATACGGAAACAGCCTAAATGTCCATCAATAGACGAAGGGATAAGGAAAAGGTGGTAAAGATACTCAAGGGAATACCATTCAGCCATAAGAAAGAATGAGATCCTATCGATTGCACCAATATAGCTAGAAATGGAGATCTTTAAGTTAAGTGAAATAAGCCAGGCACAGAAAGACAAATACCACATGTTCTCATCCACATATGAAAGTTACAGTCTTGATTTTGTGGACATAGAGAGTGGAATGATAGACACCAGAGACAAAGCAAGGGCTGGGGGAGGGATGAAGAGAGGTTGATTATGGGTGCAAACATACAGTTAGATAGAAGAAATAAGTTCTAATGTTTGATAGCAGACAAGGGGGACTATGCATAGCAACAATATTATGTGTCTTTTTTTTTTCTGAGACAGAGTCTCGCTCTGTCACCCAGGCTGGAGTGCAATGGAGCAGTCTCAGCTCACTGCAACCTCCACCTCCCGGGTTCAAACTATTCCCTGCCTCAGCCTCCCGAGTAGCTGGGGCTACAGGTACGTGCCACCACACCCAACTAATTTTTGTGTTTTTAGTAGAGACAGGGTTTCACTATGTTGGCCAGGCTGCTCGAACTCCTGACCTCGTGATCCATTTGCCTTGGCCTCCCAAAATGCTGGGATTACAGGTGTGAGCTACCACATCAGGTCAATATTAAGTATCTTTTAAAGTAACTGGAAGATAGGACTTAAAATGATACCAGCCCATAAAAATGATAAACATGCAAGGTGATGGATACCTCAGTGACCCTGATTTGATCATTACATATTCTATGTATGTAACAAATACTCACATGTACCCCATAAATTTGTAAATTACTATAATATATATCAATAAATGAGAAAAATTGTTTCTATAAATTGATTGAAAAATATAAAGACCCTAGTGGATAAAGGGAAAAAAGAGTATAATTTATAGATCAGTGTTATATGTAGAAACTTAAATAAATAAAAATTAAAAATAATTCATAGGGGATGGGAAGAGTGGCTCATACCTGTAATCCCAGCATTTTGGGAGGCCAAGGCGAGCAGATCACTCAAGCCCAGCAGTTCAAGACCAGCCTGGGCAACATGGGGAAACCCTATCTCTATCTATAAAATAAAATTTATAATAAATATATATATAATAATGCATAGGAAGATATATACATAATTAATATTTAGAGTGTTACTTAGGACCACTAATATTCAAAGAAATATAATTTAAATAACAATGAGGTAGTAAACCATTTCTGGAAGATCATCTGGCAAAATGTACCAGTGATCTCAAAAATGCCTACGGTCACATAGCCAATGCTGCCTCTTCTAGGGACACATTCTCAGGAAATAACCAGAAAAATGGACAAAGATTTATGACTAAGACATACTCTTGGTATTATTCATAACAGTTGTGCTCAGGTGAAGATATTGTAAGTTGACTGTTTCTGTTTTTCATAACCTTAATGTTGTTAGTGTTGTTTTAACAAAAAATACATATTGTAAAAAAAGATCACTTTTATATTAAGACATAGCGTCACCTAGAGAGATTTTGAAGTTGCCTTTAGTCAATAATTGCTTCTTGGGAACTCAGCAAAATGCCTTAACATGTCATTGCAGTTGAGGATTTAGGGAAAGGTGTATTTGTCTTCTGAAGCGCCAGTGTTAGTTGCATGTACCCGTGTGACATTGTTGGTGATCAGCTAATCATGGGGCCTTGTAAGTAATAGATTTTCATCTACAATAGAGGCAGTCAGTCTGTCCTGCAAACAAGAACACACAAGCTTGGGAATTCTCTAAGAACTCAAACAATCTCAGCTGAGTATACTGAGTCAAACCAGTTAGGACAGAGTCCAGAGCCACCAGAAAGGGCTGACTGTATGTCCTTGCTTGTGAAGCTCATCGGTGACTTGCGACATTACCACTCCCTGTCACCGGCAAACTTGCATTTTTGAGTGACTAAAGAAATGTCACAAAGCTGAGAGCCCTTGCTTTTTTTGGTAAGTAATTTTTTAAGAGCAATGGTGTTTAGCGTAGTCATAGTCTAGAGTCACTCTGCTAGCCTAAAAATCCGTGAAGACATCACTCTTAACTATTTTTGGAACCTCTTGCCAAAAAGCAGTCATTTTTTGGAGTGAAGGATCTAGTTGGGAGGACTAATGGCACTTTTACCTCCATTGCACTTTCACTCACTCAGGGAAAGAAAAATCCAATACTGCATGTTCAACTGAGTCCAAGGTCTTACCTTTTAGACACAGAATCACAGAGCAGGAAGAAACCAGAAAGTGCTGGTCTGGCTGCCTGGAAGTCTCAGCGCAGATGTAAAAACCAACCTGGCTTGGGGTGGGAGCAGGGGAGATTCGTGACTATCCTTAATCAGTCCTGGCCACAGAAACCACTCTGATAGAGCAGAGAAATCCTGGCCCTATACAGCAGGGAAACTGTGAATGCCTGTGAATGCTCCTTGAAGGTTTGCTTTCTGCATCTTTGACAGAGAGTCTTTGGAGATAAAAATATTCCTTAATTCTCCCAGCCAGGGGCCTTTGTACAGCCGCAAGCAATTACTTCCTTTCCTCTCCCCTGACCCTCTGTCCTCTGGCACACTCAGTATTCTGTAGGTGATCCTCATTGACTCAGTGCTGGGACTGCCGGGAAGGTGTCCCTGACACTTCCGAACTCAGCGACAAGGGCATTAGGCATTTGCAGCCCACTGAGAGTGGCGCTGGGGTTATTGGCAGGTGTGGGGCTGAGACAGATGAGTCGATGTTGCAGCTGGAGGAAGCTAGGCGCCTTCAGTGTCCCTGACAGAGGCATGTGTTCAAAGGACAGCCAAGGGGCGCTGGCACCTGAGAATCCCGATCAGGCTTCCCGAGTGGTCAGTCACAGGGGGAGGGGCAGGTTGACAACTGGCTTTTGCACCTGTGGCCGATAGTGACTCCCATGACAGTGATCTCAACGGAATGCAGCACTAAGTCTCTTTCCATGGAATCATCTAAGCATGTTTTTTGTTTTTTTTGTTTTTTAAGGAAAAGAAGCCAGGTGCAGTGGCTCACTCCTGTAATCCCAGTCCTTTGGGAGGCCAAAGTGGGAGATCCTTTGAAGCCAGGAGTTCAAGGTGAGGCTGGGTGACATAGCAAGACCCCATCTCTACCAAAAAAAAAAAAAATTTAAATCAGCTGGGTGTGCTGGTGCATGCCTATAGTCCCAGCTACTTGGGATGCTGAGGGGGGTGAGTCTCTTGAGCCCAGGAGTTTAAGGCTGCAGTGAACTATGGTCACACTACTGCACTCCAGCCTGTGCAACAGAGCTAAATCTTATCTCTGAAAAAAATAAATAAGTAAAACAGTGTACCCATCTACATTTACTTAACTGAACCTCCCCAGATCTGGGGATGGGTGAAGGATGGTTTGGCAGCTGCTGCAGCCAATAAAGGTTGATTCCTTATCCTAGTGGGCTGAGCCAGGTCTTAGCACAGTGGCCTGTGTGGGCTGCAGGCTGCAGAGTTGGGAGAACCCCACAGACATTGCTGGGCCCCCTCGGCCAGCACCTCTCTCCTCACCTGGAAGCTGGACCAGACATAAGCTTGGGGAAAATGTTTGTAAGAGGGAAAGGCTGTCACTAAGGGAAATAGTTCCTCCATGCCTGACCTTCCTGTCCCCAGCCCCAGTCATATCCGGGACCCCAACATTACCCAGAATGCTCTTTCTTAAAAGTTTTAAAACAGGCCAGGTGCAGTGGCTCACACTTGTAATCCCAGCACTTTGGGAGGCTGAGGCAGGCCAATCACTTGAGGTCAGGAGTTCAAGACCAGCCTGGCCAACATGATAAAACCCCGTCTCTACTAAAAAATACACAAAAATTAGTCAGGTGGTGGCACACACCTATAATCCCAACTACTCGGGAGGCTGAGGCAGGAGAATCGCTTAAACCTGGGAGGTGGAGGTTGCCATGAGCCAAGATCACACCACTGCACTCCAGCCTGGGCAACAGAGCAAGACTGTCTCAAAAAAAAAAAAAAAAAAAATGTAAGCACATCTGGCCAGCTCCACACTCTTGTTGCCTGCCTGCCTTTATTAATATGATTATAAAATATTACCTAGAGCTCTGACCTTGATTCTTTCTGATCCTCAGCCTTCCTTTGGCTCCCTCGCCTTCCTACGCGACCCAGCATCCAAGGTAAGCGTCCAGCAACGTGTCAGCCAGTACTTGCAAGTTCATGCTTGTCCTCTCTCACCACCCTGCCTGCACATCCCCATGTGGGGGCCAATCCAGTGTTCATCTTCTTTTCTCTTCCTCCAAAATCACCAAGTGCTATGAGGAAAATTGCACAAATATCCAGGTTGTAAGCCCACAAATCCATCAATGGTTTCTTCTTATTTTATTATTGCTATTCTTTTAGAGACCAGGTCTCACTCTGTTTTCCATGCTGGAGTGTAGTGACCATGATCATAGCTCACTGCAGCTTCCAACTCCTGGGTTCAAGCAATCCTCCCACCTCAGCCTCCTAAGTAGCTGGGACTGCAGGCACACAGCACCACACACAGCCAGTGCTTTTTCCAGGTGAGATCTTACTCTGTTGGCCAGGCTGGTCCCAAACCCCCAGCCTCAAGTGATCCTCTCACCCTGGGCTCCCGATGTGCTGGGATTACAGGCATGAACCACCACGCCCAGCCCAGCTCCAGCACATTCTAGCTACATGACCGAGGGCAAGTTACAGCTTTGGGAATATGGAAACGTAATCACCCTTACTTCATAAAGTTACTGTGAGAATTAAACAAAGTGATGCAATGTAAAACACATAGCAGAGTGCCTGGCTCTGAGTAAAAGCTTTATAAATGTTAGCCATTATTATTAATAATATGAGGGCTCCTCCATAGGCGTGTAGAGCAAAACTGTAATCTTTTTAAAACCCTTGGCAATCATAAGCTCTAAGGCAAGTTTGAATTAATAAGTTTTTGATGAATTTGGCTTTCAAAGGCATAGGAGATTAAAAATGTATGATATTTTATGTTTGGGCATAACAGCAAGCTTCATCATATATTTCGTATCTCCAGTGAAATAAGAAACAAGTCTTCAAGCCCATTTAAAATGAGAAATCCAACAGGGAAAATACAAATATGACTATATTGAGTATTCATGCTTCAAAGAAGTTTAGAAAGAACTCCAGCCGTTTTCTTGATTGGTTAAGGCTTTCTTTTGCCTTCTCTAGAGGACCTAATGGCAAAAGAACATATCATATTACTTCCTCCTTTACCTCTTAAAATATTGACAGATATGCATGTGTATGGATTAGAGTATAATGCATCATATTGAATTACTAACTTTCTCTCCTGAAGGTTGTTAATATCTGCCTCCCACTGGACCAGAGCAACAACAACAAAAAAATCTAACTAGGCTTCCAGGAAAAATTTAAAGAAAAAACAAGATTATCATTCTATACATGGAAACTGCATGAATAATTTATTTGCAGAGATTTGATAAATTTTATTCACAAATACTCTGTGGTTTACTGAGAGTTATTAACTCAAGCTGTATTTTTAGACAGAGCCTGGAAGGATGCTGTGGGGTCAATGTAAGTCCTGAAAAAGTGATCAGATGTCAACAGAATAAATGAGGCATGCTTTGGGCTTGGTTCCTGAACCATTTTTTTCTGGTCAGTTAACATAGGCCAATTACATGTGAGGCTTGAGAATGAGCTGTACTAAAAAAAAAAAAAAATTAGGCTGGTCATGATGGCTCACACCTGTAATCCCAGTACTTTGTGAGGCTGGGACAGGAGAATGGCTTGAGGCTAAGATTTTGAGATCAGCCTGGGTGAAATAGTGAGACCCCTCTCCCTACAAAAAAAATCTGAAAAATTAGCTGGGTGTGGTGGTGCCTGCCTGTAGTCCCAGCTACTCAGGAAGTTGAGGCAAGAGAATCAGTTAAGCCCACGAGTTCAAGGCTGCACTGAGCTGTGATTGCATGACTGCACTCCAGCCTGGGCAACAGAGCAAGACCCTGTCTCTAAAAACATCAATTAATCAATCATTTAAAATGTTGGTTTTTAATGATCCTTAAAAATGTTGGTTTTTAATGGTTGATTTAAAATGATCCTTGATTTTAGGGAGTGTTATAGCATCCCCTGCAAAATTCGTATGTGGATGTTCTAACTCAACTCAGAATGTGGCTGTACTTGGAGACAGGGTCTTGCGGGAAGTAGAAAACTTCCTTTTTAAAGTTTCCTTTCTTGTTAAAGAGTAAGTGTGCTAATAACTTTATTAAGCCCTCTCCTATGTAGCTATTAGACATGCCATGCTTACAGGCATGTAGTATGTTCTATGTCCTTGTATTTTACCAAGATATCTGCTGGATGCACTCACAGGTATGTCCCAGCTCTCCATTGCTTTTACCTGTTTAGAAAAGTTTTAACTTATTAGCCAATCAGGTCTTAGTTTAGATTGTGAGATCTGGCTCCAACCAATGGAGATCAGACACAGCAGTAAGGATGACCCCAGATGCATAAGGAATAAATTTGCTTTTCCTTTATTCATTGCACTTTCATGGCACAATGGCTAGCAAGGGTACCCTTCCTGCAATCCAAGCAGTAAAAATTGCATTGCTGAAAGACCCTTTGTGTCTCAGTGCTAATTTTCTTTTCTTTTTGAGATAGAGTGTCTCTCTGTCGCCCAGGCTGGAGTGCAGTGGCACGATCTCAGCTCACTGCAACCTCCGACTCCCAGGTTCAAGCAATTCTTCTCCCTCAGCCTCCTGAGTAGCTAGGATTACATGCATGCACCACCATGCCTGGCTAATTTTTGTACTTTTTTTAGAGATGGGGTTTCACCATTTTCTCAGGCTGGTCTCGAACTCCTGACCTTGTGATCCACCCACCTACGCCTCTGAAAGTGCTGGGATTACAGGCATGGACCAACGCGCCCGGCCTCAGTTCTAATTTTCTTTGTGGCACCAAGTATCTGTTTTCAACAGGTGTTTTAAGAGGTAATTGAGTTAAAATGAAATCATAAGGGCAGGGCCTCAGCCAATATGATTGCTTCCTTATGAGAAGAGATTAGGACCCAGACACACAGAGGTAAGACCACATGAAGATAAAAGGAGGAGACGGTCAACTACAAGCCATGGAGAGGGGCCTCAGTAAAACCAACCCTACTGACACCCTGATCTCAGACTTCTAGCCCTCAGGATGGTGAGGAAATAAATTTCTGTTCTTCGAGTCACTCAGCCTGCAGTATTTTGTAATCACAACCTTAGCAAACTAGTATAAGGTATTTATCCTTTTATTATTTTTTTTATCATTGTCATTCCCCAGAGCCTTTTACCTTCCATAGTCTCAATTGCATCATCTGTGGCTACAGGGACATGGGTTGTCTTTCCAGGGTCTCTCCTGGCCTGGTCACCTGACCATGCAAGGTGACATTGGGTGGGCTTTATATCTCAGTTGGTCTCTGTCACTTCCCCAGTGAGGAAGGCATTCCCTGGAAGTTACGTCACTCCTCTGTGTTATTTTGTTTTCTTTAGAGACAGAGTCTTGCTTGGTTGCCCAAGCTGGAGTGTAGTGGTGCCATCATAGCTCACTATAACCTCAAACTCCTGGGCTCAAGGGATCCTTCCACTTCAGCCTCCCAAGTAACTAGGACTACAAGAGTGTACCACCACACCCAGCTAATCTTTTAATTTTTGTAGCTACAGATCTTGCGGCATTGCCAGGCTGGTCTTGAACTCCTGGGCTCAAGAGATACTCCCACCTCAGCCTCTCAAAGCTTGGATTACCAGTGTGAGCCACTGCACCTGGAAAGCCCTCTATTATTGATCAAAGAGACTCCAGTCTTTAATTGTCTCAACAAGCACATATTGGCTGATTCCCCTTGGGAATCCCTCTGATCTCCCCAAGCATCTCCTGGTATTCTCACTCTGCCACACAAACCTCCACCTGCTTTTCTAGAGCTACTTGGGAGGCTGAGGTGGGAGAGTCGCTTGAGCCCAGGAGTTCCAAGTTATAGTGAGCTATGATGGCACCACTGTACTCCAGCCTGGGCAGCAGAGCAAGACTGTCTCTAAACAAAGCAAAATAACACAGAGGACTGATGCAGCCTACAGGGAATTCCTTTGTTCGAGGAGGCTCATCGACCTCCCAGAAAAGTCCCTGTCTAGAATCTGAGACATCCGTCAACTTCTCGCCTTTGTCTCAAGCCACACGCCTTCTGTTAACACATGCTCAGCGAGTGCTGCTTTTGGCCCCAAACCAGGCTTTCTTCTGTTGAATTACAACCCCTTACACACCTCTTATTCATTCTTTCCACCAACTATTGTCTTCAAATATTTGTCTGGTGGAAGATAAACTTTCTGTGTCGCTCCATTAGGACCTGTGTGTAGAAATTATGGAAAGGCGATTGTTTCTTCTGTAAAAGGGCAAAGTTGTTAGCATTTATAGCTAACATTAGAACGACATGTCTTGCAAGGAGATGACCTTCCTGTTCTCAGCGTTGACAAGCAGAGGTAGAATGACTGTGTTCTTCCTCTCCTTTCGCCCTCATTATTTCTCCTGTTCTTTTTTTCCCTGCTGTGTGCACTAATGCTGGGAATAATACTACGTCGCTCATCCTGCCAATGAAGGTGCACAGTTGACACTTGATTCTCATCTCTCCTGTTAAGGAAGCAGGAGCCTAGAAGAGCCAGAATAATACCGTTTCCAGTTCAACTGCATCTTGAGATTAACAAGGCACAGTCCTTGCCAGTCATGACCCATGATCCTAAGACGTTTGCAGCTAAGGGAGCAGCTTAGCAATGCCTGCAAGGACAAACTCCTACAGCAACAGAAGTCCATACATGCCCAAACCCATAACTATATATGCTTTCAAGATCATTGTAGTTATGCTTTCATATACCTACACAGTGAAATGTCAAGGACAGTGATATGGTTTGGATCTGTGTCCCCACCCAAATCTCATGTTCAATTGTAATGCCAGTGTTAGAGGTGGGGCCTGTTTGAAGCTGTTGGATCACGGGGTTGGATCCTTCGTGAGTGGTTTAGCACCACCCCTCAATGCTGTTCTCATGGTAATGAATGGATTAGGATGAGATCTGGTTTTTTACAAGTGAGTCATACCTCCCGCACGCTCTTTTCTCCTGCTCTGGCTGTGTAAGATGTACCTGCTTCCCTTTCACCTTCCCCCATGGTTGTAAGCTTCTTGAGGCCTCCCCAGAACCCAAGCAGAAGCCAGCATCTTGCTTCCATCACAGCCTGTGGAACTGTGAAGGCCTATTTCTTTATAAGTTGCCCAGTCTCAAGTATTTCTTTATAGCAATACTGGAACAGACTAATACAGACAGGTTTCTTTAAATCAATAGAATAATAAATTTCATTATGTTGTTAGCCCATCTGCACATAGACACAACTTAGTGTATTCTTTACATAGACTAGACTCCTATATAAGAAAAAACTTAAAGCCAGGGCATTCTTCCTCTTGCTTTCTGAGGACCTCCTACTCTCTAAAGGAGGAGTTTTCAACAAACCATCTCTTCTCACTGCACTCTATGACTCATCTTGGATTCTTTCCTCTGTGAGATCCAAGAACCCACTCTTGGGGTCTGGATCAAGACCCTTTTCTGGTAGCACTTCTATGCCACACCCCACACCCCCAGGGTGGTTTGAGCTCCAAGTTCATTCACCTCTTCTCACCCTTGCCCTAAGTTCTCACCCTCTCCTCCTGGGGTAGGGCATCTGCCTCTTCCGTGGCCCCCCCCTCATCCAATTCATTCCCTACACTGCATCCAGAGCGGCCTCTCCAAAACCCAGATGCATTGCTGACCCTTCTCAGGTCAACGCTTTAGCTTTTCTCTCTCAGCTGCACACCCACCTTCTAGATTCCGCTTTGGGATGCTTGGGCTGAGGCTCTGCAGATCACATTTCCGCTTTGCCAGCCAACTTCCCATGAGGCTCTGTGTGAAGAAAATGACCTTTCTCTTTCCTGTGCACCTGTGGCTCCCATCAGCGTTGCCCAATTGTTACCAAGCAAAAAGGGCTCACTTCCCAATACACTGGAAACTAATGCTATAACACAGGGTTTTTGAGAAAAGGAAAGTTTTTATTGCAAGTCGACTAACAAGTAGATAAGAGTCCTGCTCAAATCTGTCTCTTTGTGCTGGCTTTAAGGTGGTAGTTTTTTGTTTTTTGTTTTTTGGGTTTTTTTGAGACAAGGTTTTGCCCTGTTGCCCAGGCTGCTGGAATGCAATGGTGTGATGATAGCTCACACCAGCCTCGAGCTTCTGTGCTCAAGCCATCCTCCTGCTTCAGCTTCCCAAGTAGCTGGGACCACAGGTGAGCACCACCACACTTAGCTAATTAAAAAAAAATTATAGAGATGAGACCTTACTATCTTATCCAGGCTGGTCTCAAACTCCTGGGCTCAAGTGATCCTACTGCCCTGACCTCCCAAAGTGCTGGGATTACAGACACGAGCTACGGCACCCAGCCAATGAAGTAATTGTATCAGAAAAGGCTTAGGGGGTGGATTCTGGAGTTAGCAGTTGATTAACGAAAGGAAAGGGGAGGTCTGGAAAGTCCTCAGGAATGCAGTTATCTCTTCATGCCCCCTTATGGGTCCCATGTGCAGATTTGGGGGAAGTTAGTGCAAATTCAAGAGGAGTTCATGTGAAACATGGGTGTATAATCAGGCTGTGGCATCAGCAAGCTCATTCTGTAGACTTCAGTTGGCCATATTGGTTCTAACTGATTTTAGCCAGTTTTTAAATCTCACAAACAGAGGGCGTTTCAGCCTTTCAGCAAGTTGTCTTTTTTCTTATCTGCCATCCCGAAAGCTCAAGAATTTTTTATCAGTCCCTGGTTTCTTTAACTCTTTGGGGGCACAGTTTCACAAGCAGTGACACTGAGCCCCATAAGGCAAGTTGGGTGGCTTCTCTTGACCCTCCCAGAACCAGCCTGACACATGCCTTCTGAGACACCAGCACCAGCTGGGCAGCAGTCTCTCTTCAGAGGTTCGAGCACACACTCTGCATGCCTCTCTTCTGAGCCTCTAGGTCCTCATAAAACGTCTTCTTTGTGTTCCCCAAGCCCTGCAGCAGCTGGTAGCCACGTTCTGTAGTTTTTATCTTTGAGTTTCTACCTTTTCTTTCTACTCTTCTAGCCCCTCCAGCAAATGGGCAACTAATTCAATAGATGACTGATTGATTGATTGATGAAAGAGATAGATGACAGAGATGACAGATAGATAGATAGATAGATAGATAGATAGATAGATAGATGATAGATGCATACATACATACAAAAATGCATGATAGAGATTATAGATAACATGATAGATATCATAGATAATAGATATGAGAGAGATAGATGTGATAGGTATGATAGATAGATGGGTACAATACATAGATTACATAGATATATATGATAGATTTGATAGATTAGATAGAATAAAGAGGTGATAGATTGATAGATATGATAGATAAGTTAGATGACAGATAGATAAATAGATAGATACATACATACATAGAATAAATATGAGATAGAGAGACTTTTTTAAATTTTAGAGACAGGGTGATAAAGTTTGCATGGTGTCCCCTTTAAAATCCATGTTGAATTGTAATAATCCTCGGTGTTGAAGATGGGGTCTGGTGGGAGGTGTTTGGGTCATGAACTTGGTTCCTTCATAGCTTGGTGCTGTCCTCAAGATACTAAGTAAGTTTTCACAAGATCTGGCTGTTTGAAAGTGTCTGGTAACTCTCCCCTCCCTTACTTCTGCTCTGGCCATGCAGCATCCCATCTCCTTTTTACGCAGTCCTCTGCACTGCATAAAAGCTCCCTGAGGCCTCCCCAGAAGCCAAGCAGATGCCAGCACCATGCTTCCTATACAGCCTGCAGAACCATGAGCCAATTAAACATTTTTACTTTACAAATTACTTAGTCTCAGGTATTCCTTTACAGCAATGCAAGAATGGCCTTGCACACAGGGTCTCACTCTGTCACTCAGGCTGGAGAGCAGTGGTGCAATCATCCCTCACTACAGCCTTGAACTCCTGGACTCAGGCACTCCTCCAGCCTCAAGCTTCCTAGTAGCTGGGACCATAGGCTTGTGTCACTGCATCCAGTTTTGTTTTGTTTTTTTAATTTTTGCAGAGACAGAGTCTCATTAGGTTGCCCAGACTGGTCTCAAATTCCTGGCCTCAAGCAATCCTCCCTACTCAGCCTCTAAAAGCACTAAGATTACAGGCATGAGCCACAACATCCAACCCAATTCCCTGTATTAAATACCCTCGTTTGAAATACCTAGTGGGAGTCTGTAGCCTTCCTAACTGGACCTGGACTGATGCAGTTTCAGGGAGCCTTCCAGGTAAAGCTCCAATCTCTTTGCCTGGTGCTCTGAGTCCATGAAGCCCCGGCCAGCCCATGTACCCATTTTGGACATGGTACAGGTTGCACACTGAGCTCCAGCCTTGCAGGTCGTGTTGCATGTGGCTACAGCACCATCCTCTCTGGCTCACTGCTTTGTGCACTCCCTGTCTGGAAGGCTAATTTTTTGTATTTTTAGTAGAGACAGGGTTTTACCATCTTGGCCAGGCTGGTCTCAAACTCCCGACCTCATGATCCACCCACCTCAGCCTCCCAAAGTGCTGGGATTACAGATGTGAGCCACTGCGCCTGGCAACAGTCAGATTACAGTTTGTTTTATACATGTCATGGAGGCAGGAGTTGCAGGCAAAGACATAAATCAATACGTGGAACGTAGACATTGGTGTGGCCTCAAAAAAGGAGAAATATCTTAAAGTAGGGACCTATAAGTCATAGGTGGCTTCAGAGATGATTTTTCACTCTTCATGGCTCACACCTGTAATCCCAGCACTTTGGCAGGCTGAGGCGGGTGGATGCCCTGAGGTCAGGAGTTCGAGACCAGCCTGACCAACATAGTGAAACCCTGTCTCTACTAAAAACAGAAAAATTAGCCAGGCATAATGGCAGGCACCTGTAATCCCAGCTACTCAAGCAGCTGAGGCAGGAGAATCGCTTGGACCCAGGAGGTAGAAGAGGTTGCAGTGAGCTGAGATTGTGCCACTGCACTCCAGCCTGGCAACAGAGTGAGACTCTATGTTAAAAAAAGAAAAAGAAAAAGGAGCAAAACTTTGTCTTAAAACTTGGAGTTAGCAGGAAATAATGTTTAAGTTAAGATGAGAATGCTGGGCCAGACAGGGTAGGTTCATGCCTATACTCCCAACAATTTGGGAAGCTGAGATGGGAGAATCACTCAAGCCCAGGACTTGGAGGCTGCACTGGGCTACGATCGCACCAGTATGCTCCAGCCTGCGAAAGAGCGAGACCCTGTCTCTAGAAAAAAAAAAAGACAATAATATTAAGTTCCATTATAAGAAAATTAAGTGCTATTCCCTACTGCAGGGATCTGTGACTGGGCTCTACCAGCTCCACAGACAAACTTGCGGACATGCGTTCGGCCCTCCTGGGGAAGCCTGCATCTCTCCTGTTGGATCTGTGATTTGCTTTGCTAGGCGGCATCATTTGTCAAGGTGTCCTGAGCTCCAGGCCCTGGGAACCAGCTGCAATGCAGAGGAAGGGAGGAGCGGGGCAGGCAAGCCAGCAGGGGTCGGGGGGCTGCCCAAGTGGGACCTCAGGGACCAGTGTGGGCTCCTGCATGCAGAGGTTTCTGAGCCAGCCACCTGCTGCCAGAGAGCTGAACTTGACATTCTTCCTTAGCAAAGGGCCTCTGAGCCTCGCAGCTCCAGGCCTCGGTGGCCTCTGCTACAATAAAGTTCCATCACTTCACAATGCAAAACAATTTCAACTAAATGGGGGCAAAATCTGAATGAGGGTGCAGTGCCTCTCTGATGAGTTTTGCTTTCTTTCTGTGGCCTTTGCCTGTCCTGGGCTCCCATGCTGCCCCCTGCTACTGGCACACTGCTCTCTGACACCATGCATGGACCAGCTGTGCCCAGAAGCCTCCACCTCTCTCCTCCACAGTTCTCAAATGTGCACCCACAGTTCTGCCCTTCCCTGAGTGCATATACAGACTCACACGTGTAAGAGTCTACCTGTTCTCTCATCCATCAGGAGTGGCACTGAGCCCCTCCTTCACCCCAAGTTCCAGTGTCAGTGACGGACACCACCCTTAGGCCAGAAATCCAGGAGGCAGCCCTGACCCTTCACCCCTTTATAGCCCGCCCAAACTGTCAACTCACCCTCCGAAATACATCCCAGTCCATCCCATCCCCTCTTCCTCCTTGACCACCCTAATCCAAGCCATCATGATCTCCCACACAGACTATTGCAAACAGCTCTACCCATTCTCGCTATTTCTGCTCCGGAGCCTACAATGTCTTCTCTAAGAGCAGCTGGTAAAATTGTTTTAAATGTACATATGGTTGAAGGGCAGTAGCTCATCCCTGTCATCCCAGCACTTTGGGAGGCCAAGGTGGGAGGATCCCTTGAGGCTAGGAGTTCAAAACCAGCCTAGACAACATAGCAAGACCTCTATCTCTACAAAAATTAAAAATTAGCCAGGCGTGACGGTGTGCGCCTTTTTTCCAGCTACTCTGGAGGCTGAGTTGTGAGGATGGCTTGAGCCCTGGAGTTTGAGGCTGCAGTGAGTAGATCGCGCCACTGCACTACAGCCTGGAGAATGCAGTAAGACCCTGTCTCAAAAAATATATATACATATGTATTTATATATACACATACACACACACATACACATATGTAATGTGTATACGTATGTATGTATATGTGTGTGTGTATGGTATAATATACACATACATGTGATTATACCATTTTCCAATGGCTTCCTGTGACGTTAGAATGAAATCCACACTCCCAGAGGGACCTGCAGGCTCCTGGATCTGGCTTTCGCCTTCCTCTTAGATTCCAGATTGCACTCTGGCTATTCCGCTTTCCATTTCCTCTGCTCCAGCCACCCTCACCCTCTGTCTCTTCCTCAGAAACACCAAGCCCACTCCCTCCTCTGGCTCTGGTAACTACTGGTCCCTCTACCTAGAAACTTCTCCCCAAGATCTCTTGGCAGCTCCTTCTCCGCGGTTATGGCTCAAAGCAAATGCTATCTCCCCTGTAAACCAAAAGTGACTGAGACGAGTCTCGGTGGATTTAAAGGTTAAATTTGCCATGGTTGAGGAGGCACCTGGGAAAATGAAACCGGACTTGCAGTCAGATCTGTTCCCTGTGCTTTTTCCAAAGAGGATTTTGAGAACTTCAATCTTTCAAGGGAAAAGAGTCAGGGGAAGGGGAGGGTAGTCCATGAGGCAAGTGGTCACATTCTTGTGAGGCTTTGATGCACTCTCTCTGAATCCACGTTTTACATGTGAGAAGAGCCGAGTAGCAGGGGTGCAGGGGGTGGAGGGGGAGAAGTCAATTAGCATTCGTCTCCCTTGGTAGATCTACATTTTACAAAAGATAAAGTAAGCGTGTGAAATTACAGCTGTCTGGGAACAAAAGGAAGGTAGTTTTGCTGAATCAGTTTTCCAAGCTTAACTTTCCCTTTAGCATAGTGAGCTGGGGTTGCAAGATTTTATTTTCCTTTTACTCCCCAGGGAGACCTTCCTTGGCCATTCTGTCCTTTTTCCTCTCCCTCAGGGGGCCCCAGAGCATCGCACACCCCCTGGGGTGCCAAAGATGACATAATAAGGAACAAGAAGAAAGTGATAGAATTTTCATCTCTGTCATATTTTGCCACTTTTATAACATGTCTATTTTGTGTGTCTTACAATTGTACATCATATTAGGTATGAACAATTATTTATGCATATGTCTAAATGTGTGCCGATACTATGGCAAGTGCTCAAAATTTTGGGGGGGTGGAGATGGGGTCTCACTATGTTGCCCAGGCTGGTCTCAAACTCCTAGCTTCGAGTGATTGTTCCACCTTGGCTTCCCAAAGCACTGGGGTTACAGGCATGAGCCACCATGCCCAGCCTGCTCAAAATGTTTTGATAACCAGGCGTGGTGGCTCATGCCTGTAATCTCAGTACTGTGGGAGGCCGAGGTGGGCAGATCACCCGAGATGAGGAGTTCAAAACCAGCCTGGCCAACATAATGAAACCCTGTCTCTACTAAAAATACAAAATTAGCGAGGCATGGTGGCACATGCCTGTAATCCCAGATGCTCAGGAGGCTGAGGCAGGAAAGCCACTTCAGCCCAGGAGGCAGAGGTTGCAGTGAGCCAAGATCTCGCCATTGCACTCTAGCCTGGGCAACAGGAGCAAAACTCTGTCTCAAAAAAAAAAATGTTTTGATAGAGGCACACAATCAAAAAAGTTGGGAACTGCTGCCCTTTGATAACACCCTCTTTTAGTATCTTCTTCTTTACCACTAAACAAAATTTTTCTTTTGTTTTATTTCTTAATCCTTTCTCTCCCCTAGAATGTAAGCTCCATGCAAACCTATCTCATTTATTCATGCTATGTTATTTGTTATTGCTGACTAGCATTTATAATAAACTGACCACATAGCATGTGTTCAATAAATGTTTATTGATTGATTAAATAAATCAATGAATGGATGATCAGAGTCTTCCCTGGGACCTGATGGAAGGCTAGTTTGTGAATCCCAATACCTTTCCATGCCCAGGAGAGTGGCAAATAATGTCAAGAAGGGATGTCTCTAGGACAAGACCATGAAAAATCTGGAAAGTTTCTGGGCTTTTTGTCACCCTTTGAGATCATTCCCCTGCTCCACCTGTAGTCAGAAAGCCATTGGGCAACCAAGGTCCTATAGTCAGAAGAATAGTCCCTGGTAAGTCATCGACACCTTAGAATAAACTGCTTTAATATACTACAACTCCCAGGAGGGTTTGCCTCAAAAAACTCCATTAAGATAAGGGGCCAGGGACTCAGCTTAGCTACACACTATTTCTGAGGTCCTATAACTTTCTCCAAGTTTCCAAGTTCTCATCCTTAACTTGATGGAAGTTGTGTATAAGTCTGTTCTCACACTGCTAATAAGGACATACTTGAGACTGGGTAATTTTTAAAGAAAAAGGGGGTTTAATGGACCCACAGTTCCACATGGCTGGGGAGGCCTCACACTCACGGCAGAAGGCAAAGGAGGAGCAAAGTCACGTCTTATGGTGGCAGGTAAGAGAGAGGGTGTGTAGGGGAGCTCCCCTTCCTAAACCATCAGATCTCAGGAGACTTATTCACTATCATGAGAAAAAGCACAGGAAAGAACCCACCCCGTAATTCAATTACCTCCTGCCTTGTCCCTCCCATGGCATGTGGAAATGATGGAAGCTACAATTCAAGATGAGATTTGGGTGGGGACACAGCCAAACCATATCAAGTTGGATCACAGCAGGTTTTCTTCTTCACTTTGTTATTTGGAAATAATTTCAAATTTATAGAGAAGTTGCAAGAACTCAAAAGAACATGCATATATATGCCTTCACTGAGATTTATCTATTGTGAAGATGTTCCCACCTGTTTTATGTATCATGCCCTCTCTTCATATGTGTGTGTATATGCACATCACACACACACATTTTTCTGAACCATTTCAGCATAAGTTTCATGCACTACACTAAATGTTTCTGTGTGTATTTCCTAAGAGTAAAGAGATTCTCTTAGAACTCCAGCGCAGTTATCAACTTCAGTAAATTTAACATTGAAAGAATACTTTGTCATCTAGCAATGCATTTTTCAAATGCTTTCAGCAGCAGTCCTGCTTCTTCAAGTGAAATCTTACTTGGAATTCAGACATACATCACAGATGAAAATAGAAAGCTTGCTTGAAAAAGAAGGCAATGGAAGAGTGATTTCCTACTTGATGTGGTTTGACTCTGTGTCCCCACCCAAATTTCACCTTGAATTGTAGTTCCCATAATCCTGTCAAGGGCAGGACCAGGTGGAGGTAACTGGATCCTAGAGGAGCTTTTCCATGTGCTGTTCTCATTGATAATGGGTGAGTTTCAAGACATCTGATGGTTTTATAAGCACCTGGCATTTCCCCTGCTTGCACTCCCTCCATCCTGCTTCTCCTGTGCCTTCCACCATGATTGTAAGTTTCCAGAGGCCTCTCCAGCAATGCAGAACTGTGAGCCAATTAAACCTCTTTCCTTTATAAGTTTCCCAGTTTCCGGCAGCTCTGTATAGCAGCATGAGAACAAACCAATACACTACTGCTTCTATATCAAACTACCACTGACTTGGTGGCTTAAAACAACACAAATTTATTATTTCCCTGTTCTGGAGGTCAAAAGTCCAGATCTCAGAGGGCTGAAGTCAAGGTACTGGCAGGTCTCACTCCTTCCGGGGGCTCTTGGGGAGAATCTGTTTTCTTGCCTTTTCCAGTTTCTAGAAGCGTCCCACCTGCACTCCTTGGCACATGACCCATGCCTGGAATCACATCTCCTACCTCCTCCTTTGACCTCCTTCCCTCCCTCTTATAAGAACGCTTGCAGTCGCATTGCATCCACTCAATAATCCAGGCTAAGCTCCCCATCTCAAAATCATTCATCACATCTGCAAGTCTCCTTTACCATGAGAAATAACATTTACAGGTTCTGAGTATGAAGATGTGGAGGTTTTTCGAAGGGTCATAATGCAGCCTACATATGGTTGAGTTGGTTGTAGACCACACAAAGGCACCACAAATCCAGCCTGCAGTTCATTTGCCAAATCACGTGTCTTTTTCTTTGCAAAAAGATTCTGTCTGGTACCAGGCATTCGCCCAAAGGGATGCATCTGCCCAACAGCGCTGCTTTTCCTAATTTACACGAAGACTCTATGTAGGCCAGCTGGTGGCTGATTCTATCATGCCCTCTTTCCCTCTAGTTTCCCAGAGTCTCCTTTTAAGCAACCCCTTAGGATTTTAGGGTCTGTTTAAAACCCCAGGCCCTCACTGTTAAGGCGGTTTCCAGCTGTGCTATGCCACACTCTAATACTGCATCTAAATGGGCCCCAGGGCACCTGGAGAACAAACAGATTTCCCATGATTTAGGTTGTGACCCAGAGGCAAAGGGAGCCCCTGAGATGCAAACTAGCTCTGCCTCAATGGCGAGCCCCAAAGACTCATAAACTTTGCAGCTCCCCGCGACTTGGTATTCTCTATCTCCCAGCTTCCCGGTTTCCCCAAGTTCGGATCTCAGAACCCATCATTCATGTACCCCATCGCAAGTCCCCCACCCTTCCCTGCCTGAGGCCAGCAGAGGGACCCAGGAGGCCCTGGAATGAAGAGGCATCCTCTCCTATGGTCCCAAGGGCACCTCATTGCGTAGTGCACGCAAGCCACCCCAGATGCAGGGGCACATCGAGTCTCCCCAGCTTGTTGTCACACTGGGACACCTGTGTAAGGAGAAAGGGGTGGAGTAAAAACCTTAAGGACGTCTGGTCCCTTTGCCAATCTGGGTCTGCTCTGCCAGTGTGTCCCCAGCAATGCAGAACTGAGTAACAGGACATCTCCTGTTACTGATATGGCCCCCCTAAACCGCTGAGTCATCTGTGTCCTCCTAACAGTGGCACAAAGATGGGCTTCTGCTTTCCCTGTCTTGCCTGGCCCCTACCCCCAGTAACCATGTTTCATTTGTTGACCACAGTTATAAGAATTCTTCTTGTTCTAAGAAATCTTCAGATTCTGTAACCTGCTTGCCCAGGAATTCTCTGTTCCTGACTTTTTTTTTTTTTTTTGAGACGGAGTTTCGCTCTTGTTACCCAGGCTGGAGCGCAATGGCGCAATCTCGGCTCACCGCAACCTCCGCCTCCTGGGTTCAGGCAATTCTCCTGCCTCAGCCTCCTGAGTAGCTGGGATTACAGGCATGCACCACCATGCCCAGCTAACTTTTTGTATTTTTATTAGAGACGGGGTTTCACCATGTTGACCAGGATGGTCTCGATCTCTTGACCTCGTGATCCACCCGCCTCGGCCTCCCAAAGTGCTGGGATTACAGGCGTGAGCCACCGCGCCCGGCTCGTTCCTGACTTTGAACCCATTTCCCACTTCGAGCAGGTCAGCGTTGATGCTATGTAGTTCAGAGTTTCTTGTTCTTTTGTTTGCATTCTTCTAAATCATTCTGCAAGTACAAGGCCCATGATGCTGCCTGGAACACGCCTTTCTGTGGGAGCGCCCACACTGATCTCCTGGTGCTTTTTCCCACTGACAGCCACTGGCCCAGCTCCCATCAGAACCGATCCTACCTCTGTGTCTCCAAGGCTCACTCACTGTGCCTGCCACCAAGCCTGCAGGACACCTTTCTTTTTCTTTGTTTTCTTTTTTGAGACAGAGTCTCGCTGTGTCACCAGGCTGTAGTGCAGTGGTGCGATCTCGGTTCACTGCAACCTCCACTTCCCGGGTTCAAGTGATTCTCCTGCCTCAGCCTCCAAAGTAAGTGGTACTATGGACACATGCCACTACACCCAGCTAATTTTTGTATTTTTAGTAGAGACAGGGTTTCACCATGTCACCGAGGATGGTCTTCATCTCTTACCTGGTGATCCGCCCACCTTAGCCTTCCAAAGTGCTGCGATTACAGACGTGAGCCGCTGTGCCTGCCCACACCTTTCTAGGGAGATAGCCACATGCACCCCCCTGCCAGGGTTACCCACACTTCTGCCAACACTTGACACCTCTCAGCCACTGGAAGGCCAAGGGCAGAAGGTAGTGCTTCCCTGCTGAGCCAACAGTCTGTCCTGCCCTTTTTCTCCTGAAATGAGAATTCACATATTGCCCATTTCATTAAAAAAGTAATAAATGCCTTTCAAGTTTTTTTTTCACCTTTTCCTCTTTGAGGAATCAAAAGGTTAATTTCTGGAATCAGATCCATGTAACAGGCTTTTTAAATTACCCTGCAAATGAGTTTCCTCTCCAGCAGAGCAACAGAAACCTAACAAACCTGCTAAGTGGAGCCCTGTCTGGTGTTAAATTGATTCAAAGGCTGAGGTATGTGACTATGTCAGGAGGGGCGGGGGCCCAGGGCTGTCTGGCTATAGGAGTGTGCAGAGAAAATGCCGGCACCTGTCTCTCCTGCACCCCGACCTGGGTGGAACAGACCAGGGAGCTGGCAGCTGATAGGGTGCTTACAGGCTGGGGAGAGGGAGAACTTTCCCTTGGAGACAAAGGGCATGACAGCTCTCTCAGGCCTCCACAGGTCCAGCCAGCCCTAGGCTGAAGCATTCCGGAGAAAATTCTCCTAGCGGACGTTCTCTAAGCCCAGGGGCGTGGCCTCAGGGTGGATGGCAGCTAGGCCAGCTCTCTGTCCTCACCACGGCCACCCTTTTGAGGCCACCCTCACATTGTCCATTCTGAATTATATTTTTTTATTTTTTTGAAACGAAGTTTTACTCTTGTAGCCCAGGCTGGAGTGCAGTGGCAGGATCTTGGCTCACTGCAACCTCCACCACCCAGGTTCAAGTGATTCTCCTGCCTCAGCCTCCTGAGTAGCTGGAAGTATAGACGCATGCCACATCCGACCAGTTTCTTTTTTCTTAGTAAAGACAGAGTTTCGCCATGTTGGCCAGGCTAGTCTCGAACTCCTGAACTCAGGTGATCCACCCACCTCGGCCTCCCAAAGAGCCGAAGTTACTGCCGTGAGCCTCCGTGCCCAGCACACTGTCTGTTCTTGACATGGGCAAGTAGGCAGCAGGAGCTGCCCAGGCCTTGGGTCTCTTTTATCTTCCGTGTTCTTTTTCTATCTTCTCTTTTTAAAATGCATTGTAAATGCATCCAACAAATGGCTAGTGTCCAGAATCTACAAGGAACATAAACAACTCAACAAGAAAAAAACAAATAACCCCATTAAAAAGTGAGCAAGGGACAGGAACAGACATTTTTCAAAAGAAGACAAACAAGTAGCCAAAAAACATTTGAAACAATGCTCAGCATCACTAATCATCAGAGAAGTACATGTTAAAACCACAGAGAGACACCGTCTCATACCAGTCAGAACGGCCGCTAGTAAAAAGTCATAAAACAACAGATGTTGGAAAAAATGCAGAGAAAAGGGAATGCACATACGTCACTGGTGGGAATGTAAATTAGTACAACCTCTATGGAAAACAGTCTGGAGATGTCTCAAAAAACAAGCTAGAAATATCCTTCAGTCCTATAATCCCACTACTGGGTAGCTAGCCAAAGGAAAAGAAATCTTATCAAAAAACACCTGTCGTCATATGTTAATCACAGCACAATTCACAGTACAGAGTCATGGAATCAACCTAAGTGTCTACCAACAGATGTTTGGATAAAGAAAATGTGAGATATATACATGTATCTCATATATATCTCACATTTTGTTGTAGTAGTTCATGGTGTATGTGTGTGTGTATACAAAAGATAGACTGGGTAATTTATAAAAACAAATTTATTTCTCACCGTTCTGGAGGCTGGGAAGTTGAAGATCAAGGCAGCAGTTGGTTTGGTGTCTGGAGGAGCCCCATTGCTCAAAGATGGTGACACACACACATACACACACCATGGAATACTAATCAGCCATGAAAAAGAAGGAAATCATTTTTTGCAGCAGCACAGATGGAACCAAAGTCCATTGTCCTAAGTAAAATGACTCAGAAACGAAAAGTCAAAAACTACGCTTTCTCTCTTAAAAGTAAGAGCTAAAACAGTGGGTACACACAGATACAGAGTGGAATTATACACATTGGATACTGCAAATGGTGAGAAGACAGGAGGGTGTTGAAGGATGAAATATTGCCTATGAGGTACAGTGTAAACTAGTTGGGTGATAGGTACACTAAAAGCCCAGACTTCACCATTATGCAATAAATTTATGTAACACAACTGCACGTGTATACCCAAATCTATAAAATTTTTTTAAAATTAAATTTAAAATGTTGAAAATACATTAGGAGCACTATTCACCATAGCCCAAAGTGGAAACAACTTGAATGACTATCAACTAAGGAATGAATAAACAAAATGTAGGCTATCCACACCATGGAATATTATTCAGCCATAGAAAAAAATGAAGGTACTGATGCATTCTACAATGTAGGTGAATCTCAGGACATCATACTAAGTGAAAGAAGGCAGCCACAAAGGACCATATATCGTATGATTCCATTTATATGAAGTGTCCGGAATCAGCAAATCTATGGAGACAGAAAGTAGCTTAATGCTTGCCCAGGGCCCAGGGGTATTGGGCTTGAGGGAGATGACAGATAAAAGGCTGGGCTTCCTTTTTAAGTGATGAAAATGTTCTAAAATTGTGGTGACAAACTCTGTGAATATACTAAAACCCAATGAGTTGTGCAACAAATTGCATGGCATGTGAATTATATTCAATAAAGCTGGTTTTTATGCATTGTAAGCATGAGGTGGAGGCTGGAATTTGTAGCACAGATATGACCTTCAATTCAGAAGGATGAGAGTTCAAATGCCAGTTTCAAATTCTCCTGCCTCAGCCTTCTAGGTAGCTGGACATATGGCATATGCCACCACCATACCTGGCCAATCTTTTTATTATTATTTAGTAGAGACAGGGTTTCACCACGTTGGCCAGGTTAGTCTTGAACTTCTGACCTCAGGTGATTCACCCACCTCAGCCTCCCAAAGTGCCAGGGTTACAGATGCGAGCAACCGTGCCCAGCACACTGTCTGTTCTTGACATGGGCAAGCAGGCAGCATGAGCTGCGCAGGCCTTGGGTCTCTTTTATCTTCTGTGTATCCCTGGACCCCTGGGCTTACAGGACCTCCTCTATCAAAGACTTCTCCAGAATGTTGCAGCGTAGGGCTGCTGGACCTCTGGAGGCCTGAGAGAGCTACCATAGCCTCTGTTCTCCAAGGGAAGATTCTCCCTCTCCCCAGATTGCAGATCCCATACGGAGACTTCCATACTGAATAGCCTTTGGCAAATCATTTAACCCTTCTTGGCCTCTATTGACTCAGCTGTAAAGTTGGGTGAATACTGTTCACCTTAAAAGGTAGGTATCTTATTCCGTCTGCTGGGTGATTTACCAAGAAAAGAGGTTTATTTGGCTCACAGTTCTGCAAGTTGTACAAGAAGCACAGTGCCAGCATCTGCTTCTGGTGAGGACCTCAGGAAGTTTTTACTCATGGTGGAAGGTGAAGGTGGCTGGCATATCACATCATGAGAAAGGGAGCAAGAGACAGGAGGGAAGTGCCAGACTCTTTTTAAGAATCAGTTGTCATGGGAACTAAGAGTGAGAACTCACTCACTCCTAAGAAAATGGCACCAAGCCATTCGTGAGGGATTCAACCTCATGACCCAACCACCTCCCACCAGACCTTACCTCCAACATTGGGGATGACTTTTTCACATGAGATTTGGAAGGGACAAATGTCCAAACTGTACCAACTGCTGTAACAAAAGGCCATAGACTGGATAATTATAAAGAACAGAGATTTATTTCTCACAGTTCTAGAGGCTGGGAAGTCCAAGATCAAGGCAGCGGTTGGTTTGGTGTCTGGAGAAGGCCCATTGCTCATAGATGGTACCATCCAGGTGTCCTTACATGGAAGAAGGAATGGAAAGGGGGCAAACACTGAGTCCTCACGTGGCAGAAGAGCAGGAGAAGAAGAGAAATAAAGAGCATTAATCCACTCATGAGGGTGGGAGCCCTCGTGATTTAATCACTTCCCCAAAAAGGCCCCACCTCTCAATATTGCCACAATGGAGGTTCAGTTTCAACATGAATTGTGGAGGGAACACACATTCCAACCAGATCAGTGGGCATTAAATAAGATATGCATAAATCCCCTGGTTCAGGCCCTGACACAAAGCAGAAACTGGACATCCTGATAACTACTATTACGTTAGATAGAATACTCAACTTTTAGGCAGAATATCTAGGTTCTAATCCCAACCCTACATGACGTCGCTGGATGACCCTGGAAGCTCATAGCCTCCCTAAGCCTCACCAGCAGTAAGGTGGGATGAGAGGCTTGACTTTACAAGGTCAGGTTGGAAAGGTTGGAAGCTAACAAGTGCAGGAGTCCTGTATGTTGGGAACGCAGTACAAGTTTGTTAATGATCAAATGGATAGATGAATAAATGATGGATGGATGGACAATGAGTGTGAGACACATAGTCATTCAGACATACACACACACACACACACACTCCTTCAGAGTATCAAAACAACAAACTCCTAACTCTTACCTTGCTGGTCAGCATTCATAGTGCAAGGGTTCCAGCCCCCAAGAATAGACTGGGGCCCAGAGACTCTGAGAGAGACCTAGAGTCACTGCAGGGCAAAGATGAGAAGCTGTTTCTTCAGGACAGTTCTGGGACAGACAACACTCAATTTTCCTCTTGAAAAGTAGAAATACTGTGTGTCTCTCATGGTCTCCCTGAGCAACAGGCTGTAGCACAGGCACAGCGAGACCCATGGGGTGCCAGACCCCCGTCTGCCTGTCTCTGTGCCCTTCCCAACCTGTCTTAGGGCCACTACCCATCCCCCTGTGGAGGGCCCCTGGTTCCCCTGCCTCGTCCACTTACTTGGAAAGAGTAGGACCTGAGCATCTCCCTCTACCTGGAGATTCACAAGAAAAGTAAGGAAGAGGAGGGTTCCAGGGACCCTTGAAAAGGCCACAGCAACTTCCCATGTTCCTCTTGAACATCAACGCCAAGTCTAAAGGGCAAGTGAGGTCTGTATATGAGCCTTGGCCTTCTTGTTATTTGGAGTTACAAGGTGGTAACAACGATCATGAACTACATGACTGTGCTAAGGGAAAGCCAAGTTCAAGCTCTTTCAGGAAAACGAGCCAAGCTCCTTACATTGCAGAGGGGATTATCGAAGTGACGTGCAAACAAAGAGTGCTACAAAACCCAAGCAGTGACCTGTCCGTTATCATAATTGGTGGGAGCGGGTCGGTACAGCCACACCCATTTCACAGAGGAGGACTTCTGGTCACAGGTCACACTGCCTGCGGTCAGCAGCGCTGCCTGTGCTGAAAGATCAGCGACTTCTTTACTGCCCTCTCCTGAAGACCTACCTCCTACAACTGTGTGAAACACATTCATGGCCCAAATGCTGGGAATGGCTGCAAAGGAACTGCACATCAGAGTTTCTTTGTGTTTGGCATTAGTGATTTCTTCCACAGTGGATGCTGCAGGAGGTCGCTAGTTGCTCAGCTTGGTGAATATAATCCCCCTGCCAAAAGATGAACAGAAGCTGAGGGGGCAGCTATGTTTGGGCGAGATCCAGTTCCAAAGCTCCTCTGGGAAGGGAGAAAACAGCCAAGGGGCTGCAGAACATGTGGGGGCAGTTCTGCATTCCCCTGGAAGCTCCCCAACCCTGAGGCCCCCACACATATAGGATCCCAAGGAACAAGCCCTGAATGAGAAGGACCCCATTTCTGCAGAAGCTAGGAGTACGATACCCCCCAGAAGGCAGCAGATCTCTTCAGGGAGACCAGGCATTCTCTCTTGATCCCAGCTTTTTTTTTTTTTCCATTTTGTTGTTTCTTGTACTGCCCCTTTCCTATCCTGCCCTAGGTGAGTCAGCGCCCTCCTGCCACTTGCCTTCCCAAACCCACACCCAGTGCAAAGCCTGCTGCAGACAGAAGAGGTGCCAGGGGCCAACACAGCCCTGGGTAGACACAGTCTCTGGTCTCCTGGACTTGATAGTTTACTGGAAGAGACATGCAACAAACAAGCTGGTAACCAAAAAATAAAAATAAAAAATCCAAACTCAGTAAAATACCTGAAGAGGTTCCTTCTAAGCCAAATATAGTGATCACGGCCTATGACGCTGCCTCAGGAGGTCTTGAGAACATGTGCCCGAGGTAGTTGGGTTACAGTTTGGTTTTATACGTTTTAGGAAGACAGAAGTTACAGCCAAAGACATAAATAAATGTATGGAAGGTATACATTAGTTCATGGCAAAGCTAGGACATCTCAAGTGGGCAGGAGGAGCTTACAGGTCATAGGTGGATTCAAAGATGTTCTGATTGGCAATTGGTTGAAAGAATAAAGCTTTCCCTGAAGAGCTGGAGTCCGGAGAAAGAAATACTTGAGCTAGGATAAGGAGGGTTGTGGAAGCTGAGGTTCTTGTTATGTTGGTGAAGACTCTAAGTAGCAGGTTTCAGAGAAAATCAATGGGAACTGTATCTTATCAGACCTTAAAAGGTGTCAGACTCTTAGTTAATTCTCTCCTAGATCAGGAATAGATCTGGAAAGGGCAGGGGATTCTTACAGAATGCAAACTTTCCCCTTCAAGAGACAGCTTTGCAGGGCCATTCCAAAATAAGTCAGACAAATATATTTGGAGATAATACTCTGTTTTCCTTCAGGGTCTGCTGTTTATCATGTGACACTGCACCAGGGTCAGGTTGGAGTTGGATACCTTATTACTACAGAGTTTTTTTTTTCTATCTTACGGTCTCTATTTTAATGTTAATGCTGGTCAGTTGTGCCTAAACTCCAAAATGGAGGGAGTAGAGCGAGGTGTGTCTAACCTCCCTTCCCATCATGGCATGAACTAGGTTTTCAGGTTTTCTTTGGGATCTCCCTGTCCAAGATTGGGGGTGGGGGTCCATTCAGTCAGCTGGGGGGGCTTGGGATTTTATTTTTGGTTTACCAAGTCAACCAATAGTTACGTATCATAATTCTAGCAGGGATAAGAACGGTAGAGGAAGGGAAAGCAGGGTAGTGGGAGAGGGTGACCAGAGGCTAGAGCTTCTCTTTGAAAGAGCCAATCATGAGATGGGAGGAACAGCATCCAAGGATGGGACCAGCCCGTGCAAAGTGCTGGAGATGGGAGCAAGGCTGGCATACTTGAGAAAAAGGGGAAGGCCAATGTGTCTGGAGCTTGGAGAGCCACCGGAGGGGGTGACCAAAGAGCACATCATCGGGGCCTTCACGCCAGGCATGGAGCTGGGATTTCACCCCCAGGGTTACGGGTGGTCCTTGGAAGGTGTCCGCATAAAACAGTGAGGCGACCTGATGCATGTTTCAGAAAGGTCACTTGAACTATTGTGCGGATGGTCAGGACGAGAGAGGAGAACATGGAAGCAGAGAATGATCTGGAGCCTCTGCAGCTGTCTGGATGAGATGGTGGTGGCTTGGCCTGGGTACTGGGGCAGAAGACGAGAAGTGGTCAGATTCAGGGTTTATTCGGAGGTGATGCTGCTGCGACTTGAGGATGGCCAGCATGTGGAGTGTAAACACAGGAAGAGATTCGCGGAGTGGTCAAGGGGGTTTTCAGCCTGAGAAAAGGAGGCTGTTTCTTGAAATGGGAAGGCTGGGGGAGGCAGAGGCTGGGGCCAGGGTGAGACTGGGTGGGAGAAACAGAATATTCTGGATATGTTAAATTTGAGACCATGAATATGCAGTGCCAGGCTGTAGTCAAGGCTGAGCGAGTATAACTGTAACTAAGAAGGTTTTCCTCCATGACTTCCTCACTCCAGAGCCAGCCTGGGGCAATTCTGCTTCACAGACGTGGTTCTGCATATTCACCTTAATTGTGGGATCTGGGACACCAGGTCCAGCCTTGACATCAACATGTAGAATCTCCTCAACAGAAGGTCCTTGAATTAAACTCAGAACAAGCCTTATGGTTCTAGAAGGTGATGCTCCACAAAGAATCATGGTGTGGCCAGCCTGCTATGACTGCCTCTCTCTCCTGGGCCATCTCTCAGATGTACATGCAACTTGGCAAACAGTTATTCAGAACTTCTAGACTATGCACTAGGCAATGGAGGTTGGAAAATGAATTTCACAGTCTCACGGTAGGAAGATAAGACTCTTAAATAATACAGCAGAGGCTGGGCATGGTGGCTCATGCCTGTAATCCCAGCACTTTGGGAGGCTGAGGTGGGTGAATCATTTGAGGTCAGGAGTTCAAGACTGGCCTGGCCAACATGGCAAAATCCTGTCTCTACTAAAAATACAAAAATTAGCCTGATGCGGTGGTGTGCACCTGTAGTCCCAGCTATTTGGGAGGTTGAAACATGAGAATCACTTGACCCTGGGAGGTGGACATTGCAGTCAGCCAAGATCATGCCACTGCACTCCAGCCTGGGCAACAGAGTGAGACTCTGTCTCAAAATAATAATAATATAGCAGAGAGGAAAACATGCTAACCAGAGGTCCAACCAGGGTGCATAGGGTTTGCACAGGGAGAATTCATTTTGCCACAAAGGATTAGAAAAGCTTCATCTAGGAAGTGTTGTTTGAGCTGCCCTTGCAGGATGATGAAAAGTGGGTGTGGGTATTTGTGTTCGGTGGGACCCCTAAGTAAAGAAACAAAGCTGTGAAAGCACGTGGCCAGCGTGAAGCCCAGGTGCCGGGAGAAATGTGGGAGATGGGCCCGCGTGGCCCAGTGCATCTTGCAGAAATGGCTGTGCTTGTGTAGGTCCCATCCTCCTTGCTCTTCTCAGGATATGATATTGACGTCTCCATCACGAGGCAGGAGTCGCCGTTCCCTCCCCCTGAACCTAGGCAGACCCTTTGTAACTGCTCTAGCCGATGGAATATGGCAGAAGTGGTGATGTGGGTACCGGGAAGTATAGGACTTCTTGGTTCTTTGTCATCTCAGGAGAAAGATTTTGGCCAAAACCACTGATTTAGCTAAAAAGAGAAGGTGTTGAAGGGAAATAAGGAGCAGAGAGCTATTTAAAGGGAAGTACACCACAGAGGTGAGGGCAGGGAGCCAGCAGCATCATGAGAGTTCTGTGCTGGGTTTGTTGCTGATTTTTGAGACGGAGTTTCACACTTGTCACCCAGGCTGGAGTGCAATGACACCATCTTAGCTCACTGCAACCTCTGCCTCTCAGGTTCAAGTAAGTCTCCTGCCTCAGCCTCGCAAGTAGCTGAGATTACAGGCACCCGCCACCATGCCCAGCTATATTTTTGTATTTTTAGTAGAGACAGGGTTTCACCATGATGGCCAGGCTGGTCTCAAACTCCCGACCTCAGATGATCTGCCCACCTCGGCCTCCCAAAGTGCAGGGATTACAGGTGGGAGCCACCGCGCCTGGCCTCGGTGTCGGGTTTTGAGGATGTTGGACTCTTTTTTGAAGTTCCCGCCTCTGTCCTAAGTCTCTGCCTTTTTCTTTGTCTAGTTTTTTGGCTCCTCTCTTAGGTCTCTGCCTTGTCTCTGCCTAATTCTCACCCTAGGTTTGTGGGACCCTTCCCGATTATTCGTGCTGGATACAAATCCTGCCTCATGGCTGTGTAATTTATTTGCAGGTTTTGTTTTGGTTTGGTTTTTGAGACACGGTCTTGCTCTGTTGCCCAGCGTGGAGTGGCACAATCATGACTCTGCATCCTTAACTTCCTGGGCTCAGGTGATCCTCCCACTTTAGCCTCCTGAGTAGCTGAGGTTACACGTGCATGTCATGATGCTCGGCTAATTTTTATATTTTTTGTAGAGACTGGTGTTTGTCTGTTTTGCCCAGGCTGGTCTTGAAGCCCTAGGCTCAAGTGATCTTCCCACCTTGGGCTCCCAAAGTGCTAGGATTGCAGGCATGAACCACTGCACCCGGCCTTGTTTTTTTGTTTTTTTTTGTTTTTTTCAATTTAACTTTTATTTTAAGTTCGGGGGGTACAGGTGCAGGTTTGCTATAAGTAAGCTTGTGTCATAGGGGTCTGTTGTACAGATTATGTCATCACTCAGGTATTAAGCCTGATACCCATTAGTTATGTGTCCTGATCCTCTTCCTTCTCCCACCCTCCACCCTCCACCCTCCAGGATGCCCCAGTGTCTACTGTTCCAGCCTGGTGACAAAGCAAGACTCCATCTCAAAAAAAAAAAAAAAGAAAGAAAAAGAAATACCTGAGACTGGGTAATTTATCAAGAAAAGTGGTTTAATTGGCTCATAGCTCTGCAGGCTTTACAGAAAGCAGGGTCTGACATCTGCTCAGCTTCCAGGGAGGCCTCGGGAAGCCTCCAGTCATGGCGGAAGGCAAATGAGCAGGCACATTGCAAGGCCAAAGCCTGAGTGAGAAAGACAGAGAGGGAGCGATTACGGGGAAGATGGCACACGCTTTTAAATGACCAGTTCTCGTGTAAACTCCAAGTGAGAGCTCTCTTATCACCAAGGGGATGGCCCAAGCCATTCATGAGGGATCTGCCCCCATGATTCAGGCACCTCCCACCAGGCCCAATCTCCAATACTGGGGATGACAACTTAACAGGAGATTTGGGCAGGGATTAATATCCAAATTATGTCATCGTATGATGCCCTGTACTGCCTAGGGACTCTTCAGAAAGTCCCTGCTGGCAAGAAGGCCTTCACTAAGGTACCATTTGAGCTCTGACTTCTCAGCCTTCAGGACTGTAAGAAATTCCTTTTCTTTGAAAATTACCCAGTGTCAAGTATTCTGTTATTAGGCCAGGCACGGTGGCTCATGCCACTTTGGGAGGCCCAGCACTTTGGGAGGCCGAGGTGGGTGGATCACCTTAGGTCAGGAGTTTGAGACCAGCCTGGCCAACGTGATGAAACCTACTAAAAATACAAAATTAGCCTGGCATGGTGGCGCGTGCCTGTAATCCCAGCTACTTGGGAGGCTGGGATAATGTGAGAGAATCGCTTGAAACTGGGAGGCAGAGGTTGCAGTGAACCAAGATCACACCATTGCACTCCAGCCTGGGTGAGAAAAGCAAAACTCCGTCCCCAAAAAACAAAAAGTATTCTGCTATTTGTTGGTGCAAAAGTGCCAGTCTAATCTAAGCAACAGAAAATAGACTAAGACAGTAGGGCTGGCCAGCTTTCCTCCTGGCTCTTCCCCCTGTGTCCTCCTGGGACGTGGGCTCCCTACCAAGCCTTGTGCCTCTCCATTGGCCATAGGATGAGCCACCCGAGCCTCACTGAGTCTGGGGCGTGAGTCAGCATTGCTGCCCCCTTTGACTTCCTAGGTTTTTTCTAATCTTCTTTCCCCAAATGTTTCCAACCTTTCAACAAGTCCTCTTGGGTCGACCTCCAGAATACAGTGACCTCTCTCTCCATCTTCACTAAGACCTTCTCCAAGCTGCCATCATATCTCACCTAGAAAACTGCTGCCTTGTCCTAACTGGTCTTGCTTTCTGCTTTGTTCTGTTTAATAGAAGCCAGGCCGAGTGTGATGGCTCACACCTGTAATCCCAGCCCTTTGAAAGGGCGAGGTGGGCAGATCACCTGAGGTCAGGAGTTCAAGACCAGCTCAGCCAATGTGGTGGAACCCCCATCTCTACTAAAAATGCAAAAATTAGCTGGGCACCATGGCAGGAACCTGTTATCTCAGCTATTCGGGAGGCTGAGGCAGGAGAATCGTTGGATTTGCAGTGAGTGGAGATCGCTCCACTGCACTCCAGCCTGGGTGACAGAGCCAGACTCTGTCTCAAAAAAAAGAAAGAAAGAAAAAGGAAAAACTAGACCATGCCACCCCTGTGCTTTAAATCCTCTCACATGAGCTTAAAATAAAACTCCACCCTGAACGTCATCTAGGAGTGCCAAGCAGCTCCGCTGAAAGTAAGGGTGTCGTGCGGAGCCCTAGCTAACCCGATGGCCCTGTGGGCAATGACCCGCGCTCTGCGCTCTCTGAGCCTGGCGCCCCTGACCGTCGCCACCCCTGTCCCACGTCCGTTCCCCACCACCCAGATGACGGACAGTGCCCTCCTCCAACAGCCTTCTGTCTTGATGTTGCTCCCCTGCTGCCCAGTCCTTACTTCTGTGGCCCTTCATGCCAACTTTGTGTCCTAGAAGAGTCGTACCAAGTACACCATTACACCACTGAAGATGAGGAAGCCTGGGGGCCGAGACCACACAGGCCGAATCCGGGTGCATGGCAACATTACCGCATGATTGACTTTCTGCATTTCCAGCCTGATGAGACCAACTCAGGACCTTCTGAGGAGAAGGTTATCCAGGTCCCCTATGATCCCTGTAGGTCAGCAGACATAGCTCTGGTTACTGGGGGCAGCCGGAAATGCTGGGTCATCGCCACCGAAAACACTCAGGCTGGAGATAGAATCTTGAACTCTAACCGAATGGCAGTTGCTGCTTGGGAAGGGGATGCGCGTCCTCTTGGGGCTCTGCCTGTGGGGACCCTCATCAACAACGTGGAAAGTGAGCCAGGCCGGGGTGCCCAGTGTATCAAGGGACGTGTGGTGTGCTGCTGCGGAAGGTGAATGGCACAGCCATTATCCAGCTGCCCTCTAAGAGGCAGATGCAGGTGCTGGAACCGTGCACAGCAACAGCAGATCGGGTATCCAACGCTGATCATAACAAATGGGTTATAGGCAAGGCAGGTCGCAACCGCTGGCTGGGCAAGAGGCCTAACGGTGGGCGATGGCACTGCAAGGGGGGCTGGGCTGGCCGAAGGATTTGGCCACTACCCCCCATAAGAGTAATGTGAAGCTGCCTTCTGCTGCTGCGCAAAGCGGATGTCCCTGTACTCTAATAAAATGCCCCACCTCCTGTTTAAAAATAAGCTCCACCCCAAGACCTCTGAGACCATCCGTCCGCCCTAGCTTGCTCTCTTCTTCCTTGACCCTCTCCTAGTTGACCACTCTGTCCTGGCCAGACTCGGCCTCCTCGTCATCTTCAAATGGGCCAGGCTCCCTCCCGCCTAAGAACCACTGCACGTTCTCTTCAATTTGCCTGGGGCCTCCTTCCCCAAAGTTGGACTCTTGGAAGGGACCCAATAAAAGCCCTTCTCTTCCCAACTTGAGTCTGAGCACATGGAGAAATAAGACCCACCAGAAGGACAGCTCAATACCCTCTTTCATGAGTCACAAAGGCCAGGTTGGAGGATGCAGCTTGATGTAAACACCAGGTGCAACCTCTCCAGCCAGACCTGAGCCCAACCACACAGCACCACAGGCCAGTGTCACCGAGGTAAGACTCAGAGCAGAGTCCTGCACCGCGTGAGCAGCTTACTGCCAAGCAGGAGAGTTGAGGGTATTTTGTGTATTTGCCTGAACTCTACCAGTCAGCTCGGTAGGTCTGCCTGCCCCGGGCATAGTGAAGAAAGAGGTGGGGAGACACCAGGTGTGTGAGGCCACTGTGCTGCTTAGAGTAAATGCATCCAAATCAGGGGCTCCAAATGCCCGCTTCATTCTCATCCCTCAGATCTCAGAGAGGCCTTTGCTGATGCATTCTCTATTTAAAAACAAAAACAAACAAACAAAAAAACCTGACCCACATGCACACATCCACACACTCGGTCTTTCTTTCATCTTCACTCCCCAAATTTAAGTCTTTGTGTCCTATCGATGACTAGCCATCACCACTGGAACGTAAGCACTATAAGGTCAGTGCCCTGTCCTCCTGTTCATGGCTGCATCTCCAGTGCCTAGAACAGCATCCACCACATCACTGGGGACTTTTTAATGAATTGAATAGACAAGAGTAGCAATCCCTGAGCCTAAATCCCGGGTTATGGCCCAGAGCTGGGAGCCTCAGTCCTCTCCATTCGGGAAGGTGGTTCCTCTCAGAGCCAGGTCGAGTGGCAGCTCCCACGCAAACCCAAGAGGAGGCCTGGTGAGTGGATGTCTTCGTTATTAGTCTTGAAGCATCAAGCCCCTACTTCTAGAGCGTGGATACTATTTTAAGAGACAATTTGTGACTAGCTACCATGACGACAGTGTCTCACCTATTTCCTTTGCTCGGAGACTCAGAGCACTAAAAATGCTGTGCAATGTAATTGGTTTTTTCAGTGTGGGGCCTGAGCTTTGTGGGATGTATTATGTCCCTGATGAAAAGGAACATTGCTCTAGCTTCTACTCCCAGAAAAAAAGCTGGTTCTTCCTGGCTGCTGCCAACCCACATGGGGTTTTAACGGTGGGGAATTTGTCACCCATGGCCACCCTCAAATGCTAGTTCTTTCACCCCAAGAAAGGAAGAGCGGGCAGGGAGGAATGTCAACCATCTATGACGTGGCCACCGCCCTTGCAGGCCACGGCGTGGGACTGTCTGAGAGCAGCCGACAGGTCACCATTCCCCGTCCCAAGTTGGGGCTCCAGGGGCTCCCCAGGCTCACTCTTCCAAAGGTGGACATTGCAGTTGGTCCTACTGCATTCGTGCGGGCTGGGCAGTCTGCTCCATGCCAGGGGTGGCGACGGGTGCCACAGGACAACATCCACACCCCACTTCCCAGGGATTGGGGAAAGAGGGTAACTGTGGTTCTTTGGGACAAGGGACCAGGGCCCTTTTTTCACAATAAGGACAGGATGGAGCAAATCCATCTGCAGCTCCACCCCCAGCATCCCAAGTCCCTAAACACTTGTCACTCCAGCCCTTCAAATTCTGGCTCTCGTTTTCAATCTGTAGAGAAAGGGAGAGGCTAAAGAATTCTCTTTCATTTCACTCCATTAATAACTAAGCAGCACAGCCTGAAATATTTATGGACATGAGCACCAAATGCATTCTGGGCAGGACAAGGCAGGTCGCGGAGATTTGCAAGGCTGCTGCCCCAGTCCTTCGCTGGAGAGGCAACTAAATGGCTTCAGGGGCCAGGAAAGATGAGGGGCGACAAAGGCAGCCTCCACATACGTATGACCTATCGGGGGACCCGCCGGGAAATAAGGGCTCCCTCCAGATCTCAGAACAGCCTCCTCTCCTGGAGGAGTGTTTGCTGCTGACTCTGCCCTTGCACTGTATCTGCCTGTCCGCTTTCCAACACGCTGATGCGGTAACTGCCATGTTTCAAGCTACAAGTCTCCTGGTCCTGAATGGGCACCTGCGCTGTAGCTTCCAACAATGCAAATATTAAATATCTGGGTTGTTTTGAGGGTCCTGAGCTGCAATTAATTTGTGGCCCGAAGAGAACAAGCTCAAGCCCAGATGATGCAATGATGCTCCAGGTGACTGAAGCCGCAGATGCTCCAGATGAGGGGGGACCACCTGGCTTCTCTGAGCCTCCCTCTCCTCACACGGAAAGCACGAAGCTTGAATCAGATTGCCACTAAAGTTGTTTCCAATTCTATGGCTATAGGAGAAACTCTTTTAAGCTTTACCTTAAAAAAGAGAGAGAGAAAGAAAAGAAGAAAGAAAATGATGGACATGTAATGAAAGAGTAACAGCAAATTGTTTGATCCCAAATACAAATGTGAATAATAATAAAAACAGACTTACATTGCACTCATTATGGGCCAGGCACTTTACTAAGCCCTACAAAGTGCCTGCCTTTGCTATGCTCATTTTAAAGATGAGGAAACTGCAGCACAAAGAGCTTTTCTTTTTCTTTCCTTTTTTTTTTTTTTGAGCTAGGGTCTCACTCTATTACCCAGGCTGGAGTGCAGTGGTGCCATCACAGCTCATTGCAACCTCAGCCTCCTGGGCGCAAGTGATCCTGCGTTTATTTCCCCTCCTAAAGGTTCCCTCTGGTGACTCTCAGTCTGTCACTAAAAATTAAGTCTCAGCCTGGGCTATCTGCTTGCTGTCAAATTCCTGTTACCCAATTCATTGCCATGAGCTGCCAATAAGAAACCTGTCGGTATATGTTAGAGAATCTGGGCTCCCATGAAGAAAACATTCACAAATACCGTGTATAGAGGGCTGTGTGTCAGGCTCCAAAACACCGCAAAAAGCCTGCTTTGTGTCCCCTTTAAAGGAGGCATCTGTGACATGTCCCTCTTCCATCTCTCCTTTTTCTATGGCACAAGCTTCTCTCTTCTCCTTCGTCTCTTTTGGGTCCTCCATGTACTCCTTCACCTAGGATGAGATCTCCATAAGTGCAGAAAATAAGGCCAAAATGAAGCTACCTGAAGCTGCTGCATTAACAGAAGCATAGATCCTAGAATGAAGGAGGGGAGAGTCCTACTGTCATCTGCATATTTTATTCCTCACACAGAGTCGTGTAATGAATTCTGTTCCCTGTGACAATCTTCCCTTGAAATCATGGAGGCCACCTGGTGTGGTGGCTCACGCCTGTAATCTCAGCACTTTGGGAGGCCCAGACAGGTAAATCACCTGAGGTCAAGAGTTCGAGACCAGCCTGGCCAACATGACGAAACGCCATCTCTACTAAAAATACAAAAAAATTAGCCCAGCCTGGTGGTGGGCACCTGTATTCCCAGCTGCTTGGAAGGCTGAGGCAGGAGAATCGCTTGAACTTGGGAGGTGGAGGTTGCAGGGAGCCGAGATGGTGCCACTGCACTCCAGCCTGGGGAACAAGAGTGAAACTATGTCTCAAAAGTAGAAAATAAATCATGGAGGCCTCAGGTCTAGCTGCGTTTGTGGGAAAGGGTCACAACAGTACGTGGGGGTGGGAGGAGAAGGCTGTCACAAAATTATATTCCACAGTGAAGCAGTGGCGGCTTGGGAGGGGAGCCATGGTAAAGTGGGCTGCATTTTAAGAGAGACATACACAAAGAAAAGCATATTCAGCCTTGGGAAGATCTCATGAATACTTGGGAAAACTGCCGTGAATCCTGGTGTCATCCTGGGAATATTTAGGTTAGAAAAGCAACCAGGAGTCCCTCCTTTTCAATATGGAGAAGCCAGAAGTAAGAGCTAGTACCGACAGGGAGAAACTCGTTACAAGAGACTGTTTTCAGCTCAGCATATAAGGATGAGCTGTTTAACAGCAAGAAACCTTCCTAAGATAGAAAGAACCACCTTAGAAGGTAGTGAGCTCCCCGTCACTCAAGATGTGCAAGCCTTTACTATGCTTGGAAGCTTCTGCTTTTTTGTGGAGAAGCCACGAGCATTTGCCAAGTGGTTAAATTCGTTTTGATTTTCATGCCTTTCTTCAGTGCTTAGAAGCATAAACAGCACAGGATGATATATTGGGGTGTTTTTTGTGTGTTTTGGGGGTTTTTTTTGAGATGGAATCTAACTCTGTAGCCCAGGCTGGAATGCAGTGGCGCCATCTTGGCTCACTGCAACCTCCACCTCCCGGGTCCCAGATCCCAGTTCTTCTTAGATTCATCTTCTTATTAAAAATCAGTTTCCTGGCCAGGCACAATGGCTCTTGTCCATAATCCCAGTGCCTTGGGATGGCAAGCTGGGAGAATAGCTTGTGACCAAGAGTTTGAGACTAGCCTGGGCAACATAGCAAGACCCCATCTCTACAAACAATTTAACAGAGTGTGGCAGTGCATGCCTGTAGTCACAGGTACTCAGCAGCTACTGCGGTGGGAAGATCGCTTGAGCCTAGGAGTCTGAGGCTGCAGTGGGTGGTGGTCACACCGCACTCCAAAATGAGACCCTCGCTCAAAAGATCATCATGATTAATTAATTAATTAATTAGAAATCAGACTCCGACATCCATGCCCCAGAGACTCTGACTCCATAGTTCTGGGGTGGGGCCCATGGATGCATATGTCCAGCAAGCATCCCAGATCCTCCCAGGGTCAGTATTTGTAAGGCATTCACCTAACAGGGTCTACGCTTCCCAGCCTCCCAAAGACCCAAGTCCTCCTTCCACCATGAAGCCTTCTCCGCCTACCGGACCTTCTGTTTGCACACCCTTCTGACAAGGTATCATACCCACACACAGCCCAACTCAGCTACATGAAAGGCTCTTAAGAGCAGCATTTGTCCTAAACATTTTCCTTCACTCTAACATTCCCAGTAGAGTGCTATCGATGCCGGAGTTTAATAAACATCTGTGGTTTGCATTGATTTCACAGTACTTCACAGCATTTCAAGGTGCCCATATACGGGCACTTTTAAATGAATTTTTAAAAAACATGGCTTTTGGACAGCAGGCATTGTCTGATTAATAAAATTATCATAAATATATTGAGTTTACTTGATAATAAGTAATCACAATCAATTGATAATGAAGTGAAATACACAGTCAGTTAATTGAGAGTAACTCGATTGAATGACAAACTTAGTTGCCTGATTAAAATTAATTGTATTACTGAGACAGTCTCGGAATCCCAAATGCAAGTAATTAAAACTTTTCAGGTAAAAAAAAAAAAAAAAGATAAATTCTCCTACATGGTTGTCCAGAAAGAAAAAAAGGAATAGGTTTCGAGTCTATTTTTAAACTAGATTAAGGAAAGTAATGATGCTGTTACCTTTGCTACGATGCTTTGATGGAAGGCTAGAGCTGGGTTAATTTGAATGAGCAAATATTGAAACTTTCTCACAAAGAGAACCATTTAATCTGGAAGCTCTGGGGAGGTTTCACTAACTGAGGATTTGGGTTGGAGAAAAATGCAAACTGGGCACGTTATAGAACATTTTAAGCAATGGATGGGTTACCAACTCAGGTCCCGGAGGCACTGCTTGGTCAACTCAGAAGATCCTGCAGGTATCCAGGTCCTAGGGCCAGCTCTATCCATGCTTCCCAGTCTTCAGTGCAAGAAGAATCGCCAGGATTCTTGTTAAAATACAGATTCTGATGCTAAATCAAGGGAGGAGCAATGGGCCTCTGTATTTCTAACAAGCTCCTAGGTGACGGACCACGCCTTGAGAGCGAGGGTCTATAACACACCACGTCAGACCATGTTCAGCAGTCAGGTCTGTTCTTACAACTTCAGAAACATTGTATAGAGACAGAGGACCAGTCAGCAGAGGCTCCTTTGGCTAGAATTATGTGAGCATTGCAGGCTATCCAGTAACTATTCACAGTTCCCAAACAAGTTATCCTCATTCTCATCTGTGAGCCTTCCCACGTACTCCTGCCTGCAGGGAATACACTGGACCCAAAAAGGAGCCAAGGACCTGAAGTCTAGCCACAGAGACAAACTCTGGCTTATTTCAGAAGAAAAACAGGCCGGGCGTGGTGGCTCACGCCTGTAATCCCAGCACTTTGGGAGGCCAAGGCCGGTGGATCACGAGGTCAAGAGTTCGAGGTCAGCCTGGCCAACATGGCGAAACCCCGTCTCTACTAAAAATACAAAACTTAGCCGCGTGTGGTGCTGTGCCTGTAACCCCAGGTTAGCTCCAGTAGGCTGTGAGTCCTGAGGACAGAAATCCCACGTTTACGCCAGTGCCCGACCCAGCACGGGACTCCAGGCTCCATCAAGGCTACATGAGAAGGGGAGAGGAGAGAGAGAGGAGCTCACCTGCCCGTCAAGGCCACTCTGCCCAGAAAACAGCAAATAGACGTGGTGCTGGGAGCAGAAGAAAGCAGATTAAGGTAAGAAGCGGGTGGAGGGAGGAGTTGACCTGGGACGCTGCAAACAAGGTGGGGCAGATGAGCAGGAACCAGCAGCGCTGAGGCAGTCAGGAGAAGGCGCCTGCCCTGGCAGAGCAGCCTGCAGCCGCTGTCAATATGCTAGAGCTGCCAAAAGCGCCTGATAGATCTTCCACAGAAGTTATGAAACAGCACGTTCTATTTGCTCTATGTCCGTATAAAAAAAAATCTCAAATTTCTAAAAAGATGGAAGATTAAAACTCGTCACTAGCCTAAGTCTCCTCTTCTTATCATCCCTACCTCCCCACACCAAAAGCAAAAAAAATGCAGCGGAACCGAAGACTCCCCTCATTCCTCATGTAAGTTGGGGTCCTGTTGAAGCTGAATGGGGACAAATTAGAGGCAGTGTGGAGTGGGGGGGGGGGGCGGGCTAGCGGACTCCTCCCGAAGCTACAGCAAAGACGAAAGCGCCTTTGTAAAAAGTGTGACTGAGGGCCGGGCGCGGTGGCTCACGCCTGTCATCCCAGCACTTTGGGAGGCCGAGGCGGGTGGATCACGAGGTCGAGAGATCGAGACCAACCTGGTCAACATGGTGAAACCCCGTCTCTACTAAAAATACAAAAAAAAAAATTAGCTGGGCGTGGTGGCGCGTGCCTGTAATCCCAGCTACTCAGGAGGCTGAGGCGGGAGAATTGCCTGAACCCAGGAGGCAGAGGTTGCGGTGAGCCGAGATCGCGCCATTGCACTCCAGCCTGGGTAACAAGAGCGAAACTCCGTCTCAAAAAAAAAAAAAAAAAAGTGTAACTGAGAACGTGATGGCCGGGAAAGAGATCTGAACTAACCGATTCCATCTTGCTTCCAACCTCCAAGCTGCCCTTTTTCATCCCTGGGCGTAGGCCGAACTAACTCTGGGAGGAATTTAGTTCACAGTTCAACTTTGAAACAAAGACAACAGCAGCCCTTCCCCAAAACAAAGCCCCTTCCTGCCCGGGGAATACACTGCCTTTGCAGGATGAACAAATCAGACGAAAGATCAGAAATCACAGTTCGGGAGTCACACAGCTGGAGGCTGCAAGATTCCGAACCTCCCCAGATTGCTGTCCTGGGTATAACATCACTATTGCAAAACCGAAGATCAGCGCTGGAGAGATTGTGCAGACCCTGCGCTTGATGGATCCACCCAGATTCATCAACTGGCTCATCGGGTCTTGGGGCCCCCACCCAGGAACTGACTCGGTGCAAGAGGACACCTCTGACTCCCTGTGATTCCAACTCCAACCCGACCCATCAACACTCCCCGTTTTCCAACCCCTCCTCACCAACTTATCCTTAAACCCATCCCCAAGTTTTTCTAATTCGAGTCGTAATAAAACCCTGGTCTCCCATACAGCCAGCTCTGTGTGAATTAAACTTTCTCTCTTGCGACTGCCGTCTTGATCAATCGGCTGTGTCTAGGCATCAGGCAAGGAGGACCCACTGGGCAGTTACGGTGAGTCCGTTTCAGGCAGAGCTGAGTGACCCGAAAAATTCTTAAACGGAATTCTTTTAAGAAGTGTGGGTTGAAGATGAGAAGGCCCTGGCTAGGGGCAGAGCACCCCACAGAGGGCTCCCACTGCTGTGCCGAGAACGCAGGTGGGACTGTTAGGTGGGGCAGCCTCGCTGGTTCCAGGCCCCACAGTCAGGGTCAGCTGTTCCCCTCCCACGCTCCACCACCACGCCACTCTGGTCCCGAGGAAGGGCAGGCAGCCTGCACCAGGCTTCTTGGCATTGGCAATTCCCTGCTGGCTGGGCTGTTTGCGGGTGACAGAGGTTTGGAAAGTGCTTTCAAAAGTGAGCCTGTGGCCACGCACAGTGGCTCATGCCTGTAATCCTCACAATTTGGGAGGCTGAGGCCGGCAGATTCGTTGAGCTCAGGAGTTTGAGGCCAGAATGGACAATATGGCAAAACCCCATCTCTATAAAAAATTTTAAAAAGTAGTTGGATGTGGTGGCTCATACCTTAGTACCAGCTACTTGGAAGGCTGAGGTGGCAGGATCGTTTGAGCCTGGCGTAAGGTCTTTTAGGCCAACCGCCTGCGCCTTGGACAGCTTGGTAACCTCTATGGCCTGCACTACACTCCAGATGAGTTCCTGGAACTAGAAAGTCTGAAGTAACTGGAAAACCACAAAAAGGGAAGAATGACCAACCCCTGCGGTGCCTAATTAACTTTGATACATTCTTCTGTGGTTCCTTATTCCTGCCTCAACTCTCATGACTGCAGACCCTACCACCCTCTCCCAGCTTGCAAAAACTGCCCTGAACTGTAACTTCTGGAACTTTCGACTGCCTACCCCAAACCTTGAAAAACAACTCCCATCCCACCGCCCTCCACTGACTCTCTTTTCAGACTCATCCCACCCCACCTGGGTGAGTAAACAGCCATGTTGCTCACATAAAGCCTGTTTGGGTGGCCTCTTCATTCAGAGCACACATTTAACACCCGGGAGGTGGAGGCTGCAGCAAGCCATGATGGAGCGCTCCAGCCTGGGCAACAGAGTGAGACCCTGTCTCAAAAAAACAAAGCAAAACAAAAAGTGAGCCAGCATCCACACCAGGTCCTCTCTTCCCTAGCAGTGGGAGAGCCTAGACTTCCGGAGGACTGCCTCTCACCGGGACTTTGAAACCCACATTCCACTTAAATTCCCTTTGACTGCCTTGTGAATAACAATGCATGCTACTAAGCCAGGCTAATGGAAAGCAATCTTTCTCTTTCAGAGCTATTGCTCTGTGAAGTGCTTACCAAATAGGGTTTTTAAATAGCGGGAGAGCCAAACTCAATTTGGGAATTAATGTGTTTAAACCCAGCTGGAAACATTCCTCATCATTCCCAAGGCAGAAACTGGAATTAGAAATCCCCAGCTGGTTCCAGCCACCTCCGTGGGCTTGGGGACTGAGAAGAGGCCAGAAGTCACTGGGGTGTATTCAGAACAGGCAGATTCTCACAGAGCCACCTGAGAGCTGCACCCTCAAAGGTGTTGCGGCCAGAGCCTAAGAGCTCTTCTCTGCAACTAGTCTGAAGGTCCCTGAAGTGACCTGTTTGGCCCCCCTCTGGATTAGTGAAGCAAACCAAAGGGAAGACTGACTTGTGACCCTCAAGCTTAGAAGGACAAGGTCACAGAGGCAACAGTGTAGAAATGCCACCCTCTTCCTCTCCTCGTGGGCCAGTGGCCGCCATGCCTCTTGGCACCATGTTTTTGATACAGGAGTTAAAGAGAAATTATTGACTGGGCGCGGTGGTTCACGCCGGTAATCCCAGCACTTTGGGAGGCCAAGGCGGGTGGATCACAAGGTCAAGAGATCAAGACCATCCTGACCAACATGGTGAAACCCCTTCTCTACTAAAAATACAAAAATTAGCTGGGTACATTGGTGCGTGCCTGTAATCCCAGCCACTCAGGAGGCTGAGGCAGGAGAATTGCTTAAACCAGGGAGGCGGAGGTTGCAGTGAGCAAAGGTTGGGCCATTGCACTCCAGCCTGGGCAACGAGAGCAAAACTCCGTCTCAAAAAAAAAAAAAAGAAATTATTTAGGCAGATAGTAAGGGCAAAGAGGTCCTCAGTAAGGTTCTCCTTTTAATAAAAAGCAGCTCCCAGCTCATTTTCTTTTCTAACAAGGAGCAGCCTGTAAAATCCAGCTGCAGACAGAGACGAGCAAGCTAGAAGCTTACAAGAGTGAATGCCGGCAGCGGTGCCAGTAGGAAAAGCCGACCTGGGACTCAGCGTGTCCAACATGGCGGCTTCGCTTCCCTTCTCTTTGCCAAACCACGTGTAAGGTAAGGGGAAGACGACTTGGAGCCAGCCAGCCAGAGACCCCATTTGCATAGTAAGATTAGGGTGGGGCAGCCAGCTTCCCTGCTCACTGTGTAAACGTCACACCCGGTCCAACCAATCTTTGGGCCCTGTGTACATCAGACACCACCTCCTCCAGCCTTTCTATAAAATCCTGTGCACTCTGCCACGGGCGGGAAGTCCCATTCGGGTGCCCCTCTCTCTCAAAACAGAGAGAGCTGTTCTTTTTTCTCTTTCTTTTGCCTAGAAACCTCTGCTCCTAAACCCATTTCTTTCTTTTTTTTTTTTTATTGCATTTTAGGTTTTGGGGTACATGTGAAGAACATGCAGGATTGTTGCATAGGTACACACATGGCAGTGTGGTTTGCTGCCTTCCGCCCCCTCACCTGTATCTGTCATTTCTCCCCATGCTATCTCTTCCCACCTCCCCGCGCCCCCGTCCCTCCCCCATTTCCCCCCAACGGACCCCAGTGTGTAGTGCTCCCCTCCCTGTGTCCATGTGTTCTCATTGTTCAACACCCGCCTATGAGTGAGAACATGCGGTGTTTGATTTTCTGCTCTTGTGTCAGTTTGCTGAGAATGATGGTTTCCAGGTTCATCCATGTCCCTACAAAGGACTTGAACTCATCGTTTTTGATGGCTGCGTAATATTCCATGGTGTATACGTACCACATTTTCCCTATCCAGTCTATCATCGTTGGGCATTTGGGTTGGTTCCAGGTCTTTGCTATTGTAAGCAGTGCTGCAATGAACATTCGTGTGCACGTGTCCTTGTAGTAGAATGATTTATAATCCTTTGGATATATACCCAGTAATGGGATTGCTGGGTCAAATGGGATTTCTATTTTTAGGTCCTTGAGGAATCGCCACACTGTCTTCCACAATGGTTGAATTAATTTACATTCCCACCAACAGCGTAAAAGTGTTCCTATTTCTCCACCTCCTCTCCAGCATCTGTTGTTTCCCGATTTTTTAATGATCGCCATTCTAACTGGTGTGAGATGGTATCTCAATGTGGTTTGGATTTGCATTTCTCTGATGACCAGTGATGATGAGCATTTTTTCATATGTTTGTTGGCCTCCTGTATGTCTTCTTTTGTAAATATCTGTTCATATCCTTCACCCATTTTTGAATGGGCTTGTTTGTTTTTTTCTTGTAGATCTGTTTTAGTTCTTTGTAAATTCTGGATATCAGCCCCTTGTCAGATGGGTAGATTGCAAAAATTTTTTCCCATTCTGTTGGTTGCCGATTCACTCTACTGACTGTTTCTTTGGCTGTGCAGAAGCTGTGGAGTTTGATTAGGTCCCATTTGTCTATTTTGGCTTTTGTTGCCAATGCTTTTGGCGTTTTGGTCATGAAGTCCTTGCCTACGCCTATGTCCTAAATGGTTTTGCCTAGATTTTCTTCTAGGGTTTTTATGGTGTTAGGTCTGATGCTCCTAAACCCATTTCTTGTGTCCATGTACTTGATTTCCTTGGCGTCAGATGACAAGCCTCAGGTATTACCCCAGACAACGATGCTGCTTCATTTTTGTCTCTAAGACATACCAGGACCTCACAGCTCAGGCACACTCAGCTCAAGAGTCCAGCTGGCTTTGGGAGCTGGGGGCTGCCCCTATCCCCCGAGGCTCAGGCTGGGCTGCTCTGAGCCAACCTCTGCATCTGCCAACTCCTGCAGCAGGTAGAGAAGAGCCAGGCCAGGATGGCAGTAGATCGACTGCACTAACCAGAGGAGAGAGGGGAGGAGGCTCGGACACTCCCCCTGGCACCCAAACTCATTTTTCTTGCAGGACCCCAGACTTCCCAGTGTTTAGGGGCTTCCTCAGCTGAAGCTCAAGCTAACTCCAGAGAGGTTTCCCTGTTATAGAATTGTGGAGGTGCACATAATTCCAGCCCTTTGGAAGGCCAAGGTGGGAGGACTGCTTGAGGCCAGGAGTTTGAGACCAGCCTGGGCAACATAGCAAGACCCCATCTCTAGAAAATAGAATAGAAAAATTAGCCAAGTGTGGTGGTACATGCTTGTAGTTCTAGCTACCCAGGAGGCTGAGGTTATAAACACCCAGTGAGTTCACCTTGCCCACTGCCTAGACAGAGCTGATTTATCAAGATAGGGATTTGCAATAGAGAAAGAGTAATTCACATAGAGACAGCTATGCAGGAAACCAGAATTTTATTATTATTCATTCAGTCTCCTTGAGCATTCGGGGATCTGAGTTTTTAAGGGCAACTTAGTAGGTGGGGGGAAGCTAGGGAGCCAGGAGTGCTGATTGGTTGGGTCAGAGATGAAATCATAGGGAGTCTGAGCTGTCTTCCAGTGTTGAGTCAGTTTCCAGGTAGGGGCCACAAGATCAGATGAGCCAGTTTACTGATCTGGGTGGTGCCAGCTGACCCATCAAGTGCAGAGTCTGCAAAAGATCTCAGGCACGGATCTTAGGAGCAGTTCAGGGAGGGTCAGAATCTTGTAACCTCCAGCTGCATGACTCCCAAACCATTATTTCTTTTCTTTTCTTTTTTTTCTTTTTTTGAGGCAGAGTCTCACTCTGTCACCCAGGCTGGAGTGCAGGGGTGCGATATCGGCTCACTTGCAACCTCTGCCCCTTGGGTTCAAGAAATTCTCCTGCCTCGGCCTCCCAAGTAGCTGGGAATACGGGCATATACCAATACGCCTGGTTAATTTCTGTATTTTTAGTAAAGCCAAGGTTTCACCATGTTGGCCGGGCTGGTCTTGAATTCCTGACCTCAGCCTCCCAAAGTGCTGGGATTACAGGCATGAGCCACCATGGCCAGCCTCAAACCATAATTTCTAATCCTGTGGATAATTTCTTAGTCCTATAAGGACAGTCTAGTCCCTAGGCAAGAAGAAGATTTATTTTGGGAAGGGACTATTATCATCTTTGTTTTAAACTATAGACTATAAGTTCCTCCCAAAGGTAGTTCCGCCTATGCTCAAGAAGGAACAAGGACAGCTTTGCGGTTAGAAGCAAGATAGAGTCAGTTAGTTTAGATCGCTTTCATTATCTCAGTCATAATTTTGCAATGACAGTTTTCAAGTGGGAGGATTGCTTGAACCCAGGAGTTCAAGGCTGCAGGGAGCTATGACTGTGACAGAGTGAGACCGTTTCTCTTAAAAATAAAAAAAGAATTGTGGAGGTGCTGACCAAAACATTGACTACTGAACTAACCTCCAATAAATGCCTCGGTTGTAACAGTGGCCATCTCCAACTCCAGCCCTTCATCTCTGCAGCTCTTTTCTTTCTTTCTCAGAGTTTTAATCTTCTCTCCATCCTCCCACCTCCCCAGACTGGAACCAGAATGGATCAAGCCCTTAGCATTGGCTGAGGGAAGCACCATCTCAGCTTTGGGGGTGTTGGAATGAGAGCAAGTAGCAGTCATGTCCTCAGGGAAAGTAGAGACATTTATCAGGCAGAAAAAATGAATGTTTTTATGCTTGTCTTTTAAAACTGGGCAAAATCATCTCCAAATTATGATGGCTGTAAGGAGCTGGAGGGAAGGGAAAATTGAATAGACACTTTTCTAAGTTCTGAGATATTCATTGGGAGTTCTTTCAGTGGCTCTTGTGTTCCTTTGACAAACCGTATTCTTATGGATTATGTTTGTTTGGTTTTAGTACTTCCTTATGATGCAGAATTTTCTTCTTGGTCACTTTGCAAGCCAGAGACCTCCAGCCGGTGATAGCTGGATTGGGCCTCACTCAGCCATGCTATCTGCTACAGGAGATGGCCACCCTCCTCAGCATGCTGTGGCTGAATCTGGCTTGTGTGCCAGTTCCCAAGTGCTTGTCCCATACCCAAGAAGAATGAGACAGTGCTGACAACTGAAGAGTGAACAAGGCACATGCAAATGTAGTCAATGTTTTGGTCAGCACCTCCACAATTCTTTTTTTATTTTTAAGAGAAAGGGAGTTTTATTGAGTGATGAAAGCAGCTTCCAGCAGAGAGGGGAGGATGCATGGATGGTTCCCCTACCCAAAGGTAGGAAAGTCCCTTCCATGTGACTGGGTGCTAGGGCTTTTTATGGCTCAGAATAGGGGAGAAGTAGGCAAACAGGAACAGAAGTTTTCACTCTGGGTTTTGGGTTTCCATCCAGGACTAGCAGCCCAGTCTTTCAGCCTTCAGGCTGTTTTGGCTTGAAGGTGGGGTTTCACTGGGGACCCGCCCTTGTCTACCTAAGCATGTGGCTGCCGCCTGTCACTATCACTTACTTTCTGATACTAAAAGATGCCCCAGACTCAACTTGTATATTTCATGCCCAGTCCTAGAATAAGCCAGTTCTCTAAGAGTTTGTTTACCATTTTTAACCTTATACCTGGCATCCTGAAATTATGGAATATTGTATTAAAAGAAGCTTTAAAGACCACCTGCTCCATTTCCCTTATTTGATAGTTACAGAAATTGAGGTGGATGGGGGCACGTTAGGTAGACATTGGCCATAGTCATGTTTCAAATCAGAATGAAGACCAGAATTCAGGTCTCCACCCAAGGGGACTGTTCTTTCCACTGTACCATAATAATTGCCCCCCAGTAATTTTTATTTACAAGTGTAAGACAAGAAATAAATTGGATTGAAAGCCAAGATAGCTCCTGATAATTGCTTTATGGCATAAACATTCATTTGCATGTGCTTTTATATCATTTTGGCCTTCCCCAGAAAGCAGTGGAGGACTGAAATAAAACTTGTGATTAGCAAAGCCAGCTAGTTAGTGCTACTGCTGAGTGAATGTCTTGCTGGATCTACTTGAAGCCAAAGCCCACTTGTTAGCTAATTTAATACTGTGCTTGCTTCTGTATACATGTTTGGTGACATTTTCTTTTTATAAAGCCATTTAAGTATTTGATGATAATCGTTCCCATGGATACTGCAAATTTCATTTTCTTAGGAAAACACAAGCTTTTGCATTTCATAGTAGGTAGACTGCATAATTGATTTTAATGTTAAGGGATTTTAAAAAGTGGACCGGATTCTAGAAGAGTGGGATTCCATGGTCAGGACAGCCCAGGGTTCTCACTGAGGGAAGAATATTAGCAAATTAACAATGCAGTGGGCAGGACTAGGGAATCTCAACCTGCACCATGCGTCTGCTTCAGAGGAGCAGAGTCCCCTCCTTGGGTGGTTCAATGGAAACAAGACCCCAGGTAATGTGGTCTTGTAATATGGTCATTATCCCAGGTACTACGAATGTAGGAAACATGTTAGAAAGTCTTCACTCTGGCCGGGCACGGTGGCTCAAGCCTGTAATCCCAGCATTTTGGGAGGCCGAGGCGGGTGGATCACGAGGTCAAGAGATCGAGACCATCCTGGTCAACATGGTGAAACCCCGTCTCTACTACAAAATACAAAACATTAGCTGGGCATGGTGGCGCGTGCCTGTAATCCCAGCTACTCAGGAGGCTGAGGTAGGAGAATTGCCTGAACCCAGGAGGCGGAGGTTGCGGTGAGCCGAGATCGCACCATTGCACTCCAGCCTGGGTAACAAGAGCGACACTCCGTCTAAAAAAAAAAAAAAAAAAATGAAAAAAAGAAAGTCTCCTCTCTTTGGCATCTGAACATGAAAAGGTTTCATTTTCTAATAACTGTGCTCAGGTGACTCCCTTTATATGCCAGAGTCCCTTAACGACAGCTTGATCCTATAAGTTATTTGAGTTATCCAAAGAGCTTCATTTCAGTTTATAATACTTGATGCTGTTCATTTTAGGACTGCAATTTCATCTTCTCTGCAAAAGCCTCAATTGTGCGTCCCATCCCCAGCTCAGGAACTGGCAACTGCATGTCTTGTCACCCACCATCCTCTCTGTTCCATCGCTCTTGCTGCCTGCTGTCGGGGGAGGTGTGGGAGGAAGGACAGACACCCTGTCCTCTAATTTGGTGGTCACCACTCCCCTCACTGGCGCTCTGGTTGCTATAGTTTGAAAGTGTCCTCCAAAGCTCATGTGTTAGGAACTTAATCCCCAACACAACCGTGTCGAGAGGTGGAACTGTTAAGAGGCAGACCCTTCATGAATGGGTTAAGGTTGTTATCATGGGAGTGGGCTTGTTGTCAAAACCAGGGCAGCCTTCCGTCTTACACGTGCACGCTCTTTCTCCGCGGATGCTTTCCTCCGTGTCATGATGCAGCAAGGAAGTCCTCACCAGATGCAGCCCCTCAGTCTTGGACCTCCCACCCTCCAGAACCATGGGCCAAAGAAACTTTCATTTTTTATAACTTATCTAGTCTACGGTATTGCTATAGCAGCACAAAATTGACTAAGACACTGGCTCTGCAGAGAACTGTGCCCAAGGAGCCTCTGTGTCCCGCCTTGCCGAGGCTGCTGTCCGTCTCTCTCCCTCCTCTCTCCTCCCTTCCCCCCACTCCCCATCCCTTCTCCTCCCCCCGTCTCTATCCTCCTCCTTTTCTCTCTTTCTTTATCCCTCTCTCTCTCTTTTTCCTCTCCCTCTTTCTCTCCTCTCCCTGCCTCGCCCTCTCTTCCTCCCTTTCCCTGTCTTTCCCTCCCTTCTTCTCCCAAGCCCCCTCACCCCTTCTCTCTCTCTCCATATCTCTTTCCCTCCCTTCCCCTTCCTCTTTCTCTCTCCATCCCCTCCCTCTCCCTTTTTCCCTTTCCTCCTCCTCCTCTCTCTTCTGCTTCTCTCCATCCACCCTTTTCCTTTCCCTCTCTCTCTATCCCTCTACCCTCCCTCTCATTCCCTCTCTCTCCCTCCACCCTCCTTCCCGCTCTCTCTCTCACCCCCTCCTTCTCTCTCTCCCTCCCTCTCTGTTTTCTCACCCCCTTTTTCTCTCCCTCATTCTCTCTCTCCTTCCCTCCCCTTTCTCTCTCCTCCCTCTTTCTGCCTCCTTTCCTCCCTTTCTCCATTCCTCCCCTCCTCCTCCTCCTCCTCCTCCTCCTTCTCTCTCTCTCTCCTCCCTCCCCTTTCAGCCTCTGCCTGGCACCCCAGAGTCACCCCCAGCTTCTCATCCCCGTGTTCTCCTCTCCCCACAGCTGGCACTTCAGTAGTTACTATGGTTTGAATGTATGTGTCTCCCCAAAATCCATACATTAGAACCTAAGCCCAGTGTGATAGAATTAAGAGATGGGGCCTTTAGGACCTGATTCAGCACGAGGGCTTCACCTTCACAATGGGACTCACATTCTTGCAAGGGAGGTGCAAGGGAGCCGTCCGTTCCTTCTTGCCCTTCCATCCCTTCCCAGGTGAGGACACAGCATTTGTTTCCAGAGGACGCAGCACAACAAGCGTTCTTGAAAACAGACACTGGGTCCTCCCCAGACACCAGTCCTGCCAGCACCTTGATCTTGTACTCAGGACTAAACCTTGGTCTTTTCTCTCTTGCCCAGATTCCCGTCCAAGGGCACTGGGGAATCATGCCTGACCAGCCATACAATCTCATCAGACAGGTTTCTATCGACCGTATATGAGCGGCTTACTCTCCAGCCTGACTCTAGTAAAACTTAACATGACAGCAGACCTTTAAGAAAATCAAAAGATTTTACCCCAAAATATATTTCTCTGACATATTTTGAAACGGCTGCCACAGAGCCAACAGATGGAAACAGCCCTGGAAGGCCATCCTTGGTGAGAGAAATTTGCATCTTTAGAGGATCTCCGTTAATATAGCTGGGTCTCTGCCCTCCCAAGACTCTCCCAGATCTAGGAGAGATGACCTGAGAGCCTGAAACTTTTTTTTTTTTTTTTTTTTTTGAGACGGAGTTTCGCTCTCGTTACCCCAGGCTGGAGTGCAATGGCGCGATCTGGGCTCACCGCAACCTCCGCCTCCTGGGTTCAGGCAATTCTCTTGCTTCAGCCTCCTGAGTAGCTGGGATTACAGACACGCGCCACCATGCCCAGCTAATTTTTTGTATTTTTTTAGTAGAGACGGGGTTTCACCTTGTTGACCAGGTTGGTCTCAATCTCTTGACCTTGTGATCCACCCACCTCGGCCTCCCAAAGTGCTGGGATTACAGGCTTGAGCCACCGCGCCCGGCCGAAACTTTTTTTTTTTAATTGCACTTTAGGTTTTGGGGTACATGTGAAGAACATGCAGGACTGTTGCATAGGTACACACATGGCAGTGTGGTTTGCTGCCTTCCTCCCCTTCACCTGTATCTGTCATTTCTCCCCATGCTCTCTCTCCCCGCCTCCCCACCCCCATCCCTCCCCCATTTCCCCCCAACAGACCCCAGTGTGTGATGCTCCCCTCCCTGTGTCCATGTGTTCTCATTGTTCAACACCCGCCTATGAGTGAGAACGTGCGGTGTTTGATTTTCTGCTCTTGTGTCAGTTTGCTGAGAATGATGGTTTCCAGGTTCATCCAAGGGGCTGATATCCAGAATTTACAAAGAACTAAAACAGATCTACAGGAAAAAAACAAACAAGCCCATTCAAAAGTGGGCCTGAAACTTTTAATGTCTGGAAAGACGTTTACCATCTCTGAGAATTCTCTGCAGGCTGCTGTCTATGAGGCTTCATCTGCATAGTAAGAACCTTGGTGTTCACAAGCCCTTATCTTAACTCACGCATTCCTTTCTACTGATTTCAAGTCTTCAGACAGTAGCTTAACTCTCTTAACCAAATGTCAACTAAAGAATTTGTGACACGGCCGGGCGCGGTGGCTCAAGCCTGTAATCCCAGCACTTTGGGAGGCCGAGGCGGGTGGATCACAAGGTCAAGAGATCGAGACCATCTTGGTCAACATGGTGAAACCCCGTCTCTACTAAAAATACAAAAAAAATAGCTGGGCATGGTGGCGCGTGCCTGTAATCCCAGCTACTCAGGAGGCTGAGGCAGGAGAATTGCCTGAACCCAGGAGGCGGAGGTTGCGGTGAGCCGAGATCGCGCCATTGCACTCCAGCCTGGGTAACAAGAGCGAAACTCCGTCTCAAAAAAAAAAAAAAAAAAAAAAAAAATTTGTGACAGGCCCCAGTGGCTCCTGCCTGCAATTCTAGCACTTTGGGGGGCTGAGGCCAGGGGATTGTTTCAGCCCAGAGTTTGAGACCAGCCTGGGCAACATAATGAGACCCTGTCTCAATTACATGAAAAAATATATAGATAATAAATAAATGAAAAGTAAAAAACAACAACAAAAAAGAATTCCTAAAACCCACCTTTGACTTGTAACACCCCTCCTTCAAGATGTCCTGCTTTTTCAGGCTGAACGAGTGTACACCTTCCTCAATTGATTTAGGATTTTTACCTGCAGTTTCTGTCTGCCTAAAGTTTATAAAACGAAACTGTAACACAACAGCCTCAGACACACTTTCCCAGGACCTCGCGAGATTGTGTAACCCAGGCTGCAGTCACTCACACTGGCTCGGAATCAACCTCCTTAAACATACTCTGGCAGAGTTTAACTTTATCTACCGTCACTGAGAAATACATTTTCTGGTCCTTGTAAATCACCCAGTCTAAGACACTGGTAAGCAGCAGGAGCAGACTGAGCCAGTGGTGGTAGTTTATGGGGGAGGGTGGTTACCAACAGCAAAAGTAAACTAAATCTTGGGACCCCAAAATCACTAAACCAAAAAGAAAAGTCAAGCTAGGAACTACTCAGGACAAACCTTCCTCCAACGGTATTCTTAAAAAAGATAGCTTCTAAAAAGAATTTTTAAGCCACATACCTCCTTCACAAGGAATTTCCTTGTGGGAAGAGGACAGACAGAACTCGAAGTCATTCCTCTGCTCACCGAGGTAAGTACATTTCTGCTCGCCTCCTCTGGAAAGGCTAATCGAAGACTCAAGAGGATGCAGCCCTTTGCCTCTAACCTCCGCTATGACCTGGAAGCCCCCTCCTGGCTTCAGTGTGTGCCGCCTTTCCAAATAGACCCCCGTACATCTTACATACATTGATTGATGGGTCTCGTCTCTCTAAAATGTATAAAAACAAGCTGTGTCCCGACCATTTGGGCACATGCCACCAGGACATCTCGAGACTATGTCATGGACGCGTGCCTTTAACTTTGGCAAAATAAACTTCCTAAATCGACTGAGACCTGTCTCAGCTATTTGAGGTTCACACTGTTACCAGAAAGGGGTCCCAATGCAGACCCCAAGAGATGGTTCTTAGTTATTGTGCAAGAAAGAATTCAGGGCAAGTCCACAGTGCAGAGTGACAGCAAGTTTATTAAGAAAGGAAAGGAATAAAGAATGGTTATTCCAAAGGCAGGTGCCCGTTTTTATTTCTTGATTGCATGCTAAACAAGGGACAGATTATCGCACCTCCGCTTTTAGACCCCATAGGGTAACTTCCTGGCGTTGCCATGGCATTTGTAAGCTGTCACGGCACTGGTGGGAGCGCAGCAGTGAGGACGACAAAGGTCACTCTCGCTGCCATCTTGGTTTTGGTGGGTTTAAGCCAGTTTCTTCACGGTAGACTGTTGTATCAGCAAGGCCTTTATGAACTGTATTTTCTGCTGACCTCCTATGTCCTCGTGTGTATTAGAACACCTTGACTTACTGGGTATACAGCCCAGCAGGTCTCAGCCTTATTTCACCCAGCCCCCATTCAAGACAGAGTTGCTCTGATTCAAATGCCTCTGACAACACGACAAAACCTTCCGCAACGTCCCTCCTACCCAACGGAAACTCTGGGCCAAGCCCAAGAGGGAAACGCAGGCAGCACCCGCCCGATCGCCTCCCTTCCTCAGCTCTGCCCCTCCAGCTCCTTCCTGTCTGCCCCAGCAGCAAGCCGCTTTCCAAGAAGACCCTGAAATGGAGTGGGACAGGGGAGATTCAGGGTCCCCCGGCCTCGTAACCAGTCCTGAGATGACTGTCCCCTCACCCCATCCTCCCCAGAAAAGAGAGTAAAATCATCTCCACAGGGTTAACAAGAATTACATGCCAAGTTCTGGACAGAAACACAGGAATAATTCAGCATTCATTACGTTGTACCTCGGCCCACTCGCAGCTGCTCGTTAACCAGGTATCGCCTAGCGCTGGACGCTGGCCTCCACACCCGCTTTGTTCTGTCGATTTCGGATGGTACAGTCAGAATGCTTTCCTTTAAGGATTGCTCGAGATGTTTTTCAGATCCTGAATTTCAGCAGAATGCCTGATGCCAACCAGCTTAAAGCCCCCCACAGAGGAACGGAAGCTGCGTGAGAATACAGCTCCCTCATCTCCCAGTCCTCCGCCAGGCGATCAGCCATACCCACACCTCAGCCCATGACTTCCTCAAACCCTTTGAAATCCCAGCTCCCTCGAGGATGCAGCTTTGAGGCTTCCTCCTGTCTCCTCCTTTGTCTGCCTTGCGATGCCACCTCTTTGCTGCGATTCAGTGTCTCAGTGTGTTGGCCCGCCATGCGTTAGGCAGTGAACCTGAAACAGTTCCAGGAGGTCCACTCTACGCCCTCCCTGTGCAGCCCTGACCTTGCCGGAAAAATGGAGTCCCTCCGCCCTCGCTGGCTCAGCCCCGTCTCCCTCATGTTACTCTGCAGCACTGTACATTCTCCATTTTTCCCTCCCCAGTTCAGGGCCTGGGGCCATCTTAACGCAGGTGTCCAGTGCCCGTGGACCAAGGCCACATGGTGGTTCTCCAAGTGTGGCCCCAGGACCTGTGGGATTTCTAGCACCTTTTCCATCCTACCAGGAACCCTTTTTCTTAAGAGAAAAGTGGCCGGACGCGGTGGCTCACGCCTGTAATCCCAGCACTTTGGGAGGCCGAGGCGGGTGCGTCACGAGGTCAGGAAATCAAGACCATCCTGGCCAACATGGCGAAACCCCGTCTCTACTAAAAATACGAAAATTAGCCAGGCATGGTGGTGTGTGCCTGCAGTCCCAGCTACTTGGGAGGCTGAGGCAGGAGAATTTCTTGAACCCAGGAGACGGAGGTTGCAGTGAGCCAAGATCACACCACTGCACTCCAGCCTGGTGCCTGGTGACAGAGCGAGACTCTGCCTCAAAAAAAAAAAAAAAAAAAAAAAAAAAAAGAGAGAGAGAGAGAGAGAGAAAAGCAAAACAAATCTGTCCCTAAGCTGTTTCCCAGCATGGAAAACGCTCATGTAAATACAGCAGACATGCAAATCCAGGGCTTTATGATAAATCTGCTAACATGATGTCTATTTTATACCTGTAATCCCAGCATTTTGGAAGGCTCACTTGAGGTTAGAAGTTCAAGGCCAGCCAGGGCAACAAAATGAGACTCCATCTCTACCAAAAAAAAAAAAAAAAAAAAAGAAAGAAAGAGAAGAAAAGAAAAATCAGTCAGGTACTGAGCATCTGTATTCCTAGCTACTTGGGAAGCTGAGATGGGAGAACTGCTTGAGCCCAGGAGGTCTAGGCTGCCATCAGCCACGAACACACCACTGCACTCCAGCCTGGGGAGCAGAGTGAGAGCCTGCCTCAAAAAAAAAACAAGAGGATGTCTATTCTGACTAAAGAGATTTTGCATTCTGAACCTTTCATCATACCAGCCCTACTGGAAGTTGTGAGTATTAGTCTGTTCGAGTTCCCGTAATACCACAGACCAGATGGCGTAAACAGCAGAAGTGTATTCTCCCAGTTCTGGAGTCTGGAAGCCCAAGACCAAGGTGTTGGCAACGCTGGTTCCTGGGAAGGCCTCTCTCCTTGGCTTGCGGACAGCTGCCCCCGTGCTCTGTCCTCACACCGCCTTTCCTTTGTGCACAGGAATGTCCATGCTCAAGTTTTTTTCTTCTTACGAAGCTATCAGTCCTATTGGATTAAGGCTCACCCCTGTGACCCCATTCAACCTTAATTATGTCTTGCAAAGCCCTATTCCACCAGTAGACCCAGTGAAGTTAGGACTTCAACAGATGAATTTTGGCGGGGCACAGTCTACAACAGTGGCCAAAAGAATAAAGGCAGGGCTCAGACTCCCTAACTAACCCCTGTAAAATTAAATAGTTCAAACTTGGGGCTGGGCGTAGTAACTCATGCCTGTGATCCCAGCACTCTGGGAAGCTGATGTGAGACCATCACTTGAGCCTGGCTTTTCCAGACCAGCCTGGACAACATAGTGAGATCCCATCTCTACAAAAAAAATTTTTTTTTAACTAGCCAGGTCGGGTGGCATGTACCACCTGTGGTCTTAGGTGAGAGGCTGAGGTGGGAAGATCACTTGAGCCCGGGAGGTCAAGGTGTCAGTGAGCCCCTTCCTGCACAACTGCACTCCAGCCTGGGCAAAAGAGCGAGATCCTGGCTCAAAATAACAATTACTCAGATTTAAAGCTGTTGGAACTTTAAACTCTCCTGAGCCTTGAAAGGAGTGTGGCTATGCAGCCTGAGGCATGCAGCTACAAGTCCTGCCTCCTCTTTCCTGTAAACAATGAAGAAGAAGGGGCACCAGAGATGGGCCTTCCCCACTCAGATCACCGCCCCTCCTCCCAGAGTAATACTCTTCCTTGGAACCAATCAAATTGCTGTGATATATGTGCCTGGTCTCATGTGGAAAATGTCATAATTCTGCTGAAACATCCCAGTTTCTGCCTATATCATTGAAACCACCACTTCTCTACTTGGGAAACACTGACTCCATTCATTTGAACTCAGAGCTTTCCAGGGTAGCCATCCTCAAGCCTGACATTTCATCATACTTTCTGATCCTTTTTTTCCCCCAGTGAGGACAGGATCTTGCTTTGTCACCCAGGCTGGCATGCAGTGGTGCCGTCATAGCTCTGCAGCCTCAGACTCCTGCTTCCAGCGATCCTGCCACCGCAACCTCCCAAGTAGCTGTGACCACAGATGCATGCCACCATGCCCTGCTAATATTTTATTTTTTGTAGAGACAGGGTCTCACCATATGGCCCAGGCTGGTCTTGAACTCCCGTGCCCAAGAGATCCTCCTACCTTGGCCTCCCAAAGTGCTGGGGTACAGGCATAAGCCACTGAGCCTGGCCCGAACCTTGTTATTTAAGGGTGACACCCTCCGCTGCACCCCACAGGGCAAGCTTAATGTCGCTTTATCCCGTGGTCTCCGTCATCAGGCCTCACTCTGCCCCTCCGCCCCTGTCCTTTTCCTTCATAGCACTTAGCATAATCACAATTACATACTCCTTTGTGCAAATGTTTGTTTATCATCTGCCTGTCACATTACATGACAGGCTTCAGAAGCATAGCCACCGCATTCCCTGCTGTGTTTCCAGCACCTAGCGAAGTCCCTAGCACCTAGCAGAGACTCCACAAATACTTGCAGAATGAATTAATCAGTTAATGCTGACTTATTTGTTAAAAGAGACCAGGGAATTCATCTCAGCAACATTTGGGCTAGATGCAATTAAAAAGCACAAACAGAATTTTGTTTTAAATCAACAAGCATCGTTTTCCAATAACATCAGCAGGTCCAGCATCCAGCCAGGCCCATCCTCTGTCCCTGACAAATGCCTAAGTGATGGATGGCTTGAGATGGAGGACAGCAGGTGCAGGATCAATGATTCTGTAATTGGATGTTGAAGGCAAAGTGAGAAAGGACAGTCTCGGTTCATGTGGAAAATGTTGTCATCCTGTTGAGGTTCATTCCAAGTTGAAGCATGGCTCAGAACTTTGTTTCTCTTTAAGAATAGGCCGGGCGCGGTGGCTCAAGCCTGTAATGCCAGCACTTTGGGAGGCCGAGGCGGGTGGATCACGAGGTCAAGAGATCGAGACCATCCCGGTCAACATGGTGAAACCCCGTCTCTACTAAAAATACAAAAAATTAGCTGGGCATGGTGACGCGTGCCTGTAATCCCAGCTACTCAGGAGGCTGAGGCAGGAGAATTGCCTGAACCCAGGAGCGGAGGTTGCGGTGAGCCGAGATCGCGCCATTGCACTCCAGCCTGGGTAACGAGAGCGAAACTCCGTCTCAAAAAAAAAAAAAAAAAAGAATAAACATGGCCTGGCGCGGTGGCTCGCGCCTGTAATCCCAGCACTTTGGAAGGCCCCAGCAGGTGGATCACGAGGTCAGGAGATCGAGACCATCCTGGTCAACGTGGTAAAACCCCGTCTTTACTAACAAATACAAAGATTAGCTGGGCGTGGTGGCGCATGCCTGTAATCCCAGCTACTTGGGTGGGCTGAGGCAGGAGAATCACTTGAACCAAGGAATCGGAGGTTACAGTGAGCCGAGATCACACCATTGCACTCCAGCCTGGCAACAGAGCAAGACTCCGTCTTAAAATAAAAATAAAAATAAAAATAAAATAAACACTATCCCATTGTATGTATATATCACATTTTGTTTATCCACTCATTCACTGATGGATGATTGGGTAGTTTCCACTTATTTCTTTTTATTCGAACATATGGGGTGTGGTTTGTTTGTTTGGTTTGGTTTTTTTGTTTTGTGCGTTTGTTTTGTTTTCTTTGAGACACAGTCTCTCTTTCGCCCAGGCTGGAGTACAATGGCAAAATCTCAGCTCACTGCAACCTCCACTTCCCAGGTACAAGTGATTCTCACGCCTCAGCCTCCCAAGTAGCTGGGCTTACAGGCACATGCCGCCGCACCTGGCTAATTTTTGTATTTTCAATAGAGATGGAGTTTTACCATGTTGCCCAGGCTAGTTTCGAATTTCTGGCCCCAAGTGAGCTGCCTGCCTCAGCCTCCCAAAGTGCTGGGATTGCAGGCATGAGCCACCAAGACTGGCATTTTTTTTTTTTTTTTTTTTTTTTTTTTTTTTTTTTTTTTTGAGACAGCATCTCTCTCTGTTACCCAGCAGGCTGGAGTGCATGGTGCAATCAGAGCTCACTGCAACCTCCAGGTCCTAGGCTCAAGTGATCCTCTTGCCTTGACCTCCAAAAGTGACACATGTTTTTGGTCCAATTTGGTATCAGACAGTCTGGGCTCCCAACTATTTTTGACACTTGCCAGCTTTGCCTCCTTCATATAATCTCTCTAAAAATCTGAAACACTCTCGTCTGTGAAAATGCATGTGCTAATTGAGGCTGCCTCTGACTCCCAGGGATTTTGCACATGGAAGTGCTTTGAAAACCAGACCTTGCTGCAAGCTGAGAGCTCTTAGAAGTCATTGGTATCACGACTACATTTGCTGTTCATTAACCATACTTTTCATCTTTCAAAGCCCAGAAACTAGCCTTGAGTTGTGAGAACACTGGTAGGAAATGAGGGAATACAGATTAAAAACATACCATCATCTGGGGCTGAGTTTTATTGTTTTGGGCAGCATTTCTTGCTGTATCATCTCAAAACGCTCCATAGTTGTTTCTTCTCCAGCTCTAAAATGGGAGATTTTGGTATCTAAATATGATGATGATGATTGTAGAAAAAACAAAGCCACCCAACCCCAACCAGGGTTTTCTTATGGGAAGACAAACTTGGGCGGCCTGGGACTGTATCAGTTCTGAGGGTTTGCGCCTTACTAGGCTAAGGTACAAAAAATCGGCTGCCCTGGGTCACCCTTAAAGGGAACAGATGAGATTTCATGATGCATTCACTAGTAGAAACTGACTTTTACGGAGCTCCCCAGCGACCCTGTTCTAGGTTAGTGCCTCTCAGATGTAAATTTGTCAAATGTAAAGTTGTGCATGAATCACCTGGAGTCTTGCTGAATTGCAGATTCTGATTCTGTAGCTCTGAGATGGAGCCTAGGATTTTTTTTCCCCTCCCTCCCTCCCTCCCTCCCTTCCTTCCTTCCTTCCTTCCTTTCTTCCATCTTCCCCCCTTCCTTTGTGTTTCTCTCTTCTTTCCTCCCTCCCTCCCTCCCTCCCTCCCTTCCTTCCCTGACAGGTTCTCTCTCTCTCTGTTGCCCAGGCTAAAGAGCAATGACACAATCATAGCTCTGGAATGGGGCCTGGAATCTTTTTCTTTTCTTTTTCTTTCTTTCTTTCTTTTTTTCTTTCTCTCTCTCTGTCTCCTTCCCCCTTCCTCTCCCTCTAGCACACACACACTCTCTCTGTCTCTCTCTCATTTTCTGAGATAAGATCTCACTCTGTTGCCCAGGCTGGAGGGCAGTGGCACAATCATAGCTCCTTGTGTCCTTGCCCTTCTGGGCTCCTGGTGCCTGTAGCCGGGACTACAAGTACACACAATGACATCCAGTGAATTGTTTATCTTTTTGCAGGAATGGGGTCTCATATGTTGCCTAGGCTGCTCTTGAACTCCTGGGCTGAAGCAATCCTTCCACTTCAGCCACCCCAAGAGCTGGGATTACAAGCATGAGCCACTACACCCAGCCCAATTATCTACTTTCAATTTTAGGGGAAGTCTATACCCAGAGGAGTGCTTGCTGGGTCACATGATAATTTCATTTAACTAACTGAGTGACAGTAGGTGTTCCATAGAGTTTCGGGGTGCTTCTTTACATTTTGTTTTAAAAACGAATAACAGCATCCAGTTATTGGCATCACGGTACCTGAGCATGCGCTACGTGGCAGACACTGAGCCTGTGCCATTGTGTTCCTATGTGAGCCTCTAGGGCATGTGGTTTTACCTTCATTGCACAGATGGGAAAACAGGCTCAGGGAAGTGGAGCGCGCTGCCCAGAGCCACACAGCCAGTGAGTGGTGTGAGCCCCGGGCTCTGCGTCCTCAGCTTTCCAACCAGAAAGCACTTAGCCAAGAGTCTTCCGACGCTCAGCCAGCCACCTTTACTGCCATCCTCCTTCTCAATTTCTCGATTTCTCTTTTTTCAAGACAGAGTCTCGCTCTGTCACCCAGGCTGGAGTGCAGTGGTGCAATCCTGGCTCACTGCAACCTCTCCACCTCCCAGGTTCAAACAATTCTCCTGCTTCACCCTCCCAAGTAGCTGGGATTACAGGCACCCACCACCACTCCTGGCCGAGTTTTATATTTTTAGTAGAGATGGGGTTTCACTAGATTGACCAGGCTGGTCTCGAACTCCTGACCTCAAGTGGTCTGCCCACCTCGGCCTCCCAAAGTGCTGGGATTACAGGTGTGAGCCACCTCGCCCAGCCCAGTATTTTTAATTTTTTACAGTTATTTTTCCCATTTAGCAGGAGAAGTAACTAAACAGAGACATGAAGTGGGGTGCAACGCTGGTAAAGGGCGAAGCAACTGTCCAGGGCCAGACATTCCAGGGAAGCCACAGCACTGCGCCCTTTCCAGGAGGGGTGAGGCTCCTAGGACCCTTGCCCTTTCCTTTGCACACTAGCCTCTGGCCGCCCTGGGGCACCAAACACCAGGGGTCTCTTCACAGGGGAATGGCGTTCTGTGAGCCTCCAGCCCGCAGCTGGTGACAGCTTCCAGCCCACAGCGCTCTACTCCAGCTGGTTATTGATGGCAAAAGATGGGAGGGCAACATCACCACGCAGGTGCACATGAGGTGAATTACCACATGACCCAGCAATCTCACTCCTAGATATAGACCCAAGACAATTGAAAGTGATGTTCACACCAAAACGTGTACACAGATGCTCACAGCAACACCACTCACAATAGCCAAAAAGTGCAGACAACTCAAATGCCCATCAACAGTTAAGTGGATAAAGAAAATGTGTAACAGACTATCCACACAATGGAATATTATTCAGCCACGAAAAGGAATAAAGTACTGATCCATGCAACAGCCTGAACAAACCTCAAAAACATCATGCCAAGTGAAAGAAGCCAGTCACAAAGGAGCACATATTGTGGGATTGCATGTACAAGAAATGTCCAAACGGAAAAATCCATGGAGACAGAAAGTGGATTAGTGGTTGCCAAGGACTGGAGGGGGAGGGAAGGAAGTGGATGAGAAGATTAAAAGTCTTAATAGAGCAAGTGACGGTAGGACAATTGGCTGTCTACAAATAAAGGAATGAAGCTAGACCCCTACCTCACATCATTCACAGGAATTAACTCCAAATCCATGAATGTTTGTAACAAGAAAAGACAAGTAGACAAGAAGAGAGACACAGAAGAGCTTTGGTGCCAAGTAGAGCCAGGTTCAAACCCCAGCTCCAGCACTGACTTGGTATGTAACCTTGGTACCTTGGATTCCTCACCAGTCAGAACCCCCAGCCTCACAGGGCTGTTATAAGAACAACATAAAATATGCAAAATATGTTTTAAAAATAAAGAGTATGCAAAATAACTCGTGTAGCACACTTAGCCCAGTCTCTGGCATACAGCCGGTACTAAACAATGATAATGACAGAAATCCATTTATTTTATCTTTTTAGAGATGTGGTCTTGTTAGGCTCCCCAGGCTGGTCTGAAACTCCTGGCACCAAGCCATCCTCTCCCTAAGACTCCCAAGTAGCTGGGGTTATAGGCACCTGCCACCGTGCCCAGCAAGAAATCCGTTTTATTATTTAAATCTGAGAGGATGTTGAATAACTTGAAGCCAAACTGTTGTCTACTGCTTCTGCCTACCGTGCCCTGTACACTCTGTACGTCACAGACACTATGGACGCGCTCTTAATTTCCATCGACCTTCTCTCATTATGGTCCTGGTTCCTCCTCTTCTCCCTGCTCCTTGAACTCTGAACTCTTCCTGAGAGAGGGACATTAGCTCGTGTGCTTCAGGAGGACAAGTGACTACTCCAATTCTGGTTTCCCTTGGCTGTCAAAGACTACAGGCTGGAATTCTATTTGGGAGTTGTGGCAGACTGTATTTTCCATAAATAGCTGCACCAATGCTTTCTGTTCATATGTCCTTTTCTCTTTGACATTACTCCTATCAAGAGTTGGTATCTATATTCTCTCTCCTTGAATCTGGACACTCTTATGAATATGGCAGAACTGGGGCTATGTGACTTCCAAGGCTAGGTGATAAACGGTGATGCAGTTCTTCCTGGTTCCCTTGGGATGCTCGTTCCTGGTACCCAGATGCCATGATGTGAGGAAACTCAAGAGAACATGAGGAAAGACCACATATAGTTTTTCCAAAGGATAGCTCAAAAAGCTTTGTGAGCAGGCAGTATCAACTCCCAGGTATGTGGGTAAACAAGCCCTCAGATAATTCCAGTCCTCTGCCATTAGGTCACCCTTAGTCTTTAAGCTGATGTCTCAGATATCATGGAGCAGGGACAAGCCAGTCTCACTCTGCCCTGTCCAAAGTCCTACACTGGAAGCCTGGGAGAAAATTATTATTGTTTAAATTTGGAGTTGATTGTTCTGCAGGAATGGATAACCATAGATAAGCAGCTCTAACAGACAGGGTTCTTGGTGCCATCACCCTCCCCAAAGACCGCTTCTGAATTTCATTCTCTTTTTCTAAACTCTGATGCTCCTCCTCTGGGTCAGCTAGTTCTTTCCAGGGCTCTGAAGACACTGATAGGCTGAAGACCCTCCAACTTCCAAACTCCCTCATTCCCCAAACTTTCTAATCTGCCCGTAGAAATATCCAGCCAGTTTACAATCAACATATTCAAAGTCAAAATGACTGTCTCTTCTGCTCTTTTATTTCAGTGGCAGGTCACCGTGCCAGTCATTTGCTTGTCTTTGAAACCCCTCCCCCCTCTCCAATCAGTCAGATTTCCTCCAACACCGTCTCAGCATCCTGCTCTTCCTCGAGACTGGCTCTGGCTTTTTTGCCTACTGTTATTATTCCAATAAGCTTCTGTTTTAGTTTTTTGAGACAGAGTCTCACTCTGTCACACAGCTTGGAGAACAGTGATGCAGTTTTGACCCATTGCCACCTCTACCTCCCAGCTCAAGTGATCCCCCCACCTAAGCCTCTCAAGTAGCTGGGACTATAGGTGCACACTACCACACCTGCCTTTTTTTGGGGGGGGGGGTATAAAGAGGGTTTCGCTTGTAGAGACAGGTAAAACAAGATGAAGTTTCACCTCATCCTTAGGGCAGAGGATGGCTTAATGTCAGGACTTCAAGACCAGACTGGGAAACCTAGTAAGACTCCATCTCAAAAAAGAACAATAAAATAAATGAATTTCTTGTCATTATCATTGTTTAGTACCAGCTGTATGCCAGAGACTGGGCTAAGTATGCTATATGTGTTATTTTGGTGGAGACAGGCTTGCCCAGGCTGATCTCAAACTCCTGAGCTCGAGGGATCCTCCTGCCTTGGCCTACCAAAATGCTGGGATTACAGGCATGAGCCACCATGCGCAGGCTTCTGGCTACCTATTCCTGCACAACAATCAACTCCAAATTTACTATTTTATTCTGCTCTCATACTCTGTGTGGCAGGACTTTGGACAAGGCACAGTGGGACTGGCTTATCTCTAATCTATGTTGTCTGAGACTTCAGCTTGAAGACTAAGGGTGACCCAGTGGAAGAGGACTGAAATTATACGAGGGCTTGTTCACTTACATGTCTGGCCATTAATAATATCTGTTGACGGAGGCCTTGTTGAGCTATCAGATGGAAAAACGATATGTGGTCTCTCTCCTCATGTTTGCTTGGGCTTCCTCACATCATGGCAGCTGGGTGTATCTGTATCACCTTTTATCACCTAGCCTTGGAAGTCACATAGCATCACTTCTGCCATAGTCATAAGAGTGCCGAGATTCAAGGGGAGAGAATATAAACCCAAACTCTTTAGGATCAAAATGAGAAGAACATATGGATGGGAAGCATTGGTGCAGCTATTTATGGAAAATACAATCTGCCACAACTCCCATATAGAATTCCAGCTTGTAGTCCATGACGGCAAAGGGAAGCCAGGATTGGAGTGGTCCGTTGTCCTCCCAAAGCATATGAGCCTCTCTCTCTCAGAAAGAGTTTAGTAGCATGGCTCTCTACTGCTAGAAAATAGTCCAAGATCTTGTCTAATCTGGCTCCAGCCTATTTGACAAGCTTATCTTCAACTACCTCCCTGTGCTATGTTCACATTAGATGATTTACAGCCCTTAATCTTGTCCTAAACTACAAATTCTTCCTTGCCTTCTCCAGGGCTGATTCTTAAACTGGGATTGTTCTCCTTTTGACATGTTTTGATGTTAAGGCAAATGGTAGCAAATTGCCTATCTTAGCCTTCCTTGGAAGACAAGAAGATCCCATTAAGGGACAGTTACTCACCTGGGAAAGGCAGACAGCTGGCTGTGAGGCTAGTTGATTGCCGTGCTTATCACCCTTACCACAAAATGGGTCCTAATCACCGCCCCAACTACTGCCTTTTCTGGAGGGTTATCTTATCTGTGCAACCATTAAACGTTCTTGCTCCTCAGCGGTCTGTCCTTCCAGAGGTCACGGGATCCTGATTCCAACCATGAAATCCCACAAATTGAAGACTTGTCTGACTACCCTGACTTGGGGCTGGTTAATGGCTGAGCCGGAAATTGGGCCTTGTACCGAAGCACTGGAGGCCCAAGCTGAATTGTCCTGCGTGCAGACACCATGACTGAGAAGATGACTTCAATTAAAATGGAGTTAATTAAGCTTTGAGTCTTGAAATCGCTAAGGAATCACTAAAATGGAAGGATGAAATAAACCCTCTACTCACTCAGCAGCACTGGGTGAAGGGTCCGGTGACGGGATCAGGCCCTACAGATAATATTTCCCATTAGAGGGCTGGGCTTTTTCCTCCCTTAGGATATTGGGTCCAGAAAGTTAAGCCAATCCTAACATTCAGTTTGCAATCATTCTCATGCAATGTAGTAGCCTCTCTTGACTTTCCTCCCACCCTCCAGACCTCACCACCAGAAGCGCCCAGCCTGATGTGTTTAATGTATCCTTGGATATGTGTGTGTGTGTGTGTGTGTGTGTGTGTGTGTGTGTGTTGCTGTTTTGTGCGTGCATTTATCTGCAGTTTATGTAAACGGCACGGTGTTATGTATTTCCTTCTGTTTTTTGTGTGGTAGTTCAGTAGGGTTTATTGTCCTGTGCTATGTATTAATCCTGTGTCAACAGTATCAGAGCTGTTTGAAACAGAGTGACTCCATCTCGAAGAGGAGCTGGGTAAGATAAGGCTGAGACTTACTGCATGCATTCCAGGGAGGTTAAGACATTCTAAGTCGGCCGGGCGCGATGGCTCAAGCCTGTAATCCCAGCACTTTGGGAGGCCGAGGCGGGTGGATCACGAGGTCAAGAGATCGAGACCATCCCGGTCAACATAGTGAAACCCCGTCTCTACTAAAAATACAAAAAATTAGCTGGGCATGGTGGCACGTGCCTGTAATCCCAGCTACTCAGGAGGCTGAGGCAGGAGAATTGCCTGAACCCAGGAGGCGGAGGTTGCGGTGAGCCGAGATCGTGCCATTGCACTCCAGCCTGGGTAACAAGAGCGAAACTCTGTCTCAAAAAAAAAAAAAAAAAAAAAAAAAAAAGACATTCTAAGTCACAGGATGAGATGGGAGGTCAGCACAAGATACAGGTCACAAAGACCTTATGGATAAAACAGTTGCAGTGAAGAAGCCAGCCAAATCCTGTCAAACCAAGATGGCAACTGAAGTCACCTCGGTATCCTCATTGCTCATTTGATACAATTAAAATGCATGAGCATGCAAAAGACAGTTCCAGCAGCGCCATCACGGTTTACAAATGCCACGGCAGCGCCAATAAGTTAACCTGTATGGTCTAAAAGGGGAAGAAACCCTCAGTTATAGGAACTGCCCCACCCCTTTCCAGGAAAACTCATGAATAATCCACCCTTTGTTTAGCATATAATCAAGAAAGGACCATGAAAGTAAAAAGAGTTAACCGGCATGGAGTAGCCATTCTGTGTCCTTTCTTAGTAAACGTGCTTTCATTTTACACTATGGATTCGCCTTGAGTTCCTTCTTGTGCGAGATCCAGCAACCCTCTCTTGGGATCTGGATCAGGACCCCTTTCTGGTCACAGGGGGAATTGGCCCTCTCTGCCTCCCCACCGCAGCTAACAATGCCATGATGCCATCGATCCATGGGTCTTCCTTTTAGACACACCGTGGGGTTGATGGGCAAGCAGTCTACCCATTCTTCATTCCATTACCTCCTACCAGGGCACTCCCCTGAAGACTGCAGCAAGATATGCTCCCATCAGCAGTGACTATATATCAATTGCTGGGTCCTCCATTGTCACCAACACTTGGATTTATCTACCTTTCTAAATCTACCGAAGCTGATTGGCGTGAATGGTATCTCACACTTGTAACTTCTCGGATCACTAGGGAGTTGAGCAGCTCTTCATGTTCACATTAACCATTTGCATTTCTACCCAATTTGCCCACTTCTCAAATGAATTTCTAGGAGGCTTTAGCTAGATTTCTATCCAACTTTATACAAAATTCTTTTTTTCTGACAAGAAACATACCATTTAGAAAGGAATTTCTTACCTAGAATAACTATGAATCCCTTGTTAATTTTTGATGTTAAAAATACCTTTTTAAATCTGTCACCCATCTGTTAACTCTGTCTATATGTTCTTTGTTAAATGGAAATTCTTAATTTTGATTTACAACTTAGAGTCTTGTATTGGTCGGCACTGGTTAAGCTGTGTAACAAGTAGACTCAAACATGCAGTAAGTGACTTAACACAATAGAAGCTTTGTGTTCAGCTAAGAAATAATATCTCGAGTTAAGCTAAGAAATCATATTTCTCCCTCACATAGCAGTCCACGATAGTTCCAAGCCATCGATAAGGTTGGGAGTCTTAGTCTCCGTTGACGGCTCACAGGTTGAGTCACAGGTTGACACGGCCCCATCCCATTGTCTTCATCCTTGCAGTTGTCATTCTGGTGGTCATGGCGGGAAGGGCACTCCCCACTGTTTTCTACCCGGCAGTAGTTCCTGGGAGGTGAGCAACGTGCTGAACGCAAAGTGGGAAGAGAAAGGGCATGAGCAAAGATCTCGACGCCAACCTAATCAAGAAAATCAAAATATTTTATCCCAAAGTATATGTATTTGGGATATCTCGAAATAGCTGCTGCAGAGCCAACACATAGAGCTGGCCTTCCAAAGCTGTCCTTTGTGGGGCAAGTCTGCATCTGTAGAGAATCTTCATCAACATAGCTACTTGGCCCCCTTTGTGTACCTTGTTATATGTAGGCGAGATTGAGAATCTGACACCTTTAAACCTTGGAAAAGAAGCTTACGGTCTATTCTCCCTGAGGGAGGCTGCATCTACATATCAAGGCCACCTTTGGAGCCAGCCCTCTTCCTTTCTTCCTCCCATTACCTGTCTTGCCACTGAAACCTATTTTTGGACATATTTTGAGTCTGGATTCTTTCCGTAATTTCAAGATGGCAGATAAGCTTCTGCTACCTATTGGGAAGCTGGATCTTCCTACTGAAGGCTCTTGTGTGTACACATTGAATAAATTTGTATGCCTTTTAACTGATAAATCAATCAGCCTTGTGCCAGTAATTTTTTAGCGAACCTGTAATCTCTGTGGCTGCCTTTCCTCACCCTGTGGGACCAATCACCCTCTGACTCCTTGTTGTTTCTATGTTAGATTCTGGAATCCATAAACCACTTCTTCCTTCTGTGACTTCTCCAAAGGTTGGAGGAAGACAGTTGTCTGTGTTCATTCACCATCTTGTGAGAAATCCAAAAACGCATCTCGAGTCTCACATTTCTCCAGAGAAGTGAAACAGTCATCTGTCTGCTCATCCACCCCCTAAGAGTTTCTTCCTGGAGTAGCCTAAATATATCTCCTCTTCCCAACTCCGCAACCAACTTAACCATTCTCATCTCAAGATCACTGATCCTCCCAAAAGAGATTTGAGCAGCTCTTTTCCATAACTCTGTAAATACACTCAAGTCAGTAACCCAATCCTGCAACTGTCCTTTTTGCACATGAATGCCTATTTCTGCAGAAAAAGTTCACAGAGAAACCTGAATTCGTTGGTCAAGTTCACCTGCTGCCTGTGGAAGCTGTTCCAACGGGCTGGTGCAGACCGCCCCCTGGCGGCCAGAGTCCAGCTCTTCTCCAGGCGTTCTTGGCCTTCCCTCCAGAATCGCTAAGATTTTATGGTTTTTCTTTTGTTTTGTTTTTTTTTTACTCAGGCCCAGGCTGGAGTGCAGTGGTGCAATCATAGCTCACTGCAGCCTCAAACTCCTGGGCTCAAGAGATCCTCCTGCCTCAACTTCTCAAGTGGCTGAGGGGATACTAACTTGTCATCACGCCCCACTAGTTTTTAAATTTTTTGTGGAGACAGGGTCTCACTATGTTGCCAGGCTGGTTTCAAACTCTTGGGCTCAAGGGATCCCCGCCTTCCCCCCTCCCCGGCCGCCCCCTCCCTCCCCCCTCTCCCGGCCACCCCCACCAGCCCCCTACCTCCACCTCCCAAAACACTGGGATTACACGTGTGAGCCGCTGCCCCCAGCCCCCAGGATATTCAGGATGTTTGGTTTGGTTTTGGTTGTGGTTTCTGAGCCAGCGGTCCATCTGCTGCCCACGCTGGAGTGCAGTGGCCCGATCTTGGCTCACTGCAGCCTCCACCTCCCGGGTCCAAGTCTCCGGCCTCAGCCTCCCGAATAGCTGGGACTACAGGCGCACAGCCACACCCGGCTAATTTTTGTATTTTTGGTAGAGACGAGGTTTCACCGTATTGTTCAGGCTGGTCTCGAACTCCTGACCTTGTGCTCCACCCACCTCGGCCTCCCAAAATGCTGGGATGACAGACGTGAGCCACCGCCCCGCTGTCCCCCGGATGTTTTTCTGTCTCCTCCGTGACTTCCTGCAATCCCCAGCTACACTGGCTGCTTCTCGCCCTTGATTTTTGAATACCATCCACCCAGATGCAAATAACTCAGAACATATACCTCCAGCCTGACTCCCCTGAACTCCAGACCATGCAACTGACCACCTCCTAGACTTCTGTCCCTAGAAGTTCCATGAACCGGCCGCCCAGACCCAACACGCCCCACCTGGAACTCATCATTTCCCCCTAGCCAGCTCCCTGCAGATTCCTGACCTCAATGGCTGATGCCACTGTCTCCTGCAGAGTCACATTGACTGTCCTACCCTCTTGATCTGCTGTGGGTTGAATCATGTCCTCCAAAAAGACAGGGTGAAATTCTAACTCCTCATACCTGTTACTGAGATAGTATTTGGAAATAGAGACTTTGCAGATGAAATTAAGATGCCAATCAGCTCATGCCTGTATTCCCAGCACTTTAGGAGGCAGAGGCAGGAGATTGCTTAAAGTTGGAATTCAAGACCAACCCGGGCAACATAGCAAGGCACCCCTCTGAAAAAAACTAACTCGGCATGGTGGCGTACGCCCATAGTTTCAGCTACTGGAAGGCAGGAGGATTGCCTGACTCCAAAAGTTTGAGACTGCAGTGAGCTATGGTTGAGCCACTGCACCCCAGCCTGGGCGACAGAGTGAGACCCTATCTCAAAGAAACTGGCAGGGCACAGTGGCTCACGCCTGTAATCCCAACCCTTTGGGAGGATGAGGTGGGCAGATCATCTGAGGTCAGGAATTCAAGACCAGCCTGGCCAACGTGGCAAAATCCCATGTCTACTAAAATACAAAAATTAGCCAGGTGTGGTGGCACGCACCTGTAGTCTCAGCTTGGGAGGCTGAGGCAGGAGAATCGCTTGAAACCAGGAGATGGAGGGTGCAGTGAGCCGAGATGGCGCCTCGGCACTCCAGGCTGGGCAATGAGAATGAAATTCCATCTCAAAAAAAGAGAGAAACAAACAAATAAATAGATAAATGAAAGTTGAGGTCCCACTGGAGTAGGATGGGCCTCTATTCCAGTATAACTAGTACCCCTATATCAGAGAAGCAGCGAGAATGCCGCCGGGCAACCGAGGCAGGACTGGAGGGACAGAGATTGACGGCCACAGGCAGGAGCCCTGAAGATACAGGGAAGGGTTCTCCTAGAGTCACACATGGAGCGTGGCCCTGCTGACACCCAGATTTTGCACTTCTGAGCTCCAGGGCCCTGAGAGAAGGCACGTCTGCTGTTTCCAGCCACCCACCGTGTGATACAGGCACAGCTCGCGTCACTGCGCGCGGCTTTACTGAGCTTTGCATACACCGTCCTTTTTACAGATTGTAGGTTTGTGGCAATCCCGCCTCAAGCACGGCTCTGGGCGCTGCTTTCCCAGCAGCATGTGCTCATTTCATGTCTCTGGGTCACAGTTTGGTGACTGTCACAGCATTCCAGACTTTTTCATGATGGTTAGATGTGTCGTGGTGACCTGTGATCCTGGCTGTTACTGTTTTGGGGCACCACAAACCATATCACGTAGAGAAATGAATTGATCGATGGATGTTGTGCGTGTTCCGACTGCTCCGCTGACCAGCTGTTCCCATTTCTCTCTGTCTTTGGGCCTAAAGTGATCACAGCTACTGCTGAGTTTTAGGTGCGGTGCTATCGTTGTCCGGGGCGATGAAGCAGGGGTGATATTGTTGGTGATGAGGAATCCAGCAAAGATACCGCTGATTCTTAGGCACTTAATTGAGTTAACTCAGAGCGGGTTATTTTCATTTGTTTTTGTTTTTTTGCATTTTAGGTTTTGGGGTATGTGTGAAGAACATGCAGGACTGTTGCATAGGTACACACGTGGCAGTGTGGTTTGCTGCCTTCCTCCCCTTCACCTGTATCTGGCATTTCTCCCCATGCTATCTCTCCTCAACTCCCCACCCCTCGCTGTCCCTCCCCTATTTCCCCCTGACAGACCCCAGTGTGTAGTGCTCCCCTCCCTGTGTCCATGTGTTCTCATTGTTCAACAACCACCTATGAGTGAGAACATGCGGTGTTTGATTTTCTGCTCTTGTGTCAGTTTGCTGAGAATGATGGTTTCCAGGTTCATCCATGTCCCTACAAAGGACATGAACTCATCGTTTTTGATGGCTGCATAGTATTCCATGGTGTATATGTGCCACATTTTCCCTATCCAGTCTATCATCGACGGGCATTTGGGTTGGTTCCAGGTCTTTGCTATTGTAAACTGTGCTGCAATGAACATTCGTGTGCATGTGTCCTTATAGTAGAACGATTTATAATCCTTTGGATATATACCCAGTAATGGGATTGCTGGGTCAAATGAGATTTCTATTTCTAGGTCCTTGAGGAATCGCCACACTGTCTTCCACAATGGTTGAACTAATTTACACTCCTGGTTATTTTCATTTGTAGTGATTAGGGTTGTGACGAGAGGTTGTCCTACTAGAGTGAAGAAAATAATATGGGTGCTATAGGCAGCTGTCAAGGAGGCAACAGTAAAATAGAAAAGGCGGCCGGGCGCGGTGGCTCACGCCTGTAATCCCAGCACTTTGGGAGGCCGAGGCGGGTGGATCACGAGGTCGAGAGATCGAGACCATCCTGGTCAACATGGTGAAACCCCGTCTCTGCTAAAAATACAAAAATTAGCTGGGTGTGGTGGTGCGTGCCTGTAATTCCAGCTACACAGGAGGCTGAGGCAGGAGAATTGCCTGAACCCAGGTGGCGGAGGTTGCGGTGAGCCGAGATGGTGCCATTGCACTCCAGCCTGGGGAACAAGAGCGAAACTCCATCTCAAAAAAAAAAAAAAAAAGAAAAGGCCCAGGTGCTGTTGTGTGACATGTTAGTGGTTTCCATCATAAGATCTTTAGAGTAAAAGCTGGTGAGGAAAGGCGTGTCTGTGAGTGCCAGGATGCTGAGAGGGAGAAGGAAGGGAGGGGTCACGCTCTGCACAGCCTTCCTGTCTTTCAGAAATCTTGCTCATCACTGAGGTTGTGGTTGATGGATCCTGAACATATAAATAATATAGCTTTAAAAAAGGCGTGGATGCAGATGTGAAGGAATGCTAGGTGTGGCTGGATAATGCTAATTGTGACTTACTACAAGGACCAGCTGGGCTGGGCGCGGTGGCTCACGCCTGTAATCCCAGCACTTTGGGAGGCCGAGGTGGGTGGATCACCTGAGGCCAGGAGTTTGAGATCAGCCTGGCCAACATGGTGAAACCCCTTCTCCACTAAAAACATAAAAATTAGCCAGGTGTGGTGGCAGGAGCCTATAATCCCAGCTACTCGGGAGGCTGAGGCAGGAGAATCGCTTGAACTCAGGATGTGGAGGTTGCAGTGAGCTGAGATGGTGCCGCTGCATTCCAGGCTGGATAACAAGAGCAAGACTCCATCTCAAAACAAAAACAAAACAAACCAGAAAGACCCCGCTGGCTTGAGGCAGAGACTTCTACAACGTTTTCCCTATCATCTGGTGTTATTTACCGCAATCTGTGTTCTAACACAAAATGATGTAAATGATTGGTAGTAGCCCCTAGACGTAACGTGGAGGTTTGGACTGACAGATGATTTTCTATTAAGGGGTACAAGCGGATGAGTAGAAAGACTCCCGCTACGACTGTAATGCTGGGGTGCAGTAGGGCTGGGGCTGGGCCTTCTGCGGCAGGAGGGAGCCAGGGAGGCGGCGAACTGAGCTGACTTTCCCGTGGCTGCTAAGAGAAGGTTAATGGGAGGGCACTGGGGGTGGGGTTTAGGATGAAGGCTTCGGAAGCGCTCAGGTGTGGAGTATAGGAGCAATTGTGCTACAGCTAAGGTCAAGCCAGTGTCTCCGAGACCATCGTGCCGACTGCTTGGCGAGCTGCCGTGTTAGCGTCTGCTCGGCTGTCCCACCCACCGATTAGTAAGAAAGACATCATCCCCACACCTTGTCATCCGATAAAGAGTTGAAGGAGATTGTTGGCGGTGACTAGGATTAATATCGTGAAGAGAAAAGTGAGTATTTGAAGACTTTATTAACATTAGGGTCCGATTTTAGGTGCCATATTGAGAATTCCACAAGGGACCACGTAGTGGACGGTGCTACCAGGATAAATATTGTGGAAAAGTAATCTAGTTTGAAGCTTAGGGAGAGTTTAAGCGCTCGGACTGGGCGAGGTGGCTCACTCTTGTAATCCTAGCACTTTGGGAAGCAGAGGCGGGTGGATTATGAGGTCAGTTCAAGACCAGCCTGGCCAACACAGTGAAACTCTGTCTCTACTAAAAATACAAAAAATTAGCTGGGCATGGGGGTGTTCACCTATAGTCCCAGCTACTCGGGAGCGTGAGGCAGGAGAATTGCTTGAACCCAGGAGGCAGAGGTTGCGGTGAGCTGAGATTAAGCTGTTGCACTCCAGCCTGGGAGACAGAGCGAGTCTCTGTCTCAAAAAAAAAAAAAAAAAAAAAAGTCCTGCAAATGTAACAGTGATGCTGTTTGATCAGGAGAATGATGCCATAGTTGCCAAGGGTTCTCCTACTACATTAGTGTTAGCGGGTGAGCAAGATTCCTGAGATTTGCCAGGAGTCACCCAGAAGCTATGTGTGGAAGCAGCGTCTGAAGGCCTCAGATAGGTGGTAGAATTCAGCTGTGGACGCGCTCGTAGTTGGAAGCTGCTGGGCAGAATAGTGAGTCCGTGGCAATTATAAGCATGACGCACCTGTAAAGCTTAAGTGGTTTGAATAAGGATCGCCATCATCAGTGCTATGTGGCTTACTAAGGAACAGGCAGGAAGGGCGCTTAGGTCGGTTTGTCGTAGACGAATAGAGCTTTTGTCATCCCTATCCCAAATAGGGATAGCATGAAAGAGGTCGGCTATATGTTCTCTTTGGAGCTAAGAATAAGGGTAAGTCAAATCATACGGCAGCCGCCTAGCTTCAGGAGTGCTGCCTCAAGCACTGTGGAGCCAGCGACAGTACTGAGCTGACTCTCCTGTTGCTGCGAAGAGAAGGCTCGTTCACCTGTGTGGGCTTCAGGTGAAGTCCCTATAGAGGCATCCTTACTATAAAAGCCGTAGTACATGGTAGACACAGGAGATTGTTGGGTCAGGAGCCTGATGGTTCCTGGGTAATAAATATTCTTACTAGCATATTTAGTGAGCCTGAGGTGTTTTGAGTATGAACAAGTCTAACAAGCAGGGAACAGACCCTCCTAGTGCGTCAAATCAGCAGTGAGAGCTCGCGTGAAGGCGGTCTGGCTGTTTGCCTCAGCGGATGATGGTGATGAAGGTAGGAACTACTGTAGCTTTAAAGAATAGAAAATATTATTAGTTCTGTGGCTGCAAATGTTGTAATTTTAAAAACCTGTAGGGATATGAGTATAGAGATATGGGGCTTTTTTTGTAGAGGCGATTCATTGGACAGGTGGCACTGGCTTGCTGTGACTAGGAGGCAGCGGCTAGGCTGTTAAGATTAGAAAGGGCGGCCAGCTGTGGTGGCTCACACCTGTAATCCCAGCACTTTGGGAGGACAAGCTGGGTGAATTGCCTGAGGTCAGGAGTTCAAGATCAGCCTGGCCAACACGGTGAAACCCCATCTCTACTAAAAATAAAAGAAATTAGCTGGGCATGGTGGTGGGCACCTGTAATCCCTGCTACTCGGGAGGCTGAGGCAGGAGAATCGCTTGGACGTGGAAGGTGGAGGTTGTAGTGAGTTGGAGACCATGCTATTGCACTCCAGCCTGGGCAAGAAGAGCGAGACTTTGTCTCAAAATAAAAGATTAGAAGGGGCAATGTCAGCATACCAGAAGAGAATATTGAGAGGTTGGATGAAGTGTCGAACTGATTAAACAATAGCAAGGCGACGAGGCTGGTGAACAGGCTGTGGGTAGTTATGCTGATTCAGATTATAGAATTTTTAGAGAATCGTGTCGTTGGTAATAGTATAGTTGTTGGAATAATAATGTTGAGCACTGAGTTGAATGTAGATTTGGTGTGTAATCTAGGCCATATGTGTTGCAGATGAAAACTAGTAATGTGAGGCCCACTGCACCCTCACAGGCCGCAAATACCGTAGGAAATGGGTATTCTTCTACTAGATGCTAGAGCGAAATGTATATTTAATGTTACAAGAATATATAACAAACAGGGATAATATGCCTCCTAGGCATAGTCAGGATGATACTAGATGAGATTGATAGTCTAATACTCCCAGCAGTGATATGATACCGCTAATACATTGACGTAGGTAGAGGGCGTTTGGTAAATACTGTCTGTCACAATCTAATGAGCCAATCATTTATTTTGGTTTAAGCTGTTTACCAATTCAGTGTAATCCTTTTTGGGTTCATTCATAATTAAGCCCAGGATTAAGATAATTAGTTTAAGGGTTGTGCTTATCATTTGTGTAAGGTTATTTGTTTGAAGGGCTCGTGGTAGGGGTAGCAGTAGTGCGATTTCTAGGTCGAAAGGAGGAAGCAGTTGGCTACTCGGGAAAGTTGCATGGGAAAGGGGAGCGGGTGGAGGTTACTGAGTCAGACCGGCATTCATGGGGGCTGGAGTTTTCTGTATAAATATTAAGTTGTGGGAGTCAAAAGGTAAGTATTATTAGGCATAGGGCCAGCAAGGTGTGGATCACTAGAGCTAGTGTTAGGTTAATTACTCTTTTGGATATTATCAAAACTAATTGATTAGAAGTCAATAGTACTGCTTATACTAAAAGAGCAAGACCCTCAACGGTAGGTAGAGACGTATAAGAATAGTTGGCCTGGTGCCGTGGCTCATGCCTATAATCCCAGCATTTTGGGAGGCCGAGGCGGGTAGATCACGAGGTCAGGAGTTCGAGACCAGCCTGGCCAAAATGGTGAAACCCCATCTCTACTAAAAATAAAAAAAATAGCTGGGCAAGATGGCAGGCGCCTGTAATCCCAGCTACTCGGGAGGCTGAGGCAGGAGAATCAATTGAACCTGGGGGGTGGAGGTTGCAGTGAGCTGAGATCACCCCCTGTGCTCCAGCCTGGACAACAGAGTGAAACTTGGTCTCAAAAAAAAAAAAAAATCGTCATGCTATATCTATGGAATGTCAATATCAGGCGGCTTCAAAGCCAAAGTGGTGGTTGGACGTAAAGGGAAATTTTAATTGGCAGAGCAGGCTGATAGTGAGAAACGCTGATCCAGTCATTTGAAGTCTGTGAAACCCTGTGGCTATGAAGAATATTGAGCTGTAGATTCCATCCAAGGTAGTAAAACGGGCCTCCAAGTATTCTGAGATTTGTGGGAGGGTGAAGTAAATACCTAAGTAAATACCTAAAACACCTTAATTGTGATGGTTAGTGCTTGAATTAAGTGCTTTCAATTATCAACTACTACTTTTTTTTTTTTTTTTTTTTTGGAGACAGGGTCTCTGTCATCCAGGCTGGAGTACAATGGCAAGATCTTGGCTCACTGCAATCTCTGCCTCCTGGGTTCAAACGATTCTCATGCCTCAGCCTCCAGAGTAGCTGGGACTATGGGCACATGCCACCATGCCCAGCTAACTTTTGTATTTTTAGTAGAGATGGGGTTTCACCGTGTTAGCCAGGCTGGTCTTGAACTCCTGACCTTGTGATCCACCTGCCTCTGCCTCCCAAAGTGCTGGGATTACAGGCGTGAGCCACCGCAGCCGGCCTTGATTCCCTTTTATCAGGCTGTGGTGAACCCAAGTAATTGAAACTTGTGATGCCAGTAGTGCAGAGTATTGAGGAGGGGTGCTTCTACGGGTCGGAGGGGAAACATGCCTGGTGGGAGTCAGTGTGCTCCCTGTTCTGGAGATGGGGCTAGGCTGGAGTGGTAGAATGCTTGGAAGAAACCTGCGAAGAAGACTTCTGAGATAATAAATAGGATTATACCATATCGGAGGCCTTTCTGGACGATTGTTGTCTGGTGGCCTTGAAATGTACTTTCTCGGATAATCTCACATCATTATTGATACATAGTTAGTGTGTTGGTTAGTAGGCCTAGGGTTAAGAGAGTCATAGAGTTCAGGTGAAACCACATGGCCAGGCCAGATGTGATCAGGAGAGCTGAGAGGGTGCCTGCCAGTGCTCAGGGCTGGCTGTGACTACGAGGTGGGCACGTGTTTGGTGGGTCATGTGTTACCCTGTAGATAAAGGCTCACTAGGAGTGTAAATGTGCAAGCCCGAATAAGGGCCACAGCAAATTTGAGAATAGTTAGTAAAATTGGAGTAAAAGAGTGATTGAAGCTGTGGGAAGACTCATGGTTGACTATACTACAGTGGCTACACCGATTAAAAGACTGGCTATAGGGCCGGGTGCGGTGGCTCAAGCCTGTAATCCCAGCACTTTGGGAGGCCGAGGCGGGTGGATCACAAGGTCGAGAGATCGAGACCATCCTGGTCAACATGGTGAAACCCCGTCTCTACTAAAAATACAAAAAAATTAGCTGGGCATGGTGGCACGTGCCTGTAATCCCAGCTACTCAGGAGGCTGAGGCAGGAGAATTGCCTGAGCCTAGGAGGCGGAGGTTGCGGTGAGCCGAGATCGCGCCATTGCACTCCAGCCTGGGTAACAAGAGCGAAACTCCGTCTCAAAAAAAAAAAAGACTGGCTATAATGTTGGCTGTTAAGCACAGCGCTAATGTTAATCACACATTGGTTGAATAAGTAGACTAACAGTTTCTACAATTACTAGTATGGGGATAAGTGGGCAGGTAGGCCTTGTAAAAAGTCAGCTAAGGAGACTTTTTTTTTTTTTTTTTTTTTGAGATGAGTCTCTCTCTGTCACTCAGGCTGGAGTACAGTGGTGCAATCTCAGCTCACTGCAACCTCCGCCTCCCGAGCAATTATCCTGTCTCAGTCTCCCGAGTAGCTGGGACTACAGGTGCCCCCCACCACACCTGGCTGATTTTTGTATGTTTAGTAGAGATGGGGTTTCACCCTGTTGGTCAGGCTGGTCTTGAACTCCTGACCTCATGATCCACCCACCTCAGCCTTCCACAGTGCTGTGATCACAGATGTGAGCCACCGAGCCCGGCCAGGAGACTTTTGTTTCAAAGCAGAACCTGTAATCACTGCGCCTGCTCATAAAGAAATTGCTGTACCTCGATGTATTGATAATTGGGTAGTTGGCGTAAATAAATGGGGTAGAAGTCTGAGGAGGTTGGTCGAGACAATGAAGAAAACTGAGGATAGCAGTATAAGGGATCAGGTTCGTGCTTTAATGCTAGGGGTAATTATTATTCGTTTTGTACAAATCACTGTTGAATAGAAACTAGTCGGTTACTAATTAGGTAGCCGAGGGTTGGGAAATAAAATGGTTAAAACTGTGGGCAGGCCTAGCATTGCAAGGACAGTAAAAGAAGTCAATAGAGTTTTGTTCATTTTAGTTCTCAGAAGGGTTTTTTTCTGTGTTTTGATTATCTTTGGTACAGGAAGTATATGGTAAATAAAATTCAGTATCTTTAACTGAATAATGGAGAATAAAGTGATGATTATTGAAAGGTTGACAAGTCATGGGGAAATACCTAGTTGAGGCAGTCACTGCAGAGAAGTGCAGATCCCCTCCGTTTTTAACTTAAAAGGTTAAATGTGGCCGGGCAAGGTGGCTCACGCCTGTTATCCCAGCACCTTGGGAGGCTGAGGCGGGCCGATCACGAGATCAGGAGTTCAAGACCAACCTGGTCAACATGGTGTAACCCCATCTCTACCAAAAATACAAAAATTAGCCAGGCTTGGTGGTACATGCCTGTAGTCCCAGCTCCTTGGGAGGCTAAGACAGGAGAATCGCTTGAATGCAGGAGGCAGAGGTTGCAGTGAGCTGAGACTGTGCCACTGTACTCCAGCCTGGGCGACAGAGCAAGACTCTGTCTCCAAAAAAAAAAAGTTAATGCTGGGTAGCTTTATGGTGATATGATACTGTGGATGCTGATTAATATTCTGTTGTAGGATATATCAAACTTTTATTCATCAGTCTGATGGACCATTCAAGTTTCTATGTTTTGGCCATTATAAATAATCTTGCCATGAACGTTCATGAGAAGCTTTGTATAGACACATATTTTCAATCCTCTTATATATACACCTAGGAGCAGAAAAGGTGAATCATACAGTATATTTAACATTTTGAGGAACTGCAAAACTATTTTCCAAAGCGGCTGTACCCATCCAGCAGTGTATGAGGGTTCCACTTTCTCCACATCCTCATCAACACTCATTATTGGCTGCCTTTTAGATTCTAGCTGTATTGGTGGAAGCGAAATGGTGCCTCCTTGTGGTTTCGATTTGCATTTCCCTGGTGACTAAGGATGTTGGCCATCTTTCATGTGCTGGCCCAGCATCTCTGGATAAATGTCTATTCAAATTAAAAAAAAAAAAAAAAAAAAAAAGTGAATTCTGAGGTAATAGGCATAAAACTGTGTTTAGACCCACACGTTTCTGAGCACCGGCCATAGTGAAGGCCTGGCCGTGCTGCGGTTAAAGGTAATTTGATTCAAGCATCCGGGATTGCATCTGTTATGAAGCCTAATGAGGGAATAGTTCAGGACAACTTCGGACGAGATTCCTATATGAATCGGGACCTCTGCTGGGAGAATTGTTGGTCATCAGCTCCCAGTAGTTGGAGTTCTCCTGGCTTTGTCTGCTGTGGGGATTATATAAGAATTGAAGTCTAACTTTTCATAATCCGTGTATTCGTAGCTTCAATATCATTGGTGGCTAATTGCTTTCACAATAAGAGAAGGGCTGTTAATTTCATTTATTATATACAGAATACAGCGGGATGGGAGGGCAATCAAAATTAAGATCACGACAGGTAAGATCGTTCAGACGGTGACTGTGTAATCCCAGCACTTTGGGAGGTTGAGGTGGGCGGGTCATGAGGTCAGGAGATAGAGACCATCCTGGCCAACATGGTGAAACCAAGTCTCTACTAAAATACAAAAAAAAAAAATTAGCCTGGCATGATGTCGTGTGCCTGTAATCCCAGATACTCAGGAGGCTGAGGCAGGGGAATCGCTTGAACCCAGGAGGTGGAGATTGCAGTGAGCCGAGATTATGCCACTGTACTCCAGATTGATGACAGAGATAGTTCAGACAGTCTTGATTTCTTTGGCATCTATGGTGCTAGCGTGAGTTAATTTTGTTGTATTAGAGAAATAACATATAGGATTGGGCCTGAAGCCCTTTTCTTCAGTCGGATTCCTGAGCCAGCTAATAATGATGAACGGGCAGACTGTGTCCACCTACACTGTGAATCTGATGGACCAGGGAATGAGCCACCTCCCGGGCAGGATGGAGAGGGGCTGCATGAGACTTCAATGCTCTACTCAGAACGGCATGGGATCTGAAGCTTACGAATTGTGTATTGCTGGAATTTTCTGTTTAAGATTTTTAGACTGCAGTTGACTGCAGGTAACTAAAACCCCAGAAAGCAAAACTCCAGATAAAGGGGGACTAGTGTACTAATATAACATATGCTAGAGCGTGGGTACACCGAAAACATTAAGTGAAAGAAGCCGCCATATCCAAAAAGATGGCATGTTGTTTCTGATTTGATCTTTACGAAATATCCTAAATAGGCAAGTAGGCAAATTCGCTCCACTCAGCCATTTCACAAGGTATACATATGTGAGGGGGTCTTCAGAAAGTTGAGGGAGGGCCGGGCACAGTGGCTTATGCCTGTAATCCCAAGCACTTTGGGAGGCCGAGGCAGGTGGATCATGAAGTCAGGTGGTCGAGACCAGCCTGGCCAATATGGTGAAACCCCATCTCTACTAAAAATAGAAAAATTAGCTGGGCGTGGTAGTGTGCACCTGCAGTCCCAGCTATTTGGGAGGATGAGACAGAATTGCTGGTACCCAGGAGGCAGAGGTTGCAGTGAGCCAAGATGGTGCCACTGTACTCTGGCCTGGGCAACAGAGCAAGACTCCATCTCAAAAAAAAAAAAAAAAAAAAGTTAAAGTTCATGGAAAATGTGCATTATGAAAGAGCTATGCATGGATTTCAAAACCTTTTTACACCAAAATAAACTCATACTAACCTGTTACAACATGTCTGAACAGGATCTAGTTTGAGTCATTACGACAGATAAGACATCCATTTGAAAAGTGCCCCTATCAGAGCACGTGAATTCTGCTAAAATGCAAACAAGAACAAACATCAAATTGGTGGAGGAAGCGGGATGCCTTGGCTCGCACCGGCAATCTCAGACACTCGGGAGGCTGAGGGAGAATTGCTTTGTGTCCCTGGATGTGATGATGCTTTCCTACATAGGACACCAAAAGTACAAGCAACTAGAGAGAGAGAGGGAAACCGGGCTTCAGCAAATGTGGTTTTGGGTGGGAGTCTCACTCTGAGTGACGCTGCAGCGCGGTGGCACCATCTCGGCTCACTGCAACCTCCCCCTCCCGGGTGCAAGCGATTCTCCTGCCTCAGCCTCCTGAGTGGCTGGGACTACAGGTGCGCACCAGCATGCCTGGTGGATGTGTTTTTAGTAGAGATGGGGTTTCACCATGTTGGTCAGGCTGGTCTGACTCCTGACTGAGATGATCAGCCTACCTCAGCCTCACAGAGTGTTGGGATTATAGGTGTGAGCCACCGTGCCCGGCCAAAATTGTTTTTTAAAAAGTTTTTTCTTTTCCCCAAAGAACACTATCAACAAAGTGAAAAAATAACCCACAGAAATGGGAGGAAAATATTCACAAATATAACAAGGGTCTAGTGTCCAGAATATATAAGTAACTCTTCAGGAGGCTGAGGCAGGAGAATCGCTTGAACCCGGGAGGTGGAGGTTGCGGTGAGCTTAGATCACGTCATTGCACTCCAGCCTGAGCAACAAGAGTGAAACTCCTTAAAAAAAAAATACTCTTACAGCTTAATGATTAAAAGACAGTGCAATTTTTTTTTCTTTTTTTTCCAGAGAGAATCTCATTCTGTTCCCAGGCTGCAGTGCAGTGGCATGATTGTAGCTTTCTGCAGCCTTGAACTCCTGGGCTCAAGTGACACTCCTGCCTCAGCCTCTTCAGTAGTTGGGACTACAGGTGCATGTCACCATGCCCAGCTAATTTTTAATTATTTAATTTATTTTGAATTGGGAGTCTCATTATGTTGCCCAGGCTGGCCTTGAACTCTCAACCTCAAGCAATCCTTCTGCCTCAGCCTCCCAAAATGCTGGAATTACAGGTGTGAGCAACTGTGCCCACCCTGATACTTAAAATAAGCCAAGAAGCTCCTGACTGGGGGCATTTAGACATTTCTCCGGGGAAGGTACGTAAGTGGCCAATAAACACATGAAAACATGCTGAACATTATTAGTCCATAAGGGAAATTCAAATCAAAATCACGAGATACCACCTGACACCCTCCTCACTCCCACTACTGGCAAAAAGATAATAACAAATGTGGTCAAAGATTGTGCAAAAATTCAGAATCCTCATACATCGAAATACAAAATGATAGAGCACTTTGTAAAACAATCTGGCAGTCCTTCAAAAGGGTAACCACATGGCTGGGCTCGGTGGTTCATGCCTGTAATCCCAGCACTGTGGGAGGGTCAGGCAGGTGGATCACGAGGTCAGGAGTTGAAGCCTAGCCTGGCCAGCATGGTGAAACCCATCTCTACTAAAAATACAGACATTAGACAGGCATGGTGGCAGATGCCTGTAATCCCAGCTACTTGGGAGGCTGAGGCAGAATTACCTAAGTACTACAGCAACATTATTCCAATTTTTTATTGAGATAGAATTCAGATACCATCAAATTCACCACTTGGAAGTAGTTTTTAGTACATTCATGAAGTTGTGCAGCTGTCACCACTGTGTAATTCTGGAGCATTTTCATCAGCCAAGAAAAAGCCCACTCCCTCCTCCACTACCTCCTAGCAAGCATGAATCTACTTTCTGGATTCACCAACTCTGGACATTTTATGGGAATGGAATAGTATAATATGTGTGATCTTTTCTGACTGGCTGTTTTTAAGTTTTATTCATGTCGTGACATATATATATATAAAATTTTGTCAAAGCACCTCACTTTGACATCTGATAGTGATTTACAGCTGCTGTCGGATGGCTTTGTTGAAGATAACCTGTATATGGTGGTCCATTTTCAATTCTAAGTGCCTTAATATAGGTTTAAACAAAGAAATAGGCAGAATGTACTGAGTCGCTCCCACCATCCCCCGACCCCCTGCCCCTGGCCCCGGCAAATTCCTGCTTTCCCTTCACCTGGTGACCAGCCACCTATCCTTTGGGGCCCCTTAACTTACCCCCTCACCCCACCAAAGAATTTAGTTTAGGCTAGCTTGCAATCTAGGCGGCTACACCGTTTCTTAACAGCCAAGTGCAGCCTCTAGGAACATAAGTCAAATGTTTTTTGTTTTGTTTGTTGTTGTTTTTAGAGAGAGTCTTGCTCTGTCGCCCAGGCTGTAGTGCAGTGGTGCAACGTCGGCTCACTGCAACCTCTACCTCCCAGGCTCAAGCAATTCTCCTGCCTCAGCCTCCAGAGTAGCTGGGATTACAGGCACCCATCACCATGCCCAGCTGATTTTTCTGTATTTTTTAGAGACAGGGTTTCGCTATGTTGGCCAGGCTGGTCTCAAACACCTGACCTCGTGATCCACCTGCCTCAGCCTCCCAAAATGCTGGGATTACAGGCGTGAGCCATTGCACCCAGCCAAGTCAAATGTTTAAAGAGTCCTGAAATAGTCACAGTGCATTGTGAGTTTAAATAAAATGCTGCAGGAAACCCCTAAAGAACATACTTGAAGCCTTAATCCAACTACCAATAGGCAATGTCTAGGAAGATTGTAATCCTATAGTACTCAGCCTAAGAGCAGCTGGGGAGGGGCCTGTACACTTGGGGATAAATTGTTTGTTGAAAGTGTGCTGGGTGTGCCGGCATGCCAGATGCTCCGTCTTGCAAGTCTGTCATTAAAAGCCTCACTTTCAGCCAGGCACAGTGGCTGGGGCTCAGGCATGGTGGCAGGTGCCTGTAATCCCAGCTACATAGGAGGCTGAGAAAGAGAATCGCTTGAACCTGGGGGGTGAAGGTTGCCGTGAGCCGAGATTGCACCACTGCACCCTCCAGCCTGAGCAAGAGACAGAGCGAGACTCTGTCTCAAAAAAAAAAAAGAAAGAAAAGAAAAAGAAGTCTCACTTTCACTGTTCTCTGGGTCTCTGAGTACATCCTTTGGGTTTGAATGGGTGAGTTTGTTTCTCACACCTCCAGCCAAAACTGAAACAGAAAGCCCCATTTAATGCCCTGCAATGCATTTTTCCAAGTTTCTTTTTTGTTTATTTTCGAGACCAAGTCTTGCTGTGGCCCAGGTTGGAGTGCAGAGGTACAATCACAGCTCACTGCAACCTTGACCTCCCAGACTCAAACGATCCTCCTGCCCCAGCCCCCTGAGTTTCTGGGACTCCAGGTGCACACCACCATGACTGGCTATTTTTTAAATTTTATTTTCTTAGAGACAGGATCTCATTATGTTTCCCAGCTAGTCTCAAACTCCTGGACTCAAGCGATCCTCCCACCCCAGGCCCCACAGAGTGCTGGGATTACAGGTGTCACACCGGGCCTAGGTATGTTGCTCAAAATTCATCTTCTAGGCCGGGCACGGTGGTTCATCCCTGTAATCCCAGCATTTTGGGAGGCCGAGACAGGTGGATCACCCAAGGTCAGGAGTTCACGACCAGCCTAGCCAACATGGTGAAACCCCGTCTCTACTAAAAATACAAAAAATTTAGCTGGGCGTGGTGGTAGGCACCTATAATCCCAGCTACTCAGGAGGCTGAGGCAGGAAAATCTATTGAACCCAGGAGGCAGAGGTTGCAGTGAGCTGAGATCACACCACTGCACTCCAGCCTAGGCAATAGAGAGACACTGTCTCAAAAAAATAGTGAATAGAATGATTAATACCATTTTACAGATGAAGCTTCCTATTGAAGCTGCTGTCTAACTCTGGAGACTGTGATTTTTTTAAATTTTATTATTTTGGAGATGAAGTCTCTCTGTTGCCCAGGCTGGAGTGCAGCGGCGTGATCATAGCTTCCTCCTGCCTCGACCTCCTGGGCTCAGGAAATCCTCCCGCCTCAGACTCCTGTAACTGGGACCGCAGGCACGTGCCATCATGCTTGGCTAAAATTTTAAAGTTTTTGTAGGGGGGTGGGTCTCACTCTGTCACCTAGGCTGGAGTGCAGTGGCATGATCCTAGCTTCCTGTTGCCTCGACCTCCTGGGCTCAGGAGATCTTACCACCTCAGTCTTCTGTAGCTGGAACCACAGCCATGTGCCACCATGCTTCAATAATTTTTAAATTTTTTGTAGAGATGGGGTCTCACACTGTCACCTAGACTAGAGCACAGTGGTGCAATGATAGCTCACAGTACCCTCGGACTCCTGGACTCAAGTGACCCTCCCGCCTCAGCCTCGTAAGTAGCTGGGACTACAGGCACATGCCGCCACACCTGGCTAAGTTTTAAATGTTTTTTTGTGGAGAGAGTCTTGCTGCGTGGCCCAAGGCTCATCTGGAACTCCTGAGCTCGAGCGATCCTCCCACCTCATCCTCTCAAAGCACTGGGATTACAGGCGTGGCCGCTGCACCCAGCTGAGCCTGTCATCTTAACCATTATTTCATGAGCAGCCATAGGTTAATAAAAATCCACGAAGCAATGTTTCTTACACTTGTGACCAGCCCCCAATAAAAATCTTGCATACTGACTCCCTAATGAGCTTCGCTGATGGGAAACGTTTCTCATGTGTGGTCAGAACTCCTTGCTGGAGGGATGAGCAGCATCCCGTGTGTGTTCACTGGGGTAGGACTTGTGGAAGTGTGCACAGTTTCCTCCAGACCTCCTGACGTGCCTGTTCCCTCTGCTGCTGCTTTATTGTTTTCTTTCTGACAGAGTCTCGCTCTGTCACCCAGGTTGAAGTGGGGTGGTGTGATCTTGGTTCAAACAGTCTCAGCTTACTGCAACCTCTGCCTCCCAGGCTCAAGTGATTCTCCTGCCTCATCCTCCCGAGTAGCAGGGACTACAGGTGTACACTATGATGCCTGGCTAGTTTTTGTATTTTTAGTAGAGATGGGGTTTCACCATGTTGGCCAGGCTGGTCTCGAACTCCTGACCTCAGGTGATCTGCCTGCCTTGGCCTTCCAAAGTGCTGGGATTACAGGCATGACCCACCGTGCCTTTCCAATTTTTTTTAGTTTTATTTTTAATTTTTGTGGGTACATAGTAGGTGTATATATGTATGGAGTACATGAGTTACCTGGATTCAGACATGGAATGTGTAATAACCCCATCATGGGGAATGCGGTATCCATCCCTCAAGCATTAATCCTTCGTGTTACAAACAATCCAATTATATTCTTTTAGTTATCTTAAAACGTACGATTAAATTATTATTGATTATAGTCACTCTGTTGTGCTTTCAAATACTCGGCCTTATTCATTTTATCTAATTATATTTTTGTACCCATTACCCTCACTTTCTTCCACTCCCTCCCCCCCTCCCCAGCCTCTGGTGACCATCCTTGTACTCTCCATGAGTTCAATTGCTTAATTATTAGCTTCCACAAATAAGGGAGGATGAGCAATGATTGTCTTTCTGTGCCTGGCTTATTTCACTTAACATAATTTCCTCTGGTTTTATCCGTGTTGTTGCAAATGACAGGATCTCATTTCTTTTTAGGGCTGAACAGTACTCTACTGCGTGTATGTACCACATTTTCTGTCTTCATTCGTCTGTTGATGGATGATTATGTTGCTTTCAAATTTCCTAATTTATTGTAACCTTCTGTGAAAAGGGGATGCAGGCCAGGCGCCGTGGCTCACGCTCATAATCTCAGCACTTCTGGAGCCTGAGGTGGGCAGATCACCTGAGGTTGGGAGTTCAAGACCAACCTGGCCAACATGGTGAAACCTCGACTCTACTAAAATTACCAAAAAATTAGCTGGACATGGTGGTGGGCACCTGTAATCCCAGCTACTCAGGAGGCTGAGGCTAGAGAATTACTTGAACCTGGGAGGCGGAGGTTGCCGTAAGCTGAGATTGCACCATTGCACTCCAGCCTAGGCAACAAGAACAAAACTCTGTCTCAAAAAAAAAAAAAAAAAAATCATCTTTCATATGTCCTGGACAATATAATCATATTCCTTCCCGAAGTTCAGGGAGATGGGAAGGAGGGACCATCATGGCTTCCTGCCCTTGCGGAGCAGGTGGTGAAGGGAGGGAGGAGGGTAGGACTTGGAAACCTGAAGCTGGTGGCTCTGGGGACAGTTGTCGTGGGGGTGGGGGTGAAGCTACGGCATCAGCAAGAAGTGAACAGGAATGGGGCAGAAGGGCTCGGTGCCAGGCTAAGGTCAGACAGGGTGACCCGCTTGTCGCTGTTCTGTGGTTTTCCTGGGGCAGACTCTCAGGATGTTAGAGCCAGGCCGGGCACAGAACGTGAGACCAGGCTGAGATGAGACCCAGAACCCAGGATCTGGGCATCACAGCTAGAGAAGAAACAGAAGGATCCATGCCCACCCTGCCACCTTGAATAGCCCATGCATTTCTGCACCGTTCACCCCCATATTGCAAGTTAGCCTGCTCAGCCCGAGACCACCCCTGACGAGAGACCACGGAGGTGCCCGCTGCTGGTCGCTAGGATGACTCCATGGCCTGGAATGCTTCCCCTGAGTGCAAATGGATTAGCAACTTGGAGTTTCTGTGGACGGCAATAAGAAATGAATTTATGAGGGTTTCAGGCACATTTCAGAATGACTCTCCTCTAAGAAAAATGTGCATGCCAACCATGCAAGCTTAGAGGAAGGAGAGGAATTAGAGCAGCGACTGTCCACATGAGGAAGGAGGAACGGAGAATCCCAGCACTTTGGGAGGCCTAGGCGGGCGGGTCACGAGGTCAAGAGATCGAGACCATCCTGGCCAACGTGATGGAACCCCATCTCTACTAAAAATACAGAAATTAGCCGGGCATGGTGACGGGTGTGTGTAATCCCAGCTGTACGGGGAGCTGAGGCAGGAAGATCGCTTGAACCCGGGAAGCAAAGGTTGCAGTGAGCCGAGATCTCACCGGGGCACCCCAGCCTGGGGACAGAGCAAGCCTCCATCTGTCTATTAATTAGTTAATTTAATTAATTTACTAAAATTGATTAGTAACTGAAGAAAGAGAAGGGAATGGGGAGAGAAAAGAAGGAAGGCCCTTTATTGAGCCGGACAGAATGGGGCGTCTATGGCAAGTGGGCCTGATACCTGGAGAGCTAGCCCAGGTGCGTCGTCGACTTCGAAGCTCTGCCGCTCGCTCCCGAGGGGTGTCCCTGAGCGGAGGCAGCGGCTTTGCCCCGGGGGTTTCCCAAGACCACGTTCCCATCCAAACAGCCTTGGGGCGCGCACGTGGCAGGTGCTGCTAAAGCTGTTCTCGTGGCGCCCTCTGGTGTCCAGGCCGTGCAACAGCAGGAAGCCCTGCCGGTTCTTCTGCAGAGCTTGTGTGCTGCAGCCAAGCCCACCACCCGGGCTTTGGGCGGTGCCTCGGCCTCACTAACCCCTGCATCTGCTCTCAGAACCCAGCTACGATGAGATGAGGGTGTAGGGCTGAGGTTCTAGTTGTACACATGGGCCCAGAGATGCTTTGTCCGGGGGTACATCTCCAGTGTCAGCACAGGGCAGGGAAGATTTCTATTAGATCATCATCCTTCCAATGATGATAATAGAAGGAAAAATCTGGCTGGGTGTGATGGCTCATGTTTGTCATCCCAGCGCTTGGGGAGGCCGAGGCAGGAGGATTGCTTGAGGCCAGGAGTTTGAGGCCAGCCTGGGTAATACAGGGAGACTCCGTCTCTACCAAAAAAAATAAAAACATTATCGAGCATGGATCCACCTATTTGGGAGGCTGAAACCAAATAGGCTCTCCTCAGCCCCGGAATTGAAGGCTGCAGTGACCTATGCCATTGTACTTCCTCCGGTCTGGGCAACAGAACAAGACCTCGTCTCTTTGAAACACACAGAGACACGCGCACACGCACACACATGCACACATACACGGTAAATGGTGCAGACACTCTGTGTACAGGAACCCTAATACTTACAGCTTTCCTATTTGCATTGGACAGCGAGGAATGCCAGGCTCAGCAAACAGGTACGGAGCTGGAATTTGAGGCCGTTTGCTCTCACATCCCTCAGCCACATCATGCTGACTCCTAGTGAAACGTTAAAGAGCCGGTGCAGGCTTCTGATATCAGTATTAAAAGATTCCCTTGGCCGGGTGCGGTGGCTCATGCCTGTAATCCCAGCACTTTGGGAGGCTGAGGCGGGCAGATCACCTGAGGTCAGGAGTTCGAGACCAGCCTGGCCAACAGGGTGAAGCCCCGTCTCTACTAAAATATATCTAAATATACACAAAAATTAGCTGGCTGTGGTGGTGGGCACCTGTAATCCCTGCTACTCAGGAGGCTGAGGCAGGAGAATTGCTTGAACCCAGGAACCAGAGGTTGCAGTGAGCCAAGATCACCACTGCACTCCAGCCTGAAAAAAGATTTCCCCAATAGAATTGAAAACAATTATTCAAAGAAATGTTTGTACACAAATGTTCACAGCCGTGTTTTCCACAACAGCTAAAAGATGGAAGGAACCCACATGTCTGCCCAGAAATTGGTGAATGGGTAAGCAAAACGTGTTTTACGCACACAGTGGGTGTTATTCAAGCCATTAAAAGGAGTGGAGCGTTTATATGTGCTACAATGTGGATGAACCTTGAAAACAGGCCAAGTGACACAATTCGCAATAGCAAAGACACAGAATCAACCTAAGTTCCCATCAGTAGTAGACTGGATGAAGAAGTTGTGATACATATACCATGATTTCATTCTTTTTGCACAGTATTCCATGGTGTATGTGTGCATATATATTTGTAAATATATACACATATATATACATGTATATACATACAGATATACACATGTATATGTAGATACATTCCTCCATATGTATATATGTATGTGTGTATATATGCATATATATGTGCATATGCATACAGATACATATATATACACATGTCTGCACATACATGTGTATATTTACATGCACACATACACAAACACCCATGTGCATATGTACATATATGCAGATGTGCACATATGCACACGTGTGTATCTGTATCCATATGTACATATGCACACATGTACACATGTATGTGCACATAGATTCATATATGCATGCAGATATTCACTTATGCACACGTGTGTATATCTGTATATTTACACATATGTATGCACACATACACCATGGAATACTGTGCACAAAGAATGAAATCATGGTATATGTATCACATCTTCTTCATCCAGTCTACTACTGATGGGCACGTAGGGTGATTCTGTGTCTTTGCTATTGTGAATTGTGTCACTTGGCCTGTTTTCAAGGTTCATCCACATTGTAGCACATATCAACACTCCACTCCTTTTTATGGCTTGAATTAACACCCACTGTGTGCATAAAACACATTTGCTTACCCATTCCTCAGTTTCTGGGCAAACATGTGGGTTGCTTCCACCTTTTAGCTGTTGTGGAAAACACAGCTATGAACATTTGTGTACAAACATTTCTTTGAATACCTGTTTTCAATTCTTTTGGGGGAATATCTTTTTCCAGGCAGGAGTGCAATGATGTGATCTCAGTTCACTGCAACCTCCGCCTCCTGAGTTCAAGCAATATACACATATACACATATGTGTGTATATCTGTATGTATCCATACATGTATATATATACACAGACATACACATATGTATGCATATATATACATATACATACACGTATATATGCATATATATATCACTTTGAAAGTGGTGTATATATTCCTGGAACACAATGGAATACTATGCAGTCATAAAAAAGAATGAAATCATGTTCTTTGCAGTAACATGGATACAGCTGGAGGCCATTATCCCAAGTGAATTAACACAGGAGCAGAAAACCTGATACCACATGTTGTCACTTAAAGTGGGATGTAAGCATTGGGTTCACATGGACATAAAGTTGGCAACAGTAGGCACTGGAGATTACTAGAGGGTGGAAGGAAGATGGGGCAAGCACTAAAAAACTGCCTGTTGGGTACCACGCTCACTGCCTGAGAGGTGGGATTGTTCATACCCCAACCTCAGCATCATGCACCAACCCAGGCAGCAAACCTGCACATGTACCCCCTGAATCTAGAAGAAGTTGAAATTATTTTAAAAAGAAAAAAAAAAAGTGCTAAGTGAAATAAGCCAGACAAGAAGGTCACATATTATCTGTGAAATACAAAATATTTATATGAAATATCCAGAATTGGCAAACCGATATAGATTCAAAGCAGATGCGTGTTTGCTGGGGGCTGGAGAGAGAGGAGGTCCGCAGTGACTGCTTAATGGGGACAGGGTCTCCTTTTAGGGTGATGGGATATTTTGGAATCAATAGAGGTGGCAGCTGCACAAAGTTGTGAATGTACTGAATGCCACTGAACTGTACGCTTTTAATTGGTTCATTTGTGTTATGCAAATTTCATTTTAAAGATTCTTACTGAGACTGGGTGCGGAGGCTCATGCCCGCAATCCCAGCACTTTGAGAGGCTGAGGCAGGAGAATTGCTTGAGCCCAGGAGTTCGAGATCAGCCTGGCAACAACGTTGAATCTCGTCTCTACAAAAAATACAAAAATTAGCCAGATGTGGTGGTGGGCGCCTGTAATCCCAGCAACTTTGGAGGCTGATGCAGGAGAATCACTTGAACCCAGGAGGCAGAGGTTGCGGTGAGCCGAGATTGTGCCACTGCACTCCAGCCTGGGCAACAGAGTGAGACCCATATAACTATATATATATATATATATATATATATATATATATATATATATATAATTTATATACACATATATGTATATGTATATAAGTATATAATTGAGAAGAGGAAAGGAGTTTCACGTATCACACAAAAATTTTCAAGAGTTTCAAAATCTTCCTCACAATGATGAAAGTGATTATTTTTTCTGAGCACCTATTATGTGCCAGGCACTGTTGAGGCCACAACAGTGGAACGGGAGAGACCAAACTTCTGTCCTTGTTGAGCTTAGATTTAGAGAGGAAAATCAGTCGATGAAGATGTTGTTAGACAAAATACATAGTATATTCAGTGGAGTCGTGATAAAGGACAGGTATTTGGGGAAGGGCTGGCATTTACTTAGGCTGCTGTATTAGCGCATTTTGCATTGCTGCCGAGGAGTACCTGTGCCTGAGTAATACTGACAGGGTGGCAGCATTGCTCAGCTTCTGGGCAGGACGTTTTTACTCAGGGTGAGAAGTGAAGGGGGAGCAGGTGTGTCACATGACATGACGACAGAAGAGGGGGTTCTAGACTTTTTTTCTTTTCCTTTTTTTTTTTTTTTGAGACAGTGTCTTGTGTGCCACCCAGGCTGGACTGCAGTGGTGCCATTTTGGCTCACTGCGACCTCCGGGTTCAAGCGATTCTCTTGCCTTGGCCTCCAGAGTAGCTGAGATTACAGGCACACCCCACCACACCCAGCTAAGTTTTGTATTTTCAGTAGAGACGGGGTTTCACCGTATTGCCCAGGCTGGTCTCGAACTCCTGGCCTCAGGTGATCCGCCCACCTCAGCCTCCTAAAGTGCTGGGATTACAGACATGAACCGCCATGCTCAGCCCCTATTTTTGAAATTTCTGTGTATAATACTGTGGAACTTCCTATGCCTGGTCTCTTTCACTAAACATGATTTTCCTAGGATGAATCGATGTGGTTGCACACAGTCAGGTTCCATCATTTTTGTTGCTGCATATTGTTCTACCATTTGTTCATCATCACCCAAAACTCTACCGTGGATAGACTTGTGGGTTGTCTGCAGTTTGGGGCTATTCCCGATGCTGCTGCTCTCCCCACTGTGGGCCAAGTGGCCTCCATGCTGACCCCCAGGATATGAACGTGGGAGTGGAGCTGCTGGCTGATGGGGAAAGCAGATCTTTATCCGAGCTCAAGCCGAACTGATTCCCAATCCAACAGTGATCGAATCAACCAGTTCTTTTTTTTTTTTTTTTTTTTTTTTTTAATGGAATCTCTCTGTCACCCAGGCTGGAGTGCAGTGGAGTGATCTCGGCTCACCGCAACCCCTGCCTCCCTGGTTCAAGTGATTCTCCTGCCTCAGCCTCCCATGTAGCTGGGATTACAGGCCCCTGCCACCATGCCCAGCTAATTTTTGTATTTTTAGTAGAGACGGGGTTTCATCGTGTTAGCCAGGCTGGTCTTGAATGCCTGACCTCAAGTGATCTACCCGTCTCGGCTTCCCAAAGTGCTGGGATCACAGGCGTGAGCCACCGCGCCCAGCCCAATTCCTTGTTACCATCAGATGTTTTAATGTGTCCGTTGGGTGGGTGTGCATTTTTCTGTCAACCAGTGAAGCTTGTGCCGTTTCGTGTCTTTGGAAATACACTGTGCTTTACTATTTATTACAGCCACCATGCCGTGCAAATAGGTCACTGAAGCATACTCCTGTCTAACTGACATTGCATACCCTTTGATCAACATCTGCCTTTTCCCCGTCTGACACTGTTTGAATGTCTGTCCTCTCCTAATCTCATGTTGATATGTGGTCCCCATGTTGGAGGTGGGGCTGGCGGGAGGTCTTTGGGTCATGGGACAGATCCCTCATGCATGGCTTGGTCCCATCCTCATGGTAATGAGGGAGTTCTCGTTCTGTTAGCGCACACTGAGCTAGTTGTTGAGAAGAGCTTGGCACCTCCTCTCCTCCGCCATGCTCCCTATCTTGCAATGTGGGGCCAGCTTCACTTTGCCTTCCACCATGAGTGGACGCTTCCTGAGGGCTCACCAGAAGCAGATGTTGGCTCCATGCTTCCTGTACAGCCTGCAGGAAACCATGAGCCAAATAAACCTCTTTTCTTTATAATGGACCCATCCTCAGGTATTCCTTTATAGCAAACCAAAACGCACTAAGACCCCACCCACCCCCATTCCCAGTCTCTGATAACCACCTTTTTACTCTCTGCTTCTATGAATTTGACTTTTTTAGAGTCCACATGTAGGTGAGCTCATGCAGTATTTGTCTTTCTGTGCCTGGCTTATTGCATTTAGCAAGTTTTTCAGGTTTATCCATGTTGTCACAAATGACAGAATTTCCTTCTTTTTAAAGGCTGAATGGTATTGCATTGTGTTTATATACCACATTTTCTTTTTTTAAGAAAAAAATATTTTCATAGGTTCTTGGGAAGCAGGTGGCATTTGGTTACATGAGTAAGTTGTTAGTGGTGATCTGTGAGATTCTGGAGCACCCATCACTGAGCAGTGTACACAGCACCCAATCTGTAATCTTTCATCCCTCACCCCATTCTCACCTTTTCCCACCGAGGCCCCAAAGTGTCATTCTTATGCCTTTGCATCCTTATAGCTTAGCTCCCACTTAGGAGTGAAAACATATGATGCTTGGTTTTCCATTCCTGAATTACTTCACTTGGAATAATAGTCTCCAGTCCCAACCAGGTTGCTGCGAATGCCATTAATTCATTCCTTTTTATGGCTGAGTAGTATTCCATTGTCTATAAATACCACAGTTTCTTCATTCACCCGTTGATTGATGAGCCTTCGGGCTGGTTCCACATTTTTGCAATTGTAAATTGTGTTGCTATATACATGCGTGTCCAAGTATCTTTTTCATATAATGACTTATTTTCCTCTGGGTGGATGCCCAGTAGTGGGATGGCTGGATCAAATGGTAGTTCCACTTTAGTTCTTTAAGGATTCGCCACACTGTTTCACATAGTGATTACGCTAGTCTGCATTCCCACCAGCAGTGCAAAAGTGTTCCCTTCTCCCCGCATCCACACCAGCATCTATTATTTTTTTAAGTTGTGATAATGGCCATTCTTGTGGGAGTAATTATACTGCATTTTCTTTTGTTCTTGTCACTCAGTCACCCAGGCTGGAGTTCAGTGCGGGATCTCAGCTCATTGCAACCTCTGCCTCTCCTGGGTTCAAGGGATTCTCCTGCCTCAGCCTCCCAAGTATCTGGGATTACAGGCACCCACCATCACACCTGGCTAATTTTTTGTATTTTTAGTAGAGACAGAGCTTCACCATTTTGACCAGGCTGATCTTGAGCTCCCGACCTCAAGTGATCTGCCTGCCTGAGCCTTCCAAAGTGCTTTCATTATAAGACAATGTCTATTTGGGTCATTCACCCAGTTTTTAATTGAGTCCTTTGTGGTTTTTTGCTATTGAGTTATTTAAGCCCCTTATGTATTTTGGGTGTTAATTTATCAAATGTGTAGTTTGCAAATATTTTCTCACAGTCAGTGGTTGTTTTTTCACTCTGTCGTTTGTTTTGTGAGTTTTTTGTTGTTGTTGTTTTGTTTGTTGGTTGGTTTTTGGTTTTTTGGCTATGCAGATGCTTTTTCATTTAATGCAATCCCTTTTGTTTATTTTTGCTTTGTTACTGTGTTTTTGGGGCCATTTCCAAGAAATCTTTGCCCAAATCAATGTCTGGGCGCCTTCCTCCCCCTCTTTTTTTTTTCCTGGGAGTTTTATAGTTTCAGGTTTTACATTTAAATTTCTAAGTCATTTTGAGGTGATTTTTGCCCTATTTCATATTTAATGGATCTTTCAGTCTCTCTCTGGAAGGTGATTGTTCAAGTTTTTGCCCATTTTGCTCTTCAGCTTTTAACTGGTAAAACCTTTTATGCATTTTAGATAGCTCTCCTTTGTTGGTTATACAGAGCAGAGATCTTCATGGCTTGTCTTTTAATGAACAGGAGTTAATTTTTAATTTTTCTGCTCAAATTCACCTTTTCTTAGTAAGCAAGTCTGTGCGTTTTGACAAATATACCTAATGGCATAACCACCACCACAATCAAAATTCAGGATTGCCCCACACTCCAAAATTCCCTCGTTTATAGCCAGCACTCCTGATCCACAGCCCCAGGCAACCACTGGCTTGCTTCTGTCAAGGAAATTTCTGCCCTGTCCAGTATTCCATACAAATGGACACATACCATGTGAAGCCTTTTGAGTCTGGCTTCCTTCACTTAGCCCCATGCATTTGAGATTTCTCGACGCTGCATGTGTCAATCATCCAGTCTTCGTTGCCGAGTAGTATTCCATTCCGTGGGACGTACCGCCGATTGTCCATTCACCTGTTGATGGGCATTTGGGTTGTTTCCCAGGTTTTTTGTTGATTTCAGACAAAACCTCTATAAGCACTTGTTTAGAGCCTTTTGTGCAAGCTTAAATTTTCCTTTAAGGAGTGGAATGGCTGGAGTATATGGTGAGTGCTCGTTTAACTTTGCTGGAGTGCAGTGGCACAATCTTGGCTCACTGCAACCTCCATCTCCTGGGTTTGAGCAATTCTCCTGCCTCAGCCTCCAGAGTAGCTGGGACTAAAGCCACGTGCCAGCATGCCCAGCTAATTTTTGCAGTTTTAGTAGAGATGAAGTTTTCACCATGTTAGCCAGAATGGTCTCGATCTCGAGCTCATGATCCACCCACCTCAGCCTCCCAAAGTGCTGGGATTACAGGCGTAAGCCACTGCACCCGGCCCATGTCTAACTTTCTAAGAAATGGCCACACTGTTTCCAGAAGGGCTGAACCCACAGCAGTGTAAGAGAGAGCCAGGTGCTCCACACCCCCGCCGGCACTTGGCATAAATAGTGATTGTCATTTTCATTTACATTTTCCTAATGACCAGTGTCTGTCTTTGCTAGACATATATATGATTTGAAATGGCTGTTTAAATATTTGGTCCACTTTTTAGTTGAATTTGTTTTCTTATTTTTGAATTTTGAGACTTCTTTATCTGTTCTGATGCACCCTCCATTGGTTATACATTTTCCAAAAATTTTCTCCTGTATATGGCTTGTTGTTTTAGACTCTTAGTGGTATCTTTCAAAAAGCAGTTTGAGCCGGGCGCGGTGGCTCACGCCTATAATCCCAGCACTTTGGGAGGCCGAGGCGGGTGGATCACGAGGTCACGAGATCAAGACCATCCTGGTCAACATGGTGAAACCCCGTCTCTACTAAAAATACAAAAACTAGCTGGGCATGGTGGCACGTGCCTGTAATCCCAGCTACTCAGGAGGCTGAGGCAGGAGAATTGCCTGAACCCAGGAGGCGGAGGTTGCGGTGAGCCGAGATCGTGCCATTGCACTCCAGCCTGGGTAACAAGAGTGAAACTCCGTCTCAAAAAAAAAAAAAAAGCAGTTTGATTTTCCTAATAAAGGACTATTTACTAATTCATTACTTATGGATTGTGCTTTTAGTGTTGAATCTAAGAAGTCCTATCTTAGTTGAATTGCCTTCGGATCTTTGTCAAAAATCAACTGACCATCTCTGAGTCTATTTTTGGAGTCTGTTCTGTCCTGTTGGTCCATGTGTCTATCTTTTCCGTCATAGTCTTGATTCCTGTAGCTTTAGAGTAACTCCCGGGATCAGGAGCGTGAACCTTCCCAGGTGTTTTAGTTTTTCAATTTGTTTGACTGTTCTAGGTCCTTTGTCTTTCCCTATACATTGTAGAATTTGTTTCTCAATTTCTGCAAAAAATATCTTCTGGAATTTTGATTGGAATTACATTGAATCTATAGATCTGTTTGGGGGAACTGATGTCTTCATGTTGACTCTTCAAGTCCATGAACACAGGATATCTCTCCAGTTAGGTCTTTCTGATTTCTTTCACCGGCATTTGTAGTTTTAAGCATACAAAGTTTGCACTTTTTTTTTCTTTTTTGATGCTATTGCAAAAGGTACTTTTATTTTCCAGATATGTTGAGATATACTTGACAAATAAAACTGTATGTAGTATGTGCAGTGGCTCGCGCCTGTAATCCCAGTACTTTGGGAGGCCGAGGCGGGTGGATCACCAGATCAAGAGATCAAGACCATCCTGGCAAACATGGTGAAACCCCGTCTCTACTAAAAATATAAAAATTAGCTGGGCGTGGTGGCGCGTGCCTGTAATCCCAGCTACTCAGGAGGCTGAGGCAGGAGAATCACTTGAAACCAGGAGGCAGAGTTTGCAGTGAGCCGAGACCACGCCCCTGCACTCCAGCCTGGCAACAGAGCAAGACTCCGTCTCAAAAACAAACAAAACTGTGTATAGTCAAGGTGTACAATTTGATATATGTATATATTGCAAAATGAATACCACAATCAAATTAATCAATACATCCATCCCCATCTATAGTAGCCATTAATGTGGGGGAGGGGGTAAGAACACTTAAAATCTGCCTTCCTATCAAATTTTAAAAACACAATTAATTACAGTGATTATGTTGTATGTTAAACTCCCATAACTTATTTATCTTCCAACTGAAAGCTTGTACCTTTTGACCAATACCTCCCCATTTCCCCACCCCCAGACCCTAGGAACACCATTCTACTCTCTGCTTCTATAAAGTCTACTTTTTTAGATTCTACATATAAGTGAGATCATGTAGTATGGATCAAGCCATACTGTGTCTGGTTTAATTTCTCTAGGTTTATCCATGTTGCACATGCCAGGATTTCCTTTTTTAAGGCTGAACACCGTTCCATTGTGTATATAAGCCACATTTTCTTTATCTGTTCATCTACTGACAGACACTTAGATTATTTTCATATCTTGGCAATTGTGAAGAACGCAGTAATGAGCATAGTTCAAATACTTCTTCTAGATACTGACTTCCTTTCCTTCGGATGCTTATCTGGAAGTAGGCTTGCTGGATCATATGGTACTTCTATATTTATTTTTTGGCGGAACTTCCATACTGTTTTCCATGATGGCTGCACTAATTTACATTCCTACCAGCAAGTACACAAGGGTACCCTTTTCTCCACACCTCTCACCCCAAGAGATGCTTCTTACCGCTTATCTTTTGGTAATAGCCATCTTCTTTCTTTCTTTCTTTCTTTTTTTTTTTGTGACAGAGTTTTGCTCTTGTTGCCCAGGCTGGAGTGCAGTGGCACAATCTTGGCTCACTGCAACCTCTGCCTCCTGGCTTCAAGTGATTCTCCTGCCTCAGCCTCCCAAGTAGCTGGGATTACAGGTGCCTACCACCATGCCCAGCTAAATTTTTGTATTTTTGGTAGAGACGGGGTTTTGTCATATTGGCCAGGCTGGTCTCAAACTCCTGATCTCAGGTGATCCTCCTGCCTCAGCCTCCCAAAGTGCTGGGATTACAGGCGTGAGTGACCATGCCCGGCCAGTAATAGCCATGCTAATAGATGCGAGGTGTTATCTCACTGTGGTTTTAATTTGCATTTCCCTGGTGATTAATGGTGTTGAGCACCTTCTCATACAGCTGCTGGATATTTCGATGCCTCCTTTGGAAAAATGTATATTCAGACTTTTTGCCCATTTTTGGATCAGGTTATTCAGTTTTTTGCTATTGAGTTGTATGAGTTCCTTATATTAATATGTTTTGGATATTAATCCTTATCAGCTGTGTGGTTTGCAAAAACTATCTCCTGTTTCATAGATTGCCTTTTCACTTGGTTGACTGCTTCCTTTGCTGGGCAGGTACATTTTAGTTTCATGCAGTCACATTTGCCTATTTTCACTTTTGCTGTCTATGCTTTTGGTATCAAATCCAAATCAATCCTTGCCAAGGCTAATGTCAGGAACCTTTTTCCCTGTATTTTCTTCTAGGAGTTTTACAGTTTCAAGTCTTACATTTAAGCCTTTAATAGATTTAGAGTTAATTTTTGTCTGTAGTGTAACACAATGATCCAATTTCATCCTTTTGCATCTGAATATCGAGTTTTTCCAATACCATTTATAAAAGAGACTATCCTTTCCCCATTGGATATCTTGGCACCCTTCCCAAAGCTTAGATGACTACAGACGTGTGGATTTATTTCTTTGCCCTCTTGCACGCGTGCTCTCTTTCTCTTTTTGAGAGAGGGTCTCTATCTGTCACCCAGGCTGGAGTGCAGTGGTGCCACAGTCTCAACTCACTGCAACCTCCACCTCCTGGGTTTAAGTGATCCCCCAACCTCAGCTTCACGAGTAGCAGGGACTATAGGCATCACCACTACATCCAGCTAATTTTTGAATTTTCTTTGTAGAGACGGGGTTTTGCCATGTTACTTAGGCTAATCTCAAACTCCTGCACTCAAATGATCCACCCTCCTCAGCCTCCTAAAGTGCTGGGATTATAAGCATGAGCCACCATGTCCAGCCATCTCTCATGTTCCATTGTTCTAGGGGTGTATTTTTATGCCAATACCATACTGTTTTGATTACTAAAGGTATAATATAATTTAAAATCAGAGCGTGTAATATCTTGAACTTTGTTCATCTTTCTCAAGCTTGCTTTGACTACGTGGGGTCTACTGTGGTTCCATATATTTTCAAGAATTGTTATTTCTAACTTATTTTAAAAATGCCATTAGAATTTTAATAAGGATTGCATTGAAACTGTATGTTCCTTTGGGTAGTATGAACATTTTGACAGTATTAGTTTTTTATTTGTTTTTTTTTTTTTTTTTTTGAGACAGAGTCTTGCTCTGTCATCCAGGCTAGAGTGCAGTGGCACAAACTTGGCTCACTGCAACATCTGCCTCCCAGGTTCAAATGATTTTTCCATCTCAGACTCCCAAGTAGCTGGGCCTACGGTTACATGCCACCACACCCAGCTATTTTTCATATTTTTAGTAGAGGTGGGGTTTCACCATGTTGGCAGGCTGGTCTCAAACTCCTGACCTCAGGTGATCTGCCCTCCTTGGCCTCCCAAAGTGCTAGGATTACAGATGTGAGCCACTGACCCCAGCCTTGATGGTATTAGCTCTTCCAATTCGCACACACAAGATATCTTTTCACTTATTTGCGTATTTCATTTCTTTCATCAATATTTTATAGTTTTCAGTGTATAGATTTTTTACCGTCTTGGTGAAATTTATTTCTAAGTGTTTTTTTGATGCTATTTTAAGTGAGATTGTTTTCTTTTCTTTTTTTTTTTTTAATTGCATTTTAGGTTTTGGGGTTTTCTTAATTTTTTTTTTTTTTTTGGACGGTTCATTGTTAGTGTAGAGAAACCCTATTGATTTTATTTTCTTGCATTTAATTTTTAATTTTTATTTTTAGGGGGACAAGTGCCTGCAGCTTTCTTACGTGCATTATTGTGTAGTGGTGAAGTCTAGGCTTTCAGTGCACCTGTCACCCAAATTGTGAGCATTGCACCCAACAGGTAAGTTTTCAACCCTCACTCCCCTCCCATTTTCCCATTCTTTGGAGTCTCTAGCGTCAGTTCTGCCCTCTGCATGTCCATATGTACCCATTGTTTAGCTCCCACTGATAAGTGAGGGCATGGAGTATTTGATTTTCTGTTTATGAGTTATTTCAGTTGGGATGATGTTGACGCAAAAGACGATTTCATTCTTTTTGATGGCTGAGTATTTTGTTTTTCAAAAGTAGACATGCAGCTGGCTAACAAACATGAAAAAAATGTTCATCATAATCATCAGAGAATCACATTATCTGGTCTTTATCCAGTCCTGTGTTGATGAACACTTAGGTTCATTCCATGATTTTGCTCTTATGAATACTGCGGTGGTAAACAGAAAGTGCATGTACCTATACAACAAGGAATACTACTTGGTGTATGGTGTGGTCTATAGGTGCAAGAGTGAAGAGGATTGGCATGAATTCTTCTTTAAATATTTGGTAGAACTCTCTAGTCATGCTATCTTGTCCTGAGAAGTTTTTGATTATGGTTTCAATCTCTTCATTAATTGTCGTGTTGGTTCACATTTTCTATTTCTTCACAATTTAATATTGGTAATTTGTGTGTTTCTGGGAATCTGTTTCTTCTAGGTTATCCAATACTTTCTTTGGAAATACATTTACAAAGAAAAAATACACACACACACACACACACACACACAAACACACACGCAAAAATATATGTGTATATATATCCAAATATATATATTTCCAAAGAATATGTATATTTCCAAAGAAATACATCTTCTGGTATATTCTAATCTCTGAATATATACACATATTAAGAGAAAATTTAACTTCATTTTTTCCAACTTGAGCGGCTTTTATTTCTTTTTCTTACAAAGTACTCTGGCTAAAACTTCCAATACTATGTTGAGTAGGAGTGGTGAGATACGGCACTCTTGTCTTGTCCCTGATATGATAAGAAAAGCTTTTAACTTTTCACTGTTGAGAATGATGTTAGCTGTGGGTTTGTCATATATGAACTTTATTTGAGATACATTTCTCCTATGCCTAATTTGTTGAGAATTTTTATCATGAAGCAATATTGAATTTTGTCAAATTCTGTTTCTGCATCTTTTGAGATGATCATATGGTTTTCGTCTTTCATTCTGTTAATATGGCATATCACATATATAGATTTGCATATGTGGAAACATCCTTTAATCCCAGGAATAAATTGTACTTGATAATGGTGAATGATCTTTTTGGTGGGCTGTTGGATTCAACTTACTAGTATTTTCTTGAGGATTTTTGCATCTGTGTTCATCAGGGATATTGACCTATAATTTTATTTTTTTTTAATTGTTCTTGTCTGTCTTTGGTATCAGGGTAATGCTGACCTCATAAAATGAGGTTGAAGGTGTTCTTTCCAATTCATTTTTTTTTCAAGAATAAGAAGGATTGGCATTAATACATCCTTAAATATTTGGTAGAATTCTCTGGAGAAACCATCTTGTCCTGGGAAGTTTTTTATTACGTGTTCAATGTCTTTATTAATTATTGTTCAAATTTTCTATTTCTTCATGATTTACTGTTGATAGAGTTAAATCCATTTACATTTAAAATAATTATGGATAAGTAAGGTTGTGTATTTCTAGGAATTTATCCATTTCTTCTAGATTCTCCAGTTGGCTGGCATATCATTGTTCTTAGTAGTCTCAGTATTCTTCATATTTTTGTACTATTATTGTAATAACTCCTCTTTCATTTATAATTTTATTTATTAAAGTCCTATGTCTGTTTCTTTTGGTTAATCTAGCTAAACCTTTGTCACTTTTGTTTATATTTTCAAAAAACCAACTATTAGTTTTGTTGATCTTTTCTATGTTTTTCTAGTCTCTCTGATTTATTTGTTCTAATGTTTTTTTTTTTTTTTTTTTTTTTTGCATCTGCTGAATTTGAGCTTAGTTTTTCTTTTTCTTGTTCTTTGAAATGGGAGGTTAAGCTGTTTATTTTGATATTTTTCTTTTTTTCTGAAGGGAGGCATTTATTGCTCTAAACTTCCCTCTTACAGCTGCCTTTGCTGCATGTCATAAGTTTTAGTATGTTGTGTTTCTATTTTTTTCTATCTCAAGATACTTTTTATTTCAATTTTGATTTTTTTCTTTGATTTACTGGTCATTCAGGGATGTGTTATTTATACAAAGTTGTAAATTTTCCAAAATTCCTATTGATTTCTAGTTTTATACTATTGTAGTCACAAAAGATACTTGAAATGATTTCAATCTGCTTAAATTTGTACGACCTTTTTTGTGTCCCAACATATGATCCGTCCTGGAGAATGTGTGCACATGAGAATGCATATTATGCTGCTGTTGGGTGGAATGCAGTGTCTACCTCTGTAAGGTTCATCTGGTCTACAGCTTTATTCAAGTCCACTGTTTCCTTGTTGACTTTCCATCTAAATGATTGATCTGTGTTGGAAGTGGAGTTTTCAAGTTCTCTACCATCGTCTTGCTGTGTCTCTCTTCAGTTCTGTTAATATTTTCTTTAAATATTTGTTTTAGTTGCTTCAATGTTAGGTGCATACATATTTACAATTGTTCTATCTTCTTGATGAACAATTCCCTTTTCCATTATATAGTGCCCTTCTTTGTCTCTGAGAGATTTCGACTGAAAGTCTAGTTTGTCTAATGTAAATATGACCACCCCTGCTCTCTTTTGTTTTGTATTTGTTTGAAGTACCTTTTTGTGTCCCATCAGTTTCAGCATATGTGCGTCCTTCAGCCTAAAAGGAGTCTCCTTAGGCAGTATATTGTTGGGTCTTGTTTTTATTTATCCATTCAGCCGTTCTGTATCTTTTGATTGGAGAGTTTAATCCATTTAGATTTCAAGTAATTACTGATTAAGTATGGACTTCTTATTGCTATTTTGTGGTTCTCATACTATTTTATAGTTCCTTTGCAAATGGTTTTTTGTTTTTTTGGTTGTTTTTTTTTTTGTTTTTTTTTGTTTGTTTGTTTTTAAATGGAGTTTCGCTCTTGTTGCCCAGGCTGGAGTGCAGTGGAGCGAGCTCGGCTCACTGCAACCTCTGCCTCCCGGGTTCAAGCAATTCTCCTGCCTCAGCCTCCCAAGTAACTGGGATTACAGGCATGAGCCACCATGCCTGGCTAATTTTGTAATTTTAATAGAGATGAGGTTTCTCAATATTGGTCAGGCTGGTCTCAAACTCCTGATCTCAAGTTATCTGCCTGTCTCAGCCTCCAAAAGTGCTGGGATTACAGGCGTGAGCCACCGCTCCCAGCCCAGCAAATGGTAAAACATTTTTATTTCTGGTTGTTCATTGCTAGTATATAGAAATAAATGGATTCCTGTATGTTGATCTTGTATCCCATCACATTGCTAAACTCACTTTTAGTTTTAGTAGCATATTTTGCAGATTGATGTTTTGAATTATTCTGCATAATCATGTGACATGTCAGTAAAGACTTATTTCCTCTTTTTCAATCTGTATGACTTTCTTTTTTCCTTGCCTTATTGTTCTGGCTAGAAGCTCCAGTAATGACGTTAAATAGAAGTAGTAAGAGTAGCCATCTTTGATTTGTTCCTCATTTGAAGGGAAAACTATTCCATTGTCACCATTACCTATGATGCTATTTTTTAAAAATTTGTTTCTTTGGAGAAAACCTCTATTGAGAAAATTGCCTTCTATTCCTAGTCTGTAGGGAATTTTTTTTATCATGAATGGATGCTGAATTTCATCAGTTTTAAAATCTGTTGAGATGATAATGTAGTTTTCCTTCTTAAGTCAGTTGATTTGATAAGTAATACTGATTTACTGTAAATGTTGATCAAGCCTTGCGTTCTAGAGACAAACTCTATTTGATCACAACATATTCTTTTTATATATATTGCTGGAAGAAGTTATTAATTTCAATAGTACCAACTTTATCAATCTTTTCCTTTATGGATATCTGTGACATAATTAAATATTTTCCTCCTACACTGAAACCATGAAGATAGTCTTGTTTATCAGCGGTTCTCAACTAGGGGTAACATTTGCCTTAGGGTACATTTGGCAATGCCTGGAAACATTTGTGTTTGTCAAAACTGGTTGTTACTGACATCTAGAGTAACAGACAGACACCTCATGGCCAGTTACGCTGCTAGACATCCTGCAATGCACAGGAGAGCCTGCCACAAAAAAAAGATGGTCTGGCCCAAAATGTCAGTAGCACCAAGGTTAAGAAACCCCATCCTACATTGTATTGTAAAGGCTTTAAGGTTTTGACTTTCACCGGTAGGCTATAAATGCAGTATGGATCATGCTACTTCTATGATGACAGCTATAACGCCCTAAATTGGTTGCCTTTTGGAACACTTTATGGTCCCATCTGGCCCACTTGTCCTCTGCCTTAAAAATGCAGATAATAACCATGTTAGGCCAGGAGTGGTGGCTCATGCCTATATTCCCAGCACTTCGGGAGGCCAAGGCGGGAGGACTGCTTGAAGCCAGGCATTCAAGACCAGCCTGGCCAACACAGTGAGATTGTCATCTCTACACAAAAAAATTTTAAAGATAAGATGGGCATAGTGGTGTGTGCCTGTGGTCCCAGCTACTCACGAAGCTGGGGTGGCAGGATCACTTGAGCCCAGGAGTTCGAGGCTGCAGTGAGCTACGATTGCACCACTGCACCCCAGCCTGGGCAACGCAGCAAGACCCTGCCTCAAAACAAACAAAGCCATGTTGTTCAAAAGACTAATTGGTGAGACACATGCTCCTGTATCTCCAGACTATGTGTTTTGGCTCTAGGGACCTTCTGTTTATTAGATCCCTTGCAGAAATCTCAACTCTGGACCTTATAACACATCAGACAGTTGTGTGCAAGAATTCTACTAGGAAAACTATAATCTCAATTACAGCGTTGAATAAAAGAATACCGTGTTTATCAATTAAACAGCTCAACACAGGCTGCACACGGCAACTCACACCTGCAATCCCAGCAATTTGGGAAGCCAAGGTGGAAGAATTGCTTGAGCCCAGGAGTTCAAGACCAGCCTGGGCAACATAGCAAGACCCCATCTCTACAAAAGAATACAAAATCTAAGCCATGCATCGTAGAGACAGGGTTTCACCATGTTGGTCAGACTGGTCTCAAACCCCTGACCTCAGGCGATGTGCCTGCCTCGGCCTCCCAAAGGGCTGGGATTATGGGTGTGAGTCACTGGGCCTGGCCCATCTAGGCAGTTGTGGGGGGAATATTTTTGCACCAGCTGAAGTATTTTATTTCTTGCTTTGGTTTACTTCTGGCCACCTGCACGCACTGGGATCTGCTGTTCTATTTGTCACAAGGCAGTGACAGTGGTGTGCAAATGGGTGAAGGCTTGAAATGGCGACTGTGTTTCTTGGTCCAAATAATGCTCTCTTCTGTTGATATAACTCACTTTTAAAAATAACAGTGCTCTTTTGTAGGGGGAAGGGTTTTGTGGTCTCTGATTTTGTGATTTGCTTTTGTTTCTGTGGACCTTTCATTTCACTCCTTGTTTCATTTTTTTCTTTGCCACCAAGTCTCCAGGGGACACCTCCCCCTCTTGCTTCCCCTTTCTCCCCGAGAAGCAGTGACGCCTGAGCCCACCTCCTCCTCTCCTACGCGCTCCGAGTCCCTTCCCTCGGATTCTCTCCTAGTCAGCAACGCAAGTCCTGTCCTCAGCAATTAAGAACAGAAAAACTGGTTTTCTTTTGGATTTTTTGTTAACAAAGCTTCCCTATGACTAAAAGCCATAAACCAGGAAACCCCCTTAACCCTTATTCCAAGTTTGGAGCACTCTCTAGAATTTGCCGTCTTCGTTCTCCCGTGTCCAGGTTTTAAGGATCCTCCCTCCCTCCCTCCCCCCTCCTTCCCTCCCTCCCATCCTTCTTTTCTCTTTCTTTTCCTTTCTTCTTTCTCTCATCCTCCCTCCCTCTTCCCTCTCCCACCCTCTCCTCTCTCTTTCCCTCCCCTTCCCTTCCTCCTCCCCCATTTCCCCTCTCCTTCCCCTCTGCTCCCCCTTCCTTCCCTTTCCTTCTTCCCTTCCCTTCCCCTTCCCTTCCCCTTCCCCTTCCCCTTCCCTTCCCTTCCCTTTCCCTTCCCTTCCCCTTCCCTTTCCCTTTCCCTTCCCTTTCCCTTCCCTTCCCCTTCCCCTTCCCTTCCCTTTCCCTTCCCTTTCCCTTCCCTTTCCCTTCCCTTTCCCTTCCCTTTCCCTTCCCCTTCCCCTTCCCTTCCCCTTCCCCTTCCCCTTTCCCTTCCCCTTCCCTTCCCCTTCCCTTTCCCTTTCCCTTCCCTTTCCCTTCCCTTCCCCTTCCCCTTCCCTTCCCTTTCCCTTCCCTTTCCCTTCCCTTTCCCTTCCCTTTCCCTTCCCTTTCCCTTCCCCTTCCCCTTCCCTTCCCCTTCCCCTTCCCCTTCCCTTCCCCTTCCCTTCCCCTTCCCTTCCCCTTCCCCTTCCCTTCCCCTTCCCTTCCCCTTCCCCTTCCCTTCCCCTTTCCTTCCCCTTCCTTTCCCTTCCCTTCCCCTTCCCTTCCCCTTCCCTTCCCCTTCCCCTTCCCTTCCCTTCCCTTCCCCTTTCCTTCCCCTTCCCTTCCCTTCCCTTCCCCTTTCCTTCCCCTTCCCTTCCCTTCCCTTCCCCTTTCCTTCCCCTTCCCTTCCCTTCCCCTTCCCTTCCCCTTCCCTTCCCCTTCCCTTCCCCTTCCCTTCCCCTTCCCCTTTCCCTTCCCTTTCCCTTCCCTTTCCCTTCCCTTTCCCTTCCCTTCCCCTTCCCCTTTCCCTTCCCTTCCCCTTCCCTTCCCTTTCCCCTTCCCCTTCCCCTTCCCCTTCCCTTCCCCTTCCCCTTTCCCTTCCCTTCCCCTTCCCTTCCCTTTCCCTTCCCCTTCCCCTTCCCTTTCCCTTTCCCTTCCCTTCCCCTTCCCTTCCCCTTCCCTTCCCCTTCCCCTTTCCCTTCCCTTCCCCTTCCCTTCCCTTTCCCCTTCCCCTTCCCCTTCCCTTCCCCTTCCCCTTTCCCTTCCCTTCCCCTTCCCTTCCCTTTCCCTTCCCCTTCCCCTTCCCCTTCCCTTCCCCTTCCCCTTCCCTTCCCCTTCCCTTCCCCTTCCCTTCCCCTTTCCCTTCCCTTCCCTTCCCTTCCCCTTTCCTTCCCCTTCCCTTCCCTTCCCCTTCCCCTTCCCTTCCCCTTCCCTTCCCCTTCCCTTCCCCTTCCCCTTCCCTTCCCTTCCCTTCCCCTTTCCTTCCCCTTCCCTTCCCTTCCCTTCCCCTTCCCTTCCCCTTCCCCTTTCCCTTCCCTTTCCCTTCCCTTTCCCTTCGTTCTCTTTCCCTCTTTCCCTTCCCTTCCCTTCCTCTTTCTTTCCCTCCCTCCTTTTTGAGTCAGGTCTCTCGGTGTTGCCAGGCTGCAGTTCAGTGGCACAATCACACCTCACCATAACCTTGAACTCTTGGCCCGAAGCAGTCTTCCCACTCCAGCCTCCTGAGCAGCTGGGACTACAGGCAGGCACCACAACACCTGATTGTTTTTTTAAAAGAATTTTTTGTAGAAAGGGCATCTCACTACATCACCCAGCCAGTCTCCAACTTGTGATCCTAAGCAATCCTTCTGCCTCAGCCTCCCAAAATGCTGGGATTCCAGGTGTGAGCCACCATGCCCAGCCATCTTGTTCCTCTTGTTTGCTTTCTTTTAATTTTGTGCAGAATTTACCGTTCTTGTCTGTGAAAGGAAAGAGAAGAGAGAAAAAACGGTAGCAAACAATTAGGCAATGATCGCCAAGTGTCATTGATATCCTAGGAAAATATATCAAGAAGCTGTGGGTGATGAACCTACAATTAAAAGCCACGCGTGAAATTCCCGGGGCCCCCCACGTAGCTCACGGAGAGGTTCCCACGTGCTGCGGCCCGAAGGCTCCGGGCCTGGCGTCACGCGGCGGAACTGCAGAGGGGCTTAGACGCTGCGGGCCTAAGGCGTGTAGGTCGGGGTCCTGTGTGGGAAACAGTGGGACCCTGGTACGTGAGATTCCCCCAAATACTGAGAACCACGAGATTCTGCTGAGCCTTCTGAGCCTGCAGAAGGGCCCGCCTCTCCTTCTTCTGAAGGCGCGCCCTCCTGGTTTGGGCATAACGCTGTCCCCCCAAAACAACATTGCCCACGCGCCCAGGACGTGCCCCGTAGCCCCTCTTGTCAGCGAGCCTACAGGAAGACTCAGTCAAGGGCATCCTGCCCCCAATGGCGAGGAAAAGGACAACGCCCTCCAGGATCCCGACTTGCTGCCACAGATGGTGGAGAAATTGACTTAAAAATACAGGGAAGCCTGGCGTGGGTGGCTCGCGCCTGCAATCCCAGCATTTTGGGAGGCCGAGGTGGGCAGATCACGAGGTCAGGAGATGGAGACCGTCCTGGCCAACATGGCGAAACTCCATCTCTACTAAAAATACAAAAATTAGCTGGGTTTGGTGGTGTGGGCACCTGTAATCCCAGCTACTGGGGAGGAACCCGGGAGGTGGAGGCTGCAGTGTGAGCTGGGGTCATGCCACTGCACTTCCAGCCTGGGGAACAGAGCGAGACCCCAGCTCAAAAAAAAAAGAAAAAGAGAAAGAAACGCAGGGTAATGAGGATCTCGGGTGGATGTACAGCAGCCAGAAGATCCACCAAACGGTGATGCTCCACAGGAAGCTCAGGGATCCAGGATTCCCCAGGGCAGTAAGGGGCGGGCTGGAAATGGGAGCCTGTACCACTAAAAAGATCAGCGACGGGCCAGGAGGGGCTCATGCTTGCAACCCCAGCACGCTGGAGAGCTGCCGCAGAGGATCATTGAAGCCCAGAAGTTTGAGACCAGCCTGGGCAACGCAGTGGGACCCCATCCTTCCAAAAAATTTAAAAATTAGCCCAGTGTGGTGGCATGTGCCTGTGGTTCCAGTTACTCATGAGGCTGAGGCAGGAGGATCACTTGAGCCCAGGAGTTGGAGGCTGCAGTGAGCTGTGATGGTGCCACTGCACTCCAGCCTGGGTGACAGACACCCTGTCTAAAAAAAAGAAAAAGATTTCGAAAAATATTTTATTCAAGTTGTCCAAAATTTGAATGTTTCCACCGAGAAAGTATTTAAAAATTAAAATTATTTTGCCTGCTTTCAGTGACTTTTAAATATTCAAAACTATCTCCAAATTAAAGTCAAAGTCTAAATTCTAACTAATGGAGAACAGAGTTTTATATTAAAATTATTTAAATAATGCCATTTGATTCAATAATACCATCTTGAGATTTGACAACATTTTAAATTTTAGCAAATAATTTATGAAAATGTACCTATAAGGGCTGGGTACAGTGGCTCACGCCTGTAATCCCTGCACTTTGGGAGCCCGAGGCAGGCAGATGACATGAGATCAGGAGATTGAGACCAGCCTGACCAACATGGGGAAAACCCGTTTCTAGTAAAAATGAAAAAATTAGCTGGGCATGTTGGCACGAGCCTGTAATCCCAGCTACTCGGGAGGCTTAGGCAGAAGAATTACTTGAACCCAGGAAGCAGAGGTTGCAGTGAGCTGAGATTGCTCCAGTGCACTCCAGTCTGGGCAACAGAGTGAGACCCTGTCTGAAGAAAAGAAAAAGAAAAAGAAAATATATGAGCAATTCTAGAATTTGTTGTTTTCAGTGTAAATAATCAGTATTAGCTGGGTGTGGTGTTTCACACTTATAATCCCAACACTTTGGGAGGTCAAGGTGGGTGGATCACTTGAGGTCAGGAGTTTGAGATCATCCTGGCCAACAAGGCGAAACCCCATCTCTGCTAAAAATAAAAAAATCAGCCGGGCATGATGGCACATGTGTGTAGTCCCAGCTACTTGGGAGGACGAGGCAAGAGAACTTCTTGAGCCTGGGAGGTGGAGGTTGTAGTGAGCCGAGATTGCGCCACTGCACTCCAGCCTGGGCAACACAGTGAGACTGTCTCAAAAAGTAAATAAATAATGATAATCAATATCATGCTTCTTTCGTGGGTAGACATGTGAGGGTCCTACTGCTTGTTCATTGTTGGGAAATGTTGTGAGCACTGTGCTAATTCACGTATAAATCAAGACCCACATACTGGAATAGCACAAAGAGTGAGAAGCTGGAAGCTCAACCCTGGGAAACAACACTACATCATGCAAAAATCCAGCGTATTAGGTTGGTGCAAAAGTAATTGTGGTGTCTGCCACTGCTTTTCATATTAATGCTGTCTTGAGAAGAAGGTTTTGATGTGTGAATTAAGTAGTGTTTTCCTACGTGACGTGTTGCCAACCCTCACTGCTCTCAGAAGCTGACTCTGCCTCCAGTGTTGACATAATCAACCTTAAGGTGTCTGGAAACAGCTGCCTTTTTTCTTTCCTCCTTCAAATTTATTACCCTTTGACCAACAGCTCTCCATTTCCCACACACCCTTGACCCCACAAATCCCTGGCAACTGTGATTCTCCTGCCTCAGCCTCCCAAGTAGCTGGGTTTACAGGCGTGCGTCACCACAGTCAGCTAATTTGTGTGTGTGTGTGTGTGTGTGTGTGTGTGTATTTAGTAGAGATGGGGTTCCACCATGTTGGTCACGTTGGTCTCGAACTCCTGACCTCACATGATCCACCTGCCTCAGCTTCCCAAAATGCTGGGATGACAGGTGTGAGCCACTGCACCCAGCTCTACTCTGCTTCTGAGTTCAACTGCTTTTAGATTGCACGTGTAAGCGAGATCATGCTGTATCTGTCTTTCTGTGCTTGGCGTATTTCACTTCGTAAAATGCCCTCCAGGTTTATCTGTGTTGTTGCAATTGACAGAATTTCTTTCTTTGTTGAGGCTGAATCTTACTCCGCTGGGTACTTGTATCCCTTTTTCTTTAGTCATTCATCTGTTGATGGACACCGAGGCTGATTTCCTATCTGCAGCCAGCATGGGAGTGCCGACGTCTCTTGGACATACTGACTTCAATGTCTTCAGATGTATACTTAGAAATGGGATGGTTGGATTATATGGTGGTTCTATTTTCAGTTTTTTGAGGAACCTCCCAAGTGTTTTCCGTAAGAGTTGTACCAATTTGCGTTCCTACCAATCGCGTGCAGAGGTTCCTTCTTCACAACCTTGCCAGCACTTGCTATTTTTGTCTTTTCGATAACAGCCATTCTAGCAAGTGTGGGATGATATCTCATGGCGGTTTTAATTTGCATTTACTTTATGATTCCTGCTGTTGAGCATTGAAAAAAAATACCCGTTGGCCATTTGTTTGTCTTCTTTTGAGAAATGTCTATGCAAGTCCTTTGCCCATTATTTATTCTTTATTGCCTACTTTAAAAAATGTTTTTAATTTTTGTGGATACATAGTAGGTGTATATATTTATGGGGTACATGAGAGTTTTTATACAGACATGCAATGTGTAATAATCATGTGATGGAGAATGGGGTATCCATCCCTCAAGCATTTATCCTTTGTGTTACAGTCCAGTTAAACTTTGTTATTTTTAAATGTACAGCTAAATCGTGATTGACTCTCATCACCCTATTGCACTGTCAACCCATAGGTCTTATTCATTCTTTCTAACTACTTTTTGTATCAATCATCTCCACCTCCCTGCAAGTGACCCCTTTTGTCCTTCTTAAAATCAGCTTGTATTTTTGTTATTAAGTTATATTTTGAATATTAATCCCTTATCAGACATATGGTTTGCAAATATTTCCTTCCATTCTGTGGATTGTGTCTTCAGTCTGCTGACTCTTACTTGGCAGTGTAGCTTTCTAGCTTAATGCAATCCCAATGGTCAATTTTTTCTTCTGTTGTCTGTGCTTTTGGGGTTATAGCCAACAATATCATTGTCCAGACCAATGTCAAGGAAACTTTCCCTCAATTTTTTTCTTCTAGGAGTTTTGTAGTTTCAGGTCTTATATTGAAGTCTTTAATCCATTTAGAGCTGATTTTTCTGTGTAAGGTAAGACAATGGAATACTTTCATTCTTGTGTCTATAAATGTCCAGTTTTCTCAATACCATTTCTTGAAGAGATTGTCCTTTCTCCATTGTGGACTCTTGTCATCTTTGCCAAAGATCAATTGGCTGTAAATGTGTGGATTTATTTCTGGGCTCTCTATTCTGTTCCATTGGTCTGTGTGCCTGTTTTCATGCCATACCATGCTGTCCTTGCAGGAGTGTGTGTGTGTGTGTGTGTGTGTGTGTGTGTATGTGTGTATGCGTGTGCACATGTGTGCATGCATGCATGTGTGTTTCGTTTTGAGCGATGGCTTCTGGCAATGACAGTGCACTGCAGCAGTCTTGAACTCCTGGGCTCAATCCATCTTCCGTCCTCAGCCTTCCAAGTAAATGGGGCTACAGGGGGGTGCCATGGTACCTGGCAGTACCATACTGTTTTGGTTACTGTAGCATTTTAGGATGTTCTGGAATCAGGTAGCATGATGCCTTGAGCTTTGTTCTTTTTGGTCAACATTGCTTTGGCTATTTGGGGTCTTTTGCAGTTTCACACAAAATTTAAGACTTTTTTTTTCTATTCCTGTGAAAAATGTCATTGGAATTTTGATAGAGATTGCACTGAATCTGTAGATAGCCTTGGGTAGTATGGACATTTTAACAATATTAATTATCCAATCCATGAACATAGGATATCTTTCTGTTTATTTGTGTCTTCTTCAATTTATCCAACTTTGACAGTTTTCAGGTACAGGTCTTTTACCTTCTTGGTTAAATTTATTTCTAAGTATTAAAATTTTTTTGATGCTATCATAAATGAGATTTTGTTTAAAATTGAGGTAAGAGTCTTGCTCTATCACCTAGGCTGCAGTACAGTGGTTTGATCTTAGCTCATTGGAACCTCTGCCTCCCAGGTTCAAATAATTCTCCTGCTTCAGCCTCTCTAGTAGCTGAGAATGAGATTGTTTTATGTATTTTTTTAACCATTTGTTGTTAGTGTATAGAAACTACTACTACTGAGTTTGGATCCCGGACCAGATGTTGGTTTTGTTTATTTTGATCCTGGATATGTTGATTTGGGATCCCGGAAGCAGCTGCCTCCTATCTTTAGGACACCAGGCGAGAGATGTGGAGAAGCGGGTCCCTGGGGTCTTGGTGGTGGTAGGCAGAAGAGAGAATGTTGAGGGGAGTGGCATCTGTTAAACTGCAACACAATATACGCTGAGTCCCAAGTAACAGAGGTGGCCATGTGCTGTTTACTAAATTTGTGTCTTTCCAGGCCAAAGGTCCCTCTTGCCCAAGTCTAACAATGGTACAATGTCAGATTCCAGGATAGACACTTGAATATTTGGTCCGTAGGGTCTTTAACTTGCATAATTAGGGAAGCACTGGCTGCTTCTGTGGTATCAGCTGGGGCCAGGACATAAGAGCAATGCAATGTCTGGGCACCTTTGCTCTGCTGCTGTCCTGCTAGCTAAGTGTTCGTGGTTTGGGGAGAGAGGCCATAGTCCTTCCCTGAGTGGGGTGGGGGCTGGTATCTGAGCCTTCCAGTTTTCCAGGATGATGGGTTTGAGCCGTGTGTTATAGCTGGTTTCCAGAGAGTTTCACAGGCCAGCCTGAAGGAAATCAGTCTTGGACAAGCTGACCCTCAGGTATGACAACCGCCCAGGAAAGCAGGAAAAAGATGTAATTTCCAGGAAGCATTAAGGCCCACTTAGAGTTCATAATCACATGTCAGGGACCGTAGGGACTCAGTGGGGAAGGTTGGGAGGGGGTTGAGGGGTAAAAGACTGCACACTGGGTAGAGCATACACTGCTGAAGTGCCAGGTGCACTAAAATCTCAGGAATCACCACTAAAGAACTTACGCATGTGACCACAAACCACCTGTACCCCAAAAACTATTGCATTTTTAAAAAAAGCTTATGATCACAGCAAAATTCTGTGCTTTTTTCTCACCCAATCATGAAGAGTGAAGAAATGCATTTAACCTAGGTTGGGATGGAGCTGCTGTACTATGTGGCTCCAAAGAGTAAGAGAGGAACAAGAGCACTGAGGACTAAACAAGGAAGTGATTCCAACAGTTCTCCACCTGAGGAAGGGCGGAAGTGCGCAAAGAGGGAAGCCAGAGATAGGGCCATGGTGGCTCCAAAGGATTGTTGATTTGGGAGGTTCTAGGGGAGGAGGCAGCAAGGGGCAGGGTCAGAGAGCAGTGCTGGAGATGAGATCAGGGAGGAGCTGCAGTTACTGATTGATCCAGAGCCCAGGGAGTGACAAGCGGAGGGAGCAGAGGCTCCCTGAGGATATGAAATGGTGAAATGAAAATGCTGATGGAAGGGCTGTCAGGAATCTGGGGAAACATCTTGGAGGACTGAGCGTGGAGTGGGCAGCAGCTGATTGCTCCCAGAGTGGCAGGAGTTTGGGGGTGGTGGGGGCTGGGAAGGAGCTGGCAGGATGCCCTGAGAGCAGCAGCCAGAGCAGGATGACCCCTGCCCACCTCAGGCCATAGTGAGGAGGATGATGGAGAGAAGATGCCCCCATTCTAGAGAGCTGCAGAGGAGCCTGTGTCTTTCCAGACAGTCGGATGGTGAAAGGAAGGTCCAGAGAAGAGAGATGGACATGAGGCTTCCAGATAGGAGGAGTGTGGGAGATGGAGTTATTAGGATTTGAAACTGGGGTAAGGCATGAGGAAATTAGCCCTGAGGTCCCAAGGCAATGGGGTGGGTGCTGGTGAGGCTCTGACATGGGGCAGTGTCATGGGGTGCAGAGTTCGGTGCTGTCTCCTGACCCTTGTGGATGGAGGAAGGAGGTGAGGAGAGGGATAAATAGATGAGCATCTCTTGATGCTGGGAGCCCAAATGAAACCACCTTTACAGAAGTTATGATATTAAGAGATGTATGACATAGCTAACTCCATCTTGCTTCTAACTTCACAAAAGCCAACTATCCGTGCTCATTTCTGGGTATAGGTCAAACTATCTATGGAAGGAATTTAGTTTATAGTTTAGCTTTAAAACAAAGATGATAACAGTACCTTTCTAAAACTAACCCCTCCTTGCTTGGGGACTGAAACCACCTTTGTCTAAAACTAACAAATTGGCCACAATATTAGAATTATGGCTCAGGAGTCATGTAGCCAGAGGTCACAAGATTTGTAACCTTCCCAACTGTTCCTGGAGATAACACCACTATTGTAAAACTTAAGACTGGTGTTCAAGGCAGTTGCAGACCTTGCATTCTGATAGACCAACTGGCACCACCTGGACCAGTGACCCATGCATGCCAAGAAACTGGCTCAACCAGATCTGTGACCATAGCCAGAAACTGATTCAGTGCAAGAAGACCGCTTTGATGATTTCATCCCCAACCCAACCAATCAGCATTCCCCATACTCTAGCCGCAGTGAGCTATGATTGTGCCACTGTACTCCAGTCTAGGTGCTAATTACAAGCATGTGTTTGGTGAGCAAAGGATGGCTGTTGATCTGGTGCATTGACTCAGCAAGCCTCTACTCTGTGGGAGCACAGGGCCATGGTGAGGTGTAGCTCTAGAGGGGAACTGCCCGGGTGTGTATTTTGAACACTTGTAATTGCACTTGAACATGGACAAATGACTCCACCTCTTTGCACCTCATCTTCCTCATTCGTCCAATTGAGGTTGTACCTATACCTACCTTGCAAGGTCATTGAGAGCATTACGGGAGATAATCCAGTTGGAAGAATGTAAGAGAGGGCCCTGCCTGGAGGAGCTGAGGACCCAGAGAGGTGTGGAACCGCAGAACAGAGTGCTGAGCGGAGGGTCGGGGAGGAGCGCAAGCCAGGCCCTGAGACAGTCCCAAAGAGGGGGGGTTTACCGAGACAGCTCTGGGCTGCCATTTGGTGTGACTCAGACTCTGACGCCAGGGCCTTTGGAAAGAGGTAAAAGAAACTGCAGATAGATGTGGAGAAGATGCTGCTAGGAAGCATGGGGAATAGTAACTCACTCGGCCGCGCTGGACTGCAGGGTGTGAGAAGGTAAATCAGGTTTAAAAGGGGGCCGGGTGCGGTGGCTCACACCAGCAATCCTAGTATTTTGGGAAGCCGAGGAGGGAGGACAGCTTGAGGCCAGGAGTTCAAGACCAGTCTGGTCAACATAGTGAGACCCAGTCTCTACAAAAAATAAAAGAATGAGCCAGGTGTGGGGGTGTACACCTGTAGTTCCAGTCAGTCAGGAGGCTCACGTGGGGGAATCCCTTGGGTCTAGGAGTTGGAGGCTGCCGTGAGCTATGAATGCACCACTGCATTCCAGCCTGGGTGACAGTGCAAGACCCTGCCTCTTACCAAAAAAAAAAAAAAAAAAAAAAAAAAAAAAAATCTGATTGAGGCTGAAAAGAGATGCAAAATCCAAAATCCAAACAGCTTGAAGAGGACTTTCAACATCACCCAAGAAATTCAAGTTACAGATGAGGAAACTAAGGCCTATTTGCCCAATAACTGTATAGCACACAAGCCTAGTATTTGAAGGCATCTGTTCCAGGCCACAGAGATCTCCAAATACAGGCTCCGAGACTAAGCTTCACTTTGTATATGTCAGCATCAGGGCACATTTTGGGTAAAACAGCAGGTTGTGATTCTGTGACAATACTCTGAGTGCCTTAACCAGATGCAGTTTTAATCCACCCCGCCCCTCCCCTCACCAGATGAGAAACATCTGCAAATTAGAAGCTCTGGAAGCATCACCCACTCCCTTTGGACCTGCCAAACATTTCAGCAAATCTTTAGCAAGAGTCTGTAGCCACTAAAGTGTTGTTTTTGAGGCTGGGTCTCGCTCTGGCACCCAGGCTGAAGTGTAGTGATGTGATATCGGCTCACTGCAGCCTCCTTTACCTGGGTTCAAGTGATTCTCCTGCCTCAACCTCCCGAGTAGCTGGAATTACAGGCACCCGCCACCATGCCCAACTAATTTTTGTATTTTTAGTAGAGAGGAGGTTTTACCATGTTGGCCAGGCTGCTCTCAAACTCCTGACCTCAAGTGATCCACCCGCTTCAGCCTCCTGAAGTGCTGGGATTACAGGTATGAGCCACTGTGCCTGGCCACCCCTGAAGTTTTTCAAGTTATTTTCCTTTTGGTATGGGCTGTGGGGCCATTCTCTACCCAGTCCACCATTTCTCTAAATCCTGGGACTGCAGGCAGCAAAATTCCACCCACACCATGCTGAATTTTGGGCTTACGACCTTCATGTTTTTAGCCCTCATTTTGTTTAGATTGTGTCATTTGACACATTAGGAAACTGAGTTCCAAAGAGGCCCTGTGTGCAGGGTCACCATGTGAAGGCACAAGGGGTGGGTTCAGCCCCCATGACCGTGGCCCAAGGACCCCTTCCCACCAAGCTCATCATCAGAAATGTAGCATTTTGGGCGTCAGATATGAGAATCTTAGTTTAGTACTTGTGACAGTGGCAAAGACTAGGAATTTCATGTTGTGGAATTGACAGCCTTAGATAACATAATTTCGTATCTGGAAAATAACCCTATTTTATTGCAAGGAAACTTTGTGTGTTTAAGAGTTTTTCAGGCCTGGTGCAGTGGCTCACGCCTGTAATCCCAGCACTTTGGGAGGCCGAGGCAGGCGGATCACTTGAGGTCAGGAGTTCGAGACCAGCCTGGCCAACGTGGTGAAACCCTGTCTCTACTAAAAATACCAAGTTTAGCTGGGTGCGGTGGCGCATGCCTATAGTCCCAGCTACTCAGGAGGCTGAGGCATGAGTCACTTGAACCCAGGAGGCAGAGGTTGCAGTGAGCTGAGATTGCACCATTGCACTCCAGCCTGGGCAGCAGAATGAGACTAGGTTTCAAAAAAAAAAAAAAAAATATATATATATATATATATATATATATATATATATATTTTTTTTTTTTTTTTCAGAAATTCACAAAAAGGATGGCAGAGTTTTTTTTTTTTTTTTTTTTTTTTTTTTTTTTTTTTTTTTTTTTAAATGAGAAAGCCCAGGTCACATTTGTTGTCCTTGTTCCTTCAACCGATTTAATGCCACTGAGGCCTAATTTGTTTTTCAGTACAGATACAGACATAGGCCTTTAGCACCCCACAAGAGCATGGCTGCCCGCACCGTAAAATTCTGCCTTTAACTTCTCTTTATGCTACATATGTATAGCATGTCAACAGTTGTGTCTCATTTCCCCTCATCTACCTTGATTGAGGCAGAAAAATGGATAAACAGCAAATGCCGTGGCAAATATCCATCTAAAGTGGTAATTATTACATCATTACATTCGCTATTTTACCTGTCATGTACCATTAGAAGTTAACAAGATCATTGTCAGTCAAAGATGGGGAGATAATTAGAGCATCTATAGGGTAGCAAGAAATCAAATTGGTGCTGGTACCCATCAGAGCTGAGGAGCTGAGTGTGATTACGGAGGGAACATGCAAAGGTTGAGATGAATGAGCCCTGGGGATTAAAGACCGTGGCTGAATTGAGAGTCTGACTCTCCTACGTCCCGACATTGCAGATGGCGACGTCAAAATGGGTGTATGTTTGGAGCGGTGATACATAGCAAAGGAGGGGCCTGAGAACTGCCTGATCTGCAAAAACGCAGTGTTGACCGTGTTTTTCAATCCAGTAGGTTTTTCTTACTTTCTTCAGTTTGGAGTCAGGTATTAACAGGAAAACAGGGCTGAGTGAAAAGGGCTTTCGTTTGTCACTGCTCTGCCCAGATTAGCTTAAGCCTACAAACTGCACTGGGGTCTGCAGAGCCCACGCCCCTGTGAAGCCACAGGCGTCCACAGCACATCCCACTCCAATCAGGAGCCCCATTTCGAAGCATTTCTATTATTTGATTCCCATTCAGCAGCTACCCAGATCTTGCTGATTGGAACCACTTCTGTTTTTTTTCCCTAAGAACATATGAACACCCAGTCCAACCTCATCCAAGTAGCAATTTCATCAGGGTTGATACAAGAATATTTAACAATTTTTGGCTGGGCGCGATGGCTCAAGCCTGTAATCCCAGCACTTTGGGAGGCCGAGGCGGGTGGATCACGAGGTCAAGAGATCAAGGCCATCCTGGTCAACATAGTGAAACCCCGTCTCTACTAAAATACAAAAATTAGCTGGGCATGGTGGTACGTGCCTGTAATCCCAGCTACTCAGGAGACTGAGGCAGGAGAATTGCCTAAACCCAGGAGGCGGAGGTTGCAGTGAGCCAAGATCTTGCCATTGCACTCCAGCCTGGGTAACAAGAGCGAAACTCTGTCTCAAAAAAAAAAAAAAAAAAAAAAAAAGAATATTTAACAATTTTTTTCTGAACATCATGGGAAAAAAACAGATTTTAGAGGACAGGGAGACTGTAAACTGATGAGGGCCACACAACGTAATTAAAAGAGGAAAAGCCGAGACAGGAAAAACATGTATCTGGCAGGTCTGAAGTAACATGCGGCCGACTGAGTCCAGACTGAAATGCCACAGAACGAGCAAGCAAAAACTGTTGTCGCAGGCCCTCGGTCAGAGGTCTCATCACTGCTGGAAAAGCAAACACTTTTGCTGAGTTTCGAAGTAGCCCAGAGGGACACATGGGACTGGCCAACTTACCCACACTGTACAAACACCTACAAAATCCAGAAGTTACCTGCCTTTTACAGGATTTGGAACATACAAAAACAAACAGAACCCTCCTCCCTTCCCGCCCCCCCTCCGGAAAACAACCAACCACGATCGACTGTGTGGGGTGCAAATGTTTGCAGTAATGCATTGGGGCGACGCTAACCGAGTTAGATAGGTGGCCAGCCACGGCAGCTGAGCTTTCTGTTCTTACACGGGCTGGGTTTGAGGTGTTTCTTTTCAAGGGCCCGATCTGGTACAGGCATGCCTTCTTCCCTAGGGCGATGACGGTCATCTCACACAAACAAGCAGCTGGAAGCTTAGTTCACATTTTTTAATAACATGGCACAGTTTACATTACACAAGAAGGCTCCGCCGATGAGAACATGCTGAAGATTCAGTTGCTTCACTTTTCTTTTCACATAGGCTCTAGAAAGGACTTTATTACATACAGGATAAACAGCAAAAAGGTCTGTATAGAACAATCTCTTTACAATACTGAAAGCTACCACTACAGTTCCAGTGTACATATTCCTTGGAATTTTTTTTAGTTGTTGTCTTTAAAAAAAAAACACTGCACAACATCTGGAGTTCACAAAATCTGAAGCTCACAACTAAACCTTCAGTTTACTACTAAAATAGATCTCTCTGCTTATTAGAAACAATGGTCTGTAGTTAACTTTTTTTTTTCTTTTTTTGCAAAAACAGGGTAACAACGTCAGATAGCACTTTAATATACTAGAAGACCAAATGGAACTAATTTTATTTCATACATATATTTTACAGTCCAGTAGACAAGATATATTGTATTTCTCTGCTAGTAAAGTCATATTCTCTCCAAATATGTAGACAAGAGGCTTAATGTATTATAAAAGTATTATGAAGAGACATTAAGATTGATGCAAACTCAAAAAACACACTCGCACACGAGACTTTTTTTCTGCCATCTTTCACGCTCTTTAACTCGCGATGGCTCCACAAGGTTGGCCTGTCACGGCTGCCCCCAGACTCGCTCGCCAGCTGGAATACAGCGCCTTACATTGGGAAACGTGCACCTTCCACTGGTCGGTTATTGAAAACAGTGAAAACATATCCATCATCTGAGAAAACTTGGAAGCTTTCTTTCAGGATCTGTTTGGGTGTAAGTAAATCTCATTACAACACGAGGAAGCGTGTACAGGTATGAAAGAGGACACACTAAAAAAAGCATGGCTCTCACATGAGGTGTGTGTGAAGTCACTGGCGACCTGTGCGTGTCTGTCCGACACCACCACCCGTCCTGATTTTGGCATCTGGCAAACCCCATCCTCCCCGGCACCGGCTGCTCACGTCCTCAGTTACCTCTCTGGGGCTGCACTTTACCCCAAAGCCCACAAGCGGCAACTTCAGATGCAAAGTTCCAGCCTGGGGTCCAATTTGCAAAATAGGATGTTTCTCCTTTTGAAAAAACAAAACAAAACAAAAACAAAAACAAAAAAAAAACAACAAAACAAAAACAAAACAAAAAAAAAAACAAGGAAAACAGTCATATCGTGTAAGCGCTTGTTCAGGGAAAATATGACCTTAAGTATGTTGTAAATGGGTCTGAAAAGGCTCCTTTGAGTTAGGCGGGCTTTTGTGAAAAGCCCGAACATTCATTGCATAGTTGAAGGGTTTAGCTGTCTATAACAATATATGGGAACACGGCCTCAGCCGACTGTGTTCACTGATATTAAGTTTGCAAATAGCACATTTTAAGAAGTATTAATGTATTATGTTACTTAATCTTTATCTATTTACATTTGTACAAAGTAAAGCTTTCGTCTTACCCATTTGCATATATGAACCATTAGCTCATGAAGCACTCTCTTTTTACAGTAACTATGTACACGGCCGTCCCACCTCATCTGAAAGTTTTGCATGATGGATGGCGGTGTGGACACCCCCCCGCCCCCCCACAATGATCATCCAATGGGCGTGTGTTGTCATCTTCACTGTTTTGGTTCAAAAAGTTTTCTACGAGAAACAAAAAGCAGGAGACATGGGGACATGTGACTGGGTTAAAAGAGCTGAAAAATCTCAACCTATAATATACAAAACATTTCAAAATCTGCACGGAGTCTATACATTTCTACAAGGGGAAGAGGTGGGGCTTCCCCCCAAGTCCGTGTGAGCGATGCAGGAGTTCTCTCTCTCTCTCTCTCTCTCTCAAGCCTGGCCTGGTGTCTGCCTAGGGTTTCTTCTTCCTCGTGAGTGCTCCTGTTCTCGGCTTATCGGGCCTCGATATCCTTCAGCGTGTGGGAAGGAGGCCTCTCCCTGATCTCCGCAGACAGAGGAGTAGTCCTCCTGGGAGAGACCGGGCGGCCCCCCAGCGTGGAGATGAGCGGGGGAGGCGCGCTCAGCGCTGCTGTCGGAGGCGTCTTGTTGAGGAGTCCGTTCTGGTGGCCCGCCGTGGGGCTGATGCGGGGATAGTGCATGCTGGGGAGTCCTGGGGTGATGAGGCTGGGGTGGGGCAGGTGTCCGTCCAGGGAGGCGGGGTGCACGGAGTGGAGCCGCGTGTGCTCGTAGTCCTCTCTGAGCATGTGCAAGCGCTCCCGCTCATCCAGGTGGCCTCCCCGCTCGTGCTCCCGCCGAGGGTCCACCGACAGCGGGTGGTGGTGGTGGTGGTGGTGGTGGCTGTAGTCGTGAGGCTCCCGGTCCCTGAAGGAGCGGTCGGCTTCGTACAGCCGGGGAGTCGCGAGCCGGTGCAGCGGGTCGTTCCTCAGCAGAAAGTCCCTGCCCAGCGGGTCTCTCCGGTGAATGTCAAGTTCTCGGTAAGGATCCCTCAAGGGGTCCCGGATGGGGTCCCAGTGGAAAGAAGGGTACGGGAAGCGCTCTCCACCCGGGAGGGGGCTGATGCCCATGAAGGGGGTCATCATGCGAGTCCTGTCCAGGCTGCTGATGCTGTTCATGGGGTGAATGCCCGTCACCCCCACCGTCATGGGCATGGAGGCCAGAGGCCCCGGGTGCACGCTGGACGAGGAGTTGGGAGGCGGCGGCTCTGAGGCCCGGTGGGTCTGTGGGGCCTCCGGAGGCAGGTCGTGGTCTTCCTTCCGCTCCTCCTTCACCTTGACCTCGGAGCTCTTCTTGGGGTTCTCGTAGGCCGGCTCACCCTTGCGCGGCTCAGCCTCCCGGCTCGAGGTGCTGTTGGGCCTGGCGCTCTCCACCGCGGGGGTCCGCACGTAGGGGGATGGCACCCGGGCCAGCTGCTTGGCCTCTTCGCCTGCGGCGCGCCCCTCGTGGCCGTGCCCGTCCTTCTCGGGCAGGTGGCCCTCCTTCGCCTTGTGCTCGTCCGTGGCCAGGTCCTTGCGGGGTTCCGAGTGCTCTCTCTCCCGCTCTTTGGGTTTGTCCTTCTCCCGAGCCTCAGTGTTCAAATGGGCCCGGATCTGTTCGGTGGAGCTGCGGTTATGTCCCAGGGCGTTCACCGGGAGGACAGGTGCTGGTGAAGGGTGGCTGGAGTGTCTCTTCTCGACGCTTTCCCTGGGGAAGACGGGAGACAAGGATGCGGATGAAACGGGGGAGTCGGGCGGGCAGGGGCTGCGGGTGAAATGGTGGTGTGAAGAGGACAGTCTTGGGACTGCTTCCCATGGTCGCAGAGCAGAGCCAGCCCCTCATCCTACTTACCTAGATTTCAGAGGAAGCTTAATGGGGGAGACGGACCAGGGAGGAGGGCGAGGGGACTCTGCCGGGAGCAAGAATCTCTCTGCATGTAAGAGCCTCAACCAAGAGCACAGAGGAAGAGCTTCCAGGAAGCCAAGAAGGCAGTGATGTGGCAGGCTAGCCCCACTGTGTGGACTCTCAGGATCATCTAGTGTCAAGAACAACGCTCCAAGAGCCCAGTGCCAAGTATCACTGTTGGCCCAACTCTGCAACACAGAGCCCGTGGAAGGAAGAGTTCAACATCGTGTCACAGGAGTGCCTTGCTCCTCACAGGGACAGGTGACCTATTTCAGAGCAAAGAACTAGATAGGGAGCCATCTCCCAGACACAGCACGTGAGGGAGGCTCAGAAGGAAGCCACAGCTGCAGGACTGTGGGGTTGCGAAGAGCACTTGCGGACCAGATAGGATCAGAAAGCCGCAGGGTCATGGGAGGGCAGAGGGAAGGCAGTAGGTCCCTAAACAAAACCTCACGGGGACATCAGAAACAAGTTTTGAGAGCAGCTGTGAGTGAAGACGCCAGACGAGCATTTGAGAGATTGGTCTTGGATGGCCGGCTCAAGGGTACTGGGCAGAAAATGCCAGAACAAACGGAATGACAGTAAGGTAAAACTGGAGATAAAAGTAAGACCAGGCAAGTCTTGGGGATGGCGCCAAGATAGACATGGCAAAGCTGAGAGCAGCAGGCTGCCACGCGGGCTTGGTGTGGCATGCAAGGACAGAGGACCACAGTGAGAGAATGCAGGCGGCTCTCTCCTCTAAGGGCTGTTTCCTGCCCACACGCAGAGAAGAGGAGCAACTTTTACGGTAAGTATGGAAGAAGAGTATATTTCCTTTATTAAGCCTCCTGACTTGAATCCAGGAGGCCAGTTTGATGCTATCCAGAAAACTACGCAGAGGTCTGGTGGCCACGTCCTGCTTTGCACCCAGTGACGGGCTGTGTACGGATGGCTCACGCCTAGGGTCTGCCAGGTTAGCTGCTCGGCGTGCCTCATTCAGCAGTTTGCAGCTCAGAGCTAATGGCATAAAGGTTCCTCCCAGTGGTTAAGAGATTGTTATCATACTGCCTTGAAGGAAAATGTCTTTTTCTTTTATCAGCCTGCAAGATGGCCTGTGATAAGTATCTACTAATCCTCCCCATTTAAAGCCTGCAAAGTTGAATTCTTTTAAATTACTAGAATACACACACACACACACACACACACACAGAGAGAGAGAGAGAGAGAAAAGAAACAGTAAAGATTTGGACCAAATTTGAATCTTAAGTAAGTATTGCAAAGAAATTGGGATTAGGTATTTTCTGTCAAGCATATTTGTGCATTCCTTATCAGTTCATTTAAAGTGAAAATAGCCTAAAGAAAGAAAAAAGACATTTTGTCAAGAATGCGTATGATATTCTCTGGAAAAAAATATGGCAAGACATTTCCTCTTGAAGGCTACTTCTTTTTTAGGCGTGGGTCACCAAGTGCAGAGACAACAGTTAACAAAATTAATTATCCTCTAGTGAAACTGAAGCCAAACCCACACTGCTTGTCGACGTTTCTCGACATCTAGTGAGTAAAATCGTATTAGTCATCTGTGAGCCCCAGGCTTTGCGTTTGAACGAAATTTGAGAAAAATATGAGGCAATGCAAACATGGCTTTCTAAAAGAAAACAAAAAGAGAGGAAAAGAGCGAGCAAAACCTATGGATGGTTTAATGGACTGCACGGACTTGAAAGCAAATATGGAATTGATTCATGCTGTGTGTGTCTGGCCCGGAGCTCCGACTCCCTGTCTCCTGGAGAAAGACTTCTGTTTGGACACGCTAACAGGGACTCGGGACGTGCTGCTGAGTAACTGCCGCTGAGACCGGAATCTGTCTAGCTCTGCTGTCTCCTACGGTCACATACGTTACGGACCACGGGGGCTGCGGGCACTGGCTGTGGGGAGGAGCACGAGGCTGGGACGGGGAGGGTGGGCGGCCGGGCCCACTGGTACTTGGCACAGAGCAGGCTCCCCCGTGGGGACTCGAGAGCGGTTTCTTTCCGTACCTTTCTTTGTCATCTTTACTAACGGAGGAGTCTCGTTTATCTACATCTCTATCTCTGTCATGAGCTGCAGCGGACGCGCTGCGCTCCAGCTCCCCTGGCTTCAGCCAGGGCGGAGGGGTCGGGAACGACGGAGGCGTTCGGTGCAGCCGGTTCCAGGGTTCGTGAGGATTGCTAAAGTTCTGCACACTGGGGCCATCCTTGTGGCCGAACATTGAGTTGGGTGCTGAAATGGTGAAGTGGAGAACAAAAAGGTTTAAGAGAAATTATATAATCTGCTGTAATGAAGGTACTTACCAAAAAACTGTTAACAGCATTCAGAGTTAAAATGAATACATATTATTGGGAGCTGGAAAAGGAAAGGAGATTGACAGATTCATTAGAGGAAGTCTCGTCCTGCGCTGGAGAGGCAGCTCACAGCTTTTCTCTTTAAAACCAAAAGCAAAGGTGGAGGCCGGGGACATTAAACAGGCAAAGGGGCCACACGGGTAACGGGAGGACCTGACTGAGCATATCCGGTGCATGCAGGCGTTCCAGGCATGCAGAGGGTGTGGGATGATGGTGGGATCGGGATTAGTGACTCGAAATGAACTCAGAGCAGAAGGCACGGTGTTCTCTGCCCACCACTGTCCTGTTCAAGTGTCACCAGACACACACACAGGTCTCCTTGCTGTACTTTAATTAAAGACGGTAGGCTCAGAGACACGTTTTGGCTCTTCCTGTACCCAGAATAGATGGCATGTGGCATGAAAACAACTGTGTATTCAGTGACTACTGTTTAGAACGTGAGATGGGGCTGTGACTCTTCTCCTCATCGAGATGGGTGTTTTAAACAGTAGAAAACCGCAGGGTCCTCCCAGATGGAGAATGAAACGCTGCCAAACCTTCATTATCCTGAGCCTGGTGTTATCTTCCTGTTACTTTTCGTTGCGCTTTTTTCAGTCCCACTAATGCCAAGGGCAAGATGAAATGTAACTATTGCTTTCATGTCTAAAGTGAGCTGCAGCCAAAATCTTTGGAGGGCCGAGGTGGAGTGTGGGTGGAACGCCACACCTGGGGGAGCGCGCTGCGGGGATCAACTACGCTGCCGCTCCTGCCCCTCAGAGCGTGCCGCCCTCACGGGGTGGCTCTGCACGCCTCCAGCCGACCCCCTGGGAAGGCCCGCTTTTGCCGTGACATAACCCGCACTGGACCCCCGGAGCAGTTTCCTTTCATTAGAAAGGTCTTGAGCCATATGCAGATCAGAGACAAAGAGTCCAAGGCAGATTTTTAAAAGTTAGAGGTACTCACTAACGGAAGGATTTCCAAGTCCGCCGAAGGCATTGCCACCAACTGCTGCTAGGCCTGTGAATGTAGACGGCCGATTAAAAGGCTCTGCAAACGAGATGGCAAGAAGGAAATGGTCACGGGCTCTGCTGAGCGAGGAAGCCGGAGCTTCCTGGGAGCAGGGAAGGCGACGCGGGATCCCTGCTCTCTCTACACCCTGACCCGGCCTGTCCCGCTTCTCCTACTGGATGGCGTCAAAGGTGTGCATTACACTTAGGGTTAGCAACACATGTCTGAAGGCTCTTCTTCCAGAACCCTGTATTCTGCATTACTCTTCCTTTACCCAGTGGGGGCACTACTGCAGCCCCAGGGTACTAACAGAACAGACAGGGAGGTGGCATCTGAATCCACGATGGAACTCCAAAGGTGCGCGAGCCAATGCCTGCACCTGCCGTACACGTGCAGAAAAGACCGACTACACCCAGGCCACACCAAGCATGCGCCTTCACTGGGGGACACTCGGTAATCGGGCACGAGGTGTGGAGTAGCGCATCTTTGTAACGGCAGCCTGTGTTTCTTTCCGCTCCCTAGTGACCTTCACTACGGGGTGAGAGCTCACCACCTTCCAGTGGGCGGAACAGGCTGCTGTAAACTCGGATTCCCTGAGGTACCAAGGAATGGCTCCCGCCCACCGCACCACGGTAAATGTAGGCAGGACCACTGCTGAGCACAGCTCTACGACTGGAAGAATGTGCTGTGAGACATGCGGAAACTCCCGAGAGCACCATCTCCTGCCTCAGCGGTGAGTGAGGTACCTGGGACGCCCACCGGCTTGCCAGGAGCTGCGTCGGGAGCATGCTAAGCGTGGCAGGTTGCCTGAGGCACACAACCCCGTTCCCATTATTTTGGGTAACTCACCTAGGTGGGCGGCAGGATTGAGGAAGTTGCTGTGATGAGGGGGTGGCCCAAAAGGGGTCCCCGTTGGGTGTGCAGCACCTGGTAGGCCAAACATAACAAAACCAGAGTTGACAAAAAGCCCACTTCGAAGACGCAGCTGGCTTCGATTTGCCTAAGGGCCCCGTGAGAAAACAGGTTCAAGGGAGGTCACAGCTGAAGTCCACCCAGGCCCCGCAGGCAAGACACAGGGTAAAAGAACATGTTTTTGTTAGGAAGCAGAAAACAAATCATCCCTTTTCCTCTTTCCCCGTGTGGCTGGCCACCACCAGAAAGAGCTGTGTCTTTTTTAAGCTTATGACACACAGTCTTACAAAGACAGTGACAACTGCCCAGGGTCCTGGGCCAAGTAAGCTTGGAGAAACACTGGATTGAAGAAAGCTAAGCAAGTTTCTGTACTGAAGGACTTCTCAGAGCCATTAATAAGCTTACAGGCTCCTTTGTCCTCTTAAGAGGGAGACATTTGGTCATGGAACCCCTTCCTCACAGAGCGTCTCGGAGGACCAAGTTTTCACTCTGAGAAGCACGGTTCTAGAAACCCAGCCCTTTACCACCCCTGGCTAAGGAGGGGCGGTCCTGAAGGTGTGGGTCTCGGCTGTGCTGCTCCGCAACCTTGCAGAATCTCTTCTCCTGAGGAGTATCTTAGTCCACATGCACCCACATGGAAGGATACTGTAAGGCCCAACTCTATGAAACTCATCATAGTGAGTTAAATTAGGTTTTAGGAGATGAAGTCCTCTGATGTCTCTCAGTTTTCAATGCCAGGAAAAGCTGGTCGATCCTTATGTTTTGGGGCACTAAATATCTTATAACAACAACTGACTCTGACAGGTTTTTGCTTTGCCTGCCAGGGAACTCAGGTCTACTTCAGTGGTTTCCTTCAGTTTTCTTTTTATCCACGTTTCCTCCTCTACTCTGTGTTCTGCTTAATGGCTATTTCTTGAAGATGCCTCTAAACCTCTGCTTGAAGAAAGCCGGGAAAGGAACGAAGGAGGGAGAGAGAAAAGTGAATCAGGGAAGGACATTTCTAAAGGCTTAGGGCACCAAATGGGCTTGTTAATATGAGGCTACTTACTCCCTAAGGAGGATAGCTCCCTGAAGGCAGGCTTTGCCCTAGACGAGAGGTTTGCCAAGGTCATCTGAAGAAGTCTCTAGTTTATTTTGGCATTAGCACCCAAAAGCAAGATGAAAATGGCTAGATTTCTTAAGTATGTGCAAGGTATACACATCGATTACAAGTTTCACCAAATAACCATTTTGGGCAAAATCCAACATACCTTATGCTAAAAAACAAAAAAAAAAAGATTATATTCCAGAATGGAAGTATAAACAGGGTCTGGATAAATGAATTTACTAATAACTGTTCCACAAGCCTTTGCATTTTGTCTAAGTTCCTATAAACAAATATCGCCTTAGGAAAATGGATTAAATGTAGGGGGGCTGTCACTATCTACACTCTGTTAACTGGATTTTTGTTTTGGATTGCTATTTCCTGGGCTGCAAAAGTCATGTGGCCTGGGTTTGGATAGGAAGCCAGGCAGTACAGGAGGAAGATCATCCCAGTCATGGAAGCTCAGAATTGGAAGGCACCTGAGGGGTTCTCTATCCAGCCCTGCATGTGGCTTATTTTCCACCTGGGAAGTGTAAACATGATAGCCCGCCTCCACAAAGTGAATATATGCCAGCATATTCATCAGGCCTTAGCAGTGTTGTCGGCTAAATAAAATTTTGGCCACATACTGTCTGTGTAGTGCAAGCTAATTAATGCTTCAATGAAGACCAGAGCTTTGCTGAGCCCAGGGCCCCCAGGGGTGCCTTGCAGTTCCAGAATTATTGAAGCAAAAGAAGCCAATTCATCCACTTGGCTCAAATGGAAGCCAGAGAGAAATCTCTCTATTTCTCTCCAAAAATTGCTCTTAATGTAGCCCTGTCTCAGTGCCTAGGTGCCATGGTAACAGAGCCTTCAAATATGTCCCCAGACAGAACTGACAGAGAAAAACCTGAGACCTTAGCCAATCCCATCTCCCCTCCAGGAGGAGTCACGTGCTTTGGTCGCCAAGGCCCATTATAAGGATGATTCCTTGCAATGTGGGTGCTGCTCTCTTCCTGAACAGAAGAGCCAGAAGTCTACCAACAGTGAGTCTTGGATAAAAGCCTGGGGTGGCAGCTGGAAGGATGGCGGTAAAAACCTGTCCTGTAAGGGATCAGAAATGGGGAGCCCACTGACCGCTTATATCCAGAAGAATACATTCTGCCTAGCAGGGCGGGTATGCAGTTATTAGCAGAATGACCACAGTGCCATCAGAGTTAACGGAGGAGAGCTCTGTGCACCAGAAATTAGACTTAGAAAAGCTGTAGAGAAGACAGAATGCTAAGAAACCCTCAATACCAAGAGGGCGCTTCTCATCCAGCTCACAGTCCTTACAGCCACTGCCTTTGTGTCTGTCTACCTGGAGCAGGAATAAGCAGTTCTCTGATGTGTGAATCGTCACTCTCTACCTCACCCCATCTTCAGGCACACTTGACAGTGTGTGTGAAATGAATTACAGATCTGGTACACAGGTCACCTGGGTGTGTACACCGTTTCCCTAATTTCCTCCATTGCTATAACCAACCAGGCAATGGTGTGACGTTCTGTAGCAGAGAAAACCAGCCACTGAGCCACGCACCCGCCCTATCACAGACCATCCTCCCAGCAACCGCCTTAACCGGCTCTCTTTGTCCTCAGACCTTCAAACCACAGCATGACCGAGCATGCCGGGGCAAAGTTACAGTGCTCTGCGGGCACCGCAGTAAGGGCGGCCGCATCCGTCTGTAATTCCTGGCATTGTTTCCTTCCGATCTGCCCTCGCAAGCCTTCTGATCTTTCCCAATAGCAATGGACGTGCTTGTGCGTTATGCTGGTTTAATATAGAAGCGAATAATGAATGGAAGCAGCGTGAATCCCTGTGAGGGAAACACGATCTCTGCTTCCTCCTTTAATAAAACGAGTGTATCAATGAGGAAGGCCCATCTCCCTGGATGTGCTATGATGCGAGCTGGCAGGCTGGCATGAACTGTGTACTTGGAGGTTGTGACTGGGCGGCAGCACAGAGCCCGAACGTCATTTATTTAGTTACCTGAGGACAATTTCTCAGGTCGGTCCCCGACCCAACCCCACACTCACCAGCAGCAGAGAACAAAGTTGAAGGCCGTGCCAGGTCATGGGGGTGGTGGATGGTTCCAAAGAGACTGGGGCCTGGAGGGCGGCTCAGGAACTCCGGTTTCAGTCCAAAGTCCAGCTTATGTGGGTCTGACTGCATCTGTTTCTACACAGCAAGGGGAAGAGTAAGAGGTGAAACCCCTGAGCCAACAGCAAGGAGGAAAGGTGTCAGTGAAGAGCGGGAGCTGTGAACGGTGCACCGGGGCTCAAGGGTACAGGCGTTGGGAGAGGAAGGCAGAGGTCCGAAAGCCGTTCCACCCTCAGCTGTCAGACCTGCAGGCCCACAGCCTGCTACACCAGAAACACCAAGTGACAACACTGGCCTTTGGTCTTTCCTGTTTTTGAGATGGAGTCTCACTCTGTCGCCCAGGCTCAAGTGCAGTGGTGTGATCTCGGCTCACTGCAACTTTTGCCTCCTGGTGTCAATGATTCTCCTGCCTCAGCCTCCCAAGTAGCTGGGATTACAGGTGCCTGCTGCCACGCCCAGCTAATTTCTGTATTTTTTATAGAAATGGGGTTTTACCATGTTGGCCAGGCTGGTCTTGAACTCCTGACCTGAAATGATCTGCCTGCCTCAGCCTCCCAAAGTGCTGGGATTACAGGTGTGAATCACTGCACCCAGCTGCGTTTGGTCTTTAAAGTTAATGGTTTGAGAAATAAAACCATATCCCATTTCTGGAGACTGCCACCACTCCCAAAGTAGTTCAGTATTTTGCTCTAAAGGTCCATTTTCTTAAGATTTAAAATAATAGTGTTGTAAACCATTTTATTAGGAATTCTGCATGAATAATCTGTATAAATTAATTGTTTAATGACTCTTTGCTATTACTCTAATACATCACAGTACATTAGTAACCAAAGCTACAAAGAAATATTTGCATGTCTACAAGCTAACTTTCAAATGATCGTTGTTACATAATTAAAAAACAGCAACAACAAAGAAAAACAAAGTAGGAGTATTAATTTAACTAACAGAGGCCTTTTCTCTTCCTAACAACTGCAATTACCTGAGGAAAGGGTTGGGGGGCGGGGGTTGGTCCAAGTAAGTAAACCATAACCCAGCACTTTGGGAGGCCAAGGCGGGTGGACTGCCTGAGCTCAGGAGTTCAAGTCCAGCTGGGACAACATGGTGAAACCCTGTCTCTACTAAAATACAAAAAATCAGCTGGGCGTGGTGATGCACACCTGTAGTCCCGATTACTTGGGAGGCCGAGGCATGAGAATTGTTTGAACCTGGGAGCTGGAGATTGCAGTGACTGAGACTATGTCTCCAAAGAAAAAAAAAAAAAAAAAAAAAAAAGACTGTGTGAAAGCCTTATCATGGACAGAAATCACTGTTTCCTCTTACTTATCCGTCACCAGGCCAATCTTTCCGCCTACCATCCTCTTAGGCAGTATAAACTGGTTCAAAATCTTCCTCTCAGTCTTTGTCTCTGACATCATCCTCTAGGCTGGAGGCTCTTGCACCAGCATGGTTTCAGAACTGCCCTGCCTCCTTGTTTCTTGACAGCTTTCTCTTTGAACAGGCTTCACATCACCTCAGACAAGCACGGCACCCGGGGCCTGGGGTCCTGGGACTTGCCAAATCCAGCTGACATTCCCTTCTTCCCCATCCCGTCTCCTGGGTGTTCACTGCCCTTAGCACCTGCTTCTCACTTTCACTCTTTTTTTTTTTTTTTTTTTTTTTTAAAGACACAGGGTCTCACTCTTTTGCCCAGGCTGAAATGCAGTGGCACAATAATAATTGACTGCAGCCTCCACCTCCTGGGCTGAAGTGATCCTCTTGCCTCAGTCTCCTGAGTAGCTGGGACTAAAGATGCATGCCACCATGTCCAGCTATTTTTCTTTTCATAGAGACAGGTCTCTCTCTCTGTTGCCTAGGCTGGTCTTGAACTCCTGGGCTCAAGCAATCCCAACATGTTTGCATTAGAGGCGTGAGCCACAGTGCCTGGCCACTCTTCCTATCTCTTGAACTCATCTGATGCTCTCAGCCCCTTTAGCCTCATTCTAGCCTCAGCTCAAACTCCCTCATGTGCTGAGGGATCCTTGCCCTGCTGTGCAACAGCAAAGCCCCATGAGGGGGCATCTATGTTGACAGAGCACGGCGTGAGGGTCTGAGACAGGGAAGTCTGGCATTCTCTTACTGCTGAAGGCAATGTCCCACTATCCATCACCACCATTGAAAGCGAAACCTACCCGTGGCACCTCTAGCTGGAAGTGATACCCAGTAAGAGGGCACATGCCCTTTCCTCACTTTTTATACACATACTCATTACTGAACTCTACACAACTGGATGCCAGGAAGGATGCATGTCCCCAGCCCAGCACAGTGAGGAACCTGCAGGCGTAGGCTCTTTCAGTAAATACCGGGTGAGTGACTAAAGGAATGCGTAAATGAACGTTACAGAGAAAGGGAAGATGCAGCTTCTGCTCAAGTCTACAGGGAATGCTATAATGAAAGTCCCACTATCAAGTAATAGCCAAGCCTCAAAACCAAGCTTCTAATTCACTATGAATCTATAAAAATCTTTTGAGTACCTCCTTTAATTTGGTGGCCAAATTATTTAGTGCTAATATTGCATGGTACATAGCACAGTTCCATTAACCACAACTTAGGGCCAGGAAGCAAAACAGAGCTTGGGGATTACCAGCAGTTTGCTGAAAAGGGAAGATGAACGCAGTTATCTCGTGTTCAAGAGGTCCTTCTAATTGAATTGGGATAATGAAAGTTTAAGTCACTGGGGACACTTTGACAGAAGAGAAGTTGCTAAAGTGGCACGTGCAGCATCCCCTCATCGCTTTTAACAGAAGTTACAGGGAAGATGTGCTTTACCTACGGTTCCACTAACCACATCAACCGCAACGGAACGGGAATTGAACTCATCATCAAAGTCTAGTTAGCTCTTCAGAGCACACACATTTTCTCAGACAGACCACAAGGCTTCCCGTGAAACTTGCCCTAACGATAAAGTACAAGTGAACCAAACTCACTGATCGCATACCATAAGAAAGAGGAGGTATTTGGCAATCAAAGCAAAATACCTTAGTGACCTCATTTACTGAGGTTTGTTGCTTAACTTTTAACTAGGTTTTATTTTTTTACTCATTCATTCTTTTTTTAAGAGATGGGATCTTGCTATATTAGCCAGGCTGGACTCAAACTCCAAGGCTCAAGGGATGCTCCTGCCTCAGCTTCTCGAGTGGGTGGGACTTGGGTTGTTTTATTTTAAAAAATTATGTCACCCTTTTAAAGACAATTCTCTTCCGGACGAAGAGCTCTATGTCCTGGCTCACTGGTCTCCTGTATTTCTTTCATGAGAGCTCCCAAATGCCCTTAGCACTAAAAGCTCGTTCGTGAAGAAATGGACTCAGTGAAGCTTATTGGATTGCTTGTTTGCTCCCGCTGATGCCGGCATCATCACACAGCCTGTAAATACCCAGACTGTAAAATACAGACTTGTTAGTTACTTCGTTCCCTAAGCCAAGCGCTGATCCTGTAGCCAGTCACTTGTGGAAGTTCTTGAGCTCTTTCCTACTGAGTCATAAAGGCTCTGGCAAATCATAGAAGATATTCATCCCTATGATGAAAATACAGACAAAAAAGAAAAATCATCTTTGCACGAAAGCAAGGTAACTGGCCAGAACGTGGCTCCTGCCGGGACTGACCAACAGGAGGGCCAGTGACAGTGCAGCAGCCACGTCTTCATGTAGGGCGTGCATGATGCCAACATTTCCCCAAAGCCAGAAAATGAAAAGAATGTACCAGTCGCCATTTTTGCAAAAACCCAAAACCAACATTCATCTGTAGCTCTTCCCAGATGCAAAGTATTTTGTGCATTCTTATTCTTGGTTGCTATAATTTTATTTCCAAAAGCTTTATTTTACCACTTAATCCATATTCAAGCCCTTTGGATCAATAAAATGACCAAATTATAAAAAGGGGAGGAACAAAACACCTTTTATAAAAAGGGCATTATCAGTTTGTTTTTGTTTTGTAATTTCACTCGTGGTTTCCCTAATGAACAGTATGATTTCCGAATGCCTGGGCTTCTGCGATCCAAAGTGCTTAGCTTGGCTTCCCAAAGTGCTTGGATCAGAGGTGTGAGCCACGGGCCTGGCTGCTGTCCAGATCTCTTGGGCTGCTGTGGCTTGCACTGTGATCCCAGCTACTTGGGAGGCTGAGATGGGAGAACTGCTTGGGGCCAGAAGTTTGAGACCAGCGTGGGCAACACAGTGGGAGCACCTCTTCAAGGATAATCCAGAAGGCTGGGCGTGGTGGTTCATGCCAGTAATCCTAGCAATTTGGGAGGCTGAGGTGGGTGGATCATGAGATTAGGAGTTCAAGACCAGCCTGGCCAAGATGGTGAAACCTCAGCCCTACTAAAAATATAAAAATTAGCCAGGCGTGGTGGTGGGTACCTGTAATCTCAGCTAGTTGGGAGACTAAGGCAGAGAACTGCTTGAACCTGGGAGGCAGGGGTTGCTGTGAGCGGAGATCATGTCTGTGCACTCCAGTCTGAGTGACAGAGCGGACTCCATCTCAAAAAAAAAAAAAAAAAAAAAAAAAATTAACCAAGCATGGTGGTATATGCCTAAAGTCCCAGCTGCTTGGGAGACTGAGGAGGGAAGATTAGGTGAGCCCTGGAGTTCAGTGAGCTATGATGGTGCCCTTGTATACTTTAGCCTGGAAAACACAGTGAGATCCTGACTCTAGGAAAAAAATAAAAGCTAAGACTTCTGAGTAGCTTTTCCAAGAGGGGCTTGATCCTTCCTGACTATGGGTCTTTAGAACCTGTTTTAAATGCCTCCTTAAGCAGGTTCTCCTGAGTAGGTCACACACTCACATCCCCATCCCATTCTTCCCTGTGCCAGGAAGGCTGGACTGACCTTGACTTTCTGTTGGTGGTGGTAAATCTGCCAGGCGATGTGAACATGCATAGCACACCACTTCCCTGGTTTCTGGAACAAGAAAGAGCAACGTGGTTAAGACGAAGACATTTCAGAGAAAACCACCTTCAATTTCCCCAAAGCTTTCAGCAGATTTTGGCTACAGAGGCTTTTTTTTTTTTTTTTTCCCCCTCCATGAAACAAGAGTGCTTTGTACTCTCGAAGTGCCTTCCATCAGCAGCTCTCCAGCCCAGTCACAAGGGAATCACAGCCAGCTCCCCCTCTCTCCCGACGAGGGCTGCTACTCAGAAAACCACATTGACAAGGACCTCCCCGGTTACCAAGGACAAGATGGCAAAAGCCTGAATCCCACACTCTGTGTCTTCTCTCTTTCTTTTCTGATGCCAGCTGGCAGAGCGGGAGACCTACTTAACAAATGCTGCCATGCTATAATGCAAATCAGCTGTTCCGAAGAGCTCATTAGTGCATGTCTGTGAGTCAACTCAAAATAAGAGGGTACGGAGCCTGTCCTAACCTCCCCCAAGACTGTGGTGGTTTTTATTTGAACCCCCAAAGTGGTACAAAGAAATACACCACATTTTGATTGAAGCCCAGTGACCATAAATGCTAAGAGTCAACTACCCATTCATGTTGGTGGGGATTGTTCTTAAGTTAAAAGAAACAAGGAGAAGAATTCTTTCCTTCCTATTCTCTAGATCTCAAGTCCTGCCTCCACCCTCTGGGGTTGAATTTGAATCCACAGCTCTCCAATTATTTTCATGTCTCGCTTTATATGGAGTGGAGTGCTGTGAGTGTATTCTCTTCTACCAGTCAGCGGGCAGGGACCACCTCCTCGCTTCATTTCCACTAAGTAATCTACCCATAAGCTCGGAGTGCGTGCTCAGTAACACTACTGGATAGATGAGAAGAAACACAGCCTCATTCTACAGCAGCAAAGAGCAGAAGATTCTGGTTTCTACAGTAAGGAGCTGTATCTGAAACACAGACTGAAATGCAAGTCTGGGTCAGTTCTCTTGCAATGAAATTATGGGTAGTTTGAAATCACAAATAATATACTGCCTCACCTAAGTGATGACACAATTCTCCTTTTTCCCCTGGAGAAATCAAATTATCTGATTATATGCCCTAGAAATGAGTTAAGTATAGCAAGAAATCTGCTGTCTATCCATCTTCTGTCCAACAAGTCACCATGTCTGCCTTACAGCCCCCAGGTAAGTCGGCATTCATTTAGAGGTCATCGCACTGGCCGCTCTCCAGACCTCGAGAACAATTTGCTTTAAGCAAGATGTCGAGAAACCAAAGGCTTATAGTATCTCCTTCCTGCACCTTAAAAAGAGGTCAAAAGGCTATGAGAAGTCCGTGTCACTTAGTGCAAAAAAAGGGAGCCGCCAGCCAAAATAAATCGACCCAGATACGTATTTTCTAAGTGCAAGAGAGACTAACTTCAGTCCACAGCTGAAGTCTTTTCCCCTTAAGTTCCAACTAGTCAAATCTTTTACCAGAACCGCTAACAAGAGATCAGACTCAGCTGAATTTGGTAGATGAAAAGCCAATGGCCTGGCTTCCTCCAACCGGCAAAGCTAAACAACTTGGGCCATTTCCAATCACACTACCTGAAAAACCCAATCACTGCCATTGCGTGTCTTATTCCAACTCTTCCATGGTTTATTGCCTTGTAATAGACTTGTATTTTTAACTCACAGGGAGTCAAATAGAGGTTGCAAAACAGTTCTGTAAGAAGCTTTCTTACCCTTAACATAGGTCTGAAAGGATCTGTCAACTGTGAAGAGAAAATGACAACTTGGTTACATGCCTGTCACTCAAACAATCGCTCTAATTAACAAATTTGTAGTGCTTCATTAGGAGGGGAAATTAAAATGTTAGAATTTTACTTTTAAATGAAGCCCTTTTAGAGAATAATTAACCCATTTTCACACTATCAAAAGTGCCAAGCGTCCCCTCCCCCACTTCACCAGCCGTGGCACATGTCCGCTGACAAGCCCCTTGACAAGTTTAATCAATAGCAACGTGCCCTCCGGCACCATGATTTGCTCACATCACATACCAGGAGTTTCACTGTCTTAGGCTCCAAACCACACCAGGTAGGTCTGAGGGAGAATGACCTTCAGACCCCAGGCTGTTAAAGCTGTATACCAACTGGTATCTGGGGAGAGGTGTCCTTTCCATGCATACAGTAGGATTAGGCTATCTTTACCAATACCCTTAAATTGATGACTTTACATTATTTATAGCTATTAGACATTTTCAAGAAGTTCACTACACATCATAACATACTTACATAGTTGAGTCATTTTAAACTTCTATCTAACTCTGGTTATCAATTTCTGACTGCCCTTATGTAGGTAAAAAGACAATATTGTTAAAGATAATTATTTTTTCATACTTAGTATAAAGACTATAAATAACAATGAGGCAAAAATTTTATCTATCGTGTAACTTCAAATTCCTTTTTTGGAAGTAGCAGTGGTAATAAATTATGAATAAACAATATAACCAAAGCATAATGGATATTTTATTTAGCTCTAGAGTACAAAAGGATCCCTAGCACATTAAAAATACAGGGCCAAAGAGCCGTGCAGTACAATAACTTCCTGACCCCAGGCAAGGGGGAGGACGTGTAGCCTGACTTCCAGGAAGAAAAGCACTTAGCGCTTTCGTGCCTTTCCATTCAGAACATTCGCTAGCTACCTCGTTTATGTAAGAAAATTCAAGGAGACAGAGAAGTTTGGTTAAGTAAAAACTGTATACAAGCTAACAATGTCCAATATCTGGGCTGGGACCATAAGTCATTCCTCTTTTCTCGCATTGGCAAGTCAGTCTCTTTGTGTCATATGCCCACAGTGAGCAGGAAAGACTGTGCTTAAGAGTAACTGGCATTTTCCTCCACCAAATAGAAGAACAGCTGAAATAGCAGCTCTCTCAAAGGAGCTAAGGAAGACGGGAGCCCTGGGCTGGCTGGCCCGTGCAAACACACACCCCCTGGTGTTACCTGAGACCAAGCCTGACTTTGCACGTACCCTCGGGTCCTTTTGGAGTAAAGTGTGTGGGACTGTCCCAGGCCGAGCAGCGACATCAATAGGGTTGGATGTCTACAAATTAATTAGAGCACAGCTTAGGAAGCACAGAACAGGTGACGCAAAAGCAAGATCCTTCTCTCCTTCTAAATGAGACAAGCCAAACTTCATTTGTTTGTTTGCTTCTGAAATGCAGGATTCATTTTTTTCAGGGAGCACACAGGCTCTTTCTCAAGGGGGCCTGACCACAGCTTTCTCTCTCCAGCAATGGCATCTAAAAGCAGAGAGAGGTCCCCAGAACATTTCACTGCCATAAAAGGCACAGGACCGAAAAACAGAAGCAACAAATGTAAATGCTGCCCTGGATCGCCTCCTCTTCTGAGGGAACCCAAGGCAGCGACTGTCATTGGTTTTTTCTGCTTAATCACCATATATTCTAAGAAATGCTTAAGTGAACGTTATTATAATTGGCAGTATCAGGTGTTTCCCATCAGAATCACTAAAAGTATTTTACAGACATTAAGCTCCCAATTTTAACTGGTAGACAATAACAAGGAATTACACTCAGTAATCAGTCATTAGCGGTGGTGGGAATGGGAATCCGACGAGAGAACCTAACTTAGGGACCTCTCGGATCCTCTCCTCGATGACTTCTAAAGCGATTTCGCTGTGTCTTACCTCTTCTCACCGTTCGCAGGTATTACTGATAATATTCACCTTATCTGTGAGCTTCTGTCCTCTGAATTAGCAACAGTAAAAAGCCTACTTTGGGCACAGTCACTACTCTCTAGTGGGAAAGGATTCAGGAGACAACACCAGTTATTTTATTGAAGAAATCACAACTTCCATGAACACCCCCTATGCCAGGAAGTTAAAGTCGTGGGGAAAAGGAGCTCAGGTTTAGGCATGAGGCTTGACGACAAGAAGCGGGGAGAAGAGAATGAAAGAAGAAAAGCAATCAGCTGCAGTACAACTAACAATTAAGCTGGAGTTGTTAACAGCCTGATTTGCATACATATGAAGAACTCCACTAATGAACTGCAATCTACATATTCAATCAGGACGATGGCCTGGAAAGGCCTATTTCAACGCCAGGAGAGACACTTTCTCGCCCAGATGTAGTTTTCTGTGTGATTGGATAATTGTGAGTGAGGGAAATAGTCTAATTTATTAAATGACCTACCAGTCTGTCTAGGGAGCCACCAGAGATTTGGTGCAACCTAGAGGGGACAGACCAGGGTCTGAGGGACTAGTAAAGTGCAGACTGGGAGTTTAAAAGTAACCATCATTTTATCTCCGGATAGGAGGTGTTTAACGAGGCTGTCGTAACAGCCCTACGTATCTGGAACCTTGCATATAGGGTGCAATCAGTGCAGGTGATCCTGAAGGCGGCGGGTACCCCACCTCTAGTGCCTTTTAATTCTTTTCCTGTCTTTACTTTTAATGCAACATGTCTTTGGAAATGCAGTTATGTGTTTATCCTGGAAGACTCTGTCCCCAAACTGTGTTTTACCTTAAGAATGAGATGGGGGAGCGGGGTGGGGGGGGGGTTGGTAAACAGAAAACCCAAACAACACACAGCAAAGTATCTTCAAGTTTGAAAATGGTTACTCACACGGAAGTACAACTCTTTCATTTTTGTATGGAAGTAAAATAGGAACTGTAAGTATATTTAAAAAGATAGTGCTTCGAGAATGACTCTTCAATATTGACCTTTAGAGACAGCTGTAGGCAACGCTGAATGGCATTATCACTGACCAGGTAGAATGGAATTTGGCTACTATAAAGGATAAAGGTTGATTTCACACTAGGATGTTAGTAACTGATGACAAAGTCCTGGCCAGTGTAACCACGGCAGGGGCGGGATGGCCGAGAGAGAGGGAGAAAGAACGGAGGACCGGAATGGCAGGCGACCCCCCACTTGCGGGCAGACCCTGTGTGCAGCTGACGGGGCTGATGAGGGAAGTGAGGGAGAATGAGAAGAATTCCTAGGTTACAATTTTCGTTTGGAACCTTTATCCCCACTTCTACTAAAATCAGTAAGGACTCAGCTTTGTGTCTTTACTAATTACATATATCTGAAGAATAACTTGGTGCACATGTGTCTGACATTTCACAGAATTCCTGACCAGAAGTTATGTCCACAATATTGGTAATAAAAATAAATAAGTATTATGTATATTTTAAAGAGCACAAGAAAACTTAGCTTAACTGAGATTACGTGGGTAGTACAGTTTGAAAATTAAATTTTCACAGCCGTTTAAAACTAGACGGACTCAGAAAAAAATAGGCTCACTCTAATCCCAGTGGTCACTTAGGACCTCACTGATTCGTCACTGCACAGGCAAGAGGACGCAGAACTTCCTGCACGCCTGGCCTGGGACGCCACTTAGACACATGCCTGTGTGTTTTCACTGAGGTTTCTTACCTTCGGCTGAAACGCTCCTTGTAGTGAACCAAAAGGGCCAGTGGGTGGGATCATAGGGGGGATGCCCGACACTGCAGGAGGGTAGGAATGGAAGAGCTGTGGCCAAAGACGGAGAGGGGGAAAAAAAGATTTTAGTAGGAGGCAAGTGACATATTCAAATTCCCTTCCCATAGAAAGACATTGACATGAGCAAGCCAAGTAATCTCAGTTTGATGCTATTAGTCAAGAAGCCATGATGAAATGATCACACAGATGTGCCATGAATGTGTAACTTAAAAAGTTAAAAGTAGTTCAGAATCAATCAGCCAGCAAATGACGTCCCGGATGAGGGCATCATTAGAAAGGGAGCTTTTTTTCTGATTATTAATTTTGGATAGAGGTCCTAAATGATTGGGGACTTCACTGCATTTCAACAACAGGAGGGACCTGAGCCAAATAAGATGCTCAAAAATTACAAGTTAATGGAGTGGGGGGCGGGAAGGAGACAGAAAAAAGAAAAAAAAAAGGGAAGAAAAAGAAGTCTTCATGAGTGCTGGGGTTTTATACCATTAAAACTCAATTAGTACTTGTAGATTTTTAATAGTTTGAGGAAATGAGAGCATATTCAGAATCCTTGCTTCATTAGGTTGTAGAAGTGGCAGTTCCAGAGGACAATGAAATTCTCTCCTCTAAAATCGTGACAAGTATTTGTGAACGGGTAAAATGACTCCATGTATACTTTAAGTGGAGCTGGCAATTTGTCTAGAAGATGGATTCTCACTGCACAGACATCACCCGAGTCTGGAATATTACTATCGAGCTTTCGTTTGCTCTAAGTCTCAGGTACTCAAAGCACTTCCATATTAACGTCTGAAGTCTGAATTTCTATGGCCACTTCTGAATGGTATCTGCTATTAAATGAACAAGCTCTTTGGAGGACCCTCAAGCCAAGCCCTTCATGTAGGAATCCACTCTATGACGGGAAAAGAATGATTCTGAATGAAGACTATGAATTTTCCTAAATCAATAGCCTATAAAAGGACACAATTGTGGAAAGAAATAGAGACAATCTGAAGACAATGCAAACACATCTTTCCTTCCAAAAATTTAATATTTTTGAGGTCCTGTTGGTCTGGTTCTAGCTACTGTCATCAGGCCACCATACAAATATTTTAAACAATGCTCCACCCTCGTGTTTGTTTATTATCTGAAAAACATAGTAATTGAAGCTCTTCTTAATAAAGGATTTGTATTAGCTATTTTTGGTAATGCCTGAAATTCACATTTCGCAATCCCGTTTTCAGAGCACGTCCTTTTTCTGTTGGTCTTTATGTCATTTTGCTCCCTTCAATGATGCAGCAAAGTTTTACAGACTAATTGATATTGAACTAAATCCACTTAAACAGTGATTGCAAGCCAAGTGCCCTCATTTAAAACGACTTTTAAGTCTAAAATTGTGTTTTAGATACTTGAGTGCATTGCATCTTAATTCCCCTTATAATGTTCTAACCCCGAAAGCAGGGGAGACTAAGTACTTCACATATTATCCACTATACCTCCTAATATGAAGTGACTCCCCACAGTACACTGAATAAAGCTGAGTAATTCAATACATGCCACAGTAAAACACACATTTCTAGAACTCTGCCTCCAGGTGGGCATTTTCCCTTTCATGTTTACAATTTAAAAACTGGATGTTCTTACCACTTTCTTTTTGCTTTAGTCCATTACTGACCTCTTCGAGCATACACAGAGCTGACTATTCCTCTCCCTGCCTAAAAACCTGAATCACCTAAGTAAGAATACATACATACACCTTCCAAAAATTCAGGCCTTCAGGCTTCTTCTCCATCTTCAGTCCAGGACGGTGGCACATGCCACTCAGAAGGCACCACAGTGGGTCCTACAAAGTAAATCTGAGCACTTGTTGGGCACACTAAACTTTCTGTATAAATTATTTTGTTAGCTGGTCCTTATTCTGAATCAGCAAAGTATAGACTAAGGGCAGAATGGTGACATCCATGGGCCAGACCCAAAGGGGAAACCCATAGGTCTACTGGGTTTTGCGTGTCCCCAGGAAATACGTTTTTGTATCCCAGTACTGAGCAGAATGTGGGGGGACCATGTTGGGAGGGAGGGAAAGGAGTCATCACTCAAAGACACTTTTCTAACTTTTTTTTTTGGAAGGTCCTTTGATCCTCTTTCTAAATGCCTCTAGAGTACAGAATTCTCAATTGATTTCTAATATTTTCTAGTCTTGACTTCTCAGCCATACTCTTGACTAACATGGTTTCTAATTATCTGGTTCAGAGTATGAATGAATTCAGTGTTTGCTGATCCATTAAAGTAGCACTTCTACTCACATGATAACACTATCTACAAATCAAAGCAAGAACAGTTGAGTGGTGAATCAACACGACTACAAGCAATGTTAACCTTCTCTTTTTTCTGGTTTCATTAAAAAAAAAAAATCACTGGCAAACTTGCAAATTTTCAGATAAAAATGATGCAGTATTCACCCCATCATCAAAATATCATGGCAATTATTCAAGATCACGGCATAAAAAGCAGCTCTTCTTACAGGTTAACTGAACTTTAACTTAGGGTGTTATCAATTGAAGTTCCAGAACGTACTCCTAAAATTGCATTAAACAAGTTTTGTTTTGTTTTTCAAATAAAGGAGAATGAGTTTAAAGAGAAAAATATCATTCATTTCAATTTTGGGAGTTTCTCTTAACTAAGTGATAGTTTTACTTTCCATTGTAACAAACTCAACAGAACAGTATCAGCCACATGGAAGAGGATTCTACATTTAGTCTAGAGCAAATGAAAATCTACTTGTTAAAGAGTCATGAGTCAAAAAAGACAAGGAACTTTCTGTTTAGAGGAAGTAATTCACTGACGACTGAAATGCTGAGATTTCAGACTCTCCTGGAACTCTAATGACTGCACTGCAGACACCTCACTTTGCAGGACAGATGCTGGACTTCCACTCAAGTCCAGCTCTGCTTTCAGGCCTTCGGAGTGCTTATGATCTTTTGATTCAAGAGATAATACTGCATCTTTACCAAAAGCAAAACACCACAAAAGCAAGCATCCAGAGTGGCGAGGCGCAATGGGATCTCTTGCAAAGATGATTAAGGAAGACTGCTAGTCATTGACTGATCTGTGGCAAGAGCACAAAAATGGCAAAGCAGTTACATTCAATGTGTAGCATGGTAATGAAACTCACGCTGTGCCGGTAGAAGGGGTCAACTTTTGTAGGGTATTTGTCAAACTGTAAAGGGATCAAAGCAAAAGCTAGTTACTTAATCTGCATTTTTTTTTTTCACTGCTCCAGTGGAGGTGGCCCTACAAAGCTTCCCTGTCATTAAGCTGTCATCAGACTCAATAACCTCATTACACACGAAACCGTTCTGAGCTCCTACGTCTCCCTGACAAGAAACCAACAGAAATGGAAGAACAAAGTGAAGAACCAGCGGTACGTTTGGGTTCTGCACATACCAGGATGCCTTTCTTCCTACCACTTTCTTTCTACATATTGGCACTAACCAAACATCTGAACGGGAGAAAACAGACACTTATCCAGATAAATCAGAGAGAGGTGAGCATTTGTGGTCTGATTTATCCAGTGGTTTCCCCGTTTTTATCTTTACTTCGACAGAAAAACTGTACATGCAGCTGTCTTCTGAAATGTATTACACCCAAATACCAGGTGATCTGGGATAGGCCAGACAGCCTTCCATTTGAACAGAAAGAGAGTATACTATTGTCCCCTCTCAATAATGTCATCATATTGATGCTGTAACTACCCTTGGTTAAATTTATTTCTGAAACAGCTCACACAGGCCAGCAGAAAACTTTCTCAAAATCTCAGGCTCTTCAAAATCTAATTGTTGAGAAGCATAGTTCATCCAAAAAAGATACAGGATTTGCTATTTAAAAAATATTTTTGGTCAGAAGGCCTCATTGCTAATATTCCTTGAAATACAATGTATAAAACAAACTTTAAAAAAGTCCGTTGAACAAGACGGGGGAGGGAGAGGAAGGAGAGGAAGCCAAGTGGGGTGTAGTGGACGCCTTTCAAAATCATGCAATTTATTCTCACAATGCCTATAGTAATGGCCTTAAAATCTAGTATTTCCTGCACTATTAAACATTAAATAGGTAAAAAATGACTCTAACACTCACTGTTGGAGACAGGACCCTATCTCACAATATTTAGCATTCTAATATAGCACTATCAATTACCGTTATTAACTTTAAAAAAAAAAATTCCGAACTGGTTCCGGACACAAGGTAGCCCCCAGTTAAGACCAAGACCATGTCATGGCCAGTGGTTCCTCCCTGCAGGGATCCCTGAACATTTGCTGACAGAGCACAATACCAGATTAGGGGCTTGTCTTAGGAAATACAAGAAACAGAACACCTCTAAGAAAGTGGGCTTAGGGAAACGGTCGGGACAAGCAAGTGGCACCCACTGCAGTCCCAGCCTGCCTGCAGGTCTCCGTCCCTGCTCTTCGCTCCTCGTCACCCCCACGACCCTGCCTGCAGGTCTCCGTCCCTGCTCTTCTCTCCTCGTCACCCCCACGACCCTGGGGCACTTGCTGCAGACCACGAGCAGGTGCATTTTCTGTCTGCTGAGAGTCCCCGGGATGCTCAAGGACACAAAACAACCCTTTAAGAAGTTAGCCATCAATGCTCGACAGGACTGTTTTGAGGGCATCCACGGTGCCGTAGACAGCTGCCTAGAAGAAGTTCCTACTTCAGGCCCCTGAGGTCAGAGCTGCCTGAGGCAGGGCACTAGGACACACGCCCTTCTCTCCAGCCGACGGCCGGCACTCCCCACCCGATCTCCGGCGGCCCCGCTGCCCGGCCCAGCCCCACGTGCTGCGTAATGAAAAGAGTCGTGCTCTACTTATCCTCACATTTCTGCCTGGGGTACGCACCATGGGAGGTGCTGGCGTCGGCATGATGGCGGTGGGCGGGATGGCGTGGGGGAACGGCGTGAAGGTGTGCTGGTGCGTGTGCTGGTGCGTGTGCTGGTGCTGGTGCTGGTGCTGGTGGAACTCGGTCCGCAGGTAGGGCGGAGGGCCCAGGGAAGCCCCGCGGTCAGCACTCTGCGAGGCCAGAAAACGCGTGTTCAGCTCCTGTCGCAAGATGTCTTGCTCTGGAAGAGAAGAGGAGGAAGATGACGGCGCCTTTTCCTTCAGAACAGGACATCGGAGTGCCTTCCTGTGCAGGGATACGGGGCTCATGACACAGTGGCAGGGGTGACAGGGTGCGGCGGGGCCCTGAGATCAAAGGGGGCCATCAGCAAAGCCCAGCAGCCCAAGGCCCGGTTGCATCCCGCCTCCCTGTTCTCTACCTGGTCTCCCAGCTCCCAGGGACAGGCAGGTGGTCTGTCGACGTGGAGAACAGACTCCAGGCCAAATGCCAGAGTCCCATTCCAGCTGTCACCACCAGCTGAGGAACCCCGGGCATGGCGAATAACCCATCTGAGGGCCAGTTTCCCCATCTCTAAGAGGGGGACAATAATATTGCCTAACTCGTGGGTTTTTGAGGGCTAAAGCAGTTTGCATTTAAGTGCTTGGGAACAGTGACAGCACACTAATAATGTCAGCTGCTCACATGGCAGGGCTGGCATGCCCTCTTCAGGTGTCAATTAGTGCCATATGGCTCTCTGTATTAGCGCCCAAACTGTGACACCTGACCTGATTAACACAGGTGAGGAGAAAGGATCCCATGTCTACCATGAGGTCTGCCCTTAAAATTCTGGGATATATTGTCACAAAGAGCGTGTCCTCTCCCAAGGAGGCAGGAGAAAGCCCTGCCCAGTGAAAAGAAACCCCTTAAACCAGGACACAATCTAAGATCCTGGAGCGAAACAGACACGAGCTTAGGGAAGCTTCGATCACTCTCAGGGGAGACCAGGCGACAGGACACACCCAACCTGGGTCTGACCACTCAGTGGCTGAATTGGGCTGGAAATGCCCCCAAACGCCTCCAAACAAACCCACGCTCTTTGGGCAGTGTCTGATTCACAGGGGCTGAGCTAGCTTGGTATGGGGGCTGAAAGGTATTTCTGCTGGACCTCAGGCCAGGGAGGGTTTGAAGAAGATTGCAAGGAAGGAGAAAACCGTAGGCAAATACAACCTTGCCATCAGGGCCACTTGGGTAGGGTGAGGCCACCTGTGGGGGCGGTGGGTGAGGGGGTCAGGAGCCCCGGCCCACCCCATCCTACCTGAGTAAGTGCTCCCGGCCGGGTGTCCCGGCACCTGCAGACTTCCTGATGTCAGCGGTGGTGGAGGAGGCAGAGCAGTGGGAGGGGCAAACATATTGGGGTGATGTGAGTGTGTGGGGGGCTGGAGGGTGGGCGTGAAGCTGTGCAGGGGGCTGTGATTGGGCAGGGAGAGGGGGAACGGGGAGGCAGAGGGGTGGTGGGAGATGTGAGGAGGGGCAGGCTGAGTCTTCGCTGGAGTGCTGCTTCTGCTACTGCTATCAGAACAAGAAAAAGAGAAAAAAGAAAAAAAGGTAAGCAATGTATTCTCTTTAGAAGAATCCCATCTCCCTCCCCTAAACCGTCAGCACAGTCTCTCCCGCCCCGTCCTCTTCACAGATCCTCCCCGTGTGCGGACACTCTCTGAAATCTCAACTCCTGCAAACCTCCCCACCGCTACTGCAGGCAGAGGAAGCTGCTGCTGCAGGGCCGTGGGGCATCCTGGTGTCCTGACAGCTCATTCTGCCTAAACCTCAGGGCCTCTCTCCTTCCTGTGGCCAGATTCTCATCTCTGCCCTAAGAAAATCGCCAGCCTTCCATCCTCCACTAGCTACATCCCCTATAAAGCAACAGTTAACAAAAAGGAATAGAAAAACCATGATCTGAGTTCACCCCACCTGTCTTGTTACCTCTTAAATGAGGAAACACAAAGAAGAGGTGAAATCCAGGTTCTCAAGTCACCTTTATGGCCTGGAGGCCACAGAAACGGCCGAGGGGTCAGAGGCCAGGCCTGGCTCCCTGCGGAAGAAACCTGCCTCCCAAAGACTGTGTCTTCCCTTCTTAGAAAAAAGCAAGGGCCGGAACCACCAAAGCCACCAGGTTTTCAACAGGAAAACAGGAACAAAGACACAGTCTCGGGAGCTGTGCTGGGTTGGAATTGTAGCCCTGTGGCACCAAGGGGCAGTGCTACTTGGCGCTATACCCTGGGTTTCTGCCTCTCTTTTCTTTACTGTGTTTCTCTGTGCTACTTTTTAGAAGTTTCTTTTTAACTTGGCAAAAACAAGACAGAGGAGACACTGGATTTCCAAGCAGAAATTTCTCACTTTCTCTCAATGCAGCCTGTTTTCTTTCTTCCCTGTTTCTCTGACCCACATAGGAGAAAGTAAATCACGATGGGGAAAAACCAAACCCTGAAACTGGAATACTCATTGGGCCCCAAGCTTCCTGCAGTTGGGACTGCAGGGAGACGGAGTTTTCTTTAACATTTCTTCTATCAGAGGCACAGAGCCTCCCTTCAAAGGATCTGCTCACACTCCGCGGCCTCTGATGTGCCCCAGGCTTCGATCCCCAGCCTCCACTGCTGCTGGGTTCCCGGGCCCACAGCCTTCCAAGCCTTCCTCTCCCGCCTTCACTCTCTCGAGTTGCTGCTTTACAATGTCCTCACCATCCACCCATCCGAACCTGTCCTTTCCCAAGAGACCCAAGTCTCACTCACCCAACGGCCCCCTTCCCTGTCCCCAGTCTCAGAGAAAAGGATGATGTTTCCAACAAGGACACTACAGTCTCCCTGGGGGTCCCTCTCCCACTCCCACCTGCCTGATCCCCAGGGAGAGGGCAAAAGTCAGGCCAAAGACTGGCCGCTCACCTTAAACTGTTGAGGCTTAAGCTACTGCTGTTGTAGGCTGACAATGGCTGGGAGAGGCTCTGAGCGGAGGGGTGGGCCTGCACAGGTGGGAGGTTCTGATGGAGCAGCTGGGTGGGGGAATGTGGCCTGGATAGCCTCTGCACCTGAGGCTGTGGGGTGGGCTGGAGCTGGGCCTCCGGGGCCTGCGGTGGCTGTGTACTCGGAGGTGGGGGCTGAGGCGGGGCCTCTGTGCGCTGCACCAGGTCAGGGTCCGGAGAAGGAGCTTGGAGTTGAGGCTCTGTCTGGGGCTGGGTTATCGGCTGTGTGACCTGAGGGCAGGGGTCTTTAAGCACCACAGGCTCAAAGATGGGCTCTTTGCAACAGTCCTGGCTCTTCTCCTGGCTTCTCTCTAAACCCGATATCTTGGGGACAATCGGCCCTGCATCCTGGCTGTCATGTTCTGGTAGCGTGCCAACACCTAACTCCGGATCTGCATGGGAGAGAGCAAAGACAAAACCACAGGCAACATGTGAGTGTGGGGTAAGGAGGGAGCGCAAACCCCACGGCTACCACACACCCCCAGCAGCAGGACCTGGAACCAACCCTCCTGGCTTGGGTCCTTGTCTTCACCACCCGCAGGCACATGAGCCCACAGCAAATGGGGTCACTGGTGGATGGAGAAAGATGAGGGAACAGCCTTTGCCCACGGGCAGCAGTGCACCTGGGGGTGTGGGAGCGGACAGAAAAGGCTGGCCGGCCAGAGGAGACTGCATTCAAGAAAGAAGCCTAGGGCCAGGCATGGGGGCTCACACCTGTAACCCCAATGCTTTGAGAGGCCGAGCTGGGAGGACTGCTTGAGCCCAGGAGTTCGAGACCAGTCTGGGCAACATAGCAAGACCCTGTCTCTACAAAAAAAATTAAAAATGAGCCCGGTGCGGTGCTGTGTGCTACAGTCCCAGCTACTCGGGAGGCAGGTGGGAGCCCAAGAGATCAAAAGCACCCTGGGCAACGTGGCGAGGCTGTCTCTATAAAAGAAAAAAAGTGCCAGATGTGGTGGCTCACGCCTGTCATCCCAGCACTTTGGGAGGCTGAGGCGGACGAATCACAAGGTCAGGAGTTCGAGAGCAGCCTGGCCAATATGGTGAAACCTTGTCTCTAGTACTAAGAATACAAAAATTAGCTGGGTGTGGTGGCAGGTGCCTATAGTTCCAGCTAATTGGGAGGCTGAGGCAGGAGAATTGCTTGAACCTGGGAGGTGGAGGTTGCAGTGAGCTGAGATTGCACCACTGCACTCCAGCCTGGGTGGCAGAGCAAAACTGTCAAAAAAAAAAAAAAAAAAAAAAAAAAAAAAAGAAAAAAGAAAAAAGAAAAAAAGAAAAGAAAGAAAAAGAAAAAATGCAGCTTAGACTACATTCTGAAAATGAATGTTTTCTTTAATCTCCAGAAAGTCTTTTATGGCATTACAATTAAGAAACAATAGTTGACAAGCTGATTTTTCCCTTTTAAAACAAATACATTTGTTGAATATACAAAAGAGAAGTGTTTTCAATAGCAAATGAGTCAAACATTATTTACCATCACACGGATGTTTTTTCTTGGCCTTCCCTTCCTCTTCACTTGCCACTTTGACCAAAGGGACACACTTGACATTTACAGATAATTTTTTGTTTAGCAAGTGTTCAACTTTCAAGTCAAAAGGCAGGTCTCCTAATGCCCATCACCTGATCCCAGCGCCATCTGAGATCAAAGGTGCAAACGGGAACTGAAAGAAAGTTTCCTCTCGACTACATTTGCTAGAGCTTTTAGGGGTCCCCACCCAACTAAGTTGAAGGGGTGCTGGACATTGAGACTAAGCTTGGATATTAACTTTAAGTGAAATTCTACAATCGTCAAAGAAATACAGAAAATAGGTGCTTCTGTATGGATGTAAAGGATGTGCTTCCTCCAAAGCTCGAAAGGTCTAAGGTCCACATTTAGTAGGATGGCTTATTTGAGTACCCCATAAGCCAAACTCCACAAAAATCTCAAAGCAGAATAATGAAAGACCGATAACGGCATTAAACAGAAAAGAGTGGCCCCATTTGGGAGTAAGTACTTTCGTATACAACTGGGGAAATTCATCCTTCCCACACTTTTGTGCCAAAAAGACGCATCCTTTTATTACTACACAGTTTTGACACAGAAAAGGACTAGATTACAACATCCTCTGAAATGAAGGTGTTCTTCAGGTGTTCTTAAAGGAACTATGCTGGGCGTGAACTTTTTCTTACCTCATGGTATCAAATGTGAAAAGTATGTGGTGTTCTTGCTGGTTCTATGTATTTCCGGGTTTTCTGGGTTTTGTTTTAGGGTGCGGTCTCCCCAGGTGTGATCACGGCACACCACAGCTCCAAACTCCTGGGCTCAGGTGATCCTCCTGCCTCAGCCTCCTGCGCAGTGCCTCCCGCCCCTGTGCCCAGCTTACATATTTCTGTTTATGTACTGTTGTATAAACACACTTGTTTGTCATTATTCCTTGGAATTCGCATCAAAGCAATTCATTATTTTCAATGTTCTTTTGGTAACACAGATGAAACCAATAACATGCACAAAAGCAGAAACAAAACTCGGGTTTATAAACAAGGCACATTTTTGGCTAACAGTAACTCGGCTATTTTCAAGTCTCTCCAAACAGCCTGAACAGTAACACCAACAAAATGGGAAGAAAGCTGCATTCTTCACATGCTTCAGAGGGAGGAAGACAGGCACTTGGTAGAGCCCTGATTCCATGTAACTCTGGGCCTTTCACACACAGTTCTGTCCAGTGCTGTCTTGCCAGCCTTTCTGGGAGATTTTGGCTTAGGATAAAACTGAAGTTGAAAGGCTTCTCAAAACCTTCATTTCTAACTTCAGGGCTGAAGGAGCACACCAAGCCCTTCCCCAGATCCCATGAGAAAGGAAGGCCCTTTATTCAGAGATGTCACAGTTAGGGATCTGGCTCTGTGTCCCTCAATGTGTCTTCACACAATGTCCCGTATTTTTCTTTTACAAGATTTTCCCATAGCAAGCCATTATCAAATGCACTGAAAAATCACATGCTTCATACATACGACACAGGCCTGTTAGGTCTGGGACAGAAAGTAACAGCAGCCCAGACATCCTAAGAGCACACAGCAGAGGAAGGGTTTCACTCAACAAGTTCTATGTGCATGAGCAGGGACTCTACTCCCGCTTACAGCTACTTTAGGATTTTTCTGCTTGATACAATGGCAGGCACACTTTTAAAAAATCTTTTTTTGTATTGCTCTGGTCTCTCCAGATTGGAGTGTTGAAGAAATCAGTAAATACTTCCTATCTTCTAAGTATACATTCAAATTCCCTCCAAAAATCACGGTCGCAAGCTTCTCCCTCAAATAGAAGAGAGCTTCCTTTTCCAAAGGACACCATTCAGAGGATATCATTTGCACTTACTTATGCTAGTACGGAGGCACATCAGAGACACATAGAGAAGTACTGCAGATATCCAGCTTGACTCTGTTTACCTCCTTGTTCTTGAATGAGCCTCAAGAATTTGGACAACACAGCCGAGCTTGCAGATGGCATCCTTGGGCTTGCTTCCCAAGGCCCTGGAAAAGCCACCGGAGTTGACTTTCCTGTCTCCTCTGTTGCCTCACTGTCTCACACTCAGTCTAACCACAGCTGGAATATGAGGAGTGGTGCAAGGCTGTAGCAGTCACCGCCATCTCCAACAAGCTCCCGGAGATGCGGGGAAGACCCAACCTGTCCAGTGAACGCTCCAAGTCTGAACGGCACTCCTCCAGCGTCAATGCATGCTCGAATCACCTGGACATCTGATTACAATTCCCATCTAGGTTCCACAGCTCTGGGATGGGGCTCTAGATTCTGACTTCCTGAGGATCTCCTGGGTAAGGCTGAGGCTGCTGAAGCTTGGATCATTTCAAGCAGCAGGATCTAATCCAACACTCTGCCTAGATAAGGAATAAGCCCAGAGAACTCAGGGAACTTGCTTGTTGGAAGTCATGTCCCTGTTTCATAAACTAGAAGGCCTGAGTTCCAGTCCCAACTCTGCCAACACCAACTGCCTTTTCTGAAATCTATACTATGCTGCCTCCTAAAAAGCAAAAGTCCCCACTTTGGGAAGCCAACACAGGTGGATCACGAGGTCAGGTGTTCGAGACCAGCCTGACCAACATGGTGAATTGAAACCTGTCTCTACTAAAAATGCAAAAATTAGCTGGGCGTGGTGGTGCATGCCTGTAATCCCAGCTACTCAGGAGGCTGACGCAGGAGAAGCGCTGGAACCTGGGAGGCGGAGACTGCAGTGAATCAAGATTGTGCCACTGCACTCCAGCCTGGTGACACAGGGAGACTCCGTCTCAAAAAAAGCAAAAGCAAAAGCAAAAGTCCCGAAGCAAAGCAGGTAGTGATAGATCCAGGATTCAGTTACAGTATTTAAGTACACCAGACTTCAAAGTGTAGAGCGTTAGTAGCGCTACAAAGAGTTACTGTAACGCTGCACTTCAGCCAGCCCTGAAAGCAAACGGTCCATCAGTGCTCTGGCACTGCAACCCAGAAACAAAGCAGCGATGAGTTTGGGCTGCTAAGAGCTTTGGGGCCGAAACAGTTTTATGACTCCCCATTTACAGAAGTCTCTTGAAGCGCAGGTTGGGCGTCAGGCATTTTCGTGGCTAATCGGTAATGCATTTCCTCTTCCTTTCAATTATTCAATAAATGTATCTTCCCAGTTAAGCTTTCCATCTTGACAGTCAATGTGTCTTACTGTACTTCTCCAAAGTCGGCAAGAACACATTTGAAAAGAAATCAGTTGGTATCGCACCACATACTCTGAATTTGCCAAAGGATAAAAGGAAGAATGAGAGCAGCCTGGCCATAGCAACACTCCGTCCGGAAAAAAACAAAAAATGAAGAAAAAAGAACGAATGAAATTTGCTAAATTTGAAAGAAATAAGAATGTACAAATTGAGTGGTCTTACTTAAATGCTGTATTCATTATATTTTGGGGTTTAAAAATCTCTCTGAGTATCAAAATAGTTTGTCATGCTTATACTAAAAGACAGGCAAATTCAAATTACACTGCGTACTTTATGGTAAAAAGGATGAATTTATTGCAGGTAAACTGTACCTCAATAAACTTAAACAATGAACTTTAAGAGATGAGGACACACTGGCTTGATTTTGATGCAGGTCTGATGTAAGTTCCCTGGGGAACGTGGACCCTTTCTTTGTGCTTTACGAACAGAATGCAGACTTGACAACCTCTCTGGAGGACACTTTGGCAACATTCAGCAGAAAAACGGGTGGCGTTCCCTTGGTGTGCTACGTAAGGATTTTGTGTACAGACATAAGGAAACAATACCATGCTTTGATAGCAAGTTTGGAAAGCACCCAAACGTAAGCATTGGGAAGCACTGGGAGACTAGTTACACACATTTGCAGATCCACAAAATGGAACATCTTGCAGCTGTAAAAAGGAATGCTGAATGGAAAATGTAAAGCATTTACTATCTTTTGAGGGAAATTCATTTCATTTTACCTACAAAGAAGCTATGCGGCTGGGCGCAGTGGCTCATGCCTGTGATCCCAACACTCTGGGAGGCCAAGGCAGGTGGATCATCACTTGAGGTCGGAAGTTCAAGGCCAACTTGGTTAAACCCTGTCTCTACTAAATATACAACAATTAGCCAGGTGTGGTGGTGCCCACCTGCAATCCCAGCTACGCAGGAAGATGGGACAGAATTGCTTGAACCCGGCAGGCTGAGACTGCACTATTACACTCAAGCCTGAGTGACAAAGCAAGGCTCTGCTTGAATAAAAAAAGGAGCCATGGAAGAATACTCAGGAAACCAGTAACAGTGGCCTGGGGGCTCAGGAGGAGTGAGAACTGGACAGACAGAGAACTGGAAGGCATAAAAAGTAAGAAAGTATAATGTGTAAATGTGTAGTACGTTTGAAAATAAAATGGATTATATGAAAAAATATAAATTGCTAAAGTTGACTTAAAAAGCAAAACCCAACCAGATCATCAAAATAAAATGAAAAAGCATTCAATAATCTAAACCTTCACCTCCCCTCCAAAAGGTACCCGTGTTATAGACAATGTTGACCAAACCTCCAAGAAACAAATTATTCCTATCATCTAAACGGAAAACCAACAGCAAATATTATACAACAAAAGAAAGAAGAAAAACTATTTACAAAAAATATAATTACCTAGCTGGAAAACAGAGGCAACCAACTGAGAAAATATTAGCACTAATAAGAGAGCACAATGAGATATCCAAATAAAGAGAAACCACAAACAACCTCAGCTTTTCAATACACCAGCAACAGTCAGAAAATTACATTTAGAAAGAATCCTCTTCATCATAAAACCGTAATACCTGGAACAAACCTACCAAGAAAAGCACAGCACTTTAAACCTTCACACGTGTCTTCCAAAACAGAAACAGCCTTTTTCAAGGTGTTTTTCAGTGCCAAAAAAAAAGACAGCGAGAAATAGGTCAGTCACGAAATAGACAGTTGTCATTAGAGGGTACCACTCCCTATGGGAAGTGCCTGACATTTGTGGGAGTGTGTGGCTATCACTGTGACTGGAGATCACTGGTGGCTCTTAGGGACGTTAGAGCTACTGCAACCTGAGCAGCAGCCCCTCCTGACAACACCTCAATTCACTTCCTAAATCCCACCCGATATTTGTGCAGCTGAAACCCTAGAACCTACCACCTCTGTTTTTGTATATAAACACAAATTAAGTCATTTTTTGCGTGGTTTTAATAGACACTGAATTTTCCAGGGACGCAGTGACTGTACTTTGTTCTATCTGGGCCATATCCAAGGGCTGACGGCTATCTGGGAAAGTCAGGACTCAGTGGTAAGGCTGCTTGCTCCTGGTATCTGAATCGCCGGGACCACGTATTTGTGAGAGTCTGCATTTGTAGCAGCAGTATTTACGTACCATTCTAGATACAGATTCAAACACTGTCTTCTAATATAAATACGCATTTACACACTTATGTTATTATAAATGACTTGCTTTCCACTTATTTCTCCTTTATATTAGGGCTTTACTTATACTTTTACATTATGTATACAGATGGATACATTAACTGTATATTTCATTCCAGAAAGTAAAAAACGAATGTGCTATAAAATATTTCTTACATGACACTGTGTCTGGTAGAGTTGACAGTGGGTATATTCTGATGAACTACTACGCTTCTAGAAGCCCAGTGACTTACTGTACAAATGCAGTAACAACCTCCCAGGGCAGTCGTGGAAATAAGCCCATGCAAAGTGCTTTCCGCAATGCACGGCACATAATAAGTAAGTAATCAATCAATGTTCCCCAAACTATTGTGAAGAAGTATTTAATGTCATGGAAAATACCACATGACAAAATTGCCATTAAATAAAGTGCACTATTATTGGTGTGATCTCAATAGTGAAAATTATCTGTGTAAATGTATACATGTTTGCACAGAAAAAAGATTGGAAAGATATATACCAAAACATTAATTGCAATCTCATCATCCAGAAATAAACACTAACTTTAATTCTTATGTTATACTTTTAACTTTCCAAATTAAGGAGGAGGAGGAGGAAGAAAAGTACTAAACAAATGAATATTACAGAAAATTTGGAAAGAAAAACTCGATATAAAAATTAAAGTCAATGTTTATTTGTTATAAACAAGCAGATAATTACAGTAAAAGTTATTAAAGTAAAAGTATAAAAGTAAATAGCAGTATTATTTACTGTAATAAGTATACTTATTAAATTATTTATTAAAGTAAATAATAGTATTATTGTTAAAGAAAAAAAGAGATGCTATATTTTAAAATAAACTCTTTTCCTTTTTTCTTTGTTTTTGAGATGGAGTTTCACTCTTGTTGCCCAGGCTGGAGTGCAATGGTGTGATCTCGCTTCACCGCAACCTCCATCTCCCAGGTTCAAGTGATGATCCTGCCTCAGCGTCCCGAGTAGCTGGGATTACACGTATGCACCATCACACCTGGCTAATTTTTTTTATTTTTAGTAGAGACAGGGTTTCTCCATGTTGGGCAGGCTGGTCTAAAACTCCTGACCTCAGGTGATCCACCCACCTTGGCCTCCCAAAGTGCTGGGATTACAGTTGTGAGCCACTGCACCCGGCTAAAATGAACTCCTTTCATGGACAATACACCTCTACTATTAAAATAAGTCAACCAAGAAAGTGAGCATTCAAGTCTTTTTAAATTTTTGCCTCACCTACTGTTTTATGTGAGATGGAGTCTCACTCTGTCGCCCAGGCTGGAGTGTGGTGGCTCAATCTCGGCTCACTGCAGCTTCTACCTCCCAATTTCAAGCGATTTTCCTGACAACCTTCCAAGTAGCTGTGATTACAGGGGCCTGCCATCATGTCCAGCTAATTTTGCTGTTTTTAGTAGAGGTGGGTTTCACCATGTTGGCCAGGCTGGTCTTCAACTCCTGACCTCAAGTGACCCGCTCCCTTGGTCTCCCAAAGAGCTGGGATTACAGGTGTGAGCCACCATGCCCAGCCTATTGAATAGATTTTTTAAAAAATCTCTTCACCAAGAGGACACATAAATATTTGACTCTCAGAAATGAGACTAGTATGGTGCATGTTTTTAATTTTTAAAAATATGGTGCATGTGTTTTTTTAAAAAAAGATAAAAGGGTCTCACTCTGTTGCCCAGGCTGAAGTAATCATAGCTCACTGCAGCCTCAAACTCTTACGGTGAAGTGATCCTCCCACCTCAGCCTCCTAAGGAGATGGGACTACAGGCACATACCAGGATACGGTGGATAGTAAGCCTTCTACCTATTCTTCAACGTTTCTAACTGGTTCTAACTGGGTATTATTTGGACAGAAAGAAAATGGTGAATACTGACGATGGAGGAGGAGAAAGCACAAAACAAAAACAAAATACGCACACTCTCCCAAAGCATAGCTTCTGCACTTCTGGTCTTCACAGCTTCATACTCTGTTATGAGGTCTCCTAATAGGACTTACTAACTACAAGGTCATTACCACAGCAAACCTGAAGGAGCTTTCAAAGGCATCAAGAAAACCATGTGGGGGGCACTAGCCCCTAGACAACTTCCTTCGTTCATTCTTTCCTTCCTTCGTTCCTCCCTCCCTCCTTCCTTCCTTCCATCCATTGATCCATCCATCTGTATCTTTTTGAATGTCTAATCCTAATGACTTAGAAATGGACATGTCCTATTTTGATCATTCCATCTTCTAGTTAGCCTCTCTTATTGTCATCCAAATGACAAAACCACAAAGATCACACCAAACAGACTGCAGATCACAGCCAAATAAGAAAAATAACCCAGACTTCAAAGTGGGAACATGAATACATTAATAAAGGACTGAAATGTTCAAACACTGGGAATCCCAGAAACATATGGAAACATAGAACTTCTGTGAATCAACATGCAATTACCTCAGCTGGTAGCAATGTCTATTTTATTTTTTTTTGGACACAGAGTCTTACTCTGTTGCCCAGGCTGGGATGCAGTGGTACCATCACAGCGCACTGCAGCCTTGATTCCCCAGGTTCAAATGATAGTCCCTCCTTAGTCTCCAAGTCGCTGGGAGGCTGAGGCATGCACCACCATGCTGGCTACTTTTTTCGTATTTTGGAAAAATGAGGTCTCACCATGTTGCACAGGCTGGTCCTGGGCTCAAGCAATCCTCCCGCCTAGGCCTCTCAAAGTGCTGAGATTACAGGTGTGAGCCATCATGCCCAGTCAACGTCCATTATTTAATCACCTTCACGTGTCTATTCTGTTACCTTAAACAAAAATCTCTTTTTAAGCAAAAACTGCATATTTTGTATATAGGTATTAAAACCCAAACTGCACTGAGTTAATTTAGCAACACATTTCATTCCCCATCCCCCACAAGTTTTGACTGTATCTCCAAAATTCTACATTCAGTAATATTTTGCAGAAAAATGTCCACGTTCTCGGACATACACTTCACTGTATTGTCCTCCTCTCCCTCTTCTCTTCAGATCATTAAGCAGAGCCTAGTTTGTTCCACTGGAAGATTCAAGTGCCAGGACGAATGGTGCAGCTCTTCTTCTCGGTCACCGGAACTGTACAAATAAATTGAGGCAAACCCACTGTTTGTTCAAGGCAAATTAATTTTCAAACACTGCAAGGGTGGGAGATCAGGAGAATGATGGGTGCTTGGCAGGGCTAGAAGTGATTCCATTTTGTGCTTGTCATGTTGTGTAAACATTAATTACCATCTGGGAGGCTGAGCTGTGGGCTGAAGTCTGTATCACAAACCTCTGAGGGCCCTTCAGGGTTCCTATTAAAAGCAAAATCCTAAATAGGAAAAAATAGCCATTGCATCTGCCAAAATCCCAGCAGCCCACTGGGAGAGCTGTGTGGAGTCCAGCGGGTGGATTAGAGGCTGCTGTGATCAGAGAAGCTAGTTTGGCTATCATCTAGCTGAGCAGATTAACTGTGGATAGGGGTTAATCTGCCAGGGATTAAGGAAAAAGCAACACCCTGAATTTGAGTGTACTTCAACTTGTGTCAAGTTTGTTGCTCCTAAACCCCACACCAAAACACATCGATCCTAAGGCAGATGCCCATGTTCCTGATGCCTTAAAACCCAAACATCTGCCTTCAAGGCGGGTGTATCAGCTCCACAGTCTTGACTGTGGAGACCGAAGGTTCTCTGAATCACGGGTTTGGCCTACAGAGTAAAGAGCCTTTAGGGTCAACCTGGGCTTGCAAACGTTTTGTTAACAAATAGAGCCACGAATGACTATGTAATCAAATGAGCAACATTAGAACGAGAGAAACAGGTTGTCATCCATTGGGGGTAAGAATGGCAGCCTTAAAAAGTCCTATAAGGCCAGGTGTGGTGGCTCACACCTGTAATCCCAGCACTTTGGGAGGCCGAGGTGGGTGGATCATGAGGTCAGGAGTTTGAGACCAGCCTGGCCAACATAGTGAAACCCCCATCTCTACTAAAAATACAAAAATTAGCTGAGCATGTTGGCAGGCACCTGTAATCCCAGCTACATGGGAGGCTGAGGCAGGAAAATCGTTTTAACCTAGGAGGCAGAGGTTGCAGTGAGCCGAGATCACGCCATTGGACTCCAGCCTGGGCTACAGGGAGAGACTCCATCTCCAAAAAAAAAAAAAAAAAAAAAAGGCTTTAGAAACTCAACAATGTCAAGGCCACATATAATCCATGTGACTGTCACTTCATACAGGGAAAAGACTCATTTGTATTATGCTGCCTCCTAGGCCAGACATTGCGTTAGGCCCTGAGGATATGGATGTAAACAAGCCACAGCCCCAGGCCTCCTGAGAGCCGGTGGCTGAGGATACAGAACAGTACAGATGAAAACAATAGGGAAAGAGTAGATAAAAACCCTGTGGTCCTGATCTTCAGTTCTTGTCTATAAGGCTCAGAGACAAGCTCAGATAATCAGAGTTAATGAGGATGTCCTTTATCTTACTGATTCTGAGTTATCAATGGTAAGGCATTTACATCTATAACACGTTCCCACTAGACTGAGCCCAAGGATCTTAGGCCAACATCAACTGAATCCTGTGACGGGATACGCAGACCTGACAGGAGAAAGAGGTATGAAGGGTAGTATCTCCAATCACGTCCAAGAACACAGAAAAACTCCAAATATCAGTTTCAGAGAAAGGCTCGGCTTTCAAAGACATGGCCCCACTTTCTTTTTGTTTGCTGGTATCCTTCTGCCAGCCCCAACATTTATTAGCTGCTTCCTCTGGATAAGATCACCTCCTGCTTGCTTTCGATTCCCAGTGCAGCCTTCCTGCGACCCCCCGACTCCTCCTGCGAGCCTTAGCTGTCTTGGCCTGTCCGCCCCGGCTGGGTGTCAGCTAAGTGCTCACACGACACTGTGTACTATGCACATGCACACATCCAAGCACAGCCACCCTTAAAACCAGTGTACGCAGGCCAGGCGCTGCAGCTTACGCCTGTAATCACTGAACTTTGGGAAGCCAAGGAGAGTGGATCACTTGAGGTCAGGAGTTCAAGACCACCCTGGCCAATATGGCGAAACTCTGTATCTACTAAAAATACAAAAATTAGGCGGGCATGGTGTTGCGTGCCTGTAATCCCAGCTACTCAGGAGGCTGAGGCAGAAGAATCACTTGACCCCGGGAGGTGGAGGATGCAAAGAGCTGAGATCACACCATTGCACTCCAGCCTGGGGACAAGAGCAAGATTCTGTCTCAAAAAATTAGTGTACGCTTCACACTTAAACATGGTACTTCTGTGCCTGTTACACAGGTGCGGGAGGCCCTAACAAGGCAAGGTTCTAGAAGGATTTTCCCACAAACATGTATGGATTTGCACCCAGCACACAGCACACCTACTCTGAGTCAAGATGAAATTGAAGGACAAAGCTATCATTGAACTAGAAGCCACAGCGCACATTCCTTAGTCTGGAAGACAATGGGGACAATGACGGCTTATTTTGGAAATTTTCCAAGGGGTGGGACCAAAACACTGAATACGAATAATTTTAGATGTCTGGTGTAAAAAAATAAAAAGATAGTCTTCCCAGTATCTAATCATCCTGGCTTTCACATTAAGGCGAATAAAATAAGGATAGAGGCAGCCCTGCTTCCAGTATTTCCATTATGAAATATCGGTGAGGAAGGAAGAGCTGCGAGGGTCACAGATGGGTACGTTACAGAGCTGACACCTTCCTTCCTACCGCTGCCCTCTGCTAACCCTAACACCTTCACTGGAGAAGCTGACATCCACACCCAAATGGGCCGTAACCATGAGGCTGGTCTGGCCCTGGCACCATCTTAGCACACGATCTTCGCTGTAATGTGCTCCTGTCATTTTACCTGTTAATGTCATAGACAATTTGGGGGTGAGTTGCACATGTCTTTTGTATCAACGTGTCTGTGATATAATGGGGCTATGGAACAAGGTGTTCAGCTAGTAACTCACACTCTTAGAAAGTCCGTGTGCCCATTAAGGTTGGCCAGTGGTTGGGTCTAGCGTAAGCCCTAGTTTCTAGTTTCAACACTTCACTTTACCAAAGATGATTTTCTCAAGGATGAAGGTAAAGCTGCTAGCAGCAAAACCAACTTACATACTGTCCGTCATCCACCACCTTCCTGTTTTGCACCTGATGATTGTATTTCATCTGATTTTGGGCACACATTGGATAATCACCAAGACCCGTGTAGAAAAGAGGCTGGGTGAGCATGCCAAGATGCAAAGTAGGAAGTGCTGGGCACGGTGGCTCATGCCTGTACTGTCAGCACTTTGGGAAGCCAATAAGTTTTGTATTTCGTCTCTACAACAATATGCAAAAATTAGTCGAGCACAGTGGTGTGTGCTGGTAGTCCCAGCTACTCATGAGGCTGAGGCGGGAGGATCACCTGAACCCAGGAGGTAGAGGCTGCAGTGAGCTATAACAGTGCCACTGCACTCCAGCCTGGAAAACAGTGAGACTCTGTCTCCAAAAAAAAAAAAAAAAAAAAATCCAGCCTGGGTAACAAGAGCGAAACTCCGTCTCAAAAAAAAAAAAAAAAAAAAAATTCTATCTGTCAAGTTTATCCCAGTTTTTCTTAGCTCTGGCCCTATACACACATACTCCCCACACCGAAGAGTCACCTATACCATGCAATATCCCTGTGCCCACTTCCTATGCCTCCAGATTATGCTCCCATCAGGGTCCAGGTATCCGAAGAAAGGCTCCAAGTTACCCCAGTAGAAAGAAGTGTCAGTGATATCTCATGGCAGTGACTGTTTGACTCTGTTCTGGAGGGGAGGAACCACGGACACCCAGGCATGTGGACCACTCTGGCCCTAAGCTCATCCTGTGCCAGTATCACTGCTGAGGAGGAGGGTGATTCATTTCCACAAGCAGTCTCAGCGACCTCAGTCAAGTTTTCTGCCAAGTTCATACAGCTGTCACTCGGAGTACACTGTAGGTGGAAGCTCTCCTATTCCTTTAGAGCGTCATTCAATGTCCGAAAAGCAATCACTGTTTTCCCAGTATCATTCCTGTCCTACAGGCGACAGTTCACTGAGAAGTGGGCTTTGCCTTGGGAAATATCTGCCACCCTTCGGCGACGACTGCTCTGTCAGCATTCAGACACACCCGTCCTGAGGACAGGCGACAAAGCTTCTCCCCAAGTCTGCTCACACAACCTGCGATGGTCCAGGAGACCTGGGTGCTGCCGAGCCCCTGCGACCTGCCTGACTAGCTTGCGTGTGAGCACAGAGTTGCCTCTAGGACCCACAGAAGCAGGCTTTTGGCTCTTCCACAGCCCTTAATTCTCTGGAGGAGGAGGAGCAGGGAGAGGACTTGGCCATTTTTTTCTAAGTTTTGATCTTTCTTGTCCTGGATCATCTACCAGCTCACATTGACTCCGATTCCCAGTGTGGTCCAAGGCCCAGCAACACTAGCCTCCTCCAGGAGCTTGCTGGGATGGTACCTTCACGGCCCCTCCCCCCCGCCCTGCCCTGCACATTCAAGTTGGCACAGCGCTGTCCCAGAGCGCCGCCGGGAGGGCTGAAGGGCACCTGCATGCCCCTCGGCTGAGGGAGGCTGCCCGTCCTTCTCTGTCTCTGCTTCCAAAGATCCAACCCCGGAAATTCCTTTCTGCATCCCTTCCTAGGGTGGGTTCTCTACTGACATGTAGGGAGGACAGGATGGGGTGGTGAGGGGCGGTGATACCGTTCACCAGATTAGAAGCTACCCCCAAAACAACCTATTCACAAAAACCAGCAAGAGTGAGCTCCTGTTTGAGGCACTGCTCCACTCTGGGCAGATTCCCTGGACCATGCAGAAAAGGGAGCTATAGGGCCTTCCCCTGAGTACAGCTATGAGCACCTTCAAGGACCTGATGGTTCTCACACCAAAGAGGAAGTAGATTTACTGGAAACGGCATCATGGGCAGAACCAGGACCAAAGGACGCATGCTACAGAAGAAAATGTCAGTGTGGTGCGGACCAGGCTGCCTTACAGGAGAACAAATGGCCTTGAATGGAAGCATTCTAGAGAATGTTGAAAGAACCATGAGATGTTACTCATGGACTGGAACGAGGGCTGGGCTACATGGCCTCTGAGAGTCCCACACGTTGGTAGCACACTCGGATGAACACTGCTTCTTTACCTCCTCCGCCTTTCCAGAATGCGGTCGTTTAAAAGACCTCACCTATAGGTTCAAGAACAGTATCCCCTTGATTTGCAGTAAACTAAGAATCTCCTTCCTAAATGACTTTATCTATAATAACCTTTAGGAATAGAAAAAATAAATCTATTTATCCCCAGCTATGATGGCTGCAAAGCTGAAAGAGGTTTTTGCAAAGGGGGTGATGGAGGGCATTCTGCTGTTCCCTATATTTGAAGTAATATATCTTTTCTAAAGGACAAATCTATCAACCCTGGCACTGATTTTCTATAAACCATCCATGTAATAAATACTTTGTAGGAAAATAAAATCTCGTGCCATTATTTCATTTGCCATTACTTCATTGCTTGCCATCATTTCATCATCCTTAATTTGTCATCAATAAAGGAAAAAATGTTCAAATATAAACTGTGAAGCTACATACCTATAAGGTTTAGAAAGCAGTGAGGATGGTAAAAATATCAGCCTGTTAGAAATGAGCTCTCTGGTCTGGGTATGGTGGCTCATGCCTATAATCTCAGCACGTGGGGAGGCTGAGGTGGGTGGATCACCTGATATCAGGAGTTCAAAACCAGCCTGGCCAACATAGCAAAACCTTGTCTCTACGAAAACAAAACAAAAAACAAAAAACAAAAAACCACATACACACACACACACACACATACACACACACACACACACACACACACACACACACACACACACAAATTAGCTGGGCATGGTTGTGAGCTCCTTTAATACCAGCTACTCAGGGGACTGAGGCAGGAGAATCACTTGAACCCAGGAGGCAGAGGTTGCAGTGAGCCAAGACTGCGCCACTGCACTCCAGCCTGGGTGACAGATTGAGACTTTGTCTCAAAAAAAAAATAAAAAGGAATTAGCTCTTTGCTGGAGTCACCTTTCACATCTGAAATGCTACAAAGTAGCTTCTAGGAAGACAGTGGGAGGTTTTACCTGCCCTTGGACAGAGCTGGAGTAAGTCACCAATACAGCAGTGCTGCTTAACTACTCACAGTTACAATCCCGGCGGGAGATGCTCTCAGACAACCAAGTGGTGCTTGGGCAATGTATGTCATAATGACTTAGACTGTCCTGCAAACAACTAACCCCTATCTTCAGAGATGCTTTCAAACAAGAAGGCAGAAGGTAATATGGCATTCATTTGTTTCTTCTTCTAGAAGCAGCTACACACAGTAACCCCCATGGTCTTGTGGCCGAGGGCCATGCCTACCTGGCTGTCCTGCCATTACCTCCAGCTCAACAGGATGAAAATCCAGCCCACCCCCTTCCACTCCACTCCTGTCCCCATCATCTAAGCTCAGAATCACAGCATCCTTCGATCTCATTCCCCCAATATTAACCAAAGGCTCAGGGGTAAATTATTGCTTATGTGATGCTATTTAAAATAAAATAATGGATACGGAATCCACTATCCCCCAGCAGCCTGAGTGGGCTCTTAAAATGTAAATCAATCATGCTGACAATAACCATTACTTACAACAACACTGCTACTCCCTGTGTTCACAAAAGCCAGTTTAAGACTCTCCAATGGCTTCTTATGACAGACGGAATCCCCTCCCAACTCGGCCTGGTGGCCAGCCACCCTCCGCCCCTCCTCCAGCCGCCGTCCAGTGCGCCCAGATCCCGCTCTCTCCCCTTTCCCACGCTGATGCACTTTGGAATCCCATCTTTCAGCCTCATGGTTAATACTTAATGCAGTCTCAGTCCTGCTAGTCACCTACTCTGCTGAACTTCTAGTCTATACTTAGTGTCCCTGAGACTCAACAGGCACTTACTTTCGTGTTAGCAAGCGATACATTATGTTTCTCATATAATAAATAATAAATTATAGTTTATTATACAAGATTAAATATGTTCATACTTGAATGACAATAAAACTTACTACTAGGCCAGGTGCAGTGGCTCACACCTGTAATCCCAGCCCTTTGGGAGGCTGAGGTGGGCGGATCACCTGAGGTCAGGCATTCAAGACCAGCCTGGACAACACAGTGAAACCCTGTCTCTACTAAAAATACAAAAATTAGCCTGGCCTGTTGGCAGATGCCTATGATCCCAGCTACTTGGGAGGCTGAGGCAGGAGAATCACTTGAACCTGGGAAGTGGAGGTTGCAGGGAGCCAAGATCGATCGTGCCATTTCACTCCAGCCTGGGGGACAGAGAGAGACTCCACCTCAAAATAACAACAACAAAAACAAACAAACAAACAAACAAACAAAAACCTTTATTGCTTTTCATGTTTTAATCCCCAAACTTTTTTTTGAGGAGGGATTCTTTAAGTCTGCCTTTATTTCGTTTCTGAACACAATGCCTTCCATAGAGTGAGCACTTCATAAACCGCTGATTTCTTTAACCACATAATGATCAGTTTACAAAATCTAAGCAAGTTCCTTTATAACTGCAATTCAAAAAAGGAAAAAACATCACCATAATGAGAAAAATACTCAATAAACAATTACACATTAAGCCAGAAAAACCATGTCTCTGGCGTTGATTCCATAATTGGACATTATACTGCAATAAAATAACAGTATATAACACAAGCAAATATGAAATAATTGGAAGCCATTATGAAGTTCAAGGAACCATTTTCAATATATAATAAAGCTAATGTTCTATTTTAAATCATAAAAGATTCTAATAGCTTGGTTATTTTTGTATAACAAAAAGAGCAATCAAAAGCAAATAACGTGAAAGGCAAGCTACGATCATGATTTGTTAATAATCAAGGGTAGGCGAACCCTCCAGGCACACGCCCGTGGTCTGCACTCTGGATCTACAGCGGTCAACAGACTTTATGAGGACAAACATACTTTTATATGCATCGAAGAAAAAACAAAAACTGTAAACAGCTGCTACCCTGGGAATTGTTATGAGGAGCTGTCAGAGGATTTGTATTTTCAGCTTCTATCATATGTAAATTTTCAACAGAACACTGGCTTTAAATCCAGAACCCTGATACAAAGTCAAACAACTGTACCGTCAGCAGGTAACTTAAAATACTCATTCTGAGCAAACCAAAGTACAAATCTTTTGAAAATCAGCAAACGAGAACTGCTAAAAGCTAAATAGAAAAATTAAACGGCAATGAAACACTGAGGAGCAATGAATGCTAGAAGGAATGACGCCTGAATTACTAAGCTCCAAGTACTAAGTAGGTGGGGCTGGGGAATGAGAAACAGGGTTTGTCTTGACACAATAAAAATCTCCATAATGACAGCAAAATACAATTGGGACACGTACACATCCCCCGTAAATCAAACTGGAAGATAACACAATTCAGAAACGTGTAATAAGGACTTTTCCAAAATGCAGGGGGTAAGAGTCAATTTTTTAAAACTGCAAAACAAAATTGCTAACTATTAATATAATAAACAGAACTGGAGGGGGATGATGAAAAGGCAAGCAGGCCACATCCACTCCAGAGCACGTGGGAGGGTGATCTGGAAGGAACTGCCCGCTGCTCCTTCGCCTGCCCATCGTAAGCTCCCTGTGCACGTGAGAGGTAAAAGCTCCTCCTGTGGGAGAAAAGCAGCGGTCTGAAGATGGGTGACGACTGCCAAGTAGGGCTCACATGTGTCACTCAGCATTCAGGCTCTCCAGTTGTACAAAGACATTGTCAGAGGCACAACAACAGGATCTCAAAGCTCTTGCTGCTCTTGCCACCTCGAACATGTCAGCTGTTCCTATGCAGCCTCACTCGTGGGTCCGACAGTGGCATGCACCCGGCAGCCAGGCAGTACTGAAGGCTGGCTTGCTGTTGCCTGTGTTCACAAAATCAACACTGGCTGACTTCATTTAAATGTGCCTGTTCTTATATGTCCTCCTTGTCAAGGCACCGTGGAAGGCTTTTAGTCCTGACTACAGCAGAACTGAAGGACATTCTGCAATCCTGACATTAAAGACAGGAAACGGCAGCCTAGAAAGGGCACACTGAAACAGAAGGCATTCAGCTCATGGCCCCAAACCGGGGATGTGCTCGCCCATGACCTTGGTGGCCTCAGGGGGCCACTGAAAACAGGAGCACATCTACCTCACTGCAAATGGCCTCATGTCACTCAGTCTTAGAAAATCCATTGTTAAAGAATGACATTGGTTGTACTTCTTCAGATCCTGATTTACTCAGATCTAGACATGACTATCTTTTTTTTTTTTTTTTTTTTTTAAGATAAGAGTACTGCTCTGTCGCCCAGGCTGGAGGGCAATGGCATGTTCCCGGCTCACTGCAATCTCCACCTCCTGGGTTCAAAAGATTCTCCTGCCTCAGCCTCCTGAGTAGCTGGGATTACAGGTGCCCATCATCACACCTGGCTAATTTTTTTTGTATTTTTAGTAGAGATGGGGTTTCACCATGTTGGCAAGGCTTGTCTAGAACTCCTGACCTCATGATCCACCCGCCTCGGCCTCCCAAAGTGCTGGGATTACAGGTGTAAGCCACCATGCCCGGCAGACATTACTTTCAACACCACACTTGGACAAATGATTCCAGTTGAAATTTGTTGTTTTCAAATCCAAATATCCCCTGAAGAAAAATAAAACCTGTTTCCCAGGAACTTTTTGGACTGTGAAGATGCTTTTGCCGACACTCGGGCTGGAATACGTGAGTTGGATAGTGGATAGCCTCTCTTACAAAACAGGGCGGGCGTGGGGGAAGATTACCACTCCATCTACACTTTAACCATCCCTTCCTGCTTCCTTAGAAAGCAGCCAATTCTTTGCTTCAAGTTCCTGTAGACTAGAAATGATTGCTCCTAGGCAAAGTGACCAAGGCCAGTGGGTCATGAGGGCCCAGTCAAAACCATGGCCCTGACACAAAGGTGTGCTTCAGGCACATGTTTCAAGTCTGTCAAGGCTGAGAGGAGGCAGATGTAAACAAAATAAGACCCACCGACTGGAAAGGAGGGCATGCCCTGCCTAGAGGCAATGACAGCTTCATTCTCCAGAAGGCACCACAAATCCCACACACAGAACCAAGGACGTTTGTCCTTCAAAACCTCGGATCAATGCACGACAAATGCTTACATTTTTGGGGTGAAAAGAAACGCAATTTTCTGTCTGCCTTCACAAAGATGTGAATGTATAAAGCCCAGAGTCTGAGGAATAGCCACTTTGGTGAATTTGTGTAATACTAGCTTTTTTTTTTTTTTTTTTTTTTGAGATAAGTAGTTTTCCTCTGCTGTCCAAGCTAGAGTGCAGTGGCACAATCTCGGCTCACTGCAACCTCTGTCTTCTGAGTTCAAGTGATTCTCCTGCTTCAGCCTCCCAAGTAGCTGGGACTACAGGTGTGTGCCACCATGCCTGGCTAATTTTTGTATTTCTAGGTAGACATGGGGTTTCACCATGTTGGCCAGGTTGGTCTCGAACTCCTGACCTCATGTGATCCGCCCACCTCAGCCTCCCAAAGCGCTGGGATTCCAGGCGTGTGCCACAGCACCTGGCCCAGATTTCTTAAAGAAACAAAAAAAATAAAACAATGGAAAGCTTATTATCAGTAGTAACTAAATTGATGAAACTCCCTTACTAAACAGACTGAAAAGCTAAAATAATGAGAGTTTAGATTTCTTCCTAAAAGCACACACTTTATGTCTATGATATAATTTTCAGAAGCAACATATTACAGTTTCAAAATTAACTGGATTCAAGTTCTGGCTTTACCACTATCTAAGTGACCACATGTATCACTTCACTTCACAGAGCCTTGTTTTCTTCATCTGGAAGAGACAGAGTTTGGGCTTCCTGATTTCTGAGGTTCCTTCCAGTTCCAAGAGTCTATGATTCTACTGGCACATTAGTCTAATTTCAATTAAAGCCATCATCAAATCTCACACATGTAAATGATATGAGATGAAATTCCACTTTTAAATCAGATAGATACTTGATAGGTGAAATACAAGTTTCTCCTCTATGCTGTTCCTAAGTGAATCATCTTTTAGATACTAGCTGAAAAGTAAGAACCATTCAAAGGCTAGCTTTCAGATTCCAGAGAAATCTGCCAAATATAATTAGGAACCAGACTTATGAGATAGCCCTCTGGCTGGGGGAGACTTTGGAAAATGGCTAGACCAGCCAAGTCTGTCTGTTTAACATGCACTTTCATTCCTCCTAGCAAAATAAACCAGTTTTTAAGAGCTTCCAGAGAGTCAGTGGGTAGCATGATTTATGTATACTTATATATCCGTGCCTGGAATACTGTAAGAACAAAAAAGATGCTCTACTGATCAAGCAAACAACGCAACAAAGAAACAGGGGCCGCCATAACATTTGCTTTGAAATGTGAGTTTGTTCTAATGTAAATGTAGCGTTTGCTTAGGTGCAATTTTGTCTGCAATAAACACAAGGTGAGTGGAGAAAAACGAACTCCATTTCTGAGCCCACAGGCATACACTCGCCGCACAGCCTCAAGCACCCCTCACCTCCCTCAGCTGACTGCGTGCTATGAGTCTAGCACATTCACATCTGCTGCTACAACTTTCTTTCCAAGTTCAGGTAACCCCCCTTCCACCATGCCACTATAACCAGAGCCGCAACCGTCTTGATGTCGGCTTCCACGAGCAAACTTCAGGCTTTTCCAAGGTACATGCTGTATTTATTATGGCGATTATTTATTTCTTTTAGCGTGTATACAATTTAGCATGTGTAACATTAAGTTACTGTTTTTACTAGGTTCCTGGTTTTTTTTCTGTCTGCAGGGATAAAATTTTTGTATCCCTAATCCCATTTTCCCCATAAGCCTTATGGCTTCACTTGTACCACTGTGAACAGCATGGTGATTTTTAGGAGACTGTGTAGCATTACAGCAGAACTGACTCTCAAGTTAGGGGAATTCCTGATAGAATCAACTTCATCTTACAAAGACTGTCAGATAGATCAACGGTCATTCCAGGGAAAAGTTTCTTTCTTTTTTTTCTTTCTTTCTTTTTTTTTTTTTTTTTTTTTTTTTTTTTTGAGATGGAGTCTTGTTATGTCACCCAGGCTGGAGTGCAGTGGCATGATCTTAGCTCACTGCAGCCTCCACTTCTTGGGTTCAAGTGATTCTCTTGCTTCACCCTCCCTAGTAGCTGGAATTACTGGTGCCTGCCACTGTGACTGGCTAATTTTTGTATTTTTAGTAGAGATGGGTTTTACCATGTTGCCTAGGCTGGTCTCAAACTCATGATGGCAAGCGACCTGCCTGCTCTGGCCTCACCCAGTGCTGGGATTACAGGCGTGAGCCACTGTGCCCAGCCCAGGGGAAAGTTTCTGGTGGGCTGCAAAACAGCATCTAAGCATTGTCCTCTTCAATGTACTCAACAAGTAACTTGTTTATTAATAAAGTATATACATTTATTACTTTATAGAAATACAAACGTACATATTCAAATTAGTATAACTATTCAAACAAGAACATGAATAATATATATTCATAAACAATTTGTTTATCAATATCCAGAATTTGGGAGAGCAAATACTTTTGACTCATTCATTCAATGAAAATGTATTAAGTACTTACTACGAGCTGTGAGTGTTGAAGAGAGAAGAGGAATATGATGAGACATGATTAGGACCCTAGCAGACCTCAGGAGGAGAGACATACAGAGCTATAATGCACTGTAGTAAAAGCCCTAATAAAGGCATCACAAAGTCCTCCGAAATAGGAAAGGAGGGAAGAACAACTCTCAATGACAAAACATGAACCCCCAAAGTGTAACAAGCTGAAATGATGGGTTAAAAGAACAAAAACCAAAACTGGAGCTGTAATAATACCACATGTAGGGTCCGATACTTGAAACCTTAAGGGCTTTAAAAAGTCTGCGGCTACTAAGCCTTGCCCCTCCTTTCTGTTATTTGAAATCGGTTGGTATTTGGATTCACTTTGCAGTAACCTGAAATCCGTCAAAAGCAACTCCAAAGCAAGTGTTGGCTGTCTCAGTAAAAACCTGTCACTGAGAAAATGGGGATGACAGGTACTGATTAAACTCCACGGCGAGAATCAGGTTCTGCATACCTCCTTTGAGAGGCGGTGTGCATGAGCTGGAGCCTGTTCAAAGGATGATGAACAAACAGCCATGCTTCCGTGGTGGCGGACGATGGGAGGGGAGGCAGGAGGGCTGCAGATACTGCTGGTGTCCGATATTTGAAGGGCTGCCTTTTGTAAGACGAAGCAGACTTGTATTACATGGCCCCAAGGGGAACAACTACCAGGGAACAGACTTCACCCCAACGTAAGGAAGACGTTTTTTAACAATGAGAGCTGCCCAAAGACAGAATGGTGCTCCTTGAAAGGCGTCTCAGGGGTGTTCAAGCCCAGCCTTGATGACCACTTGGCCCGGAAGCTACAAACTGACGATTTACACATCAGAGAAATGGCTGAGTATAAAGATCGTCCTCCAAACAAAAGATTCTATGACTCTAGTTATTTAGAATTCACTTCCCGGTCACAATTTTTTTCTGTTTCCTATCCTATAACTTCAGAACCAGACACATTACTAACATCATAATATCCAAACTTTTTTTCTTTTTTAACAGGTAAGGAATTTGGCTGGGCACAGTGGGTCATGCCTGTAATTTCAGCACTTTCGGAGGCCAAGGTGGGAAGATCGCTTGAGGCCAGGAGTTTGAGATGGGCCTGGGCAACATAGTGAGACCTTGTCTGTACAGAAAAACGTAAAATTAGCAAGGTGGGGTATTGAGCAGTGTAGTCCAAGCTACTCAGGAAGCTGGGGCAGGAGGACTGCTTGAGTTCAGGAGTTTAACACCAGCCTGGGCAAAATGGTGAGACTCTTGTCTCTTCAAAATATAAAAAACATTAGCCAGGCATAGTGGTGCATGCCTGTGGTCCCAGCTGAAAAGGAGGCTGAAGTGGGAGGATCGTTTGAACCCTAGAGGTTGAGGCTGCAGTGAGCTATGGCCGCACTACCATGCTCCAGCCTGGTCAACAGTCTCTCAAAAAAAAAAAAAAAAAAAAAAAAAAGGCCTCAAAACCTCATAGACATCACCAGAAGACATAAAGTTAAAACCTTCTGAGTAGATGTGTCATCCATAAAGCGGAGATGGGAGGGTTTTGAATATGCTCTATATTCCATGTGCCATAAAAATGAGGAAAAGACATTTGAAACCAGGTTCGTTTCCTTGTATCTGAACTACGTATACCCAGTGTGTCAAGGACTTAAGTGACTAGAGAAGCCACACAATTAATTTTCAACATCCTCCTTTTCAATAGAGAGAAATGCGATCAATAACATGTAACACACACATGGTCCCCTCTCTTCCCTGGACTGTCCCTGCTCCCCCTGGCTTTGGGGCACTGGAGCCAGCAGTATGAACAGTATGAGCCTTGTCAGCTCCCTGGGGACGGGGCAGCCACTGCTTCTGCAGAGGGATTGACACTGGTTCTCTTCATGCCTGCGTGGTAACTCACAGCTAGCAGTGATCTAAAAGCAACTCTCAAAGGATCAACTCCACTCACTAGCTCCTCAGGCCCACCACATAACTTTATACACGCTTATCATATGCCCAAAAACTTAAAAAAAAAAAAAAAAAAGAAAGAAAACTTGGCTCCAAGGGGAAAAAAAAAAAAAAAAAAAAGAATGCCAGTTAATCTAAGTGCTTCAGAAAGCCTTTATAGCTTTTTCATCTGCTCCAGCAGCAACACCCATTTCTCCGGCCAGAGAGAACCAACTCAGGAGTTCCAGGTACTAGCACCAGGGGACACCGCGGGAGAGCCCTCATTTGTTTGGAGAGACTGCCACTCCCAGTGTGTTTGCTTGTTTACAACTTGACGTCTGCAGCCTCCTTCGAGGACACAACTACTTGGAAGATTTCATCTCCTAGTACTTAGGAAAGTGTGCAGAAGGGCTCATGAAGTTTCAAGGCCTCCTAACTGCACTGCGAGTCGCAGTATAACCCGGTCAGACCTCCTCCTGTCAGTTTTCAGCCTAGACTTCATCTGACCGAAAGTTGCCTTAAGAATGTCTTCTGTACAAGCCTTCAATAGAGGGCTTTGTCAATTGCCAATGCCAGAATGTTAAAATCTAATTAATTTGTATATTAAAATGCTTCTCTTTATTGCTAATTGGATGCAACATAATCATCTGTCTGCATTGTATTTTACTGCTAATCACAAGCTCAATAAAATGGGCAATGATGTTTTTCCATTTTCAAGGTTACCTATGAAGCCCCAGGGTGCTAAAACCTATGAAGTCCTCAGGTCAGGACTTCTCTTCAACCCCCTGGCTCCTCTCTGGATTTTAGGTTATTTCAATATTCTGTGTACCCTTTGATTAAAAAAAAAAAAAAAGCAATGACAGAGCTGTAAAGAAAGATGTGCATCAGTCCACTCTGTAAACTATTTAGTAACTGTGGGTCATGAGTTTAAGGAAAGAGGAAATCAACACATTCAGGTAAAATTAGGTTAGAGCAGGGCCTGTGAATTTCCAATACTTTTGACCCAATAGTCTCTTCTCCAAAAATCACACACAAATAAGAACTGGATAAACTTGGTTAAGATATCTCTATCTTGCACTACAAATAATGGAGCAAACTGGGTTTCAAAAATAAATTCCTTCTGATTGGCAATCAGAACCATGAGGTTCTTGTTCCATTTTGATTCTACCGACTATGCAGAATTTACTCGAAATCTACAATGTTCCAGCCCTTTGGCACATGGATGCTGGAGCCACATCATGGAAAGGGGTGGGCTGATGTCCATGGTCTCTGCTCTAGGGCTGGGCCATGGAAAATGCAGCCAGAACACTCCAGGCCACCTGGGATCATTAATTAGCCGCATGCATTACCCAAATCTGTCTATTTCACTTTCTAGGTCCCTGCTTTTCCTATTTCTTACTGCTTATCAGGGTCTCCACCAGATGTTCATTAAAGAAGTAAAAGGAAAAGATTCTTTTCTCCTTGTAAGCAGTTATGATAACATTTTGGTTGAGAGTAAAATTTTTGACTAATGGGGAGACTGCAATGAGGGAAATTATCCCTTTTTTTTTTGTTAACCTAGTTGGAATCATGGAAAGTGATCAGGAATGCTGGTGCTTTACAAGGAGGACGAAGGGGTGGGGAGGTTGCTTGCTGGAAGCAGGAGGGCCTATTTCTGACTCTACTGCACAATCCATCTAGGTTATGTCTGGATCTTTCTAACAGGCAGAGATGCATTTTGTGGAAACAATTCCTTCCAAAGTCTATGAAACAGAAAACACAACTCTGGTAAGCCGGTGTCAGGAATGCAGCGAACGACACTGTCATTCCTTGTTCCCGTAGCAGGTGGGCGTTTTCCAACAGTGTTCTCTTTTCCAGAAGCAGTCTTTCAACTAATGACCACAATCAGGAAAAAATCCCTCTTTGGATGGATTAACATTCAACTAATTAATGCGTAAAAACCACTAATCTGCCACTTTTTAAAGAAGGTGTAGACATGCCTTAAAACATGCATATTACAAATACATTTTTCTTTATGTACTCCAAGCACATCACAAATCTTGGAAAACAAGTAACAAGAATATCTACACCTGACCCCCTAAACCAACTGGCAATACAGCATGCCAAGTCATTTCCTCTTTGTCTTCAATCCACATTTTATATCATTTGGTAGTAAAAGTATTTTTCCATACTGACATCTACTTTTCATAAGTCTATTTCTAGAGGAGTGATTGATATGATCTATCGATTTTTCTGCTGGCTTTTTTTTTTTTTTTGTAACACGTATTTAACTCTTCAGTTCATGTGAATTTATTCTGGTGTGAGATGAATACCTATTTGATGACTAATCTTGCCTTTCATTTCCATTTGATTTATGAAGGCTTTTTAAAAATCATATATTAAATTTTTAAGTGAAAATGGGATTTGTTTTGGGTGATTTGTTTGTCACTTTATGGTCTTGTAACAGTGTCATGATATTCTAATTGTTATCGTTACACACACACATAAAAAACACATGTACTATCACTTCCTCCTCCTATGTCGAATTTCAAATCCAAACTCCATTTTATCCATTCCCCACTGACAATCAAATAAGGATTGTGATTGCAGCTGATCTAAAAAAACTTCCAAATTAATTTGGATAAACTTTAATATCTAGCCTCCTAAATTAGGAACCTGCCATTTCTGAAGTCTCCTGTCTGCAAGATTCGCAGTTCTCTTCACGCAGGTCACGAAGATCTTCGGCGGGGAGGAAGGGAACACGGCCTATTTACGCTCTATTTTCTTTTTGCCTCTTAACAAGCATCCTAATAACATAGTAGCCTCTCACTCCCAGGCACTCAGTTCCAATGGACCATTTCAGGAAAACAGTAAAGCCCCACAGTACAGCCAACACATGCTTCAGTTCAGGGAATGAGTAAGACAGAGTGACGCACCTGCGTTCACGCGATTCGGAAGGAAACTCTCCCTGCGGTCCTTAGAGTCAAAGGCTACTGCATTCTTTGGAACCTCCGCATTGCCCCCGTGAGGGTCAGGGTTAGGCAAAGCCAGCCTTGACTCTAGAAGCGCCCCCGTCCTCCCTCCCGCCTCCTGTCCTCTGGACGTGCTCCTGAAGGGCTGCCACAAGTTCAAAGAGGAAATAGAGGAAGCAAGTTCTGAACAAACCAACTGAAGCTGCCGTGTGGTTCCGACATCCTTTCACGCGTCGATTTCATTTTGTTTGCTTTTTGATTACACAAAGGCCGAAGTGAGGCAGAGGGAACCAAACACTTCTCCCAAGCTCCTCATCCCGGGACAACCCATTTCAGCTCTCCTCCGGTAAGGTTTTATTCTAAAAGAGGCCACTTACCCTAAGAATTAGCTGTGCTGTCCCACCTGAGAGACAGGCTGTGAGAATATAAAATGAACAGAATTGACAGCCACTTCATATCAGGCATTAAGGTCTTCTAAAATGAGAACACTGTCCTACAAATGAGAAGCTAGACTTTTTTTTCCTCCTCCAGATTTATATTTATCTTGACCTTGGGTTGAAAGCTTATAATTATCTCTCTTACTACCTAAAAGTACCAAAAACTTCTCTCACCTTCAACAGTGCTATACTGAATTACAGCTTAGATAACTATTAGGGATGAAAGCAGGTCTTCTGATGTTTCATAACAACCTCTTTAGTAAGTCATTGCTTCCATTTTTAAAAGAGGCAGAGATAACGAAAAACAGTTCAAGAATCTTATAAAGGCAGTAAAATGACTTAGGGCAGATCTCATACAATAGCTGACATTAACTAGGCGACTTCTGCATTTATCATATGGCTTTATTTTCTATTTCTGGAAACTCAGACTAATCTATTGAGTGCCCAACATTTCCAGTGAGCAGGTAAGATGCCTACCCTCACTCTGCCAACTCCCACAAGCGTGCCAAACCATGTGTCCCGCCAAAACTCATTCTGAGACAGTTTTTTAATGTCCACACTGTTATTTATCAGGGTTTTCATGGTATCTGGACAGCGAGCACAACGTGATGCCTGGCACATGCAGCGGGCTGTCGGGAGACTTGAGCATGAGAATCAAGGCCCTTGATTTCAGCCCTGTCCCATGTTGCCAGGGTTCAAAGGGATTCGGAAAAATAAAAGGAAACTCAGCCACCAAGAGACTGTAGGGTCCCTTCCATCCAAAACAGCAAAGATGCTTCATGATTTTATTAACAAAGTATATCAAAAGTAGCCTGGATTTATGTGATAAAACTAATGTAGAGGCCGGGCGTGGCGGTTCACGCCTGTAATCCCAGCACCGTGGGAGGCCAAGGCAGGAGGATCACTTACATCCAGGAGTTCAAGACCAGCCTGGTCAACATGGAGAAACCTTATCTCCACTAAAAATACAAAATTTATCCAGGTGTGATGGCAAGCACCTGGAGTCCCAGCTACTCAGGAGGCTGAAGCAGGAGAGTTGCTTAAACCTTGGGAGGCGGAGGTTGCAGTGAGCCAAGATCACCCCACTGTACTGCAGCATGGGTGACAAAGCAAGACTCCATCTCAAAAAAAAAAAATGAAAAATGAATGTAGAAAAATGTTAGAGCTGCATCACCTAGATGAGGTGGGGGCGGTGAGAGTAGAGGTGGGAGTGGAAGCGGTGGGAATACAGGTGTTCACAATAGATCTTCACTTTTCTGTATGTTTGAAATTTTTCATACAAAACTGTTGGAGGAAGTAATCTAGACAATTGGCATCTTCAATTTTGGACAGTTATTTATCCTGCAGCAGTGAGGATTTCTAAGTTTCTATAAAATGCTCTGTTTATGAAATAGAAACATTCCATGACTTGGAGTGATGTGGTTATTAAATGCCACGAGCTCCAAGTCTCCACGAGTCCTGAGAAGCATCCCATTTAAGATACCCGTAAGCTGTATTACCTCTGCAGATAGAGATTTCCCTACATCCCCTTCCTTGAAGAATTCAGTGCCCAGGAGCCTAAGCTTTTTATATACTTCTGCGTTGTCTGAGATCATTACAAATCTAGGGTGTAAATGTTTACTATTCTTGAATGGTATATAAACCAATTCCTACCATCCACACAATACTGAGTTCTATTAACAAACTGATTAGGAAGCACAGCCCCGTGGAAATAGCTAAGACGCAGAATCAGAGAAGACAGGTGTGAGCTTTGGTGAGTGGCCGCCTCCTAAATCACAGCTCCTTTGTGGACAAAATGGAGATCACAGGTGCCACATGTACCTCAAGTGTGTTATAATAAAGAAACAAAAATGCACTTTGAAAAACTTCAATGCATAATGTACTTCAGTGCGATTATCAATTTACTTTGCACCTCTTTGCAAAAATAATATATGCTTTTTTATCTTAAAGCAGAATTGCTAAAATTGAGAGGGTTTGGAATCTGGTGATATATAAGGTAACAAATTGTTGAAGGGAAGGGTGGGCCTGCCTGGGCCAAATCTTCAGGAAGAAGACTAACTGGGTTCAATGAGAGCCAGGCAGGAACAGGAAGAATCAAAAGGATAAGAAGAATTCATGCCAGATGTACCCTGCAACCCCAAAGGGGAGACACACAGGGGTCTTGACAAACAGCACTGCAACAAGGAAGGGATTTGGCCCTGCGATGTCTGTAGGTCAACCCAGGAACCTCAGATCTGAACACCCACTTCTCTGTCTCTTTCTCAACAGGTAGACTGGTCTAACCTCGTCTCCTTCACCCACTCTTCTCTAGGGAAGTGTCAGGAAATGGCAGCCTCCGCTTGACGTGAGGAGTCCTAAGGAGCAGATGGGTCAGATGAGACCCTCTAGAAATTGTGAGGCATGAACTTATCTAAGTATTAGTTACTACTCTAATCTACGCACTATTCTAAGTATTTGCTATGAGGAAAACTAAGTATATTTAATAATAAAATAAACAAGAAACCACTTTAAAAACTGTAATGCATAATACACTTTGTTGTGATTAATCACACGTTTAGAAAACACTCTTCAAGACATTAATTTTTAACTCGGATGCGACGCCTGACCCTGCACTAGATCCTATATTGGAGGAGGAATAATGCCATAGAGGACATTTTGTCAACTGGAATCGGAAGAGTTGATTAGTATCACATCAGTGTTAAATTGATTGCAATTGGTAGTTGTGCTGTGGTTAAGACATTATCCTTATTCCTCGGAAATACTCAGTGAATTAGACATAAAAGGCTATGATATATATATACTACCCTCAAGTGGTTCAGAAAAAAATTGTCTATTTGTGTGTGGAGGTTGAGGGCGGGGTAGGGGAGGAAGAAACAGAAATAGAAAGTAAATGGAGCAACAATTTAGGAGTCAGATCTGGGTAAAGGGGATATATGAGCTCGGTACTATTCTTATTCTTGCAACCTTCCTATAAGTTTAAAGTTATTTCCAAATAAAAAGGAAAAAAAAAAAAAGAAAGAAAAGAAAAAAGAAAAATAGTGTCTTCTTGACAGTCATTTGGAATGAATACTCACTAAAAGGTAAAATAAAATGAGTGATCAGTCTTTAGTTTTATTTTAAAAAGAAGTCCTTCAAAAGACACTATCAAGAAAGTGAAAAGATAACTCACAAAATTGGAGAAAATATTTGCACATCATTTACGTAGTAAAGGTCGAGGATGCAGAATATATAAAGAACTGTTACAATTCAACAGTAAAAAGACAAATAGCCCAATTAAAAATGGGCAAATGGTTGGAGCAGACATTTCTCCAAAGAAGATAATACAAATGGCCATAAGCACATGAAAAGATGCTCGACATCATTAGTCACTCAGGGAAATGCAAATCCAACCCCACAATGAGGTATTACTTCACATCCACTATAAACAGAAAGACAGACGATATAGCAAGTGCTGGGAAGCATCTGGAGAAACTGGAACCCTCATACACTGTTGGTGGGAATGAAAAGTTGTATTGTTACTTTGGAGGACAGCCTGGCAGTTCCTCAAAAGGCCAACCATAGAGCCAACACACAATCCAGATATTCCTCTCTTAGGTACACACCTGAAATGAAAACTTGCACCCACACAAAAACCTGTGCGTGAACGTTCACAGCAACATTATTCAGAGTAGCCAAAAAATAGAAGAAACCCAAATGTCTGTCAACTGACGAATCAATACACAAAATGTGGCATATCCATACAATGAAATATTATTTGGCAATTAAAAATGAAATGCTGAGACATTCTACAACATGAACTTTGGAAACACCATGCTAAGTGAGAGAAGCCAGACACGAAAGACCACATGCTGTATGACAGCGTGTATATGAAGTGCCCAGGAACAGGCAAAGCTGCCTGGGCTGAGAGGCTAGAAGGAGGGGGCGTGCAGAGGCTAAGGGTACAGTTTCTGTTCTCTCTCTTTGGGGGAATGAAAATGTTCTACAATTCATTCTAGTGATAGCTGCGTAACTCTGGGAACATACTAGAAGGTACTAAAATGTACCTCTTAAAAAAGTGAATTTCATGGTCTGTTAAGTCTAACTCAACAAACTGGTTGTCCTCTTACTGCCTGATAATGGGCAAATAGTGTCATGATCTTCAGCAAGAGGAAATTGAAAGTTCATGGCATTGTGCTTACACAGTTCATTCAATCGTAGCAGCTTCTCAAGTGCTTATCCTAACACCTGAAAGAGGAGGGCACTTGAGGCCTGGCTTCTACACATTTCTGAAGTCTTTAGGGTTTCAAGAAGAGAATCATTTCCGCAGCTTCATTATCTACAGTACAGAAACAATAACTGGTCACTTCAACAACTCCTCACTGACTGCCAAATTTCACCACCTGAAATGAGGGATTGACTAACCTGCGTCCTACCAGGAAGGATCTCACCACTTACTGGGCAGATTGGTTCAAACAGAAAATGAGGGTCGAATGTGAAGTTCTCTATTGGAACATGGAAGCCCCCCTGGGGATTCCAGGGAGGGCCACGTTCCTAGAAAAGAGAGAGAACAGAAACTGGGCATCATGAAGTGTGGAAAGGAGGAGGCTGCTGGGGGAGTAATGGGGCATCTGGTACAGGCCAGGCTATTATCAGTTTTGGGGGCTGCTGGGCTCCCGGCCAGGAAGGAAGTGGGAAGTGGAAAGAGTCAGAGGAGGAGTGGAGAACAGCACTGGGGTCCACGCTGGCCCAGCCACGGTGCCCTTAACCATCGACACAGGAGCTCCGTGCCCCACCCCCGGCAGAGGTCTCTAAAGCCTCTGGAAAGCACCAAGAGAAGAAGAGCCATTGAGGGTGTGGCGGTCGTTTCCACCCCATTTTGTAAATTGCTGTTTGGAGCGCATTGCAGGCCCGGCTTTCTCAAAGAACAGAGAGTGACTCCTCCCAGGCTGCTAATCCTGCCCGGAGGTAGTGCTTGGGTTTCCCTTTCATGTGGCCCCTTGGGAGAGAGAGCTGTTCACTGAATAACTGGGAGGAGAGGAGACATTTCTTCTAATCAGGGAGCATTGTTAAGGAAAGATCTGTGGAAGATGAAAGTGAATGGATTAGTTAAGAATGCAGACTGCCTTGGCATTCTTAGGCCACACACACAAAAGTACAAGATGTGAATTCCTCTCGCTGGTACAATCACCAGTTGGGAAAATGGTCAAAGGCACAACCTGCACAGTGCTGCCTCCAGATGAACTTTTTTTTTTTTTTTTTTTTTTTTTTTTTTTTGAGACGGAGTTTCGCTCTTGTTACCCAGGCTGGAGTTCAATGGCGCGATCTCGGCTCACCGCAACCTCTGCCTCCTGGGTTCAGGCAATTCTCCTGCCTCAGCCTCCCGAGTAGCTGGGATTACAGGCACGCGCCACCATGCCCAGCTAATTTTTTGTATTTTTAGTAGAGACGGGGTTTCACCACGTTGACCAGGATGGTCTCGATCTCTTGACCTCGTGATCCACCCGCCTCGGCCTCCCAAAGTGCTGGGATTACAGGCTTGAGCCACTGCGCCCAGCCCGAACTTTTTCTTTCTTTTTTTTAAGGAGATGAGTCTCGCTCTGTTGCCCCAGCTGGAGTGCAGTGATGCGATCATAGCTCACTGCTGCAACCTCCGTCTCCCAGGTTCAAGTGAGCCTTCTGCCTCAGCCCTCCTAGCAGCTGGGATTACAGGCGTGCGCCACCATGCCTGGCTAATTTTTGTATTTTTACTAGGGAAGAGGTTTCCTCATGTTGGCCAGACTAGTGTCGAACTCCTGACCTCAAGTGATTCGCCTGCTTTGGCCTCCCAAGTGCTGGGATTACAGGCGTGAGCCACCAAGCCCAGCCTCCAGATGGACTTTGAAATCGCCTGGAGTAACTCAACCTGGTAAAAGTCTTTCCGACCTAGTTTTTCAATCAGATAATGCTGTACTACAAAAACCATGATAATCCCACACTTTAAGGGTAAGTTTAGGATTCTCTTCTAACCTTGGCTGGCATGAAGCATTTAAAAAGAATTATCTGCTTAAAAAAAAAATCTCAGAGAAATAGCAATTAAGATCCAAGGACAGCATCAGAAAGCAAACAAATTTTTAATGTGTTTCTGTGAAGGATGGGCTTCAGGACATACTACGCCAAACACTGCCCCTTGGGACTGGAGAAAACAGCAGTGGCAGGAAGGTCATGCTCACATTCCCCCCTTCCTTTCCCCAAAGCAGGTGATAAAATTTAGGAAGGATTTTCTGATCGTCACCAGAAATACGCCACAAAACCATCATGTGAGAGGTGCTCCCTGCCCCCCAGTCCAAGAGAAGGGGAACATAGAAGAATCGGAACAGTCAGGCCTTAAGCTTCCTCTAGCACAGCTGGCCTAAAGTTAGAACCTGAGCAATGCTATTTTATAAAAGAAAACGCTGTTTTAAAAATAAGTTGTAAAGGCTGCCCCATTCTCCTCACAGTAACTGTGGGCCTTGGCCTCTGTAAATACAGCTGCTAGTTTACTTTGCAAAATGCAAGAAGCCGCTTATCAGTAACTGCCAGAGTTGCTAGTCTTTGCTTACCGGTAATAACCAGAATAAGCATCCCCATCTAATTCCATCCTGGCTCCTGCAGCTTGTAATAAGTGACTAAGATCTGTTATTTCTACTTTAACTCAAACAATGTGCAAACTAACCGTTATCTTGACTTCTGTAAGCCACTTAGGTAACAATCGAAGTGACAAGTCCTCTAGCCCTCGGAGTGTCCAGAGACCCGCACCCTCCTGCCCAAGAAGTGATTTACGGAACCCCCTGGCCCTCGGATTGTCTGAATCCCCTCACCTCCACCCCCGCCCCACTCTCTCACCCCCAAAGGTGGGCATAAAAAAGGTCTTGTCACCCTCTTTTCCCCGCCAGAGACGCGAGTCCTCCGTGGCCGCCGGCAAATAAACCCTGTAATTTGGCATACTTTTGTCTTGGTGTTGACTTTCTACGCTCGGTCCAGTACAACAGCTCCACTGTTTCCCCTTTAGATCATGGTGAGCGTCCAGTCACAGTCATCCACAGAAGGAAGCCTTCCTTCAACTCCACGCTGTCACTAGCACAGACTTCCGCCCAGGAGCAGGATTTTAACTTGTTAGGTCAGGTCTGAAATTTACTGCCAACCTGTCTTATAAAACCAAGACATAAAGATCCTGGGATACATTGGGAGATTAAGAATGTCTTTTTATCTTAAGGCATAAATTGTTAACCTCTGAAACTTGGAAGTTTTAAAGACAGCCTGGCCGGGTGTGGTGGCTCATGCCTGTAATCCCAGCACTTTGGGAGGCCAGGCTGGTGGATCACCTGAGATCAGGAGTTCAAGACTAGCCTGACCAACGTGGTGAAACCCTGTCTCTACAAAATCCAAAATATTAGTTGGGTGTGGTGGCACACACCTGTAATCCAGCTACTTGGGAGGCTGAGGCAGGAGAATCGCCTGAACCTGGGAGGCGGAGGTGGCAGTGAGCCAAGATTGCACCAGTGCACTCCAGCCTGGCCAACAAGAGCGTAACTCCATCTCAAAAACAAAAAGATAAACAAACAAAAACCCCAGCCATGTGGCAAACAGGCATTTGAGGATCTAACAAACAGGGCTGTGGTCTCTTTAGCCTTCTATGACAGAAATGTGAATACACACTGGGGTACAATTACTGATGCTTTGGTAGAAATCTGCAGGTTTCCACATGCTGGCCTGGAGAAAATCATCTCATCTGTTCGCAATCGGAAAGCCACCTCTGAATTCCCATGAGGTGGGTGGAAATAACCTTCCCCTAGACACCGCAAAGGTTATGAAAGTTACATTACTGATGTTAATATCCAATCTGCACGAATTCTACACATTCATCAGTGCTAACTGACGGGGAGGCTGAGGACAGAAAGCTGGCACGGAGAAGTGAAAACACAGCCTACCTACCTACTCTTCACTAGTGTCTGCTTTAGAATTTACCTGATCAAAGACGCGAAAAGCTGACAGGAGAGAGAATGAGGAAAGGGGGGATTCGCTTTTAGATGCTTTAAAATAAGATAATCCCATGTGTTATCCTTTACACCTGCCTCTCAAAAGAACAAAAGCACCAGATCCACTCTCAACACAGGTCACTCGGGCTCCAGAAGATGCTATTGTGTTTAAGCCTCTCTGACTTGACAATATGATCCTCTAAGCTGGAGGATTAAAGGGTCTTGGGGCTCTCCAACAGCAATGAGCTGGACAGGGCCGCGGGATTTCTTAACGCTTAAGATGTTATCTTCTCAAAAATTCGGGGATACAGAACTGTAGAAGGCCCCCCTTTACTGTGGCATTTTTCTCACTGTTGAGTTTCTGTTTTGGTCTCTGTTTATTTTCCTCCTCCTGTTAGTATTTTAAGCCACAGAACTTTAAAAGGGCCAACAGCAGATGCCATTTTGATAGGAAATGTTGACATTTATATCGTATATACCACCATAGAATGTCTACAGGTTGTTTAGTATATTTCCATACAGCAATTCATTAGTTCCAATATGTAGTGGGAATGAGTCAATGAGGGTTTTTTATTTAAAAAAAAAAAAATGTTGTTTTTCATCCAAATATATGTATGGTATGATAGCAAAATTTTCCCTGGGAGATTTCTTTTGTGAGTAAATAAAGGTTTCTAATAAACACATCCATTGTCTCTACATAAAAACTTCTAAAGTGCTGAGAGGTGGCATTTGAGGTGTATCTTCCATTATCTTTCTACTCTCTTCTTAAAATATGAAAAAAAAAAATTCCAAATTCACATCCTAAAACTTAACATGGTAAATCCTGACCCCTAATAAAATCCAACCCAGCTCTAGCCTTCCCTTCTCCCAGGTCTCATTTTCTTTCTTTTTTTTTTTTTTTTTTTTTTTTTGAGATGGAGTCTCACTCTGTTGCCCAGGGCAGAGTGCAGTGGCACAATCTCTGCTCACTGAGACCTCTGCATCCTGGGTTCAAGTAATTCTCCTGCCTCAGCCTCCCAAGTAGCTGGGACTACAGATGCCTGCCACCATGCCTGGAAAATGTTTTTTTGTATTTTTAGTAGAGACAGGGTTTCACCACGTTGACCAGGATGATCTCGAACTCCTGACCTCAGGTGATCCGACTCCCAGGTCCTTTATATAAAGGGGGGAGGACAATTATGGCCAGCACTGTCCATGTTTATTACATTTGGCCATTTATCTCTACTAAGGGCAACGAGAGCACTTCCGGGCTTTCAAATTCTCTACCTGTACAAACTGACCCAAAACAAATAGAAGGACCTGAACTTGAAGTCTTGGCTAAACTCAACGTTCCTCAATCAGATACATCAATCCCTGCAGGCAAATCTGCCAAGGGCAGAGCCAAACCAGATTTCCAGCTCTCAGGGAACACCACTGCTTTCCCGTTTGTCATGCAAATTTGTTAAACGGGAAATCCTTAGGCAGTTGCGCAAATGAAAATAATTTGGTGTTGACGGTCATGCCAGAACATGGGGACTACAGTTGTTCCCAAATTTCATTCTTAAACAACGTAATTCTCCTGAACAGTTGCCCTTATTAAGAAGGATTAACAGCCTGTCGCTGTAATTTTCATTCTACCCAAGGCATCCTTTTAAAACGGGCTGTTGACAGTCACTGCCAATGAATGCTCCAAGTCGGTGACATTTCAAATAGTCTTTCTGGGTGCTGACAATGGACCTTCCCTCACGTTCAGCCGGGGCACTCACTCCTGAGATCTCCCCAAGAGGAAAACAGTAAACCACTTTCAAAGTCCAATTTAATTTGTCTAAGTCTTGAAGGGAAGGTCATTTTTCTGTCTTACTAAAATACCTAACCTCCTTGCTGTCTCTCTCTCAAAAGATCTGCAAATCATTGTTTAAATAGACAAATTATAAAAGGTGACATCATATGCTACATAAATGTGCCATAGTTCTTCATTTCTAAGACACACATTCTCTCTCTCCCATCCCTGCACAGGTACGTGTTAATGTTTCTGAAATCCAGATGTGCCCAGCAATCAACACAGCAATTGTTAGTGTTTCTCACACCACCCCCTCCCCAAAAAACGAGTATTAAGTCAACGGTACACCTTGTAACAGAGGTAGTAAATTGTTTAATGCATGGAATTAGACAATAATCCATCTAGATTAAGTACTACCAATCTAAGTTAGCGGTATGCTATCATCTTAGCATCTAACACATGAAGAATGTCAGGATGAAAAGAAAATCATTTTTCCAAAAATAAACTGATGTTTTAATTCTCACTATGCCTTGAATTTTGATAAGCTTACTATAAAACAGAGAATCTAGTTATTAGTTCTCTACACTGGGAGGGTTATACATCAAATATGGAATCAAATTGCTGACAAGCACATATGGAAGTAACTGAAAACATTAAAAGGTATATATGCCTCTGCAAAATCACACGCACATTTTCATTTATAAAGGAAATCCCCAGCCAGATGCAGTGGCTCACACCTGTAATCCCAACAGTTTGGGAGGCCGAGGTGGGCAGGTCACCTGAGGTCAGGAGTTTGAGAACAGCGTGGTCAATATAGTGAAACCCTGTCTCTACTAAAAATACAGTGATTAGCCAGGTGTGATGGTGGGCGCCCATAATCCCAGCTACTGGGGAGGCTGAGGCTGCAGAGTTGCTTGAACCTGGAAGGCGGAGGGTGCAGTGAGTGGAGATAACACCACCGCACTCCAGCCTGGGTGACAGAGCGAGACTCTGTCTAAAAAAAAAAAAAAAAAAAAAAAGTACTCCTCTACGTGTATTTGGAAAAGTCTATAAACAAAACGTTAGTTTCAGGAATACTTGATCTATCTTACTGAATTTTATTTTCTAGGTAATGACTCCTAACAAACCAATTTTACATGTGGCCAAGGTTAAGTTTGTCTTATTGAAAATACATGAAGAGCAGAACAACGTGAGTATTTTTCTCTACAACTCAAAAACGTAAATCCAAACAGTTTCTCTGGGGAAAAAAACAGAGCCTTTTACTTCCTTTAAATGCCTCCAGGCGCTACGCGCTTGACAATCTGTACAGCGGGTGCTTCCTGCTGTCCGTTTGGCTCAAAAAGAAGAGCACCTTCTATGGGTGGCTAAGAGTGCAGGCTCTGGGACTTTCTGCCAAACCCAGGTGTGCCATTTGCCAGCCCACTGGTCCTGGGGCAGTTTGGCCTCTCTGAGCTTCCAAGTGCCCTTGGAGGTCTATGATGAGGTCAAAAAAGCCCTCCCATCTTCAAGGTCTTGGGTTGAGAAGACGTATGTAATGTGACCAAGAAGAACCATGAAACTTACAACCCAAAAGTGTTCTAAACTGAAGCAATTACAAAAGGGTTGTATAAGGAAAAAAAAGTTCTCTTTAACATGCGTGTAAACTAAGAAGCTTTCAGTCAAGAGTTTCAAAAGGAAAATCTCCTGATTAACATGATTAGGGAACAGCACCTTAGAAAGCGCACCGTTACAGGTGATTCAAGAAGCCTGGGTGTTCTCTACTCCCAGCACCAACTCCTCACTTCCCACACCCTACTTCTAATTCTGACGCTTAACTAAACTACTGGTTTTAATCAACATTCAGGTTTACGTGGGAAAAAATTAAATTTCAATAATAAACTGCAATGAAGTTTGTAAAAGCTTAAGTTACATGACAAAGGATGCCCAGGCACACTGGGCCTTCGAAAGTAAAAATAAGACAATATTGAAGGGCCTGCCCGATGCTGCAAGGTTCCCTAAAATCCCCAAGAGCTTGAATCTAAAATACACAAACACAATTCAGATCTTTTTTTTTTTTTGAGATGAGTTTTCACCATGTGGGCCAGACTGGTCTCAAACTCCTGACCTCAGGTGATCCACTGGCCTCGGCCTCCCAAAATGCTGGGATTACAGGCCCCAGCATCTTGGAATTTGAAAGGGACGGAGTTTTCCAGCATTTATGAGAATGATTCACGTAAAAATTCTTAAGAATCATTGTGAAGAAGCATGTTTTAGCAGACATCACAAGGACTTCATGGATACTCCCAACTTAAGGGGTGCTGAGCCCCACTTCCCTTATTGATTAACCTGTCAGCCTGCTAGTCAGGTCTAATTAGTGAAATCCTTTTTTAATGAAAAGATTATGCCTTAAGCAGTTCTCCAGTTACAGGGTTGTTGGCAACTACAAAAAAAAAAAAAAAAAAAAAAAGAGGGGAAGAGAAGAATCCTTAAATCCCAATGGAATCCAGAGGTCTAAAAGCTCATCTGACTACATAGCCATAACTATTTATAGCATATAAAATACAACATACATGATGTACACAACATTCCCCCATCTTCCCCTGTAGTTATTTTCCACGTATACCTCTTTCCAAAGCAGCTACATCTAAGTACCCCCACAAAGAATCGAAGTAAACTGGACTCATAGAGCAGTGTGAACACAGACTGAAAATGGAATTTTTTAAAAATTAAATAATAATCAGGTAACACCGTCATGAGGAAATTCATGATATAGGATTTCCTAAAAGATAACCAGCCTGGGCTCTTTAAACTGCTGATGTCATTTAAAGATTTTAAAAGGGGGTAGGGGCAGGATTGGGGGTTATATTCAATTTCAAGGTCAAAGAGACATATCAACCAAAAATGTGTGGACTTTATTGAATTCTGGATTCAAAAAAGAAAGGAAAAAAAGCTCGCTATTTTGTAAAAAAGCACATTTTGGAAACAAGCAAGGGAAGTTCAATATGAATTACATATTAGTTAACAGTACAGAATCACAGCTAACTTTCGTAGGTATGACAATGGTATTGAGATTATGCAGAAAGGGCAGCAGGTGAATACTGAAGTATCATGATGCTAATAAATGGTGCTAATCATACCATCTACCTCCAAAGGGCACTCTGAGGGTTCCATGGGTTAATTCAAGTGATCAGAACAAAGCTCGTCTCACATTTTAACTTTGAAATAATTTAGCTTAAAAAAGAGAGATAAAGCAAATGCAGAAAATGTTCAGAATTGGTGGATCTAGGTGAAGGGTACAAGAGTGTTTGTCATACTGTTCTTCCAACATATCTACAGGTTTGCAATTTTGCAACATAAAAAGAAAGTGAGCTACGGTTCAATAGATCTGGGGTCAGTATCTGATTAGCCCAGGAGATCATGAACTGCAAAGCCACGTACAACAAACATCTCAGTGTCCACTGTCTCTCAGACAATGTCAGGTAGGCACTCAGATACCCAGTCAATGGATAATTGATAAAGGAAGGCAGGTGGATCACCTGAGGTCAGGAGTTCGAGACCAGCCTGGCCAACATGGTGAAACACTGTCTCTACTAAAAATACAAAAAAACTAGCCGGGCGCCTGCAATCTCAGCTACTCAGGATGCTGAGGCAGGAGAATTGCTTGAACCTGGGAGGCAGAGGTTGCGGTGAGCCAAAATCACACCCCTGCACTCCAGCCTGGGTGACAAGAGTGCAACTGTCTCAAAAAAAAAAAAAAAAAAAAAAAAAAAAAATTGGCACAAGAATTAAATTCTGGCACTCATACATGTCAGTCGTGTGGCCTGTGGCATGTCATTTCCTTGAACCTCCACAAAGCAGTAACAATACCAGCCTTGCAGGTCCTAGACCCACTAGCGAGAACGTATATCAGGAGTCCAGCAGGGCGGTAGATATACATTGGGGCTCAGCAAATGATGCTATTAAAGAACTCCATGTTTTAAAAATCCCCAAGATTGAAAAAAAGCCTATGCTTTGCATTGTCACCTGAAACCATCCAGATTTCTAGGTGCAATGAGATGCCAGAGGTCTGTGTCCCTTGTGTTCGTATGCTACCGGAAATACACCCCTTTGCTTCTCTCTCGTGTTCAAGACCTTTTCACTTCATAGCTCACAAACTGTTTCTTCACATCATCATCAGATATGGGATACCCTTTCTACCCAGAGGAAGCTGAGCTTGAACTTATTTTCCTAGCTCCTCAAAACAAGCTTCTGTTAACAAAGCAGTAATGACAGGCTCTGTTGCCTAAAGGTGCTGAGTTTGGAACCACTTTAAAAGGAATCCCTCAGCTACTAAAGTCCCGTAATTCTGAAGATGGTTAACAAACATGGCCTGGTGACAAAAAAAGAGAGAAGGGACTTCCTCCTGGAAGAAGTCTGGTGGCCAGGATGAGAACAGGAAGGTTTTAGAGGGAACCAAAGCTGAAAGATGGGGGCGGTGCGCGTGTTAAAAAACACGTACAATAACAAGATCCCTACGAACTACTCCCCTCTCTGTGACTCTTCGTAGGAACGTGAAGAGAAGTATATTCTGTCAAGTTCTCAAGCAGCTCTCTTCTGGGCAACAGCCACCTTCATCCTCTCCTGCCTAATCCCTACAGACCGAGGCCTGAGAGTTGCAGACAGACCAGTGTGGACAACTTCATGCTCATACCCTAACAGTATTCCCGAGGCACCGGGTGTACTTCCTACTTCCTCAAACTCTTGAGGCTTGTGAATGTTAGAGCAAACAAAGTTCAGCTTTCAATAAACCTTCCTGTCACCCTGGTGGCATTAAAACACAAAAAAATCTTCATGGTGAACCTTGGATCTGCCTAAATAATAAACTCCGTGGAGTAATGATTCAGACTTCAGCAGGAAAGGCTTCTTAAGTAGGGGAAGAAGAACAGCAACCAGAAGGGAAAGAAACGAGACCCGAGAGAGGCCTAAACTCTTACAAGAGATGCTTGTACTTTTTTTTTTTTAAATCACATTTCCATTCCTGGGAAGATGAACAAATTCATGCCTTAGTATCTGGTCACTAAGTTAACTCCAGTTCTTAAGTAGCACCATCCTAAATTACCTTTGGGAATGCGAAGCCGGTGAGATGAGAGAAATCAGCAGAAACAACCAGAACTTCACTGTGTGGGGTGTTGCCAGCTTAGAGTCTAGACTTTTCCATTTCTTTGTTTTAAAAATGTGTGTTTTCGATTATGATAGCGACGGGAAAAGCCCTGCTTGTTCCAAGCCGGTTCCATGTCTCCACTCCTGTTAGTGAGCCCTTTACAACCAGGCACCCTAAATAATTACTTTAGAAGGCAATACTCTTGTTTACAGGGTATAATCTTTTAATTGAACAGTCATTTAGAAATCTCTGCTAACAGCTCGGAGGAGATATGGATGTTGACCCTGCGGGCTGCTGTAGCTGGGGTGAGTATGGAGGACTTAACCGGGTGTGGAATCTTCGGCAACCTGTTCAGCCTCAGTTTCCACACAGTCAGAATGGTGCTAATAATACCATCTACCTCCAAAGGGCACTGCGAGGGTTCCATGGGTTAATCCCAGTGATGAGAACAAAGCTCGTCTCACGGTTAAGTCCTGAATAAATGGTAGTGTCATCACTAGCGGATTGAACCACGACGACAAACCGAAAAACTGGATGATCGCTAGGGTGACTATATGCCCTGGTTTACGTAACAGTCCGGGATGAGGCCTGCTGTCCCAGGACAACGATGAAGAGCAGTCTACTTCACTCTCAGAAGTGTCCAGCCCTGGACAGTAAGTTATACAGTCACCTTAATTATCACCAAAAAGATACACAAATGCAACGTTTTTTATACAACGGGGGAATGAGAAAAGGCATCAGAAAGCTTTCTTTGTTTGAAGGATGTGAAGCAGCAGGGCTACATCTGTTGTGTGCATTTCCGTGTTATGCGGTGGTTTTTTTGGGGGACGGAGTCTTAACCTGTCACCCAGGCTGGACTGTAGTGGTGCAATCTCAGCTCACTGCAACCATGGCCTCCAGGTTCAGGTGACTCCTGTGCCTCAGCCATCTGAGTAGCTGGGATCACAGGTGTGTGCCACCACACCTGGCTAATAGTTTGTATTTTTGTACAGACGGGGTTTTGTCACGTTGGCCATGCTAGTCTTGAACTCCTGACCTCAAGTGATCTGCCTGCCCCAGGCCTCCAAAGAGCTCAGATTACAGGTGTGAGCCACTGCACCTGGCCTCTGTGTTACTGTTTTTCAAGCTAAGGATGCTCTCAAGAGACCGGAAGAAATAGAAAGCCAGGAGAAAAGGGAAGACTTGACGGAGGGGCCATGCCTGCAACGGTGAGCTCGGATAGAAACGCTCGACTGTGGAGGCCGGCCGGGGAAGGGGGCAGAAGCAGCAGCACCTCTTGAGCAAGAGGAAGAAGTGTTCCGAGTTGAGAGGAAACTAAAGCTCTTGCCCCACAGCTGACCTCAGTCACTTCCAAAAGGCCCACCTGACGGGGTGGGTGTGGCACAGGGAGCAGACAGACCGTGAACCAGCTACAGTGGAGTGGGCACCAAATGAATGAATGAATGAATGAATGAATGGTGGGTGATGAATGCGCTACGTGCTTCCAGAGGGAAACTAAGGTTGCAATGTACAAATGCACCCAAGTCATCAGCTCGGTAAATCTACTTTCCTCCAGGGCAGGAATGGAAGACACGAGATGATGGGATCCCCACTGCAGCTGGCAGGTGCAGATGGTATAACGGAGTTCTCATGGAGTGAGTGGTGAGGATGCCTTTAAAATAATTGCATTTTCAGGTTCAGAAACCGGTGTAGGATTTTTTAAAGATCAAAAGTGGTTTAACAGTGATATTCTGCCAAAAAAGGCAGCGCCGCCCCCGAGGCTGGCTGGCACCCAGGGCCAAAGATCAGCAACGTACACCAAGAGGCTGGCGAGGGCTGGAGGCGCTTCAAAGAGGAAGCTACACGGAGAGCGAATCAATAGCAGGGATTTCTTGTCCTTTTGCCACCAGAGAACTCACGGTGGGCTGGCCTATCTATCACGCTTTTTAAAGAACAGGCAAAAAAGGATTAGCTAGGGACAAATCCTCTTCCACCCACCCCGTGGGAGATCCATTTTCTCTCCCTGACACATGCACACACCCTCAAAGGGTGCTAGACAAAGTAAGCCAGAGCTTGATGCTTTGGTAGGCCAGGGCAGGAGGACCGCCTGAGGCCGGCGGTTCCAGACCAGCCTGGGCAACACAGCGAGACCCTATCTCTACAAAAATATTCAAAAAGTTAGCTGGGTGTGGTGGTATAGGGCTGTAGTTCCAGCTACTTGGGAGGCTGAGGTAGAAGGATCACTGAGGCCAGGAATTCCAGGGCAACATAGCAAGACCGTGTCTCTACAAAAAATTAAACAATTATCCAGCGGTGGTGGCATACACCTATAGTCCTAGCTACTCACGAGGCTGAAGTGGGAGCATCACTTGACCAGGAATCAAGGCTGCAGTGAGCTATGATCATGCCACCATACTTCAGTCTGGGTGACAGAGCGAGGCCCAGTTTCTAAACAAATAAAAGTGTCAAGGCTTAAAACAGTCAAAAAAAATTAACCCCACTGAGATGTCCACCCATAACTACCGTCACCTGAAATGGCTTCACAGTTTTTCGAGTTTGATCTCTATTGATTAGAAGCATACCTTTCCATTCTATAAATCTCATTTCGTGGGAGGTTAAGTCTCAGTATCACATGAAATCTTCCATAAAATGAAGTAACCAAATACACCTGATACACATTGACAGTGCCCACGGTGCTGGACTGAACCTCTCCTCAAGTTTTCCCAGGCTGGAACGGCATCACCAGGAGCTGCCACCACAAATATATTTTGGACACGGCAGGTGAATTGCTTGAGGTTGGGGGTTGGAGACCAGCCTGGCCAACACGGTGAACCCTCATCTCTACTAAATATACAAAAATTAGCTGGGCGTGGTGGCATGTGCCTGTAATTCCAGCCACTTGGAAGGCCGAGGCAGGAGAATCACTTGAGCTCAGGAGGTGGAGGTTGCAGTGAGCCGAGATCATGCCACTGCTACAGCCTGGGTGACAGAGTGAGACACTATCTTTTTAAAAAAAGGGCAGGCAGAATGCAGGAAGTGTCACAGGAAAGGTTCAAACCTTGGGAAGGTAGGAGGGCTTCCTGGAGGATGTGGCATTTCAACAGAGCTATGAAGGGCAGGTATGACTAGATTCACACACACTTAAGTGTGTACAAGCTAATTTGATGATGATGTTCCTGTGGTAGCTTTCTAATTTTTAGATATTTTTTCCCTCCAATTGATAAACACAAACCATGTAAGAAAAGCTCAACACACTGAAAGCTTCGGTTAGATTTATTCTAAGGAAAACGCAGAGAAGTGTTTAGACTTATCAGTAAACTCCTGGTCGAGCACCAACTTTCTGCTCTGAAAACTTGCAATTAAAGAGAGAATTGAGCATTTATCTTACTTTTCCTTTTATCGAATTTGAGTGTAACCAAACAACTTTAGTTGATGAGGGAAAGTGCCATTGTACGGAAGAATTTCAGCCAATGAGTGTGGAATAATGGTGGAAAAGTCACCCGCTGCCATCTCTAACGAATTACTGCATCAGGCAAGCATCATCAATAAATGAGACCATTAGATAAAAGCCTGATGGGGAACATTACTATCCAAGTATCAGGTTGCCCCAACCTGAACTTACTGAACAATTTGACACCACTAAAACTGGGACACCCTGACACTGTATGTTCCCAGATGTGAGGCAACATGAGGTTCACTGCAGTGCCCATGAAGTTTTCCTGCCAAACAGTCTAACCTGAATCTAATCAAACTTCCATTCACAGAAAATAGGAGGGACAGAGGAACAAGCTAAATGGCACCACAAGGACTTGCAGAATGTGGGACCGTCTCCGGGACAGCTGACCTGGTTTCTGCAACAAGTCAATGACTTGAAAAGAATGGGAAGCTGGGGAGGGCGGAGCACTCTAGATTTAAGACACGCAGTATGTGTGCCTGTTTGTATCTGGATGTGAACAGATTGCGCAAAATGACCCTTGTGGGACAATCAGAGAGATGAGATCGTGGAGGCAGATTCCTCAGATGCCACTGAGGAATTACTGTATACTTAGTGTGGTAACAGTATGTGACCAGAAATGTTCTTTTTTTATAGATGTGCACTAAAGTATGTAGTGGTAAATGATATGATGGCTGACACATGCTTTAAAATATTTCAGCTATAAAGAAAAAAAGGTATATATCACCCTATCCAAACTTTCTATCAACAAAAATAACTGTGAAAAAGTCTTGATAAACATGAATATAGGTAATGTGTATACATGGGGGTTCATTTCTGTGTTTTCTATATTGAATTAGGGTTGAAAATTCTCATTTTGTAAGAAGCTCCCAATTCATGATAAAACTGAATTCACTTTCATGTGCCAATTTCATCTTAAATCAAAAGATACATTTCACATCTTTGAGTGGAAGCTCAATTCAGATATTTCCTATTGAAACAGGCATTCACATTTAACCCATGTGAATCTCACAGTGCTCTTAGAGGACTGGAAACATCAGTATCACCTGGTTACTTGAAATGCAAGTTCCGGAGACCCTGCCCAGACCCACTGAATTAGGAATCACTGGAGGTGGAGCCGGCAGGCTGTATGTTAACAAGTCTGGCTAACTCTGAGGCAGGCTAAAGTTTGAGAACCACTGCTTTAACACAACTAGTTTTGGAAGATGCCTATTCCTGAAGGACAACTGAAAAAGCTTTACTATTTAGCTAACTTACTGAAACTTCTTAGAGTATTACATTTTTTGGGAAAACTCAGCTTACATGTTAGTTTTACGGCCTTAAAACTGTAATATTCAATATGGGAAAAAAAAGATTTCAAAACATTGCTGGCCATTATTCTACAATCCTGGATAATGCAGTTTAATACAGAATTAACACAATTCTTTGTTTACAAAAAATAGCTGGTGGTAATCACAGCATATTTGTCCCGTATGAGTGTGTGTTTTGTGTTGTGACAGCCCCCTCACACAGGTGGCAGGCTGGCAATGGTGGTGGCACCTGCCAAGCAGGAACTCGATGGAACAGTTTGTCTTTGAGAAGTGGTTGAGCAAGTTAGCTCAGCTGTTCACAACATAACATTGGCCCAAGTTCATGGTTTCAAACTCCATTCAGATGAGCAGAGCCCTAAGTACAGGCCTAGCATCTGTTGCAACCATCCTAAAACACGAGTGGCCTGTTCACAGGCTATGGAGAGTAGAAGGATTGGAAATCCATGACCTGAAAGCTGACAGGGCCCAATGGTGGGTGCAGGGTCACTTTGAACAGATCAGGTAAAGTTGATTGATATTCAAAACAAAACAAAACAAAAAACAGAGACTGAGGCAGGAGAATTGCTTGAGCCCAGGAGATGGAGGTTGCAGTGAGCCGAAATCGCGCCACTGCACGCCAACCTGGCCGACAAAGAGACTCTTGTCTCAGAAAAAAAAAAAAAAGAAAGAAAAAAGAGGCTGCCTGACTATGAACAGACCTATTCTCTGTGCAGTAGAGTATGATTTCACCCAGTGATTCTGAATCATCTGAGCATTAACCAAACCTCACTGACAAAATATTCTTCCTTGTATCTAGACCAGAGTCGTCTGCATTAGAACTACCTGGAAGGCTTGTGAGAACAGAGTGCTGACTCTACCCCGAGTTTCCAGTGCTGTAGGTCTGGGTTGGGGCCGCGATTCTGCATGGCTGACATCCACTCAGAGGATGCAGGTATTACTGAGGCAGACTCTGAGAACCACTGTCTAGACCCAATTCTGCACTGAATTTCATCCAACCCACTCCTTTTCATGGTATGACTTCCTTATCAGCAGAAACCTTGCCTTTTCCATACTCTGTACAACTAAGCATTGTGCCCACAAACCCAATCCCTGACATAGCAAGATGCAGAGGAGGCTGGGTGTGGGGGCTCATGCCTGTAATCCTAGTCCTTTGGGAGGCTGAGGTGGGCAGGTGACTTTGAGCTCAGGAGTTCAAACCCAGCCTGGGCAACGTGACAAAACCCTGTCTTCACAAAAAGAAAATATAAACATGAACCAGGTGTGATGGCTTGTGCCTGTAGTCCCAGCTTACTTGGGAGGCTGAGGCTGGAGCATAGCTTGAGCCAGAAAGCAGAGGCTGCACCATTGCATGCTAGCCTGGGTGACAGAGTGAGGCTCTGTCTCAAAAAAAAAAAAAAAAAAAAAAAAAAAAAAAAAGTGAAAAGAGTGAAACTGCAAACGTGCGTTAAGCATGTGGGATTATATTCCTATAGCCCTCTCTCATATGAACTCCAAAGAGGCAACAGAGAAGATGAGTGGGGAGTGAAGGGGCAAGGACCGCGTGTGTGTTTGTAGGCCAGTTTTTACCACAAATGCCAAGGGTCACCAGTACTGGGGGCCCCTCTCCGAAGTCTGGCCCCACCGACTGCCAAACAGCCTCCCGCGTGGCTCCTGCCCTCCCGCTTCCAGAATGTCAGTTGTTCACCTGCACGGCAATGACAGCCGCTTGTCATGGTCTACATGAGAGGCCTCACTTGCAGCAGTAACTAGCATGCCATTTCCAAAGCTGTCATTCTCTGCTGTCACCACAACCCACTGTTCAAAGATTTGCTCTGACATGAACCAGGCAGCACTGTGACTGTTACTGCCGTGGACTCTTCTGTGCTCCGACACTCATGGCAGTTGCTGGGCGCCCAGGGTTTGTTTCACCCAATTATTTGTTTGTCACTTGGAAGCCCAGGATGTCGAGCAGGTATTGTGGAGGTATTTTTGGCCTGATGCACAGGCAGAAAGCATAATGAGGCCCTCAGGTGAAGGTCTGTTTTGTCAGTTAGGTGCTAGGATGATGTGCAGCCCCAGTAGCAATTAGGATATTTGAATAAGATAAGATACCTGGCAGGATGCTGAGAGGGCTCGGAAAGTCGGCCTGAACTTTTAAAATGCCAAAAAAACCCTCAGAGTAGGCAGTTTTCAAGTTTGTCCTGGAGCTAATACAGACGGTGGAGGGGTACGGCTGTCTTCCCTCAACCTGGAGGGCCCTGGGAAGGAAAGAAGGCTCACACCAGCACGGCCTGAAGGTGTGCTCTGGGGGTGAGGCCCTGGCCAAAGGGGGTAACAGGTTGTAATGGGTCATGTGCTCAAACAGCCGTGACTCCTGGGAGGCAAGACCAGCGGGGGAATGGCAAGCCGTCCTCTGCTTTATTCTCAAACTGCCTCAAGAGCAGTTCTTCTTCCCATGGGAGAAGAAATCAAATTGATTTGATGCCTAACACCTTGGGAAGAGGTCCTCGCACAGGGCCCCTACAGCCGACTGCACACAACAAAACCACATAGTCCATAAGCTAATCAAATTAGCTCAGCCCCTCCCCCTCCTTAAATGCAGTCCTGATTGTTGGTGTGTACCACCTCTAACACCAACTTCCCCCCAAAGACACAAGAAGACTGCGAATAAAGTTACAAACCAACAAACAGCAAATGCAGCACTGATAGAATGAAGCTATTATTATCGTCTTCTAGCAAAAGAAAAGTAGAAAGTAAGATTGCTTCAGTCAAAAAGACCGAGATGAACCTGTAGAGCCAGAGCTCTGATGAAACGCTTGGTGTACGAGAGCCTGCGACAGCTGAAGACAGATGGGACATGGTGACATTCTTTCGATGATCTACAGTGGCCCGTGCAAGCCTTATTTCAATTTGAGGTGGTAAAATGAGTCATCTCATAGAAAAAGCAGCTGCCTGGCGGTTGCCCCGGGGGTGCTCCCGGACAGGGACTTTCCCTGGTCTCTCGCCCCTGCCCCACCCTCATCTAACCTGCAGCAATCCCTGCCTAGGAAGTGGTCTAAGTGACCGTGGTTCCACTTGAGAAGTCAAGTACAAAGAAACCCTAAGTACTTATATATACAGTGGGGTTTTATAAACATTTATGGAGCAGATAAATCATCTTTTAACAGCACCCCAGATGCAGGCAAGCAGAGAAGGACTCTATTGTTATTCTTATTCTGGAAGTTAACAGCTTAATACCTAACAGCTGGTATTCACACTGTAGTCTCCTCACTGCCTTCCCCACTCCTCCCTCACCCCGGGCCTCAATCCCCTCTTTAAGATCTTTCTTACACAGATGCAATCTCCTGAAGAGGAGAGAGGTTTATTCCTGTTCACAAGCTTAGGACTGAAGTCCCGGTATTGGCTACAAGGCACTACTGCTTTCAAATGCCAAGAGTTCACAATCTCATTCACAGCTAGCAGGGAAAATGTCTGCCCTCTGCAGAAGCGTCAGGTTTTGAGAGGCCCCAAAATATCTACGTAAATATTTTTTGAGACAGAATCTTGCTCTGTTGCCCAGGCTGGGGTGTGGTGGTACTAACTCTGCTCACTGCAACCTCCACCTCCTGGGCCCAAGCCATTCTCGTGCCTCAGCCTCCTGAGCAGCTGGGATTACAGGTGTGTGCCACCACACCCAGCTCATGTTTCTGTTTTTAGTACAGATGGGGATTTTGCCATGTTGGTCAGGCTTCTCTCGAACTCCTGACCTCAAGTGATCCGCCCACCTTGGCCTCCCAAAGTGCTGGGATTACAGGCGTGAGCCACGGCGCTGGCTAGTCCTAGAATATTTCCAACACCAACTCTGGCCTTTAGATTTACAAGGAATCTTGGAGGCCACCCCCCAGTTTCTCATGATACTCATGAGAAAAGCAAGCCAGAGGGAGTGATCTGGCCAACTTTACACACAGGCTTGAGCATGGGCCTTCCATCTTGCCACCTCCTTGCGGTATGCCAACCAGGTAAGAATTTAAACAAGGCCAGGTGTGGGGCTCACACCTGTAATCCCAGCGCTTTGGGAGGCTGAGGTGGGCAGATCACAAGGTCAAGAGTTTGAGACCAGCCTGGTCAATATGGTGAAATCCCATTTCTACATAAAATACAAAAAATCAGCTGGGTGTGGTGGCTGGCGCCTGTAATCCCAGCTACTCGGGAGGTTGAGACAGGAGAATCGCTTGAACCAGGGAGGTGGAGGCTGCAGTGAGCTAAGACTGCACCACTGCACTCCAGCGTGGGCAACAAAGAGATACTCCATCTAAAAAGTAAAAAGAATTTTAACAACAAAATCTAACTGCAGAAACATAAAAAAAGTGGACTCTAGTGATAGGTGACCTACAGATCTTTATGACACTGTCAAAAACCTTTGCAATAGCTTAATTAACTCATTTAACACAGCATCAATTTTTGAAATGGTAAACTCAAAGGGGTAGGTTTTAGTCTAATGGTGAGCACAAGCTGGCAGATTCTGGGGCTCTCTAAACAGGCGACATAATTCTGCAGTTTGAGAGTTGTCTGTTTTTGGTCTGCTGACCATTTGGGGCTCACCTCAGATCAGCTTTTCCATATCAGTCTTCAAGTTATTATTATTATTTTTGAATTGGCTGGGTGCAGTGGCTCACGCCTGTAATCCCAGCACTTTAAGAGGCTTGAGGTGGGCGGATCATGAGGTCAGGAGTTCAAGACCAGCCTGACCAACATGGTGAAATCCCGTCTCTACTAAAAATACAAAAAATTAGCCGGGCACGGTGGTGGGCACCTGTAATCCCAGCTACGTGGGAGCCTGAGACAGGAGAATTGCTTGAACCTGGGAGGCAGAGGTTGTAGTGAGCTGAGATCACACCACTACACTCCAGCCTAGGCAACAGAGTAAGGCTCTGTCTCAAAAAAAAAAAAAAAGAAAAAATAGTGACTTTTGCTATTACACCACTTGAAAAGTCTCTTTTTGCATTTCAAAATATGTGTAAACTATTTTACTCTTCTGGTCAGACGCCTGTCATCTCTTCAGTGTCACTGTCTCCAGAGCCTGTTCCTTGGTTGGTGCTCAATAATATGTGAAGGAAAAGAATTCATTCCAATATGGCTTCCACCTTTAGCCAAATGAAGGAATAAATGGAACCAATGAGGTCATTTATTTCACAGCTGACCCATCTGCTTCAGAAGACTCCTTGTCAAAGTAAACTTTATGGGTAAAGAAGCCTTTGACAGAAGCCCAAGAGGTCCAGCAGAGGAGCTGGGTTTTCGGGGACAGGAGCTTTACTATGGAAAAACCTTTCCCAGCTATAAACAGAGAATGAGAAAATGATGTAATCTTGGCTAAAATTAGGTTTTAGTGTTACTCTGCTGAGAGATGTGAAAGGTGATAGATAAGAGGGGGAAAATGTTTTCCAAGTGGCTTTTAAAGGCGTCCAAATATAACTGCCTCCCACATCAGTCTATTAACGGGCACACTTGAGACATTTCCCTCTTCAAAAGACTCTTAGAAAAGCAATGATGTGCTCTCAGCCTCCCCCTTTAGAAGACAAGGTTTACGAGGGTCAGAGAAGCAGATCAGAGCCCACAGAACACCATTCCCTATTAACAGCATCCTCCCCAGCACAGATTTGGGCCTTGTGCTTATGTCATTGGTTGCTAGGGAAATGCCCCTGCTTGAAATTCCTAAATCATTTCTCATAAAATCTGGCTGAAAAGCAAAGATCAGCACGTGAAGACACAAGAATGGGCATGGAAGAGTGAGGAGGCTGGAGAGGCCGTCAGCTGAGCCCCGCTGCTCTGGAGTAACTGCGGCGACTTTGGTCACAGGTGATCAGATAATGGCTGACATCCCGGAGAAGTCCTGGATGGAACCTCCAGGACTTTATGTTTTATGAGAGGATAAAATACTTTGGGAAAGTGCTTGAGGAAAAGCCCTAGGGAAGCCCTCGCTGCGGGTTCCTGCCAGTGTCTTTCCCTCAGTCCAAATCTTTCCCATCCTGTTTTGTGTCTCCCTCAGTAAGGACAGAGCTCCTCCTCCTTTGTATTCTCTGCCATATCCCCAGAGCCCCCAGCACAGTATGGCTGTTATGAGCACACGTCTGGGAGTCGGCTGAACTGAGTTCTACCACTTATCTAACTGTGCGACCTTGAACAAGTTACCTAATTTCTGAGCCTCAGTTTACTCATTTAAAAAGTGAATTACATATAAAGTGAACAATACCTGACAAAAAGAAAGTCTTCAATACCTGCTAACTATTCATATCTAACTTCAGTTTCCCCATCTATAAAACGGAGATGCTATTTCTAAATTACTGTTGTTATTATTTTTGAGACGGAGTCTGGCTCCATCACCCAGGCTGGAATGAAGTGGCATGATCTCAGCTCACTGCAACCTCCACCTCCCGAGTTCAAGTGATTCTCCTGCCTCAGTCTCCTGAGTAGCTGGGATTACAGGTGCACACCACCACGCCTGGCTATTTTTCTTTTTAGTATAGATGGGGTTTCACCATATTGGTCAGGCTGGTCTTGAACTCCTGACCTCATGATCCACCCACCTCGGCATCCCAAAGTGCTGGGATCACAGGCATGAGCCACTGCACCCAGCCTTCTAAATTATTTTCTAAGTAACAGCTACTATGAAGATTAGGGGCCATAATGTATGTAAAATACTTAGCCCACTGTATAATTAGATCAAAAATATGGTACAAGGTAGGTTAAGCACTTACTATACATTGCCTCATTTCAGCATCACAGCAGCTCTATGAGATGGGTTTGGTTGTTCCCATTTTACCGAAGGAAAAATTGGTTCTAAGGTGTTTTAAGTAGCCCAAAGTTCCACAGCTAGTAAGTGGTGGAGCTGTGATTCAAAGCAGTGTCTATGAGAAACTTAAATCCAAAACCCAGGTTCAAAGTAACCATTACAGTGCATACTATTTTGCAGTAAAGTTTTATAGTAATCATGCTTCCTCAGGTTAATTATGCAGAGCCTAAACATCTGGCCGGTCCAACAATTATTCCTTGCAAATCACTGCAGTCATTTCAGCACTTTGGGGCAATTTTTCCACAAGTCCCTCAAAGCCAGCAATAAGTTAACCCAGGTAAATACTAAGAAAGCAATTCATTTTTTGACAGTTTATCAGGTCAAACTTAACATAAACCCCAAGCAAATTTAAATTAGAGACCCAGGTCTCTAACGGTAAAGCCTACTGAGATCATCATAAAAGGTATGCGAGCCACCCTCCACGCCATTTGCATTAACACAGTAAGAAGCAACAGCGCCTGATTTGTCAGATTTCCGGAATGGGCCTGTGGCAGACGGCATGACCGTGTTTGCTTCCCCTTCCTCCCAAGGTCCATCCCTCCCTGTGGATCCCTCTTCTCTTGGGCTCCTCCCCGTGGGAGTTCACTTCCTACTCCATTGACGGCAGGCTTGGTCATGTGACTTGCTCTGGCCAATGAGATTGTAGGAAATGACACACCCACATCCAAATAGAGGCATTCTCCGCTTCTGTCTCTGCTCTTTTCCCGTTTACCAGAAGTATGACCACGATGGGGGCTGCTCCTTTGGCCTGGATCCCAGAATAAAGACAAGGAGAGCTGCGGCTGATTGGCAGATGACACCTAACACAAGACTTTTGTTGTTGTAGGTCTCTGAGCTATTTTGTTACTGCAGCAAAATGTGACAAAGCAGACTCACAGAGACCGTATGACCCGATGTAGAAGAGCAAAGACATCTGTCAAGATCCAGCATGTACTGGTGTCAGGGTGTATACCAGAAAATGTTTTATAACTGCACGTGGGACAAGGTGGCCCTTCACCCCAAGCCATACCAGTGGCAGAAGACTTTTTCCTCAACTGTTTCATTTCGTTCACGCTGAGACGCTTGTTCAAATGGAAAATTCTGCACGTAAGATGCACACAGACCTGACAAAGCACCCCACGAGGGACTGCCTTCTCCCACTCCTATCCATGAGCTTTAAGGGTTGATGAGATACACTAGTAGGAAGAGAACCAGAGGCACAGCTCTTATGCCCAGCTTTCCTCTTGGGAGGTAAAATGAGTCTCCAAATACCACTTTCTGGAATCATGCATTCTCCCAGAAAGTCCAGGCAAACTCAGCTCGTAATAGAAGTCAAGTCTGCGGGGCGGAGGAGGTGGAGGGGGAAAAAAAAAAGTGGAACAGCACCTCTGAGAGTTCGGGACAGTCTGGAATCTCGTTGGTGAATTTACGAAATGGATCTTCAATAGACAGCTGTTTCCACTTTTTAAAAGCACAGACTGGGCAAGTAGGTAAAACACTTTGATCTTAGCTCTGGGTTAAATAAAAGACAGCTGAGCAAAAGTTCAGGCACCATGAAATTAATAAAATCACTGTTACACTCGTTCCACCAGAGGTTCAGGAATAAACTGGTAAAAATCAGAAATGCACGGAGAGGATTACTCGAGCGGGAATCAATCATTTTATCCACTGAAGTTTTCTGGCATTTCCTTATACAGTACAGTCACTGGATTCATAATTCACCAAAGGTGCTTCCTGAGACTGAGCTTTCTGAGTAATTGAGACAAATTCTGTTAAATAAATTCCAGACGAGAGTGTATTTGACTTATGCACAGGAAAGGAAAGAATTCTTATGTAAGCCACAAAACAATAGAGTTTTATCTTATCTGAGGAACTTATTGCCGCTTGCCTGTGTGTATTTTACTGCCAAAATAAAATAAATTGAATCAGCTCACACATGATAACATGCTCTTTCCTAACTCATACTAATTGCTTGGCTAATTGATGTTTGTTGAACTTTCTCCATTTCATTGAGTGATTAGGTACAAAGCTAACAGTTGACATCTGTAGGCGCTTAACTGGCGTCTGTAATTACTGTTAATGTTAAATAATTGTTAGTTAATTGGAGTGGTAACTGACTGAATGGAATCCAGATTGTGAAGCAAAAAGAAACCTAGTTAAATAAACATACATTTTCAGAGAAAATAACATTTTTCTGCAGTTGTCAGAAACTAGAAATAATCCAGAGGCCATGCGCTAGCCACAGGCTTCCCCCATTTAGGAACCTTCCTGTCTGGGGTTGGCCCATGTGACTGAGCCCTTTGTCATGCCACTGTTCTCATTAGACTCTAGAGAACCAATCTGATATTTTTCAATTCCAATTGTCTATCATGAATGTGTATTACTTTCTGAGACAACCAAATACTAACCATATCATTAACTACACAAAACACTAAATATGAATGGATTGAAGAGAGGCTGATGAACGTTCAAGCTTTTTGCCCAGTATTGCCAAGGATAGAGAAATCTCTTGCAGAGGACAGCAGTAATCACCCAGTATAAGCCAAGGGCTTTCCACTGATCTCAAAAGTAACCAGAATGATGTCTGAACATCTGACTAAAAGAACGGAATCGGTTACACTGCAATCTACTCCTCCTCCATCACAGGGGCACTCAGGATGGAAAAGTGGCAGCTGTCAAAGTTCTACCCCAAAGGCACCATCAAGATCACTTCAAATGCTTGGAATCTTCCACCTGGTTCACAATTCCAGTGATGGGATCCAGTATTCCAGGATTCGCCACCACATGAATTCACAGGTTCAGCAAAAGATCAGGTAGCAACTATTGGAAAAATTTCGGGAGGCAAACACTTTCATGCAACATGGAATTTTTTTTTTACTATTACTGGTGGTTTCACACTAACAGTACAAGGCATCTGTTCCCAAGAACTCTCAAGGGATGATTCTATACAACAAATTCTCCAAGAGTCGGCTTCTATAGGAAGGTCAATTTCCATAACAAAAGGAGCTGATTGCATGCTATTTGCAGTGTGGAGTAGGAGGAGGGACTGAACTACTCATAACTCCTTTGTCTCTTGCATCGAGCACCAATTACCCTTAAATACTACTTAACTCTCCAGACATCTCTATCTCCTAAAACCCCAAGAAAATGCTCTGAAATCGTACAAAGAAGATCCAGAGGGAGAAAAATAAATGTGTGATGGTCTAACTTTCCCTGATGCGGAATTGAAGGCATGACCAAAACACAACTAATTTATAGAGTCTGCAACTGGCACAGTATGCTCTGTGCCCATCAGGAATGCACTTTACATGATGTCCTCCCTACAACTAAATCCAGAACCCTATGAGGAACTGTAAAATGGTCTCCATATATTCATTATAAAGGGATTTTAAACTCTAAACCAAATTGTTTTCTTTAGAAAGCTATTCCACAGTCAACTGCATTATTTTCATGCACAGAATTATTTTATGGAAGGGGCTTTCTTTTCCTTTTTTTTTTTTTTTGAGATGGTATCTCACTCTGTTGCCCAGGCTGTAGTGGCACAATCAGGGCTCACTGCAGCCTCAACCTCCCGAGTTCAAGCGATCCTCTCACCTCACCCACCCAAGTAGCTGAGACTGCAAACACATGCTACCACCTCCAGCTAGCTGTTTGGAATTTTAGAAGAGAAGAGGTCTTGTTATATTGCCCAGGCTGGTCTTGAACTCCTGAGCTCAAGCAATCCTCCTACCTCAGCCTCCCAAAAGTTCTGGGATTAAAGGCATGAGTGACCATGCTTGGTGGGAATGGGTTTTTCTTAAAAGTCAATGGTGACCTTGATGGTAATATAACTCTTACCTTTCCGTCACCAAACCAAGGAAATCCCTTGTGTCTAAACCTAAAGAATACGGTCATATGGTCACCTCTGAAGAATTTACTAGGTACCCGGTTACTAAGCCAGCAGTATCTCTGGGTAACCTGTTTCTTACCTCATCTCCTCAGATTTCAGGCAATTTTTAAGCTAGGTCTTCTTTCTACAATACCGATATAACCACACTGCCAAAAATATCCAAAGGCTCCACTCACCTAAAGGCTCCAACCTCATCTGTATCCCACTAGAAATTCTCAGTGCAAAACCAACCCCGAGAAGAGGCCGGGTGGGTTCCACTAAGAGGCCTGGTGGGGCCCGGGAGAGGAAAAGCAGTCCTGGTCAGAGGGCTCCAGGTGGCCACAGCACTGCATCCAGCGCTCTTCTTGGTGCGTGAGTGTCCACTAGACTCTCCCAGCTGATGGAGGTGAAGTAGGGTCCTGCCTATGAGGGTGAGCGGCTGCTCTGTTGCTGTTCACATTTCAAAAGACACTGGGTGCTCACAGTAGAAAGAAGCAGAATGACAGGCTTCATTCCCCACTGGATGAAACCCACCCCCAAGCCATTCAGAGATGCCCATTTGGCTGGACACAGCTCCCTGATGGCTCACTGAGGTGGCTTTTCCCCAGGAGGGCCCAGTTCTGCAATGTGAGACAAAGTTGAAGGAGAGCGAAAGGGTGAGAAAGTCATGGGATAAAATACACCAATGGGCCCCTCTCACTGTCTGTCTGTGACTTGTCTTGGTTGCAGGGTAAATCCTGAAAAGGACGACTCTGAACCAAGAAGGGGCAGCGATTCAGGGGTTTTTCTCTTCCCCTAACCTAGAACCACGGCCCCACACCAGGACTGACATCCTATAAACAGAGGGCTCTGCAAAACTCCTGACGCCTGCCTGCTGTTCTCCTTCCTCCCAGACAGGCTTCCCTTCTTTTCTTTCCTCTTCAACCGGCTCTGCTCTGGAACAATCCAAGAGCTTTAGGAAAGATTCATTATCTTGGCAGGACAGGTGCGTGCAGCAAAGAACTCATCTTCTGCACTTCTGTCTACAGACCAAGCTGGTGACACCACCAAGGTTCTAGAGCAGGTAAGAAAGGATAATAAATACTGGCCATGTGCATACAGTGAGAAGTTCCTCTTTGGAATAAATACCCCAGAATTTGGGGTACAAGTCCTGTTGCTCCTATAGCGTTTCAATTAACTAAACAGGGATGCTAAGTTAGTCTCTCTCTGTGTCTCTGTCTCACTGGGAAAATTAATTTTTTCTTTGGCAGATGGTTGAGTCACAAAGACAGAAGGATTCATAAAATTCACATGAACATCCTGTAAACATTTAAACACATAAAGATTAAATACAGCAACCATGACCTTGATTAAAGTTAAACCGTTTTTTGTGTCTCCAACACTAAGCCCTGCTCGATGCCACACCCCTTTCGAAATGCCCAGTTCTCATTGGGCATGTTGTGTGTACATGCAAGCACGTGCTGTCTGATCAACTTGTTATAAAGCAGGAAGTCAAAGGCATTAGAAGAAAGCGACCATTCGGAACACCTAAACACAAAAATCTTACTAGCCCGCTATTAAACTGGATGGCCTCTACAACACAGGGAACGTTGAAATAGTCGATGGACAAAAGTGACACAAAATCTACTCATGATACCGCTCTGTTTCAACCCTGCCCCTTCCCAATTAATGGTTTTATCCCCACCAGAGATGCTGGCCCGGGAATAGGTTTCGTTATAATTGCAAATCCAGACCTGACTGATGGGCCTTGAGCCGCTGTCCCTGCTGCCTCTGCCTGGAGCTTCATCTCCACACTGTGCAGCCCCCCATCACGGCTGCACCCTCCAAGCCCTCACCACAATCAGCTTGTGAGATTAGCACTGCCCTCCCACGGTGAAATTTTATGGACCAAATCTGCCTGCCATCAGGCTCAACAGCATAATCTCACCAGCAGCTTAAAGCCACACTCCTCTAAGGCCAGAATACTGCCCAGCCCCTTGAGAGGGAGAGGTGATGTGTAACTTTAAACATCTGGAGGTGGAGGGATACACGTGTCAGCCCCGCTGCACTCACTCCATAAGCTGGGGCTTTGACGATTTCCCCAGTTGTTTGTTACCTGGTATAAATTTGCCCTTTCTTACGATGTTTTTTATTGCTCTTGGCTAAAGATACTCAGACAAAGAGAGGAGACCTGACTTTCAGGCAGGCTGGCCGCCTTGTAGAAAAACTTGAACTTGACGTGCATGAATCTGACAGTTCCTTGAAGGCCTTGTCAACCATCCATCCTGTAAACACGGCCACCACCCGGAGTAAAAACAGACCCAAAACCACAAGCCTATAACGAGACTCTGCACCTGTCCCGAAGCAATTATTGACATTATCGCTACACAATGAATCCCTTTTTGAAGTTGTTTTCCTGATATTTAGCAGTTTGAATACTAATCCCCTTAACAAAACTGTCCCCGATGCTTTCCCCCTCTGCACCCTCCTTAATCTTTCTCCCCAGGGAGGCAGGGGGTGCTGGATACCAGTCAGTCTACTTTGCACCACCTGGATTCGCACTGATTCCGTCTCTTGTCATTCATGCTACCAAGAGGAATTAGCATAAGGCATTAAGGGGAAACTCTGGAGGAGAAAAGAAAGGCCATTTTGATGGAAATAAGGGGCAAAGGAATAATCTGCCATCAACTAAAATGCTTATTTGTGTATGGTTTCCCAAGCAAAGCTTAGGAAAAGCCTATGTTGATTTTAGTTTACACAAAGAAACCTTAATCCTTTCAAGGCAACTAAATCACCCGCAGAAAAGCAGCTCAGAAGAAAGGCACCCTGTCAGGGGCAGGACTATTCACAGCCAAATAGATGCCACAAATCACGCTCTGTAAGTAAACAAAAATAAGAATGTGGGAAACGTTTGATTGGAAAAGGAAAGAAAGGGGGGAAAAGAACCAGAGGGAAGAGGCAGAGGGGAACAGTGCATCTGTCCTGAAGAGAGTCTGGGGCAGCGGCAGCCAGAGCGCGGTCCTGCAGCCAGCTCTTATTCTGGGGCCCGAACCCAGAAGGGGAAATACATTCCAAAGCTTTCAGTGGCCAGTCTGCAGAAGACAGATGCAGTCACGTGTGGCAGAGGTCCTGGGGAGGGGGCGCAGAAACAAAGAAGCCCTGCCTTTGGTGACTTGTCCTCTACCTCAGTCTCCCTACCCCATCACCCTCCCTTGTCACCAAGTGGTAGACAACTGTGCATTTTTCCACACAAGCCCTGTATGCTATGAATGGTACACAACTCCTTTTATTGGGCTTTTAGCATTATGGATAACACATTTATACAAACTTTCAGTCCATCAAAAAATATGATGAAAGATAAAACCGGAATACTCCATTATGCAATAAAGAAAGATAAAATTCAATGTGACAGTAATTCTGGGAGTAACAGCAATCATATACACCTCAAGGGAACTCTAAACATAATGTACTATTTAAAACTGCAATTGGTTCAAATTCTAAGATAATCTGGGAGCTCAAAATAACTGCACTTGGAAACATCTTACTAACCAGCTAGCAAAAATGCTAGCCAAGGCAACTACAGAAGGCTGAAATGGTCTCAAATTCCACTTTGTGAAGACCCAAGTCTGTTGAAGTGCTACCAAGTGTTGTCCACGTAACAGAGAGATTATCACGGAAAGCACATCTTTATTTAGCAATTATCACGCCAGCCCCTAAATCAGCCTTGATAGTGGAAAAGGGAAGATTAAATAGTTTTTATGGTTTGTACCTTTCCAATTATACACTTTTCAGAGCCAGCGATTAGAGATTTCTCTAAATTTCATGATTTCCAGCAACACTGCTACAAATGAAAACTGCGTGGAAGCCTCTGGCAATGATTTAAGGTTAGTTTTCCCTTAATGTACTGTTATGTCATTAGCCTCTTACTCTAGATTGTGGTTGGGAAGAAATTAATGGGATAGCGCATATTTAAATTCTGCCCTCTTGCTCATTTATTAACTTTACAGAAAGCCCACAGCAGAGTATGGCTTCGTTTATGACCACAATACTGTGAATACTAAACATCCACTGATTACCAGAGTCTGCAACACACATCAGCTATTTATATTTCTCCTGCTGCTGGGTAGTTGATAAGTAACAATAAAGATTCTTCTCCAGTACAGCGTTCGATATTAACGTCACATAACAGTAGTGATTAGCCAAATCAATTTAAATGGAGACTCAATGTATTCTTTTAAAATAAACTAGTTGTTAATGCATCACAAAGTATGCAGACTTTCGTCTCAAGCAAAAACACGAAACATCAACAGTAGCTCCAGAATTAAAAGAGCAAGATCACACTGGCTCTTCTTTCTTCAGGCAATGACAATGAAACGAATGAAAAAATAAGCCATTACTCAGAAGAACAAACGGGCCTTACCTTTGTTTACAATGACAGTGTTGAAGAGTTTTTCAGAGCTGGCATCCGATGCCTGAAAAACAAGAGGCAGGGGGGAGGGGAAACATTATTATTGTCATTAATATTGTCATCACCACCACCATTCCCATTACTTTAAATCAGTTTACTACATTTTACAAAAGCCTAGCAGGGAAGCAGCAATGTCCCCAAATCATCCATAAGGTGGCGCTAGTTGACTGCCTCAGAGAGACCTGCAGTGCAGCTATTTGCTGGAGGAAAAAAAAATCTGATTTTAAAAATGTGTCCTTATTAGACACATTATCTGTGCAAAACATATTTCCATGAGATGATACATAAAGCAATTCGGCTCATTCACATAATGATTTTGCAATTTCGCTGACAGATCATTATTTTGGAAATGGTATTTTTTGTGGTATTTGCAGACATGCCTATTTCTCAATTTTCTTTCACAAATCAGAAATGCCTGTTATTTAATGCTGTTTTTCCTCACTAAAAAGTGTCAGCCAACACTCTCAGAAATTAATTTTTTTTAAGGATTCATCTGATGACTCCAAGATCCCTGTCCCTTGCAGTAACCAGACGACCTTGCTGTTCAAAAAGACGCAAGCCGAACTGCCCCAAAATCCGACCACTATGAATGCCACCAGCATGATTTCCTTTTCATTTTCCAGAAAGCATGTCTGCTAATTATTACAGTGGCTTGGGGAAGGTGAAATAAGCCTGTTTAAACAGTAAAACTAAAGCCAATTTAAATTATACACTAATGTTCTGGAAAAGAAACATGAAGTTGGTTTGAAGGAAAATGCTGTTAACGTTTCAGAAGCACTGAATAGTCCTAGAACTGGAAAAATTAAAAATTAAAAATCTCCACTACTTAATGTGAGGCTGTGTATGCATTTAAAGTTACGATGGGCAAGCTATATTGACACTGTTTCTACTACACAACCCTTGTGAGAAATCACTTCTCTTTCACACTTGATACACAGAAATGCGTATTCTAAGAAGCACAGCCTAGAATGTGGAATGAATATGGAAAAAGGAAAATATAGGAAATCGGGGGAGGGTGAATTCTGAAGTGCAGCATATTTTGACTCTGGGCTGGCTTTTACGGACAAAGAGGATATTCAATTTAGTCTTTCCATGTCATACTGACAAAGATAAAATATTCCTGTGTACATCTGGGTTCTAGTTCTCGATGCAAGTGATACAGAAAGACATAAAATATTTTTATTATGACTGTTTTCTGCTTTATTTAATTCTAACATTTCTGTTATGGGGGTCTTCATAGGATTAACCAATCAAGAAACCAATGAAGGTATGTCAAAACAAGTACTGAAGTGCATACATTTATACCCGCAGTTTAACGCAAGCCCTAGATAGGTTTTGTCCTCCTATTCTGCAGGAATAATGAAAAATACAGAGGGCCTTCCTGACAGTATCTTTCCATAAAAACAAACTGCCAAAAAAATGTTAACAGGGGAGAAACAAGTTATACATAGATCAACAATACTGAGTTATAAAGCCAAAAATTCCATGATGTTATACTGAAATATTATGTGAGATTTTTGGAATGTTAGTTTCCCAGCTAAAAAGAGGTATGTGTATTTCACCATCCTTTCACGAAAAAGTGTCTCTTTGAATGGCTTAGAATTCTTTTGGAATGTAAATTCACGTTAAATTCAGGGCTTACAAAATTAATGAACTGATATAAGGAAAAAAGAAAGTCTGTTCATTAAAGTGTTTTACCAAACTGACATAACCTTTGAAAACTCTGGGATGGCCTATTAAAGTGAGTCTTAACTGGGCCCAAGAAATATAAAAACAAATTACTGTCTCCGAATGCAAAAAGCATAAACATACCTTGAAGATCTTGTTGAAATTTTTTAGTCTAAAAATTAAAACAAAACAAACAAACAAAAAAGCATAAACAGGGAAAGGAAACGGTTCCTGACCGAGTTTTTATTTGCACTTGGTGTATGTGTGTATGCGTGTTCCAGGGAAAAGGACAGAAGCTGACGGTAAACAGGCCTTTTGCTCTGCCACCTTTGTGAGCTCCACTGGGCTCCACATGGGATTCTCAAACAGACACTTTCGTGATCCTCATGTCTGAACCAAACTTGAAGATGTCATTACTACGAGGCCGACCAGCAAGTTATTAAGGAAGTAAGTCTGACCGGATATTCGGAGAGGCTCTGGAGTGTATCTTCGATTGAAAGCTTTCTGAACCTTTACTTCACTGATACAAGTAGTAAGGCTGGACACCATGCCTCTTGCGACCGAGAAAGGGGTGTCTCAGAAAGGCCTCCACAGAAAAACACCCATAAGATGACGGCTGCAAGCATTCTGGATCCCTCCCCTCTCCCATCCAGGTGGTTACAATTGTGGCCGACCACTGTCCTAACAAGTCAGGCTTCTTCACTAAAATCTTAAGGGGAAACGACACGAGTACCCTTTGCTTTTCCTCGATGAACTTCCCTTCTACTTAGGCTTTTAGAACACTTGGACAAATGATTTGGTTCCTTGGGTCTTGATCTTGGGAAATGCTTTCCATTGTCGTTGCTTTCAGAAAAAAAGTCTGCATTTCCTTCTATTACCTGGATCATTTTCCAGGCTTTTTCCCCCCGCTTAATCTAATGGAAAACCGGTGGGCCCAAAGTGAGCGGGCGAGGGGAGCCTTAATCTAATGGAAATCCGGTGAGCCCAGAGTGAGCAGGCGAGAGGAGCTCTTCCTTCTTTCCTTTTTTTTTTTTTTTTTTTTTTCCCAACACGGGGCACCTCTACCCGCTACAGACTTGAAGATTTTACTCACTTCCTTTCACCCCCTCGGCTCGGTTTTGGAGGGTAGGAGCAAGAAGTGGTTGAATCTAAAACTGACAGAAAACCAAAGCTCTCTTTTGGCTGCTTTTTATTTAAGGGGAAGGGGAAGAAGTTTTTTTGTTTTTTTGGTTTTTTTTTTTTGGTTTTGTTTTGGATGTAAAAAAAAATTGCTAGAAGCCGTAGTTGGCGTTTAAAGAAAAGTTAAATAAGAGAAACAGAAAGGAGGCGGGAACGCGGAGAATGAGGCAAACTTATGAAAGCCCTGCTTGCAGACAGGGTGGGACCCGGCGGATCCCTCTCCAGGTCCACCCTCACTCCCTTCGGACGCAGACCCCGGGGGCCGCCCTCCGCACCCGCACAGGCGGGAAGCGAAGCGGGGCTTTCGAACGGGAAAAGAGAAACCTCCTGCAAACTTAAGCCCGAGTTCTTTCACCCGCTGCCGAACCCGAGCCCAGATCTCCTTTCGATTCCCTGGCAACGCGTGCAGGCGAGATTCCGACCGCGGCGCGGGGCAAGCGTGACCCCCGGAGCCGGCAGCGCCGCGCCGCGCCCGGGCCCCCAGCTCCAGCGGACGCAGGCCCCGGCCCCCTCCCCGCATCGGAACTCGGGGGCGAACGCCAGGCCCTCCCGGGCTGACCGCACAGCTCCGGGCCCCGCGCAGCCGCACCCCAGCCGAGCCCGGCCGGCCGAGGGAGGAAAGTACAAAGGCGGGCGACAGGGCCGCAGAGGGGGGAGAAAAGCAGGGAGGAGGGGTGGCGGAGGGGGGCTTGGGCGCGCCGGACGCGAGGAGCCCGCCCCTGCCACCCCTGCCCGCCGACTCGGCCGCCGCAACAAAAGACCCCAGACCCGGCCGCCTCCCTTCCGACCGCAGGTGGCGGGCGAGCGAGCCGCGCCCAGGGGGCTGCATTACCTGGTCGCAAAGGGTCAAGCGGTCCGGTCAGCCCCAAGTTCATGGTGTGATTCCTTAACCGGGCTCCTGAAGGGCGATCGTCAGAGACCGGGGGAAACCACCGAAACACACGAAGAGAAAACGCCCAACTCCCGACGCGGCTCCGTGCGCAAGAGTCTCTGGGCTACTTCCTCGCCGAAGTCCGAGAGCGGAGGCGCCGAACCAGATCCGAACGGGGCAGCGGCTTCGGGGCGGCGGCGAAGCTGCGCCGCGCGCACCATCCGGCGCGGCCGAGGCCCCGAGCGGCGGGAGGAGCTCGCCCGCGGAGATCGCCCGGCCCGCGCGGGCCGCTGTCTCCTGGCCGCTCCTGCGGCGCGCGGGGCCGGGCGGGCGCGGCTGGGGCTCGCGAGGCACGTCCGGGGCCGGCTGGCGGGAGGGCGAGGCGGGCGGGAGCGGCCCCAGCCGCCGCCGTGGCGCGCGGAGCTAAGAGCGAGGCGGCGGCGGCGACAGGACAAAGGAGACCATGTGCGGAGGGAGGGAGGAGGGAGAGGGAGGAGGAGGAGGGCGCGCGGCAGCTTCTCCCCGGCAGCCGCCCGGGGCTCCCCGACAGCCGGTCCCGCCTCTCCAGCCGCGCCGCGGGCTGCTCGGTCCTGAGCCCGCTGCCTCCGCGGCGCCGGGGGGAGCCGTTTCGGGAGTTCAGATTTTGTGCGGATCTCGCCGGCTCGCGGCCCAGGAGACGCTGCAGCAGCCGGGCCGCGGGGTGGCGGCGCCTCCGGCCGGAGCTTGCGGGCTGGCGGGCGAGCGCCCGGGGATGGCGGGGCTCCGGCCCGCGTTCGGCTCGCGGGCTCCTGCCTCTCCCGCCGGTTCACAGCTCAGGTGAACTCCATCGGCGGCCGCCGCAGACGCCCAGGCTGGACGGTGGCAGGAGCGGGCGGCGGCGGCGAAGGGGGCCCCTAGCTCCGGACTTCGCTCCCCGACCGCGTCGAGCGCGCCTCCTCCAGACGCTCGCAGCTCTCGGAGCGGGACTTCCTCGGCGCGCCGAGCCCGAGCCGCCGGTGCCACCGCCCCTCCTCCGTCCCGCCCCGCGCGCCCCGCCCCTCGCCGCCCCTCCTCTCGGCCCCGGCGCGGGGTCGGCCCTACGGAGGCGAGGTCCCGGGGCGCGACATCGACAGCTGTTGCTCCCCGCGTGGCTCGGGCCCTCGAGTCCCCCCTCCCCGGCTGCCTTCCGCGTGGGCGGGCGCGGCGGGGACTGCACCGCTCCTCGCCCTCCCCGCAGTTGCTGCTTCCATGATTGTGCCATGCCAGGAAAAGGCCACTAGGCCCGCAGCCTGGGGTTGAATTGCCACCAAGTCAGTCACATCTGCAAAGAGCAGGCTCTCTGGGAGGTTGTGAGGGCTCAGTGGGAATGCCATATATGTAGAAGGCCTGTCACATAGTAGGCGCTCAATACAAAATAGTAACTGCATTGAGGAAAGTGGAGAGGAGGATCAGGGTCTGGGTCTCAGAACAGCAAGGTCTTCACCTAACCTCCTTCCCCACCACAGCCGGCCGCTAGCAGTGCATTCGGCTTCGTGAATAACAGAGCATGAGCTGGCCACTTAGACATCCTCTCCTCTCAGCTCCTCACAGCCTCTGACATCTGCACACTCTGCATCCACAAAAGTGGAGCCTGTTGCACCCCCTGGCATCCACCAAATGCAGGGAAAGAATAAAAGCAATGCCAAAGCCTCACTACCTGGGCAGCAGTTATGCCTGTCATCCTAACCTGTATCATGTCTGTGTCCCCTGGAGCACAGTGCAGTGCCTCAAGACGGTGGGGGGTTCCCCTGAGCAACCCACTCCCACCAGAACACACCCGGGGAGAGGAAACCCTCTGAAAACATCTGGCGTTTTAATTCCACACCTGCAGCTTGATAAGGTCCCTCCTTGGTGCACAGGAAGGGCTGCTGCAATTTCCCCCGTACAAGGAACGGGCACGCAAGGCCTAGGTTGCAACTGGTAGGGTTCTGGGGTACAGCAGGAACACCAGGGTGGGGTGAGACGAAAACTGCAGTTCCCGAGTCCCCTTCCCGCGAAGAAGGGAAGGGAATGGGGTTGGGAGAGATGCATGCCACATACGAATGACATGCAGACTGGCTTAAAGTAATCATGGCCATTCCTTGCCTCTTTGAAGTTGCGTATCTATCACTATTTGATTTCATGGTACTCTTGAAAAACCTCTCAAGTTAAAAAAAATGGGGGGCAGTGCTTGCTGTATGGCATGCTTCTCCCTTCCCTAGCCTCTAATTTTGGAAGAAGCCCTCTCTCTTTCTAGCCTCAGCATCCCCTCCCCCGCACGATGCGGTGTTATACAAGTCTTTTTGAAAAGATAGGTAATAGTGATTTCTCTCTAGCACTGCCTCCTGAGAAGTCAGAAGAAAAGGCATCTCAGAAGGTGTAGGTTTGGAGATGGATTTTCCAGTTGCTTACAAGATGTCACAAAACCCAGCTGTGGTCCTCCAGCGAGGGGGCATTCATTCTGAAGCTGTTTATACAATACCAAGATAGCTCAAAGGCAGACATGACATGTTCAAGAAAAGACATTAAAAGGTGTTTCTTAGAGGCCGGGCGCGGTGGCTCAAGCCTGTAATCCCAGCACTTTGGGAGGCCGAGGTGGGTGGATCACAAGGTCAAGAGATCGAGACCATCCTGGTCAACATGGTGAAACTCCGTCTCTACTAAAAATACAAAAAATTAGCTGGGCATGCTGGCGCGTGCCTGTAATCCCAGCTACTCAGGAGGCTGAGGCAGGAGAATTGCCTGAACCCAGGAGGCGGAGGTTGTGGTGAGCCGAGATCGTGCCATTGCACTCCAGCCTGGGTAACAAGAGTGAAACTCCGTCTCAAAAAAAAAAAAAAAAAAAAAAAAAAAAGGTGTTTCTTTTGGAACAATCAAAATGGAGCAGTTTTCTTATCTTGTTGCTCTCGCAAAATCTGTGTCCAGGGGAAGAAACTGCCTGAGCTCCTGCTGGATCCCCTACAGGGTAAACTGAGAGCACGATGGGGTGGCAGCTTAGCTGACCAGCTGAAACCACTTCGCTCTCCAGGGTGCTTTCACCAGGTGGCACTTATGACACTTAGCATGCCTTGCATTAAGACTGCCATCAGGCTGGGTGAGGTGGCTCACGCCAGTAATCCCAGCACTTTGCAAGGCTGAGGTAGGCTGATCACCTGAGGTCAGGAGTTCAAGACCAGCCTGGCCAATGTGGCGAAAACCAATCTCCACTAAAAATATAAAAATTACCTGGGTGTTGTGGCCGGTGCCTGTAATCACAGCTACTTGGGAGGCTGAGGCAGGAGAACTGCTTTAGCCTGGGAGGCAGAGGTTGCAGTGAGCTGAGAGCACACACACCATATCACTGCACTCCAGCCTGGGCAACAGAGTGAGACTCTGTCTCAGTAACAACGACAACAACAAAAGATTGTCATCAGTGGTTATCAGGGATTAGGCCTCAGAGGATGCGGCCAGATCTGCATGTGTCCCTATCTTTTGATGATCTGCCATCAAGACGAACCTGGGAACGCCAAAAGCCAAGTCTCTGACCACTGGCCACCTCCAGTCCTGCTCCCCAGGATCCCCTGGCTGGCCCAGTTGCAGCGCACCACCCACTGGGACCTTGCTCCATTTCTCAACCTCTCTCTAGACCCACAAATGAGCCCATTCTGGCTGGTTTCCAAACTGCTCTATTCCCCATGCTTTTCGGAAGCAGGGATGGGAATGAATGTCAAAATTGGAGGGAAACAGGTACATGACAGCGTCAGAAGTAGGAAGAAGGAAGAAACGAAAAAAAAATAGATAATCCATATATTAGGTGACGAATCCAGGTCAGAGGGCTGACTTTCAAGAATCAGAAATATTTTTTTGTTTGGTTTCCTTGAGAAAGTTAACTTCCTTTTATTGGGATTTTAATATAAAGAGTCAAAGGCTGGAAGCTATCCTTTCTGTTACATGCGGGTGGAGTAACATACTAAATACCAGTGGCCTCTGAGCATCATCTGCAGCCTCTGAAGCCAATCTAAGGAGAACGAGTCTTAGAAAGCGGCAACCCTTTCTAACAGGAAGCAGAGAGCAAGAATGTGGGCTCAATTTCCACTCTGGTGTTAGATTAATGATTTCAGAAATAATTTTTAATATATGCTCAAAGAGCTTAGCCAAGTTCATGATTAATCAGTTAAAATTTTTTTAAGCTAAATTAAAATATAGAGCCTTCTTCCTCAAATCTCAAAAATACATCTAAAGATTTAAACTAGGTTTAAAAACTAAGGGAAATTCTTGTGAGTCAATCTATATTTGCAAATTCTTACACATTTGTTAGTTTATTTAAGAGACGAGGTCTTACTTTGTCACCGAAGCTGGAGTACAATGGCACAATCATAGCTTACTGTAACCTGGTACTCTTAGGCTAATGTAACCCCCACCCCCAGCATTCCAAGTAGCTGGGACTATAGGTATCATGCCCAGCTAATTTTTATTTTTCGAACAGACAGGGTCTCACTATACTGATCGGGCCAATCCTAAACTCCTGGCCTCAAGTGATCCTCCCACCTTGGCCTCCCAAAGTACTGGGATTACAGGCATGAACCACTTCGCCTGGCCTATACTTGCAAATTCTTAAAGTTTATAATCTGAGATGAGATTCAATTCATATCACAAATTACCAGATTTAAGCTAAATATATTTTAGCAAAATATTTCGTAAAAATTCTAATCTTGTATTAAGCATTTATACAGAGAAAGTTCATTCATTTCACTGTGATCCCCCTCCTAAATATAATGAAGTTCAGGCACTCCCTAACAGAGCATGTGCTGTGTGCTTCTCGAGGTGGTTTAAAGTCTTTACAAGAATATCCTGGAGCCTTTTGTTTTGGATTACATAGTTTGAAAAGATCACTAGATGACCGAAGGAGAATGATAACTCCCACTAGCCCGAGGATGTCACCATGCCTGGCTCATTCCTGCAACTATGGAAGGCTCCATTCTTTTCAGATTCTAAAGGTTCTGCAAGCCCTGAAAATCCAGGTTTCTACCTGTTCTTCAGGGTAGGTTTGGAGCTGAGCCCTGGAGCCAGCTTCGGGTATCATGGCTGCGCCATTTCTGAGCCAGGACAACTTGAGTCAATCTCTCCACTCTCCCAGCCTCAGTTTTCTTATCTATAAAGTGAGATGACAACAGGAATCACACCTCTTGTGGCTGTCGTAACAGTGCCTGGCACTTAGTAAGGAGGATATATTTATTGTCTCTTATGATTACAGATGACATACGTCTTTTGATTACTGTGGAGACCAATGAAATACAAGTATGTTTTGTTAGGGCCACCATGGCCATAGCCTTGCCTTCTACTGGCTTCTCCCAGTAGGGAGCACCACAATGATGAAAATAACCACATAAACATCAAAATGACACCAGGCCCATAAAGTGGGGACAGTGGTTTGTACCATCTCTACTAGACAGCGACATCTTTACAGAGGCCCTACTGCAAAGAATCCCTCCAGAGAGGGTCAGAGCCGGGACAGCAGATAGCTTGGGTCTTTTAATAAGGGTGTTTCTTTTTCTTTTCTCTGAGACAGGGTCGTGATCTATCACCCAGGCTGGAGTGCAGTGGTGCCATCACAGCTCACTAGAGCCTTGACCTGTGCGGCTCAAGTGATCCTCCCACCTCCGCCTCCAGAGTAGCTGGTACCACAGGTGTGCAACACTACACCTGGCTCATTTTTAAACGATTTTTTCTAGAGACAGCAGTTCGCCATGTTTCCCGGCAGGTCTTGAACTCCTGGCCTCAAGTGATCCTCCTGCCTCCGCCTCACAAAGTGCTGGGATTATAGGCGTGAGCCACTGCACCCAGCCACATGGATCTTCTTAGTAGATTATAAAGTCAACCTTGAATCCAGCAAAGTGTTATAAAAGCTTGCCAGACCTTAAGATGTGATCAATCTCTTAATAGTGAGGGTGCCAATTAAAACATAAAATAGCAGGCATCCCAATTATGTCATTTTGACACATTAAATTGTAATTTCCAGCTTTAAGAGGCCTACCATTTTGCCTATGACTACAAAAATGATGTCTTACTGGTGCAGAACCGTGTTTTGTTTTGTTGAGATGGCGTCTTGCTCGGTCGCCCAGGCTAGAGTGCGGTGGCACAATCATAGCTCACTGTAGCTGCCGACTCCTGGGCTCATGGTGTCATCTTGCCACAGTCTTCTCAGTAGCTGAGGCCACAGGCATGTGCCACCGCACTGGGCTAATTTTTAATAGGGTCTTGTTATCTTGCCCAGGCTGATCTCAGTCTCCTGGGCTCAAGCAAACCTCCCACCTTGGCCTTCCAAAGTGCTGGGATTAGAGGCTTGAGCCACCGCACCTAGCCAGGGTTTTTTGTCGTTGTTGTTGTTTATTTTCTCTGTATGGAGGACCCACTGCCTCAATTTGGCTTTAACTTTAACTATCCAAGGACTGTGTCTTGATTGTCTTTGTCCATGCCACAGCAGCAGTATAAATGACAGATGTGTGTCTGGAGACAACATTTCATCTGTGTTGTGAGGATAAAGCCTCGTGAATGCCCTGAGCCATGCCTTCTGAACTTACCTAGTTTCTTGTGGATAGAATTCACATTTTGGAATTTGTACCCAGCACAGAGCTAGGGAGGCCTTGATCAGCAGACCCATGATGAGAGAGAATGAAGACACAGTGGAAATTGTCTCAGCATGCTAGTTAGTCTGAGCGCTCCCAACAAATGTCTGGGCTGGGAAGACGCTCAGGGCAGACGAGAGCTACCAAGACGCCTGGTCTGACTCAGGTGCCCACTGCTTTTACTCATGGCAGTCAACCAAAGGTCCCAGGATGGAGAACTGGAGTCAACAGTTTGCCACTGCGAGGCAGGGAGGCAGGCCAAGGCTGTCTTACTTGTCACCTCTGCTAATTCCTAATTTTCTGCCTTCTACACTGTTCAGCCGAGGAGACTAAAAACTCTTTCTGGGTCCCAGGGATTTCTCCTGTGTAGGCTGATTCATTTTAAACTATGGCTTGGGATGTCCTTCCTTAGTGATTCGGGGCTAGTCAATGTCAGGTGGTCCCTGATTCCTCTGCTCAGTGCCCCCCCACCCCTTCTGAATGGGTGATTCTGAAAATGAAAGCTTCCTTACTTATCACTCTGAAAGGAGAGTGCAATAGCTCATGCTCGTACTGCTGTAAAGCAAAAACCTCTGCCATTATATGCCCGTGTTGCTACAATTGATCATGGATCTGTAACCAGAGGGAAGTAAATAAACTGAACTGGATTAGTTTATGATGCATACTATTGAGACACAGGGGGGAATAAATATTTACCAAGTGTAGAAGTCAAGGAAAAGAATTTTACTTTCAAACTTCACAATGTACTATAAACTACAAAGGGGAAAGAGTATAAAAAAAAATCCATAAAATATACCTTACTTAACCACCAAATCTACATTAAGGTATTAATATTCAGAATCTGACAAGGCTGCAAAGAAAGGCAATGAAAAATAGAAATAAATCCGATTTCTGCTCATGTCACCCAATTGGCTGTAGGTATCTCATCTCACTTTTCCCAGCAGCGCCTGTGGGAATTGCGCGGCCTCCCAGCCTCCCCTGGTTGGGCCTGTCTTGTTTCTGCCTGGACTTGGTTCACTTTCTCACACCATGTCATGCAGATGGGTGTCTGTGACTCGGGGTCTGGAGACCTGCATTTCATATTGAGTCCATTCTCCCTGGTGAACTCCACTAAATCCAGGGAGGCGTCCTGCCTTGGTCACCTGCTCACGTCTCCAGCACCTGGCTTCTCTCGCTATTTTCACATGAACATGGGGCAGAGTTTGGGGGGTGGTAATTAAAATGACAATGTATATGCGATGTCTGCATGAGCTGAAAGGGTGGTTCAGCATAGAACACAATGTGTAAGTCGTCAGAGATGATAAACTGAGGAACATAATGTTTTAAGTGGAAAAGAAGACACTTAAGACAACTCCCCATTGCTAAATATGACTGGCTTTAAAAATAAATAAACGAATAAATGAAAAGATGCTTCTGGGCCAGGCACGGTGGCTCATGCCTGTAATCCCAGCACTTCGGGAGACTGAGGCAGGCAGATCACCTGAGGTCAGGAGTTCGAGACCAGCCTGGCCAATGTGGTGAAATCCTATCTCTACTAAAAACACAAAAATTAGCCAGGTGTGGTGGTGATGCCAGCTATTTGGGAGGCTGAGGCAAGAGAATCGCTTGAACCCAGGAGGCAGAGGTTGCAGTGAGCCGAGATCATGCCACTATACTCCAGCCTGGGTGACAAGAGTGAAACTCAGTCTCAAAAAAAAAAAAACCAACAAAAAATGCTTTTAATTAGCCATTTCCTTAGGTTGTCTGCCTAAATTATCCAAGCACCCAATTATACTTTAAAGAAGGCTTATTGGATATTAAAATTCATGGTCCTTGGCCCAATGGTTAGGACAGTGGGCTTGAAGTTACTAGGACATGTGTTTGAATCCTGTCTCTATCAAGATAGCTGGTTGTTAACAGTTACATAACTTTCCTAAGTTGTGTTTTCTTCATTTGAATAATGGAGCTAGTAAGAGAATTTAAATCTCAGAGAGTGTTTTGAGTGTTAAATAAAACAAAGCAATATGATGTTTGCAGAGAGCTCAGCACGAAGTAACCACTCAATAAGCAATTTGTTGTGCTTTTTACACTAGAGTGTCTGGTAAGAAGGGCCTTTAGGCTGGGTGTGGTAGCTGACACCTATAATTCCAGCACTTTGGGAGGTGGAGGTAGGTGGATCACCTGAAGTCAGGAGTTCGAGACCAGCCTGGCTAACACAGTGAAACCCCATCCCTACTACAAATATAAAAATTAGCCAGGCATAGTGGTAGGCACCTATAATCCCAGCTACTTGGAGGAGGCTGAGGCAGGAGAATCGCTTGAACCCAAGAAGTTGCAGTGAGCCGAGATTGCGCCACTGCACTCCAGCCTGGGCGATAGAGCAAGACCCTGTCTTCAAAAACAAAAACAAAAACAAAAAAAGAGAAGAGCCTTTAAACAGGTGCCAGCCATTTCTATGTTTGGCAACAACTAAGAGGTAGTTGGTCTAGCAGTTAAAAGCTTAGCCACTCAATAAAGAGCCAACAGGTTCAAATCCTAGCTTATCCTCCACTCCCACTTACTAGGTGATGGTGGAGAGAGAACGTCACATCTCTGGAAAGTATGGCCATAACATCACCTACTTTGTGGCAACTGTTGTGAGGGTTAAATGAATTAATGTAAGAAAAGCGCTTGGGGCAGCACCTTACCTCCATCATTAGCGACAAGTCACCTACCTACACACTCTTAGTTTTAGGAAGGCTGACTTCTAGTGGCCTCTCTTTGTTTTATAAATGAAGGCTGTCAAGCACCCAGTCCCCTAAGGGGACAGGAAATATGGTATCTTGACAAAGGTGGCCTGGCCCATCCTCTCTGGTGTAGATGGACTGACTGTAAGGCCTGTGGATAAGCGAGGATCCCAGACAGGAGCTCACTAAGAAGAAGGACTGAGTTGGGGGAGATGGTGCTGGGGCTAGGGCTTGCTCAGGAAGCGGTGGTTGTCACTGCACCATGCATCAATTCAGAGCTGTAGCCATGGGCCCCCCAGCATGGTGCGGCTCCCGGGAGAGTGGACCTGACAAGGAAGGGAGTCTGCACAGTCGCTGGAAGGGATGCAACTGTCTGTTTCGGCAGGTGCACTAAGTGGCGATACTAGAAACCACCACCGTGGACAACTGGGAGCTGCTGGTGAGCCGCTGTCTTCTAGCTCTCTATGTAAGAGGCATTTTAACCATTTTGGGCGGAGCTCTCCCCAACCTTTTTAACAATTCAGGGGAACAGAGGACCTGAAACCACCTTAGATATTCTTCAGTTGGATGCTGGAAGGACGAATTTAAATACTGAAAGAAATACTATCTTTTTGGCGGTTCCTCAACCATGTTTACCATTCAACAAGTCATACAACATGTTATTATCATTTCAGTTCAGTTTGACGGAGGACTACTGAGGGAGAACTATTTCTCTCTCTCTTTTTTGAGACACAGTCTTGCTCTGTTGTCCAGGCTGAAGTGCAGTGGTGTAATTTCGGCTCATTGCAACCTCGGCCTCCCAGCATTCTGGGATGCTTCTGCCTCCATCTCTCGAGTAGCTGTGCCTGCAGGTACGTACCACCACGCCTGGCTAATTTTGGTATTTTTAGTAGAGATGGGGTTTTGCCATGTTGGACTGGCTGGTCTCAAACTCCTGACCTCGAGTGATCCACCTACCTCGGCCTCCCAGAGTGCTGGGATTACAGGCATGAGCCACTGAGCCCAGCTGAGAACTACTTTTCTGTATCTGACTTGAGGACCCCTCATTTCTAGGTTTGGTTAGTCCCAGGGAAAAACTGCTGCTATTCTAGGACTGAGTCAAGCTCAAAATAAGATTCTAGTCTTCATTTTAATGCCTTGAAATGGAAGGGAGGGAGAAATCAACGAACCAAGAAGTGAACTCTAGACTGAAAAAAGAGCATGGGCCATAAATTATATGTGACGGTGCCATTTACTGGTTCTAAGGTTCGGCCTCTCCAAAGGATGCTGTCATAAATACCCTATAGTAACGCATACTTTTCCAAAACGCTACTATTATAATGTCCTTTGCTCTTACATCAGTCTTGTGAGGCAAAGAGAGTAACTGAGAGTTTCTTCCTTATTTCAGATGAGGAAATAAATACAGGAGAGTAAGGAAGTCCTCTGCAATGAAGGAGTGAGGATTACAGCGTGCTGCCAGCAGGCATGTACATACAGCTCCTCATCCCATCCCATCCCCTTCCATCCCGTACAGCTTCTTCCCTAATCCCATCCCATCCCACCCCATCCCCACTGCTGGGTAAATCTCAGTTTCTCCCTCCCTTGGCCAAAAGTCTAAGTCAAAATCAATTTTGATGTGTAAAATCTAGAGAGGTTTCAAGATCTGAAGGGTCATAGTAAGGCTGTCTGTAAGCCAAGTGAATATTCCTAAGATATCCAATACCTGAGATATCAGATATTCCTGAGATAGTTTTACCTTCCCAGGTATGGTGGTTTGAAAGATTACTGACATCCTGAGAATGGTGGCCAACCACTTGTCAGTTCATCCCTCGACTCAAAGGCTTTGCTATCTCCTCCTGGCAATGTTACCTGAAAGTATTAATAACCTTTAGGGTCCTGAAAATTCTACTCCTGCATCTATGCTAATACACACTGATCTAACAAAGCCTTTTCTTCTTAGCTTTATTACTGACCATCCTAAGGGTCCAAACATTTATTTTCAGGAATTCTTGCGAAGCAAGGACAAAGCATTTGCTTCCACCAGTTTGGGGAATTATATACTTGCTAGGGTAGCAGCTGAGGACCTAGAATGTTGCATAATTCCTTTAGTTTAGATTTGCTGAAAGCATTCTCATTGAACGTTGCTGATTTTTCACTCCAGCTCTGGCCTTAGTTTTTAGGTTTTCTGTCTCTTCCATGTTATTAGAATGGAGCAGGAAACCCTACCATGGCCATTCCACTGGCCTCCATCTCTGGCACCTTATGAATCAAATTAGCACAGTTTGTAAATAGTTAACTGCTGCAGAAACGCCAGTTATTATGATCATATACCACTGTTACCTAGGGTCAGGGCAAGCCTGTGTGCCTACAGAGACCCGCCAGGTCGACAGAGCTGTATTGCAAATTAATTAGACCAGAAATTTCTTCTTCTGTTCCAAAGCACAGCTTTTCTTGAATGTTCCCTAATGGAAACCTAGATCTAAGACAACATATAACACGTAAGTGTTTCTTGGCTCACCTGTGGACACTGCCATTCCTTTAGCGACACACGTATCCTGACTGGGAACAAGATGCTGTTCGGAGAGCAGTCTGTAGATTCAAGCACTCGAGGGCCAGGACTGTGATGTGCTCTTACACACCACCATCACCACCACCATTACCCTTAACATCTAATACGGCATTCTCATGCATCACATGTGAGAGATGGGTCGATACACACTGGTCAGATCAATGAGTAAATAAAGAAATGATCAGACTCTGCTAACTAAAACAGACGAGAATGAAGACATTATCTCAAACATAAACTAAACTGCAAAGTCCTTTCCACAAATTGCCACCAGTTTGGGATTTCACAGAATATAGAAACCCATATGGCTAACAACACAGCGTGGGTACATTCTCCTGAAAATCAAATTCTAATAAAATATCACATTAACCATTGTGGTTGCTCATTTCCAAATACAGCCCCCAAATAATTCTGTACGTGCAAGTCATTCCTCCCATTAGAAGGTGGAACTTATGTCCCTGTGACTGATGTGTGACTGTTTTGATGAACAGAATGAGGACAAAGTGATGTTCTGGAGATTCAGAGTTTGGCCTTTAAGAAGGCCAAGTAGCTTCTGCTTATTCAAGCTTACAACCCAGTTACCATATTGTAAGGAAGCCCAAGCAGCCAACAGTCCTTGACAATTTGCAAGCCACGTGAATAAGCCATCTTGGGTGTGGCTCCGCCAGCTCCCGCTGAGCTTGCCTTAGCAGATGCCAACAGAGAGGAAGTTTCTCTGCAGAGCCCTGCCCTAATGACAGCATTGTGTTTCTAGCTACCAAATTTGTGGTTTGTTACAAAGCAATAATAGGTAAGCAAAACAACCATCTGGGTCAGCCTCAACCAACACTGAGAGCAAGGAAGGAAGGTGAGCACATGTCAGAATGAGATACATCCAAGGGCACTACCTTTGTGTTCCTGCCTCTGGGAGGAAGTGACAAGGACTTTGAAGTTCAAGGAAGAGCGCTACAGAAAGGAAGATTAATCATAGCAACAACAAGAAGATCTTGATATAAGAAAAATCATTGCCAAAATAAGGAAAAGTTTTCTATTTGATAAAGTAGAAGAAAACTTAACATGCCAACTTTAATGGAAGAATAAATCTGGCCTCCCCTCTTTCCTTTTGGAGACTGGGAGTGTTTGCACAACTAAAAAGTCTTTAGTAATCCCTTCTTTTATCCAAAGCAGATTGCAGTTTTAAGCACAGCCCCATAAACTGCAGGTTCAAAGGAACCTGAAACTGAATTAGCATAAAATCTGGAATTCTCATTTCCACAAATGCACAGCTGCCATCTGACAGCTCTTCTGTGATTTCAGTTTCAAATAGAAACTGAAAGGAGCCGAGGTGGCGCAGGCTACGGGTTCGGTCCTTTCCCTCACTGTCCTCCACATGCTCAGAGTCCAGAGGGTCTCAGAGGTCCACCTCAAACCTTTGGTTCTAGAATGAATCCCCTGGCTAGCAACCGGCCCAACAAACCTGGCAGGGACAACCCCAAAGCCATGGACAGGGGGTTTGTAAGTGAAGAGGGCTGGGGGCTGCCCACGTGGTATGAGTGCTTTGCTGATGGCCTCAGGAGTGTGAAAGAGTTTAGAGTAAATTCACACGAAGCATGGGGTTGAATCTGCTGGGACAAAGTTGGAACAAAGGGCTGGATCTGCTGGGAGAGGAGGTGGAGCCCCTTTCCCAGTTTTTGCATTACAAATACCAAGAAATCCACACTGGAATACACAGAATTTAAATACCAGCAGGTCTGTTGATTCCCTTTCATGATTCACTTAACACTTCCTCAGCTTTCTCCTTAGGCCACCACAGCTCTAGGCAACTACATTTAATTCTGGAAAAGCACAGTGGGCGGGTTGGGGTGGTAGTGGTGTTGCTTTGCCTACTGCTGAAACCCTTCCCCTTGGGGGAAAAGTTACTCTTTTATATATAAGGAAGGGCGGGGGGGGGGGGGAAATACATGTACTGATGCCCTCTGAGGAGTGCATGTGCTCAGAAGAGGTTTTTCTCATCCCTAGTAGCAAGGAGGATTTACCTGGAGCCATCCCAAGCCTCTCCTCTCATTCTCCATATGATCGACTGAATGAATCCCAGCGACGGCGGGTGGGGGCAGCATCAACAGCACATGAAAAGTGGGCTGCAGATCCTCGGAGGGCGAGAGGCACGGCCTTTTCCTCCCTTAGCCAATGCCTCCCGCCAGGCCCAGTGGATTCTCCCCAACCGCCACGCCCCACGCAGAGCCACCTGCTCCTGAACTAGGGCATGGATGTCAACTTAACATCACCACTCGGGCGAGAGATGGGACGGGCCTGTGCTGGCCAAGTGTGGGGGGCTACCCTCCCTGGAACACTCCAAGAAATTCACAGAGAAGCAGGTGCAGATCTTCAGAGCTTCACTTTCACTTAGGTTTGTGCCTCCTTTGAAGTTCCTCTACTGTTACTGTACAACTTTTCATATTCTCCAGGAGAGAAAAAAATGGAGGGAGCATCTGGTATTTACATAGAATCTTAGAGGGAGTTGATGGATTTAATTACAAGTGTTAGTAAAACAGGAAAATTGTAGCCAGGCTTTCAAATAGCCACTTGCCTATAACTAACAAGACTTTCGGTTGTGCTGCTGGGAAAGAATGCTATTTATTTTCCTTGCAATGAGTCTTCTGGAAGAAGAGGAGGCTGGTAAAAATACAGTTGTTGGCTGGTAGCTTTTATTTTAATTTATGATGTTTTCCTTCTGATACAAAGATCGAGCCACAGACAACATTCTACCAGGCAGTAAGTTCGCACTTTATTTCCATTAGCACTTGTGGTGATGGATTTTCTTTCTGCTACACGTGCTCACTCACAGCTGACAACTTGCTCTTACGAAATGACCAGCTGAGTTTAGGGGTGCATGAGGAGACCATGGAAATGATCCCAAAGAACTGACCTAGACCCGACCTCATTAGCAGCCAACTCTGGTGAGCTTTAGAAAACCGTTTGGCAGGCGCGGTGGCTCATGCCTGCAATCCCAGCACTTTGGGAGGCCAAGGTGAGAGGATCATGAGGTCAAGAGGTTGAGACCATCTGGCCAGCATGGTGAAACCCTGTCTCTACTAAAAATACAAAAATTAGCTGGGTGTGGTGGCACGCACCTATAGTCCCAGCTACTCGGGAGGCTGAGGCAGGAGAAACTGCTTGAACCCGGGAGGCGGAGGTTGCAATGAGCCCAGATTGCGCCACTGCACTCCAGCCTGGCAACAGGGTGAGACTCTCTCAAAACAAAAACAAACAAACAAACAAAAAAAACACACTGTTTGCAGGGTTACTGTCAATCATGACAGGGAAGATTAGGTGCTGAATGAGTACTCTACTGGATTAGAAAGATCAGAAGCCCTGGATTTCACAACAGGTCCAGTCCCAAGTAGTTGTGCCTTTGGGTAAGTCATTTAACTACTCTTTCACTATTAAAATGCCTACCAGTGGGGTGGATAATCTCTCTTCCATTCCTAATATCTTGTGATTCTTTATGACCTGGTACCTAATTTATAAACAGAGAATAGCCTCTGTGCTGAAAAATTAAAGTTTTCCTTCTTCTATTAATATATTCTTAGAGTTTATGACTAATTTCTAAGTAGGAGATACCATTCCATGTACCTCTTCTGCTTCCAACCTCCTCCCCACCCTAGTGGAATTTCCTGAGAAATCAATGAAATGTCAGAAGTATGCTACGGTTTGCACTGACTCCTTCTAACCGGTGAGTACAATTCAACTTCCTCATTGAGACAGTCAAGGTACAAGTGAGCCTCCTGGGCTCCGTGTGGCTGTCATTTGGTGTAGAGGATCATTAAACACATTTGTCAGCTTTGTGTCTTAAAAACAAAACCAAAAGAGTCAACGTGTCATCACACCCGCTGTAGTCTGAAATCCACAAGGGAAGGACTTCAGAACGAAAGAAAAAAAAATACACATGCCCTCCCCCAAACCCACACAAATCAGAACACTGCTAAATACTAAGTTGGGCTTTGTCTTAATCAGACCATTCCTAGCCAAGGAAATGTGCAGGCCACATTGAGAACCAATTTAGTCATTTCTGACTTCTCCACAATCAAATAGAACAATAAATAGCCTGAAGTGGGCCTGAAGGGGAAGCCACATGTATTTCTTCTCAGGATTTTTTTGTTTTAAACATGAAAGTTTGGCTTGAAAAGAACTTACTGTATAGACACATGTGGCCTCAATAGGGCAGATCTTTAACGGATGAGACAGATTCCAGATTCAAGCACACAATATCAGCGTTTAAATCCCCAGAATTTGGTAATGGAAAGTTTGGGTCACATGAAGGGCTGTGGGATCCAGGGATACGATTTAGTTTTGAATTAGCCTCCTGGGCAGGCTGAGCATCCCCCTAAGAAGCACCAGATGTCTCCAATTCCACCTCTTCCCGCCTCTCTTGGCACCACCCCCTTCCGTGGGCCAGAACATTCCTGCCTTCAGATTCCTTTCCCGTGTATATACTGTTGACTCCTACCTTTAGAGTTACTCATTTGTTTGGTTTGTTTGTTTTAGGTATCTTTTAACGTTTTGCCTAAGTATATTTTGAAAAATTTCAAACTTAATAGAAAAAAATGATAGATAGCATGAATAATACCCACAAACTCTTTCCTTCTCTTCCTCCTTTGATAACCTTTTGCCACAGTTCTCTGTCTGTCATTATGCTTGGTATATGACCACATATGCCATGGAGCCCAGAATCCACTCATTCATCTGCTCATTTCGTGTTTGTGGGAGGGAAAGGAAACTCTCTCAGCTTTCCTCATGGTTGCCAATCCGGGCGTCAGCATGTTGACTCTGACTGGGCCAGGGTTACTAGTGGACAGGATTCCTGTGCTTTGAAAAACCACAGCTGCGTGTTTAAAAGGCCCTGCGCACACTTGGGTCCTCTCTTCTGCCTTCTGTTGCCTTCAGGACTGGTGATGACTCAGCTCAGCTGGGGGACCCCTAGAAGTTGCGCTGAGCTTCGTGGTCAACCCACAATAAAATTGAGACTAAGGGAAAAGGGAGGGCTTGTTTTGGTGGTGAGTCTAAGGCACTTGCTCCAGCACGGATTGCAAAAGGAGGCTTGTTTGGCGGTACCAAGCACTCACCCAGCTAAGAAAAAAAGTAGTATTTTACTTTTTGTGTCAGTTTCTCTCTCTTCAGAGTGGAAAACATACTGTACCTCTCTCTGAAAGTATGTCTTAAAAAGACCAGAGCTGTGACGATTACCTTAGCCAGAACAGCATCTACCACAAAGCCAGCGCTCAATAAATCCATCTATTATGATTGTTGTTACCACTGTGGCTTGTGTGTCTTCTCCCCCGAGGACCACTCCGAGGAGAGTGGAGGGGCAGGGTGACATTTGGAAGGGCTCGGCCACGTCAGCCTCTTCATCTCACCAAACTCTTTCCTTAAATCTGACAATTTGTGTCTTGCGTGTGTATTAAGCATACACACTTCTCCTCTATGCTTTATTTCTTCTCAGCATAACTAAGAGCCATTCATTCAGTATGGATGCTTCTACTAAGTACAAACTATGTGCAAAAAAAAAGAATGAAACATGTTATCTGCCCTCAGGAAACTTACAATTTAGGAGGGAGCGAGGACACTACCTGTGTCACTACAAGGTAGAACTGATAGGTATCTGGGGAAGCATTAAGCGACTGGAGGTGGGCCGCAGTGGCTTGTGCCTGTAGTCCCAGCACCTTGGGAGGCCGAGGCAGGAGGACTGCTTGAAGCCAGGCATTCGAGACCAGCCTGGGAGACGAAGCAAGACCCTGAGTGTCCAAAAAGAAAAGTGACCCGAGGAACATGGCAGGAGACATGGGGCAAAACTAAGGTGAGAAAACACATCAGGGAGGTGGAGCGTAAAGGAGCGCACGAAGGCCCGGCGGTGACCGCGGCACGAAGGCCCAGGCTAAGATGTGACCGCGGCACGAAGGCCGATGCTAAGACGGAAAGCCTGGGAACCGGCAACATCAGGAACACAGGAGCATGGGGAGGCTTTCAGGGGAATACAAAGACATGGCTTGGGACGAGACGAATTTAGAAGACTGTGAGGAAAGCCTAGGCACTGTCAGAAGTTTTGGAGTGGACACCAGAAAGAGAGCTCAATTTGCAGATGAGGTGCAAGCGTCTTCTGCAAAAGAGATGAGGGAATGTCATGACATGAAAAGAAAACAGAGCCAAGGACTCCACCAGACAGTGCCCACATTGACAGGGCTGGGGAATGCGTCACAGACAGAGTGGACAAGAAGCGACTTCCAGGAGGAGGAGAACTCAAAAATGGCAGCGGCATTAGAGGTGCTGGAGGAGAAGAACTGAGAAAAGACGGGCGGACTGACGGGCAGACTGCTGATCTAGGAGGTCTTTGGTGGACAGCAGGAGAATTGTTAGAGAACGGGGTTGAAGCTAGGTTACATATTAAATGTTAAGTTCTAAGCAAAGTGTAAGAACATAGAGGCAAGTATGTACAGATGATTTTTGAAAAGTGTAATAGAGAAAGACTGCAAAGACACAGAAGGGCACACTTTTTGTTTAATGGAGTCTCACTCTTGTCGCCCAGGCTGGAATGTAATGGTGCAATCTCAGCTCATTGTGATGTCCACCTCCCAGGTTCAGGTGGTTCTTCTGCCTCAGCCTCTCGAGTAGCTAGGATTATAGGAGTGCACCACCGTGCCCAGCTAATTTTTTTTTTTTTTTTTTTTTTATCTTTAGTAGAGATGGGTTTTCACCATGTTGGCCAGGCTAATCTCGAACTCCTGACCCCAGGTGATCCGCCTGCCTCAGCCTCCCAACGTGCTGGGATTCTAGGTGTGAGCCACCGCACCTGGCAAGAAAGGTGCGTGTTTAAGTGCAGTCTGAATCTGTTTTAAACTGTTAGCAAGAGAGCAGGAACAGGACACCCCACCCCTCAGATGACCTCAGGGCACTAATGTGCTTGGGTTCACTCTCTGTGTCTACATCTTTTCTCTCTCTATTTTTTGAGACAGGTTCTGGCTCTGTCACCCAGACTGGAGTGCAGTGGTGCCACCATGACTCACTGCAGCCTCGACCTCAAGGGCTCAAGCCGTCTTCCACCTCAGCCTCCTCAGTAGTTGGGACTACAGCTACGCACCACCACATCAGGCTACTTTTTGGTAGAGACGGGGTTTTCCATGTTGCCTAGGCTGGTCTCAAACTCCCGGCCTCCAGTGATCCTCCCATCATGGCCTCCCAAAGTGTTGGGATCACAGGCATGAGCCACCGCATCTGGCCGACATCTTACGGTTTTTTAATGAAGAGGAGTAACTGTTTATGCCAAATCATTAGTTAACCATCCAAATGTCACTTACTTTACATTCCTAGACCATTTGGTTCCTGAGAAGTGAAGAAACACACAAGTAGAATCCTGACACCATGGCGATCGCGTTACAGCGCATCTGCACGTCCTGTGACACTGTCCCATGGAGATGTCCCTATCTTCTTTCCTTGAATCTGGTGGGCATGTCACGGCTTCAACTCAATGGCAGAGGCGGCTCCACGTGACTTTTGAAGGTCACACCAGAAGGCTAGCTGCTCTGCCTCTAGCTCTTGGATACTTGCGTTCTGGCAGCGCCCCTCAGGCAACGCCTCCCACAACCCAGACGCCATTCTCGGAGAGGCCCACGCCGCATGGACAGGGCTCGCAGAGATGCTTTTGTCCCTGCCAGTGCCCACACCAGCGTGAAGACTCCTCTAGGGGATTCGGGTCCCCAGCCTTTCATGTCACCAGTCGTGGTGGAGCAGAGACAAACTGCTTCTCTGCCGGGCCCTGTCTGACTCTGACCCACCAAATCCAGGAACAGAAGAAAACGGGTTTTGCTTTAAACCAGTAAGTGTTAGAGTAGAGAACTGGACTGAACAAACCCACCTACCTACGTTCCCTCCCTCCCCACCTGCCTCCAAACAATCAATCTACCTTTCTCTTTCTCAAACCAATCTTTCTTTCTCTCTCTCTCTCCTTCCTTCCTTCCATTCTTTTTTTTTTTTTTTTTTTTTTTTTTTTTTTTTTTTGACAGATTCTTGCTCTCACCCAGGCTGGAGTACAGTAGCATGATCTCAGCTCACTGCAACCTCCACCTCCCGGGTTCAAGCGATTCTCTTGCCTCAGCCTCCTGTGTAGCTTGGATTACATGGGTGGGTCACCACATCTGGCTAATTTTTGTAATTTTAGTAGAGACAGGGTTTTACCATGTTGGCCAGGCTGCTCTCAAACTCCTGATCTCAAGTGATCCACCCACCTGTGTCTCCCAAAGTGCTGGGATTACAGGTGTGAGCCACTGTGTCTGGCCACCAGACATTTCTGAAATACGGATTTTCTGCTTTATCACCAGGATTCTCCATAACAAACTTGTTCAATTCAGAGGCAGTTTCCTGCGATTAGAGGTGGGGGGTTTGGGCGGGGAGGAAGATTAACTTGAAATACTTCTGAAGTATAGGCCATACCTGAGGTACAGCAGGAATAGCGGGATAGAAATTGCCAGCCTGAACTGCAGGGTGTAGGAGGTGCATCAAGTCACATGCCGGGAGCTCTTACTATGTCACTTTTAAGAGAATCAACAAATGCAAAAGAACTTGATGAATATTTTCCATAACAAAACACAATTGGTTGCAATGGGATCTAGCTCTGTTCCTCATTAGTTACCCTTCACCGCTCACACAGGCTCCATTTCTCACCAAAATCCATTGTGCATTCTTTCCAGTTTGTTGGGACATGTGACTGTACATTTCCTTTCTACTGCATGCTTTCTTGAGCCTGCTTTTCAATCTAGAGTACATGCTTAGCTCCCTCTTCCCATAGGAGAAGGAGCTTCAGCTTCAAGGAGAGGTAAAAGCAGGTAACAAGCAGCTGCTTTTGAAGCGGCGCAGAGCAGAGGAGGTGGAGAAGGCCAGGCTGCCATTATCAGTGGCTACCAGTGCTGCGGGATCCCGTTAGGTGATAAAACACTCGGCTGACACCAGAAAAAAGAATCATCACTCCTCGCCTACCCCACCCTCCCTCCCTCGCTACCTCTTCTTTTTTTAAAAGGAGGCTTTTTACCCTCATTAAATGAAACCTTATCTCTGAAAGACTGCAATCCTTAGCAAATGACAAGCGCGCCTAATCTCATTTTCTGACAAGTGATTCTGACAGCACCTTCCTTTTGATTTCTGAGACATGTAGTTAGACATATATTAATCTGTCAGTCATCATCCGTAGGAAGAATTTTTTTAAAAAGAGAAAGAAAGAAATGAAATTTGTGAATATGAAGGCACGACAAGAGGCTAGGACACTTATTTTAACCAATGCCTGAATATTCCTTCTTCAGGGGCCCCTCCCCCGCTGCCCCTTTAGCACACAGAACATCTACGGAGTGGAGCTGGGAGCTGCCCAGCCAATGGGTCTGTGAAACATGCCTCAGCGACTCCAGGTAATGCGGTCCAGTGGGAAGAGCATGTGCCCCGAAGTGAGGCAGACCAGGCTCAAATCCCCTCCTACCTTGTAGAGTGGCTTGATTACATGAGCTCTGTCATCTCTGAAGCTCAGGACCCTATCTGTAGGATATGCCTCATGGTATCTATTAGCTCTAAATATTAGATATCTTTATCTAATGCATGTGCAGGCATACAGTAGGCATCCCAAACACAGAAGCACTTACTAACACCATTACCTCTGCTAAGGTCTTCTAGAAATAGCAGATGATTCCACAAAGACGCAGACAATTCTATGACCAACATAGAATACTTGGCATGAGGGTATAAAGATGAGTAACACCCAGGCTCTGCTCTCAGAGAGCTCACAATCCAGCACTGGGAAACATGTAGGATCAAAAAAGTATAATCCAGCCGGGTGTGGTGGCTCTCACTTGTAATCCCAGCACTTGGGGCCCAGGCGGACAGATCACGTGAGGCCAGGAGTTCGAGACCAGCCTGGCCAACAAGGTGAAACCCTATCTCTACTAAAAAATTAAAAAAAAAAAAAAAAAAAAAAACATTTAGCTGGGCATGGTGGTGCACACCTGTAGTCCCAGCTACTTGGGAGGCTGAGGCATGAGAATCACTTGAATTCTGGAGGCAAAGATTGTAGTGAGCTGAGATCGTGCCAATGCCCTCCAGCCTGGGTGACAGAGCGAGACCCTGTCTTAATAAAATAAAAGGACAATCAAGTATTCCAGGTGAGCACCAAAAGTCCCTGCATAGCATTGGAGTTTCAGCAATACTGAAACAGGAAAGAATGGGCAGTTTTGCCCATATCCATTATTCTTATACTCCCTGGTCACCAAGTGACTTTCTGATTATAATCTGGATTCACTGGGGACTGTCCCTGGGGCACAAATGTGCCAACTAGTGCAGGTAGGTCACTCGCCTTGGGTCGCTGGTTACACTCCTCACTGTAAACAGGAAGATTTGTGTTGCCATCCAGTCAGTTTCCCTGGAGTCTGATTAGTGCCATCACCTCTGACTTTCTAGGCTGGGCTGACCCCGGCAAGCAAGCGCCCTGCTGTGTCACCAGCTGAGCTCCCATCTCATTTTCTATCTTACTCTTCTATGAATGCTGTAGTAGGGCTGTTTTCACCAGCATGGGAGCTTCTCCTGCTTTTAAAATCATGTGTCCTACCCTTCTGAGGAAGCAGTGACTATGATCTATTCAGCTTCCCTAGAGCCATTCCACCCAAAGAGAGCAACGCTGGCCTTTCATGTTTGTGAGCTTAGCCGGTCCACATTAATTTCTGAGGCCCTCCTAATTAACAAACACACTGGCCCTTTCCGTCTCTCTGCAGACATGGCAGACTGGCTCTCCCTTATTACTGGGCTTCCAGTAATACTATTAGTATTCTCTTGTTTCTCAGCGAATGGTGCCTTCTTTGGATTCTCTTATCCTTTAACACTGGGATTCTTTAGGTCTCCCTTCAATGTCTAGAAAGGAGGAAGTGGGGACTCTCTCTCACCAGTTCCACAGCTTCTGCTATAATTTCCAAGTAGGGGCTCCCAACTCCAGCTCCAAACTCCTCCTGCCTTGCAATTCTGTACCTCCATTCGTTCAATGGAGGGTGCCACGGACTCTTCCACAGATGCTCATCGGGAGTTCCTCCTGACTGTCAACGGCCTCACCTGGGCCATGGCCTCCCCAACTCCAAATCCTCAGGCTGCTCTCTGTCTTCCCGGTGCCCCTGCTCATTTCCTCCCTTCCACGCTCCTGCCGTGGCTTTCCTTCAGGTCCTTAGTCTACTGGGATATTTCTGGTATCCTGATTGTCTCCCTCCAGCCTAGCGTCTTCCGCTCTCTCTTTTCACCCAAATAAAGGTCACTAGCAGGCCAGGCTCAAGGACGCAGCTCTGCGCCAAACCATCTGACACTTCCTTCCAGACTGGCAGTGAGAGAGACGGGTTAGCCAGGGACCAGCTTTCAAACTTCCTCCCTGCATCACTGACACTGCATGGTCTGGGACATTTTATTTAACTCCTTTGAACACAGCTCCCTCTTCATTCATAGGGAGTTATTACTTGCTACGCCCGGGCTGACAGGAGGAAACTGTGGTGTGCGATCTCTTGCAATGCAGACCCTCAAAATATGCTGGTGTCTTTTCTGAAACACAGGGGGATAGGGAACGAAGCCAGTTTTATGTGCCTTGCTTGGCCTGTAGTGCCTAGCCTAGCACACTACACATAGTAGGAACTCAAACACTGGACTGGACTGCCTTTGAAATAAGGAATTCTATTTCAGCAAGTCCCAAGGTGAGAAAGATATTCTAGGGGATAGGGCTATCCTTTTAAGGGATAATTTTCCTTTCTTCAAGCAGGTACCCAGGATTGGCAAGCTTTCTCTTCAACTATCAAATCTAATCATTTTATCAAGCCTATGAGGGGCTGCCCACTGAATAACCCGCTGGGGAGGCAGCAGACGTAGTAAGGCCAGAAGCCATCTCTGTGTGTGCCAGATTTTTTTAAATTTTTGAGACAGAGTCTTGCTCTGTCGCCCAGGCTGGAGTGCAGTGGTGCCCGGCTAATTTTCTTATTTTTAGTAGAGATGGGGTTTCACCATGTCAGCCAGGCTGGTCTTGAACTCCTGACATCAAGTGATCCAGCCCCCTCAGCCTCTCAAAGTGCTGGGATTACAGGTGTGAGCCATCACGCCCCACCTGTTTTGTTATTCCCTCCTAAGGCCCCTGCAGAGTGGCTACTGTCAACCTGTAGTCAGTGCCTGGGCATAAAAAGGTCAAATTCCAAAAACAGGATGCGGGGGCACAGGGTAAAGAGGGGCAGACATTTAAGGGGATGAGGGTTGTTTATTCTTTTATCCTAAGGGCAACTCTGTAGCTGCCCTAAGACTCTGAAAAGCTGTAAAGGAAGGTTCCTTATTTATGGAGGCGTCAGCCAAGCCTGTACAGGATAAACTGTGTCTGCCTGGGCTATGACTGGACACGAGGGAGGGACTAAATGTCTTTTCCAGGTCACTTCTAGGTAACTTCTAGCCTCAGTTTATGAAACCTTGCGCACCTGTGGGCTGTGTCACCCGGAACCGAGTTCTCTGCTTTGATGGGTCAACTTGATGGCAAGAACTTAGCCCCAATTTCCTTTCCTCACTCTGACACATCTTATTCTCGGCGAGATTAACATTTTCAGCCTTCTTATTCAACACTTGCTGTTTCCTCACACATGCATATGAGGATCGGGGCTAATATGTGGATGGAATCAATTATAATTTGATTAAGACAGAGCAGAAAGAAAGGAAGTAATAACAATAATCATTTCATTTATAAGCCTTCCTTCCCCACCTAGGCTCTTGGTGTGTGGAAAAGGCAATTAAAACAGGGTTCAATTAAAAACACCATAAAACAGAAATCAAATGAAATATTAAAAAGCCAAAGTGCCATTATTAAATAAGTGTTTGTGAGAGGAGGTCCTCAGACAATAACAGAGTCCGGAGAGACTTGAGCATAGCAGAGAGGGCGCGCCTGAGGTGCATCTACAGTGAATGTCACTGTGCTGTTTTAGCACCAATCCTTTGCTTTGTAGAAGAGTAAAAAATAAGGCCCTCCTTGGCCACTCTACAGGCCTGCGAGTCATATTCATTTTACCTTTAAATTCTTCCATGCCCTGTGACCTGGCTGCTTCGCTTTAGAAAGGCGCGTTCCCTATTAACCTGTGTGAGATGGGATGTGCATCTGTTTGAATCTGCTAATCGTGTTCGCTTTCTGTCTAGCACAATGCTGAAGCATCCTCAGAGCTCTTGTGCCAAAGAAGAATCAAATAAGAAATGCACAGAAAATGCAGTAATTATGGCTATTCACACAACTACTTCAACTCTCAAAGGAGAGACAAGAAATTGACTAACTCTGATTGTGACTTTTATTAAATATCTGAAAAGAAATAATTATCTGTAGACAGTACGACGTACAAAATAGAGAGGTTTAGGAGACCTGGGTTTTAATCCTACTTGTGCGACCTTGGGCAGGTCACTTAAAACTCTCTGAGCCTCAATTCCCTCATCTATAATTCAAGGGGGCTGGACCAAATGTACTGAAGTCCCTTTCTGCTCTAAGATTCTCTGTTTCTATGAGTAAACACAGAGCACAGGCACTTTCTCTGTTGAACCCTTCTGTCCCTCTGTAGGGTAGAAGAAAGCCAGAGAAACAAGATCCTTAGAAGTCTATAATCTGAATAACCAGAAGGGATGCAATTAAAATCAGGGTTCTGTTCCCACAAACACACCCAAGGATCTTCCCATAAAAACACTGGGGTAATTAACGAACCTGCAAACCACACGTTGCCAGCCTCCAGGCCCTGCCAGGCTTAGATGTGAGCCTGACTCAGGAATCCAGGCTGTTGTCCTCATCTCACAGACAGCAAGCCTCACTTCTGACCACTGTTAGGGTGTGTTTTAGCCTATGGCTCTTAGTGAGAGAGCAGCATTTTCAAGTCATGTAGGGACATGAATACATTTCTGGAATTTTAAAAATCATTACAACAATGAGAAGAAAATACAAGGGGACTGCTTGTATCAGAAAATTCCTGTCTGTCCCACAGCCTCCTTTTGCCTCTCTTTGCCTGAAAGGGATTGCCACAGAGCAGATGCCAAATGAGTTTCTTGGGAACCTGGCTCCCCTTTCCCCAGCCACCACCACCCTCCCCAGGGAAGCGTGCCTTACTGCCCAAACCCTCTAGGGCTGAGGCATTCCACAGGCAGGGCCAGCCCCTGGCATCATTCTCACAAGAGTAAAGTCTATTTTTGGAATTCCCCTCCACATTTAACACCCTTATGTCATGCGTTCACCCAGACTGGCCTTGTGGCCCAGAAATTATATTTGTCCTGTTAACTGCCTAATGTGATAAACTTATGGTGCCCCAGCTGGGGAATTTGAGGGCACTTGGGGACAGCCTAGGGGGTCTGTTTTAGCAGAATATGCCTGCCTGTCAGGATCTCTAGATAACATCAGGGAAAGGTATTCTCAGTCACACATGACAAACGAGGTCCAGCAGGAAAGGCCCAAGAAAGATAATGAGGTCTCAGATATTGCTAGAATAAGTTCACTGAGGGCAAGCACTGTTTGGCTGTCTTAGTCACCACTGTGGGTTTATCACAGGGAGCTGGCAATTTGGGGTCTTTCACATTTGATGGGCAGAATCCACTGCTTGATAACTGATGAGAGTCTCCTGTGCAACCTTGCCACTCAAAGATGTGGTCCTGGGGCCAGCAGCAATGGCACTGCCTGGGAGCTTTTTAGAAATGCAGAATCTGGCTGGGCGCAGTGGCTCACACCTGGAATCCCAGCACTTTGGGAAGCCAAGGCAGGTGGATCATCTGGGCTCAGGAGTTCAAGACCTACCTGGCCAACATGGTGAAACCCATCTCTACTAAAAATACAAAAATTAGCTGCGCGTGGTGGCACACGCTTGTAGTCCCAGCTACTTGGGAGGCTGAGGCAGGAGAACCATCTGGACCCAGGAGGTGGAAGCTGCAGTGAGCTAAGATCGTGCCACTGCACTCCTTCCAGCCTGGTTGCAAAAAAAAAAAAAAAAAAAAAAAAAAAAAGAAAAAGAAATGCAGAACCTCATGTTTCATCCTGGACCTGCTCAGGCAGAATCTGAGAGGAATCTTTAGGGAGACCCGCAGTGACCCTGACGCATGCTCAAGTTTGGGAATCACTATCTACCATCCTAAGGAGGGGCGGAGAGTTAGGTCCAAAAACTGTAACGGCGGAACATTCGGAACTAACTATGGAGGAAGAACATAAGATCGGATTTGGACTGTATTCAGATTTTACAAATTTGGTGATGCTAAAAACAAAACCCTGAATTTAAGCAGGAGCCCAAAGGTGTCATGAACAGGTGTCCTCATTTACAAATTCAACCATCTGTGTTAAGTCAGCAGAATTTCCCTTTGAGTTGGAAAATTGGATCCCAGTCTTACCAAAGTTTTGAAGAAGCCTCAGCAATTGGCCAAGAAGCTATTTCCCACATTCCTCTGGTAACCTGCCAGGTGATCAATTTTAAACGCAAATGCGTGCTGGCCAAAGCTTACTTGTATTTTCTTCCCAGTATTTGTTAGTGAAAGGCTAAGAAAAGGAAAGAAGTGTGGTGATTTCTTTGGGGGCCTTGTGTCAATCTTCCAAAGGGTAGTTTGAAGCTCTCAAATCAGCCCAGTGAGAGACTTCTTTATTGGTTTTGCTTTTTAGGCTGGATTAATAAATCCCAGTTTCTTTCTCAGCACAGGTATATTTTTCATCTGCTGATGATGGGAGAAAGCCTCTTGCTCACATCTGTATTATAATAAATGCATTATAAATGAGGAAGTAGGAAACAGTAAGGCAATGATGTTTTACTTTTAAATGCTAATTACGAAGCCCTGGTGCAGTTAATGTGCAGGGTGTTCTGTCAATTTTTAATGTTTATGCCAAGTGTAGTCTTCAATTTAACATGAGCTTTTAATCCTTTGAGTACTAAATTGCCTTTTAATGCTTGCAGAACAACATTGTGTTTGCACAAAGTCAGGTCTGAAAAATGTATTTAGCACAAGGTGTGTTGTGCAAAGGCAGAGAGAAGAAGGGGAAGGAAACTTTTTATTTTTATTTTTAAGAAGACGGCACTAGGAACACAGCTCCCTGCTCCCTTCAACAACATTCTGTATTCTTTCTGAGGTTGCTGGGAGTGTTGCTCTCCTGTTGCTGATTTAACCCTGCAGTAACAGCTTCCAGCTCCTAGGAACACAATCAGCCCTAGGGTACAGCTTGCGCCATCAAAAAGACTAGAGCAGAAACAGTTGCAAAGGAGGGGCTGTGGCTGTTTTCGGACCACCCTCCTGGCACAACCAAACTCAAAGAGAAAGGAGCTGCAGGTATCCTTGGGGGTGTGCGGAAATTTTCTACACACGGACTTACATTTAAAAAAGGATGTGATGGGAAAACATGAACATTTCCTATAATTAAAAGGACTAGAGATTTTGAGACAGGACGAAGGGCAGGAGAAAGCACAGAGACAGAGAGAGAATGGAATGACAGAGTCAGCTGGGTCTCAAGACTGTTTCTGCTGGGAATCTCCGGCCGTGGAAACCACACCCAAATCTGTCTGTCCTGTAATCTAAGTCTCCCTTCCTGAACCAATTTCTCTTCTACTGCAGGACACCATCTCGAACTCCTCATTGCCTGTCTAACTTATTCATGCCACTTAGTTCTGCATAAAAACAGCAAATACTTCCATATCATTCAGCCTGGTGCTGGATGCTGTTCTAAGTACTTAAATATATTAACTCATTTAATCCTTTCAATAAGCCACAATACCATTATCATTATTCCCATTTTGCAGATGAAGAAATTGGGGCACAGAGAGGGTGAGTCACTTGCCTAGGGCCACACAGCTAATAAAAGGTGAGTCCAGGATTTGAATCCAGGGCATCTGATTCCAGAGTTCTGTGCTGCCAACCAGCTCGCAATGCTGCGACTGCAATCTGTCATGAAATGTCTGTCCTGGCACCTTATCATCTGGGCATCTTCCACTTGTCAGTAAGTTCCAGCTCAAGATACACCTTGCCCCCAGGGGAGCACTTCTGGACACTGACTTTTCTGTCAGCCACGTGCATCCTAGGAAAGCTGGTAACGTTACACTGTCTATGTGTTTGTATTCACATTACAGTTGCCCCTTGGTATACATGGGGAATTGGTTCCAGACACCTGAGTATAGTAAAGTCTGTGCCTACTTAAGTCCCACAGTCGACTTGCAGAATACATGCACAGGAAAAGTCAGCCCTCTGTCTATGTGGTTTTTGCATCCTGTGAATACTGAATATTTGATCTAAGTTTGGTTTAAAAAACACCACATCTAAAATCCATGCATTTCAAACCCATGTTGTTTAAAGGTCAACTGTATACCGAGTGCTTCCATAGCTAAATGGAATGCCACCTCACTAAAGAGTTGTGTTTCTGTCTGGGTGTGGTGGCTTGTGCCTGTAATCCCAATACTTCGTGAGGCAGAGGCGGGAAGAACACTGAGCCCAGGAGTTCAGACCAGGCTGGGCAACACAGTGGGACTGTACCTCTACAAAGCAAAACAACACAAAAAAATTGCTGGGCATGGCGATGTATGCCTGTAGTGTTAGCTACTCAGGAGCCTGAGGTGGGAGGATCACTTAAGCCCAGGAGGTTGAGGCTACAGTGAGCCGTGATCACGCCACTTCACTCCAGCCTGGGCAACACAATGAGACCCTATCTCAGAAGAAGAAGAAGGAAAAAGATCTGCATTTCTGATTTCAGGCAACACCCTACATGACTACGTCAGAAGTGGTGGGAAAATGGTGCCTGCAGCCTTATAAAGAAACGCCTCCTTGGGAGCCCAGTTTGGTATTAGTTTGATGAAATTGCTGTTTGGAAGGACACAAATTGTTGGATGTAAGCAATTTTTTTCTTCCTTCCTTTTGAGACAGGGTCTCTCTTTGTCGCTCAGGCTGGAGTGCAGTGGTGCAATCAGAGCTCACTGCAACCTCAAATTCTTGGGCTCAAGCGATCCTTCTGTCTCAGCTTCCTGAGTAGCTAGGACTACAGGTGTGCATCACCATGCCTGGCTAATTTTTTGTATTTTTGGTAGAGACGGGGGTCTTGCTATATTGCCCGAGCTGGCCTTGACCTCGTGTCCTCAAGTGACCCTCACACCTCAGCCTCCCAAAGTGTTGGGATTACAGGCATGAGGCACTGCGCCCGAGCAAATCTCAGCAATTTCAAGGAGTTCAATGTGTCCTTGGCTGGGCCTCACTACAGGGCCAGGGCAGGGCCAGCAGCAGCAGCCATGGTGTCCCCGCGCCATGCCACTCATTGCTTCCCAGTCTTCCCAGTGACACTCTCTCCTGGAAACCCCACTTTCTGGAAGAAAGCGCTCATTTCTGAAATGTTTTCCTTTAGTGATTAGGCATTCAGAAAGAACAACAGCCACAAATATACCCTTAGTAAACTGCCTAATGATTAAATAACATATTACTCAAATTTGAATATAAAAAGGCCAGCTTTACATGTGAAAGCTAATGGGCATGCTTGACAAACTTCGGTACAGCTGCTCAGACAGAGCGGGAACTAAAGGGGAGATAGATTAGGAGGTTTCATCACTTTGTAAGTTCAACAAACATGCAAAATCCCCCACAGAGTCCAACAGCTGCCATTACTCCAGGGACAAGTGGTCACCTTAAATACACATTTCTTAGAATTTACTTATTACATGGCTGGCCACATAATCATTTGATGCAAAACTGTGTGTCCGCTTTACAGATACACGTGCAATTGACTGAAGGGGTGGGGCAGATTTGGAATGAGGACAAGACAAGCTTCCGGGGGTCTTTCTCTTCTTGTACATTACAGAGAGATTTTAAGGACTCTTGTCTATTGCAGGAACCAAAAAGTGTCAACAAGAACACTAAAGGAACGTCCTTCTGTCCATCTTGCTTTGGCTGGCCCCATCTACTTACTTTCAAACTCAACAATTCCATTTCTGCCTTGGTGGAGTCAGAAAACAACTGTGGCGTGCGTATTTGAGTGCGACTGTGGGCTGCATTCACCACCGACAACGTGACTAAGCCAAGACCGAGTTTCTACTGGTAAATACACTCATTCTGAGACATGGCGGTGATTACTGTCCACTAATTATCTGACACTCATTCTGAGATGTGGTAGTGATTATTATCCACAAATTATGAGCCAAACTCATGGTCCTTCTACAGTACAGAGTTGTCACGGGTAAGTAACCGTCCGGTGAGGGACTCCACCTCCAGGCCACCCCTGCATTTCGCTACTAGTTAAGGTTACATGACTAGTTCTTGGCAATGGCAGAGGTGCTAAGTATCAATTCTGAGTCTCCCTCCCCATGGCTGGGTGGATGTAGAATAGCAAGAGGCTTATGAGATGGCAAAGTCACAAGATGAAAAGGGCAGGGTCCCTAAATCACTGCAAGGGGGTCAGGGCTAACCAGTAAAATCCATGATGAGACTGTCAGATGAACAGTCTAATCCATCAACAGCCATCGCACTGAAGCCTTTCTTCATGTAGGACTCCACTTGTTACAGGAGCATACTTTATTCTTTTTTTTTTTTTTTAAGAGACAGTGTCCCGCTGTTGCCCAGGCTGGAGTGCAGTTGCATGATCTCAGCTCACTGCAAAATCTCTGCCTCCTGGGTTCAAGCGATTCTCCTGCCTCAGCCTCCCAAGTAGCTGGGATTATGGGTGCACACCACCATGGCTGGCTAATTTTTGTATTTTTAGTAGAGATGCGGTTTCACCACATTGGCCAGGATGGTCTCCAACTCCTGGACTCAAGTGATCACCCACCTTGGACTCCCAAAGTGTTGGGATTATAGGCATGAGATACCGCACCCAGTCAGGAGCTTACTTTACTCTAATGAATATATGGAACCTCAGTTACTCTGTAAAAAGCCTTTCATTCTTCTATAGAACTATCTTCTATCTATAAAATGGGGATAATTGTTTAAAAATTGCCAGTGACCTCCAGATGAAGAGCAGAAGTTAGTAACAAGTAATAAGAGCAAAAAACAGCTATCCTTTCTCCCACAACTAGGCTCAACAGTCAATATTTAGGGAAAAGAAATGCAACATCAATTTCCTCTATCTAAAACAACAAACTGCAGCAACTGAGAGCCCAGCATGGCTTCTTTCCCACCACGCCCTCTGCCTGCTAACTCCCAACCCCGCTGCTGCCAAGGCATGGAGAGGAGAGGCAGAAGTTGAAAAAAAGCTTACTTATCCCAATCTTGTAATGAGGTAGAGCCCAGAAAGGTTTCTTCTTAACACCTGCCTACCCTCTATTAGAGAACTTCCTCCCAGGGAAAGGCTGGAGGAAAATGACATTATTATTTCCCCATTTGGGATAAATTGCTACAGGCCTAGGTATGTAGGCAACGGTGCCAGAGGAGTGATTTATGAAGCCCCGTTTCTCTCTCCCAGGCCCTAGTTACAACTGTCGCTTGAACGTTGGGGATTACAGCTTCTAATGAATCACTGCCCACACATTATCCTCCAGGTCACCTGCTGGGTTTGGAAATGAGAACTGTTTCCCAGATAGTAATTAGGCTTTCCCTTTCCTTCCTTTTAAGACATTTCTGCCTCTCTAGAACCCATGTCCATAGCATAGCTCTGGAAAGGGCCAGGTGGTGGTGCCTGTTCCAGGATAAAGCGCGTCTTAGCGTCTACCCCCTTTTTTGAGGCCCTACGTGCACACCCCGCAGCAAGCCGCCCAAACCACACCAGCACTGTGCGATGGACGGAAGGCATTCTGCAGGGGGCTGGGGGAGCCGCGCAGTGCTTCCCACTGGGGGCCAGCGTTCCGAGGGGTGCTGTGTCACTCAACAGCCCTCCTGATGTTTCCTTTTTTTTGGGGGGGGGGACAAAGTTTCCCTCTTTGTTGCCCAGGTTGGGGTGCAGTGGCATGATCTTGGCTCACCACAACCTCTGCCTCCTGGGTTCTAGCAATTCTCCCGCCTCCTGAGGAGCTGGGATTACAGGCATCCATCACCATGCCTGGCTAATTCTGTATTTTTAGTGGAGATGGGGTTTCTCCATGTTGGCAAGGCTGGTCTTGAACTCCCGACCTCAGGTAATCTGCCTGCCTCAGTCTCCCAAAATGCTGGGATTACAGGCATGAGCCACCGCCCCCGGCCAGTCCCCCTGAATTTTCCTGCCTGCATCTCAGCCCTTATTTCCACATTTTCCCATGGACTACCTACCCCTGATTCTGGCAACCTTATTCTACCTGTGAAGCCCCCTCCCACTTCAAAGTGCATCTAAGAAACACCTTCCTGAAGAAGGTGGCCTCAGACACTGCCAGGCAGGGTTTGTGTCTCTTCTGATACAACCTATGTTTCCACCTGGAATTTCAGCTGCTTCTGTCCTGGTCTTATTTCTCCTGTCAGGTCATTAGATGGCATCAAGAATGTCAGCTAATCTCCATTTAAACGGTTCTGGAGTGAACAAGAGCAGAGTCCACGGTGAGAGGGACACATAAAAGTCTACAAATGAATAAAGAAGGTAACTGCAGGGTGTGGCATGGGTCATGAGGGCCAGCCCAAGATAAGAGATGCTCAGGAAAGCTGAGAAGGTTTCATCTGCGCGGTGTTCCGCGGATTCACTGACTTGATGGTGAAATGCCAGCCTTTGGCACATAGTAGGCCTTTAGTATCCATGTTAGGTGCCTCATGGAGGGAGAATAATGCAGGCTAACAGCAAAGACTTCCCAACTTACCTGCTGTGTAGCCTGGGGTGACATGAACAGATGATAGCATGACAAAGCCCCAGAGTCCTCCCATGTAAAATGGGGTTAAATCCACCAACACCTGCTTCCCCCGGGGAATGCACATAATGTATGTAGCCTGCGGCCTGGGCCTGTCTCACAGGAAATGCTCGGCCATGGTGGTGGTTGACACTGGCGGAAGGAACTGCAGTGCTGCGGGGGAGGAGACAAAGGAAGGGGTGGGGCTTCCTCATACTCTGCCCCATTGCGCTTGAACCAGGTCTTGCCATCTGCAGGCCTTCCATACATATCTGTTGTACCTGAGTAAATCCACTCTTCTCACCAAATCTGTCTCACTTTGAGAAGCTGTGCACAGAGCTAGGTGTCCGGATTCATCACACAGATGACAGTCGGGCTCTCGGCTTGCACAAAGTCTGAGGTCTGTCTTGAGAGCGTGTCTAATCTCTTCAGAGAGACATCACTCGGAGATCTCATTGACCGCGGGGGGCAGCGGGGAGTGGTAGGAACTGCAGCACTGTAGCCCCACCACGGAGGCCACGCACGACGGCCTGCTGTGCTTCCTTCTTTCCTTCTCTTTCCTTCTTCCTTCCTTCCCTTCTTTTTCTTTTCCTTCCTTCCTTCCTCCCTCCCTCCCTCCCTTCTTTCTCTCTCTTTCCTTCTTTCTGAGACAGAGTCCCTCTCGCTGGAGTGCAGTGTGGCACAGTCTCGGCTCAATATAACCTCTGCCTCCTGGGTTCAAGCGATTCTCCTGCCTTAGCCTCCAGAGTAGCTGGGACTACTGGCATGCATCGCCATGCCTAATTTTTTGTATTTTTAGTAGACATAGGGTTCACCATGTTGGCCAGGCTGGTCTTGCTCCCCTCCTGACCTGAAGTGATCCACCTGCCTCGACCTCCTTAAGTCCTGGGATTAAGGTGTGAGCCGCCACGTGGGGCCAGTTGCCTGCGCTCCTGGCAGCCCTGGACTGCACGTGCCCTTTATGTGCACTCTCTCCTGCCACCTGCCACCCTTCCCCTTGGCAAATCACAGTACCGCCCACGATCTGACATTACAGTACGTATTCGTGAGTCTGTTTATCCACCGTCTCCATGACTGGAGAATAAAGAAGCTCCACAAAGCGGGGACTCTGATCTCTCTTTTCCCCGCCGTGACAGTTCCAGGTCCTCCAACGGCCTGGTCCGCGGTGTCCTCCCAGTGATGCCCACAACTTGAATCCTTGCGATAATCTCTAGCAGGTAGGTGCAATTAGCCTTGCAGGAATTCCACTGTCTTACACACAGGGAAGCTGAGCTCAGTTAACACGCCCGGATCACGTGGCCAGGAAGTGACACAGTTGTGGAAGCCAGGCAAGCCATACGATGCGGCTGCGGAACAGTGGCTCTCAGCCGGGCCTGCACATGGAATCGCCCAGGCAGGAGTGGAAAGTCAGACATTCTAATATCCAGGCCACACCCAGACCCATTATATCAGAATATGGGTCTGATTTAGAGGGCCCAGGTTTAGTATGTTTAAAGCTTGCCTGGTGATTCCAGTGTGCAGTTCAGGCTGAGGACCACCAGCTGTGGGCGTGACCGGCAAGCGCCCGAGGAATGCGGAGGTCAGGTGCCCAACCTCACTGTCCATGCCTGCCTCCCACTGGTAATGCCCACAGAAAGGCTCCTTGTCCCCGCTGAGGACACGCGACAGCCAAGTGCTCGAAAGCAGCTTTAAGTATGTATAACACCACTCCAACAACCCCCGTGGCCCGCCAGGGAGTGAAGTGGAAAACCAGTTTCGATTCGCAAAGAAGCTGGGATTAAAATCACGGAAGGCTCTCTGGCTCGGGCTGACATGCATGTTAGGGCTTGTGAATAATAAAAGGGGAGCCTGTAATTCTACTAAAAAATGAAACTTCCCCATTTCTGCAGAATAAACAAAAACAAAATAATACATTAGCTCTGCAATATGTCTATGCTTCAGGGCTTCAGACTGTCATTAAAGTTGGATTTTATCCGTGACGGATTTCTCCACTCCCCTCACACCCCAAATAAGAAAATACGCAGCTTTACCATGAATTTCCTTTTCTTCCTTTTTTTTTTTTTTTTTTTTTTTTTTTTTTATCTGCATGTGGTTTATCTGGACTAAACTATAAGAAAGTTTCCAAGACACTGGGCTCTTGTTTGCAATTCTTTGTGTTGGCCCTAAGACATCTCCCCGGCAGTTCTTAAGGATCCGATAGGACAACGTTGAAATAAGCACCTCTCGTGATTTAGGAAAGATAAAAAGAACCCCCCAGAAGCCGGTGCTCTTGTCTGTGTGAGGTAACTCAGAGGGAGTTATAGAGGGGCTGCTGGCTCTGGTTTCAAAGCGGATCAGCCCCGTGAGGGGCTGGATTCAGCCGAGAGATGGATCAAAGGCTCTTATAGGTGGCAGCAGGGCTTTGAAGCTCTTCTCTGAGAAGACCTGGCACCTACTTCCTCTGTGCTTGAGGCATGCGCAAGTGTAGCGCTGTGGGGAGAGGCCTTCTGCTGTTAGCACAGGCACCCCGAGTGCCCCAGACAGTTCCCCAGGGCCTCCAGAGCCAGCGTAATCATCCTCAGGCTGGAAGCTGAGACATTCTGGACAGTACACACTGTCTAATTTTAAGAGGGAGCTCCACCAGGCCCACAGTCGGTACCTATTAAGCTAGACTTGGCATTCAACTGTCCAGGATAGTTGATGCCAATGGAAAACTCTCATTATAGTTCAGTTGTTTTCATAACTGCTTTGACGGAAGCCACGGTATTTAAAGAAGCATGACCTGCACGGCTTTCCTTGCCCGTCTTCCTTTCCTGGGCAGATAGAATATGGTGCCTCGGCCGGGTGCGGTGGCTCAAGCCTGTAATCCCAGCACTTTGGGAGGCCGAGGCGGGTGGATCACGAGGTCAAGAGATCGAGACCATCCTGGTCAACATGGTGAAACCCCGTCTCTACTAAAAATACAAAAATTAGCTGGGTGTGGTGGCACGTGCCTGTAATCCCAGCTACTCAGGAGGCTGAGGCAGGAGAATTGCCTGAACCCAGGGGGCGGAGGCTGCAGTGAGCCGAGATCGCGCCATTGCACTCCAGCCTGGGTAACAAGAGCGAAACTCCGTCTCAAAAAAAAAAAAAAAAAGAATAGAATATGGTGCCTCAACTATATCCATGTGAAGGGGGAGAAAGAAAACCAAAGAGATTTGGATGTGCCGTATACTGGGAAACCAGTCACTTGTGAAATCCAGGGCTCAGTGGAAGCAATCCTCCAAGGGCCCCAAGGGGATCAAGGTCTCAAGTTTCTTCCTGCCTGTCCCCAGAAACATGAGGTTACTTGTTCACATGTGGTCAAGTCTGATGTGGATGACTTGAATACCAACTAAGCTTCTCCATACTGGGATCCCATGCCATGACAGGGATGGAGAAAAGCCCCGATGACAGCTACAGGTCAAATCCCTTAGCGGAGAAGCGACGCTAGGGGAGAAAATAGCAGCACATTAGATACTCAGTAATATTCCAGAGATGGCTCCACAAGTGGCCTGGGCTAACAGGGCAACTCACATCTAGCTTTGATGTCTTGATAGGTCTTTAACGAATTCTCCTTCAGTGATCCAGCTGCTTAGCTAATCAGATATTATTACCTCCTTTGTGCTTCCTTTCCCAGCTCTCTCTCTGTTTATCAGGCCTGCCTTGCTGTAAAAAGAGCTCCATAATGATCCCTATCTAAATATTTCACTTCTAATACAAAGGTCTGTGTTTTGCATTCCAGAGAGACTCTACAGCTCACTCCGCTAAGAAGTAGCTCCCCTGCCTCTTCGGAAAAAATAAGCTGATTTTACTCGTACATGATCTCGATGGAATTTTCTTGTATAATGTATCCTTGCATGCAAAACCGAGTAGGCAGACATGAAGACGGGGGGTTAACCCTGGCTCCACACACTGAAGACATCTGCAGTTAACACTGACTGGCAACCACAGCCACGCGTCCCTGGACTTTGTCCTACATTAGAAAACCGGAAGGGACACTTGGGGCAAGCTGCAAAATGCCATCAGAAAAATGGTATCAAAATGCCACCACAGAGGTTATTAATGAAGCACCTGAGAAGTCCAAGAGAAGAGGAACCCGCAGGCCTGGGTGTTCCGTCTCCCGCCTTCCTCATCCCTAAAGCTGCTGCTGGCAGTATTCTGTTTTGTTTTGTTTTTCTTTTTTTTGAGAAAGACTCTCACTCTGTTGTCAGGCTGGAGTGCAGTGGCACAATCTTGGCTCTCTGCAACCTCCACCTCCCGGGTTCAAGCGATTTTCCTGCCTCAGCCTCTCAAGTAGCTGGGACTGCAGGCGCGTGCCACCACGCCCAGCTAATATTTGTATTTTTAGTAGAGATGGGGTTTACCATGTTGGCCAGGCTGGTCTCGATCTCTTGACCTTGTGATCCACCAGCCTCAGCCTCCTGAAGTGTTGGGATTATAGGCATGAGCCACCGCACCGGCCAGTTCTGGTATTTTAAAAATATAGATATGACCTAGTCCCAGCACAGACCCATACACCTTAGCTTATAGGACATGAGTGACATCTGCATGTTCAGATTCAGCACATGGAGAAGGAAATGTCCTAAGAAGTCTGGGCCTAGGAACAGAGGTTGAAATGAACAGGTTTAACACGGCTGGGTGATCTGTGGCTGTGACGTCCTCCTGTAATCTGACTGCATGCTGCCATAGACACTGGAACTTGAGCACCAGAAACAAGAAAGTGTCTCAGAGGAGGGCTGTGAGGGCCCAGGGTCACCAACTCCGTGAAGGCTGGCTGGATCCTGTCCAAGTCACCTCAGCTCTTACACCCTTATTTCTTCATCCATCAAATGCAGGTACTAGTTATGGAAAGTACTGAAATAATATTTATGAAAGTGCTTTGTAAACTAACAATCTCTATAGTTACAAAGCATTTCAGGGTCAGCTCCACTTGGTGCCTCGAGATTAAATCAATTCTTAAATGACTTACTAATTTTACATACATAATATTAAAAAACAAAAAAACCTAAGAGTCAATAGTTTAGACCATGGAATTAAATAACAGTTAAACTATCCCATGAAATTAAGGGAAGAGAACTCTTCAAATTTATTTTAAATTTTCAAAATCATGTCTATTCCAGAAAAGTAATTGACTATAAAATACCAATCATGTATTTCTGTGCTACAAAGGAGAAATGCAGACATTACATGATTTTACTATAAAAAAATGAAATTATTTTTATTAAGAAATTGAGGGCCCCAAAGTGGCTCACCTATCCCCCAAAAGGGATAGATAAGAGGCGCAGAGGATGACACACACCTGGCCTGGTGGATAAGACACAACACCCGAAAGACTCGGCAAGCTCAGGAAGTCCTGCCGGGTAGAAAAAGCACTGATGGGGAATCAGAAGTCCGCAAATGATCAACAATCAGAAGAGACTGCTGGCAACAATCCGAGAGGACTGGCCAGGCCTGGATTCCTGGGTCAAAGCAAAGGCCGCTCTGACCACCGTCTAAGGGTTCAGTTGGGTGCGGCAGACCTGGGCTGGCTGCTCACCCAGCACCCGTCCCCTTCTCTGGTCTTCCAGTAGAACCCAGGTGTGGCATGTGTCCAGTGCCAGGGAAGGTGATGACTGGTGTAAGCCAGTGACGCCACTCTCTTTCCCCTATGCCAGAAGGCAGGTGATGCTGTCTAAGCCAGTGGGTCCCAAGAAGAAAACCACCAGGGGCTTCTGGGAAAAATGTCCCCTGCTCAAAGAGAACAGCATTTGGAATCCCCTCTGTTTATGCCCACCTCTTCCTCTTCAGTGTGGTACCACGTGAGGAAGTGACATTATACTTGGCGTTTCAGTAACCTTCCTGCATCCATGAGGATAGTCATTCCCCAACACTGAGATAGCAGTATGGGAAGGCAGAAGGGGCTGGGTCCTCTGTGACAACACGCTTTCTGTGACTCACCTGCACACATCTTGTAATGGGAGAGAAATGTCTTTATTGTTTAAGCCATAGTCATCTAGGTTTTCTGTTACTTGTTGATCAAACAGGGTAACACTCTTCCTGTCAGGGTGAACACTGGCTCGAGGACTGGAGAGGGCCTGAGCTCTGCGGGGCCTGCCATGGTTCTTGGCTGTGAGAAAGTGGAAAAGCCATGTGGGCAGGGGCCGCTGCTTCCAGGCACTGCCAAAGTAACCCTACAGTGTGAGATGTCCCAACAGCAATGGCCCTGCTGCTGTGATGGCTTCCCGCACAGGCTGTCACTGAGACATTTCTGAATCTGAGTTCTGAAATATACTTTGTGGGTGTCCAAACTCCAGGGACTCATTATTTCAAGTCAACTTGTGGTGCACTGGGCCTTGTTTTAAAAGTTTATTTCACATAGTTGCACTTACTGGCCTTTTGACTGTCAAGAAGAGAGGCTATTACTCCATGCAGCAATTTAAAAAGAGAAGTGAGGATTTTTAAAGTCATTATTAACAAAAGTGCCAAGCAGGAAAGTAGAGCCTAAATATCCCACTGAGAGAAAGTACCAAGACAGAAAATAATATGCCACAGATAATACCACAAAAGCAAACTTCTTGGAAGACAAGGTACTTTGTCAAATACCATCGTCCCCTTTCTTTAATGAACTAGCCTCAACAGCGGAAGTTAAGACATGAACAGAATTTCATCTCATTTCTTATGCTGAGGAAGTCTAGAGAGCATTAATCCTGAACTACATACTGAATATTCTTGCAAGTAAGTAACACATTTACTACCTCCTAATTTTTCTTTCTTTGCAGGAACTCCTTAGCTATTACAAAGAAAGTAGAATAAATGCCATTAATACAATTTTTAAAAAGTAAGCAGTATGGTTTATATTTCCATGTACTCTATGGCTTAGAGCAGATCGCTGGGCCCCATGTGGCCCCTGTCTGTTTTTATAAATAAAGTTTTATTGGAACACAGTGACGTCCATCCATTTATGTATTGTCTATGGCTGCTTTTTTGCATTACAATAACAAAGTTGGGTGGTTACCACAGGGACTGTATGGCCCTCAAAGCCCTCAAATATTTACTATCTAGACCTTTATTGCAAAAGTTTGCTGACCCCTGGTCTAGAGTAATGGTTATTCTTTTTTCTAAATTGACAGATAATGTTCATTTTGACAAGGCCCCCACATCTTGTAGAGTAGTAGAGCACTATAATAGTTCCATAGTTCCATAACCATTAGCAATGATTTCTGGCTTATTATGGGCTGTGGCACAGAAAAGATAGGCTGTGGATTAACATACAATTTCCTGGGTCCTGACTCTAAGTCCATTCTTTCCTCCTCCATTTAAGACAAATCACAATGCAAGGGAGAGTGTCACACTGAAGTATTAACACTTAAGGATGATGATATTATCATCAAAGAATATTACTGAAGGGAAACATTCTAATTTGTGTAAACACTACAGAGTTTGCAAACTTCCAAAACCTACCAATCACTCATAACAAATCACTTCAATCTGCTTACAGCTGATTACAATGTCTCCATGAGCCCAACACCATGGTTGAGAGCCACTGACTGTAACTGGTTATTTTAAAGGAACAAATACTACTGATCTCAAGATTGATTTGTTCATTCATCCTTTCAGCATCTGAGTAACCATTACGATGCTGTGCTAAACATGTGGGGTGCGAGGGTGACTAAAGATACTAACGATGCAGCCTTGGCTTTGAGAAACATGCCCTTCAGAAGCCCGGGCAAGAATGGCCTCGAAGGAAATGAGAAAGCAGTTCTCAAAAAGAGTTTCATGAGGCAGCATTTGAACTGGACCTCAGAGAGGTACAGGATTTTAACCGGGAATGGCGGAAACCCACTTGGGGGAGAGAAGTCTAGCGTGTAAGGCTCACAGAGATGAACATACTTGATCCATGTTCGCAGGTTAGTATTAGAATTAGGATTAGAACTCAAGAATCCAGTGTGAAGCAGTGTTAGATTTCCAAGGAGAAAATATAAAAGTATGAGAGATATTGTTATTGTTAGTTTCAGTTGTTTTTTTTTTTTTTTTTTTGAGACAAGGCTCACTCTATTGCCCAAGCTGGAGTATGGTGGCAGGAACATAGCTCACACAGCCCCGAAAGCAATCCTCCTGTCTCAGCCTCTTGAGTAGCTAAAACTGCAGGTGTGTACCAGCATACCTGGCTGATTATTTCGTAGAGATAGAGTCTTCCTATGTAGCCTAGGCTGGTCTTGAACTCCTGGGCTCACGTGACTGTCTTGATCTCCCAAAGTGCTGGGATTATAGGCATGAGCCACCACATGTATGCTTATTAAATTTTTAAACCTCTACTTAGATAAGGGGAGGGGAGGCTTATCATATAAACTACACCCGGAAAGAGTATTTACATTACAAAAAAGAATCTGGGTATCAGGCCAGACAAAAATCAACCAATCAACAAAAAACACCACCACTGCCAAGAGTTAAAAAAGACCTCAATATCTAAGAATAAATTAGAGTCTACAATTAGTTTACAATAATAAAAATACACCAATAAAACTATTCTTTTAAAAAAAAAAGATTTTAAAACACACAGAGTCTTGCTTTGTTGCCCAGGCTGAACTCAAAATCCTGGGTTTAAATGTCCTTCTGCCTCAGCCTCTCGAGTAGCTGGGACTACAGGTGCATGCCACCACATGTGGCCAAAACCATTCTGGAAATTCTGGGATACCCCAATTTTCTATGACTTGGCTCCTTTTCCAGCTGGAAATGTCTCTCTCAGTGTAGTCTTTTACATTTACTCAGGTACTTGATCTTTAGCAGAAATGATGATCTAAGTCTTACACCCAAGAACTCCTTGTGTTTAGATAATGTCAATTCTTTTCCCTCTAATTGCCAAGTAAATTCCATTTTTATACTTTAAATGGCATAAATTGTCTAATCCTAAAAAAATGACAGAAGTACTTTTGCTGGTGTTAAGTAGGACAAATCAAATAGAGAAAAAGGAAGGCAGGGTATTAGGCTGGGGCTTAATTCTGTTTAGTGAACACTTTACACTGCAGAGTCATGAAACATCTCTCAGTATTCATCTCAAAGTGAAGGTGTTTTGGTGTATTGGTCACTACTGTTCTCAGTGGATCCCTACTTCGTAAAACACGAGGAGTTGAAGGCAGTCAGCTAGCAGTCACTCATAAATGGGCCTTGCAGCTTTCCAAACAGACATCTGATCACAGTAACACACATGAGATTAGAGCAAGGTGCACCTGTGATGGCGTGTGCCATGTATAATGTGATCACACACCGCTTACAGACACACAGAAACATCCCTCCCCTTCAGTGTTGGCACCAAAGTCTGGGGGCTTTTGGTGTTGAATGTTGGGGTGTTCGTTTTCTGTGCATGTTTGCCAGTGTTTTCTGGGATCCAGATGACCAGACCCAGTTCCAAATGCTTCCGAATTTAGTGAAAACTTTCCCTATCTTTTATCTCACCACTTCGGCCGTCTCTCCTCCCTTCAGCTAAATCAATATATAGATGGCCCCTGACTTCTGATGGCTCAACTTTTATGATTTTTTGACTTTATGCTGGTATGAAAGCAACATGCACTCAGTAGAAACTGCGCTTTAAGTACCCATACAACCATCCTGTTTTTCACTTCCAGCAAAGTATTCAAGAAATCACACAAGATCTTCAACACGTTAGTATGAAAGAGGCTTGTGTTAGTTGATTCTGCCCAACTGTAGGCTAATACAAGTGTTTTGAGCACGTTTAAGGTGGGCTGGGCTAAGCCACAATGTTGAGTAGGTTAAATGTATTAAATACATTTTTTACTTACAATATTTTCCAAATATGAAGGGTTTATTGGGATGTAACCCCATTATAAGCTGAGAAGCACCTGTACAGAATTTGCCTCACAAAGCCTTGGACTTTTCAGTTTCGCGAGTTTGCTACAGTAAATGAGGCTGAGCACCAGAGAGGGGCAGGCTACGAAGCCACGTTACCCAGGTCCAGCTTTACCATTGACTAACTCTAGGGCACTGGGTACATGATTTAACTTCTTATCTCATGATCCTTGTCTATAGAGTAGAAATAATAATCCCATCTCATAATATCTTTTGTGAGGCTGAAATAAGACATGTAAACTACTTAGAGCTTTATCTCAAGCAGCAAGTGCTCAGTAACCGCAGTGATCATTACTATGGACACTCTCTTCATCCCATTCAGATTTCCTCCTCTGTCCTCTCTGTTAATTGAAATCAGTCTTTCAGACCTCAGCTCTGCCTTCAACATGATCCTTCCTTCCCCTGATTTGAACTTGGGTCATCAATCAATCAGTTGGCACTATTAACTTATGTCTAACTGTCATGGGTACAGGAATAGTTTTCTCATCTAGCCTGGAAACCTCTGGAGACAAGGGTGTAGATGTGTTTGCTGCGTATGTCAAATGTATCTGATAAAACTGATATCTAACGGTCACAGAAGTTCACTGGATATATCTAGCGGTAAAGTACATGCTTCTCAATTTTATTTTATTTATTTTATTTTATTTTTTGAGACGGAGTTTCACTCTTGTTACCCAGGCTGGAGTGCAATGGTGCGATCTCGGCTCACCGCAACCTCCGCCTCCTGGGTTCAGGCAATTCTCCTGCCTCAGCCTCCTGAGTAGCTGGGATTACAGGCACGCGCCACCATGCCCAGCTAATTTTTTGTATTTTTAGTAGAGACGGGGTTTCACCATGTTGACCAGGATGGTCTCAATCTCTCGACCTCGTGATCCACCCGCCTCGGCCTCCCAAAGTGCTGGGATTACAGGCTTGAGCCACCGCGCCCGGCCGCTTCTCAATTTTAAATAACATTCCTGGTAGCAATCAAGATACTAGTTTCGAGTGAGATGCATAATTGCTGTATGTCTGACTTTACACATTTGGTAAAGTCAGACAATTCCAGGAAGAAAGCTGAGTGGGGATGAGAGTAACAGTAAGAGAAAGAGATTCTCGTTCTAGATGTGCTCCTGACCAGTCCCCATTCTGGGAGGTTCAGAGCGGTTACATTACTGCCCGATTCCTAAGGGCTCAGAATCAGCGGTCACCTAAGTGGTCGGAATCAGTGACTTTAAGGTCCCAGACAGACCCTGTTGGTTGCCCAGGTAAGAGCCCTCACGTTCACTGAACCCAGGTTTTGTTCAGGTGTTGCACGGCACCTTGCTCTGGGTTCCAGGGGCTCAGGCCACCCTTGGCAATCCCATCCTTCTTTGCCAGTCAGTGTTTTAGAAGACAGTATGTAACTGGCCAGTGAAACCTGAGGGGAAGTTTGCTATGAAGTTTCTAGCAAAGAATTTCCTCCTGATAAAAAGATGTGCATGAGGAAGAACACCTTCCCTTCCTGTCCGCGAGTTTGGCTTCCTGAGGAAATAGTGTCGGACAGCCATAGCGGCCATCTTGAAATCATGAGGAGAAAGCTAAGAGAATGGCAGAGAAGCCAATCCAGTGCCCCAAGATACTTAACCAGTCGCATTTCGAAACAATACTCACACCCACTCCGTTGTTTAAGCCATTTTGCTCTGTTACTTGTGACTGAAATGCTCTTGACTGTCCACATTCTAAGAACCCAAGCACCACGACTGAGGCCCATTGTTAAGCTACAAGGAAATGCGGAACACAAATAATCTCTGTTGACCCATAAAATCACTGCTGGGACACTCTGAGATTAAACGCTGACGCCCATGGACCACCGCTTCTGCTTCTATGTCACCAGTGTTTATTCATCTTCCTTTTTTTATTTTTTTGAGACAGAGTCTCACTCTGCCAGGCTGGAGAGTGGTGACATGATCTTGGCTCACTGCCACCTCCACCTCCCGGGGCCCAGTGATCCGCCCACCTCATATTCCCAAGTAGCTGGGACCACAGGCGTGCTCCAGGGGGCTCTGCAATGTTGCCCAGGCTGGTCTCAAACTTCTGAGCTCAAGCAATCCTCCTGCCTCGGTCTCCAAAGTGCTGCGATTACAGGCATGAGCTACCGCACCCAGCCTATACATCTTATTTTGACATGTCAGCTTTTTCTGTAAACTGAGGTTGACAGTTACATAATCAGAGACTTAGGTCAATAGGATAATGCAGTCCCTAATTTCGAAGCAGATCTAAGCTCTCTAATTTCCTCAAAAGAGGTCTCCTAATCTTTCATCTACTAGGATTATTTTAATAAACTTATTTTAGCACCCTGTTACTATGAACTCTTAACAAAGGTTCCTTCCAGGGCCAGGCACAGCGGCTCACATCTCACATCTGTAATCCCAGCATTTTGGGAAGCCTAGGCAGGCAGATCACTTGAGGTCAGGAGTTCAAGACCAGCTTAGCCAACATGGTGAAACCCTGTCTCTACCAAAAAAAAAAAAAAAAAAAAAAAAAAAGCTGGGCATGGGGGCACATGCCTGCAATCCCAGCTACTTGGGAGGCTGAGACAGGAGGATTGCTTGAAACAGGGAAGTGCAGGTTGCAGTGAGCCAAGATTGTGCCACTGCACTTCAGCCTATGTGACAAAACAAGACTCTGTCTCAGAAACAAAACAGCCCCCCAAAAACAAACAAACAAACAAAAAACAAAACAAAGTTTCCTTCCATTTCTTTTGCTGATTTCCTATTTTGTGTACTGTGTTTCTGCATCTAAACATGTTACTAGGTTGTGCTTCACAATATGAACATGCAAATTCTGGCCAAGCACGGTGGCTCACGCCTGTAATCACAGCACTCTGGGAGGCCGAGGCCGGTGGATCACAAGGTCAGGAGTTTGAGATCAGCGTGACCAAAATGGTGAAACCCCGTCTCAACTAAAAATACAAAACTTAGCTTTGTGTGGTGGTGCATGCCTGTAATTCCAGTTACTCAGGAGGCTGAGGGAGGAGAATCACTTGAACCCAGGAGGCGGAGGCTGCAGTGAGCTGAGATCATGCCACTTCACTCTAGCCTGGGCAACAGGGTAAGACTCCATTTAAAAAAAAAATCTGTTCAAGATCATGAAACTCTCATTGGTACAGACATGTCTAACACAGAACTGCAGACTCGCCACAGATGCTCCCACGCCTCTCCCTGAAAGCACCGTGGCAAGCCTCAGCCAATCATTCCCCTTCCTCGTGCTGCAGATGAGGAACGTGAAGTCCAGAGGGGTGAAAGGTGTTGGTGAAGGTGACTCAGTGACTGCCGGCATCAAGGAATGCAGGAAACTGTGGTAGTCTGGTGGTGGAGAGGGGTGGGGTTACAACGACAGTAAGTGTAACTACAGCAGCTCATGTTCATCCTGGGCCTAGGACAGCACAGGAACAATTCTAGATTCTCTCTGTGTTTTAATTCATGTAACCCTCACCAGAACCCTGAAGAGGTAAGTACTATCATTATTCCTGTTTTATAAATGAGAAACCAAGGCAAAGAAAGGTTCAGTACCTGGCGAAGGGCAAGCAATGTCGAACGCATCCCCTCCCACTATGCCAGCCCATGGTGACATTTCCTTAATGGATGCTCTTGGTAGGTCAGTGACTTAAACTGAGATGAATCTCATCAGTACAATGGACTTCTGAGATCCACAGCCTTGTCTTCAGCCAGAGCACACTGGATGGTCTGAGTTCCAAGGACAGGCCACTGTTTCATTCCAGAATGTCTGCTGGCACGGTCCTAGTACCATGCATGGCACCTGCCTCCCTAGCATGCTAGCATCAGGGAACAGGGAGAGGGAGAGAGGGTGGTGGGCAGCAGGCGGGTTACGAGACCCCAGCTGGTATGATACCCAGTCGGTAGTCCCCTCTGGTTACCAAGGTGCAAGTCCCAGAAAGCACACACCACACAGGAGAAGAGCCAGGATGTGACCCAGGATGCCTTGTCTTAGTTTGTGGGGAGAGTAAGGGAGAAGGCATTATAAGGGCCAGCATCAAGGAACTGTCACTTTATTTCTTGCTTAAAAGCAGGGCTGGCCAAGTTGAGATAGCGATTTTTCTGGATTATATTGCGTTTCAAAGCAAACCACTCTTCATAGGGGCTGAGGCTACGAGGCAGAGAGAGCCGAATGGCCTTTGCTGGTCATCTTGTCCAGGTACGTTCAGGGCTCGCAGAGTGAAGCGAGCTGAGGCAGAGAGAAGTTCAGTGCTCATCCCAGCTCCCACAGCCCCTAAGCCATCCAGCGTTTCCCGCTGTGTCCAGTGTTTTTCGCTATACGGGTAAGAATAAGAGAAGAACTCCATCCAGGAGCGGAGGGGAAGTGTGGAATGGGCACCGATTGGAGTTTGGGCCCCTCTACACAAGCCCAGGGGAACCTGAATGCATTCCCCAACATGGAACACAAGTCAACAGCGAGGCGATCCAATCAGCTGCGGAAGCAAACAAAGCTCTCTCCTGGGTCTTGTCTGACTTCTGCTGGGAGAATGTCCAAGACAGAGCAATGCTAGGGCCAGGCTAAAGACCTTGCAGCTCAGCCCAGACACAGAGGTGGCAGGATCAGCCGTGAGTGTGAAACTGCTCAGCCAGCCTGGAAGGACGAGCGGCATGGCCAGAGCAGGCAGCAGCCAAAATGGGCAAAGGTGGGAACTGGCAAGGCTCCTCTGATCAGATTGTTCAACAGCCTCTGAGCTAGCTGGCTGGCCTGGCCCTGGCCCCAGCCCCCGGGCCAGCCCTGCTGCCTGAGCCAGGGCCTTCGCACTAGAGCAGGCTTCCAGCAGTCACCTTGCACGGCCTCCATCTCCTGGCATTGTAGCGGAGGCAATCTTGCCTACAGCTGTCAGCGGCACAGTCTGTTTGACGCCGAACAAATGGCAGTGATTCAGTCATTCCGGGGATGCTTCCAGGGCAGAGTTCTTGGGCATAAGGAAAAAGAGAATCCCCTTGGGGGCCGGAGCGGTGGGCTCCACTCCAGCAGGCTGGCTCATCCTCATCCACACACCATCAAAAGCCTGCCAGGGTGTTTTTGTTGCAACCTGGCAGTTGAATGGCCTCTGACATTTGACTTGGGACCATCCAGGTGACCTATTAAGTGAGATGCACTCTTGACGGCTGACCTTAGTGGATGTGATGGCAAGCTCACTGCTGCTCTAAAGAATAAAAATTCTTCCTGACATGATGGAGGCAGAGAGGGAAATGGCCCCTCTGGTGAAACCCCATGGACTCTGCCGTAACCTCGCTGCAGAGGGCTGCTGAGGCAAAGGCTGGTATTTGCCTGCAATCTTTCCCTGGGAAGTAATTAGTTTCCATTTAGAGGGATGACAAATTGATCAGGCAGGAGTCGCACTGAGCTCTGAATTGAAGCTAAACTGTGATGGCCGTGGCTCTGGCAAGTCCGGTTTGTAGGTCTGTCGATGCATTTTACAGTTTCAAAATTCAATCACCCAACAGCAGGAGAGGAAAGACACTGCTCTGAAAAGAGAAGCAAAGCCTGCATTTCCTTCTGCAAGTTCATTATCGCCTCGCTAAAGCATGACGGTGGTGTGAAATGGGTTAGACGCACGGATGCCTCTGTTAACGGCCAAAGAAAAAAAAGTCGCACATCATTAGGAATGGAATAAACGATACTGAGGCACACAGCAGAAATGATTTGATTAGTAATTTCCAGTTTTGAAAAGACCTGGAAAAGTACCAAATGACTATACAGAAGGTGTGATGGAGTTCTTAATTGCTGTAACTGCTCTGGGAGACTTGATGATTTGTGACATAGAATACAGCACAGTACGCTAACACTAATAACCGTTAATTAAATGCAGCAATGATATACTCTCAAAATGCACATACAAGTTACCATAATTTCCAGATTAAAAGCTGCGCTGTCAGAAGCCAAAGGCAAAGAAAGGTGGAGGGAAGGCAAGATACATCTCTCTTGCCTTCGTGAGCAGGCCCCACGGTCTGCCCAGAACAGAGCGGCCAGAAAACGCTACGGGAAAAAAACACACTTAGCTGGAAAATGTGAAACGGTTCCTGAATGAAGCTGCCCCTCTGGAGGGAGAGTTATTAATTCTGAAAGGCTGCTGCAGCACCAGACCATCTGGCGGTGTGCAGAGAGTTCAGTGGCTGGTGCAGCTTCTGGCTGGATCTGCTCTGTGCCCCCCTCTCCACCCCATGACACTTCTCACTTGAACTGTTGTGAAGCCAGGTCAGAAGTGTTTCGGGGGAATGAGTGGGGAGAGGGGCCTGGGGAGACCCAGGGGCTCTGCAGAGTGTTAGACGCTCTCCTTTGCCTGTCCAGCTCCTAATGAATGAGGGGAGGTTGGGAGGGTTGAGGGGTGGGAGCGTTTCTCATGAAAGCCTCATTTGAATGGAAGATAAAAGAAGTCAATTAATCTCCCTCCCTTTGGGTGAAGAACGCTTGTGAGCCTGAAGGAAGATGGAGGAAATGCTACTAGTATTTCCAACTCAATTATCTTGGTAATAGCAGAGAAAGAAAGCTGGGATAAACAGAGAAATCCAGAGATCATTCCAATAGTCCATTTAGGCCACGGCCTTCCCTTTCTCCTTTTGCGCAGATTCAATAAAGCCACCGGCATGTAGGAAGTACCAGAGTCCCGCCTCTTGGAGAGGTCAAGGAGCAGGAGGAACATTTTTGGGCCGTCCTGCACCCAAGGTCTACTATGCATTGGCAGGACTGTGGAGCTGGGCCAGGCGAGGAACATACAAGGGGGAGATGCCACAAGGGTTATGCAACACTGCTGGGGATAAATGTTTCTGGAATGAGGAGAAAGAGGACACTTTTAAAAAGGGAGAAATCTGGAAGCCTTCATGGAGGAGGTGGAAATGGAAGCAAATGTTGACCGAATTACAGGATCTGGGAATGAGGCAAGCACACAAGAAGTGCATTTGGTGGAGGGTAGAAGGGGTGGGGGCGAACAGCACAAGTAAGTGCCCCAGGGGAGACAAGTGAACCGTCAGTGGAGATGCCTGGGAGAAGTCAGGTCAGCCTAGGCGCAGGACGGATGTGTGGAGAAGCATGTGGGAGACGGTTTGTGGAGAGCGCAGAATGGCCGTCAAACGCGGCTGCTGTTGATCCCGCGAGGGAAGTGATACGGTCTGTGTTTCAGGATGATTAAACCAGAAGAACCTGCAGCTCCCTCTGTTTGGAATGCTCTTCCCTCTAGGTATCGGCTCAAAAGTCTCCTAAATAGCAGGTTTTCCCTGATGACTCCCTCCCCATCAGCACTCTTTTGTCCCTTCAATCATTTATAAATGTTAACCATTCTCAGCAGGTATCACCTAGACATATTATACATTAATTTATTCCTTGTCTGTTTCCTTTACGTCCTTTTCAAGAGATGACCTTGTTTTCTTCACTGCTGAATTCCAGAACTTGACACTCGTACTCAAGAACTACTTGTTGAATGAGCCAACTGATGGATGGGAAAAATCAACGGAAGCAGCAGTTCCCGAAGAGCCACCGAGACCAGCAGCCTCAGCATCACCAAGGCCCTGGGCAGGAAAGCAAATTCTCAGGCTATACCCCAGGCCCAGTGCAGCACAGACCCTGTGGGTGGGGCCAGCCAGGACATCACAGCACAGGCTATCTTGGTGGAAACGGAGGGACAGACTGCGTCCGTCTTTTGAGAGGTAAAATACTTAGCACTCGGCAAAGGAAACCTGGGGAGACTTGCTGACTTTGGGCTTTGGTAACTGGCTGAATTGTGGGTATGGGAATTGAGGAACAGGTTTGGACCGGGTTGGGGAAAGAGATCAGAGATGATACGTTCAGTGAGCACATGATAACAAGGTCTGTTTCTTCGATTTCAAAGGCAGTCCAGAAGAATTCCCAGGGACCTGTCTCAGGATCCATTTAAAAATCAGGAAATCGCCGGGCGCGGTGGCTCAAGCCTGTAATCCCAGCACTTTGGGAGGCCAAGGCGGGTGGATCACGTGGTCAAGAGATCGAGACCATCCTGGTCAACATGGTGAAACCCCGTCTTACTAAAAATACAAAAAATTAGCTGAGCATGGTGGCGTGTGCCTGTGATCCCAGCTACTCAGGAGGCTGAGCCCAGGAGGCGGAGGTTGCGGTGAGCCGAGATCGCGCCATGGCACTCCAGCCTGGGTAACAAGAGTGAAACTCCGTCTCAAAAAAAAAAAAAAAAAAAAAATCAGGAAATCAGCAGAGGACACAGAGGTTAGGGAAAGATAACTTAGGTATGACACACTTTTAATGTTAGGTGTCCACAAGACACCTGGCCGTCTTGTTAGCTGTGGAAAATACGGGTCTGAAGCCAAGGGCGGGACATAGTCTGGTATCATCATCACGCAAAAGTGGTGAGAGCCGTGGATGTGGACAAAATCTTGGATTCTGCGGAGGCTGGGCAATCACTGGAAATGATCTGGGAATTGTCAGAGAGATAAATGAAGGTAAAGGGAGGGGAATATCACAAAACCAAAAACATTTTAAAAATCAAAAATCAAGAAGAGTGGTCGTAACATTTCACATGCCCTTCAGGGTGGGCCTGACGCGTGCAGGAGCCTGTCTGCTGAACCCCGCAAGTGAAATTACCAAGGCTTCTATGAGGACGGGTCAGTGCCGTCAACGGGCAGAGGCGAAGCCAGCTGCAGTAAAAGGAATGACAGGTGTCAAGAGACAGGAGCTAGAGCAGGCGTCCCCAAACTGCGGCCCCCTGAGGCCATTTATCCGGCCCCCCGCCGCACTTCAGGAATGGGCACCTCTTTCATTGGTGGTCAGTGAGAGGAGCACAGTGTGTGGCGGCCCTCCAACGGTCTGAGGGACAGTGAACTGGCCCCCTGTGTAAAAAGTTTGGGGATGCCTGAGCTAGAGGAAGAACCACGAGAAGGGGGTCGACAAAAGCATGTTTATGAGCTGAGAGCAGGAGAGCTTACAAGTCGGAGGAAGGATAGAACGGAATGAGACACTGGGATGCACAGAAGGTGACCTGAGGCAGGAGGGGTGACACCTCTTCCACTGAGAAGGCAGGGAAGGCATGTCACCAGCAGGGACGCAGGCAAGGAGGTCAGTCAGGTGAAGGCTTGGCAAAGCTGAAGCTTGGATGGAGAACCTAGCACAGTTCTGCATCCACGACTTTACATCTAGTTGAGGACACAACTAGAAATAAATTCAAGACAAACTCCAGGAAATGGTACAGAGTTTTATGGGGTGAACCAAAAACCTAAAAGTGAAAAATAAAACGATGAAGCCAATAAACGAAAATGTGAACTGGTATCTGTGGACGAGGGATAAAGATTTATTAAACAAGATACTCCCCGAACGTTAAGTGAGGCCAGAATATGTATTTGTTTCACTACAGCAAAAGTAAAGTTCTCTTAACATAAAGGTCACTACAGTTAGCTAATGGGGCAACAGATTTGAAGAAGACATTTGAGTGTCCAAAATAATAGCCAATGACCCATAGTTAGATTAAACCAACAAGAATTCAGAAACTCAGAAAAATGGTCAACTCATTATAATACTTTATACCTATCAAGAAGGGAAAAGCTAGAATGGTGAACAACAGCAAGTGTGGGCAAGGACATGTGGAAATTAGAATTTCAAGGCACTGTAGGAGGATGGTAAAATTCATAACAGTTCGGAAAAGCAATCTGCAGTATTTATGGAAATTAATTCGTATATGCTTTAGGAGCCAGCAATATCTCCTGGGCTATATCACAGAGGAATTAGTGCAGAGTTCCATAAACAGACACACTACAAGGATGGTCATGGTGACAGTGTTTGCTTGATTGTGGTGCTAATTTCATGGGTGAAGTCGAGGGCTACCTTAGCTGTCCCATGCCAGGGGAATGTGCGATACAGGATACTCGGTGCTACCGAGAAGCAACAGACACGTGAGCAACCACCAGCAAGGGCAGATCCTAAAAAGGTGTTGTGGAATGACAATAAACAGAACTAAGATTTACAGCATATCATCCATTATGTAAACAAAACACCCCCACAGAAGAACACCATCTACTTGAGAGGTTGCATATCATGCACATGAGGCTGGGCATCTGAGAACTGGAGAGCAGGCCAGGATAGTGGGGAAAACTAAGAGAGGCGTCCCGCGGATCCAGGGCGACAGCGTGCTCTGAACTAAGGAGTTAGTTAAGCGAGTTAGCTGGTGAGCGTGCAGATTTACGAAAGGCCCATTTCAAGTAGAGGTCTAGTAAGTCTTCCTGAAGGGTAGGGGGTTCATGTTGCCTCTTTAAGGGTGGAGACAGGACTTGAATTTACAAGAGAAAGGGTGTTCTGAGCCAGAGGACCAGCTTGAATGCAGACGGGAAAGCACCGGGCATGACTAGAAACATCTAATGGACCAGCGTGGCTGGAGCCGGGTGACTGGTGTGTCTGGGAGGTGGGTCAGGGATTAGAGCAATGAGAGAGTAAAATAAACTGTGGATGACGCTGAATGGCAGGCCTGGGAGGTGAGAAATGATGTGGCCACACTGGCTGTCACGAGGAACAGGGAGATCAGAAGCCTGGAAGCTGGGAGATGAGACTGGAAGCTGCTGCGGGAACACGGGCAGGAAGTGACGACAGCCTGGGCTCTAGTGATGGAAAGCTGAGCTTTCAGGGCCTGCCTGGTGGACAGCAACAGAATTCCGACGTAGCAGTGCTACAGCCCACATCACGGTTTAATGATGACTTTCTCCAAAAACAAACTGTCATTGTGGCCAGTGGAAAAGTGTGTTACTGTTCTAGGCCCACACTGCTAGCCAAGGGAACCAAGCCTTCTTTCAACTCCCACCCACGGGCACCAGGGTATCAATGGAAGCCCCTGTGTCTCCGTTTGTCTCTTACACACTTACACACACACACACCATCAGTTCTGAGCGAACCACAGAAGTAAACAGTATTTTATTCCACTGCAGCCTGGGACGCCTGCGTCGACTTCCAGTTTCCATTAGCCTAGCATGCCAGTCCCCTGACCTTATGCAGGGTTTTTAAAGTTTGGTTTTGTTTTTATTCCCTATGAGTTTATTTTTCAGAAGTTTGTTCGGCTTATTCTAAACGAGTCAAGTGTTGGGGCTCTAACTTTTTCCCTTGCGAGACGTATAACTACTAAGAAAAGTTTCCTGTTTCATCCTAACCTGTCTTCCTACCATCCGGGCCACCACCAACCATTTATTTTTCTTAGGAGCTCCAAGAAAAATGTTCTAAAGTATATTTTCTAAAGAGATGAATGTCATGAGACACGCATATCCATGTACTGTATATGTCACAGCCTCCCCAAGAAACAGACCACAACGCCCCCCTAGCCACCAACACGCACCCCATAGGATTCAATCTGCTCCGAGTTAGAACATAAACATCCTTTTCTCTTTTCTGCCTGACAGCCTTAATCCCTTAAAAAGGCTCAGCCATCATTACAGAAAATGACATACTGTATTGTTTTCAAATTTTCATCTAAAACACAAGACTGCTGATCAGAAGAGCACAACAGAGACTCTGAAACCTCTGTCAACTGTCATTGCACAAGCAGAGCTGAACTCGGCCTTGCAGTCCCCTCAGAGAGGGAACGGAGGGGTTTCCTCCCTTCTGACTTCTACTAGGGAAACTGAGGCAAGTCAACGTAAGGGCATGCTTAAGGCAGCTAAGTCTGATCTAGTGGCCTGTCTGCAAAGTTCCAGTGGGGATGACTGATTCTGAATTCTTTTTTTTTTTTTTTTTTTGAGACAAGGTCTTGCTCTATCACCCAGGATGGAGTATAGTGGTATGATCACAGCTCACTGCAGCCTCAACCTCCCAGGGTAAGCAATCCTCCTGCCTCACCCTCCCTACTAGCTGAGACCACAGGCACGTACCACCACACCTTCCCGGCTTATTTATGTGGGGGTAAAGGTGGGGTCTTCCTATGCAGCCCAGGTTGGTCTCAAATTCCTGGGCTCAAGCCCTCTGTCTCGTTTGAGTTGGTCTTAGAGGAGATGGGAAAGGTTTCAATCTTCAACCTTCCTGGGGTCAGCTCATTTGCTCCCAACTCAAAAGCAATTACCTAGTTCCTTAGTGATGCTGGGAAAATAATATTTCACTTGGTTTTATCTGAAACACAGATTTTTTATTTTCCTTCCTCTAGTGAAAGGGCTATAAAAGCAACCAGACTTTTGGTGCGGTGGTGGTGGCGGCAGCGGGGAGTGGTAGTTGGGGTAGATACATAAAACATTATACTTTGACATATATTATGCGCTTAATCTTTTGTGGCAACTTTTTTACATTTGTAAGAGTTATGGATTTTAAAAGTCAGGGCTAAGATGGCTTAATGAGCATTCACCCCCCTGGAAGTAGAAGTAGGGCTGATGTGTGTTAGTCAGCTGTTAGCTTTATTGCCTCTCTTCTGTACTAAAAGTGACAAGTTGAACACATTATAGAGAGCTCAGATGTGTTATGCAGATGAAGCCTGCAGCAATATCTGCCTGCTCTCTATTATTTATGATGTCTATATAATACAATGGACTGAGATTTAAGCCATTGTGATGCAGTTTGTTTTCCAGGGTGCTAAAGTACAGCACATTTTACAGAGAATTGCATCTCTGTTACATATTAATCAAATCCATCTTACATGCAGCTCTTACACTGTAAACTAAAGGGAAAAAAAGATTAAAGCGCTTGGCTTTTCCTCAGCTGTCAAGGACTGGCAATAAAATAATAATAAGGGCTTCTAAATAATGTGTGTGTGACAGGCCTCTGCTCGCTCACACAGGCCTTTATGGAGGTTAACTACAAAATAAGTTCCAGTGAGTGATCGCGAACAGGCATGTGTGTAATACTGTAATGCCAACGATGGCATAATTCTTGAAAAGTTCATTTGCAGAAAATTCTCTGACTTGATGAGGCAAAGTTTGGCCCCTGAATCATTCTGCCACGGGGTGCGGCCTCTGCAGAGTCGCTCTCAAGTTTACAATCCTCGCACTTTTGAACTTGCTTCAGCTGCAGTCCATTAAAAACTGAAAGCGCCGTTCCCTGGTACCCAAGCTGGGGTTTACTGTTCGGGAAGTCATGGGAAAGCGGTTTTATGATGGGACTCGTCCAAAAGCTGCAGGGTTCTGTGGTTTGGACAGGATTCGGGGGGATTATTGCTATTTTTTTATATGAAGGTGATCACCGAGTCTCACTGCTACTTTGGGTTTGGGGAGAAAGATGGGGAATTTTGGTAATGACAGTCTGGCTCTCTAGAAGTTCCCCCGAACCTTTCATTCAGGGAAGCACTGCCAGGGCACTCATGAGACTTTTGTGTCTTTATTTCCAACTCCACAGACTCTCAAAGAAGGAAGACAGGCTACAAGATTCACGGCCACTGCCTGGCCCTCAGAATGGAAAATGCCTGCATGCCAACCTGAGCCCAACTCACTTTCCAGCTCCCGGTAATTTCTAAAAGGAGGGAAGGGAAATTGCACCTGGAAGCAGTCAGTCTGCCTGGGAGTTAACAAAGAGCCTGAATCTGTGCCTTTGTAGTCATCAGTAGATACAACACAATGGTTTCGGAATCTGCCTATCTATCCAGAAGCCCAAAGTACAAAATTTACACTATTATCCCCTTGCCACCATCTACAGAAACCAATCTCCAAAATACCCTTACTTAAGGAAATCGCTTAGCTTCCCTGGGGCGGCTTTTCTTGCTCTAATGTGGGAAGAACAATGCCTACCTCTTCCTATGTCCTAAGGCCGCATGAAAAGGAGTTCTGGAATTATGGGTAACATTATATCCCTCCAGTTTCCTGGACTCTTCAACTTGTCCAAAATGAACACCTGTTATCTGATTTATTAAAATTGCAGTGAATGTTGTTTTTAAACTTCCTAATTCACAAATCTAATAAGCACTTATTGAGCGCCCATGGTTTGCTGAAGCTGTGTGCCCCTTACTTAGAACTTATGTAACTCTGGATTTGCAGCATCTATTCTGAGATGGAAGTAGGGTGGTATATACACAACATACGGTTTCATTCCTATCTACATATTCCAAACACCCAGGAAGGTGTTGAGGAAACTCAACGGCCGAGCCCCGCATTAAACCAGTGGCCTCGATCTCGGTATTTTTGAAAGCGTCACAGATGACGGTTAAGCCCAGTTGAGAACCTTTAAAAAGCATAATGATTAAGAGCATGGACTCACAGTGAAACTTCAAGGCCAACATGGAATCAGGCTGAACCAGGCTAAATGTCCTGCTCTACCAAGTTTAAAGCGTAAGCCTGAGTTTTATCCTGTGTAAAAGTGGGGATGATAAGACAACGTACCTGACATAATACAGAGGATCACTTTTGTCCGGAAACTGTCGGGTGCTCAGTAAACCTAACAATGCCATCTTATGTGCCCCTAGCACTGGAGGTTAAAAAGGACATTTTGGCTAGGTGTGGTGGCTCGTGCCTATAATCCCAGCACCTTTAGAAGAGTAAGGCGAGAGTATCACTTGATGCCAGGAGTTCAAGACTAGCCTGGGCAATATATTAAGACCCCATCTCTTAAAAAAAAAAATTACCCAGGCATAGAAGTGCATGCCTGTAGTCTCAGATCTTGGGGAGGCCAAGGTGGGAGGATCCCTTGAGCCCAGGAGTTTGAGGCTGGAGTAAGTTATGATCATACCACTGCACTCCAGCCTGGGAGAGACAGTGAGACTCTGTCTCAAAAAAAAAAGTTATTCATGAAGGGCATCAATTTAACTTAATCCTCACAAAATCCATGGAGATGATGTATGATCATTTCCACTTTATAAATGAAGAAACTGGTACAAAAGTTTCCATGGTTTTTCTAAGGTTCCACAAACTATTTATGCAAGAGACGGACTTCAACCCAGGTATCTGATACCTACAGTTTCCACCTTGCCATGGCAGCCATAACCAACAACTCTGTCAGTGGAAGTGATCTGTCTTAAGAGTAGTCAGCGTGAAGGGATCACTCAGAGTAGTGGTTCGGAAAGCAGACCAACGTCACCTGCAGGACTGACTGCCACACAGCTCTCTGGGACCCATTCCTAGAGTTTCTGATTTAGTTCCCAGGTGGTGATGCTGCTGGTGAGGGACCACAACTGGAGAACATCCTGCCTTACATCTCACACCTGGCCCGGGCCATTCCTCATGACACAGCTTCATCCATGCCTCTGCAATGGGGCTGCCTGACAGCCTAGGCAAGATGTCATTTGGTCTCTTAAGAACTTGAGTCTGAAGACGTGCTGGAGACGTATGAGGCCCACATCTACTTGGCCACTTCACTCCTTCCTCCACAGAGCTGCCAAATCCCTGGCACCATCCCTACAGAGAGCAGCGCAGCCTGATTTTGCTCCAGAGGCAAACACACTGGTGGAGACAGCACAGCCAGTACCTCTCTGCCTCTTGGATGTCATTTCCAGAGTAACTGGCTGGAAGTGCCTGTGCGCTCTGCACTTCCACTTCCAGCTGCCTGGCTCATGGTCAGTCGTGCGTCGAGTCTCTCCTAGGCCCATCGTGTGGCCAGAGTCATCTAAGAGCATGCACAGGCCCTTCAGTCCTTAGTCATTTTAGGCAGGGAAATGAAAACCTGCCAATATGGAAAGAACACAAGTCACCCCTTCTAGAAGATTCCGCAACTTTCCGGGAGTAGTCCTCTGACAGAAGCTGACAGACAGTACACTTCTCACCCTCCTCCTTCCCACTGCCAGTCCCCTCATCGCATCCTTCTCCCCCAAGTGCAAGAGATGTGGACACACATAAGCCTCAGCTCTTTTCCAGCACTGAAAGCCTCAAGCCAGGCCACCCTAGAGAGGGGAGCCACCCAGCTAAGAGCTCCTAAAACTCATTTCCTCTCCCTCTCTGTGTACGACTTGCCTAAATGCGCTCAGGGAGAGCTTAGGGACCCAGGCCTTAGGGTCCTCAGATGAAGCCCTTCAAGGCCTGAAACAGGCTTTGGGGAGGGGCTGGCCTCTCACCGTGGCCCCGAGGATTTGCAGGAGCTAACCTATCTCCACTAAAAAGACAGCACAATTTCCAAAGAGCAGCCTGCTTGCCGTAAATCTCTCTCTGCGTTTATGATGTTCAGAAGGCCTCAGTGGCAGTGAAGGGGATAAGTCACAAAGTTGAGAGGACGCACAGGAGAGGCACATCTGAATGTCATGTCCTTGAAAGGGCTCATGCCTTTGTGGTACAGATATGAAGAGGAGCTCAAACAAGATGCCCTGTTGAGCAATGCCTGGCTAGCCCACAGCAGAAGCCAACCTCTAACGTGGCATGAAAGATACCAAGGCACTGCTAATTTTTTTGCAGTGAAATTCATGAGGCGCTCGGTACTCTGGTTCCCGGAACCCCACTCTCAGCGGTGCGTGACACTGTCGAGACCGCCAAGTCCAGACCCCCGCTTTACAGACGGTGCAGGGTGGAAGGCTCTGTGACTCACTCAAGGCTTCTGTAACTCAGCAGGAGATCAGCAACCAAGTGCCGCGTTCGCTAACACCAAGCCCCAGTACCAAGCTGCCCGGAGACCAGGAATGTCTAGGGAGCTGAAGGTTTCTGCAATGTGTGGCTCACAATCCACCTTTGCACACTTTCATCACATCCTCATCACTTTTCTGGGAGGAAGCTGCACTTCCTTCCATTTTACAGAGAAGGAAGGCCGAGGCTCGGGAAGGCCAAGTGGTGGTCTGAGGTCACCAGCTGAATGAGACAGGATGGAGAATGTGGGTCCACAGGCACACAGTCTTATTCCTAGCCTCGTGCTTTCTCCTCATCGTGACCCTGGGGCAAGAAAGGGCTTGTGTGTGGAGAGAATGATATACTGAAGCACAAAGGTGACAGAGCCAGGCAGACAGATCCAAATGTGTGCACTCTACAGGGCTGCCGCAGGTCCAGCCTGTGCAGCTGAAATCCAAAGGTTGTCCTCAAGCATGCAAGGTCATTACTAAGGCGGGGCCCGCTGAACAGCAAATGGGGAATGAGAGGTGGATCGCTGGAAAGTGGAATTCACAGGACACTCGACATTCTGGATCAAATCCCGCCCCAGGCTGAGGGGCTGAACCAGCACACTGTACTCAGGTTCTTTGTGCTGACTTCTCCCTCTGCCTGGCATGCTCTGTGGGGTGCAGCCTCCTACTCCCTTTAAGTCTTGGCTCACGTGTCCCTTTCACAGTGAGATGCCTCTTGACCTCCTATTTCAAATGGTGCCTTCCCACTCCAGTGCTCTCAACCCCCTTCCAACAGACTCCGCTTTACTCATTGATTCTCCTTGTCTCTCTCCCACCACTAGAAGAAGGTGAGCGCCATGAGGGCAGAAAGCTTTTGCTGGCTTTGTTCACTGGTGATGTGTGCAGCACCTAGAATCAGCACTGATGATACGGGTCTAGGACCTAGAATAATCCTGGCACGGCCTCACCCCTCACCGCATCTGACAATGAGTACTATTTCTCCACATTTGATTTATCTGTGAGTGTGTGTCTCTCCCTGTATTTCTTTTTCCTAAACCATCTTAAAATTTAGGAAAGTGTACTATTTCCCAGAGTAAGAAATATTACCACACCCAGAAATTTCAATTGATGCATTATTAAATACACGGTTCATATTCAAATTTCCCTAGCTGTCCCTTCAAATATCCTATACAGGAGCTTTTAAAAAATCTAGACCTAGGGCCCAATCAAGGGTCAGGCATTCCATGTGTTCTGTTCTTTTTTTTGGTTTGTTTTTGAGAAGGGGTCTTGTTCTGTGGCCCAGGCTGGAGTGCAATGGTGTGATCTTGGCTCACTGCAACCTCTGCCTCCGGGGTTCAAGCAATTCTCCTGCCTCAGCCTCCCAAGTAGCTGGGATTACAGGTGACCACCACCACACCTGGCTAATAGAAACGGGTTTCACCATGTTGGCCAGGCTGGTCTCGAACTCCTGACTTCACCACCTGCCTTTGCCTCACAAAGTGCTGGGCTTACAGGCATGAGCCACCGCACCCGGCCGGTGTTGTAGGTCTTTAGCCACCTTGAGAGCAGCTCAGTAAGTACTTGGTGAGCAGATGGATGGGTGAGTGAGCTGTGCTGTGGAGAATCCTCCAGCGGTCTGTTCCCAGAGCCAGAGTGAAGAGGAGGGGGGTTCCTCGCTCTGATTTTGCTCTACGCCTCTCCCTTCTTCGGTTCTCCCAGCACATTCACATAGGGTGTGCTTCACCAAGCGGCCCTGCAAAGGCCCCTGAACAGTCACTGTCTTGCTTTCTACTCCACGGGGCATGGATGCTGCTCTCAGAGCCATCACCCTACGCAAGTTTCCATTTTCCTCCAGACCAACTTTTTTTTTTCTTCAAGGTAGAGGGCTTTCTCTACTGCTCCCTACTCACATCTTTTTGCACAAATATGGAGGAACCCATGTGTGGCCTGGCTAGTGAGATTCTTAAAGGTCCAGGCTGGGAACTAACTGCCTGTGCTCTGTGTCCTCAGCAGCCCACAGGAGTCTGTTTGCTCAGTGAAAGCCAACCATGGCTATTATGATTCCATTAATGACATGAGCTGTGGGATGCTTAAAAGAAAAAGAAAAAGAAAAAAACCAGGAAAACCGTGCCCAGGGAGAGGGCAGGAGGAAGAACCCAAGAGAGACATAAAAAGGCAACAGGACTTAGAGAGCACTCTTAGGAGAGAGGAGGAGTGATGGATGGAATGGAGGGGAATGTCAGGCAGAGAAGACGTGGGAGCCAGAGAGGAGCACGGGGGCAGCAGGCAGCTGGAGCCTCAGATTAACAGGACCTGCGTAGCTCAACGGGAGGCATCTGTGCCCACAGACAGCAGTCCTAGGACAAGCAGAGAAGAGAGCAGGGACGGGGCTGAAGAGGTCAGAGAGCAAAGTGAGGAAGCCACAGGGCCCACCCTCCACTGGAGCCCACAGTGAATGGGCAAAGACCAAGGGGCTTAATGAGAAACCGGCAGGGCTCCCCTCACTTCTTTGTGAAATCTCAGCCCACGGTTCTGGACCGAGAGGAAACCAAATCCCCTGGCTGCCCTTTGCTGGGGCCTCCTTCCTGCCTTCTGTTCCTCTGTTAGCACTCTGCACTAATTACCACGGTACCTCTGTCCTCACAATGGATGCTCTTGATGCCTTTCAAGTAGGAGTCTACATTTGAAATCACCCCTATGCAGGATCGCTGGAGCCCAGAGCTGGCTACAACCTCCACGGTGGGTACTGACCATCTAATTTCCTAGTCTCCTAGGGGCTGTAAATCCAGCCCCCTCTGGCCTGCCAGCAGGAGAGATGACCTCACATTTGTCCTGCTGATCACTTGCAATAACCATTAGGAACAATGGCAGGCGGCCACACCTGCTGCCCACTAGGACGGCAGATCGGGTCTCCACAGGAGGCCAGAGATGCAAATCTCCTTGTCCTTTTCATCGCAGGCAGTCTCCCCTCTGGTCACACACCGAATCAAGGGACACGGGAGGACTAAGCCAAAGCCGCAGAGTGCGCCCTGCCCCCTAGCAAGTTAGCACACATGGTCCCGGGCGGGAGATGCTGCCAAGCAGGAGAGAGTATTGATTCAAGGGTATTTTGCTGCTGAGCCCCTTGCTGTGGCCCAGCCAACCATGCAAACGCTAAGGTTGGGGACACGGGGCTATAAATGGTGCTGGCTGTATTCTCTGCACACCCATTTCTTCATGAGGAGCGGCTTTCTGCAGCCTGGGCATTTTCATAGCTGCCTTGTTGTCGCTGAAATGGTGCAGAGGACATCTGGGGCAGAACCTGCGGCCCAGGGGCCACTGCTGGCACAGCGCCCTCCAGCCCACATTCTAGGTGGCAACCACTCCTTCTGTGCCGTCCCCCGTGGCTCAGAAATCACGGAGAGTCTCGGAATTCCCTAATCTGAACAGCCCATTGGGCGCTTCCTCTGAAATGAGCCTCTTCCCGCACAGAGCCGCATGCCCGACACCACACGGCCCTGCAGACACGCATGAGCACATGCTCCCGCCGCCCGTCGCCAGCCCCTGCCCTGGTGTTCTCTTCCAGGCGAGCCAGCAGCCCGGGCAGCCCGCAGCAAGCCGGGCCCCAGCCCTGCTGTAAAGTATTAACTCACACTGAACACAGTTTGTCTCTGAGGACCCTCTTGGCCCCTTCGTCATCCTGTGCTGACATTTTAATCGTGCTTTTGTGGGAGCTGGCTGGCAGTTTGTCATCAGGAATGGCGCGGCGAGGGGCCAGAGCGGGTTGCTGGCTGTGGCTGCTGCTGAGGGAAGCAGCCCATTCTGACAGACTGAGCAATAATCTGAACTTACTGCGCCGAGCCTGTGGGACACCAGCCGGGCCGCTTTATCTTCTTCATTAAAGTGCGCTCAAAAAAAAAATCCATTTTCCTTTAAAGTCTCAGGAACAGATGGAGTAAAATTAATTGCGCCATTAAGTCCCGATAGACAATACCAGAGTGGTTTTCTTTCAACTGTGCATGTGTGTTACAAAGTGCTCTTCGTAAAAGGCAATTACTGCAACATTTGCCATAAAATAAAGGTTGCTTTAATGGGCAATAAACACAGGCTTCAAATTTTGTATGAAATGGGTCTCTAAAGGGCGCTGTTAGAGGCAGCTCAAAGGCACGACTGACTTTAGTATTTCTGCTCGGGCTTCAGCTCAGCTAGTTCCGAGAACAATGATTCCCCACCCTTGGATGTATTCTGATAGAATTATGTATGTGATGTTCACTCACTGCATGGGCCTCTCCAGCCAGATTTTTCTGGTCAGCAAACAGCAGGCAAGAGAGAGAGAGAGCGGGAAAGAGAGAGAGAGAGAGAACGAGGGGCAGTGGCAGGTTCACTGAGGGTGTCCTGGGCTGTGCCCACCGCCTGAGAAGAAACCAGTTAAAGTGATAGGCCCAGTTCACGAGCCGAAGAACAGTTGACTTGCCCTGTCTCGTAGGTCTGGTGAAGCTTTCTAGCTGGTTCCTGGCAGCAGGGCTCGGTAAGAAATCTATAGTTATGTACATTTACAGCCATTTAGAGCAGAGATTTGGCAAAGAGGGAAAATAGGCTGTGCTTTATGACCCAGCCGAAAACGATGATGAAGGTCTGTCCGCAGATTGATGACCACGTCCTCCAGCCAGAGCCCAGCTTTCCACTCGCTCCTCTGGGCGAACCCAGAAAGCACACTGCAGTACAGAGCTCTCCTGGAACACGCGGAGGAGGCCACCTTTCTGAGCCCCCTGCCCCCTTCCTCTGCAAACCCCATGTGTAAATCTTCTCCTTTCGCAATCCAAGCTGCTTGGACGTGCTTGGATGGGGGCAGGAACGCAAAGACGACCAGAAATTCATTTCAATCCACTCTATTCCTACATTTCAGTAATTACAAAGTTAGCATGACATACAAATGATCCATTAATTGAAATATGGACTACACCAACTCCAATATTTATGGTATAAATCCATATTTCATTAAACAAATCCAATAGGCAAATATATCAAGGAGAACATGAGAGCATTTATATTTAAGTATGGGATCAGGAGCTAAAAGACCATCTTCTGTCCAAAATAGACCAAATAGACCTAAAGCTTTTTTTTTTTTTTTTTTTTAAAGCTTTTAAAAAAGAAAAAGAAAGGACCTTAGGTAAATTTGGAATTAGGTGGGGCTGTTGAGACAGAGGCTGATGATTGAAAATTAACTTCAAGGAAATCCAGGGTCAGCGTATATGGTCAGCTCAGACAATCAGGCAATCAGGGGCTCCATCGGCCACCAGCTGCCATGATCCGAGATGCGCCCGCCTCTGTTCAGGCTGCTAAGGGAGGTGGCAAGGGGATGGCTTCACGCCCCACCATATATGTCAGCTGCCCTGATCACAGTAGGGCTGGCTTTTAGCTGTGGTTAAAAAAAAATTTTTTTTATTTCTTTTTTTGAGATGGAGTCCTGCTCTGTTGCCCATGCGGGAATGCAGCAGTGCAATCTTGGCTCACAGCACCCTCGATCTCCTGGGTTCACACAATTCCTGTGCCTCAGCCTCCCGAGTAGCTGGGATGACAGGTGCCTGTCATTATGCCTGGCTAATTTTTTGTATTTTTAATAGAGACGGAGTTTCACCCTGTTGGTCTTGAACTCTTGGGCTCAAGTGATCCTCCCTTCTTGGCCTCCCAAAATGCTGGGCTTACCAGGCGTGAGCCACCGTGCCTGGCTTAGCTGTGTTTTAAATTGAAGGGTTGGTTTGCACAGGGACATCCATGCTGCTACCCGAGATCTTCTTGCATGAGGTGGTTTCCATCTCCAAGTGGCATCTGCAGAGGGGTGGCATCTGTGGCAGTACAGCAAACCTGACTGCCTCGTGATGCATTTGAACCTGCCACCAGGACCTCAGCACTTACTAAACTCACGCTCTCTCCCACATGCACTTCCTGACATCCTTACATCCAGCTGGAATCCCCACTTCCATCATGTCTGCCACCCCCTCCCTGTTCCCTCAGGCCAAGGGAAGACACCGCCATCTATCTACCCAGCTGCCCGGGTCAGAAATGGCGCCCAGAGGCCTCTTCCCCCTTTACCCCTTCGTTCCCATCCTGAGGATCCTCCTTGTCTCTAGTTTCTCTACTGCTGTCTTAATTTGGGCCTCGATCATCTCCTTTGCATGTAACAGCATCCTAACTGTTCTCCCTGCTCCAGTCTCAGTCTCCTGTCACTGCATCTTACAGTGACCAACCAAGCCAGCAAAAATGAAAGTTTTCATACACAACTTTTTGCCAAGGAAAGTTCTGATTACCAGATTTTTTGGGGGGGGGGGGGCGGAGGGAGATATAGGGATAACTATTAATAGCATGGTCTTTTACTCTCAGAGTATCTCAGTTTCAACGATAAATTATAATTCTAGCTAAAACTCACATCACTTCCCTTCCTCATTAACTCGTATTACCGTCAGGAAAACGTAAAGGTCCTAAAGCTTCAGATCCAGGTTTTATAGAGCCTGAAGCTTATATAATTTATATAAAATATATAGAAATACACTTTTGCAAATTAAAAAAGGAACAAAGGGCTGGGCGCAGTGGCTCACACCTGTAATACCAGTACTTTGGAGGCCGAGGTGGGTGGATCACCTGAGGTCAGGAGTTCAAGACAAGCCTGGCCAACATGGTGAACCCATCTCCACTAAAAATACAAATATTAGCTGGGTATGGTGGCAGGCACCTGTAATCCTAGCTACTGGGAAGGCTGAGGCAGGAGAATAGATTGAACCAGGAGGCAGAGTTTGAAGTGAGCTGAGATCACACCACTGCACTCCAGCCTGGGCGACGAGAACGAGACTCCATCTCAAAAAAAAAGAAAAAAGTAACAAAGACCCTCCCTAGGAGCCCTGCAGCTTAAACTCCAAGAGCTTCATGGTATCCATCACACCACGGCATATGAACATATTTTTGTGATCGGGCCTCTGCTGAACTCTTTGGGCTCTCTCTGCATTGCCCACATGGCTCCCAATGCATTGCTTTGCCACACCTGTGCCCTGTGCTTCAGCCACAATTTCTCCTCAGAGTTAGATCAATGAGCCACCTTCTTGCATGCCTCCATACCTGTGTCCATGCTCTTCCATCAGCCAGGCGCAAGATGGGGGAAAGAGTATCCCACAAACTTCCATGTAACTTTCAGGGTTTGGTTTTAATAGTACCTTCAGAAAACCTCTTTTGATGACTCTATATTAGGGGTCTGTATCCTTTCTTTGAAGCTCCCATGACATCCTGCTACTTTTATCCCAACCGTTAATTGCACAGCACAGAAATTAACTGTCTTTTCCTCCATCGGGTACATAACAGATGCTAAATGCGCGTCTAGTAACTGAATAAGCCATTCTGAGAACAAAGCATCCCTTTTTCCATTGCATGTGGGATCCCTGCTAAGGCTGGACACTTGGCTTGGAAAGGGATGGAGAATGACAAGAGCTGACGCCAGCCCTACCCTGTAAAATTCCAGCTCTGCTCTATCTGAACCAGGGCAGTTACCCGACTAGAGCACATTGTGATTGAGTGTTGGCAGAGATGGAATAATGAGCTGGTACCGATTAATACCCAAAGACTGGGTTAGTAGTTCTCAACTATGTTTGCACATTAAAAACATGCTCCATAGCAAAAGAAGCTATCAACAGAGTAGAGGCAATCTACAGAATGGGAGAAAATATTTGCAAATTATGCATCTGATAATCTAGAATCTATAAGACACTCAAACAACTGAACAAACAAAAAACAACCCTATTAAAAAATGGGTAAAATACAGACACTTTTCAAAGGAAGACATACAACATATGAAAACATGTTCAACATCAGTAGTTATCAGAGAAATGTAAATCAAAACCACAATAAACTGTCATCTCACACCAATCAGAATGGCTGTCACTAAAACGTAAAAACAACGGATGCTGAGAAGGCGGTAGAGGAGACGAACGCTTACACAGTGCTGGTGGAAGGTACATTACTTCAGTGCCTGCGGAAGGGGGTTCGCAGATTTTTCAAAGAACTTAAAACAGAATTACCATTTGACCCAGCAATCCCATTACTGGGTATATATCCAAAAGAAAGTAAATGTTCTACCATAAAAGACACCCGCACTCATCTGCGCATCACAGCACCATTCACAAGAGCGAAGACAGAGTCAACCTACGTGCCCACCAACGGCGGACAGGACAAAGACAGTGTGGTACATATACACCATAGAATACTATGCAGCCAGAAACAGCAACAAAACCACGTCCTTTGTGGCAACAGGAGTGCAGCTGGAGGCCATTATCTTAAGTGAATTAACGCAGGAACAGAAAACCAAATACTCACTGTTGTCATTTGTAAGTGGGAGCTAATCACTGCATAGACATGGACATAAAAATGGCAACAATAGACACTGGGGGCTACAAGAGGGGAGAGGGAAGGAAGAGGGAAAGGGCTGAAAAACTATTGGGTACTGCGCTCAGTACCTGGCCGATGCGCTCAGTACCTGGCCGATGGGAGCGTTCATACTCCAAACCTCAGCAGCACAAAATGTACCCATGCAATAAACCTGCACATGCACCCGCTAAATCTAAAATAAAAGTGGAAATTATTTTTTTAAATGATTTATTAAAAATGTATATTTCATTGTCTGGTACCTAGCCTCAGGGATTCCTGCCCCCCCCCCCGCCCCCCTGGTAGGATCCAGTCTTATCAGTACTCAAAAAAAAATTTTTTTTATGTTAATTTTTTTTTTTTTTTTTTTTTTTTTAGAAATAGGATCTTGCTATGTTGCCCAGGATAGATAAAAATTCTTAGGCTTAAGCAATCCTCCCACCTTGACCTCCTGAGTCGCTGGGATCACAGGTGTGAGCCATACATTTGGACATCTATCAGTTCTTTAAAGAAGGTCTTCAGAGCAGGCGTGGTGGGTGACTCACGCTTGTAATCACAGCACTTTGGGAGGCCGAGGCAGGTGGATCACCTGAGGTCAGGTGTTCTAGACCAGCCTGACCAATATGGTGAAACCCCGTTTCTACCAAAAATACAAAAATTAACTGGGCATGTTAGTGTGTACCTGTAGTCCTAGCTACTTGGGAGGCTGAGACAGGAGAATTGCTTGAACCCAGGAGGTGGAGGTTACAGTGAGCCAAGATGGTGCCACTGCACTCCAGCCTAGGTGATAGAGTACGACTCTGTCTCAAAAAAAAAAAAAAAAACATTAAATTAAAAAAATATTTAAAAAAGGTCTTCAGAATATTCTAGAGCTGAAAAATAATGATTTACCCAATTTTGCATTAGTTAAAAACCACCATTTAAAACATTTTGCTCACAACTGGATATGGTTACAGTTAACCACCTATCCGTAGCCACAGATGTATGTGGTCTATCATACATCATGTCATTTACTCCTGATGAACCAGAGGCTCCTGTTACGTGTTTGTACAGAGGGGCATGACGGCCTGGCACTTTCTCATCATCTCATCGGTGCAGTCAACAATGTTTGGAGGGTGTTTGGTACAAGCGCTTACCAGAAACATGAAAGTAAGATTTAGCCTTTGTCCTCAAATAGCTTACAATATTTTAGGTCAAATCACAACAAAAGTTGACGGTAAAAGAATATTCACAAGCCTGTAGCTAATCGAGTGCCATCTGAGTGTTGGTGAGGAGTGCTTTGTGTATTGATGTCCCCCATGGCAGAGCTGTGATTGTCGAGTATTGTGTGAATCCCAAATGTTGAACACGTGGAGGAAACAGCAACTTCAACAGCTGTAAGTTGGGAAATAACTCTAAAGTCACATTGGATACACGCTCATTCATTCATTCATTCCTGCTACTTATTGCTACAAATATGCATCAAGCACTAGGCTACATACCACACGTAAAGGTGGCTTCTAGAGATACAGGGGTGCAGAGGACAGAGATGACCCCCTATTGGATGAAATGTATTACAAGAGAGTCTCTAATTCATTACGCATCAATGTTCTTAATTGCTACTGTGGTGAGCGACGTAAAGGGAAAAGTCCAGAGTCCTGGAATGTGAAAGATGATGATAAGCCAAGGACCACAGAGATCTCCCAAGAACATAGGAGGTAATGAACGCAACGTCAGTGATGAGCCAAGCTGCTGGCTGTGGAGTGGAACAGCCTGAAGAGGAAACCGGTGAGCTGCGGCGAGCTCAGGATTCGCCTCCCTGCTGGACAAAATCCTCTCTCACTGGCAGAGAGAAACCTGTGGGGACTTACAGAGTGCCATGCGCAGATGGGGTTTAATGAATGTGGTGATGATAATGGTGATAATTATTCAAATTCTCTCCTATCTGTACACCCCAGAGAGGCCAGTGTTGCCTCTGTCATCTGACTAAGTCTGTGAGGTGACCCTCTTTCCTAGGTTTATGCTGTAATGTCTCCCCACGTGGGCACAGTGTGCCTCCACCTTACATCACTCTAGGCAGCATATGTTTAGCAGTGTGCTAGATACTCAGGAGGGTGTGAAAGAAAAATGAGACTGTCAGGAGGTCCCTGGGTCCTCCTGCCATTTACGCCAGGGCCAGGGGTTGGGGCTTGCATGGGGACTACCTCAAAACAGAAAACATCAAATGTGGGGACCAGAAAATAAAATCTGTTGTTTATACTTTATCTCTTTCAGAAAACAATTCAAGGAGAATTAAATTAAAAGATATATACAATAAGGTTATTAAAACCAAAACAGAAAATCGAACACCTGGTTAATGCAGAGAAAGCAGGTTTCTAACCATTAGGACTAATTAAGTCCATATAAATGAGTGCTGAATTGAACTCTGGAGTTCTGGGCAGATGAGGCAAAATGTAAACAGTGGGTCACATCATTTGCTTTCTGCATTGGAAGGAGGTCCCACGGTTCTTCCAGAGAGACCAGTACGTCCTATTACACAATACGTTACCTGAATGGTCTTCGTCTTTAGTAACTTCACAGCACGTGCAAGTTATTTTCATGTTGATTTTTTACAATGATCTATAAGCCCAAGGTATAAACATTAAAGTATGAGCTATGAAAGATAATTCCAGTGAGGAAGTTACGCTAATGCTATTCAAGCAGGTACTTTCCTGATAGTCTAACTTGATGGAAGCAGACAGCGAGGACGACCAGAGAGTGGGAGTGCCTCTCTTGGCAGACCTTCAGGGAACATCACTTTTCCTTGCCATTTCAGGGAAGAGCTGCAGAACAGTAGATCATCAGAAATAGCAGAGAACACTGAAGTGTGGCTCATTTCTGACACTGTGTAAAGATTGGTACCCAGATTTTGGATGCCCAGAATGGCCATCTTTGTGATGAGATATAAAACAGAGAAGTGGGCTCGGTGCAGTGGCCCACACCTGTAATCCCAGCACTTTGCAAGGCTGAGGTGGGTGGATCACAAGGTCAGATGTTTGAGACCAGTCTAACAACGTGGTGAAATCCCATCTCTACTAAAATTACAATAATTTACTGGATGTGCTGGTGCATGCCTGTAATCCCAGCTACTCACGAGGCTGAGGCAGGAGAATCACTTGAAATTGGGAGGCGGAGGTTGCAGTGAGCGAACATATGCCACTGTACTCCAACGTGGGCAACCAGAGCAAGACACCGTCTCAAAAACAAAACAAAACAGAGAAGCCTGGCTGGCACTCTTGGCAGTGTGAAGGCTGCGTCTTCTCATGGTGACCTTCTCTGGTCTCTGGTCTATTTTCAAGAAAGCCAACATCTCCCATAAGGAATGGCTTTAGATCTAGTGATTCCCCTGAACAAGTCACATGTTGAGACCCTAGAGCACTACTGTCCAGTAGAACTTTCTATGATGATGAAAATGGTATGTATCGTCTGCCATAGTAGCTGCTGTGACAAGACTACTGTACTCTTGAATCTGGCTTGTGTGTCACTGAGGAACTGAAGTTTAAATTTTATTTGACGGTAACTAAATCAAACTGAAATAGCCAGAGGTAGCTAGTGGCCACTGTATCGGACACAGCAATCATAAAAATCTACATCCAGGAATTGAGCAGAATGACTGTCGGTTTGCAAAGTTTCATAAAAGGCATTACTCATAACCTACCCTAGCTGTAGATAACCTTCAGAGATGCTCCTGAAGCCTTCTTGGGAGAGGTCATAAACCAGAAAACTCCTCTCAGGCACTTGAACAAACCGGTCTGCTAAACGAAACTATTTCGTACTGACCAAATGTGTTTTGGAGGATGCCTGCCAAACAGCAGTTGCGGCTTCGACATATCTGGGGTTGGGCCATGCTGGTACTGGATAACTATGGGGACCAAATGCTTCCTGAAGCCATTCCTAATTCCTCTATAATCCGTGGTCATAAAACACCATCGAGCACACAAGCGGCCACTCTCTTGCTAATTGCTATGGCAGGAGGGCACACGGAGAGTTCATTGACATGTGGTAATTAACTCCCACTTTTAATGGTCTAGAATAAAACACATCTCTGTTTTCAGCACCTGTGATTAAGATCTCACATGTCTGGGTATCATTCTGGCCAACCCCCAACTCTTGCAGTGGTAATAAAATACAGTCTTCACAAGAGTATCGGTGGCCAATGGTTTTGGCTACGTTCGGCCCTTAGCTGACTTTGGTCCACTAAGAAAAAGGCTGATGAAAGATACGTGAAAGCTGCCAATAGTTCTGGATCCATTTTTCCATAAGTTGAAAGCACACGACCATTACATACGATGTTTAGAAATATGAGTTAAGTTTTGTCATAATTCATTAAAGCTGATTTCAGGGAAAAAAAATACAAACCTTTTTTAAGTCTTATATTTAATAACAAATATAACTTTGGATTGCTAAAGAACATTCTTGGCAAGAGGAAGTCAAGGAATTATACAATAGAAAGCCAGTGATCCCAGTGGAGGAAGTTTTGATTCTAAGAAAGTCTGGGGGTTAGTGGGAACGCAGGACAACCAAGGGCCTGGGTAGCAACGGTGAGGATGACGGGAAGCTGGCTGAACACCGTGTTCTGCTCAGCAAGAATGTGCTGCTTCAAGAGCAACCAGAGCACTGATCAAAACAGATGCCAGGTCTAGACGCCAGGATGAGGTGCAAGTTCAGGAACAGAGGACAACAGCAGACCCCTCAGGCAGGACAGAACACAGGTCAAAGATGCATTTTTAAGAGAAAGGGGGTTTTGTACAAGACCACAGAGAAATGAAGTTGCCAGGACATCACTGCTCCAAGATTAGCCAGAGGAACTTGGTCTGAACACGCCAGTTAAGAATGACTACGCTGGCCAGGCGCAGCGGCTCATGCTGGTAATCCCAGCACTTCGGGAGGCAGAGGTAGGCAGACTACCTGAGGTCAGGAATTTGAGAGCAGCTTGGCCAACAGGGAGAAACCCTGTCTCTACTAAAAAATACAAAAATTAGCTGGGCATGGTGGCGCACACCTGTAGTCCCAGCTACTTGGGAGGCTGAGGCAGGAGAATTGCTTGAACCCAGGAGGCGGAGGTTGCAGTGAGCTGAGATCGCGCCATTGCACTCCAGCCTGGGTGACAGAGTGAGACTGTCTCTCCTAGCAAAGCCCTGCACTGGTCCACTGTGTTTGCTATAGTTTGTACTAGGCCTTCTTCCTTAATCTTTGCTTTTGCTGTGATCCAATTCAGACAGAATCGTCAGTTTACAAGTAAGCGGAGCTGAACTTCTGCAGGTTTGTGCTCCGCCATCTGATACCCTGCACGAGGAGCAGCTCCTTACCTCCTACCCTCCCACCCCTTAAACATCTGGCCTAAGGTGGGACATGTGATCAGAAAAACTAAAATGTCTGTGACTTTTGAGAAAGGAAAGGGTTGTATTTGGGGTTAATCCAGAGAAACCTACACATGAGGTGAAAGTTGCTAGAAATAATTTGGAACAACTGGGCATAGTATTCAGAAGAGGATTTAAAAATGGTTCAGGTGGCGAGAGAGCTCCTGCCTGTTGCGACCGTTTTGCAGCAACCGAATGACCAGGACATGGGAGATAAAAAGGGGAGAACCCACCCTCCCAGCGCACACAGTTTGAGCCTGGAATCCTGGACCTGAAACGCCAGGAGGAGCTACCCAGGCAGCACGGAGGCGTGGAACGTGTGCTCCTACTGCGGGCAAAAACACCCAACCCTTCCACGTGCTGTTCATGAGCATCCGGGAAGGGGAGGAGAGAAGAGACGTATGTGAACTGGAGCTTTTCCCTGCTTTTCCAAATTAAATACGCTGCTGCTCTTCCTTCATTCTCTTGGCCCTTTCCCTGCCCCACTGCCACCATACCGCGGACCCTCACGGCCCTCCATGTGCTCAGCTCAGAGCCTGGAGAAACTGGAAACGCTCCTGTCGCTGCTCAGCTGCTGAACTGGTCTTCTGGCCGTGCCTCTTTCCTGCAACCTCTCTCTGGCAACCCTCCTCCAAAATGTCCCAGTTTCCCTCTCTGCCCCTTGATCTGGTGCCAGAGGGGACGGTAACAAAACACAAAACAAAAACACAACAAAGAGGCCACATGAGCCAGTGCCAGAAGCAATGAGTGGGAGAAATGGAGCCCAGTGGAGTTCTTCTCCCTCAAGGAAAATTAAAAGACAGATGATCAGCTAGCTCCCAGAAGTTCTGCCTGGGGTCTAAATGAAATAAATGAAAAGGGTGAGAAATCCTAATGAAATCACCAATCCAAACAGCACAATGACCTGAGGGCACTGAGGGTCAAGGTTCAGGACAATTGAGGGAGAAGCAGTCAGGCCTGTGGTTTTACAGCCCAGGAGAGCAAAGGGGCTGGCCAGCTCCTTTCCTCCAGAGCTCGGGGATGGATGGCGTGGCCAAGCGCCTGCTACACATGGATGCCCTAGGGTGTGCCCTTCAGCATGGGACCCCGTGAACAGGTAAATCAGGGTGTGGCTACCCGCTCTGCTAGAGGACTTCTCATTTCGTGAAAGGAGCTGTGTGCTCAGGTTCCTACTGAGTAAGGAGATACGATTGTGTTTTCAGCTTCCTTTCGACTGACTCTAAACAATGTAAATCTATGGGTTACAGGATTTCACCGTCAAAAGTTGCATTTACATGCAGTTTTTCAGGAGTGTGTCTGTTCTGTAAATTGAGGTACCTCAGTGCTAGTGCTAAGGAGGAGGGTAAGAAAAGAAGGCGCATCCCGACCTCCACCCGCCCACAGCGCTCCAGTGCGAAGGCAGAGGTGCGGGTAGGGCGTGGGCCCTGTGGGACTCTGCACCCCTGTGGGGCGGGGCAGGGAGGCTGGCAGGGCGCTAAGTCTCCTCAGTGGCAGTGCTGTGCACAAGGCCTCCGCCTCTTGTCTTCGCGCTGTGGTCCAGCCTTCCAGCTCTGCGGCTGGGACCCAAGTACCTGACCTGTGAATGGGCGCGGGGGTGAGCCATGGGCGGAGGCCGGCGCTGGGAGGCTGTGTCATTAGCAACAGAGTCAGGAACAGAGGGGCACGGAGAGGGTGACAGCATGGGAGCCCGTCTGAAATGCCGACAGAGGCAAATTCCCTCTTCCCCTCTTCTACTTGAAAGGGGTTGCATCCTTCCTCCAAACAGGCAGTTCTCCCTCACCCACGGCCTGGCTGCCGCTGCCCAAACGCTAATTATGACATAGGGTCAGATGGCAGCCCGGACAACACTTCCTGAGAAACAAAATGCCGGGGTTACACAATCCACAGTATATTTTCTCCCTTTAGCATTTTTTTTTTTTCCCATACCTTGACCAGCACTTCTTCTAATTATTTTAGAGGGAAGAGGGAAGAAAGGAAATCAAAAGATCTGCTTCAGAACACAGCTCTCTCTTCCTCTCCTGGGGTGAGCTTGTCTCCTGTGAGATAACAAGCATGAAGAGCATGGCAGCCCGCACGCACTCCCCAGACAATGGCCAGGCACAAAAAGGAAGCGGCTGCGCGCAGGAGGCAGGCAACCTGCTGGCAGCAAAGGGTTAAAGTCCACAGCATCCTCCCGCGCCCCGTCTGCCTTTCCGTGAAGAATACAAAGCTCAGTGGGGCAGGGAGGAAACTCCCACCGGGCCCCTATTAAAACAGATCAAGTCACACATGTCGATAGCCCCATTTCATAGATGCTCTAATTTGTTTGACAGCAGTGAATCCTGCTGCTCCAAGTCAGGCAAGGGGGGTGGGGGGAAGGTCTGCCGGCAAGGGAGACCCAGGGAGAGCCTGGTGGCTTTCTGTATCTGGTCTTTATAAAAAATGCAGCCATGCTTTGAAAACAGGGTGTGTCCCAAGTAGAATACCATTCTTAGGCACATATGTATGGTGTGTATGTACACACACAGTGTATTGTTCTGATCTAACTGTGAGATGTTAAAAAAAGGTACAATAAAGCTTTTCCCTCTCCCAGTGGAGAAGAGGATCAAACCCTGCTCTCCCTCCAGTAATCCTGATAAATGCAGTGCCAATGTTCTAACAAAACGCAGGGCTGCTGTTCCAGAGCTTTTCTTTCCCTCTTGTTCTTCTTTTGCGTTTTTTTTTCTCTTGCTCTCTCTGTCTTTCCTTTTCTTTCTCTCTCTCTCTCTTTCTCTCTCTCTCTCTCTCTGTCCCCTGCTAAAGGCATTGAAAAGAGATGGGAACCACTCCACCAAGCATGTGTGTGTGGCAGGGCTGGGTGGAGGGGATTCTAATCCATGGTCCTACTTTGCTGGGGAAGCAGGTTTTGAACAAGACCCCTGGCACAAATGAGATGAGGTTAGTGACTGCAGTTTAATTCTTAATAGGGCATAGTGTGCTCTGCGGATATGAAATATACAATATGGGGGAAATGGAGTCTTTTCTACAATTAGTTTTTCCTCTCAGCTAATGAGGGTCAGAGGAGAATGAAGGCATAAACTGAGAGCTAAGTGAAACCCAAGAGGCCGAGCCCTCCAGTGAGACACTGCTGGAGAGGGGCCAGGGCTGCCTTGGCTTTCCCGCAGGACTACGGGATCATATGAGGTTAGAGAGGACGTCAGGAGCTGAGAGGGCCGGGCCTCCTCATCTCATGCAGGCAGCGACTGCCCAAAGAGGCCGAAAAGCCCATGGCAACCACTTGGCCTCTGTACAGGTCTCATGGGACAGGGACCAGCCCCAGCAGTCAGCAGACGTGTTCTTGCCTTGTTCTCTTAACCAGTAAGAACGTAACTGTTAACTGGTAAATGTGCACTCTGGTAGATGTCAAAAGCCTGGTCTAAGAAGGAGGAGATACAAACACATCTATCTAGAGCTTCCTTCGAAGGTTCCTCCTAAAACCCTGGTGGAGTCGCGTCTGCCAAGATTTCTTTCCTCCTGCTCCAAGTTAAGTTGTTAAAGGGAATACATTTTCCGGAGATTGGAAGCAGAAAGACAATCAGAAATACTGGGCAAATGTAGCAATCTTGAGGAAAATTCTTCCTGTTGTGTGTAAATGGTTACATTTCTGAGTAGAGGTGGTATGCAGAGAGAAGGAGGCAAAGAAATGGACATAAATTTCAGCCCGAGTAGATTTCACAAAACCCTGATTTCCCCAAACTTAACAAAGTTCTAGTAACTTACAGGTTGAACTTTTCCAGCTCTTCCCTTCCTCCTCTCCCTCAGTCACTTTCTTAGGAGTCCCTCACAGACTTCCTATATTCATCATATGAGAAATAAGCTCACTGGCGGTCAGATCCCACTAACCCTTGGACTCCACTGTCATACCTGAAGGAGCATCTAGTGGTCATTTAGTCCTGACCACTTCCTCAACTAGCAGAGCAGGCAGCATGTGAGTCAGAGTCTGCAACGATAGCAAGCACTTTTACTTGAACGCAGATGTGATGCTAGAAGGTGCATCTTTTGAGGGAAAGGCCCAGAAACTCTTGAAGACACTGGCCCTTATACCACTGGGCCACTGAACCAACGCCAGTGGTCACCCCGCTGCAGCTGCCTTAACATCACCTGAAAAACAGAAATCCTTCATTGTTTCAGACACTGCTAGTTAAGCTATTACTTGCAGCTGAAAGCACTCCTAAGCGATACATAGCCTATGACTACCGGATCCTTTTTTTTCCTCTCTTCACCTCTGGTCTCTGAGGATGAAGTGCCCTGTTTCTGCTAATGAAAATTCTCCTCTGCTCTTAACCTCGTCTCTGAAGATCCCCCCTGGGACTGTGTTCCATCAATAGTGCCATCATTCCCTCTGTAATAATTCCTACTGCTTGGCCTAAAAACATGCTCAAGTTTCTCCAACAACAACAAAAATCTACTTTACACCCTATTTTGGGAAGAATTTCTTTGGGTTTGGGAAGCACACTGACTTACTTTAAAGATACGTGATTTTTAACCATGACCACTCCACTCGTTCCCTCCCATTCTCATTTGCCAAGTGCCTGCCGCACACAGATGGTGTGCAGAGCACAGTGTCAGGCACTGGCGACTCAACAGCATGTAGAAACAGAGACCTTGCCCTTGTAGAGCTTGGAGCATCAGATAATCCGACTATAAATGCAAAATGGCAACTGCTGTGCACAGCAGGGCACACAGTGTCACCGGGCAGCTGCGTCAGCCCTATCAGCTGTTGGAGCCAAATGGTACCTCAGCACTCAGCCAGAGACAGGGAGAAGAGTGTGGGGTCTTTAAGGCCGGCACTTGGGCTCAGATCCTGTGGCCTCCACATGGTCGCTATTAGATGCTGAGAGGCTCTGAGCCAGTGGCTTCACCTGCCACACGGGGCTGGTGACCATGCTGCCCAGCTGGACTGTCAGGAGGAAATAAGGCCCCTGCGTAAGAGTTTTAGCACAGGGCCTAGCACTGGCTTCATGTTAGCAACGATTCTTCCTTTTGTTCCTTCCACTTCTCGGTGAACTCGCTAATGGAATAGGGAACATTTGAAGATGTACAGAAGCTAAACTCATGTGCGCCTTTTTCACTGTCTTTCTGAAGAAATCCGTCCTTTATCTCTGCGAAAATAAAACTTTCTGGGCTGGGTGTGGTGGCTCACGCCTGTAATACCATCACTTTGGGAGGCCAACATGGACGAATCACTTGACGTCTGCAGTTCGAGACCAGCCTGGACAACATGGCAAAACCCCCAAAATCAGCTGGGTGAGGTGGCAGGCACCTGTAATCCCAGCTACTTGGGGTGCTGAGGTGGAGAATCACTTGAACCAAGGAGGTGAAGGTTGCAGCGTGCCAAGATTATACCACGGCACTCCAGCCTGGGTAACAGAGCTAGACCAAAAAAACCACAAAACATTGAACAGAACACACCGCCCTTTTGCCTTGTCCTCGAGTTCTTATTAGGACACCTGTATACCCGATGAAAGCAGCACAGCTGACCTCTACCTATGCCAACCAAGGGCCACATACATGTGGGGGTGTGGAGGGCTCCTAAACAGAATAAATGCTTTTCCTCAAAAAAAAAAAAAAAAAAAAAAAAAAAAAGCATAAACCTTGTAGAGCACTTTTTTCCCCTCTAAGCCTGAAAGTCAACTGAGAAAAATCTAGACTGTTCCTGACCCCGGTAAGCAGAGCAGTGCCAAGGGACATTGCTTCCCCAGAGGGGCCTCTCAAGCCTCTGCTCCCTTTATGCAAGATTCTGGTTCCCGGGAGGGAAGTCTTATTCAGCAGAAGTTGTATCTGGCAAGGGGTGTGCTGGGAGGTAGGCCTGAGCAAGGATCCAAAGATCAGCTGCTTCTTTTTTCCCTCCGGGCATTTCTAGTAAGTTCACCCACATCCAGGACTCCTGGTGTTTCCTGCTCCACCCTCTGTCTTCCCTGACCCCACCCCATCACCCAAGGCCTATGTACCATCTCCTTTCCAGGTACAGGAGACGGAATCATGCTAAATCTTCCTGATGTCATTGATCTAGAGCCTGGGAAAAGAAAAAGACAAAGGGGGAAAGGTCCCATGTTAACCCCAATGTAGCCAGCCAATTGCTCCTCATCCAGCATTCATCATTTTTATTTCTAGAGAGCCACTCTGGAAGGTCTAAGCAGATAAGCCGCACCATCCAAGCTGTGAGTTCAGCCAGCGTCCAGTCTGGAAGGCAGAACAATGCGTGTGTGATCCCGAGCTGGGCTGCCTGGGGTGCTGGTGCAGGTTAGCCCTGCAGCCGGCCAGCCTCTGGGCCCCTGCCAGGCTGCCAACCAGCCAGGGGAAGTGAATGTGCTCAGCGTGAGAGTGCCAGCTGGCTGGGCTTTCTCCCCAGGGGGGAGGCTGTAAGCACAGATTACCAGTGACTTTGTTCAGTTCTGCTGCCGTGCTCCCTGAGGAGAGGAACATCACAGCCCAGCATCAGTACTAATAGGCCCTGATGCGCCAGACCTAGGCTAAGAAGGCCAGCGTGGGGGTGGGGTGCAGCAGAGGAGGACAAAAGCCACGCCTCTGAAGCCCTCAACACAGGCTCCAAGGCTGACGAGGAAGCGCTCTGCAGCATATTCCAATCCCTGCCTTACTGCAGGAAGGAATAATTTCATCACTTTCTCACTATTTACTGTCCACAGCAAAAAGAAACCCCCACACCTCCATTTAGCACCATTGTGGGAGTCCCTAGAGTCCAATAAATTACAGAAGAGAAACTAAAACTTTCCTTTGCTTCATTTCAAGGGCCTGTGACTGTGAAGTCATAGGAGCTGCCGCATCGAAGGCGTTGTCATGGAGACAGTGGTGGTTGCATAACTGATGTTGCTCCCCACTTTCATAAAAAAAAGTAATTTAAATTTTTATGTATAAGACCAGTTCATTAGACTGAGAAATTAAATTGATAATTTCTTATTTTTTTCCTTTCCCAGAGGAATTTCTGAGGAGAGGTGTAGACTAGTTTACATAAAAGTTTGCTGCGATTTTGGAAGTGAAACATCAACTGGCCAGTGAGGATGTGCAGGTTCACCCAGCCAGTCTCGTTTCTGACTTCAAGCTGGTTTATTCCAAGAAACAAACATGGCTCCCTCATTGGCTTCTTCACAGCCCTGGCTTCCTGTTTGGCCGCCACTGACTAACTACCCCAGTCTTCATTTGGGGAGTGCCGTAATTCATTTGGAGCCTGGGATTTCTGTCACTTTTAGGTTCTACTGGGACACTAACCTAAAAATCACTGCGGAAGTGGATGTGAATGCGTGTTTATGAAACCACAGGCAGGTGCACAGTGAAGCCCAATTTGACCACAAGGGTGATTAACCAGTCATGTCGCCCTGTCTGGAAGACTCCAAGGAGCCAGGGATCATGTTCTGATTAATTTCTCTTCTCACATCTATGGATCTTGCTTTGTTCCATTCCCCTCCGGTTTAGGAGCCTCCTCTCACCAATCCCTCTCTCTGAGTGACATCCAGGCATCTATATCCTCTGGGCTCAGAAAAGAGCCTCCTCCCTGCTGTCCTTCTTCTGTCCATCCCTGAGGTCAACACTGTCACAATAGGACTTACTGAGGCCATCCACCCTCGGCAACCCTCCCCTCTGCTCTCTGGTAGCCTGCTTCTGAAGTCCCCAGGCTGGGAGGAGGGAGACTTAATGAGTTCTCACCAGGGTCAATCCCTAACAAAACACACCTAACACAATACCCTCCTCATCTCCTTTCATAATATGTAGGCAAGCTGTCATCAGAATCTACTACGACACTCTGAAAATCTAATATTACTTGCAAAACAGCATTCTATATTCTCAGTGGAAATGTCTCTACAGCCTTAATTTCAGTGGCTCAATCTAGAAAGGAATGATGCACTTTTAAGGCAAAAAATACACACACACATATACATGTATATATATGCCTCTCCAACCTTTTTTCCTCTTGCTATTCTGGGGCTTGTCTTTAATGAGCAGCTCCAAATGACAGCTTTAATCACTGCCTCTGGCCACTGAAAGAGGCCGCTAATGATAGGAAAGAACATAGGGCCATTTGCATCAATCAGCTCCAGTCTAAATCACTTTTTATGATAATGCACCCAAGCGAAGAAGAAAGTCTCTGATGTCGCCTGCATGATGATGTACCACCGTGCTGTCTCCCTAGCTCAGACCGCCACATAAATCTCTTAAAGAGGCATGCACCCCACCCTGGACTGCCCGCCCAGCACTGCCCTCATTTTCTACACCATTAATGATCCACCACCAGGGCAGAGTCATGAGGGGCTAAGCAATCTGTTCCTTTAGCTCCTGTTCTTGGGGATATACCCTCTGATTAAAAAAAAAAAAAGGTAGAAAAGAATAAATAAATCCTAACCCACTTAGGATAGAACTGCTTATGACATGATCTCATTTTGTTTGCTCTTTAACCTCTTAAATAAAAGTGAGGGTGGATACGTTGCCAAACTTGGTATTTGTTAGTCTCCTTGAAATGGAAGGTCATGCTGTATGACAAGAACAATGAGGTCTGGGTTCCAGCCCTGTGCTGCCCAGGCCAGTGTGACCTCAGGTAGGTCTCGTTGAACTTACTGGACCTCGGTTTCCTCAACGTGAAGGACAATACTAGGTCACCTCCAGGGTTCACAGCCAGTAGTAAAATACTCTGACTCTAAGGCTATTAGAAGAGTTGATCTCTGTGTCTAGAATCTCATTCTGCTGGGAAAACAGGTTGATCTGCCTCTTCCGGGACCAGAAGTCTGAGCAACCACAGCTCAGGATGTCAGACGCAGCGACTTGCAGTCTCTGCGGGGACTCCTTCCAGGCTAGAAGCCTGGAGACGATTTCCAATATTTTGCATTAACTAAATACAAAGTATTAAACAACTGCACAGTCAATTGTGATGCTGAGATGGTTTAAACACAGGTATTTTAAAATTACATGTTCTTTGTAGAATAAAGAAGTCCACGGTACTTTTCTCCTTTCCCTGAAACTACAAAAATCTATTAGCAGCTAATAACCGGGGGCCATTTGTTCCTGTGTTGAAGTCAGGCGCAGACAATTTCTGCTACTCTGAGTATAACAACCAACGCATGCATTTGTGCATACATTATACATACTCCAGAGGGTTTCCAATTTATTATTTGTATATTTAGAGAAATGCTGCAAGTAAGCCCATTTCTAAGGCTCCCTCTGTAGAAAATATTACTATTCTAATGAATACGACTCTCAGCACATCACTGAAGTCACTATTCAAGTGTGGTTTGGATGCCCACATGATGGACTAATTAGTAATTATCTTATTATGCACAGGGCTGTAAGTGGCATTTTGGTAAATGTGAGTTAAAGCACATTCTGGTGAGTGAATGTGAGCCTTTCATTCCTCTGTGCTTCATACCTTTCCACAGTCCACAGTAAAGTGCACATAGTTACCCATTGTGACTGTGTAATTGTAACAAAAAGACTTGATATAAGAAATGGCTTCCAAATGTTAGAAATTTAGGAAGGTGAATAATAGCTCCTTTTAGAGCCATTTACCCACTGGATTAGTTAGGATGACGTTGATTGCAAGAGATACACAACTTAAGATAACAGTGGCTTAAACAAGAGTTCTCTTTCTCACATCAAAGCTCCAAGGTAGGCAGCCGCAGGCAGGTACGGCACTCCATAGTGTCAGGGACACAGGGTTTCTCTAGATAAGCTGCTGTTCGTGCCTCACTACCTTCCATTCCCTAAGCTACATCACGGTCCAAGATGGTAACTGCAGCCCAACCAGTATGTCCGCATTCTAGAGCACAGAAGGAGCAAGCGTGAAGGGGGCATGCCCTTGACCCTTTCAGGACACACTCTACAAGTAACGCTTCACTCTTTCGTTAATACCCACTGGCTAATGGGGAAGGGACCGTGTGCTCAATAAATAGTATTGGGAAAACTGCACACTTCCATGCAGAAGAATGAAATGAGACCCTTATCTCACACCGCGTGAAAAAAAATCAACTCAAAATGGATTACAGATTTAAATGTAATACATCACCTGAAGCTGTAAAACTCCTGGAAGAAAACTTAAGGGAAATACCCCAGACATTCACAAAGGTGTTTTGTATATGATCCTAAAGGCAAAAATAGACAAATAGGATCATATCAAACTGAAAGTCTTTTGCATAGCAAAGGAAACAAACAACAGAGTGAAGAGACCTTACTAAATGGCTGATGGCCAGGCACGGTGGCTCACGCCTATAATTCCAGCACTTTGGGAGGCCGAGGAGAGCAGAGCACCTGAGGTCAGGAGTTTGGAACCAGCCTGGCCAACATGGTGAAAACCCGTCTCTACTAAAAACATAAAAATTAGCCAGGCATGGTGGTACGCCTGTAATCCCAGCTACTCGGGAGGCTGAGGTGGGAGAATTGCTTGAATCTGGGAGGCGGAGGCTGCAGTGAGCCGAGATTGCGCCACTGCACTCCAGCCTAGGCAACAGAGCAAGACCCCATCTCAAAAAAAAAAAACAAGGCTGAAAATATTTGCAAATCATGAATCTGATAAGGGGTTAATATCCAAAATAGATTAGGAATTCAAACAACTCTACAGCAAGGAAATAACACAAACAAAAAATGGACAAATGACCTAACTAGACATTTTTCAAAAGAAGACCAACAAATGGCCAACAGGTATATTTAAAAACGGCTCAACAGCACTAATAATCAGGGAAATTCAAATTAAAACTACAATGAATACCAACTCATACCTGTTAGGATAGGATGGCTCTTATCTAAAAAGATGAAAGACCAACCGGGCGGCAACATAGTGAGACCCGGCCTCCATATAAAAATTAAATATTAGCCAGGTGTAGTGGTCTGTACCTGTGGTCGTCCCAGCTACTTGGGACGCTGAACTGAGAGGACAGCCTGATCCCAGGAGGCTGAGGCTACAGGAGCTGTGATCACACCATTGCATTCTAGCCTGAGCAACAAAGTGAGAAAAAAAAATGAGCGGTAAGTTTTGGTGAGAATGTGGAGAAAAAGAAACCCTGCATGCTGCTGGTGGGAATGTACAGCCATTATGGAAAACAACACAGAGGCTCCTCAAAACATTAAAACTATTGGCTGGGTGCGGTGCCTCATGCCTGGAACCCCAGAACTTTCAGCGGTCAAGGCAGTCATATCACTTGAGGCCAGGAATTTAAGACCAGTCTGGCACACGTGGCAAAACCCTGTCTCTACTTAAAATACAAAAATTAGCTGGGCGTGGTGGCACATGCCTGTAATCCTAGCTACTCTGAGGCTAAGGCAAGGGAATCACTTGAACCTAGGAGGCGAAAGCTGCAGTGAACCAAAATCATACCACTGCATTCTAGCCTAGGTAAATGACAGAGTGAGATTCTGCCTCAAAAAACAAAAACAAAACAAAACAAAAAAACAAAAAAAAACAGAACTTCCATATGATCCAGCAATCCCACTTTAGGGTACGGATCCAAAGGAAATAAGATCAATATGTTGAAGAGATTCCTGTACTGTCATATTCACTGCAGCACCATTCACATTAGCCAAGACATGGAATTAACCTAAGTGTCCGTTGACAAATGGATAGGTTAAGAAAATGTGGCAAAGACACACACACAATGGATTCTATTCAGTCTTAAAAAAGAAGACAATCCTGTCCTCTGGGACAACGTGGATGCCCTTGAAGAACCCTGTATCAAGAGAAATAAGGCAGGCACAGAAAGACACATCCTATATGATCTCATTTATATGTAGAATCTAAAAAAGTTGAGCTCATAGAAGCAGAAAGTCTAATGGTAGTTACCAGTGGCTGGGGGGAGGGAGCTGGGAGGTGTTGGTCAACCGATGCAAAATTTCAGCTAAACAGAAGGAAGGAATGTGTTTAGGAGATCCATTGTACAACATGGTGGCTACAGGCAATAATAATATATTCCTAGCAATCACTGGAAGAAGAGATTTTAAGTGTTCTCACCACAAAAAGTAAGTATGTAAGGTAATACATATGTTAAGTAGCTCAATTTCATCATCCCACAATGTATGCACATTTCAAAACATCATGTGATACACAATAAATATATGCCATTTTATACGTTCAATTAAAATAAGTAAATGAATGCATTTAGATTTTTTAAAATACCCATTGGCCAGAACTTGTTGATCTGACAGCACCTTGCTGTATGCTGGCTAGGACATGTAGTCTTCATTGCATTTATTCGGGTCAGCTGTCGAATTAAAAAATCAGTGTTTCTATAAACCAGGGAGATGGCAAAAATGGATATTACAAGTCAACTAACATTCTCTGCCATATCTACTTTCCCACTGAGTAACACACCAAGGATTGTCCAGTATCATCACTGGGACCCATGCGAGAGGTTTCCAATCCCACACAGAACATGGGACAGGGAAGCTCTAAGCACTTCTTCCTTTCATCAGGGTGGTCCATCACAAATACCTTTAATTTTCCCAAGATGAAGGGAGGTTGCTCTGAAAAAGTTACCCCAAAAAGAAATTAGCAAATAAACTGTTACCCTAGAAAAAGCATTTTAGTCTCAAATAGTCACTCCTACACTACCAGCAGCGGCACTTTAAAGCCTCCTGGACAAAACCACAGGATGCCAGTTTTTCTCTGTCAAACTGTCGGACTGGGCTGGATGCAGTGGCTCACACCTATAACATCAGCACTTTCGGAGGCCAAGGTGGGAAGATTGCTTGAGCCCAGGAGTTTGATACCAGGCTGGGCAACATAGTGAGACCCCATGTCTACAAAAAATAAAAAATTAGCTGGGTGTGGTAATGCATGCCTATAGTCTCAGCTACTTGGGCGGCTGAGGTAGGAGGATCTCTTGAGCCTGGGAAGCTGAGGCTGCAGTGAATTGTGACTGTGCCACTGCTCTCCATCCTGGGTAGCAGAGTGAGACCTATCTCTAAAAATAAACTAAAATAAATCTCAAAGACTAACAGAAGAGGAAATGCCCAGAGCTGGCAAAGGTCCAGTCAGATGGGCATCCTGGTATGCCGTGCTATGCTTAGGGTGCCAGTGTTCCAACCCCAGTTTTCAGAAAGAGTCGTATCATGTAACTATAGAAAGCAGGGTTTTAAGTTTCTTAGCATAACACACTGATCCCCAACATTTCACATGTGCAGTTCCTCAGAGAACTGGAAATCATTAACTTTTAACTTTAAGTAAATGCAGACAGTAGAAGACCTACACTTTTACTCCTACTATGCATAACAACTTTTCTATAAATATTCTCATTTTTTCCTAAATATAAATATCTGTTGAAGGAAATAGTTCTTTTCTTAAAAAGAACCACTCTGTGCCACTTCATATAAACTTAATCATAAGGGCAACATCAATACAAGCATGTGCCAAATTCATCTGCATCTCACCTGGGTGGCAGTATCCTACGCGCTGAACTGCAGCATCGCCTGAAGGAAATAGCATGGGCATTGCTCGCTGCCAAGGATGTCTGATCACTGTGCTCATGGGTGGAAATCACCCAACATCCACCACCTCTACACTTGAATCTCCCAAAGTTCCCCAGACTCTTCCAGTCGTATCATCTGCATTGTGAGTTGTCTTGCTTGTCCAGACTTGACTTTTCCAACACCTGAGACCTCACTGCTTCCTTCTCTGCACCATATCCTCCATATCACATACCTCCACTAGCTTCATTTGAGAAATGCAGGCTTTCCATCAATGAATTCTGCCCAGAGGCTTCAATTGATCATATATCCCAACACAGAGAGACATACTTACTTTAAAAAGAGTGCATTCCTGCCAGCACTGAGGATTCCATGATAACACTCTACGGTTTTCTTACACGTGGCAAGCTCCGCACAGTGACTAAAGGGACTGTCATCCTAATCACTCCCCGCCCCGACTCCAGCAGAGGATTACTGAGAGCAGCATTCTCTTGCTTTAAGAAGTATGCCAAGTACAGAGCGGCCACTGGGCCTAACCAAAAGGATAAACACTCCAAATTGTTCAGTTACACAGGACAAATCTAACTCTGCCCAGGTGGGAACTGGGGCTTATTACAGGTCTCCACACCTAGCTGTCTCCCATTACTACAAAAACTAAAGTTTTCAATGTGGGCTCTGTGTGTGTGTGTGTGTGTGTGTGTGTGTGTGTGTATGCCTATGTGCATGTCTATGAGTTCTCCAAGAAAGACTTTTTTTTTTTTGAGACAGTCTTGCTTTGTTGCTCAGGCTAGAGTGCAGTGGCAAATCTTGGCTCACTGCAACCTCCAGCTCCCAGATTCAAGTGATTTCCCTGCCTTAGCCTCCTGAGTAGCTGGGATTACAGGCATGCACACGATGCCCAGCTAATTTTTGAATTTTCAGAAGAGATGGGGTTTCACCACTTTTGGCAAGGCTGGTCTTAAACTCCTGATGGCAGGCAATCCACCTGCCTCAGGTTCCCAAAGTGCTGAGATTACAGGCATGAGTCACCGCACCCAACCCCGAGAAAGACTATTAAAGTAACTGAAGATTTTGACAAGCTTATGGACATTGCACTATAATATAAACGTCGTGAAGCTTCATGTCTGCTTTATTCACTACTGTGTCCCCAGCTCCTAACAAATTGCCTGCACAGAGAAGGCACTCAGTAAGTGCTGACTAAATGCACGAATGATGCTTCAAAACCAAGAACCAAGTACATCCTTAACATAATTATTGATGGACTGCAAATATATATATATATCTTACTTTCTTACTTTTAAGGATCATAGATTACTAGAGTGTTAGGGACTCTCTTAAGTCCTAAATCGTCTCGTTAATCTCATAGGCTTCAAGTAGAACTTCTCATAGCTGTCAGATCTAGATGAGGCTCACTTTTAAAGGTCTGAAGGTAGTATCATTATCTCTTCTGATAATCTTATCCAGTTCCCAAAAAGCATTTGTGGAAGTTTATTATACAAATTGACTCATTCTTGTAATACTCAATTAAACCAGAGTCAAGGTGCTGGGGCACAAAGCACTCAGGGCATGCAGCACCAGCTCCAACAAGTGTTTTTCGGCAAGCCCAGCTGCTAAAGTCTTGCTATGACTCTAAGACTGTTTTACACAGAGCTGCTGAAATGACCTGCCATGACTCTAAGACCAGTTTTACCTACCACCTCACTCACCAATCAGACCTTACCAGCTCCCAAAAGCTTCTGTAGTGCCAATGAGCCTTCTTTCAAAACAATATATAACATTTATTTTTCTAATAAAACCCCAATCTTCTCTTTGTTCTTCGAACATAACAAAGGCCACCCTGGTCAGTGTGTATTCTGAAAATTGCAATTCTGTGATTTGCTAATACAATGTTTAATCGAAAAATTCATTTCTATGTTGTATTTTGACTTCAACACCTTTGATGGGAAAGATGAACTTAGACAAACTAATTTTCCACTACTTACTAGATAAGTTCAAGATATAATACTGAAGTCGATTTCAGTGGGAGCTTTATATGTATATAAGAGAAAGACAGAAAAAGAAAGGAAGACAAAAAGAAAGAGAAGGAAGGAAGGAAGGGAGGGAGGGAGAGAGGGAGGGGGAAGTGGGGGGAGGGGGGGAAGGAAGGAAGGAAAAACAAGACAAGAGAAGACAAGGACAGGACAAAAATGAATGAACTGTTACTCATAGTATGTAGTACCAGGAGCACCTGGTAGTAAATATGAGTTGATGAAAATGGTTGTGTTGTTAGACATCTTTTCCATGGAAGACATCAATTCCAGTCCCTCCTGGCTTGCTCAGCCTATCAACACAAATGCCACACAATTCCAGTTTTCAGACCATTATTTCAATTCATCTCATTTAGCAGTAGGTGGTTAGTCAACATTGAAAATCAGGAATAGGTAACGACTGCCCAGCATTTCCAAGAAAAATAAAATTGAGCACAGAGCAAGGGCAAATGCTATTTTATGATGCTTTAAAGTGGATACGTCAGTGTCCATAAGTTTAGCCTTAGTGAAAAATGGAAAATGTTATACTGAATTCTTCGTATGTTGTTGAAAATGAAGACTCATAGAGCAAGAGGAACCCTTAAAAGATATCATGACCATCTGCCTGCTTAATGGAACCACCCTAAAACATTACCGAAAGAAAAGATTAGGAGCATACAAAGCAGGAGCTCCCTCAGCATCTCAGGCAAATCTTTTCCCACAGTGAAGAAATCTGACGTTTATTTTAGCCTTTAAGAATGGCAATAATTATTAAGCAAACCCATTTATGACAGATTTTCCATATTTGGGGAAACTCCTGGGTTAACTCTTCCCCCACTGCAAGGACAGAACCTAAATTCCCTGCCTCTCTTGCAGCTAGCCACCACGTGGTGGAAGGTACCAGAAGGCAGAGCTCTGTCCTCCAGTATAAGGCCTGCCACCAAGTACTCCGGTGGCCTGAGTGGTTCAGTCTCCTTCCTAGTCCACTCTCTGTAAGCAGAGGCAGAGGTGAGATAAGGGCTAGATGCTCTCTAATTCCCTTCAAGCTCTGACATTCTCTAATTCTATACTGGGGAACAGCCAAACCCTTACAGTGTTATCTGTCCTAGAAGGTGAAAATTTCTACTTCCAATCCTTTTCAAACATCCATGTTCAACAGCATGTTGGTCACTGGACAGCTGAATGCAAATCTGGCTGCTGTGACTATCTGTGACGGTTGCTGCAGAGCAAGGGTGAGCTTCTACCTTATCCAGTCACAGCAAGTTGAAGAGCAGCTAGGCCAGGCCCGCCTCCTGCGTCTCCAGGCCTGAAAGCAGTAGTTCACACATGCTTTGGGCACTGCCACTTTGCCTACCCCAGGCCATCACCAGCCTGGAGCAGAGCACGAAATGGAAGCAAGCAACAGTCACCAAAGCTTTTATTCTGTGCAGATATAAAAAGTTAAGCGATAACTATTGTTCTGTGGAGATGAATGCCACCTAAAATGACCATCAAAAAGAATAAAATTGCCCCCCAGAAGTTCAGTCATTCATTTCATGCAGCCAATTTTTATCAAGGGGCTTGGTGAGTTCCACAAAACACACCTGCACCGGGTAACGGTATGTTTCTATTGTGGGCCAGGCTTGTTTTAAAGCGCTGTGCTAAAGATAGCCAGGTTCAAACCCAGACAACTTCACCTTGCCAAGCTTTGATCTTTTCCACATCGGATCTTGCACATACGTGAAACGCATATTTCTTCATTATGAGAAGAAAGCTGCAATTTAAATTATCGGCAAAATCATCTCCCTAACAATAAAGTATTTTCCCTGTTGCTCTTTTTCTATTTTTCTTTTGCTGGTAGGAGAGGTAACATTTACAGGCCCCTTCTCTAGGGCCAGGGGCTTGTATGGTTTGTTACTGGAAGATACTATTTGAGACTGATGAATAATTTCTTATGATGATAGCACTTTGACCCTCTCTAAAGCACCTGCCCCCACATCCTTGACTCCTTGACTTGACAGTTCTTTTTTTTTTTCTTTTTTTTTTGAGACGGAGTCTCCCTCTATTGCCCAGGATGGAGTGCAGTGGTACAATCTCGGCTCACTACAACCTCCACCTCCTGGGTTTAAGCGATTCTCCTGCCTCTGCCTCTCAAGTAGCTGGGACTACAGGCGCCCACCACCATGCTTGGCTAGGTTTTTTGCATTTTTAGTAGAGACGGGGTTTCACCATACTGGCCAGGCTGGTCTTGAACTCCTGACCTTGTGATTTGCCCACCTCAGCCTCCCAAAGTGCTGGGATTACAAGCGTGAGTGACTTGGTATTTCTAAGCACTGGAGCGGGAGGGCACAGCACAGACGCCAGGGCACCAGACCCCAGTGATGGGGCACGTTCCAGACTGAAGCACTTTCCCTGGTGTGTTAATCTGGCCAACAAACCTCTTCAAAGGTGTGGCTCTGTCCAGAGTTCAGTCAATCAGCACATCAGCCAAAGGTGACAGGGTCCCTGGCACACTGACACTGGGAGGAGTGTGGGTGAAGACATTTTTCTGGTGAAACTCTTCCCCAAAAGAATCCTGAGAAACTTGCAGATCACCTCTCTCCTGCTTAGGATAAAAAAGAAAAAAAAAACAAAAAACAAAAAAGAAAGAAAAATGGGGTAATGAGACAAAATGCCAGTTTTGCTCATCCTGCCACCTTCACTCTGTGTTTACGATTTTAAAGTGCGTTTATATACTCTGTTCTTCAAAAACAAAATGAACAAAAAAGAGAAGTGTGCAGAAATGTTCTATGTAGATATAACAAGCTTTAAAGAAAAAAGTACCTAACATCCTAATTTACAAAAGAAATGAATGACTAGGGATAGAACAACTTGTTTCACAACACAGTTCTCTGCTTTAGCAGAGAATTTGCTTTTTCTGAGCGCATACCACTTGTGCATTTAATATAGGACTCAAAGGACATCAACCTGACACATGACTTTTCAGGGCACGTTCTTACCCGAGACAGGGTATATGCTAGAGAACTCAGCTGGGGACAGACGAAAGGAAATCTTTATCCAGTGTGTACACGGCTACTTAGTACACAAATGTCCTGACCCACTTTTTAAATTCTGTATTGCCACAGTTTTATGTTGATTGCGTTCAAGAAAGTGATCCAAATTCTCTAATTACTACCCAGGCTATTACAGAGGGCTCCTGGAAGAAACTGAGAACTTAAGTACGTTCAAGAGCTTTCCTAATACTTCGACCTCTCTGCATACTTTTGGAACACTTTTCTTCAATGAGACTCAGGGTGACCTCATAGCATTTGGAATATGTTACTACAATGAAACATAGCTGTAACACCAAACAAACATGAATGCATGGCATCAGACCTGGAGCCTCCCGGGAGAGGATCCCCTTAGAGACTAAGAATCAAAACATCCCATCATTAATCCTTAGCAACCTGTAAAGTAAAACTGCAGGATGAAGACACTGGGTCAGGTGTCAGTGGACCAGGGGTCAGGTCCTGGCCATGCTACAGTCCAACCCATGACATTAGCCAAGTCACTTCTCGGAGCTTTGGTTTCCTCTGCTGCAGGGATGAGAGAGCACTTTGTAAGTTAGATGGCATGACACAAGTGTAAGGTAGCTGTCTTGTTATCACAGGCACAGAGGTCCTAGCTAGGTGAGAGGAAGGCAAAGGTTTTGCTGCTTTGAAATTCTGTTGTGCCAAGATGTCATTTTCAAGGTGTGTTGCAACCACGAAGGGCAGCTGCCTGGGAGCCCTGAGGATGTGCCTGATAGTCTCAGGTACCTTGAGAGAGGCACCTGCCCTGGGGGGTTGGGAGGGACCGTGGCACTGCCGCCATGAGATCTGCTAATAGGGAATCGGAGGCTATTTAAGGACACTTACCAACTTTTCTCAACTGTAATGTCGGGTAAATCAGGCACTTGTTTATAGAGTATTATAACCAGTCTTTACAATCACTCCGAGAGATGGCAGAGGCAGGTCATTGTTGCCCAGATGAAGAACAGGTGAACTGCTTCACCTTGCTGAGGCTGATGAAGGGCATGATCTTGAAAGAAATCTTGGGCTCCTGAGATCCCCTCTGACAGGTGTGTGTAACCCATGAAAGAGTGCCGGAAGTTCCATCCGCAACGTCCTGTCCCCGCTTCTCTACTTGTTCCTCTTCCTCTCAACATTCTCACCCCTCTCCAGCAGTCTGCAGCTGCTGCGGCCCTGACACATATCACTCTATCCCAGCAAGTCACACTGTGTCCTTCCATAACACAAACTGTAACAGAATGTGAATCTCTTAATGCTGGCCCTTGACAGTGGGCTCTCCTGTTCTCTTTTATCCTTTTTAGACAGTTTCACATCTGATTAGAACTTCTCGGTGGTAAAGGCCATGTTCTAGGCTTTGCTTCATAAATCCTAAAACACCTGCATGGGACTGGACACAAAGATGACATCCTGAGGAATTCCTTGAGGAGCAAAAAAGGCTGCTCTAAGAAGGATCTAAATAGATATTTCTCCAGAGCAGATGTACAAGTAACCAGTGAAAACATGAAAAACATGCTCAACAACATTAGTCATTAGGGAAATGCAAACTAAAACTACACGGAGATACCACTTCGCATCCACTAGAATGGCTATCATAAAAAAGACAGATATTAGTAAGTGTTGGAGAGAACATGGAGAAACCGGAACTCTCATAGACTGCTTGTAAGAATGTAAAATGGTGCAGTCACTTTGGAAAACAGTCTGGAAGTTCCTCAAAAAGCAAAACATAGAGTTAACATACGACTCGGCAACTCCTAGGTATTGACCTAAGAGAACTGCAGAACTACGTCCACACAGAAACTTGCACACGAGTGTTCACAGCAGCACTAGTCACAATAACCCAAAAGTAGAAACAACCCATGTCCGTCAGCCGATGAATAAAGAAACAAAATGTGGTATACTCTAAACAGTGGAATATGATTTGTCCCTTTAAGGAAATGAAGTAGTGACACATGTTACAGCTTGGCTATTAAAACGTTAAGAAACAAGACACAAAAGCCACATACTACATTACTCCACTTAAATGAGGTATCAAGAATAGGCAAATTCACAGAGTCAGAAAGCAGATTAGCGGTTGCCAGGCTTTGGGCAGGGTGTAGAGAGTGACTGCTAATGGGTGTGGGATCTCTTTTGGGGAAAATGAACATGTTCTGGAATTAACGGTGAGGGTTGTAAATATACTAAACAGGAGATAGATCTATATTTATATTCTTATACTATACTGGGCTGGGCATGGTGGCTCACGTCTGTAATCCCAGCACTCTGGGAGGTGGAGGAAGGTGGATCACTTGAGGTAGGAAGTTTGAGACCAGCCTGGCCGACATGGGGAAACACCGTCTCTACTAAAAATACAAAAATTAGCCAGGAGTGGTGGCAGGTGCCTGCAGTTCCAGCTACTTGGGAGGCTGAGGCGAGAGAATCTCTTGAACCCAGGAGGTGGAGACTGCAGTGAGCCAAGGTTGCACTACTGCAGTCCAGCCTGGATGACAGTGCAAGACTTCAACTAAAAAAAAAAAAAATTACTTAACTGTACACTTTAAAATGGTGAATTTTATTATTAAGATGGACTGTGAATCATATTTCAATAATAGTTATTAAAAAACAAAACAAGGCCGGGCGCGGTGGCTCAAGCCTGTAATCCCAGCACTTTGGGAGGCCGAGGCGGGTGGATCACGAGGTCAAGAGATCGAGACCATCCTGGTCAACATGGTGAAACCCCGTCTCTACTAAAAATACAAAAAATTAGCTGGGCATGGTGGCACGTGCCTGTAGGCCCAGCTACTCAGGAGGCTGAGGCAGGAGAATTGCCTGAACCCAGGAGGCGGAGGTTGCGGTGAGCCGAGATCGTGCCATTGCACTCCAGCCTGGGTAACAAGAGCAAAACTCTGCCTCAAAAAAAAAAAAAAAAAAAAAAAAAAACAGAAGAAGGCTGGCTTGGAGCAGTGGTTCTGAAACTCGAGACGCAGCACGCACTTGGAGAATGTGGCAAAATGCAGGCTGCCAGGCCCCACTCAAGTTTCGGATTCAGGAGCTGTGGGTGGGGCTCAGGAACGTGCATCTCTAACTAGTCCAGGGGTGCTGAAGGCTCTGTTGGCACAGAGCCACATTTTGAGAACCAGTGACCTAGCATAAGGCTTCTCCCAACTTCAGTGCCTGTGGTGGACACTGTGGTGGGCTACCCACATCCCTGTCTAATGGCGGTCTTGCTGCCAACTGCTGGGAGTGCCATCTGTAGAGAGTTGAAAGGCTTGGCCATCCCTGCCACAGACAACTTAGAAGGCCAGCCTAGCTCTGCAGCTTCCCGTGTCATTAGCAACGGCTGTCACTGGGCCTGTATTGCTGCTTGACTTCTTTCTCTACCTACCTATTCCTGTTCCTTCCTCCTCCTTCCCACAGGTGCTGATCCAAAGGGCACGCCTTAATAAATATGCCACTGGCTAAACTCCATCTCAGAGCTGGTATCGTGGGAGAACCCCACCTGTCATAATGCATCTGAGAAATCTGGGGAACTTGTTAAAATGCAGATTCTGATTCTATAAATCTGGGAAGGGATCTGGAACCCAGGTTCGGCATTTCTAACAAGCTCCTTGGTGATGTCAATGCTGCTGACCCATACTCCCCACTTTGAGTGGTGAGGGTCTAGATGACCTCAAAGTACTCTTCCGGCTTCACAAGGGGACAGTCTATGAGCCATCAGGTTGAGTGGAAAGGGAGAAAGATAACACATTTACTAGGCCATTAAAAGGTACTGAGATTACCCTGTCCTTGAGATCCAGGCCATGGAATTGGGTCGCAGGTGAGTGTGTTCAACATAGGCCTTTCAGGTGCTCCCTAGCTAATCCCCTGGGACAGAAGCCAAGATCAACTTGAGTTTCTTTTTTATATGCTCTATTGTTACAGCATGGCTTCAGGGAGCTATTTGGGCAGAAGTGAGTAATCTGCATTGTGCAACCAGCAGACAAGTGGCGACTGATACCCACTACACAGCCTGTTCAGGGAACTGAAGACTGGGTGGGAAGAAAGATGGAAAGGAACGTAGAGGCAGGGTGGGGGCCGCCATCTTTTCCAGCAGCCCTCAGACAAACCTGGCATTCTAAGAGCAGTCAAGCCAGGTCAGGTCTTGTTTCCAAGTGGGACCACTTGACAAAGTTTGGAAATCTGTTTTTGACCTAAATCTGTTCCTAATTTTCTGGAAGTCCCATACCTTGTAACTCAGTTTCTCTATCTATTCAGGCTGATTTTAGATAAATACATAGGTCACAGACTCACATTCTCAGCAGGTTACAAAAAGAAAAAAAAGGGTGGGGGAAATACGGAACCAAAACTTAAAGACGTTATCACAGAAGGAAACTTTCACACCATCCTACCGAACACCCACTTGCCAGAAAGAGAATCTTGGGGTAGGCTGAGCCTTAGGCAACATTTCTGAGAGGACGGCAATCCTTGACCCCCTACTGCCTCTTTTTTTAAACCTCATCTAGCTATTATAACAGTTGACAGGTGTATGAAGGACGGTAAATGCTTAGAGAAAAAGGAGCAATATGAAGTTGTGATCTTTAATAAACTCAGGAAAAGTCATGAAACTTGGGAATCTGTCATTCTTGAATGTTACAAGGCTCAAATTTCTATCCATGTTGTGTGTTCCAGCTTCTGCCTGTTGTACAATTTCATGGAAAATAAAAGGAGTGAATGTCTGCTGTGCCTTGGTCAGAATACAAACAAAAAAGGAGTGGGTGCTCAATCCAGTAAGCCTGCACTTGAAACCCTGGTTCTGGAAGGCCACAGTTTTCTACACTTTTGCTAGATTTTCATGGTAGCAGTGACAAAACAGGGCTAGGGGAGCAGGAAAAACCAGGGTAGGTAAGCTCTTAAAATTCTGGACAGTGACACTGGCCCACCAAGTCACTTCCACACTCTGTACTTAGGGACCTGCAAAGCACCTGCAAGGGCTGAGACAGGGATGCACACCTACAGCAAATGTCTTTCCATATCTGCTTTTTTCTCATTAACTCGATGGATTTATGAATAAGCTCTGCAAACTTTAAAACCCATGCAGTATTCAAGATGCAATATCCCATCAATGCCACTCACTGTCTCTTCTGGAGCGACATGCCACTGTAATGGTGCTCCCTGAGCTCACTTGCAATACGCAAGCTCTCTGAAAAGGCAGTCCCTGATCGTCCTGTTGAAAATCTAGACCTCGTGTAAGCAAGAAAAAGAAGTCAAGGTACGGAGTGGCATAAATACTGTTACTTCAAGTGCTAATTATCTACCAGTGTACTCAAAACCTAGCGATTTTCAAACCTGCTGGAGCTTCTTATGGAAATAAACATACACATCCCAACGTAGGGTTATAAGGATTCCCAGAAACCTACACCAAAAATAAAAGTGAATTATCCTCTGAGCAGGGATTTCTCTCCAATTTCACTGCTTCCCACAAGGTGAACAATTTCTTGAGAACGTAATAGTGAAGGAAACAATAAACCACCAAAGAGGAAAATAACATCTTCATAATTACAGATTAGTTCCCAAACAAAGTGCACACCTACACACTCACTCTGCTTTAAGGCTGAATAACCTCGGTGAAGCTTGTCTATTCCCTTCAGCTATCAACATTTACAGCTTCACAGCTCAATCGCAAGATTTTCGATACAGAAACCCAGACGGCAAAGGCGCTCTCAAATGACCGACTCATTTCATTCCTGAAGAACGTGGAAACACGGCGACAGAAAGCACGAATCGGGCTTAATACCCCGGCAGGCGAGAGGGAGCTCTGTTGTCTCTAAAACAATTTCAATGCGACAGCTTCAGAGATTATCTCATAATTTCTAACCCATTCAGATTTTTACCAGACAGGAATTAGCAGCTGAAAGCCTTGCTTGGCCCAAGCTGGTTCATCTCTTTATCAGGAATTCATCTAAGTTTGCATTGCTTGAGCAAGGCACCCACATTCATTTCGACTCATTGGTTACTTATCCATTAAATGGGTTTCTTAACCATCACACTGGTTATTTAATTCCTACCCCATGGCTCCCCCAAGAAATAAAAAGTGCACTATAATTATATAAAGTCTTAATTAAACTGAAGAATTCAGTGTTGCCATTACCAGTCAGTAATTCCACTCAATTAGGACAATAGACTTCCATTTATTACTGAACTCCTAATTGCTACTCATTTTCCTGGTTAGTAATTGCCAGTCCTATCAGACAATGTGCTTAAAGAAAATTCTGCCATGAAATGCTATTTCTCTCCACCACGGGAAAGGTGGAATCAGAGTCCTTACGTGGTCAGGAGTTGGGTTCTCTCCTCCAGCCCCATGCGTCTCCAGGCTCGGGGGTTTTAAAGGCTGGCGTGCCCACAGGGTTGGTTGCTGGTGCTGCGATCCACGGGAGACTTACCCACAAAGGAAAGGCGTATCCAGGTAGCCAGAGAATCCCAAAGCCAAACCTAGCCGATGAGGATGCAAAAACAAAACCACACGAAGCGGTCTCCGCATTTCCAGAAGACTAAGTTCAAAGTCTCCAGGCAGAGTGCATTTTAGGTCTTGGGGTGTACATCCACGGCAGGGGGGCAGGTTCTCAGCCTCAGGAGACTCAGGACGAAAGTCCGGGGATGGCAGCCGCGCGGAAGCCCGGCTGGGGCCAACCAGCCTCTGCCTCTGCCTCCCCGGGGCTGGCTTCTGAGGTGGGTTCGCAGGCACAGGCAGGCGCCGGGAAAACTTGCCGGCCCGCCGCCCGCCGCCTCCGGACGCCCCCGCGGCCCCGCACCGGGGCTGGAACGAGTCCTGGCAGCCGGCTCCGCGGGAGCTCCCGGGCGGCGACCAGACGCGAGCGAACTACCCGCGGCTCGCGGTTGCCTCGGCCCCGGAGCTGCGCGCCGCCCGCCCCAGCCCCGCCCCGGCCCGCGGAGCGCCCCGGCCCGCCTCACTCTTCATGACAGTCTCCTAATTAGCCCGGAAGACTGCAACCCGCCGGCTAGCAAAGACACTCGCGGTGGGGAAACTTGACAATTTATTCCCGGGCCCGGGGGAGGTCACCCGCAGTGCACCAGCGGATTGGCTGCGGCGCGGCTGGCGGCGGCAGAGCGCACAGGCTGAGCGCGCGCGGCTTCGGATCCGCTCTGCCATCCCGGCCACGCAGGGGCCAGGGAGGGCCGCCCGAAGCAGCCCGTGGCTCAGTACCGTGTGAGAGGGACGGTGTCGGTGCCGGAGCCACAAAACTGCCCCACCCCTCCAGACTGGGTGGTTTGGAGGAAATGCTCTTTGCTGTTTGGGTTTTTAGACGTCACACTCCGTGTCTTCCAGTTGACAATGGGCTCAATCCATTTACAGCCGGAAGATGTTCTGAATGAAGTAACTACTCCAACCTCAGGTTACAGAGGAGGGAACTGAAGCAGAAAGCCTGAAGGAGCTGTAAAGGTGCGTGGGTGGAAAAGCTAGGCCTGGGCGTCAGGTGTCCTCACGCCTAGTCTTTCTAAAAAGACCAGCGCTGCCCTTCGGGCTGCCTTCCTTACAGAGAACTCCACCCTCAGGGGCAGTGCACCAAGAACGCTGCAACACTGGGTCTAGTCCACAGCCCCAGAGACAGTCACTCCCAGAGCACTGTCTCCATCGTGCACATTAAGACACTTACACATTAACTTTCGCCCCTGAGCTAGTAAGTGACGGAGTGGGCATGCAAACTCAAGCTTTCACAGTAATTCCTGAATTTCAGCCCCCACACCTCAATGCTCCTTACCTAAGGAAGTGCATGGAAGAGGAATTCCTGGAGAGGCTGCCTAGAAACCAGTGGCTGAGGATGACACTCTTGCAAACAGCACCAAGTACCCTAACGGCGGCTGCTCCAATGCCAGTTTGGCACAGCCTGACCACAAAGCAGCTAGTAATTTTTTTCTTTTGAGACAGTTTCACTCTTGTTGCCCAGGCTGGAGTGTAATGGTACGATCTCGGCTCACTGCAACCTTCGCCTCCCAGTTTCAAGCAATTTTGCCTCTGCCTCCCAAGTAGCTGCGATGACAGGCATGCGCCACCATGCCTGGCTAATTTTGTATTTTTCGTAGAGATGGGGTTTCATCATGTTGGTCAGGCTGGTCTTGAACTCCTGACCTCAGGTGATCTACCCGCCTTGGCCTTCCAAAGTGCTGGGATTACAGGCGCCATGCCCAGCCTCGGCTAGTATTAATTCCTATCGCCCCCTCCACTTTAGTGGTTCTTGCCCTATCTGCTCCTTATCAAAGTGAACACACACTCACCCCCATCTCCCACTCTCACTGAGTCTATTCATTTATATAGGTGGCCTTTGCAACCTCCACCTATATAAATGAAGGAAACTATCAAAGTAGGGGAGAGAGAAATCAAGCTTCGGAGAACTCTGCGCCAGGAGCTGAGAGCTGCTAAGCCTCTCCCTGGCCCTTGAATCCAGAGTCTAGAAGGCCTCCCATCCTAGCTGCCTCGTGTTTGGAATTTGAAGATGCAGCACTCAGCGTTTGAAGCGTCCTGTCACTTTCCTGAGCGGGGAACTGAGTCGGCTCACCGTCAAATCACTGGTTCTCTCCATCAGCAGCATCCAGAAACTTACATGTGAGAAATGCAACTTCTTGGGCCCAACCCTGAGCTACTGTATCAGAAACTCCAGGGGTAGGGCCCAACAATCTGTATTTTGAAAGCCCCGCCTCCCAACCCCAGGTGATTCTGGCGCACACTCAAGTTTGAGAACCACTGCTCTAAAAAGCTACTAGCCAAGGTCACCTGAAGGGGACAGAGCAAAGGTCAGGGTCAAAGTGGGCAAGTCACACCGTGCTTCAAAAAGTGCTGCCCCTCCCCTCAGCTGCAGTTAGAGCCCCTCTAGGGACAGGAAAGGAAATGAGGTTTGTGGCACAGGATTCTTCTTCTAAATTTGAGGATTACTGGCCTGGCCCCATCCTCCTGTCACCTCAATACCTGTAGGTATGTCACTGAGGGCTGCCTGGGCCAGACTCCGAAGCCCACATTATTTTGCCCTGGACAGAATAATGTTCTGTGCTCTATGATGTTCTGCTGTGCTGGTGCTGCTGGCCCTGGACTGAAGCCTCCTGCTCAGGGTCCGGGGCTCCCCTGCCTCTCTAGAGAATTATTCTGGGGAGACGGGAGCTGTTCAAGTGACTGGTCATGACTGGTGAGATCACAACAGCTTGTGGGGAGCAAGTCTCCGTGCCTGCAGCCCAGTCCCACCAAGGGGACTCAGCTTTCCCATCCCCTCAATGGGAACAATAGTTCCTCGCTTTCCTGGTTGTTGTGGGGACTAAACAGCACTTGGTGTTTGGGGAAGAAAAATAAAACACTATTGACAATATACAGGTCTTGGTGACCCCTCATCATCTCCATTAATTGACACGTGTGCAGTGAATGCACATTCCATCACCACCTGACTAGAATCTGGCCTTGATGCAAATGGCAATGTCCCTTGGCCTTGGACATCACTGAAATGCAGGTCCTCAGGGTTTCTCTCCAAGGTGTATGTGACTAAGGGCCTAGGAAACCAAAGTGGGAGTGGGGTGGGGAGGGTGATGCCCCAACTTCAGTCCCAGTCTATGTCACTGAGGCTGTGCGCAGAGCATGAAATCACAGCTCCTTGATTTTAAAATGCTATGTTATCATTTATTAAAACACGGTATAAAAACAGGAATATTGCCAACTTAGATTACTGAGTGCTTACTGCACAGCAGGAGGTATTATTCTAAGTGCTTTATTTGTGTTAATTCCTCAAAACAGCCCCGTGAGGTAGGTACTATTATTATCTCTATTTGCAGATAAAGTGGAATTATAGATGTCAAGTAACTTGTCCAAAGTCAGGTCAGGCATGACGGTTCACGCCTATAATCCCAGCACTTTGGGAGGCAGAGGCAGGAGAATCACTTGAGGCCAGGAGTTCAAGACCAGCCTGTGCTACTACATAGTGAAACATCATCTCTACAAAAAAAAAAAAAAAAAAAAAGCTGAGCACGGTGGCATGTGCCTGCAGTCCTAGCTACTGAGGAGACTGAGGTGAGAGGATCACTTAAGTCCAGAAGTTTGAGGTTGCAGTAAGCCAAGATGGTGGCACTACATTGCAGCCTGGGCAACAGAGGAAGACCATCTCTAAGAAAAAACAAAAACACCGAAACCTAAATTCCAAAGTTTGAAATCACTTTTGCCATGTTATATTTTAATTCATTTGGGTTCAACAAATATTAATGATACCCCTATTGTATACAAAGCAGCCTGTGAGTCACTATGGGGAGGGTAGGGGTAGAATTCAGAGAAAAGAGGAAGAGGACAGCTACAACTTCAGTAAAAGACAGACAGGCAGTGGGCATGACGGCTCATGCCTTTAATCTCAGCACTTTGGGAGGACAGGATCACTTGAGGTCAGGGGTTCGAGACCAGCCTGGCAAACATGGTGAACCTTCATCTTTACTAAAAATACAAAAATTAGCTGGGTATGGTGGTGCACACTTGTAATCCAGCTACTTGGGAGGTTGAGGCAGAAAAGTTGTTTGAACACGTGATACAGAGGTTGCAGTGAGCCGAGATCATACCACTGCACTCCAGCCTGTGTGACAGAGTGAGACTCCATGAAAAAAAAGAAAAAAAAAAAAATCAAAACCAAACCAAACAAAAAAACTAGTGTTACACAACTAGCAGGTGACAGAGCTGAATTCAAACCCAGGTGGTTTGTCTCCAGAATCTAATTCCTTCCCTAAACTTAACACTGCGTTGCTCATGATAAAAAGTTAAGAGAAGAAAGAAGATTCTGCCCTTCCTTGGATGCGGCATACAGAAAAAAATACAAATATCCAAAATATATATTGATGGCCAATGTGAATTTCTTTCCTAATATGTATTAAATTTTCTAGATTTTTACAGTAAGCATATATTGCATTTCTAACAGCATAGTTTTCTAATTTTATAGACTACCATTTCTACTGAGCATATATTGCATTTATAAACAGCAAAACTTTTTGTTATTATTTTTATAGACTATTATCTCTATTGAGGGCTCACCATGAGGCAATCTGTGAGCTTCCTCTGGGAAGCCTAGAGGTTTGCTTCTACATGTCTGGTGGCTACAGGGTTTGGAGAGCTGTGCCAACTTCAGTACCAGCCAAACTGAGGAATGGGGGATTATCTGCTCACAGTCAGATCAGGGTGAGAGCAAAGAGACCAGCAAACAGCCCTGACACATATGGAGCCTATATAAAGTATGTTGCAGGTGGGCGGAGCATAAACAAAGGCATGGAGCATACTAAGAAGAGAGTGGGGCCGGTGCAGTGGCTCATGCCTGTAATCCCAGCACTTTGGGAGGCCAAGGCGGGAGGATCACTTGAGGTCAGGAGTTTGAGACCAGCCTGGCCAACATGGTGAAACCCTGTCTCTACTGAAAATATATAAATTAGCTGGGCATGGTGGTGGGCACCTGTAATCCCAGCTATTTGGGAGGTTGAGGCAGGATAATCGCTTGAACCTGGGAGGTGGAGGTTGCAGTAAGCCGAGATCATGCCACTGCGCTCCAGCCTGGGGGACGGAGCCGGGCCCTGTATCAAAACAAATGAACAAAGAAGACTGGGTAAACCCGTTGCTAGGTACCAAAGCTTCCTGTCAAGGAGTAGCCTGGTGAGGTCTGGGAACTTTCTTTCAGCAGAGCAGGCAGCATGGCCTGTGAACCAAAAGCTTTGAAACAGACACCCACAAATAGGCTCTGTCACACCAACAGCAGCACCTAATCTTTGCGTTTGCCTTGGGACCAATCTGGGGCGGGGGCAGGTGGGACGGGTATCAGCAGCCTCTCTTCCTGAGCCTTACTCAAGTCACACACACTTAGAAGCAGGCCAGGACTGGAACCAACTCTTCTGTCTTAGTTCCAAGCTCTTTGCCACCCCACGTTGCCAGTCTAGGCAAAATTGTAAATCTGAAAGATGAACCTTTGACTGCAACTTCCTTTAACCCTGGAGAATGTTAAATAAGAATAATGTAGTGGGCACTCTACTTATTAGAAGTGTTATAAATATCGATACGATGAAACATTTGAAACTGAGGGCGCTCTGGAAGAACAGCTACAGTAAATGAGGAAAACCACACGGAAAAGGCCATTACTTTGCTTATTGGGAGAATTTTCCATTCACAGCTACATGTGTATCTGTTACAACTGGGAAATTGGTTATGTTTTGTTGACAACTCAGACTGTTTCTACATTCCTGCCACATCGCTGGGAGACTTCCATGCTCAAGGAGATAATACTCATGTGTTTAGTCACCGGGGTTTTCAGTGTATTTATGATTTAACAGAAGTTTCTTTTCGGTCATAAAATATAAAATTATGATGACAAACTTGGGAAAAGGAAATTACCCTACTGGTCCAACAAGGCTACCCTTCTCTTCAAAACAGATCCTCAGAGCTGCTTCAACCACTACCCGGTATCCAAAGAGCTTCAAAATACTTACAGTATGCCCCCAAGAGTTCCAACAACCTCTAGGGAGGGAGGGGATGATAAGAACAAGGCAGTTTGAGTCGGAAAGACCTGAGTTCTGAGGCCCACTCCATCCCTAGCCCGTGAACTGGGCAAGTTGCTTCAACCTCTCTAAGCTTTCAGTTTCTTGAACAATTGAGAGCTACATTCTCTCCTTGCAGGTTGTCATCAAAAGCTGCAAAGAACTGCCCTCTAGCCAGAGGTGGTTGCCAGTACTTCTTAGGGGGCCAGTGCCCCCTTATTAAAATAAGGGGACACACACACACACACACACACACACACACACACACAGACACACAAATGCAAAAACAAGCCCTGGCCACTATCCCCTGAGGTTACTACTAACCTGGGTGCACTTGTGTGAGAACAAGCTCAAGGCACACTTGGAACACCTAAGTAGGTGTGGCCACTCAGGCCTCACCTCTGCAGACCACTCTCCCCACTCCTGCGGAGGGGAAGAAAGGTTTCCGGGCTTTGTGAGAGGGAACTGGCAGGAGCGTCTGAGTGGGAGACAGCAGAGGAGAAAGCTGGAGAGGGTGAGGCTTTCCCGAGGGGCTTTGTCAGGTAGGCCTGAGAACAAACCTGGTCTCCAAACTCCCCCACAGTCTCCCTGGAGATTGGGGAGATGAGTTGAGAAACTATAATAGAAGTCATAGAAACTGAACAGAAACTACCAGTCATATCCCCATGACTTTTTTTTTTTTTCCAGAGAGTCTCACTCTGTTACCCAGGCTGGAGTGCAGTGGCGTGATCTTGGCTCTCTGCAACCTCCTCCTCCCAGGTTCAAGTGATTCTCCTGCCTCAACCTCCCGAATAGCTGGGATTACAGGCGCATGCTACCATGCCCAGTTAATTTTTGTATTTTTAGTAGAGACGGGGTTTCACCATATTGGCCAGGCTGGTCTCAAACTCCTAAACTCAAGTGATCTGCCCGCTTTGGCCTCCCAAAGTGCAGGGATTACAGGCGTAAGCCACCACGCCCTGTCATATGCCCAAGACTTTCTAGGTCATTTTTTTCCCATGGGGTTTTGCACACAAAAGGGCCATTTTGATTCCTGTCAGCCCAGGCAGCTCCTGGGTTATCCACCATGCTCTCCTGCAGCCCCGCTTCTCCCCCGTGGGAGGGCTCTCATTTGCTTCCCACATGGGAGGAGTGCAGAAAGAATTCATTCTGAAGACCCATTCTCCCTGCAGTTGGAAAGAGCAGCTTGCTCACTCATGTCTCGCAGTGCACGCTTGGAAGGCCGCTGCTCCGCTGCCACCGGGAGGCCAGTGCTAGGGAAAGGGCCCCCACTGTGTAAGTGGCCGCATTTTACAGTGGCTGCCTCTGTAGGAAATGCTCTGAAGGGATTTTGGAAACCATGGGGTATCCAACAAATGTTTCAAAGTACATGCTTCACTTTCAGTGAGCATACGCTTTGTAACCCCTGATATATAGATCGGAGTCTGAATATGCTTAGATCTCAGAATGGAAGGGTTTCTAAAGAAAAACTCCAGAAATATCCGAATTCAGATGTAAAAAAAATGTGTGAGAATCAAGAACAAAGCCAGTGAAAGCAGAAGGAGTGAATAACCTTTCATTTCAAGCTGCTTTCCCCACTAGAGACAGTCATGATCTGTGCAGCACTATTTGATGCAAATGCCTCTCAGAAAAGAGCCAGTAGATAATAGATAAAAAGATTATCTGTGACATTATGAAAAATGAAAGTTTAAAAATGGCTACAAGTCCCATAAAAAAAAAAATCCTAAACTTTATTCAGTCTTGTTGAAAGGCAGCAGCGGAACTGTGTTTTGTTCAGCCCCTGGGGTCCCTGCCTCTTCCGCCATTGTTCTAATGCCTTCCACCAGCTCATCTGTTTTCAAAAATCTTTCCTGCTGCTTTCTCTTTGCTGGAAACATAAGGTCCAAGAAGCTGTCACAGCCCTGTTTCTTTTCCCTGACTGGACTCTGATGCTGGAAATTCAAGTGCTGCAACTCCTGCCCCTCTCTCTTCCCTTCCCTGTCGTCTCCCTCTGTGCTAAACCACCGACTGCACACTTGATTTAACAGATGAATTACAGATTCAAGGCATGGGTTTCCAGGGCAGGAAAGAGTCTGATTTTTGTCCAGGTCTCTCTTGATTGGCTCAGCATGGAAGTCTTTCATTTAACGGGCCAGGTCCTGCTGAGAACACCTCTGCTGGTACCACACCGATTTCTTTCTTTGCTTGAGAGAGGAGCAAATCCTAAAGAGAGATTTGCCATCTTCCAGATTTCTGGTGTGCTCACTACATAGCATTCCTTTTAAGCAGAGCATTATGAGTGTAACCCAAGACTCCAGGAAACATTTGATTCATTTGACCAATCATCTTTGATCTCAAAGTTGGCTGAGGTGTTGCTGAAGAACCTATCTGAACACCGAGACCACAAAAATGTGCCTTTGTCTCCTACCCGAGGAGACAGCACGGTGCAGCAGTTCAGTGTGAGGGTACAGAAGGGACCACCTGGCTCAAACTCTGGTTCTGGTACCTGCTAGATGGGCGGACTTTGAGCAAGTTTCAATGTCTGAATTTCTCTATTTACAAACAAATACAATAAGATTATCAGATTGAACCACATACAACTGCTAATATTTGGCTGTTTTTGATAATAATAAGATTATTAGATTGGACCACATACAATGACCAGTATTTGACTGCTTTTGACCTATAAAAATGGCAGTTTCATCTGGGTCATCCTAAGACCCACCTCAAAGGGTGACTGTGAGGTGGAAAGAAGAAAATCATGTAAGCGCTGTACCAAAGTGCCTGGGATGCAGCGTACACTGAGCACAAGTGACTATTGCTGTTATTATCGAGGCGCTTATAGGAACCACTTCCTGTATACAGGTGCTGCAATGTGAAATACTCAGATCAGTCACCTACTTGCTAAAGACCACCTAGGCCAGGTGACGCAGTGCTAACAAACATCATTAAGGGTAGAGAAGATGGCCACTCTGTCCGAACTCTTTTGTCTCATTTCCTCTTGAAAAATCCCTTCCTGGGCAGGTGTGGTGGCTCATGCTTGTAATCCCAGTACTCTGGGAGGCTGGGATGGGAGAATCTCCTGATCCCAAGAGTTCAGGAACAGCCTGAGTAGCACAGTGAGACCCTATCTCTACAGAAAGTTAAAAAATTAGCCAGGTTTGATTTGCAGTGGCTTTGAGGGAAAAAAAAAAAAAGCCAGGCATGGTAACATGTGCCTGTAGTTCCAGCTGCTCGGGAGGCGGAGGTGGAAGGGTTGCTTGAGCCCAGGGGGTTGAGGCTGCAGAGAGCTGTGATAGCATCACCGCACTCCAGCCTGGTAACAGAGCAAGACTCTGCCTCAAAAAAGAAAAAAACAAAAATCCCTTGCCATATGGAATGCTGCTCCCTTCCCATTCGGGGGCAATTTTACCCATTCCTGATGTCTTTTATGAGCCAGTTGGTATGACTGGAATTAGATCTAAACTACTCAAAGGGAGATTCCAAAAATATGCTTGGAAACAGATATCGACCTAAGACTGTGTCACACTTTGTGCCTCCGTCCTTTGCCTTCTGCAAGTAGTGATGAGGAAGTGTCCAAGCTATTGCTATTGTTGGAGTAAGAGTAAAACAGAGAAACTATGAAAACCTGTGGACAAGTGCTGACCTCAAGCACAGGAATAGTAAGTGTCAACCTGCAAACTGAACGGGACTGAACAGCAGGGTCTCCGGAGGCAAATCCAGCCAGAACGCAAACACGCAGCTAGCTTTCCCACCCCAGCTTTTCCCACACATGCAAACCTTAGTTGTGAGAACTGGAGAAACATGAGTGCTGTGGGCAGGCATCCTGTGCTTTCTGGAGTGAGCTTCAGTCATGCTCCCAATCACATCATTTCCTGTGGCAATTCCTGAGATGCTTGACCCTAAATAGAATCCTTCCCTTCCTTACATGCTCCCCAACAAATACACTTCCTTACTTTAATGAAACCATTCTCCATTGGCCTAATCATAATTATCCTGAAGACATGTTTGCTTCTTTTTTTTTTTTTTTTTTTTTTTTTGAGACAGTATGTTGCTCTGTCACCCAGGCTGGAGTGCAGTGGCACGATCTCAGCTCACTGCAACCTCCACCTCCTGGTTTCAAGAGATTCTCCTGCCTCAGCCTCCCGAGTAGCTGGGACTACAGGCGTGTGCCACCATGGCCAGCTAATTTATTTTTATTTTTAGTAGAGACGAAGTTTCACCATGTTAGCCAGGATGGTCTTGATCTCCCGACCTTGTGATCCACCCACTGCAGCCTCCCAAAGTGCTGGGATTACAGGCGTGAGCCACCATGCCCAGCCTGCTTCTTTTTAAATTATGAAATATTTTTGGACTACAGGAAAAGTATAGGACAACATAAGAATACAGGTAAGGAAAACCTGTAGAGCCACCTACAGCTCGAGAAATACATATTTCAGATGTCTCCCCAGAGGGTACACACTTACCAATTTGATATTTATCATGTAGGGTATGGTATTTAGACTTTTGCTATATTTGTACATAGATACAAATACTACATAGCATTGTTCTGTGTGTTTTAAAACTGTATTTTAGCTGGGCACAGTGGCTCATGCCTATAATCCCAGCACTTTGGGAGGCTGAGATGGGAGGATCACTCGAGGCCAACAAGCTGAAACCCCGTCTCTACCAAAAAGATAAAAATTAGCCGGACAGGATGGCACATGCCTATAATCCCAGCTACTTGGGGGGCTGAGGCAGGAGAACCGCTTGAACCCGGGAGGTAGAGGTTGCAGTGAGCCGAGATTGCGTCAATGCACTCCAGTCTGGGCGACGGAGCAAGACATTCTCTCCAAAATATAAATAAATATATAAATACATAAATAAAACTTTATTTCATTGGTTTTGCTCCACACGTGGCCTCCTACAACTTTTAAACAAGAGATTCTGATTCACTAGGCCTATCAGGGTTTGTTATTTGCCTTGCACAAACTGGCTAGATTGCGGGTAATAGGGAGGGTGATCATGTCCTCCAGAATTCAAACCTGGATACTTTTAAAAGTGAAGATATCCATAGTTAACAACTCCAGCAGGCAGATTTGGATGGGTTGATGCAAACCAGGACCTATGGTCACCTTGTGACGGCAGGTCAGCACCTGCGTTAATAGACGCGGTGGGTATGCCGGACGAGAAACCTCTTCCATCGCCACATCCGACAGGCCTCTCAGAATGAATCCATTTGTCTGTGCCTCTTTTGGCAGGAAAGTCATGAATGAGAACCTCAGTTTCCTTGTCAGTCACATGGGCACTCTGGAAGAGGAGGGGGAGGGCAGCTCTAGTGACCCTCCTGAGGCTGCTCTGCGACAGGCCTGTGTTGTAAAGTGTTCTGAGCACAAGAAAACACCAGCCCCACGGAAAGCCGCAGCACCCCCAGAGGACCCGAGCCTCTTTTCTGTGTCAGGCCAGCTGTTTCCACAGCAGGGCAGGGACAGTTTGCCCCTGCGGGACCCCCAAAAGTTGACTGGTCAGGGCTCTCCAGTGCTTTTTCACACAGTGTCTTAATTGGCCTGTTTCTATGGAAATGAGCTTACTGCTAATCAGGTTTCACTCAGCTCCCAACTGGCTACCAGCGCACCCCTCAGATTTGAAACAGTGCGGAATTAGATGCTTGCTAAGGAAGTAAATAGGAGCCAAAGAGAGTATCAGAGGAGTTAGTAATTTTGATTTCCCTTTGAAAAAAGAAATCAGACACTGAGCTTACTCAACACCTTGAAAAGCTGGGTGCAGAGGCGCAAGGAGAACCTACGGGCTCCTGGCTGGTGAGGCCAGGCTTCCCGTGTGTGCCAGAGCTTCCGGAACACAGACAGAGCCAGAGAAACACCAGAGTTTTCAGTCACTGCCCCAGCACACGCCCTTCGCGGCTGGCAGGACGAGGGATCCCTCCTGTTTGCCCTCCCCTCCTTCCTCCCTGGAACAGGGGTCTGCGCTAGGAACGGCGCTCTGGGCTTGTCTCTGTACTGCCCCTGGGGCTGGCCCAAGTTTGCTGGTGGCCGTGGCTGAAGTCACAGAATGCCACCCAAGATGCCTTCTTTATTCCGGCTCTGTATTTGGGCATTAGGATGCACAGCCCTTTTATGAAGGGCTGCTCCCCCTCCCAAACTGCATTTGACCAGTTTCATTTCTGCCTGAAATTAAAACACAGAACTTATAAATCCCAAGCTGTCACAGCGTGAATGAAACCCTAGAAATAAATCCAGTCTAATGACAGAGCGATCCAGAGACCTCAGTGGGAAACAAGATACTTTGTTTAATAATTATCAGCCTGCTTTCAGGGCCTGTCTGCTAAAGCAGTGGTGTCAGAAGCTGCACAGAGAAGAATTTTTTCCCCAGATTTCACCCTGAGAAAGACTGAAGCCATTTAAAACCAGACTGGACGCTTTTGATTTACATTTCTGATATTAAATGCAGAGCGGCTGTCTGCATTTATGCTACAGGGCATTACTTGAGTGCAAAGAAACAGGGTGGTGGCAGAGATCCAGTTTCCTAATGAACAAGCTTATCTGGAGGAAAACAGCTTTTCACACCGTAACAAACAATGAACACCTCTTAGATAACAAATTCAACGGCAAAAATATAGCATTGTACATGTCACAGTCCCGTAATTTAATGGAGACACTTGCAGCATTAGTGGTTTACATTAATTTTTAAAATTAATTTTGTTTGGCCCGCAGGGAAAATATTTTCATTTTTGTTTCTGATATCCTGCAGCTCATTAACACTGCTTACCGCTGCTCTACAGAGCTATCCATAATCGTCCACTTGGTAGCCAGAGGCCATGTGTAAAAGAAGAAAGCCAGGAGATGGGGAGAAGGCAGGCTTTTCTGCTTTATTCCACAAAGAAAGGCTTGCCCAGATGGACAGAGCTGCTGGGTAGAGGCCTGAATCGGGCAGTGTGGGTTTCAGCGGTCATGGTGCCTGGAGGGCAGCCTTGGATGGGCCCAAAAGGCTCCTTCTTCACTCACTGACCACCACTGCCCCGAAGCAGAGTCTCCCAGAGCTGGTGACTGGCAGGATTCCCTGGGCAGGTTCTGTAAAGGTGTAGATTACTAGGCCCCACCCCACACCCATCTTTCACTTCCTCTGCCTCCGCCCCCTCCCATGAAAGAGTTAACGACCGGCTACTTAGAAAACAGGCCCCCTCTCCCTCCGCCTGGGGCAGGGAGATCAGGGAATTCACTGCTAATCACTGTGGTTGTGATTTCTGATTTCAACTGGCAGCAAAGAGAATTGAACCGGGGTCCCCAGAGAGCAGCCAGCTCCACAAGGCAGACCTTGAGCTTGTTAGGCTGTGGTGCTGCCATGCGATTATCAACTTTAAATTAATCTCCCCAGTCTCTTTAAAGTGGCTGCTAAAAATATAATCTCTGGGATATCTTACCGTAAGACTTAACTAAAGGGAAAAATTTGGATAATAATTAAGTGCTTCCCTCCGTCTAAGCTTCCTGTACGACACTTCTGGAGACTTGGCTAATCCATGGGCAGCAGGAAGACCAGCCAGGGGCGGTCCCACGGCCGGAGAGAACTGCTTTATAAGTTACACACTTTCTCTAAATAAAACTTAAACAGGCAACATGCGTTTGGACAAAAGGTTAAAGATACAGCACTACACTGTATTAAAACAAATCCTTCCCTATTTTTAACCCAAAGAAGTTTGGGAGGAAAAGCCAAAAAAAACTGTCTAGACATACTTTTGCTAAGCTCATGAGGGAGTCGTTACAAACTCACTTTATAGGGATGTAATCTAGGTTATATACACAACACATTTTTTTTTAAAGGCAGCAACATGGTGGGACAATACGAACAAAAGTGAAAGGAGTTCTTATGCACAAGAAAAGGGCTCTCTGTGGAAACATCTCTGGCCCTGCAGAAGGCTCAAGTCAAAAGCAGACACATTTTCCTAAAAGCTGCTAAGAACGATGAAGAGGAAAATGAACAGCGATTCATTAACAAAGCTCAGCATTCTACCCACACTCTGCAGCTTTCTGCTAAATGAAAAGATGCTTCTGTACCTTGAATTCTGTGAAGTGGTAAGTCCCAAGCTTCCCAAGAAGGGAAAATACCTGTGGTATTTTTCCTTTCCTCTTCCCCTGACCTTCCTATTTCTTTGGGCAACATGGTGGGAAGGGGTAACTTAAAGCAAGAGCTCTGAACAAACATACATGCTCTCTGCGCGTAGCCATGCAGGCTGGAGAATGCAGGCTCCTAGAGGGCCCAGTGGGAGCCCACGCTGTAGGCCTCAGCCTGAAGTATGGCATGCTTTGTACACTCAGCCTGATGTGGAAGGAAGGGTGGGGCAGGGAAGGAGACTACGTTGAGGGAGGCAAGGGTGTGAGTCTGAAAAAGGCTGAGAGGACAGCCTGTGTGAGGCTCTCATAAAACCACACTGCCTTCTTTTAATGATAATGATAAAGAAAACCCCCAACTTCATAAAATTCCATTAATTCTATAATTTCCTTTCTTTGATAAGAGCAAAGAATAAAACAACTCATTACCTCTACTACCACTAGACGTTTGACCTTGAAAAAAAGACTGAACATCTCTGGTTTAAAAAAAAAAGTGGGTTGGGTAAGACAAGATCTAAAATTCTGATTTTATTCTTCTGGCTGAAAGAAAACAAAACAAAATGAAACAAAGCCTTACTATATACAGGCCAAAGCTCAATTTCGGCCCCACCTTTGACTAAATGATGAAAAATTAGAATGGAGAATGGTAAGATAGACATTTTTACTGTGTGAACAATATAAAATATAAAGGACTTTCGGAGAAAGTCAACTACATGACATTAAAAAAATGCCTGAATCAAGATGAAATAAAAGTCACTTTTATACTCACGGAAGGCTCCCTAAACCTTGGTGAATACAAACATGGCTTCCTAGGAACCAGGTCTGTCTTTATTAAGTTAGATGGGAGAAGCGGGTCAGGTGGGTAAAAGTACTGTGGTGGGTAACAAACAGTGTACTTTTCCAAAGTGACTTGTACATAGTCTCTGTTAAGAGCCCAATGAAGCTGGGCAAGGTGGCTCACGCCTGTAATCCCAGCACTTTGGAAGCCTGAGGTGGGCGGATCACGAGATCAGGAGTTTGAGACCAGCCTCACCAACATGGTGAAACCTCATCTCTGCTAAAAATACAGAAAAAATTAGCCAGGCGTGGTGGCACATGCCTGCAATTCCAGCTACTCAGGAGGCTGAGGCAAGAGAATCACTTGGACTCGGGAGATGGAGGTTGCAGTGAGCCAAGATCGTGCCACTGCACTCCAGCCTGGGCGACAGAGTAAGATTCCATCTCAAAAAAAAAAAAAAGCCCAATGAATGTCCACATTTTCAAAATCTGAAGCAGGTGGGAGGTTGCTCAGGCTGGAGTACAGTGGAACAGGCAGGGCCCAGAACTCCCTGGCTCAAGCTATCCTTCCACCTCAGCCTCCTGAGTAGCCGGAACTACAGGCACATGCCACCACACCTGGCTAATTTTTTTATTTTGAAAATTTTTTTGAAGCAAAGGGGTCTCACTGTGTTGTTCAGGCTAGCTTCAAACTCCTGGCCTCAAGTGATCCTCTTGTCTTGGCCTCCCAAAGTGCTGGGATTACAGGTATGGGCCACCACGCCTGGCCTCAACGATTTTTTGGTTTACAGATTCTATTTGAAAATCTGGTGAAAGTGAAGAACCTTCTTCTGATGTAAATGTACAGGCACACAAACAAGACTTTAAATACACTTTCAGCGGACTCCTGGGCTCCTTTAAAGTTCATCTGCAAATCTAGTCGTAGCTATTAAGTACAAGGGAAAACTTCCTGTTCTGGACCTAGACACTGTAACATCTATTTGTTCTTCCACTTGCCTTGAAGGTTTGTTGTGTTCCCATTTCCTCAAGAAAACATTTCTTTTTCAATTAAAACATAACAAGACTCTCTCTGCACACCCAAGCAATTCTGCAGGGAGGCGGGTGTATTCGGCTCAAGAGCAAAAGGTTGACAGGCAGAAGACCTGCAGCCCTCGCGTCCCGACCACCTTCAGAGGTGGGGCTTGTATCCTGAGGCTGAACTCGGAACTCTTTTTCCACAGGAGAAAATTCCTGTCAGTAAAAAACGCTGTGTCCCCCTCCTATTAGAGACTGCCCTCTTTCTGACCTACTTCATCCACGCTTTTGACCTGCTTTCCTTCCTGAAGAACTAATAGGAAACGCGGTACCTGGCGAGGGGGAGGACCGGCAGGAAGCAGCCTCCTGGAATGTCAATGATGCTGGGACAAGCACAGGGACCCCATTCCCATTCAGCAGGCGGCCGCGCTAGTGCGCAGGGCACATCTGCATAGCTGAAGGTCAGGATGAAATCAGACTGGCTTTCCGCCCCGAAACGCCACTATTGCAGGGTTGCAAGAGTGAAACTGTCTAGTACGGCTACTCTAATTGGCACTGGGCTACTGAATGATAAGAGATGGGAATGTGCTTTGAGGCCCAGTGAGCTCCATTGAGTCAGTGCTGGTTACTTTCTAAGGCACCGTATTGCAGAGCCCCAAGTCGCTAAAATGGCTGGTCTGGAAGACATCTCGGAGGCTGTGCTGCTAACCTAATGGACTTCACAGCAGCCTGCTTCTCAGAGCGGCTGGTCATCCTCTATCTTCCTGCTTCTTCCAGGCTGATTATGAATCATGTTTGAAGTGGAAAGAAATGGTGGCTTAGGGGCAGATTCTCCCTGACTTCCTACTCCAGCCAATCTCCCAACTAAATGGGTCCAAAAACCTCTCCTCAAGAAAGTGATAAACGAGGCACTAAATCAGAGGAATTGCGAATCCAATCACTTAGCCTGAATGGAGAGAGCCTTACAAGATGAATTCCATGACATTAAATAGCTTGACTCATGTCAGGAGAAAGCAGTCTACAAACCACTGGAAGAAAAGCTTGAAAAGATGATTTATTTTTGCACCTGCTCTGCCCTATCCCTGGGCAGGGTAGGCTTGAAACTCATGTCTCCAGCATTGAAGCAGATGGAATGGAGCATTCCATGGGTAAACATGTGAACAAGATTGCCAACCTGATTTCTCATGAAACAAAGCAAAGAAGAAACAGGGCAGCACCAATTGTTTTTTTATTAGCAAATTAATTGCTTAGAAAAAAAATCCCATTGTCTAAAGAAAAAAAGTCCTTAAGAGCCAAACTATTCATTTCAATTTCATCTGAATTATTTGGAAGGATTAATCTGTTCAAGTGACACATCTCAGCATTGCATCCTGAGATAGCAAAGTTGCCTAACTTCATTTTTCTAAAATGTTCCTTCCTTCATCTTTTTTTTTTTTTTCTTTTTTAAGAAAAGAGAATATAAGGCTGGGCGTCATGGCTCATGCCTGCAATCTCAACACTTTTGGAGGCCGAGATGGGTGGATTACTTGAGACCAGGAGTTTGAGACCAGCCTGGGCAACATGGCGAAACCCTGTCTCTATTTAAAAAATAATAATAATAAAAATTAAAAAAATTAGCCCGGCGTGGTGGCACATGCCTGTAATCCCAACTATTCGAGAGGCTTAGGTAGGAAGATCATCTGAGCCTGGGGAGGCTGAGGCTGCACAGTGAGCCATGATCACACCACTGTACCACTCCAACCTGAGCAAAGGAGGGAGACTCTGTTTCTCAAAGAAAAAAAAAAAAAATATATATATATATATATATGTGTGTGTGTGTGTATATGTATATATATATATATATATATAAACTTAGGCACCTGAGACCTGTTGGTTTGGCTATAGCCAGCAACATCCTTTACCAAAGAAGGACCCAGGGAAAATGAACTTACTGGAGAGTATGTCTTACCAAAACAGTCTTTATTTTCAAAACTGAAATCATGATAATTAAGCAAAGTATGAGAACATTTTGGGTAGGTCCCAGTACAGAACAGGCCTCGTTTCTTAACTATATCAGAAGTTGGGAAAAGTAATGAAGACGAGGACTGGTTCTAGGTTTTGTATTTCACTTTACAGTGAACTCAATGGCAAATCTGGAAGAAGCATATTGTTTTGGTGCTCTAGTTTACTAACGTTTATGGTTGGAAGAAAAATAATTACTTCAGCAAGATGGGGTTACAAAGAGTTCTGGACTTGGAATAAAGACATGTGATTTCTAGTTGCCACCTCTGTCAACGGCAACTTCACTGGCTGAAAGGAAGAAAGTAGGGATAGAAAATGTGCGGTGTGTACACTTCCTCACCTTCATGCCACGCTCACGGCAGACATCACTAGTCGATTCAGCCCTTTATGCTTTTATGGCCCAGAATCTTCAAAGCAAACCTCCAGGCAGCCACCTAACAAACTATGGATAGCAGGACAATTGAAATCTACTTGCCATCTCTAGACTAGATGATCTTTAAGGCCCCTTTTAGCTCTAAGTTTCTATGATATCTTCTGTAAATTATTTTCATATTCTACCAGGAATCTACTGAGGACAAAACACATATGGACGAAGATGTTTTACGATGTTGCCACAGTAGGGCAAAAACATGGCTTAGTAAATTATTTTCATGTTTCAGTGATTAGACAGTCTCCAGAACCAAAAACACAGTGTGTTCTGGAACTAAGAAACTGTTATTGTAGCTGTGGCTATATATCAACTGCTCATCAATCTTGTTGCTCAACCCAAAATGACAATAGTCTCAGACAAGCCAATGTCAACCTATCAATTAAGTAACTAAGACTGGTAACAGGTAACGTTATATATCACTTACATATTCCCTACACCAGAGGATTTAAGGTACCGTAAAGGACCAAAAGGATTTAAGATACCTTTAAAAGATAAAAGGGAGGGAGGAGGATTTTAAAAATTATTGGTAGAAGAGAAGGAAAAATAAACAATGTGGATATGCACAGTGGAAACGGGAATGAAGTCTGCCCATCACTTAACCACTTATTTGTAACAGATGGGCCAGCAAGCTGGCTCTAGGCTTCCAGCAGCCACGGTGATGACGGGAACCTGAGCAGTGGCACCATTCATCGGGGTCGTAAGATAATGGAAAACCAACTCTTCAAAAAATCGAACTCTGCAATCAGGGTATTATTTCTCCCAAGGATCAAAACAACACACAGCAGACTAAAGACTATTTTTCTCTACTCATTCATTCAACAGTCCCAGCAACGGTGTCATAGGGTTATCAGAGCCTCTGTCTGCAGAGGGTCTGCTGCTGTTCTAAAGTGGAATGCCGAAAAGGCTCACTATGGTTCTCTGCGGGTTTGTCTTGCTCTGGACCCTCTGGAGTAGTATTTCCCAAACTGTGGTCCAAGGGACCTATGAAATGTTCCTAGGTGTTCTGTGGTCAAAGCTGTTTGGCAAACACAGCACAGTATTACCCTCTCCACCCACTTTGCCCAATTTCATCTAATCCAACAATTTTCAAACAAAATCCGTTATCCTAGTGGCATCTATTAACATATTATGAAAAGACTATTCAAGGAAACATTTCAGAAAATGCCAATCTAGAGAAAAAGGACTGCACTTTCCTATTTTTGGAATCCTTCTAAAACATCACTCCTCTAAGTGAAGTTTGGAGAGCTACCTAATGGCAGTGAGTTTGAAAGGCATTTCCTGGAAATAACACAGAAGATGTCAATTCTTGGTTGCTGGTCAGCAGTGGAAGCATGTGCCTTTGCAGAAAGTCAAGCTGTAGGTATGGACAAATCAAGACTCTCAAAGCTCTAAGTCCAACCTTCTAACTGTTTAGTTCCACAAACATCCCCCCCAAAATGAAAGTGCTGATATGGGTCAACGAAAATGGAGTCTTCAAGGACAGACCAAGGGGTCCCTGTGGAGGGGTGAGACTCTCAGTGGGAGGAATGAGAAGTTATAAACACAGCTCAGCAGGGGCAGCAGTTGCTCTGGACCTCTCAGATCCCTCTCTTTGACTCATCTCCCTCTTATCTCAGGAAGTGTAGAGACTGGGCCACTCAGACAGGTCTCTTGTAGGCCTTGAACTTGGGACAAGAGGGGAAACTGACGCTCACTCAGAGTCCTGCCCAGTGTACCAGTATTGGTGATTAGAACGGAATTTGGGACTCAAGTCCCAAAGTGCAATAAAACATGTGCATCTTCCTCGATTCCCATTTGCAAACCTAGGGGGTCAGTTAGGGAAGTGGATTCCAAGACACAACTTCTCTTGGAAACCCAACTAACAGAAGTCCTCAAATCCATGGAGCACGGCCACATACGGGAAGAACAACCACCTGCCAACTACCTGGGGACAGCCACGCTTTCTTCCAGGAGTAATTACTATGTCCCAATCTGAAATTCAGAAATCAAATACCTACCAAATATCAGCGAGCCAGAGCCTAATGAGAGGCAGGGCAGGGCTGTCTGCGAAGCTCGCTGGTGGTATGTTTGCAGGCAGTGCGACAACCTGACGGTGTCCTACAGCAGGTTATTTCTCAAGTTCCCATGATGCGCTCCTAATGGGTATAAGGATGTGCTGCCTTCCAAAGTGGGACTGACAGGCCCGCAGCTAACTGTCATTTCCATCACAGACTTAATAGCTTTGCCAGGCATCCTCCCAGCAAACGAAGAGAAGAAAGGTCTCGCTATATGACAGCATTCAAAAAGAATGCATGTGAATGCCATTATGGTATTGAAAGTGTCAGGTGCCAGCAGAAGGGCCCTGATCAGACAGACAAGCATTGGGGCTGCATGCTTTAAGGTTATTTGAAGCCTGTCATTTCCATTAGCTAGCTAACCACAAGTGGAATCATTCATTAGCTGGCTTTCTTTAGTACCAAGGTGGGGCTGAGGGTGGGGGTGGAGGTGGGAGAAGGTGGAGAGGCCTGGGCTTGGCACTTTTAGTT